>NC_064646.1:367358314-368656647 GCF_023864345.2 Schistocerca serialis cubense
ATACCGAGGAAAAGCCCCTCTTAAAAAACCTCAATAAGGATTGATATAAGTTAATTCACTCTTCTTCTTGATTGTGATCTTTAAGAAGTCGTGGAATATTTTCTTGCAGATTTGCTTGTGTAGTGTTTTCTTGAAGATAGATTGCTTGTAAGGCTTCAGCAGCTGTGCTTGGGGGGTATGAATTTTTATACTGTCGGAAGTTAAGTTGAAACTGTATCTGCTTTAGCAATTCAGTTGTTTTGGTTTCTATTATCAAACTTGGTAATCGAAAGTTTGCAGTTCATTTAATTAAACATTGTTCTAGTGGCTGTACATTGGTATAATTATAATGTTCTCTCCTACTGGTGCTGGGACTCAGTCTTGATGGTATTCTTAAAATCCGTCGTTCGGTGCTGGAAATTTTTGGAATGTGTGCTGTAGTTGCTGTCCACGTTGGCGCTACATATTCTAATATCGGTCTTATAAAAGTACATGTATGTGAGCGTAGGTGAAGATTCTCTGTGGAATTTTCCTTTTATTAATTTTAGTAAGTTTATTCTATTCCTTGTTTTGATGATTAAATCATTGACTGTTTGCCTATATGCCATCGTCGCGTTCAAGGTGATTCCAAGACGGATTTCCTGAGTGCGATTTGTTTTTCCAACAAAGTTAATGTAAGATCTTCTGTCTTTTTCGGACTGTGATTTATCAAATTTCTATGATGAAAAATTATTAACTGGATTTTCTGGGCATTCTGACGTATTTTCCATTTGGCAAGCCGCGATCCCAATACAGTGAAATATTGTGTTGCTGATCTCTGTAGGCTTTCAGATGTGGATGCATGGCGCCAGTAAGCCGTATCATCTACATAAAGGCCTAAGTCTTCCTTCCACTTGATTTGCAGAGGAATATCTGATGTATAAAACATATAAAGAATAGAAAGATTGGATGAAACAGTGTTGATCAGCTGTCATCTGCGAATACCGATGATGGTCTCTTGTTACTTGGAACCAGAGAGATATTTTCAGTATTACTCATAGATATGGGGATTTGAACCTGTATATTTTCTTGTTTTTTCTTTTTCAATTACGAGCTTTATTTCCTTCTGATTCTTTTGTCGCTCCGATATTATGTGAGATTTTCTGTTTTTTACTGGTTTTTGGCCTTTTTCTAGCTTTGGTTTGAAACGCATCTTCTGCTCCATATCTTTTTTCCAAATACCCCAGATTTAATGATCATACTTGTTTCGGTTGTTCTACAGCATTCGTAGGCAGTGGATTTAAAATCTTTGTCAGTGGAATCAGCATTTGTCGTCGATTTTGAGTCAACATCCCGTTCATAAAATTATTTCACCAGTAGGGATTTCTACCTAGTCATTGCCTTAGCCTCAGCACCCACGGGTAACCCAGGCTTGAGCAGGAGTCTGGAGTGTATGCTAGCTATAACATTACTAGTCCAGAACCGAACATGAAGCGCAGACTAGTGGATATACTTAACGAGGCGTCTCCGCTGCGGATAAACCACCGACGGAATTCGCTGCTGCAACAAACAAGACAAGTCATGTACGTGACGCTGAGAATCACTGATGCTACTGGGACACTGACGGCTATTAATGAATTCCCGACGCCCACTGTTCTTTTATTTCACAGAGTACACACTGATACGTGTTTGTGTGGCGTCATGCGAATGCAAAATGGAGGGGCTCGTGATCAGCGCCGGCCAGTGTGGCCGAGCGGTTCTAGGAGCTTCAGTCCGGAACCGCGCGACTGCTACGGTCGCAGGTTCGAATCCTGCCTCGGGCATGGATGTGTGTGGTGTCCTTAGGTTAGTTAGGTTTAAGTAGTTCTAAGTTCAAGGGGACTGATGACCTCAGATGTTAAGTCCCATAGTGCTCAGAGCCATTTGAACTATTTTTGAACGTGATCAGCACATCAATTTTCCTGTCGTTTTTCAGACTTTCCAGACCGTGGGGCTGCTAAGACTTATTCAGACAGCTCCTCAATTGTATCACGAGGATGAGTGCGCCCCTTTCCAGTCCATCCACCAAGGAAAAATTCTTGGCAGTACCGGGAGCCAAACGCGGGTCCTCTCCATGGCAGCCGTCTATGTTGGCCACCCAGCTGCGGAAGTGTACCGTTCAGATGTATGTATGGGGTTAAAATTATAAGGCAATATAAAATTCTAAACTCAGTACTTTGAGAGAAGGAAATTGAGTTTGGAAATCAATAATCTATTAATAAAGAAAATAAATTTCCTAAACTAAGCTGCTATAATGATGGATGTTTTGTGAATAAACTAGTCTACATCGCTTAACTTAAGGGGCAGCCAGATGAAAGCGATAGGGATGAATAAAAAGTAAGTTAACTGCTTATTATTTTAAAAGTGATTGCCATAATTCTTAATACATTTATCCGACTGCGAGAGAAGATGGCCAATGCCTTAATGGAAAAATGTTTCCATTTACGTACGGAATCATGATTGTACCCAGCCATGCACCTCTTCGTCCGAAGCAAGTTGACGGCCACAAATGTCTTCCTTCATGGCTCTAAACATTTGGAAATCGCATGTGGAGAGATCGGGACTGTACGGAGGATAGGTATGGGCTTACCAGCGGAACATCCGCTGCTTACTCGAAACAAGCTTGACAGGCTCGCCCACATGTATGTAACAAATGGGGATAGATAATTATGACGGCAGAGTGTAGTTCTGCCAATACATTATACGGATCATTACTGCATTGCCAAACTTCCAATGTTTCTGTTGTATTATACACAGATGATACATCTTTCAACCACTTGCATCTTCTACAGCCAGGGCGGATTATGTCAGGTGGATTGCCTAACTTGAGGTGCATGAAATACACTCCTGGAAATTGAAATAAGAACACCGTGAATTCATTGTCCCAGGAAGGGGAAACTTTATTGACACATTCCTGGGGTCAGATACATCACATGATCACAATGACAGAACCACAGGCACATAGACACAGGCAACAGAGCATGCACAATGTCGGCACTAGTACAATGTATATCCACCTTTCGCAGCAATGCAGGCTGCTATTCTCCCATGGAGACGATCGTAGAGATGCTGGATGTAGTCCTGTGGAACGGCTTGCCATGCCATTTCCACCTGGCGCCTCAGTTGGACCAGCGTTCGTGCTGGACGTGCAGACCGCGTGAGACGACGCTTCACCCAGTCCCAAACATGCTCAATGGGGGACAGATCCGGAGATCTTGCTGGCCAGGGTAGTTGACTTACACCTTCTAGAGCACGTTGGGTGGCACGGGATACATGCGGACGTGCATTGTCCTGTTGGAACAGCAAGTTCCCTTGCCGGTCTAGGAATGGTAGAACGATGGGTTCGATGACGGTTTGGATGTACCGTGCACTATTCAGTGTCCCCTCGACGATCACCAGTGGTGTACGGCCAGTGTAGGAGATCGCTCCCCACACCATGATGCCGGGTGTTGGCCCTGTGTGCCTCGGTCGTATGCAGTCCTGATTGTGGCGCTCACCTGCACGGCGCCAAACACGCATACGACCATCACTGGCACCAAGGCAGAAGCGACTCTCATCGCTGAAGACGACACGTCTCCATTCGTCCCTCCATTAACGCCTGTCGCGACACCACTGGAGGCGGGCTGCACGATGTTGGGGCGTGAGCGGAAGACGGCCTAACGGTGTGCGGGACCGTAGCCCAGCTTCATGGAGACGGTTGCGAATGGTCCTCGCCGATACCCCAGGAGCAACAGTGTCCCTAATTTGCTGGGAAGTGGCGGTGCGGTCCCCTACGGCACTGCGTAGGATCCTACGGTCTTGGCGTGCAACCGTGCGTCGCTGCGGTCCGGTCCCAGGTCGACGGGGACGTGCACCTTCCGCCGACCACTGGCGACAACATCGATGTACTGTGGAGACCTCACGCCCCACGTGTTGAGCAATTCGGCGGTACGTCCACCCGGCCTCCCGCATGCCCACTATACGCCCTCGCTCAAAGTCCGGCAACTGCACATACGGTTCACGTGCACGCTGTCGCGGCATGCTACCAGTGTTAAAGACTGCGATGGAGCTCCGTATGCCACGGCAAACTGGCTGACACTGACGGCGGCGGTGCACAAATGCTGCGCAGCTAGCGCCATTCGACGGCCAACACCGCGGTTCCTGGTGTGTCCGCTGTGCCGTGCGTGTGATCATTGCTTGTACAGCCCTCTCGCAGTGTCCGGAGCAAGTATGGTGGGTCTGACACACCGGTGTCAATGTGTTCTTTTTTCCATTTCCAGGAGTGTATTTCCGGGCCAGTTTTATTTTTCCCAAGATGTAGATGGACTTCCACAGTTGTTGAAGACGGCTGTTATTGTTGTCTACTATACATGATGGTGCACCACCCAACTTCCGTGTTATTACCGTTGAACAACCGATTATCCTGTTGTATTACAAAACGAAGTTCTGTCCAATGTCCGGTGTGATCGTCAGAGAAGCCCGATAAAAATTTTTCCCATGTGGCTGTTCGAAGCCGTCTGTATGATAGCCCAAAGGTTCAGCATAAAGAACAGAGAAACTGGTTGGTAGTGTCCACGGTACCTGTTACATCGTACAAATCATACAACAGATAGTCCGCACCTGGTAGCTGAATGGTCAGCGCGACGGAATATCATACCTAACTGCCCGGCTGGGTAGGAGATTTTCACCGTTCAGGGACTGTGTGTTGTGTTGTCCTTATCATCATCATTTCATCCCCATCGACACGCAAGTCGCCGAAGTGGCATCAACTCGAAAGACTTGCGCCAGGCGAACGGTCTACCCGACGGGAAGCGCTAGCCACACGGCATGTCCAACAGATGAAAGAGATATGTTGTATCCCTTTGTAATGCTACCACTGACAATGACAGCTGTCACTCTCAACAGTTGCTACAAGATGTAAGATATGTAAGTCAGTGGAGAAATAGCTACTCATTCCTATTGTTTGTTCCTGATCTCAGAAAACTCAGCTTAGTTTCCTCTACCAACTGCACAAATATCTGATACATGGAAATTTAACTGTGCAGAGGGGGAAGAAAGGCAGACGAGGCTTTAACGCACCGTCGACGGCGATGTCTTCAGAGGCGAAGAACAAGCTCGGATTGGGGAAGAAAATCTGTGGTGTCACCCCCAGACACCACACTTGCTAGGTGGTAGCTTAAATCGGCCGCGGTCCATTTAGTACATGTCGGACCCGCGTGTCGCCACTGTGTGATCGCAGACCGAGCGCCACCACAAGGCAGGTCTCGAGATACGGACGAGCACTCGCCCCAGTTGTACGACGACTTTGCTAGCGACTACACTGACGAAGCCTTTCTCTCATTTGCCGAGAGACAGTTAGAATAGCCTTCAGCTAAGTCCATGGCTACGACCTAGCAAGGCGCCATTAACCGTATCTGAAGATAGTCTTATCTGTATTATCAAGAGCGATGTACCACAAGGACGATATAAAGTTAAGTATTCGAGGAGCTGCATACTTTTCTTATTAGCATTCACTCCTTATCCTGTTCCAGAATTCACACCCGTCTGCGTTAGATTTCGGCCTCCTCGATCTACAAGGTGTTGGCACATTTACCAACACATCAAAATCTACTATGACCTACCAAGGAGAAAAGGAGCTATCCCGCTTGTTTACGTTAATTGATTTAGAGGAATCATAGAAAACTTAAATCTGGGCGACCGGTAAAGTATTTGGCTAGATGTCCTCCTACGTACGAGTCTGGCCAGTGTCTTACCGTTGCGTCACTTTGCTCGGTGCACCTGCACCAGTGTCCCGACGGCCAACGTTCTACAACCAAAGGCAGCATAATACTATCAAACAGTACATTTATAAATGTCCGAACATTGGTAGCAGCCTGCCACAGCTAGTACTATAATACTGATTGACGTTTGTATGAGATAGTCATACACTATCCTACTAACACATCTCGTTTGCTATTGAAAGTTGGGTCCTAGTTGATCAAAGAAGAGTGAGTGCAATGATCGCTATAAAACAAATCTTTCTGTAATCATACGAGCGAGTGCAATGTTCGCTCTTTACTCTGAATTCTTAGAACAACTTATCACTGAGTTTGGGCACAGTGAGCTTAGGTGAGCACCAGTTTATACCTGTTATTAGTGGGGCGTCCAACAATGGAAAAGTTGTAAGACAGCATAAAGGATCTTGGAATCTAAGTCATGACTGAGACTGACTCATATTTATTTGCTCCATCAACTTAAAAAATCACAATAAACATTAACAAAAAACAAAGTTCTCTAAAACTCAAATGGAATCACAAAAATACGATAACACTATTATGGAGGTACCAAAAGGTGTAGAAGACTGTATGGAGGAACCGCATCAAGATTTGCTCATATGGGCAGCTGCAAACTATAATCAAACTAAGCAAGGCAATGTGCAGGGTAAAGCAGGCTAGTAACGAGCTGCCTGAATATGGATCACGTTACCGCAGTGCAACAATTACAATTCCCCAGAATCAGCAAACCGTGAGCCGATCAGCACCAGATAGCGTCCAGGAGACGAGTAACCCTCACAGTGGGCGGCGATCGAATGACATGACTACGAAACACAGATCTCCCTCCACAACTCTCTATTTTCAAAAAAACTGTATGGAGGTGACGACTCAGATTCAGTGTGACAGATGAGAATGTAGCTTTTATTTCATGAAAAAGCGGGAGAACGCCGCAGGACCCGCCTTCCGCTCGGGACTAGGATAGATGCTGGTCCTGTCAACAAAAGCGAGCGGTAGACTACAGCCTGCTTCCACGAAAACTGCCGGACTCCCTGTGGAGCTTAGTCCTACCTAGTAAGATTCACTGTCTGTCTCCTGCCTACAAAGAGGGCCCAGAGATCACACAGGGAGAACACCTTCCGAGTGATAAAAACGCAGGGCCCTCCTTATAGCAGACGCGCCGAGTACATTTTAAATAAAATTAACAACGAAATGATAGCAAAACTGAATCAATTTTTGGTAGCGATATGTGACAGTTATGCCACACTATCATAATAAAGCCTACTCACTGCATTTGGTAATAAAACTAAATGTTTCTCAGTGATGCCATTTACTGCAACTGAAGTTGACAGTTTTCCTTGAGACGTCTAATACAGGTAACTGTTCTGAATTTCAGTATAGACTGCATCACCTCCACTTGTTGATGGAAAGGCCACGAGACATACTGACACAGTGTTCGTCATATCATCATACAAGGAACAAGTGTAGAAGCGTTAAGGGTTTTCGTGTCTGTACCCCACCGTTAGGGAGGAGAGGGCACAGCCATATAGGAACAGCGACAGCATCGTCATTAGAACGCAGACGCCTGCCAAATGGCCTCATCTGTTTGTTCAGCGTATCTAAAGAGTGCTCCCGCCTGCATGTCTGATTAGTCTTTTGAGCCTGCGTAAAGTGTGTTATCGATTGAGGAAATACAAATTTCAGTAAAAGCTTCAAAGAAACCCCAATCGAGAAAGTTGTTTGGATGAAGGACGAAGCTCATCTGAATGTTGTAGAACACTTGTAGAAGAAAATTGACGATGACTGCTGTAGGATTTTTTTGGTGTAGTATACGTTGTTTGGCTGAGAACGCAGAGCTTAATACAAAATATAACAAACAAAAGACACACCTGCCACAAATAGCAATCTTGGCCTCCAACATGGCAACGTCTTTCACAACAATGGAAACAAATTCAAGATTTCCTAAAAAAGTGAGTCTCAAATCCCACTTAAACGTTTCAGCGTAAATATTTCTGGAACAACAATAGATAGTGAAAAACGACTTTCATGGGCATGAACGTAAGACAGAGACTCATGAAAGTAAATACTATGAGACATTCTAAATAGCAACCTAATATTATCACTTAACACTTCCGGGCTGAGATGCCGTGGTCCATACATCAAACTCTCCCCTGACGTTTCGCCTTCGACTGCGGAATGGACAATGGGCGAAGTGCAACGAAAGCGCGAGTGAGCGCCGTATATATAAGCAATCCAGAGGTCGCCGCTGTCAATCACGTGACGTCGTCTGTGCTATGATCTCTGATATTGCAAACTTTCTCAAGTGAAATTAATCGATTGTCACGCTGTTGCTACAATGTTGACATCCATATCTTATCCAGCTTAATGCCTTCATCTTTTCTATGAAAATTATTGCAGTGTTTGGCAATATCAATGGCCTCTCTGTACATTCGCGCATAATAATGCGACGTCTTTGCTGTGACGGTCGTCTCACTGAACTTTATTTCATGATCACCTTCCTGATGCACATGTTCCGCTACAGCCGATTTATCAATATGTCCGAGGCGGCAGTTCTTTTTGTGTTCGCCCAGACAGATGTTGACACTTCGTTTTGTTGTCCCTATATAGACCTTTCCACAACTGCACGGAATTTTATAGACACCTGGTGTAGCTAGAGGATGTCGTTTATCTTAAGCGGATCTTAAACATTCTTTTTTTAAGCTGGATAAGACATGTATGTCAACGTTGCAACAACAGCCTGACAATCGATTAATTTCAATTGAGAAAGTTGGCAGAGATCATAGCACAGCCGACGTCACGTGATTGACAGCGGCGTCCTCTGGATGGCTTATATATATGGCGCTCACTCGCGCTCTCGTTGCATTTCGCCCATTGTCCACGGAGGATGCTTTCCGCAGTCGAAGGCGAAACGTCAGGAGAGAGTTTGATGTATGGACCACGGCATCTCAACCCGGAAGTGTTAAGTGATGACAACACCTGCCGTGAAAGCCCTCATTCTATGAACCTAATGTTAGTTTCAATACAAACTTACGTTTTTCTTCAATGGAAATTCTATGTTATTACTTATGCAATCAATATCATAAAAAGTCACAAAAAGAATGGCGTTGCTTGCATCGCAATACATCAGTTACATTTCGAGAAATTGAAAATAGAAGTTGAGCTTGAAATAAACGAAACGCGCCAATGTTGCACATCCCGAGACGCAAGCGTGATCCCCACGTTGATTGTAATCGCGACGTGATTGACGTACGTGAAATTACTTTCACTTTTATCACGTGGGCCGAAAGTAACAATAGGATTTCCTGCCACAAACAATGATATGTACATAACGATTTTCCTCTTGCGTGTGTTATTTACCTATACACACACACCTAACGGTACTGGTCAGTGTACGCTGATCCGTTGCACTACTCAGAACAACCCTGTGTGCTGGGACGGACCGCAATCGGCACTTTTCGTGGAAGCATTTCACTACGAAACTGGTTGATCTATTTGAAGGCGTACAGCGAAGATGAGAAACGTAGAAGTAGATATTCTCGGTGTAGCAAAGCAGCATAAATCACTTAATAAAGGCATGGCCTCCGGTGCAGATTGTATACCACTCAGGTTCAAATGGTTCAAATGCCTCTGAGCACTATGGGACTTAACATCTGAGGTCATCAGTCCCCTAGAAGTTAGAACTACTTAAACCTTACTAACCTAAGGACATCACTTACATCCATGCCCGAGGCAGGATTCGAACCTGCGACCGTAGCAGTCGCCCGGTTCCGGACTGAAGCTCCTAGAACCGCTCGGCCACACTGGCCGGCACCACTCAGGTTTCTTTCAGAGTATGCTGATGCAATAGCTCCGTATTTAGCAATTAGATACAACCGCTCGCTCACAGAAAGTTCCGCAACTAAAGACTGGAAAATTGTTCAAGTCACACCACTACCCAAAAAGGGAAATAGGAGTAATCCGCTGAATTACAGGCCCATATCACTAACGTCGATTTGCAGTAGGGTTTTGGAACATAAGATTTATTGACACACAGTCAGCATGGATTCAGGAAACATCGTTTTTGTGAAACACAACTAGCTCATGAAGTAATGAGTACTACCGAAAGGGGATGTCAAATTGATTCCATATTTTTAGATTTCCAGAAGGCTTTCGACATCGTTTCTCACGAGCGTCTTCTAACCAAACTGCGTGAGTATGGAATGTGTCCGCCACCGTAGCGCAGCGGTAGCGTTACCATCGACCACGCAGGGGGCACGGGTTCGATTCCCGGCAGGGGACTGGGTGTTGTGTGTCCTTCATCATCTTTTTAATCATCATTGACTCGCAAATCGCCGATGTGGCGTCCCCGAAAAAAGACTTGCAATACGGCGGCCTAACTCCCCTGAATGGGGCGTTCCGGCCAACAATGACATATGATCATTTCATTTCCATTCCCTCAGTTTGGTACTGGATTCGTGATTTCCTGTCAGAAAGGTCACAGTTCGTAGTAATAGACGGAAAGTCATCGAGTAAAACAGAAGTAATATCTGGCGTTCCCAAGGAAGTGTTATAGGCCCTATATTAAAGACACAGGAAACAATCTGAGTAGCCATCTTAGATTTTTTGCAGATGATGCTGTCATTTACCGTCTTGTAAAGTCATCAGATGACCAAAATGAATTGCAAAATGATTTAGATAAGATATCTGTGCTATGCTAAAAGTGGCAATTGACCCTGTGTAAAGAAAAGTGTGAAGTTATTCGCATGAGTACTAAAAGAAATCCGCTAAATTTCGATTACATACTTAGGGATTACAATTACAAATAACCTAAATTGGAACGATCACATAGTAATGTTGTGGGTAGAGCAAATCAAAGTCTGCGATTCACTGGCAGAACCCTTAGAAGGTGCAAACAGATCTACTAAATAGACTGCTTACACTACACTTGTCCGCCATATTCTTCATTTGCGTCAAATAATGTGGTATTAACAGGATGGATGCCCTGCGAGTAATCGCATTGTGCAAGAAAGGCACTAAACCAACAACTCCCGTATCAATGAATAGGACGAGAAAGTACTGTTCAGGGACGTCTGGCGCGGTCGCCGGACCTCACCACCATGGTTTTCCTTGTCCGGAGATACGTGAAAAATCTGATGTGTCAGCAGGTTCCAACACCAATGGATAACATAAAAACCCGTATTACCGCTGCATGTGCCGCAATAACCAGAAACACTGACAGCAGTGAGTCGATCAGTGTTGGATCGTGCACAGCAGAGTTGCCTGCCATTAAGTAGCGGTCTCTTCGAGCGCACGTTGTAGCGTTTCCGCTGTGAGGCAGGTGATTACGTACCGGCGTGTATTTTGTGAGACTGTGAGAAAACGTACGTTTGTTTTGTAGATACTATTGTGCGTCTTTGTAATTGTTTAACCACGTGAAAAATTTCAGTTGTAACATAGTCATTAAAAATGTTCAGGGACATGTCCCGTACATGTCACGTACCGTTACGCAATTGATGCAGATGTACAACTACATACAAATAGCATTTATCCCTCTATTAGATCCTTGGTCAGACATATTTACCCTGGCCTATGATATTCGGTGTTGCGTTACCGTTATGTCCTTTCTAGTGCTGTAGAAAAGATCAACAAAGCACGAACAAGTAAACCCTTTTCTTATTTTTCATTGTGTGTGACGCCATCTGTATTGTTTCCAGTGCACTTAATAACAGTGTAAACAGTAATAGCAAAAAGTACACCGATGTCACATCGTAGTACTTCAATCACATCGCGATTACAAGCAACGTGGGGTTCATGCTTGCGTCTCGGGTTGTGTAATAGCGGCGCGTTTTGTTTATTTCAAGCGTCAAGTGTCAAATTCGCTTTTCAGGTTTTGGGAATGTTACTGACCGTATTGCGATGCAACCCATTCTTTTTGTGATTTTTCATAAATGTATATCGCCACATGCTGGCCATTTGAAATTGAGTACTTATTTCTGTGCAAGAATTCCTGTCTGGAATAGGAGTTGTTAAATACAATTTCTGTCGCCATTTGAAAATTCTGCTGCTGTCTGTGAGACACTTTATTTCAAAGAGCACATTGTCAAAGGATTTTATAGCGTGTATTTCACTCTTTCTTGGACAAAACGTACATTTACCTTAGGTGTGTGTAGATCAATTTGCCTTCCAGTATTGTATTTGTAAACATCTCAATTATTCCCAAACTGCAATACATTTTTGACAATAAATTTCGTCTGTGAATAAATACAAAAAACGTTCAAATGTCTGAGAAATCTTATGGGACTTAACTGCTAAGGTCGTCAGTCCCTAAGCTTACACACTACTTAACCTAAATGATCCTACGGACAAACACACACTCCCATGCCCGAGGGAGGACTCGAACCTCCGCCGTGACCAGACGCACAGTCCATGACTGCAGCACCTAAGACCGCTCGGCTAATCCTGCGCGGCTGTGAATAAATACACTTTGAAGCTGTGGTTAATATTCCGAAAGACTGAGCCAAGTGCCTCCAATATGCATTTAACATGAACTCCACACGTAATTCTTTAGTGCAATGAATAGTATTTACATAAATCAAATGTTACCTCAGAACATTATCCTGGAGGATATCAGTGAACGAAAATATGCTAAACATGTTAATTGATTGGTCTTTATATCCCCCAAGGTGGCCACTATTCTGATGACAAAATCAGCTACACCTAAATATTTTACCACATCTACTAAATGGCTTCCCCAGATTAAGTTTTGATGAACATGGAGCTTTCTACTACATTTATTTTTTATTTATTTTGCTTTTGGTAGATTGTATTAATAGGAGGTGGGGTATTTTCAAAATTACGAAAGTGGATGATGTGCTTTTTCATTCAAAGTTCATACGTAGCCTGTTTGTGCAAAATCAATTAAGAACATTGTAACAAATCAGTTACTATTTTTCCTGTTGATGCTCCTTTTCTCGGCTTGACTTTTATGCTTGCACCACCTGTAATAAGATTAGTTCTGCGCCCCGATTCAAATAAAATGGCACAAAATGAGCATACAGCGAGAACGGTAACACTCCCATGACATTAAGTAGCGTCCCTATTCATATTACTCGAACATACTAGGGGTTGAAAATACCCGCTTCATTTGCAAATTTGTTTTGTCATCACGACCGGTTTCGGGCTCTCATAAGCCCACCCTCAGGTGTCGCAACTGTGTTGTGGTCCCCGAGAGCTGCGGTGGACGTGTACTGGGCTTGGTTTGCTACCTATGAGCGCTCAACAACAGTCAGTAAAAAATGACTTAATACAGTGTAGCTAATGTAGTACAGAGTTTGATAGAAGTTTAACTTTACAGCATGCGTGTACTTAGCTTGGTTTACTACCTACGAGCGCTCATAGGTAGCAAACCAAGCCCATTACACGTCCACCGCGGCTCTCGGGGGCCACAGCATGGTTGGGACATCTGAGGATAGGCTTATGAGAGCCCGAAACCTATCGTGATAATACAACAAACTGAAGCGGTATTTTCAACCTCTAGTATAATGCTCAGTTGCGGATGTTCGTCCAACACGATTGTTTGTACTCGAACATACTACTGTGGCTTTCTACATCCCGTTTCTTAAATAGGTCCTAAAACAAGTTTGCGCAAGTATGCATCTCATAAGAGCGTAGTTCCTTGTACAGAATATTATTATCGACGCAATCTAGTGCTTTCGGTAAGTTACGACAACAGTCAGTAAAAATGACTTAATACAGTGTATCTAATGTAGTAAAGAGTTTGAGAGAAGTTTAACTTTACAGCATGCGTCGCTGTAGGAACAATCTCACTTTGTTGGATAACAAGCAGATAATGATAAATGATGAACAAAACGGTTTCAGTAAGCGCTAAAGTCCAATGGCAGACTACAACAGAGGCGTTGTGCATAACGATGTGCTCTACCGTTAAGATTCCAAAAGCACGCGTTCCTAGAATAGTCAAGCAGCATATTGGTCCCTGCTACCAATGTTTCACGGAAACACCATTAATGGAAAATTAGACATCCAAGGTCGCTTGGAGGCTTACAGCAATAGTTCTTCCCGTGCACCATTCCCGATAGGAACAGGCAAAGGGGGGAAGTGACAGGGAAACATGAAGTATTTTCCACCTCATACCTTAAGTTGACTTGTGGAGTATAGTTGTAGATGTAGGACAGAAAGCCACAGTTTAGAAGAATTGAGGAGTTTTATGGAAAGGACAGGAATAAAATTTTCGATCGCCTGCTGTGATGGACACCCTGTAATTAGTCGTGGCTTCAGGAGAGTTTTCCAGTCAATCTGGGGAAGCGACAGCTTTCATAACGTGTGTTTACACATTTACCGAGTCACCTACCCGTACATCGTCACGTGCGGAACCTTATCTTGCGAGATAGTAAATCGACCTGGAGTTCGATCGAATTCGTTCGCCAGATTAATCGCCGTTGGTTTGGGACATCAGTTGGCTAGAGACGTGACTAAGGTAGCATCAAACATCTGCTTAGGCGAACATCTGGTTGTTCTGAAACTGCGCCTCAACACGATGCACGATAGTGAAACCTCGAAAACAAACAGAACGGACACCAATCAGTCCCCTGACAGATATCGTATTGTTATTCCTAACCTTAGAGTAAGGTTACATCATAGCGTAAGTCGGAGCAGCTGGCCACAGAAAGGTGTCAAAACGGAGGCGAGAAAAAGCTCTTCAGGTGCGGTGACCACAAATTTGTGAATCGCTAGGAAAAGAAAAAGTCAACTATCGAATCTCTACAATATGTACCCTGTAACAAATGCTTCCACATCTTCTTGGCTTTTGTTGCCAGATTCTAAAGTTAAGTAATCCATTCGTACGTACATCTTTGTGTTACATAAATCATTCATGAAAAAATTCTTCAGAATACAAAAATTATAAGAGGAATTAAGGGAGACGATGACTGCCTTCGTAGCTGAGTGGTGACTGTGGCTGACCCTTGTTCGATTCCTGTCAATGTCAGGTATTCTTCCTTGGTGGAACCATTGGAACGGGATGCATTCAGCTTCGTGATACGAATTAAGGAGCTACTTAAATGAGAACTAGATGCATAAGGTCTGCTGACACCACAGTGACAGGGAGAAGGGTGTGCTGACCCCACCCTCCTCCATATCGGATCTCGATGACATCATTGGCTGATGGTCGACATGGCGGTGAATCCAGCCCCTATGGCTCGCCTGTGGCCAGAACGGTGGCGTTTTTCTAAGAAAGACGTCATCCAAAGAAGATTCGTGGATCGCATGGAGCATTTCACACCCATCAAGTAATGTAGGACAGAAAAGCGAGGATTGAGTGAAACATGGTTAACGAATAACAGAATATGTGTCTTCTAAGACTATAGTCGGTGTCAACAACATTGTTCAGGTTTCGACACTGTATCATGCAGTAATCTAACGATTTGGCCGCTACTGTATCTGACCATCAGGATATGATAGTGGTCCAGATAGACGTGGAGTGTCCGTCTGTACATATTACTTAAGTCCCTCTTCGAACTTTTTTGTCTTTAAGTGAACGCCAATCGCAGAAAGTATTGTAAGAATTTGGATACGATTTTCACTAAAACATAGACTCCTTCAAGAGAAATATTTGTATATATAATTTGTAATTATAATAATGATACTGTGTAATATACATATTGTTATCTTTTCTAAATATAACTAAAGTCTGAAGTGATATCTCGTGCCAACGACGGGAGCTAAAAGTTAGTGATCGACAGTGGAGGTGGTATCTGGCGGGAAAAGCAGTAAACAGTCGCCTCAGCGCCAGAGAGCAGCGAATTTTGAGCAAGACCTAGACATGTTTCTTATCACTACATATTATAAATTAAAGTCACCCACCGTGTTTTTTGTCTATATATGAAGGCCAATCTTGGGAACTTCTTGGGCATTTTGAAACTGTTTTCACTAATAGAGGGATTGATCGACGAGGGAAGTTTGTGTACATTAGGCTGTACACAGTCCACTCACATTAATATAACCACCGTCTATGTTCGTCGTCAGCGTGCAATAACCACTCACAAACGGCCGGTGGCAGCACAAGCAGCGGAGGGTATATAAACCAGGTTGTAGAGACGCGGAAAACGGCGCAGCGTTGCCGTAATGTGAAAACAGAGCGACTTATCTGACATAAAACAGGATACAATCATCGGCTTTCGAACTAAGGGTGGAAGCAGTTTCGGAAAAGCTAAATTTGTAAATTGCTCGCGTGTTTCCTGGTTCAAACACACCGTAAATGGAAAAATGCCAATATCCAAATCCGGCGCCGATGCAACTGTGGTGCACCTTGGGACATAGATGACAGAGGTGAACGACTGCTGCGGAGATGTGTACAGGCGAATGGGCGTCGAACTGTTGAGTAACTGACGTCCACATGAACGAAGGGGCTGCCAGCGTGTGCTCCTCAGAGATCGTTTAGCAAACGTTATGCGTATGGGCCTCTGCAGGAGGAGCTTGGTTCATGCACCCATGCTGAAAGCTGTTCATAGGCGACGAAGACAGGAATTAGCACTCCATTACCGCAACTGGACGGCCTCTGCGTGGCGACAAGCGTCCTTTTTAGATGACCGGTGGCCGTTGGCGTGCACGGCGTGAAATGCCTTAAAGCAAACACCCTCCAACAATCGTCGAAAGGTTTCAGACCGCAGGATGGAGCGCTGTGATCTTGGGAATCTTTCTGTGGCACTCCCTGGGTGATCATATCATTCTTCAAGGCACAATAGATCAACACTAGTATGCCTTTATCGTTGAGGACCATGTCCATCGCTACATGCAGTTTGTTTCTTCTCGGCACTAGGGCTCTACTAGCTGAACAATATAACGTGTCACACAACTCACAGTTCATGTGCTCGGTTCGAAGAGCAACCCGTACTCCCCTGTGAGCCGTGCTGCAGCTCGCGTTGGTGCTGTTTGTAGGTTTCCGGCCTCTCTTGGAGGCCAGACGGTATCGTTTAGTTGTCATGGTTGCGGTTTCTTGTCCTCTTCTCGTGTTGACTGGCGCCACTCGGTTTCGCAAGGGTGTCCTGTCCGCTAGTGGCTGCATGGGGGGTATCGGTATTTAGTAACTGTTGCCCCATCTTTGGGGCGACGTCGTTTTTCCGGGTCGTGTGAGTGGGCCAGTTCGGTTGGCGACTCAGGAGGAGCCAGGTCCGCAGAGTGCCAGAACACGTCGGGACCTCTGGCAGCACGCATAGACTGCTGGATGAAAGGGCTGTGGTCACGAGGGTGCACGACCTGGTCGTAAACCGGATCCAGCAAGCTTTATGATGAATGCATTTCAATCCAAGTAGAGAAACCTCCACCATTGTGATATCTTGTGATTCTTCAGTGACTTGGGTTCGTGTTGTTGCTCGTGGTGTCGCCGAGGCGAAGAGCAGCGAGTGGAGTGCTTGAGGAAGGGGGATCTGATTAGCTTTCCTCGACTTCCTATTACTAATTACTGCGTTCAACTTGTTACAACTTGTTAAGTTCAACCAGCGGTATTTTTCTAGCCTGGTGGCCGCTAACGTCCCAGTTACCTGCCCCAGGGTTTAGTGTATGTAACGGAGTGTACGTTTCCTCGCCTTGACGCTGCTGTCCGGTAGGACGTGTAGTTTTGACAGCTTTCTTGATTGCAGGCCGGTTGCTGATGCTACTGGTGATAATGATTGCTTTCTCGTTCTGGGCGCTCTAAACAAAGTATTCTGGGGATGTAGTGCAGACCGACGGTTCCGGCTTTAGCGTATTGTTCCATCGTTGCATTTGGTTTATCGGACGTCAGGTAGCTTCAGCAAGATTATCATTAGTCATTCATTAGATTGCCACTAGTCTGAGTTACCATCTTGTGAAATGAATGCAACACATGGCTGCCTATACCGTTGCTCACGAAAGTGTTTGTTGCCGGACCTTCTCAGAAGTCGATTCCTGGAGCACCGCGTGTGTCCCCTTGGTTCTTGTGAGACGTGAGTGTTCTAAAAGGAGGTCTGATGGCCAGTAGTTCAGTGTAACGCTCCTTCAGCCCTCGACTTCTGCAGGTGTAATCTGCCTCAGTACCCTTTAAGGAAATTATGTATTGATCCTTGTGTTTTATTATTGTATTATTTATTACAGTACCTTGTAATGCCTACACTGAAGGTTATATATGTCTAGTTAATAGTTCTGGTCGCCTTCTGGAATAAATCTTACAGTGAAGTGTTCAGTGGATGTTAATGGTTGCGTTAAAAAGTTTACCATCATCTTATTTCACCAGTTTGGTGATCAGTTGCTCTTTTTAATTAACCTTTGCTATTGTATTTGCTGTTTTACAGTAGGTTTTTAATTTTTTTATATTATTGCCGTTCTTGACGTGTAAGGCCTTCAGCTGTGACTGTCGTCATATACCTTAAAATTCTAATTTGATATTTGTATTTTAGCAGTAAGCCTTAAAACCTTATTTACTGCCATTCCTGGCGTCTGATGCCTTCTGCTGTGTTTGTGGCGACTTGCCTTTAATATTTCAATTACTGTAATTTGTAAGTTGCAGCGAGTTTTAAACATTTCTGGCGTGTAAGGCCTTCTGCCCAGATCACAGTGGCTTGCTTTTAAAACATTATCTGCTGTATCTGTTTTTAATGGTGACTTGCTAAATTGTAACTCACTGAAAACACTATTATTTACACAATTGTTCATTCCTTCAATAATAACGTGTGGTATTTTTATTTATTGTTGATTCTCCAATTACTGGTTTAAAATAAATAGTGTGTAACTATAAAAGGCGACCAGTAGTAAGTGATTACGGCCCGTCCGCAATCGTAACCGAATCCTGCCTTCCCTGGACTACCAGGTTTCACCCTGAACACGACACTTCCCGGATTTAAACCTGGTCGAGAATTTTTGGGACCACATCGCTCGGGCTATTCGCGCGATGGATTCTCAACCGGAAACCCAGCACAGGTGGCCCTGTGCTAGAGTCAGCATGGCTCCACATCCCTGTGGATATCTTCCAGAAACTCTTTGACTTTTTTCCTGCACGTCTCGCAGCTGTCCGCGCTTTGAAAGGTGGTTTTTCGAAAGGTGGTGACATTAACGTGGCCGGTCAGCGTATGACGGTTATTGCTACAGGTCTTTGGCATGCGATAAAATAGTCAATATATTATGGCAAGTTAAACTATACGAAAAATAGCAGCCATATTAATATGAGATACTATATACCAAAGATAAATATTTTGAGACATATTTTTTGCCTTTTAATGCAGATCCTGCTGAAGATGTGTATGAACGTCTCATACTACTCTGACAATAAGTAAATAAAAAGTAGTCTCTCTCATATATATATATATATATATATATATATATATATATATATATATATATATTCGATTAGTATTAGAATACGCGGCGGCATTATTTTCTTTGCCATCTCGTGTTTATACAGGAATTCTGGCGCAGTAGATAGTCTGGTATTGACTGGTAAAGAGCGAAAATAACTCCTATTAATTTTGGTGTGAAAAGGTAGCGTCCATTCTCCTCCTGGGAAAACTTTGACTCTGTACCACATTGTCAACTGACACCCGGAATACATACACGCAATTTATTTTCACAAGCACATGATATGGCCGATGAATTTTTGTCTGATCCAGTACAGTGTGTGGACGTATAATCTTCAAAAGAAAGGACAGCTGCATTGGATATGACCCAAGAGGCGTCAGAGAAACGCTGGTGGAAACAACGTAAGAGGAGCGTTCAATAAGTAACGCAACACTTTTTTGCTGAAAGGAGGTTGGTTTTATTCAGGAGTCCTAAATACCATATCATTTCCCACTCTTTTGGCTACAATTATTTTCCAACATAATCTCCGTTCAATGTGACAGCCCTACGCCATCTTACTTGCAGAGCCTGTATGCCGCCATGGCACCACGCTGGTCGACGTCGGAACCAACGCTTTGCTGAATTAATAACCTCTCATCATCTATGTACTGCTTCCCACTGAGTGCATCCTCCATTGAGCCAAACAGATGGAAGTAGGGTGGATGAGGAAGAGAAGGTTTATGAGCTCCTCTAGGGTGTGCAGACTTTTGTAAGGCCTTGCGTTTTCATGGAGTAGGAGAAGTTTGTTTCCATCTGTCATCTGTCAATCACTTCGAATGAGAGTGTCCGCACGTTCCAACATTGAGAGACTCATAGCTGTGTGCGGCTCACAGGATATCAGCCGGGTTTGCGCGACCTTTTTGCGATGATGACTGACGCCTCGCCCAAACACTCACCATGCTTTTGTTCACTGTCGGGACTCTGTACACGTTCCGCCAGCGCCCATAAATATCTGCGATCCTCTGGTCCTTCGCCAAAAGAAACTGATTGACACCTCTCTGCTTGGAACGCACCTCTGTACAGACGCCACTCTGAAAGCTACGTATAGCACTGCCACCAATCGGAATGTCATGAAACTGCAGAGGCTGGTTGTTCGCTAACGACGCTGTCGTTCTAAAGAAAATATCCCAGATTGTCCATCCGGTGCCCTTTATCCAGCCAATGCCGGATCTGGACTGTGTGGTACTTGTTCATTTCCGCAGAGAACATACCACATCCTTATATAGGCTATTATTACGATTGCGTATTCAGTTCTAAAGGCTTTTTAAAGCTACTGTTACTACTGTTAACCACTTGAAGTTTCTGTGTAGGTTTTTTTGGTCCTAGTGTTACAGTCGTGCTTTTCACTATTTTGTATGAAATGAGAAATACTGGTGACGTTAAAGGACTTTAATGAACAAGTCAGAACATCAGATTTTTTGAAAATGTATCTGCAGTACATTCTATAGTTAATACCAAATACAGGTCTGGACAAAAATATAGAAACGCCGCATCCCTAAGCCATAAAGTGGACGAAAATATGTGTTGCGTGATCGTCACAGACGTCACTGAATAGGACTGATGAATGTAAGAGGAAGACAGCTGCAGAACTTGAATGTCACACCAAAACAACGCAGGGAGTTGTTAGGGGCGAGCTGAAATTTCAGATCCACTCATCACTAATGCCAGTGAACGTAACAGTAAAACATGGTGCCAAAGCTAATTCTGCCTTCGGAAGAATGTCATTTTCCAACTGTTTCTAACTTCTAGCTAAGTTTACGTCCAAGAGTGAAACATAGTGGGGGTTCGGTGATTATCTGCACAACCACATCGTAGTATTCCATTGGCCCTATGGTACTCCGCAATTTCGCATTACTGTCAAGAAGTATGTGACTATTTTGACTAATAAGGTACGATGTGCATTCCCCAACAGTGATGTTGTGTTCCAGGCCAACGTGGTGCCTATTCACACAGCTCACATCGCCAAGGACTGATTTTCTGAGCACTAGGATGAATTGTCCCATCTCCCCTGGCCATCACAGTCTAAGATCTCAACATTACTGAGCCCTTGTGGTCTACTATGGAGCTTGCGTGATCACTATCCACCTCGACCACAGTTACAGACTTTGCCACTGTTTTGCAGGAAAATGGTATAAGATTCCATTGAAAACCATACAGGAAATGTACTTATCCGAGATGACTGGAAGCTATTGTGAATGCCAGCGGATCCCTACACTCTAATAACAGTGGTTTGGTGTTTCCATACTTTTGTCCACCCCTGTATATTCTGAAAACAAGTTTTATATTTTGAAAAAATTGTGTGTGTAAGCTGAATGTCCTCAAAAACGATTCCGTAACCCATCAATGAATAGAAATATGCAAATAAACTAGTTTTGTAAGGTGTCAAACAAATCACACACCTTACATTGAATTCCTGAAATAATTCCAGTTAAATCGATATGTCACATGACATACACTCATGCTCATAAATTAAGGATAACTGCAGAATGTGGTGCCCCATTACGTCGCAGTACACAAAACTTTCGCTAATAGCATAGGCACATAGGGAACACACACGACACAGATCCCCAAGTCCACGGTATTGGTGACAAGTTGAGAAACCCGTCCCGAAACACATGTGCTACAAAACGCCACTTTTTCCTGCACATGTTTCCCGACATCAATATGGGATATGATCATCATGCACACGTACACAGGCCGCACAACGGGTTGCCTTAAGGATCAAGTGGTCGAGAAACTGCTGGGGTGTAGCCTCCCATTCTTGCACCAGTGCCTGTCGGAGCTCCTGAAGTGTCCTAGAGGTTTGAAGACGCGCAGCAATACGTCGCGTCGACCGAGAGCATACCAGGCATGCTCGATGGGGTTTAGGTCTGGAGAACAGGCAGGCCACTCCATTCGCCTGATATCTTCCGTTTCAAGGTAATCCTCCACGATGGCAGCTCGGTGGGGCCGTGCGTTATCATCAATCAGGAGGAAGGTGGGACCCACTGCACCCCTGAAAAGGCGGACATACTGGTGCAAAATGACGTCCCAATACACATGACCTGTTACAGTTCCTCTGTCAAAGACATGCAGGGGTGTACGTGCACAAATCATAATCCCCCCCCCTCCCCCACACACACACACACACCATCAGACCACGACCTTCATACAGGTCCCTTTCAAGGACAGTAAGGGGTTGGTATCTGGTTCCTGGCTTACGCCAGATGAAAATCCGGCAAGAATCACTGTTCAGACTATAGCTGGACTCATCCGTGAACATAACCAGGAACCACTGATCTAATGACCATGTACTGAGTTCTTGAGACCAGGCTTTACGTGCTCTCCTGCGACCAGGCGTCAGTGGAATGCATCTTGCAGGTCTCCGGGCGAATAAACCATGTCTGTTCAGTCTTCTGTAGACTGTGTGTCTGGAGACAACTGTTCTAGTGGCTGCGGTAAGGTCCCGAACAAGGCTACCTGCAGTACTCCGTGGCCGTCTGCGGGCACTGATGGTGAGATATCGGTCTTCTTGTGGTGTTGTACACCTTCGACGTCCCGTACTGTAGCCCCTGGACACGTTTCCTGTCTGCTGGGATCGTTGCCATAATCTTGAGATCACACTTTGTGGCACACGAGGGGCCCGTGCTACGACCTGCTTTGTTTGACCAGCCTCCAGTCGCCCTAGTATTCTACCCCTCATAACCTCAATATGTGTCCTTTGAGTCATTGTCAACACACAGTCACCATTAGGACATCTGAAAACGTCTGCACACTTACTCGCTGCATCGTATTCTGCCATGCACCAACACACCTCTGCGTATGTGGACTGCTGCCAGCGCCACAGTGCGACGAACGCAGGTCAAATGTACCACGTGGTCATACCCTATAGTGATTTAAACACGCAAACCGCCCACAAGAGTGTTGTTTCACCATGTATCAGCATTATCCTTAATTTACGAACATGAGTGTAGTTACATGAAAATGTACGAATTATTGATAGATAAAGTGAATAAACAAGCCAGCATTTCATGAATATAAACCACTAACACACTAGTAATTGCATGCAAGTACTTTCCCAGACCTGAGCTATGAGACCCAGTTCTGAGGGAAGAGAATTTTACGTTGGAAACGCCCGTCCCAATGTTAGGCCGAAAGCCACACAACGGGACATCTAGCAGACTCAATAAGACACCGAAGTCACTGCGCAGGCCGTTGGCAAAAGCAGATAAACGTCCAGAGAAGCCCAACTCAAAACATTGGTGTCTCACTGCAGCCACTGGTGTTAAAACACACATGAAAGAAAAAGCTGTTTATCTCAGTATTACTGAGCAGAAGTTAAACTCCGCCCTACAAGAAAAATGACGCCTGTGATAGGCTACAAAAACACTAGTGGGTGGAGTTATAATAAGCACGGACGATCTGATTGGCCAAAAGAAAACGTGTGGCCAGCAACTTTGATATAGGTAAATGACAGACTGAAGCAAATCGTCAAGTGTTTGAGCAAGGCGACTCGCGCTGTCTGAGACCATTGCGAGAGTAATTATGTGAACACTTGTTCACAGGCTCGTCTTAACTCGTAAGGAGTTAAACTGTAAAGTCTTCTAGTATGGAGAAACGCACCGAGCACTGACAGTTCAACGCTTGCGGGCGATTTGACGGCAACAACGTACGTGCTATTCTAATCAAATAGTGTGTACCATACCAATTAACTTCGCTAGGGAACAACTACGAGTCTCAGCTTCACTGAAGACATAGGAAACGTGTCAGACTGGGGATTAACAGACAAGAGAGATTTAGAATAGATTCTCAGGTTCATAGCTCGCGCCGACAGTCGCCACTACACGCGTGCTTGCGCTACACCAGCAAACGATATTCAATTGACACTCAGAACTGTGGTCGTCTCTGTCTCTCCTATTTTTTCGTACATTCAGCCACAACCTGCAGTTAAACACATTCATGATTGCCAGGCTTAATTAAAGCAGAAACACGAGATACCCGATCTAATGTAAAGGATTGATTAGCCATTGTAGAGTGCTTTACACCCTGGAGTTATTAAATTGTTTTAACTGTGTATTTCTTTCTTATTACTCTTTATCGACCCCCTTTCAATTTTGGGTATTTTCATTGTGCATTTTAACGTAATTAATATCTCTGGCCCCAACTGCATTTAATTTATTTGTAGTAGTCGTCAACCATCTTACTATTAAAGAACCTTAGAATAGTTAAGAATTTTGCTTCACAGTTGTGAACACGCAATATCAATATTTTACTATCGTGTACGTATTATAATTATGATATTATGAAGTCATACTTAGAGAAAATCTAATATTTTCATATTTTGCTAACACGTAGTTACGCCTCAATCCGTATACTAATTTCTGTTAGTGACTCGTTTTCTTTATAGGGAGTGTAGTTGAACCGACATTAAGATCATTGTCTGATTACATCACTGTCCATACTGCTGTATTCTTCCACATTCTGCATGCGAGAGATGATATCTTCCTAATTTGCAGGCCGTAGGTTCAACACCAAATTCCTAAAACACTCACAGAGCGTCCTTGCGCAACTGTGGTAGGAAGATAGATCAGAACCAGTCCCAGACATGTTAGAGTTTCTTCATTTTTGCGTCACCTGTAACAGTAATCATGAGTACTACACACACACACACCTGAACTACGTGATTCATTAAATCTGAGCAGTCGGTTCTCTAATTGAGGTTGAGATTTGTGTGTAGTCCTAAAGCTTGCCATTCCACTTACTGTATTTAATTATGTGAGAAAACTGCTTTTATGTCTTGTGGAGTTCTATGTGCAATACTGACAATAATGTACTGAGTCTTGTCAAAATTCAACGATAAGCCATTTGCAATGAACCATTTGTTGATGTTTTCGAGTATTTAATTAGCTGTCTCTTCACTAATAGGACATCAATCGTCTGCAGAAAAGGATGAAATTTGCTTTTTTTGAAACTCAAGTCAAAGGTTATTTATACATCCCCCAGAAAAATACCCCAATGAAAGGCAGGATATACAGAGGCGGTTGGCATTTGCATTCCAGTGGAAGGCAGACGATGAATTATTGCGTTATGTCTGTCTATCTCTGGCACTCTTTCAGGCAGTGTTTCTTGAAAATCATGGTTCTGTTGAAAATTAAACTCTGGAGGCACCTTTCTACACTCCTGGAAATGGAAAAAAGAACACATTGACACCGGTGTGTCAGACCCACCATACTTGCTCCGGACACTGCGAGAGGGCTGTACAAGCAATGATCACACGCACGGCACAGCGGACACACCAGGAACCGCGGTGTTGGCCGTCGAATGGCGCTAGCTGCGCAGCATTTGTGCACCGCCGCCGTCAGTGTCAGCCAGTTTGCCGTGGCATACGGAGCTCCATCGCAGTCTTTAACACTGGTAGCATGCCGCGACAGCGTGGACGTGAACCGTATGTGCAGTTGACGGACTGTGAGCGAGGGCGTATAGTGGCCATGCGGGAGGCCGGGTGGACGTACCGCCGAATTGCTCAACACGTGGGGCGTGAGGTCTCCACAGTACATCGATGTTGTCGCCAGTGGTCGGCGGAAGGTGCACGTGCCCGTCGACCTGGGACTGGACCGCAGCGACGCACGGATGCACGCCAAGACCGTAGGATCCTACGCAGTGCCGTAGGGGACCGCACCGCCACTTCCCAGCAAATTAGGGACACTGTTGCTCCTGGGGTATCGGCGAGGACCATTCGCAACCGTCTCCATGAAGCTGGGCTACGGTCCCGCACACCGTTAGGCCGTCTTCCGCTCACGCCCCAACATCGTGCAGCCCGCCTCCAGTGGTGTCGCGACAGGCGTGAATGGAGGGACGAATAGAGACGTGTCGTCTTCAGCGATGAGAGTCGCTTCTGCCTTGGTGCCAATGATGGTCGTATGCGTGTTTGGCGCCGTGCAGGTGAGCGCCACAATCAGGACTGCATACGACCGAGGCACACAGGGCCAATACCCGGCATCATGGTGTGGGGAGCGATCTCCTACACTGGCCGTACACCACTGGTGATCGTCGAGGGGACACTGAATAGTGCACGGTACATCCAAACCGTCATCGAACCCATCGTTCTACCATTCCTAGACCGGCAAGGGAACTTGCTGTTCCAACAGGACAATGCACGTCCGCATGTATCTCGTGCCACCCAACGTGCTCTAGAAGGTGTAAGTCAATTACCCTGGCCAGCAAGATCTCCGGATCTGTCCCCCATTGAGCATGTTTGGGACTGGATGAAGCGGCGTCTCACGCGGTCTGCACGTCCAGCACGAACGCTGGTCCAACTGAGGCGCCAGGTGGAAATGGCATGGCAAGCCGTTCCACAGGACTACATCCAGCATCTCTACGATCGTCTCCATGGGAGAATAGCAGCCTGCATTGCTGCGAAAGGTGGATATACACTGTACTAGTGCCGACATTGTGCATGCTCTGTTGCCTGTGTCTATGTGCCTGTGGTTCTGTCAGTGTGATCATGTGATGTATCTGACCCCAGGAATGTGTCAATAAAGTTTCCCCTTCCTGGGACAATGAATTCACGGTGTTCTTATTTCAATTTCCAGGAGTGTATATTATCTTATACCCAGCTCTACCTCGTCTTCTTGGTTACGTGGGTAGAAATCACAACGTTCAATCTTTTCTGGACCTGGTCAAAGAAGCTCAGCATGTACTAATTGGCGAGATCTCCGAGAGCTCCTCTCAGCTTACTCTCCATTTGTCCGAGGCTTGAAACCTGAGGTGCAAATGTCAAGTTATGACGCTGATAGTGCTTAAGATCCCGTTATCGCTTTTTCTTCTTCTGAAGTGTGACAAGAAAGTCTTGATTAAATAATTTCTTGTAACACTTCATGACCTAGTCAGAACCTTTCATTGATTACCGTTTCTGAGAAAGTCTTTTACGTAACTGATACCGTACGCAACAGGTAGACCCATGAAGTCCACATCAGCTCTTTCTTCTCAAAATCATTTTCGATCTGCTGTGTCAAATTTTAAATCTAACTTGTTCAGGCCTGAACTCAGCTTGTTCCTTTACATGACGTAAGCTCTTTATTAAATTAACATTGCCGTATACCTCGAGTTCAACTTCGTCTGAGAGTTCATTTGACAACATCTTATGTCCAACACTGTATGACGGCAGATTTGATATATCGCCGAGTTACTAATTCCTTATGTTCTTCTGAGTATCGAATAATAGCTGCCTAATACCTTCTTTCACACATATGGTGAATACTATTGCGAAAAAGCATTACCCGTTCCTATACTGACCGATCAAGCTCAACAGGCATGGAACTGCATCCCACAAACTGATGCCCGGCACCTGTGCAACACAACGCAAACGCATTTGCGTGCTTGCGTTCAACGTTTTGGCAGTTACGAGGGTTATTAATGTACGAGGATTTGCAATGGCTTATCGGGTACTTACATTACCCTGTGGTCATGCAGTGTTAATCACTTAAATATGTTACCTAGACAAATGTATTTCCGAAATTTCATTAATCCAAATTAATTATTTTTTGCGTAAGACTCTATTTGCGCCAGTGTACGCACATACGCAACTATTTACGCTATTCTGCATAACTCGTGCACAAACGAGCGCTCGTGCGCGCCCACACACACACACACACACACACACACACACACACACGCACACACACACACACACACTATTTACAAGTAATTACGTCATTCCTCACCCCAATTATTGTCTGCTATCCAACCACATATTCGCTGCTAACGGCAACAGGGCGCTGGACTAGAGGTATCTAATAGCACGAGGCTCCGGAGCGTAGAGTTGAACTGCTTAGTTGACGAGTAAGTCATTACAGTGCTAGTGATGCTGATACAAAGCAGAGCAATGGCAACGATAAACAAAGCAAATATTGTATTATATCTACAGCAGCAATTGCCAAAGTTGGCATTTCGTCAGTATGTAACTCCGGGGAATTTTTCAGAGTGAGAAAGAAGTCTCAGATAACACATTATAGTTTCTGAAAAATGTATCGGTTGAATGTGTGATGTCTTATACGATCAACTGTGCGGACAATGTACATTAAGGTCACAATGATGACGATACGTACTTAACAACTGAAAGTGATACTAAAACAGGTGTCGAGCCATGTACACTACTGGCCATTAAAATTGCTACACCAAGAAGAAATGCAGATGATAAACGGGTATTCATTGGACAAATATATTATGCTAGAACTGACATGTGATTACATTTTCACGCAATTTGGGTGCATAGATCCTGAGAAATCAGTACCCAGAACAACCACCTCTGGCCGTAATAACGGCCTTGATACGGCTGGGCATTGAGTCAACAGAGCTTGGATGGCGTGTACAGGTACAGTTGCCCATGCAGCTTCAACACGATACCACACTTCATCAAGAGTAGTGACTGGCGTATTGTGACGAGCCAGTTGCTCGGCTACAATTGACCAGACGTTTTCAATTGGTGAGAGATCTGGAGAATGTGCTAGCCAGGGCAGCAGTTGAACATTTTCTGTATCCATAAAGGCCCGTACAGGACCTGCAACATACGGTCGTGCATTATCCTGCTGAAACGTAGGGCTTCGCAGGGATCGAATGAAGGGTATAGCCACGGGTCGTAAATGTAACGTCCACTGTTCAAAGTGCCGTCAGTGCGAACAAGAGGTGACCGAGACGTGTAACCAATGGCACCCCATACCATCACGCCGGGTGTTACGCCAGTATGGCGAATACACGATTTTTATGTGCGTTCACCGCGATTTCGCCAAACACGGATGCGACCCTTATGATGCTGTAAACAGAACCTGGATTCATCCGAAAAAATGACGTTTTGCCATTCGTGTACCCAGGTTCGTCGTTGAGTACACCATCGCAGGCGCTCCTGTCTGTGATGCAGTGTCAAGGGTAACCGCAGCCATGGTCTCCGAGCTGATAGTCCATGCTGCTGCAAACGCCGTCCAACTGTTCGTGCAGATGGTTGTTGTCTTGCAAACGTCCCCATCTGTTGTTGACTCAGGGATCAAGACGTGGCTGCACGGTCCGTTACAACCATGCCGATAAGATGCCTGTCATCTCGACTGCTAGTGATACGAGGCCGTTGGGATCCAGCACGGCGTTCCGTATTACCCTCCTGAACCCACCGATTCCATATTCTGCTTACAGTCACTGGATCTCGACCAACGCAAGCAGCAATGTCGCAATACGATAAACCGCAATCGCGATAGGCTACAATCCGACCTTCATTAAAGTCTGAAACGTGATGGTACGCATTTCTCCTCCTTACACGAGGCATCACAACAACGTTTGACCAGGCAACGCCGGTCAACTGCTGTTTGTGTATGAGAAATCGATTGGAAACTTTCCTCATGTTAGCAGGTTGTAGGTGTCGGCACCGGCGCCAACCTTGTGTGAATGCTCTGGAAAGCTAATCATTTGAATATCACAGCATCTTCTTCCTGTCGGTTAAATTTCGCGTCTGTAACACGTCATCTTCGTGGTGTAGCAATTTTAATGGCCAGTAGTGTAATTCATCACCTTTGTCGGACAGGGAGCCACAAATCCCGACTCAAGTGAAACATGGCAAAGGACAATCGGTGTCGAAGGAGAAGGTACTATATAAAACTACGTACATGAGAGTTCATCCGCAGCGTAGTAAGAAAACAATTGCCAACAGATTTCGAATAAGTCCGCAGCAATTGGCCGTTTGCCAACGGCCTTGCCGCAGTTGTAACACGGTTTCCCTTCAGTCCACCGAAGTTAAGCGCTTTCAGACTTGTCTAGCACTTGGATGGATGACCGTCTGGGTCTGTCGCGTACTGTTAGCAACCGGGGTATACTCAGCCATTGTGAGACCAATAAAGGTGCTACTTGACTGAGAAGTAGCGGCTCCGGTGACAAAAACTGACGACGGTAGGGAGAGCGGTGTGCTGACCATATGCCCCTGCATATCCACATCAACGACGGCTGTCGGCTGAGGATCACTCGGCAGTCGGTCGGTACCGTTGAGCCTTCGGATAGGATTGACAAAGGACATCCATAAAGTTGAAATAAAGCCAGTTCGTTTTGAATTAGGTTGAAATGGTGGAGAGAGTTTAATCTATACGATGAACAGTTTGGGGTGACAATAATAAAAACAAAGACGTCTTATTCTACGGCTAAGTATTTCCTCGAAATTGTAATCACCAGCTTTTTCTCTCGACCGTGCAATCATGATGTGCAATCTCATGTTGTACGTCCAACGTCCATCCACAAAAAGTACATGAAACATAACAGTCATGTCTAACATGCTCTGGAACTGCATGAAATGTCCATGCCTCGCCATCAGTGACTTACCTTGCTGGCTGTAAAATGCATAAAAAGAATTCAAAATATTGCTGCTGATCGCAGTTTTTCCTTACTAATAATTCCGCTGAAGGCAAAATATTCATGATAACTTGTTCTCTGATCAAATACAGTCTCATGTAAAAGTATATCAGCAAGTGAGGATAGCCCAAAAATCGTGAAAACTTCATGCATGACTGTGTGATGAATATTGATCGAAAATACTTTAGTGAAATTCCTGGTTATTAATAAGTAACTCAGTAAGCAGTGGCATCAACAAAATTATATTTTTGGTAACATTTTTGGGAAAAAGCGATCATGAAGCTATATAAAACCAGCGAAAAATACAATCTAGATTGCGACGGTTATTTTATTAAAACTATCAGTTTCGGTTTAGCCTTAGGCCATCTTCAGACAGCATCATCAGCTGAAGTTGACGATGCGTAGAACACTCAGTTGACCTCTGCCGCTAAAACAGTGATCGAACCTATCGGTAAAAAAACTAGTACCACGCCTCTGGACTGCTTCGGTCTCTTCCTTTAGTCCGTTCTTTTGGTAAGTTAGTTAATTAGTTACATGTTCCATAGATTATTCAGCAGTTTCACGCCTGAGGTCAACTGACTGTTCTACGCATCGTCAACTTACCTGATGATGCTGTCTTAAAATTGTCTGAGACGAGGCCGAAATCGGTCATTTTAATAAAATAATCATCACCATCTAGACTGTTTTTTCACTTATTTCATAAAATTATATTTGTTCTATGATCGACCACACGGTGTACAATTCCACAAAACTTGATAATCAGAACGAAAGAAAACTCCATGCACTAAAAACTCGGAGCAATATTATAAAAGTGGGTAGGCAACGAAGTCGTTCATTAGAAGTCACCTTTCCAACCTTTGTGAAACGCTTACGTAAAGCAAAAACATTCTGAATCCGAGTTCTTGACTGCTAAGCGCACTACAATCTTCGGGTGGCATAGTGAAGGTATGTCTGTAATCGATACCTCTCGAAGTATCGTTGATTGATCAGTTATGTGCCCGAGCAGCATAGTTCGGTCGAAGCGTTCACATTGACAAAGACAGTCTGCATTCTTCGTTCTGCTATGTTTTCTGATGGTGATCGCGCTGGATCTATAAGCTTGTGGACCTTGCGTGCACTGCGTTGAATTTACTATCCAGTGTTCATTCCTAAGCTGTACACTAAAAGGATTATCTACATACATACTCCGCAAGTCACAGTATGGTGCATGGCGAAGCTAACTTGTACCACTACTAATCATTTCGTTTTCTGCTCCATTTGCAAACAGAGCGACGGAAAAACGACTGTCCGTATGCTTTCGTACGAACGTTAATTTTTCCTATCTTATGTTCCGCAGCCAGCTTCATTTCCGATTCTTTAAATTTTCTGAATAGTGTTTCGCAAAAAGAAGGCCGTCTTCCCTTCAGGGGATTAGCGAAGCATTTCTGTACTGCTCGCATGTTGGTCTTACTTATCGGTAACAAAACTAGCAGCAAGCCTCTGGACTTTTTCAGTCTCTTCCTTCAATCCGATCTCTTGGTTAGTTGGTTAGTTAGTTAGTTACACGTTCCATAGATCACTTTTCTTTTATCGAAATGATGTGGATGAGTCAATTTACAAAATATGCATACACTATCAGTGTCAACACTAATGGGGACAGTATTATTTTTATCCGACTCGTTCAAATACACTTAAAATTTTTATTTACTAAATACCAGTTTTTTAGTTGAAATTCATCAATGAATTAAAGAACTTGTCTAGGAGAAATGATTTTGAATTAGATATAGTACTTGCTTCGCTACCTGTCAGACATTTTGTCTTTGAAAATATGATCAAAAATTATTTGTTACACTTACTGAACTACTCTCTGAGCTACTGACAGCTTCAACAATGGGTAACAAAGGTAATTTTCTTTCTAGTTTTGTAGGTAAGTAAATCACAGTTTTTCTCCAATTGTGATGGATTATTTATGAGGAATTTTATTAGCGAATATATGTATTGTGAGGGCGAATTTAAAATGCCTAGTTCCTTGAAGAGATACCTACATGGCGCCCGTGGGTGAACATCATATACTTACTTCTCGCTTTTGTGGAATCAATACTTTCTTTCTACGTGATTATTTAGTGTAAATATGCAAAAATTCAGGAGGTTGATATGTTTCCAAGATTAGCAACTTCAAAAAGAACAAAAGTAACTGATCTTAATTGTTTGAAAAGTTCTTTAATTTGCTTCTTTCAGTTCAAGTTTTCATCCGTATGTACATCCAAAAATTTGGAGCATCCTAACATACTTACTGACTCCTGCTCATGCGCTACATCAGTTGTTGGTATGACTCTATATGCTGTACGGAACTGAATGTAATGTGATTTTTAAAACTTTAGGAGTAGTCCATTTGTATATAACAACTTGATACTTCCTCGGAAAATATCATTTACCAACTCTTCTGTTGCATCCCCTCTAATGCAGTTTATTATAACACTAATATCGTCTGCACAAAGTACTAACTTTGTTTGTTGAATGTTAAGTGGATGATAATTCACATTTGCACTGGTGGGCCAAAACATATGACCACCTGCTTAATAGCTCGTTTGGCCGTCTTTGTAACGAAATGCATCACTGATTTCGCCTATCAGGGATCCGACAGTTTGTTGGTAGGTTCGTGGAGGTATGTGACATTAGATGTCTACGAATACATCGTGTAATTCGCGAACATAACAGGCCGCTGATATGGGTACGCGATGGTGGCGCCCGGTAGCGACCCAGATGGATTCCGTACGGTTTACATCAGGCGAATTTGATAGTCGAGACATCAGCACGAGTTCACTATAATGCTCCTCAAACCACTGTAGCACGGTTGTCGCTCCGAGACACGGACAATTATATTGCTGGAAGATGACCTCGGTGTCGGGCAGGACATCATGCATGAAGGGATGCAGCTGGTTCGCAGCTGTCTTCGATTTATACCATAGGTCCCATGCCAACGCAGGAGAGGGTCTCCCGTAGCACATTACTGCTCCCACCAGCCTGCGTCCGTGGCGCGCTGCACATCTCGAGCCACCTTTCATGTCAATGATAGCGTTTGTGGAGACGACCTAGTGTAGTAAAAATGTGATTCAGCCGACGAGCCGACACGTTTTCATTGATCGACGGTCGAATCCCTATGGCCCCGTGCCCCCTGCAGTCGCAACTGACCAAGTCGTTGGGTCAACAAGTGAACACGTAAGGGTGGTCTGCTGCGGAGTTTCCTGTTCAATAATATACGATGAACGGTGTGCTCCGAAACAGTTATGCGTGCAAAAGTATTGTACTGTTTCGGCAGAGATGCTACAGATCGCCATCTATCCTACTTGACAAAGCAGACAGTCCTCCGATCCACACGTTCTGTGAAGAGTCTTGGACTTGACCATTCAGATCCTGCCGTTCTACCTCTTTCCGTAGGTGCACACGACAGTGGCACATGAACACTCGACCAGCTTCGCCGTTTCCGAGATAGTCGTTCACAGGCTCTGCGTAATAATAATCTGCCCTTAGCCAAAGTCGCTTATCTCAATGGATTTCCCCATTTGCAGCCCGTATCGTCGCTACGGTAATTCCCCATCCGTATCTGCTGCGCTTACATACTTTTATTACGGAGTCACGTGCCCACAACGCCATCGGGCGGCATCCAGCGTCGCGATGGGCAGTGGTCATAACGTTTTGGTTTATCAGTGTATAATAAACAGAAGTGGATCCAAAATTGAATTCAGTAGAACTTCTGTTGTGGATTTTTTACCAGTCATAAAAATTTCCTACCTTTTTAACATTATCTGAATTCTTCTGTTCAATATTTTGCATTCTGTTTGTCAAGTATGATTCAAAAACGATTCAAATGACTCTGAGCACTATGGGACTTAACATCTGAGGTCATTAGTCCCCTAGAACTTAGAACTACTTAAACCTAACTAACCTAAGGATATCACACACATCCATGCCCGAGGCAGGATTCGAACCTGCGACCGTATCTGTCACGCATTTCCAGTCTGAAACGCCTAGAACCGCTCAGTATGATTCAAACCAGCTGTGTTAAGTCATCACTTCCATAAAACTTGAGTTTTTCTAAGATAGTATCGTGATCTACACAATCAAACGTCTTGGAAAGATCATAAAAATGCCAACTGGTGATACATTATTATTTAAGGCTCGTACTATTCGATGATTGAATGTATAAATAGTATTCTCAGTCGAGCAACTTTTCTGGAATTCACACTGTGATACGCTAAGTAAATTCTTTCCACTTAAATGTGCGACTGCTCTTGAGTACTTTACTTTTTATAATAATCTGCAAAAAGATGCAAGTAACTTTTCAGCTTTCTTATGATGTGATTTAATAATCGCTTATTTTAACCTGTTGGAAAAATTGCCTGTGCCAGTGATGCATTGCATGTAGCACTAAGAAGATTACTTATTTAAGTTGGAATAGCTTTTCAGAATTCTGTTCGAAATTCCATCAACACCATATGAGCCTTTGTTTTTTAGAATTTTTAGAACTGTATGAATTTCACTGAAGGACGGTGACGCTACTTCTAGTCGCTTAAGATTTTGTGGAATGATGTTTTTAATATATTCTCTTAGTTCTTCAACTTACGCATTTAGTCCCATATTTCTGCTACGTTTAGGACGTGAGTGTTAAAACTACTTGCTTCATTTAGTTTAATTGTTACGCAACGTTGTACACTTTTCTGGCTGCTGGTCTCCCCTTTGACAAGGTCCCATATAGTTTTAATCTTATTATCTATATTATTAATTTCTGCCAGGATAGGCAAACGTATGGACATTTTAATGATTTTCCTTAAAGCACTACAGTATTTTTTTTTAGTATGCCAGTAATGTCGGGTCTTGACTTACTCTGACTTTTACACATCCCTATTCCTCTCACATGAGATTTTATTTAGTTATTCACTGCTTAAATGTGCTTTTTTGTTTTTACTTTTTAGTGATCTTGTGGATAATTTTTTTAACAAAGCGACTGTCAAATATTGGCACAAATTTACTATGGAAAAATTAAATTTGACATTAGCACCTCTTTCTACATGTACCGCATCCCATACCACCCTCTTTAGCTTACTCTCCTGTTCTCATTAATAAGCCTCACTGTTTTGTATAAACTTGCCTCATGATTGTAAGGTGTCATGCTGTTTATTTCCAATAATGTGTAACCGTGATCGGATAGTCCATTAGCAAATGGGTACACATTAATTATTTTGGCCTGAGTACTGTCTATAAACCATTTCCTACTATTTTTTTGCACACGAGTTTGAAAATTGACGACTGAAATTAGATTTAAACAAAATATTTTTGCCTCTCTGTAGCTTTTAAGAAATATTCAGTGAAATCTCCACAAACTACTAACTGTTTCTTCTCGGCTGACAGGTAGCTCAATAATCTACATCTGCATCTACATCTACATGGACACTCTGCAAATCACATTTAAGTGCCTGGTAGAGGGTTCATCGAACCACCTTCACAATTCTCTATTATTCCAATCTCGTATAACGTGGGGAAAGAATGAACACCTATATCTTTCCGTACGAGCTCTGATTTCCCTTATTTTATCGTGGTGATCGTTCCTCCCTGTGTAGGTCGGTGTCAACAAAATATTTTCGCATTTGGAGGAGAAAGTTGGTGATTGGAATTTCGTGAGAAGATTCCGTCGCAACGAAAAACGCCTTTCTTTTAATGATGTCCAGCCCAAATCCTGTATCATTTCTGTGACACTCGCTCCAATATTTCGCGATAATACAAAACATGCTGGCTTTCTCTGAACTTTTTCTATGTACTCCGTCAGTCCTATCTGGTAAGGATCCCACACCGAGCAGCAATATTCTAAAAGAGGACGGACAAGCGTAGTGTAGGCAGTCTCCTTAGTAGGTCTGTTACATTTTCTAAGTGTCCTGCCAATGAAACGCAGTATTTGTTTAGACTTCCCCACAACATTTCCTGTGTTCCTTCCAATTGAAGTTGTTCGTAATTGTAATTCCTAGGAATTTTGTTGAATTTACGGCCTTTAGATTTGACTGATTTACCCTCTACCCGAAGTTTAACGGATTCCTTTTAGCACTCTTGTGGATGAGCTCACACTTTTCGTTATTTATGGTCAATTGACAATTTTCGCACCATATAGATATCTTTTCTAATTCGTTTTGCAGTTTGTTTTGATCTTCTGGTGAATTTATTAGTCGACAGCGTCATCTGCAAACAACCTAACGACTGCTAAGATTGAATCCCAAATCGTTTATATTGATAAGGAACAGAAAAGGGCCTATTACACTACCTTGGGGAACGCCAGAAATCACTTCTGTTTTACTCGATGCATGTAGATTTCTCATAAACAGCTGAAAGTTTCCTAGAGGGGGTCTATAGACCGTTACAATTATCAGAGAATTATTCTGCAGTAATAACTCACAAGCACATGCTTCTGAGTTCTAATCGACACAAAAACTATTTGATTCAGTATTTCTGACTTTGTGTTCAACTTTTGCGTATGTTGCGAATTCTCTTTTTTTCATATTAGCTCTCCACGAAAATGATGAGTCTACAATCTCTCATATTTGACTCCATCTCTGTAGTTATATGGCGTTCAGAGAGGCACAGAACATCAGTCACATAAGAATTTTCCACATCTTCTAAGCATACAATAAGCCCATCAACCTTGTTTTCCAACCCTCTAATGTTCTGATGAAATTAACTTTATTTTTCTCGAAACTTATTCGTATTATGGACTCCTACTGCTCTAATTTCTTTCAGCACTCTCTGTCTGGAACCTGACTCTGACCTGAAAACTGTGCCCCTTTGATTCCAGTAATCGCAGGGACTTCGTCTTGTGCACTTGTGGCCCTCCTTACGGTTTCTGCAAGGTGCTCAGCCGGCCGGAGTGGCCGAACGGTTCTAGGCGCTACAGTCTGGAACCGCGCGACCACTACGATCGCAGGTTCGAATCCTGCCTCGAGCATGGAAGTGTGTGATGTCCTTAGGTTAGTTAGGTTTAATTAGTTCTAAGTTCTAGGGGACTGATGACCTCAAAAGTTAAGTCCCATAGTGCTCAGAGCCATTTGAACCAACCAAGGTGCTCAACTAATCTTTCCTCCCCTCCCATTCAGAGGCAGGCCATGAATAGTGTATTACCATCCCCTCATCGCAAGAAGAATCACGGGACAGATATAAGATTTTCTTTTCGTCAAAAAACAATTCGCACAGCTTTTTGTTCACACGGCTAACAGCGGTATTAGCCAGGGCTGCAAAATTTCAACAAAGCCCATCCGAGTGTGTGCTGTTGGTGCTCCTATTTTCTGCAGGTCATCTTTAATGCTGTATTCTAAGTTGCTAGCGAAGCTGTTTCCTGCTCTTCCTACTATAACTACCTTATCCTCACCATCAAAAGCTGCACATAAGGCCCTTATGTCCTCGACAGGAAACCTGGCCAAGCTTGAATGTTTCTCGATGCTTGTAACCTGGTGTTCTACGCCTGGCTTTTCTTTTAGCAACTGTCCTGCATTCTACTCGTGACTGCTCACTAGTAACAAGACTCCTTTCCTTCTATGTGCTTTTTCTACGGGCCTATGGTCGTTCCTACGAGTCTGATGAACCCGGTTTAGCACAAAAACGGGTTGATCCTCTTTCCCTACTTCTGGTAAAAAGTTAAACTGATTGCTGACCGTAATTTTAATTTGATTTCTGAGGTTTTCCTATTTCTGCATATTGCTTGTCATCTTCTCCCAGCTCCCATTGTCTCTTTCCCCCTTGAACATATCTACTTCAGCGTAAGCCGTTTCTAATTCTGCCTGGAGGGCACATATCTTTCCACTCTGTTCCACGAGTTTCCTGTCTCGACTACATAATCTGCAACATCGTGGAAGAGCCTCATCTGACGCTTTCTGGTTTCTCCGCTGCATTACCCCCAGTGAAACACCATCACACAGGCCTGACATACCAGGCCAACTAACCATACCAATTAATCTAGGCAACATCCACATTTGCCACACGTGAATTAGTATTAATGAACTAAAAAGCACCACAACACACTTGAGCTATAAAAAGGTCAAAATCAGTAAAAACTTATCTTTCGGTGAGTTGTGCAGCTAACTTCCAGGCGTCAGGCAGACGTAGAATAAAACGCCCGAAGTTCGTTGAACGTAGGTAGTACCAAACACGGAGTGAATAAAAACTATGAAAGTGCGATATTTTCTAACAACACTATTACATTGACGCTGTCAGGAAATTATTTAAAGCCCTTTAATGGATTCAAGACAACACATAACGTTGAAACAGCGACCGTAAGTTAACAGTAGCTTGTAAACACACCTCGATTTTCTCTTAGCGTTGCTTTTGAATCGCAGGAGACGCGAAACGAATGAAAATGGTAGAAAGCGCGATTTTTAAAACAAGGGTATTAAGCAAGACACAATCCGGAAATTATGGCGAGCTCTGCACTGTATTCGAAATAACTCGTAACACTACGCCATTGCTGTTGTTTACGTCCGAGCGCTATTGTGATCCGTCTGCCAAAGCTGCCAATTGCCGAGTGGGCATCCCAAACACTTGAGAAGTACTCAAGGATGGGTTGCACTTTCCTAAAATTCTTCCAGTAACACGAAGACGACCATTTGCCTAATTTACTGCCATCCTTGTGTGCTCGTTCCATTTCATATCTCTTTGCAACCTTACGCCTACATATTCAATTGAGATGGCTGTATCAATCACCACACTACAAATGCTGTATTCGAACATTACGGGATTGTTTTTCCAACTCATCTGTGGTAACTTACATTTGTCTCCATTTAGAGCAAGCCGCCATTCAGCACACCAACCAGAAATTTTGACTAAGTCATCTCGCATTCTTCTACATTCACTCAACGACAACACCTTCTTGTACACTACATCGCCATCAGCAAATAGCCACAGATTGCTGCTCATCTTCTCCGTTATGGCGAGGTGGTGACACACAACCGCAGTTTGGTGTAATATTGAGCTAGTTATACACGTGAGAGTTTGTTTGCTCTGAGAGACCTTTTGCGAGTAATCCGTGCTACGCAAAGGGCGCGATAATCAGTTCACCGACAGTGTGCGAGACTGGATCAAGACCTCACATCTCAGATAGTCGCGCTCTGGGAGTTTAGACTTCTCGGGAACTGTTCGCCGTAGTTCTCAGACAAGAAAAATTTATACTGACATTCTCATAAGAGTTGAGAATTCTCAGTGAGTGCTGCGTGGCCATGTTGGGTCCAGTATTTGTGCCATATTTCACAATTTTACAGCTGCCACATCTCGATAACATATTTTTCTGTACTCATGCACACATCAAATGATATTATTCTCAAAACTGCGTGTTCTGAGCCATAATTTGTGGTCGTGACATGTTTCTGAGTGCAGAAATAGCCCGTTTTATTCGTAGATGCTACATGAACGGCACGAGCTTATAGTCGAGAACTCTAGACTTAAACAATGCTGTCCACTAAAGAACTTATAAAAGCATTATAGCTAACGAACTTGCCGCAGATCACGGAAGTCAAGAGCTGCCTGGCTGGGATAACACTTGGATGGGTGACCATCTAGTCTGACGAGCGCTGTTGGCAAGCGGGGTGCACTCAGCCCTTGTGAGGCAAACTGAGGAGCTACTTGATTGAGGAGCAGCGCCTCCGGTCTCGTAAACTAACATACGGCCGGGAGAGCGGTGTGCTGACCACATTCCCCTCCATATCGGCATTCAGTGACGCCTGTGGGCTGGGGATGACACGGCGGCCGGTCGGTAGCGTTGGGCCTCCCAAAGCCTGTTCGGATGGAGGAGGAGACCTGTTATATGGAATTAATAAACAAAAAATTACCACTGAGGAGACACAATCCTACATTTACATGATGGAAAGACTCACGCATTGTACATTGCGCAACCAACTGCTCTATAAATGTGTACCGCGATAGTCGGCACGAAAATTTGTGCGATCTGAGACTCGAACCCGGATTTCCCGCTTTACTCGAATGGTGACACCAGCTTCTTCGACTGTCCGAACACGACCCACGGCCAGAACCAAACTACCATACGTCGTTGTCCACATGTCATACCTTTACCCCATTAATGTTATTCCCATACAGGAGAGACATTTTAAGTCGCAGGTCCGGTATCGGTCGATAGACACGAAATAACAGCATGCATTGTGAAAAAATACGATGGAATGTTCCTTCGAACATGAGTGCCTGCCCAAAGGGATAATGTATTCTTCGCAACACAAGCAGTGGAATTTCCTGTTTATCTACAAAGGAAGTGTCTCCCCTGTACGAGAGTAACATAAGTGGGGTGTACGAACACAGATGTAACACATTGTCGACGACATATGGAAGTTTGGGTACGGCTGTTGCTAGCGAACGTAGTTGACTCTCAGCCGCGTTGCAGAGCGGACGTGCGCGGCGCTGTGAGCGGCATTCCGGAAGCGTGCAGTTGTTCACTCGCGCAAGTAGTATAACTGCAACAGATCACCTTGATCGACGGTGGCGCTTTCGTACAGAAAGGCCACTATAAAATTACTGTACCATGCCCGGTACCCACGACCTAAGGCATACGACGCAGAGCGTTTTCTGCGTGAAGTAATACACGTCGACGACCAGGAACTCCTCGGAAAACACCTCGGGATCGGGTCCAGCACGATGTACCTGAAATTTGTCGATAAAGCAGCGTGCGAACGGCTTAGTCATCGTTCCATCGATGGATACATTCTCCATCATTCGGACGGCAATGTGGGCGCAGTGTCTGTCGACCATGCGAAACTCCGGGCTCGGACCATACGAATCTTCGAGATGCCGTTTGAAGTTCCGGCCACAATAGCTATGGACCACCTGCGGCTTTATGGGTAGGTACTAAGTCACGTGGAAGAAAAGTGGTACACGTTCCAGACGTTTGCTGCTCTGAACAGAGTCCATCAAGGGCGAATTTAAGTGCACAAATATATCCTAATTGACCATTTGTGGCTATACAATGATCACTACTAATGGAGATCAACTGCAGACTTGTGGGGCTCGAGTCAGGAGGGCTATGTTCGCTTCAAATGCCTGCAGAGACGTCTCGTCCAGATTTCTCGTGATGACACGACGCCTATATCGTAACCGATGACATAGGTTGAGGCAGCGAGGAACATGGCAAACACGGACGTTGTTCCGTTCCAGTTACCGACTCCCGCAGGCCCTGTTTCCGCCCCCACGATGCCACGGCCTGCGTCGGAACCGTCGACGTGCTCGGCTGCAGCGACTCCGTCTGCGCTTTAATCGTGTGAAGAAGGGGAGCACCTGAAGGTCGATTCAAACTTGGACGCTGAGATGCCGGAGGTGCCTGCTGTTCGTCCTGATCGACAGGGCGCAGACACGCGTTCTCACAAACAGAAGTCGCCCAAACGCCGAAAGAAGAGGGAGCTACCCACAGGAAACGTTTTCAAAGACAGTGACACACTGTAGGAGGATGAGGGTAACCCCTCTACAGCCCAGGCTACTCCAACTCCAGCCGTTCCTAGTTCGCTGCTGACACCGGCCGCCCAAGGAGAAAGCAGCTTGGTGGTACTCAGCCAACCGGTGGGCCCCTGGCAATGATGCGGCTAAGAGACCAGATGAACGTCATCCATCACTTAGCTTACCGCTCCTCTAACTTGGTGACTGTACAGCTAAGATGAGGATGGAAATAATGATATCAGACTCGAACGACCACCTGGTGCCTGTAGCCAGTGGTTCATCAGACAGGAATCTTGTCACAGCCAATCACTAACATGCATGTTGCCAGTGAAAGGGACGGTCAGTTGGGTGACATAGCACTTACTGCCACAAACGACTGTGGAATATGTCATTGTACTATCCAATGAACCAGGTGTATTGGATAGGTACAGTCAATGTCAACGGCATTACTTGCACGATCAAAATCCGCCTGTTAAAGGACATTGTTCAGCTAGCGGACGTTATTATAGTGCTTCTACAAGAGGTCCGGCCTGATCACTGCTTGGATGTTTATGGCTGCATTTCTAGTGGCAACCTAACTACTTAATGTTGTGATGGCATGGTCACACTACAGTAATGGTGTGGAAGCAATGGACGTACACTAGTTGCCTTCAGCATCAGGCTTTGCATTCACCATAAGTGCAGTTCACCTTGTGAATCTGTACGTCCCATCTGTACATTCCATCTGTACATCCCATCTGTAAAAGCGAAAACAGCGAACAATCTATTACACTACTGAGGTGACTGCTGTTTCAGAGCGCCATGCAGCACTTAGTGGCAGGTAGGGGCTTATGCAGTATCTTACTCCCTGAGGATCAGATCCCTTAACATGTTTCGTGTCTGGCCCGTCATGCAGTGGTCAGGGAACTAGCATTGCACTATATATCCAAGGCGGACGACTCGGATATATGAACCAAATCAGCTACCTGGCCAACAGGTTGAACTGGATTTATATGACTCATGGTCTTTGCACAGCAATTGTTAATGCCAAGCAGTGGCTCACTCCATTCACGCACCATCAGGCCTTCACCTGCGCCGTGACCCTGCGACAACAGACGAGCTGTATCAGAGGACCATGAGCTCTTAATATCACCATTCTCCAGGAAGAGGTTTTGTCATCTATCTTTCATTGTGAACGACGACGTTATCCATACGATTCTGCACTGCGATGGTGGACACACTGTGCCAAGCCAGCTATTCATTGCTTCCTCATGGTGTATGAGCGAGACGAGGCGCTTTTGCAGTAGTCGACCTCTGAATTTTATTACGCGATTTGAAGGAACTAGCGTTGCAACCACTTTCGTTGGAGCGCCAGATCGCCACCCACCAGACACGTGGCATGGCATGGCTCCTGTAGATCACCTATGCCAGGTTGGAGGGCATGTGGGTTCGAGTGAGGCTGCAAAATTCCCTCCCAGATCAGTGTGCATCTCTCTGTCACATCATCTGAGAATAGAGACTACTCATCACTGCAGTTATTATGGCCGATGGTAACAAGCAGAGACACATGCCGCCATATCCTGTGTTTTCACAGATCATAATCGCGCTCTGTATCCGGCCAGTCAGCAACCTGACAACGACGCTGGGAACGTGGTGAACGACTTGCTGCCTTTGGAAGGGCACAAAGAGATTACACATTCTTGGAGGCAGTCACATTGGAATAACTGAGCGTGGCCCTATCAAAGGGCGCGAGAAACAAATCCTCTGGACACGGTGCCCTTCCTCTTGAGTTTTACATAACATTTTCTGACCTGACAGAGGACGTTTGGCACCAGATATGCTGCAAACTCCTGCATCCGGACGTTCATGTCCCTCTCGAATTTTTGGAGGGTATGGTAATTCTTATGCCGAAACCGAATGGAGGTTTCAGACTACTCGCAGCTGTCAAGAATGCCATTCATACTGGGAGATTTAGTAATGTACACATAGCATTAAGCTCTTATAATGTGGTGGCACTCATGTCGGCGTGTCGTTTAGAAGGCGCCCTCGTGGTGGTCGACCTAGACCATGCTTTTGACTGAGGTGAGCAAGGTTTCTTGAAAGCTGTCTTAGGGGAGATGGGTCTGTCCCCAGTACTGGCTGGTGTGGTTCTCCATCTCATCTGCAGCGCCTCTTTCACGGTCCTCGGCAATGGCTACCACTCGCCACCATTCACTCTTGAGCGCTGATTGGAACTAGGTTGCCTCCTGTCAGCCTTTCTCCTTGCTCTCGCCCTCGAGATTGTACTTCATGGGCTATGTCAGAGTTTGGAGGATATTGGCCACCACAGTGTGCATCTTAATTGTTGTGCCTATGCGGAGAATGTAGTTTTCTCGGTCAGCAGAAGACATGGGTGGCTTCAGCACCATGGCAAGGCGACCAGCAGCCATATCCACCTGCAGAAGTCACACTACATGGACATGCACAAAAGACTATCAGTACACCATTGCCCACTACCAAGGTCCAAGCGATGAAATATTTGGGAGTAATGTTCCACGGAAACGTGCAGCATACAGCAGCAGCTACTTTTCACTGACTTCTTAATATTATCCACACCTAAGATCGCCTGCATACTTTTCGAACACTTGAACTGATCACGCAGGTACATTTTCTGAATGTCTACCTCGGTCCTGAACTTAATCATCACACACATGTTCTACCTGCTGCAATGGCTGCCAAGTTCCAAACTGCCTTTCGTCATTTCGTCAGGGATGGTAGGGTTTTCAAGGACCATAATGAAACACTAACGTTGCCGATATATGCTGGCAGCATTGGAATGGTACATGTGCAACATAACACACATGCTCTCTTTCTGCACATGCTTTGGACAAGGACACCCTCACTGGCACACTGATTGAGAAGTGGCGCCTCAATGCCTTCACCCGATGATCTGTTGGACATATCATGCCGCCGCTCATTCGCACCTATCTGGTGATGTGAGTTATCTGTTGGATGTCCAACCGACCATGCAGGAGCCTACAACCAGGGACTTGTACTGTTACTTTTAACAGATACTGCCTGCTAATGTGACTGAACTAAAGTGACTGAACGCCAACATCAGGAGTTGGAAATAGGTGTGGAGTAACATATACTCGCTTTTCATTCCCACTGCAGTGAACGTGCTAAGGTATGTGACAGTGACTGAAAAGTTCCCCATTCGCCAACATTTATACACTATAATCTTGGCGAGGCCGCTCTCTGTTCCAGATGCGACTTCGAGATGCACCGTTTCATTTGTCATACGGCTGCCGACTGTTGGTTCCTCACACACCGCTTTTGGCATTGCTGTTACGACGGACGCCTCAGTCATAGAGCCCACCGAACTGGTTGACCCTGAAATCACTTATTTCCCTGCTAATGGACGTAATGCCACGGTGTGGGTTAAGGTATGGCGTTGTCATACTTTTTTAGTGAGGCAACTGCAGAGTTGTTAGATTTTTGGCACTACTCAACGAGCAATTACTTGGAATCGTTGTTTACGCATCCTCCAGGGCACTGCGGGTACCGGGTGTAGCTATAGTAGAGGATGAACTGACTTGAGTTGTTTAACTGTCGATGATCGAGAAGGCGACGGGGACACCCCGCCATCTGGCCACCGTGGACACACAGGAAAAAAAGATAGTAACCTCTCCTTTCTCCCCCTTTCTTTACAGGACCATCGGAGACATGTTTCCTTTTTTGTGCGGTTGGAGCCTGAAACGGTGGCTTATAGTGTGAAAGTGGCGGTGTCACTACTTTTTTCTTTTAGGTTAGATAGTTTTGGGGTAGTATGGGTGTTAGGGGCCAACACCTGAAGTGGAGGAGATCTAGAGGAATATGCCCACGAAAGGCAAAGGTCCCCAGTTCGAGTCTCGGTCTGGCACACAGTTTCAATCTGTCAAGAAGTTTCACTTGTGGTATCTGCCAGCATCCTCATAAGATTTTTGCACCGAAATGTAAAACTCCATTCAGAATCCTAGACACCAACGGAAATTGTTCATGTGTGAAGGGTCATTGTATCGTATTTCTGAACAACACATCACGGTAATATCATATTTACCAACCGACACCGAGCAAGCGAATTTTACATAAAATATCTGACCTGGAAGGAAACGTAGCTGATGGAAGTACGAATGCAGGTTGTGACACATGGGTGACAAGGTCTGGAAGTCTGGGTCTGGCGTTGAGCGTGCTCGGATAGCCTAGACCTAAGATGACAGATCGCGGTAAGCGGGAAACCCGGGTTCGAGTTCCGGTTCAAACGGTTCAAATGGCCCTAAGCACTATGGGACTTAACATCTGAGGTCCACTACACTTCGAACTACTTAAAACTGACTAACCTAAGGACAGCACACACACATCTGTGCCTGCGCCGGAAAAAAAAGGTCATCAGTCCACTAGACTTAGAACTACTTAAAACTAACTAACCTAAGGAGAGCACACACACATCCGTGCCTGCGCCGGAAAAAAACTGCAAGAACGAGACCAACGACGACTGAGGAGAATCTTTCAAGGTGACAGAAGTGCAACCTTCCGCAAATTGCTGCGGATTTCAATGCTGGGCCATTAACAAGTGTCAGTGTGCGAACCATTCAACGAAACATCATCGATATGGGCTTTTGGAGCCGAAAGCCCACTCGTGTACCCTTGATGACTACACGACACAAAACCTTCCGCCTGACCTGGGCCCGTCAACACCGACATTGGACTGTTGATGACGAGACATGTTGCACGGTCGGAAGAGTATTGTTCCAAATTGTATCGAGTGGATGGACGTGTCCTTGTTTGGAGACAACCTCATGAATCCATGGACGCTGCATGTTCGCAGGGACTGTTCAAGTTGGTGGAGCCGGCCGCTGTAACCGAGTGATTCTAGGTTCTTAGTCCGGAACCCCGCTGCTGCTACGGTCGCACGTCGAGTTCTGCCTCGGGCATGGATATGTGTGATGCGCTTAGGTTAGTTAGGTTTAGGTAGTTCTAAGTCTAGGGGACTGATGACCTCAGCAGTTTAGTCCCATAGTGCTCAGAGCCAGTTGAACCAATTTGGTGGAGGCTCTGTAATGGTGTGGGTTGTGTGCAGTCAGAGTGATGTGGGACACCTGATAAGTCTAGATAAGTCTAGACGACTCAACAGGACCAGCCATACCTCTGAGGATGTCCAACGTAGTATTGTACGAAACGTTAGAAATAGAAGAATTCCATGGACCACGGCCATATAACCCGGAAGAATTATCAACAACAGTACCATCCGGTCGTGAAAGCCTTCATTGTATCATGAACATTGTTGAGCATATCTCGGATGCCTTGCAACGCGCTGTTCAGAAGAAATCTCCATCCCCTCGTACTCTTACGGATTTATGGACAGCCCTGCAGGATTCGTGGTCTCAGTTCCCTCCAGCACTACTTTAGACATTAGTCCAGTCCATGCCACGTCGTGTTGCGGCACTTCTGTGTGCTCGCGGGGGCCATGCACGATATTAGGCAGATGTACCAAATTCTTTGATTCTTCAGCGTAGTTTGTTACGTGCCAACTGAACTGTCATTTTAGGATTGTAAGATCGTAAGATTTTGACATTCTAATTCTGTCAGAGACAGCAAAGGAACTGGAAGAGCAGTTCAACGGAATGGACAGTGTCGTGAAAGGAGGATATAAGATGAACATCAACAAAAGCAAAACGAGGATAATGGAATGTAGTCGAATTAAGTCGGGTGACGCTGAGGGAATTAGATTAGGAAATGAGACACTTAAAGTAGTAAACGAGTTTTGCTATTTGGGGAGCAAAATAACTGATGATGGTCAATGTAGAGAGGATATAAAATGTAGACTGGCAATGGCATGGGAAGCGTTTCCGAAGAAGAGAAATTTGTTAACATCGAGTATAGATTTAAGTGTCAGGAAGCCGTTTCTGAAAGTATTTGTATGGAGGGTAGCCATGTATGGAAGTGAAACATGGACGATAAATAGTTTGGACAAGAAGAGAATAGAAGCTTTCGAAATGTGGTGCTACAGAAGAGTGCTGAAGATTAGATGGGTAGGTCACATAACTAATGAGGAGGTATTGAATAGAATTGGGGAGAAGAGGAGTTTGTGGCACAACTTGACTATAAGAAGGGATCGGTTGGTAGGACATGTTCTGAGTCATCAAGGGATCACAAATTTAGCGTTTGAGGGCAGCGTGGAGGGTAAAAATCGTAGAGGGAGACCAAGAGATGAATACACTAAGCAAAGGATGTAGGCTGCAGTAGGTACTGGGGGATGAAGAAACTTGCACAGGATAGAGTAACGTGGAGAGCTGCATCAAACCAGTCTCAGGACTGAAGACCACAACAACAACAACAACAAGATTTTTTAGCCATACGATAAATGACCTCGTTGGGGTTCTGCAATGTGGCGGCGAACTGTGTTCCAGGAGGACCGCGATGGTGGAGTGGCAGGTGTCGGACCGCAGCCTGTCGGACGACCTGGCCGGCCTGCTGGAGTCCGGCCGCGGTGCCGACGCGGTGCTCCTGGCCGGGGGCTCGCGCCTGGCCGCGCACTCGTCCGTCCTCGCGGCCCGCAGTCCCGTGTTCGCCGCCATGTTGCGGAAGGCGGGCCGCGGAGCGTGCATCCAAGTCCCGGGCGTAGAGGAAGAGGTCGCGCGGCAGCTGCTCCACTTCGTCTACACGGACAAAGCGCCGCGGATCGACGACTTGGCCATCGACTTGCTCGTCGCAGCTGACAAGATCGCTCTACCGCTGCTGAAGGAGATGTGCGAAGAGCAGGCGGCTCGGCACATAGCGGTAGAGAATGCGGCCAGTGTCGCAGCGCTCGCCCTGGAGAACTACTGTACCGCGCTGACGAACGCCGCGGTCGCTTTCATCAAGAACCATCATGCGGAGGTTATGAAGACTGACGGCTGGACAGACCTGATGCAGAAGAACACCCGTGCTGCTACGGAAATCTGTCGACTTGTAGCCGCCCGTGAGACAGAGAGCAGGTAGGAATGGTACCATTGTGAGCCAGACCACCCTCTCTTAACACCTACCTATCTGATCAGAAGTATCCGGCCACCCCTGTGTAACTCAGACTTGACTGCTAGGTGACAAATGAGGTGGACCCGCCAACGTAAAGGGAGCCAGGAAGAATTTTAAAAAGATGGTTCAAATGGCTCTGAGCACTATGGGACTTAACTTCTGAGGTCATCAGTCCCCTAGAACTTAGAACTACTGAAACCTAACTAACCTAAGGACACCACACACATCCATGCGCGAGCGAACTTGCGACCGTAGCAGCAGCGCGGTTCAAGACTGAAGCGCCTAGAACCGCTCAGCCATAGCGGCCGGCCCAGGAAGAATTGTGCTGTCAGTCGAGGTGCAGTAACACGGGAATGGGTCGCTCAAAAGAGCTCAGTGACTTCGAATGAGGATTAATCACTACATGTCAACTGAGTAACAAATTCACAGGGACACTGGATTCATTGTGGGGGGGAGGGGGAGTGGGGAACAGACAGACAGTAATGCGAAATACTTATGAACACGTTTTCTGAAAATTGTTTTGAGCAGCTAGATTGGAAGTCCATACGCAATGGTAAGATCTTAGACCTCTTAGATACAAATAGGCCGGAGTTTATCGAAAATGTCAGTATAGAAAGGGGGATTAGCAATCATAACGTCATTATAGCAACTATGACTGCGAAGTTAGTAAAACAGTCAAGAAGACTAGGAGAGTGTTTCTGCTAGATAAGCATTCGTTAGTATCTCACTTAGACGTTGAATTGACATCACTTATTTCCAGTTAGATGGACGTAGAGGAATTACAGGCAAAGTTTAAGCCATTGTGGATCGTGGTCTAGACGGTTATATGCGTAATAAGTAGTGGATAAAGGATGGGAAAGATCCACCGAGGTTTAATAACGAAATTCGAAAGATGCACAGGAAGCAGAGGTTGCTGCACCTTGGTTCAAAAGAGAACGCACTAATCACAACAAGCAAAGGTTAGTAGAGATTAGTGAGTCTGTGAAAAGATCTATGGGCGAGACATACAACAGCTACCACCGTCACACCTTAGCAAAGGATCTGGCAGCGAACACGAGAAAATTCTGCTCCTGTGTAAAACCGCTAAGCAGGTCTAAGGCTTCCATTCAAAATGGTTCAAATGGCTCTGAGCACTGTGCGACTTAACTTCTGAGGTCATCGGTCGCCTAGAACTTAGAATTAATTAAACCTAACTAACCTAAGGACATCACACACATCCATGCCAGAGGCAGGATTCGAACCTGTGACCGTAGCGGTCGCTCAGATCCAGACTGTAGCGCCTAGAACCGCACGGCCACTCCGGCCGGCGCTTCCATTCCACCCCTTGTTGGCCAGTCTGATGTGGCAATTCAAGACAGCAAAACGAAAACTGAACTTTAAATTTCATGCTTTAGTATTTCAAGACTCAGGAGAATCCTTTTTTTTTTTTTTGGTCATCAGTCTACTGACTGGTTTGATGCGGCCCGCCACGAATTCCTTTCCTCTTCATCTCAGAGTAGCACTTGCAACCTACATCCTCAATTATTTGCTTGACGTATTCCAATCTCTGTCTTCCTCTACAGTTTTTGCCCTCTACAGCTCCCTCTAGTACCATGGAAGTCATTCCCTCATGTCTTAGCAGATGTCCTATCATCCTGTCCCTTCTCCTTATCAGTGTTTTCCACATATTCCTTTCCTCTCAGATTCTGCGTAGAACCTCCTCATTCCTTACCTTATCAGTCCACCAAATTTTCAACATTCGTCTATAGCACCACATCTCAAATGCTTCGATTCTCTTCTGTTCCGCTTTTCCCACAGTCCATGTTTCACTACCATACAATGCTGTACTCCAGACGTACATCCTCAGAAATTTCTTCCTCAAATGAAGGCCGGTATTTGATATTAGTAGACTTCCCTTGGCCAGTAATGCCTTTTTTGTCATAGCGAGTCTGCTTTTGATGTCCTCCTTGCTCCGTCCATCATTGGTTATTTTACTGCCTAGGTAGCAGAATTCCTTAACTTCATTGACTTCGTGACCATCAATCCTGATGTTAAGTTTCTCGCTGTTCTCATTTCTACTACTTCTCATTACCTTCGTCTTTCTCCGATTTACTCTGAAACCATACTGTGTACTCATTAGACCGTTCACACCGTTCAGCAGATCATTTAATTCTTCTTCACTTTCACTCAGGATAGCAATGTCATCAGCGAATCGTATCATTGATATCCTTTCACCTTGCATTTTAATTCCACTCCTGAACGTTTCTTTTATTTCCATCATTGCTTCCTCGATGTACAGATTGAAGAGTAGGGGCGAAAGGCTACAGCCTTGTCTTAATACGAGCACTTCGTTCTTGATCGTCCACTCTTATTATTCCCTCTTGGTTGTTGTACATATTGTATTGACCCGTCTCTCCCTATACCTTACCCCTACTTTTTTCAGAATCTCGAACAGCTTGCTCCATTTTATATTGTCGAACGCTTTTTCCAGGTCGACGAATCCTATGAAAGTGTCTTGGTTTTTCCTTAGCCTTGCTTCCATTATTAGCCGTAACGTCAGAATTGCCTCTCTCGTCCCTTTACTTTTCCTAAAGCCAAACTGATCGTCGCCTAGCGCATTCTCAATTTTCTTTTCCATTCCTCTGTATATTATTCTTGTAAGCAGCTTCGATGCATGAGCTGCTAAGCTGATTGTGCGATAATTCTCGCACTTGTCAGCTCTTGCCGTCTTCGGAAATGTGTGGATGATGCTTTTCCGAAAGTCAGATGGTATGTCGCCAGACTCATATATTCTACACACCAACGTGAATAGTCGTTTTGTTGCCACCTCCCTCAATGATTTTAGAAATTTTGATGGAATGTTATCTATCCCTTCTGCCTTATTTGACCGTAAGTCCTCCAAAGCTCTTTTAAATTCCGATTCTAATACTGGATCCCCTATCTCTTCTAAATCGACTCCTGTTTCTTCTTCTATCACATCAGACAAATCTTCACCCCCATAGAGGCTTTCAATGTATTCTTTCCACCTATCTGCTCTCTCCTCTGCATTTAACAGTGGAATTCCCGTTGCAGTCTTAATGTTACCACCGTTGCTTTTAATGTCACCAAAGGTTGTTTTGACTTTCCTGTATGCTGAGTCTGTCCTTCCGACAATCATATGATTTTCGATGTCTTCACATTTTTCCTGCAGCCATTTCGTCTTAGCTTCCCTGCACTTCCTATTTATTTCATTCCTCAGCGACTTGTATTTCTGTATTCCTAATTTTCCCGGAACATGTTTGTTCTTCCTCCTTTCATCAATCAACTGAAGTATTTCTTCTGTTACCCATGGTTTCTTCGCAGCTACCTTCTTTGTACCTATGTTTTCCTTCCCAATTTCTGTGATGGCCCTTTTTAGAGATGTCCATTCCTCTTCAACTGTACTGCCTACTGCGCTATTCCTTATTGCTGTATCTATAGCGTTAGAGAACTTCAAACGTATCTCGTCATTCCTTAGTACTTCCGTATCCCACTTCTTTGCGTATTGATTCTTCCTGACTAATGTCTTGAACTTCAGCCTACTCTTCATCATTACTATATTGCGATCTGAGTCTATATCTGCTCCTGGGTACGCCTTACAATCCAGTATCTGATTTCGGAATCTCTTTCTGACCATGATGTAATCTAACTGAAATCTTCCCGTATCTCCCGGCCTTTTCCAAGTATACCTCCTCCTCTTGTGATTCTTGAACAGGGTATTCGCTATTACTAGCTGAAACTTGTTACAGAACTCAATTAGTCTTTCTCCTCTTTCATTCCTTGCCCCAAGCCCATATTCTCCTGTAACCTTTTCTTCTACACCTTCCCCTACAACTGCATTCCAGTCGGCCATGACTATTAGATTTTCGTCCCCCTTTACATACTGCATTACCCTTTCAATATCCTCATACATTTTCTCTATCTGTTCATCTTCAGCATGTATACCTGAACTATCGTTGTCGGTGTTGGTCTGCTGTCGATTCTGATTAGAACAACCCGGTCACTGAACTGTTCACAGTAACACACCCTCTGCCCTACCTTCCTATTCATAACGAATCCTACACCTGTTATACCATTTTCTGCTGCTGTTGATATTACCCGATACTCATCTGACCAGAAATCCTTGTCTTCCTTCCACTTCACTTCACTGACCCCTACTATATCTAGATTGAGCCTTTGCATTTACCTTTTCAGATTTTCTAGTTTCCATACCACGTTCAAGCTTCTGACATTCCACGCCCCGACTCGTAGAACGTTATACTTTCGTTGATTATTCAATCTTTTTCTCATGGTAACCTCCCCCTTGGCAGTCCCCTCCCGGAGATCCAAATGGGGGACTATTCCGGAATCTTTTGCCAATGGAGAGATCATCATGACACTTCTTCAATTACAGGCCACATGTCCTGTGGATACACGTTACGTGTCTTTAATGCAGTGGTTTCCATTGCCTTCTGCATCCTCATGTCGTTGATCATTGCTGATTCTTCCGCCTTTAGGGGCAATTTCCCACCCCTAGGACAAGAGAGTGCCCTGAACCTCTATCCGCTCCTCCGCCCTCTTTGACAAGGCCGTTGGCAGAATGAGGCTGACTTCTTATGCCGGAAGTCTTCGGCCGCCAATCCTACATACCATTATTTGACAACCGGACATACTCCCATATGGACGACATAGCAATAAGCATCCCTGGTGTAAAGAAACAACGGAAACATTTGAAAGTAAATAAATCAGCAGGTCCAATGAAATCCTAATTCGGTTTTACAAAGAGTATTCTACGGCGTTACCCCTTACCTAGCCTGCATTTATCGTGAATCTCTCCTCAAGCACAAGATCTCAAGCGGTTCTAGGCGCTACAGTCTGGAACCACGCGACCGCTACGGTGGCAGGTTTGAATCCTGCCTCGGGCATGGATGTGTGTGATGTCCTTAGGTTAGGTAGGTTTAAGTAGTTCTAAGTTCTAGGGGACTGGTGACCTCTGAAGTTAAGTCCCATAGGGCTCAGAGCCATTTGAACCAACCAGAACCAGGCATACCGTATACACTGACGGGCAGCGACAGTCTAGAATTGCGAAGGTTAGTTGTAAAAAATCGAATGAAATCAGTCTAAGGAATACTCATGAGCTCCTAAGTGCCAGCAGCAGTCCCTCAAGCATAATAACTCTGCCTATGAGTAGGATGGATGGGATACAACGGTCGAGCAGTTCCTCATAAACCAAATTGCTGTAGCCAGTGCTAAGCGATTCTCGATGTGGTGTAAGGTGTGACGCAACTGGCCAGTGGATGACTGGAAACGAATGATTTGGAGTGATGGATCACATTATACCCTATGGCATTCTGATGGATGGATTTGCGTTTGAAGAATTCCTACCGTCATGTATAGTGCCAATAGCGAATACAGAATAGATGGTGTTACGGAATGGTGATGTTTTTCGCGGTCAGGATGTGTTCACCTTATTGCTCTCAAGAAAAAGCTAAATGCGGAAGGATATGAACACATTTGGCGGCGTTGTGTACTGCCTACAGTAGAGGATCATTTTGGAGACGATGATTATTTCTATCAGCAAGATAGCGCAACCTAAGCAATATCTGGGGGGGGGGGGGGGGGGGGACAATATCATTCCTAAAGTGGACTGGCCAGCCCACAGTTCCGTCCTGAACCGAATGGGACACACTTCAGATGACTTACGAAGTTAACAGCACTATCATGTCTGGTGCTGACACATGACGAAGAATGAGCTAACATTCCTCCACTGACATTCAGGCACCCCATCGAAAGCATCCGCTCAAGAGCCTAAACTGTCGTAAATCAGAAGGATACTCTTATCCTAATACCGTCCGGATGCTTTTGATCAAATACTTTATGTATGTACGCTGTAGGCTACCCTGTCACGCATGATATTAATGTACCATATGGTCACGATTTCCAGATATTGGTTATAAATGACATGCTCATTATTTGTGGTCATAATAGTCCTGTCGTTAACGGTACCCTCCTATTGAGAAGTGAATGTTACTATTTAAGGTAAATGAACATTAGAATAGGTACAACTCGCAATTAAATGATCAGAGTCAATGTCAGTCCAAATTATATTTTTCAATAATGTGTTACAGAACTTAAATTATCAGGTCGCATTCTGAATATTTCCCACACGGAGGATATAAATGGTAATCAGCTTTGGACCTGTTAATGTCAGGTGATGTTTTTGGAAAAGATAGTACTTAGTCATAAGGTTGTGCTTCGAAATCATGATCAGTTCCATGTAATACAGGTTTTGGGGCGTGGCTGTTATGGAGTAAAGGTCTTATTGGCTTTAAGAAGGCTGACTCGGGGCGTCCTACCAATCTTCACATGACTTTCACTTTGTGCTACTTGTAACAACAATCACCAACAGAACTGCTGAATTTTTAAAATGATTTTCTTATGCCTTCATCTGAAATTTTCTTTATTTGATGTACGATTGTACAATTTCGGATTTAAGCCATTTCCAATTTTCTACAACGGAACCATTATGATTTAGGTGCATTAGTATCACTTACGAATTTATCGTAAGAATAATTCATATCCCAAGATCTACTAGGAGGATTATAACTTACTTTAGAGAGCAGTCGTTAATAGTATATCATGCCATGTATGTTTTTGCTCCTACGACTGCATATAATTTTCACAAAATAGATTGGAAATAGTTCTCAGTAATTTTAAGAGTATGTTATTTTTGAGCAGTTGTTGCAAAGCTCTTTTGTATAGGGTCGATATTTTTAATGTACCTAAGCTAAGAAGATTACAACTATTTTTCTGAAATACGCTAACTAACCCATATAGGTTAGGTCCTTATATATATTAATTCTCGTTCATCATTGATGTAAATATGACAGCATGAAATTTCCGTAAAACAAGTTGTTTTGTTATTATGCGAGCATGTCACTTCCGAATAGTATTTAGATGGATCTTACACATATAGTCGATCACAGTAGTGATATGAAACATTAATGAAATTGAATAAAATCTTCAATGATGTACTTAATTGCGCCATTTTTAGCATTGAAGTCGTATTTTTTAATGGAGGATAGTGATTCCTACATGTTCTGTTGTTCTACGCTGTCCAATTACAGCAATGTGATGACTTGCCAAAAGCTGAATAACCATCTTTTGCAGTGCAGGAAGAGAGTCAGTGAGGTTCTGGAAGGTATCGACAGGGATGTGGAGCCATAGTGATTCCAGTGCCGTGGGTAGCTGCACTATGCGCTAGGTTTCTCGCCTAAGGATCCATGTCACAAACAGCTTGATCAGAGTTGTCTTATAGATTGGGTTTTGATACGCAGAGTCTGGTGATCAGAGGAGCATGGTAAACTGATACTGGTGCTCTTCGAACCACGCGTGTACAGTACGAGCTGTGTGACTCGTTGCATTGTCCTGTTGGTAGATGCCATTGTGCCGGTAAAAACAAACTGATAGATGCTCACTTACGTTGATCCATTGTGGCTTCCCGAATGACGACGTCACCCAGGGGATTCCACGAAAACATTCCCCTGATCACAACGCTCAATCCTGCTTGCACGATGTTTCCTTTCAGACGTTTCACGCAGTACACGTCAACGGCCATCTGTCCGAAAGAGCTTAAAGCGTGATTCATCTGAAAAGGCCACCTGTTACCACTTAGTCGAAGTCCAGTTGACCACGACTGAACGTCAACTAAATGGCGACAGGTGGCTTTTTCAGATGAATCACGCCTTTTGCTCCATCAGACAGATGGCAAATTGCTATTTCCATCATTCGCCGCCGATTAACAATAGCTACCATGAACCAGGCGCCTGCTGCGAAGGTCCAGCAACGTTCGCTGAACATTCGTTGGGGAGTCACAGTTTGTAGCCCCTTGGCTGATCTGGACTGCTCGATAGCTGCACGTCTATTCGCCCGTACATATCTCTGCAGCCCTTGTTCACCTCTGTCATCTATGGCCCGTGGTGTACTACTGCTGCCTCGGCGCCGGTTTTGCATAACACGATGTACTTTAACGCGGCAGCATGTGAACAGTTAACAGCCATTTCGCAAATGCATCCATCCCTTGCCCTGAGGCCGGCCGGAGTGGCCTTGCGGTTCTAGACGCTTCACTCCGGAACCGCGCGACCACTACGGTCGCAGGTTCGAATCCTGCCTCGGGCTTGGATGTGGGTGATGTCCTTAGGTTAGTTAGGTTTAAGTAGTTCTAAGTTCTAGGGGACTGATGACCTCAGATGTTAAGTCCCATAGTGCTCAGAGCCATTTGAACCATTTGAACCTTGCCCTAAGGCCAGATAAATCACTTCGTCTCTGCATTATGTGAACGGCTGCACTGTTCTTCTAGCATCCCCCCACCCCACCCCACCCCGACACGCTTTGTATACCCTCTACTGCTAGTGCTGCTGCCTGTCGTGTGTGAGTGGTTAATGCACGTTGACGTCGAACATTGTCGGTGGCCCCATTAATGCGACTGCAAGTCGTAGAAGTGGTGAAAATTGGTCTAAAAATTTTCTATTTCCCCGGTCTTTTTGTGCATTTAAAACTCTGTCCGACTAGTCTTTTATATGGATGTAAATTTCAATTTTTCCATCACATCCCTGATTTTACCTTTCTGTAACTTACGTAATATTTGTAGTGCTTTATTATTGTTAGGTATTTTGTGGTTGGTGTCTTTTTAAAGTATGCAACGAAGGTGGACGGGAAATTATCATTTATTGTCGTGTGTTCTTTAGATCGTGTGCTATCATTCCTTCCTGTTTGTTCATATAAAATACTGAGAATTCTTCACACTTAATATTCTGTATTCATGACTGCGAAAAAGACCCTAAAGTAAAAAATTTCAAATGAGCAATATGAACATAAATTCGATAGTAAACCAACACCGACCGAGGTGGCGCAGTGGTTAGCACAATGGTCTCCCATTCGGGAGGACGACGGTTCAAACCCGCGTCTAGCCATCCAGATTTAGGTTTTCCGTGATTTCCCTAAATCGCTCCAGGTAAATGCCGGGATGGTTCCTTTGAAAGGGCACGGCCGATTTCCTTCCTCATCTTTGACACAGTCCGAGCTTATACTCCGTCTTTCGTGATCTCGAGGTCGACGGGACGTTAAACCCTTTCTTCCTTTCTTCCTTCGTAAACCACCGATAGATATAGTCAGCCACAACCAATAATTCCATTCGAGGGCATATAAACTTGCAGATTTTCACTCTGTGATACAGAGACTGGTCAACCTACCACTGGAAAAAGGAAAAATTGAAAAAGAATTAAATATTCCCCGAAATGCGACTATAAATAACAGTTATAAAAACTTAGAGGACACATTATTCAAAAAGAAAGCCAACACAATACGCCCAATTCTGTAGATGAAATAACTTTAATCAGAAATAACTTTAATCAGAACACTAGAAAAATAAAGTTTTTTTAAGGTCATACTCAGGCCTTGTTTTCCACATTATTATTCTATGTTTCAAGAATACGAAGTTACAGAAACGTTAACAATCTACAATGATTATTGAGACAGACACCAGGGAATTCAGAGCCTTTTTTTCAGTCAGGAATATAGAAAACAAACCGTGAAGATTGCTCAAAACTTTATATTGGACAAACAGGAAGGAAAGTTCGCACACTATTTAAAGAGCACACTGCAGTAAGTGACAATAGTCCATCCACCTCTTCTGCACACTTAAAGACCCGAACCATAAAATACCTAATATTAATAAATCACTACAAGTATCGTACGTTACGGAAAGGTCAAGTCCTGCATGTGATGAAGGAAATTTAAATTTACATCCATCTAAAAGACCGATTGGACAGAGTTTTAAATGAACAAAAAGATGTCCGAAATAGAATATTCCTAGAGAAATTTTCACTAGCTCTCTGACGAAGCATCATAGAACCACAAAACGCATAATTATCGCTATGCTCATTAATAAGTGTGACTGTAATGTGAAAGATCACGCAACCATTAATAAGGCAATGAAAAGTTTTATTCCTTTTTTTATTTTATTACTGAGTCAATAACAGATAATAGTAATGTACCATATCTCGAGTATTATCTGAGCTTTGACAATATATGGCTGATCTTTGGTGTGCTATAGGATCTCTTCCTGCCAGTCTAACATCTTTGACGATGTGTTCTGTACTGAGGATCGCCTGTTAACGCAATTCTGTCTAGTACAGTACTTCATCACAAAACTATGAGATGCTGTATCTATTTTTTAATTTGAGTTTAGTGGAGAATTGGCTTGTACCATGATGATTTATGATGCTTATGAGATGTATTACATCTGATTACGATTTCAAAGTGCAAGCTCTCAACAAGTTGTGTATGGTTTACCATTTCTACAGTTGTTCAAATGGTTCAAATGGCTCTGAGCACTATGGGACTTAACTGCTGAGGTCATCAGTCCCCTAGAACTTAGATCTACTTAAACCTAACTAACCTAAGGACATCATACACATCCATGCCCGACGCAGGATTCGAACCTGCGACCGTAGCGGTCACGCGGTTCCAAACTGACGCGCTTAGAACCGCACGGCCACACCGGCCGGCTCTACAGTTGTCTTTCTGATAAAGCATTGTGGCTCATTTTGGTTGTGTGATGTATACATCGAAGCCAGCTGTGTATTAAATTTTGGAGTGATACAGCTGAGTTCGATCATGAGTTTTCAACATCCCCAATTTTGATATTAATTTTAATCTTATTTCTGGTACTCCTGATTACTTTCGTCTATCTACAGTTTATTGTCAATCCAGGATGTGTCCTCATTAGATTGTTTCATTCCATTTAACAACCCCTGCAGTTCTTCCTCACTTTCACTGAGAATAGCAATGTCATCAGCAAATCTTATCATTTATTATGATTTTTGATCCCACAGCTGAAACTTTATTTCTTTTACATCATTGCTTCCTCGAGACACAGTGGGGGCGTAATATTCCATGCTAGTCTTATAATGCTTCAAATGCGAGCACTTCGTCTTCTGTCTGCCATTCGTTCTTTTTGTTCATACGTGATTCTTGTCTCTTTATCCAACAAATAATTAAATTGTCTCTATTTTCGGTCAATAAAAGCCTTGAAATGCGAACTAGAAAGGGAGGAGGGGAAATGCAAGTTGTAAGCACACATTAAATTTCAAGCATAGATGCACAATTAACTTTTCTTTCTCCTCACAATTTATCACGTAATTTACTTTGAAATGTCTCCGTGTATGCACCAGTCTGTTATAAAAATACCAACAAGTGCCTACTGTTAGTGGGTGTAGAAATATTTCAACTTTAGTATTGTATATGCATAATTGGAATTTTCTTAACCTTTCGAGTCCCAGAAATGTAAAGAAGTTAATTTTAAAATTTTTCACAAAATTGTGCATTATCGTCATAGTAAAATTGACAAAAAGTAAAAACGCAACTATTTTAAGGAGGTAGTTTCACTTCGAATACAATTTTAAAAATTTTCACAAAATTAACCTTTATTACCCACACTAAGCAACGAATAAAAGAAGAGATTGGCAAAAAGTAAACAATCAATTATTTTAAAGTTGCGGTCTCACTTTGGAACCACTGGGACATACAATTTTCAACCACCCTTCATTTCATTTCACGTCATACATCTGAAATCAATGTCGCATTTTTCGTAGAGACAATCCCACATCTCGAAACTTTCAAGAACTCATAATACCTAAAACAAGTTATAGCCCTAAATAACAAGCAAAAACGGACCCAAAATATAATACATTTATGTCAAAAGTACATACTACTTTTTGTTTCGAAATCACCCATAACATTAGTAGTATACCGTTACAGTAACTTTAGATACACTAACTTTCACAGTCAATGATCTACAAAAAGAAAGAAAAAAGACACGCCACAATTTTCTACAAACATGTAGCACAATCTCAGCGCCGACTGTTGCCTTGAACGCTTTAAGTGAATGCCACAGTGCACCACATTCGTAGGAGTACCTCAGTGTACCACTAGATATCCACTGCTACTCAAAGGGTTAATTACTTCTCAATAGTACGTTTTAAAATTTTTGTTGAAGACTTGAATAATAAGCGATTACTGGAATACACGCCATGAAAGACATAATGTGTTTGTAAACATTTTGTTAATATCTGAGAGAGAGCTACACTCCACAGACCAAAGAATCAGCCACTGGCCAGCAGTGTGCGTGATCGGCAGTGCTGTATAATGATCGTCTCCAGCGGAGAGATTTGGCTCGATGTTGTGAAAAGTGGCAGTATAGTGAGAGGAGGGAGGAGGCCGTTTAACACCATAGAGTATTAGCCATAAACTTACAGTGCGACAGAGAAAGGAAAATTCCAACCCACCAATAAAATAAGGTGTCTACTTCAGCTATACGTACTCCAATACACAGATAAGTTTCCAGAGTGGATTTTCACTCTACATCGGATCGTACACTGAAACTTCCTGGCAGATTAAAACTGTGTGCTGGGCCAGGAATGAATCTTTGCCTTTTGCGGGCAAAGGTAGGAGATGAGGTACTGAAGTAAAGCTGTGAGGGCGGGCAGTGAGTCGTGCTTGGACTCTCAGTCGGTGTAGGCTCAGCGTGTTCGGCAACCTTCTGTAATAATAATAAAAAAATCTAAGTGAAGTTTTTATCAATAAAACAGATTTCACGCGACGTCCGCACACAACTGCCAATGCAAAATGACGGAGAAACAGATGATAAGAACGGAAAAAAGTCGCTAGAACGTTTGCTCGCGAAAGGTAGAGGTCTAAGTTTAGAGTCCCGGCCCAGCACATAGTTTTAATCTGCTAGGAAGTCTCAACACAGGTCATATGTTTACAAACTCTTCAAAAAAATCTCTCGGTAGTTCTGAAAAAATTATAATTTGAAAAACAAACTGTTATGAATGATTTCTAAGCTTTGATGACAGTTATACCCATCATGATAAAATTGTATCTTTCGTAAAACATCGAACAGTGACAGAAGGAATTAACTGTTCTATTGATACGAAATGGTAACATTGAGTAGTGTCACTAAAATTCGTTAAAGCTGTTTGGTTTCTAAAATCCATTTCAAAGGATCACATTTTCGCTTCATGAAATTGTTTGGTAACATTACGTATTTAAAAATCATCACAGCCATTTCATCATATTGTAGATACTGCCGATTTGTTCTGATAGGACATTATTTTCAAAACTTGCACTTCTATTTTTGTCCAAGCTTAATAATAATGGACCGCTCACGTGAACGTTACAATGTTGATAGTGTTTCTTATAAATCATTGGTCACACCTTCGTCAACTTTAATAATGACATATGATTTCATAGAACTGTTTCGTTTCAGAGATAAAAACGTGAAGGTGCGGTGCTAGTTCCACGTGTTCTATGAAAATTTTTGTTGTAACACAACGAAGAGTGTCCTATTTGCCTATGGTGAATATTCCTTACTAGGAAAGGTTACATGGCAAACCAGACGGTCTTGTTACAGGTTGGAAGATGACATGATACATTCAGATGATACACTTATTAAAATATTCCAGGCCATTATGCCATGGGCGGTTGCTTTTCTTGTTGAAACCCAACGTTTCGTCACCCTCTGCGGAGGATATTTTCAAGAAAGTCTGCCGTTTTTATGAAGATCTGATGTACACTCTTGCTCGCTACTGGCTGAAGTAAAATTTAGTTTCAGCCTACTCCCGCGCGGAGATGTGACGTCACATGTCTTGAAAAACCGACGCAATTGGGCGTTGTCTGTAGCTGCCGTCCGTTATTGCTATCATCCCTTGGTGGAAGACAGGCACACATCTTCTTCAGCGCTGGAATCTCGATACCATCAAGTTTCGCACCTTCTTCCTTTCGATTAAAGTGAGTGGGGCGTTTATTAACCTCTACGGCCTCACTGTATAGCCTTGCACAGTGTCCACTTGTGGCTCCCAGTACCTAAGTAATATCACCTCGAACCCGATGGCCTTCTAGATGCAAAGCACATTACGTCTTTCTCTGTCCATCTACAGTTGCCTTTGTGTTCTTTGCTCAGTTTTCGAGCTTTATTTTAGCAGTACCCACGAACACCTCTCCACAATTAAGTATCTTTAAGTTCCTCCTTTTTCTATGCGGCTTGCGAGCATCCTTGACCGAGTTTCAGAGTTCCTGTATCTTTCAGGTGTATTTATAGATTACAGCGATAAGATCTTGACGAAACGGAATACCGCCGTAATCGACAAACGCACCGGTATGGTACAGGAGCAAATGGTTCAAATGGCTCTGAGCGCTATGAGCCTTAACATCTGAGGTCATCAGTCCCCTAGAACTTAGAACTACTTAAACCTAGCTAATCTAAGGACATTACACATATCCATGCCCGAGGCAGGATTCGAACCTGGGACCGTAACAGTCGCACGGTTCCGGACTGAAGCGCCTAGAACCGGGTACAGGAACAGGCTACTGGGTAGCAGCGAAGACGCCTAAGTGAGTACTACCAAGAACAGTCAGAAAACGACTAGACAAACACAAAGGGCGACTGTAGAAAGGAAGTAACGACAGATCAGCTGTGGCGGAATGTGCTTTGCAGCCAAGAGAATACAGGACTCGATATGATACGACGTCCGCCGCTCGTGGTCTAGTAGTTGGCGTTGCTACCTCTGGATCACGGGGTGCCGGGTTCAATTCCCCATCGTGGTTGGGGATTTTCTCTACCCAGGGACTGGGTGTTTCTGTGGTTAGTCATTTCATCATCATTCGTGCAAGCGGCTACATTGGACTGAGCAAAGATTGGATTTCGTACGGGCGCTGATGACCGTGCAGTTGAGAGACCAAAACCAAGCGTCATCATCATGTGATGTAACTCAGGTACTGGCGCCCCCAAGCGGATACTATGACAGGCCATACAGAGAGACCATAAGGGTTACTAAACTTTAGTCTTTTTAATCGGAAGGAGGATGAAATAGCCGCGCGGGATTAGCCGAGCGGTCTGAGGCGCTACAGTCATGGACTGTGCGGCTGGTCCCGGCGAAGGTTCGAATCCTCCCTCGGGCATGGGTGTGTGTGTTTGTCCTTAGGATAATTTAGGTTAAGTAGTGTGTAAGGTTAGGGACTGATGACCTTAGCAGTTAAGTACCATAAGATTCCACACAAATTTGAACATTTTTTTTGGAGGACGAAATAAAACTGAATGGATTTAAATTTCGGCGCTGAGGAACATACTTGTCATGTTATTTCAGTCTCTATTAAACAGCGATAAAGTAGAGCATTAAAATTTTATTTGACAAACCTCCTTTATTCGACAATGAACTGGTTTGCGTGAATGCTTGTCAGTTCCTTAAAAATGAAAACCTAACAGATTATGGTGAGGATTTCTGTGTTGATTTTAAAAGAGGTACGTAGGTACGTTGTGTTTGATAACTGTAAGCCCTTGCTATCAGCACTTGTAGAGCAGTAAAATTATCCCTATCTTCCATCGCTCACTTATAATTAACTGCGGTATCACTCACCATTCTTCTGTAACCCTCGACTTAACCTTCTAGGGACCCATTCTTTCGCCATACTAAATGAATTTGGGATCGATTGCCGAGGCAGCCAGACAATCTTAGTAAGTTGTCTGACTTCTCTCTATTCTCACTGAAGTGGAAACTTCGTCCACCATATGTGAAAAGGTCCTACTGAGTAGTGGTAGACAAAGACCTAGTACATCTGATATTCATGACAAAAGTACGGAACGGAAAATATGTGATCACATACGACCACACGATGACGAACGATTCTATTGTGATTCATCACACATACCCGAATTTAGTGCAACTTTCGGATGGTTCTACAATGTGAATGTATTTCAGAGGGTGACTCGAACTGAAGATTAATTCCCATAAAAATCAGAAATTTCAGGAGGAGATTAGTGTTTAACGTCCCGTCGACAACGAGGTCGTTACCGACGGAGCACAAGCTTGGACTAGGGAAGGGTGGAGAAGGAAGTCGGCCGTGCCCATCAAAGCAACCATCTCGGCATTTACCTGAAGCAATTTAGGGAATCACGGAAAATCTAAATCAGGATGGTCGGACGCGGGTTTGAACCGTCGTTTTCCCTAGTGCGAGTCCAGTGTGCTAGTCACTGCCCCACCTCTATCGGTACAAAATTTGCGGATGTAGTACGAATGCATACTCTCGAGGCTATTTCCATTAATAAAGCATTCTCGGGTTTCAAGCGTAGTCAAATGTTTAACTACCCACGAGCTTACGGCAAAGATCTGTGCCGTTGTCAAAGGTTGACCGTCGTTGAATGTCGTGCTTACATAGCCGCGCTGTCGCTAGGGGCATCACATCTGCTCTGTCCTGCACCATGTATGGTAATGTATTGGTGGCGCGCCCGCTAGGTCCAATTCAACTTCCCAGTATTTTATAAACAAAATACTTCGTATTTTATGTTGAACTGAAATTTTACTAATAAAATTTCCGTTCCTCATAAAAGAACGATCTTAACATTAGGTTTAAATTTATGTTACTATTGCTCCTTATACATATGGAAGGACATTGGTTACATTAATGAAATTAATTAGCAAGAACACCTCTAAATACGGCGTGGCATAGGACGCCATTAGCACTAGGGAGAAGAAAGTTCGAATTTTAACATAACCATAAAGAATTTAATTATTCTACTGTTAAAAAATGAAAGTATCACCATGCATGTGAGGGTTCATCCACCTCAGGATAAATAGTGTCACTAGGTTAGGTTGGAGGTTGCGAATGGATAAAGTAAACAGGACCAAACTGGGGTAGCAGAGACCGATAAACAAAAACAATGTTTACAAGAGCTCGATATTATTGATATGGATATTCAGTATGCTCTTAGACTGGAGTTCTCTCTGGTAAGAGCGACTATTGATCGTAAAACACGGCTTTGTCATCACGTGATGTGCAGTACTATAAAAAAGATGGCCGAGATTCTGCTAACGTTCTGATTCGAGAAAGAAAATTAACAGTCCGCATTTGAGCTATAATGGCGAAACTTACTGAAGGTGATGGGATGAGGAAATAATAAACGGAACCCAAGATTACACACACGTGGGACCATCTTTCATGAAAGACGTCAAATCGGCTCCGAAACTAGAATTTCATTACCTTCAAGAATTTCACTCAACTGCGCTAAATTAACTGCACTGGTAATTAAGGCAAAATCCGGAACACAAAACTTAACAGCGCTATACGACCACATGGACAGATAATACTGTGGAAGAACAAATCATAAACACAAGAACCGAAGTGGCACACAAAGCTGCTGGTATCCACACGCGAATAATATTGAAAAAGCATAACTGATCAATAACTGAACATGAAAATGCTGATACTTTCAAACCTAACACCACCCTAACTCACACATCGCATTCAAATTTGCAGTAAAAGAGTCTCAATAAAAACCATCCTGCGCTCATCCGCTGAGGACGGCGCCTCGCTTTATTGCAAGGGAAGGTGATGAAGCTGCTCAGATAGCCAATCGAGTCAGACAGAAAACCAGTAGAGCTCCCACATGTTTCTCTAGTCCATCAGAAAGATCTAGAAGACAGAAATCGCTACATATTACTTTACTGGACATCCCTTGACCTCACTCTGGGAGGAGGGAAACGTAAATTGGAAAGTCGTTTTTGACTATTTCTGAGGAAAAACCTCTCTGATCTACTCCAAACATTCTGAAATACACACTCATGCTTCCATATCAGGCCGACAAAGAAATCAGAAATGGAAAGGATGAGGCTGCTGGTCTCAACAGAAAATAAAACAAAAAATCCCACTGTATTAATGTCTCAATCATAGGCATCGGTTCAAAATGTGATACTGAGAGCAACAAAATCGCGCCATAAGAAAATCATGAAATCTTAAAATTATGAAAGGGTGGCAAGAGACATACCTCTTTCAATTTGAATATGTTATCTTTGCAACGACATTCATTACGCCTTCTTCAACATCTTGGCAGTGTTAGTCTCAGAGTATAAATTTTTCCTGCCTGATGAGAAAGACTGTTGAGGTTAGCGCAGGAGAAGAATTCGTGACGGGCCGTATCAAACCAGTCAAAAGACCGATGACTCAAAAAAAAAAAAAAAAAAGAAAGTGACACGTGTGTACATGGGCAAAGTCACAGGTAAGAAGCTCCACCTAAACCCTTGGATTGATTTCAACCAAACTTGGCATAAATATTAGATACTGCCTTGAAATAAATATTTTGGGCTAAGAACCTCAGAGAGATTGCAATACATCTAGCAAATAATTGAGCCCATAAGCTGCAAGTTATAGTCTGAGATGAAGAGGTTGGCACAGGAGAGGAATTCGTGGTGGGCCGCATCACACCAGTCAAAAGACTGATGACTCAAAAAAAAAAAACTGCTATTGGAATGAAATGGTAAGGTTGAAAAAGAAAGGGAAGGAGAACAGGCAGAGACGAGGAGGGGGAGATGGACACAGACAGGGGGCGGAAGAGATAGAGAGAGGAGGAAGGAGATGGACAAAGAGGGGGTGGAGGAAATGGACAGAGACAGGGAAGAGAAGAAGGAGGAGAAAGAGGAGAAGATGGACAAAAGAGAGGGGGAAGAGAAGGTGAAAAGAGAGAGGTGCAGGAGGAGATGGCCTTAGAGGAGAGGAAGAGGAGGGGAGGAGGAGATGAATTTAGAGGCGAGAAGAAGGTGATAGAGGAGGAGATAGTGGGGGGAGGAACAGATGGACAGAGGGGCAGGAGAAGATCGACAGAAAGCGGGGGCTGAGAGGGTAGAGAGAGGAGGGAGGACGAGATGGGCAGAGAAAGGGAAAAGAAGGAGATGGACTGATAATGATTGGATTTAATACGGTAACGCCGGGTCCTCAGCTAGACTTTTAATACGTTTCCGGCCTTGATAGCTTAGGTGTTACAATAACAGTGGAATGTTTGCAGTGCTGCGACAAGACGGCCGCGGGACGGCAGAGGCACACTGGCGGCCGACCTGTCGGCACTGCTGGAGTCCGCAGACTTCTCTGACGTCTACCTGGTGGTAGGCGGCTCTCGCCTTCCAGCCCACAGCGCGCTGTTGCGCTCCCGCAGCCCAGTCTTCTCCAGCATGCTCGAGGACGCTTCCGACGGCTGCCTCCACATACACGACGTAGAGGAGGGCACGCTTCGGAAGCTGCTGAACTTCCTGTACACTGACCGGCTGCCTCCGCCGGAGGCTCTCTCCGATAGCATGCTGATGGCGGCCCACGTGTTCGGCCTGCCCGTCCTCAAGAAGCACGCCGAGCTCGAGTCGGTCAAGAGGCTCGGCGTGGAGAACGCGGCCGCCAGCGCCGTGCTGGCCGCCACCCACGGCTGCCCCCTGCTGGAGACCGTGGCCGTCGACTTCATCAGGCGGCACATCACCGAAGTCATGGCCACGGACGGCTGGAAGGCTGCACTGCGCAACAACACGGAAACGGCTGTGCGGATATGCAGTCTCGTGGCCTCGGCGGGAGCACCAGCTGGCACAGCGACTTCTGGCAGGTTCGAATTCCGTGTCTGCATCTGTTGTGTTCTTCCTATATTTATTACTTTATAATACAGTACATTATAATGGCGTGCAGATAAGAAGCGATGATGGGAAGGTGCGCATTGCTATGGGGCAGTGTATCACATGAAGCCCCAAGCAATAGAATCATTTTGACGCACCTTTCTGTGGTGTACGCTTTAGAGTGCGCGTAGAACACTTAGAAATGCAAACAAATCTTTAATAGCCACTTTTTTCTTTATTTAAGGACAAGAATAGGTAAGTTAGATCATCAGATCCACCTGGGAAAGGTGAATAGAATGTGCTATCTTATCAATGAGAGCGTTTTAAGTTAGAATAGTGTTACTACACTACTGCCATTAAAATTGCTACACCACGAAGATGACGTGCTACAGACGCGAAATTTAAGTGACAGGAAGAAGATGCTGTGATATGCAAATGATTAGCTTTTCAGAGCATTCACACAAGGTTGGCGCCGGTGGCGACACCTACAACGTGCTGACATGAGGATAGTTTCCAACCGATTTCTCATACACAAACAGCAGTTGACCGGCGTTGCCTGGTGAAACGTTGTTGTGATGCCTCGTGCAAGGAGGAGAAATGCGTACCATCACGATTCCGACTTTGATAAAGGTCGGATTCTAGCATATTGCGATTGCGGTTTATCGTATCGCGACATTGCTGCACGCGTTGGTCGAGATCCAATAACTGTTAGTAGAATATGGAATCAGTGGGTTCAGGAGGGTAATACGGAACGCCGTGCTGGATCCCAACGGCCTCGTATCACTAGTAGTCGAGATGACAGGCATCTTATCCGCATGGCTGTAACGGATATTGCAGCCACGTCTCGATCCCTGAGTCAACAGATGGGGACGTTTACAAGACAACAACCATCTGCACGAACAGTTCGACGACGTTTGCAGCAGCATGGACTATCAGCTCGGAGACCATGGCTGCGGTTACCCTTGATGCTGCATCACAGACAGGAGCGCCTGCGATGGTGTACTCGACGACGAACCTGGGTGCACGAATGGCAAAACGTCATTTTTCGAATGAATCCGGGTTCTGTTTACAGCAACATGATGGTCGCATCCGTGTTTGGCGACATCGCGGTGAACGCACATTGGAAGCGTGTATTCGTCATCGCCATATTGGCGTAACACCCGGCGTGATGGTATGGGGTGCCATTGGTTACACGTCTCGGTCAGCTCTTGTTCGCATTGACGGCACTTTGAACAGTGGACGTTACATTTTAGATGTGTTGCGACCCGTGGCTCTACCCTTCATTCGATCCTTGCGAAACCCTACATTTCAGCAGGATAATGCACGACCGTATGTTGCAGGTCCTGTACGGGCCTTTCTGGATACAGAAAATGTTCGACTGCTGCCCTGGCCAGCACATTCTGCACATCTCTTACCAACTGAAAACGTCTGGCCAATGGTGGCCGAGCCACTGGCTCGTCACAATACGTCAGGATCTATGCACCCAAATTGCGTGAAAATGTAATCACATGTCGGTTCTAGTATAATACATTTGTCCAACGAATACCCGTTTGTTATCTGCAGCCCGCATCTCGTGGTCGTGCGGTAGCGTTCTCGCTTCCCACGTCCGGGTTCCCGGGTTCGATTCCCGGCGGGGTCAGGGATTTTCTCTGCCTCGTGATGGCTGGGTGTTGTGTGCTGTCCTTAGGTTAGTTAGGTTCAAGTAGTTCTAAGTTCTAGGGGACTGATGACCATAGATGTTAAGTCCCATAGTGCTCAGAGCCATTTGAACCATTTTTTTATTATCTGCATTTCTTCTTGGTGTAGAAATTTTAATGGCCAGTAGTGTAGTATTCTTGCCGTACATGGCCTGAGAAGCAGCTTAAAATACAGTGCCGAAAACCCTGAAGGGTTTGTCAGTGGCACCAAGATGTAATACCTGCATACTGAGGGGCTGCAGTGTTAGTGATTCGTTTGTCATGGTCATTAGCGATCAGATGCCGTTCAGGAATCCTCTCTGTGGTCTCATTGTTTTGACACTGTAGGCAGTAACTGTTCAAGTTTATAGGTGAACAGTGTTGGCAGCATTCATTCTGGAGTGCAGTCGTGCCCCACTCCTGTTGAACAGTTTCAACTATTTGAAAGGGGTCACACTGAGGGCCAGCAGGAAGCTTGATGGCGTACCGATGGACTGCTGTGCATGTTGGGCTTAGTTCACCGATGTGCGTCGCTGCTTTCAGCAGTGGTCTTGCGGAACATTCACACAAGCGCCGACCAGGTTCTGGATGTCTTCGTAGTACATGCCCCAGTGGAAAATCGTAACAAACATACCGCTGTCCGACCGTCGAACAAACTCCCGTATGGACGACATAGTAATAAACATCCCTGGCGTAGAGAAACAACTGAAAAAGTTGAAAAGAAATAAGTCGCCTGGCCCGAGTGGAATTCCAGTTCCGTTTCACGAAGAGTACTCGACGCCATTGACCCCTTACTTAGCTTGCAGTTATCGAGAAACTCTCTCCCAGCGCAAAGCCGCAAGCACAGGTGACTCTTGTACCTAAGAAGGGTCAAACAACGGCCCCACAAAATTATGTGTATACTCTTAACATCGGTTTGTTGCAGAATTCTTGTACATATTCTCAGTTTGAATATAGTAAATTTCCTCGAGACCGAGGAGCCTATATCCACGAATCAGTACGGTTTTAGAAAGCGTGGTTCAAATGGCTCTGAGCACTATGGGACTAAACATCTATGGTCATCAGTCCCCTAGAACTTAGAACTACTTAAACCTAACTAACCTAAGGACGGCACACAACACCCAGTCATCACGAGGCAGAGAAAATCCCTAGAAAGCATGGCTCTTGCGAAACTCAGCTTGCCCTTTCCTCAGATAACCTGCTGCGAACTATGGATGAAGGGTCACAGGTAGGTAACAAATTTCTAGATTAACCTGCTGCGAACTATGGATGAAGGGTCACAGGTAGGTAACAAATTTCTAGATTTCCGAAAAGCTTCTGAGACGGTGCCCCGCTGCAGATTCTTAACGAATGTATGAGCATATTGAATAGGTTCCCAGACATGTGACTGGTTTGAAGATTACTTAAGTAATTGGACAGTATGTTGCTGTTGACGGCGAGAGCTCGTCAAAGACAAGGGTATCGTCAAGAGAGCGCCAGGGACGTGTAATAGGATCGCTATAATTTTCTGTATACAGAAATGATCTGGTGGACGTCCGCCCCCAGCAGCTGAGTGGTCAGCGCGACAGAATTTCAATCCTAAGGGCCCGGGTTCGATTCCCGGCTGGGTCGGAGATTTTCTCCGCTCAGGGACTAGGTGTTGTGTTGTCCTTACCATCGTCATTTCATCCCCATCGACGCGCAAGTCGCCGAAGTGGCGTCAAATCGAATGACTTGCACCCGGCGAACAGTCTACCCGACGGGAGGCCCTAGTCACACGACATTTACTATTTTATCTGGTGGACAAGGTAGGTGTTTGTTTTCTGATGATGCTGTGGTGTACAGAAAGGTGTCGAAGTTGAGTGACCATAAGAAGATACAAGATGTCTTACAAAAAATTTCTGTTTGGTGAGATGAATGGTAACTAGCAATCTAGAAAAATGCAAGTCGATTCTGATGAGCAGGAAAAACATACTCATAATGTTCGGATACAACATTAATAGTGTCCTACTTGACATGGTCACGTCGTTTAAATATCTGGGCGTAACGTTACAAAGCGATAAGGAATTGAACGAGCGTCAGAGGATTGTGGAAGGATAGGCGAATGGTCGACTTCGGTTTATTGTGAGAATTTTAGGCAAGCGTGGTACATATGTAAAGGAGACCGCGTATAGGACGCTAGTGCGACCTATTCTTGAGTTCTGCTCGAGTGCTTTGGATCCGCACCAGATTGGATTGATGGAAGACTTCCAAGCATTTCAGAAGATTCATGCTAGATATATTACCGGTATATTCGAATATCAGGCTAGTAATACGGAGATGTTTCGGGAACTCAAATGGGAATCCCTGGAGGGAAGGCGACGTTCCTTTCGAGGCACATTGTTGAAAAGATTTAGAGAACCGGCGTTTGAAGCTGACTGCAGAACGATTCTACTGCCGCCAACGTGTAGGAACGACGAATATAAGATACGAGAACTTATTGCTCATACGGAAGCATATAGACAGTCGTTTTTTCCTCGCTCTGTTTACGAGTGGAACAGGAAAGGAAGTGACTAGTAGTTCTCAAATGGCTCTGAGTACTATGGGACTCAACATCTGAGGTCATCAGTGCCCTAGAACTTAGAACTACTTAAACCTAACTAACCTAAGGACATCACACACATCCATGCCCGATGCAGGATTCGAACCTGCGACCGTAGCAGTCACGCGGTTCCGGACTGAAGCGCCTAGAACCGCTCGGCCACAACGGCCGGCTCTTGCAGCAGCACTAAGAGGGACAGAGTCACTGCCACCTCACCTGCGAACTCATAGTCTCACTATCGATAGCTCTGACTTTGGTTATCTTTGGTGGCACTAGTGTTCAGTTTGTGTGTTATCTTTCCTGCTTCAGTCCGAGAACCGAGGTTTTGAATTTGCATGTACGCCTCCTGTCCGTTGCAGTTTGCCTTGAAAATGGCGGGGTATTCTCCCGCCGATATATCGGCGGTCGCTGCAAGTGTTACCTGGCTGAATTCCCGGAAGTTATTTGAAACTAAGATGACATATGCATTTCAACAGGCTAACAATGAGACAACGACACCACAAAGCATGGCTACTCAGGTGTCATGAGACAGTCGGCTGGAAAGCGTAACGTCGTTCTGTTGTCGTCAGTGATGACAATATTTTATGCCTGTATGCAAGTCATGGACAAACACGTATGAGTATATGGCGTAGACCTGATAAGTTGCCTATTCCGGAGTGCATTCGTCCACAAGACATGTGTCATCCCAAGTCTCACGGTGCAGGGGCCATCAGTTACAACTCGCGGTCACTATTTTTTGTTTGTGCAGGTTAATGTAACCAGTGCCCCCTACATTTCACAGGCTGTTATCCCCGTGGTACTGCCATGTCTTCAACAGGAATATATCAAAAAGCGAAAAACGTGGTCCAACTAAAACATTTCTTTACGTAGTACACGAACACGTAATAAAAAATGGGGATTCCTATTTAAAAATACGCAGTTGATATCTGTTTGACCTATGGAAGCGCCATCTAGCGGGCCAACCATAGCGCCATCTGATTTCTCCCTTCAAGCTAGACGAGTTTCGTTCTTTGTAGTTTTTTCGTTTGATGCTTATTTCGTGAGATATTTGGCCCGGTCACTATCAATGGAGCACCCTGTATACGGACAGTATGCTCACTGATACCACATTCACCGCGGGTGTGTCTGAGTAGCAGTCATTCCTCGCCAAGTGACGCTGCTATCTCCTGGATGGGTTCGTATCGATAGTACGTCGGTGATCATAATGTTCTGGCTGATCAATGTATACATAGTATCTACATCTACATACATACTCCGCAATCCACCATACGGTGCATGGCGGAGGGTACTTCGTTCCACAACTAGCATCTTCTCTCCCTGTTCCACTCCCAAACAGAACGAGGGAAAAATGACTGCCTATATGCCTCTGTACAAGCCTTAATCTCTCTTATCTTATCTTTGTGGTCTTTCCGGGAAATGTAAGTTGGTGGCAGTAAAATTGTACTGCAGTCAGCCTCAAATGCTGGTTCTCTCAATTTCCTCAGTAGCGATTCACGAAAAGAACGCCTCCTTTCCTCTAGAGACTCCCACCCGAGTTCCTGAAGCATTTCCGTAACACTCGCGTGATGATCAAACGTACCAGTAACAAATCTAGCAGCCCGCCTCTGAATTGCTTCTATGTCCTCCCTCAATCCGACCTGATGGGGATCTCAAACGCTCGAGCAGTACTCGAGAATAGGTCGTGTTAGTGTTTTATAAGCGGTCTCCTTTAGAGATGAACCAAATCTTCCCAAAGTTCTACCAATGAACCGAAGACGACTATCCACCTTCCCCACAACTGCCATTACATGCTTGTCCCACTTCATATCGCTCTGCAATGTTACGCCCAAATATTTAATCGACGTGACTGTGTCAAGCGCTACGCTATTAATGGAGTATTCAAACATTACAGGATTCTTTTTCCTATTCATCTGCATTAATTTACATTTATCTATATTTAGAGTTAGCTGCCATTCTTTACACAAATCACAAATTCTGTCTAAGTCATCTTGTATCCTCCTACAGTCACTCAACGACGACACCTTCCCGTACACCACAGCATCATCAGCAAACAGCCACACATTGCTATCCACCCTATCCAAAGATCATTTATGTAGATAGAAAACAACAGCGGACCTACCACACTTCCCTGGGGCACTCCAGATGATACCCTCACCTCTGATGAACACTCACCACCAAGGACAACGTACTTGGTTTTATTACTTAAGAAGTCTTCGAGCCACTCAGATACTTGGGAACCAATATGCTCGTACCTTAGTTAGGAGTTTGCAGTGGGGCACCGAGTCAAACGCTTTCCGGAAGTCAAGGAATATGGCATCCGTCTGATACCCTTCATCCATGGTTTGCAAGATCTCATGTGAAAAAAGGGCCAGTTGCGTTTCGCAGGAGCAATGCTTTCTAAAGCCGTGCTGATGCATGGACAGCAACTTCTCTGTCTCAAGGAAATTCATTATATTCGAACTGAGAATATGTTCGAGAATCCTGCAACAAACCGATGTTAAGGATATTGGTCTGTAATTTTGAGGATCCGTCCTTCTACCCTTCTTCTATACAGGCGTCACCTGCGCTTTTTTCCAGTCGCTCGGGACTTTACGTTGGGCAAGAGATTCACGATAAATGCAAGCTAAGTAAGGAGCCAATGCAGTACTCTCTGTAAAATCGAATTGGGATCCCATCAGGACCTGGCGATTTATTTATTTTCAACCCAGTCAGCTGCTTCACAACCCCAGGGATGTTTATCACTATGTCCTCCATACGGGAATCTGTACGAGACTCAAACGGCGGTATGTTTGTACGATCCTCCTGCGTGAAAGATTTCTCAAATGCTAAATTTAAAATTTCAGCTTTCGTTTTGCTGTCTTCCGTTGCCAGGCCAGACTGATCAGTGAGTGACTGTACGGAAGCCTTCGATCTGCTTACTGATTTTACGTAAGACCAGAATTTCCTTGGGTTTTCAGCAAGGTCTTTTGCTAAGGTATGACGGTGGTAGTGGTTGAATCCTTCGCGCAACGCTCTTTTTACAGCAGCACGAATCTCTACTAACTTTTTCCTGTCCTCATTCTCCCGATCTTTCTTGTACCGCAAGTGCTTCATCGACACTAGAAAATCTGTCATTTTGCAGGACAGTGTCGGAAGAGAGAGTCGGTGCCAACTTGACAGAGAGACTGCACGAGGCGGCGGGCCTGGACGACGTCGGGGAGCTGCGGACACTGCTAGCTGCGGGGGCGGCAGTGGACGCCCGCGACAGGTGGGGGCGGACGGCGCTGCACTGCGCGGCCGAGGGCGACGGCGAGAAGGCGGCGCGGTGGCTGCTGCACGCGGGGGGCGACGCGAGCGCGCGCAGCCAATCGCAGCGCACGCCGCTGCACGGCGCCGCAGCGCGGGCCGGCGCGCAGCTGGCGCGGCTGCTGCTGGCCGCGGGCGCGGAGGTGAACGCGTGCGACCAGCTGCTGATGACGCCGCTGCACTGGGCCGTGGCCAACCCCAGCGCAGAGGTGGCGCGCCTGCTGCTGGCCGCGGGAGCCGACCGCCACGCCAGGGACTGCTGGGGCCACACGCCCCTGGACCTGGCTGCCGCCTGCGACCGGCAGGCGCTCGTCGACGTCCTCAAATGATCCGGCGGTAGAAACTCCTCCCTGTGAACACCACGCGAATTCCAGGAGACTGCTGTACACGCACGAAGTGACCTGTTTACAGCCAGAGAATAAACTGCGACGTTGCCAGTTGGCTCTCTGCCTTTCTTGCTGCCTATAGTCCATTTTAAATGAGCGGCTTTCTTGTCAACGCCGTGATGACTTTCTTGAACTGGGTTCCGTTTATGCCACAACAATAAAATGAATGTCCACTACAGTAGCGGATATCTACAGGGTGAAAAGTATTTAAACCGACAAACTCTGGGAGGTTGTAGGGAACACCAAAACAAATATTTTACCCTAATGTCATTTTTTCCTATGAAGAGTATTTAAACCAGTAAAGGAAGATTTCTCTGGCTGCAAATCAATTTAACCAACAAACACGTTTCCATTTTTTTATGACCAAGAGACAACACATTAACACAAACCAATTTCAATTACAGTATATTTTCAAAAATGCCTCCATTGACACGAAAACAAAGGTTACACCGTCGGATCATGTTCTGTCTGACACGGGCAAAAACCCCAGGAGTATCCTGAATTGTTCCTGCTGCTGCTACTATCCGGGCAACCAGATCCTCTTCTGATGCAACAGGAGTTGCGTAAACAAGGTTGCGCATCTCTCCCCACACAAAAAAGTCCAGAGGGGACATATCTGGGGATCGAGCAGGCCATGGTACAGGAGCACCTCCGCCAATCCACGTTTCTGGGAATCGACGCACACGACGACTGAAATGTGCCGGCGCCCCGTCATGTTGGAACCACATGCGTTGTAGAGAGCGGGACATCTTCCAGCAATTCTGGCAATGCTCTGGCGAGAAAATTGTAATAGTGCCAGCCAGTTAATGGCCTAGGTAGCAGATACGGCCCTGTTAAACAGTCCCCAACAACACCGACCCACACATTAACGAAGAACCGCACTTGATGAGCGCTAGTAACTTTGGCATGTGGGTTATCCTCACTCCAAACATGCGAATGGTGAATGTTGAAGACTCCATCACGACCGAACGTTGCTTCATCGGTAAACAACATAGAGGATGGAAATGTAGGATCCATTTCACACTGTTACAGGTACCACTGCGAAAACTGTGCTCTGGGTGGATAATCAACTGGTTCCAGGTTGTGGGCACGCTGTAAGTGCAGTGGACGTAACAATTGCTCTCGAAGGACTGTTCTTGCATTCGTTTGATTCGTCCCCATGTTACGTGCAATTTTACGAATGCTGATTGAAGGCTCCCGCTCCACATGTTGCAAGGCAGCTTCCTCAAATTGCAGCGTTCTTACCGTGCGACGGCATCTCTGTCCAGGTAATTTGCTAAATGACCCGGTCTCACGCAGACGTTGGTACACAGCAGCAAAGGTCGTATGATGCGGGATACGGCGATTAGGATATTGTTGTTAATAAACCCGCTGTGCAGTTCGTCCGCTGTGGTGCGCTACGTAGTACGCACCAACCATATCATTGTACTCACTCCAGGTGCATCGCTCCACTAGTAAGCAGAGACAATGCACTACTACACTGGTGGACAGCAGTTGCCTACAACTGAAGAGCGTAATACGCCCTCTAACAACTGAAGATCGTAATACGGCCTCCACCGGTTTAAATAATCCTCATAGGAAAAAATGACATTAGGGAAAAATATTTGTTTTGATGTCCCCTACAGCCTCCCAGAGTTTGTCGGTTTAAATACTTTTCACCCTGTATACAAAGGCTCATCCATTTGCAGGAAAATTAACATTATCGGCTGGAGTAGTTGTGCGCAGTATATATACAATAGTGTGAAACGCAGTACATCGACAAATGCAGTCAAATGGTGTAGTATTTTATGTCAGTAGTACAGTGCATAGCAAGGCATCAACGATTCAGGTGCTAGAGGGTGAAACTCGGTATAAAGGCAATTGGCCCTGTGCAGTGTTATTGTGTACGTACGTACCTTTACTGCAAATATGGAACAGACAGCACTAGTGACAGTGTGTCGTGTACATAAACCACGATTGTGAAAATGCCAAGCGGAAAGCAGTTATCGTGTGACGAAAAAGCCAAAATCGTCAGTACAAGGAAAAGGGACTCTTTAATCGTCAAATTGTCAAGAAGTTGAACTGTTCAAGTACAGTGTTTGATAATTTCGGTATATTCGGCGCACGATGTGGACAGAAAGGAAAATATGGGCAAAGTAAAAAATTATTTGAGTCATCGAAAAGGTTACTTTTGCGCAAAGAAAGGGCCAAGAACCGTTGTTTGTCTCAAGTTTGTTGCTGATTTACAGTTGCTAGTGAGAGCCACACGTGTACGACAAATTCTGTCACATGATCTTGCAGAAACCCGCTCTAACAGCCAAACATAAACAGCCTGGATTGGAGTTTACTAAAAAAACGTATCAGGTTACCTTCCATTGGAAAAGTGGATGTACTCAGCGACTGATATGTGACTTATAAATTATAGAGTGCTGCAATCAGTCTAAAAAAGGACGACTGATTGCTGCACTCTATAACTTATAAAAAACGTATGTCATGGACTTCAGAATGGAATAAAGTGATCATTAGTGATGAGAAGACGATTAATTAAGATAGAGTTCAATATTGTTGGCGTGATCTGAGAACAGAATAGAAGGTAAGAATGAGTAGCAATTTTGATGGTGCAGGTGTAATCATTCGGGCATCGTGCTGCGCTAGTGATAAGTGACGCATTGTTTGGATGGAGACTAGAATTAAGTGTAACAAGTACAATGAGATGCTACAGACAGAAATAATTACAGTAAATGAGGACCTAGGGGGCGAAAATCTAATGTTTCTACATTGTAATGCATCTGTGCACGTTTCTGCTACAATCAAAAAGTGGTCAGAAGATAAAGATATCGATGTCTTGCCCTGGCCAGCACGTAGCCCACATTTAAACTCCGTGGAAAACCTTTGGAGAATACTTGCAAGGCGTGTTTATCGCAGTGAAAGACACTCTGAGGCCGTATGTGAGCTGAAGTGAGTGGATGACAATATCACTACAAGAACTACAAACCCTAACAAAATCAACGCGGAAGAGAATTTTTGACGTAATTACGAAGAACGGAGGTTGGCCAAACTACTAATAACGCAATAACATGACAGGAAGTGCCTTTATACTAATTTCCATCCAGGAAATGCTGACGCCTTATTTTGTTACTCGTATTATGAAAGAATCTATGTAGTCTCGTCGTGACTGTTTATGTCTTATGTATACCTCCTACTTTCGTAGTAAATTCGATTCATGTATCTCAATCACAGTATTATCATTCATTTATAGCTGCCTCACTGTGCGTCTCACAAACTGTTTCTCGTCGATGCTACTAAACTTTGACACATAATGAACACAGAGGTCATTACTTGCCACTCGTCCTTCACATTGAATAAATGTAATATAAAGTGAATAAATAGATAAAGGGACAAGGTCAGTTCAGTTACATAATTGCTAAAAGAGATATATTTGGAATCGTTATCTGAAACATACTATTCATGGTAGTCACGTATTTGCACTTTACCTCTCCGGCATTTTGTTATCTGATCTTATCTTTGCCTTCTGTCCCTCCACCACATCTCACCGTATCAGTGCACCTCCGCGACTGTAACAATATCAATTCGAGCGAGCGCAGGCGTTTAGCAGCAGGGGAATAACAACTGTTCTAAATTAAAATTGTAGAACTGCCGCAAGTCGCATGTAACTTTTACTTTTTTATATATACATGTTTCTTCAGAGACTGCGTGGCCGAGGGACACTGGTTACAAGTATCTGGCTATCTATAGTGCCGACACCATACGAGTACGTAAAATTATGTATGGAGGCGGTGCTTTACACAGCCCGATATTTGAAACGAATGGCCCTCGGCCACGTGATACCTGAAGATGCTCGCGTGTTCGATTGAAACACGTAAAAAAAAAAGAAAAAGTTACATGCAACTTGTGGCAGCTCTACAATTTTAATGGCAGTTTCGTAAGGCAATGGGTCGTATGTAGCCTGTAAGATATGTGCTTCAGTTGACAACAAAAATAACGAGTCAGTCCTTCCACTGAACAGGAAGAATTTTCAGCAGTCACAGTCGAGCAACATGCAGAGCTATAACAAAAACTCGAGCGTTCCAGAGTGTGCGCTGATTTGAAACTTCGAGGCAGATTAAAACTGTGTACCCCACCAAGACTCGAACTCGGAACCTTTGCCATTCTTGGTTAAGTGCTCTACCAACTCAGTTGTTTTATGTATAATGAAAAAAGTGTCCCATCCATGATTTTTTTTTTAATAAGGAAGAGCACAACGATTGTCACGGGGAAGGGGGGGGGGGGGGGGGGAGGCGAAGTGAGTTGGGGTCGCAACCCAAAATCTGGCCATTACGTTCCCATCACCCATGGCGATCCCTGTGTCAAGTTAGGAAATATATTGATGTGTTCGAGAATGGGCGTCATTAATTAATTTATTTTTTTAATTTTACTACTTTTTAAATTTTCTGCTACTTCTTTATTTATTTCAATTTTTATTTTTTGTCCCAGCTGTGCTAAATAAGGGTAGGGTTCCCTGTTGGCTCAAGGAACGCAAACATTGGTGCATGAGAAGAAACAGAAAGAAAAAACGAGAAATAAAGGAGAAAACAAAGAAAGGTAAGACGGGGGAGATGTAGCGTGCATTTCTTCGGGCACGTCTTCCGCTCACTGACTGGGACTGGGCGGTTACACCGTAGCGTTCCGAGAAACGGTGCCGTGAGGTGTCAGGCATGTCGAGCGTCGCAACGCCCCAACTGGCAGTAGAAGTTGGGGGCGGGGGGGGGGAGGCGGAGGTCGTAAATTTCACGGTATAAGACCAACTCAGCTACCGCGAAGCACAACTAACGCCCTGCACTCACAGTTTTACTTCTACCAGTACCTCACCTGCTATCTTCCACATTCCAGAGAAGTTTGTGAGATTCGTCCAGTTTCGGAATGTGCTTTTATTTTCTAAATTTTATGTTCACTAGAACTCAGTGGTAGATAAAATTCGCTGCCTTTAGCCGTGCTGCAGAATATGATGTCAGCGAGTCGGAAGATGAATCCCACGAAGGCGGTAACGACGGGTGGACCATATGGCGCGGTAGTAAACCTTAAGAGCAAATCCTGGTCAGCAGTAATACGTAGGAGAACCACAAGTTTTCTGACAAGAAACTCAGAATTCTCTTTATTAAATATTGTTTATTAAAGACCACTTTTGACGTAGGAAATACCAGGGAGAGCCTACAGGGTCATCAGCAGTTTAATATCATAATATCGCTGCGCAGCAAACCAGTTAACTCAGTAGACAAATGAAATTATTAAATTACTGAAGATGCACGAAGAGCTACCATGCTTTATGTAATAAAGTTTATGACACAAGCGAGAGATTTCGGCGGTGTGCCTGTCACCCCAGTCGTCGATAAATTGTAGTCGAACTCTGTTCATATACGAAAGTCGGCTTAACCATGCTCTCGAATTTTATTAAGTTTTTGAAATCAATCGTCTCAGGCTATTAAACTGTTACTGTTTTGTGATATTGCTAACAAATGCATCCTAATGGCATCCCGAGACTCATTTCAAGTAGTGCACACTCTGGTGAGAAGGCATGCTGATATGAAATGTTCGTATGGCTTGATGGCTGGAAGTCGCCACTTGCGAAATTGCGGCCAGAGAGTTGCAAAGTATTTCCAGCTGATCCCAGACTGGGTAACTGGTGTGTCGATGATGATAAGATGATGATAAAGACGATATATCACCCAGTCCCCGAGCGGAAAACATCTCCGACCCGCCTGGGAGTCGTACTCGGGCCCTCTGCATGTCAGTAGACGGACGGACTGTCAGTCACACCGTACGTTACCTACGAGGTGCGACAATAAAGTAATGAGACTGATGTGAAAAAAATGTTGTTTACCGTTTTAGTCAAGTTTAGTGTTGTCTCCTTCTAAGTAGTTCCCTTCTGATTGCACACACTTTTTCCAGCGCTTCTGCATTGATGGTAACGTTTCTGAAACTCATCTTCTGTAATATCCTCCAAGACCCTCTTCACAGCTTTTTTTACATCTTGTGTTGTTTTTAAATGGTGTCCCTTGACCGCCGTTTTGACTCTTGGAAATAGAAAAAAGTCTGGTGAATGAGGTGGCTGCGATAGTAGTGAAATTTGTTTTGAGGTTAAAAATTGCTGTACTGACAGAGCAGTATGGGGTGGCGCATTATCGTGATGCACAATCCAATTATCAGCTATGTTGGCACGGACACGAAGAACTCTTTGAGGAAGTCCCCCTAAAATTTCCTTGTAGTAACATTGGCTAACTGTTTGTCCAGGAGGCACCCACTCTTCTCTTGGAATCAAAGAAGCACACAAGCATGCATTTCACTTGTGAGCTTTTTTTGGTCTTGGTGATCCCTTTGAGCACCATCGCGAACTTTGGCGTTTTGTCTCTGGATCGTACTGAACAAACCAACTTTCATCACCAGTGATAACACGGCTCAACAATTCTGGATTGATTTCTGTTTGCTCTAACAGATCGGCTGCCACATTTTTCCGTGTTGTTCGCTGTTGTGGTGTGAGATTTTTGGGGACCATTTTTGCACAAATCTTTCTCATACCAAGATCTTCAGTTATTATTAGACGAACCGTTTCTCGATTGATGTTCAGTTCTTCTGCAGTCATTTTCACAGATAATCTTTTATCAGATCGTACGAGTTCACGCACCCTGGCTAAGCTGACATCCGTCCGTGAGGATGATTGTCGTCCACTGCGGTCTTCATCTTCAACATTCGTTCGGCCTTCAATAAACATTTTATGCCAATGGAAAACTTGAGCTCTTGACATAACCTCCTCTCCAAAAATCTTCTGAAGCTTACTGTGAGTTGTCTTCGCGTTTTCACCCAATTTAACGCAAAAAGAAATGGCATACCGTTGCGCATTATTATGCGGTTCCATTTCCGTGACAAGAGACACAAACACCTGTTAACTTATTACAGCACAGCTCACGACTGAGCAGCTGCATCGATGTGCCGCTTGGACTAGAAGCAGCTTGTAGACCAAGATCAAAGATATTGTGCCTATGCAAGCCTGCAGGATTGCCACATGTTGCAAAGAAAATTAGTCTCGTTACTTTGTTGTTGCACCTCGTATACCACTTTCTACAGAATCACAGCTAAATTGTGAAATTTTTATATGGTTTGGCACAGGTGAAGCACACCGGAAACAAAGGATATTGCGGAGACATGTCTTAGCCACAGCCTGAGGGCTTACTCTGTAGCGGAGAGGCAAAAGTCGCAGATTCGAGCTCCGGTCCGGCGCAGAGTTTTAATCTACCAGGAAGTTCCAAATCTAGTGTTATGTGTTTTCAGGTATAATTAATATCTAACGTCATAGCACTCTACCTTGCATAATCAGTTCACCGTAAAAAATATTAGTCACATCCATGAAAGAGCACACTTTCGCTTTGAAATGTTGTAGCTGGTGTAGACTGAAATGGTATCAAGTGGACATGTGACCGCCACTGCTGACGTAAGACATCGTAGTGAAGTAGTATGTATGTGATTGTCGGTTGTATGCAGTCAGGGCACTAAGGTAAGTCAACGTGGAGACATGATAGACTGGTAGAAAGGAGTTAATATGTTTGGATGTGCACATGCCTACACTGTGAATTAAGTTGCCAAATTTGCTGGTGTACCAACATAGACTGTCGAACATTTTTACAAGAAATAGTGGAGCACTTGCAACCATGTAACACAGCGTAATAACAATGACTGTAAAAAAGATCCTAACTAACAGGGATCAGAGACGACTGTCACATCTTGCCAGTGGCAATCGGTATCGATCACGAAACGAATTTCTGCCGTCAATTAACACATTCCTGTCTCTAGCACACAGAGCTTCACATCTGCAGTGGGACAAACATTACAGAATATCGACAGTAGCTGAGTGTAGTGTAGCCCAACGGGTCGAGATGTTGTCTGTTTTCCAAAGGTTTCAAGACGTCGAGTACACGGAGGGGCCAAGAAGGTGCTTAACATGAAGTGTGTAGGTCATACTAGAGATAGCTCAATGATGTTTAGAAATTTTGTACATATCTGGAGCAGCCAATCATTTGCAAATTGGAAGGTTTATGAAAGCTCCTTTACCATGGTTTCAACGTTTATAAAATGGTCTTCTTCCGAAGTAAATATAGACAGCTGGATTACAAGTTGTTGGAGAGGTCGTTAAAATATAGCAGAAAGGTGTCAGTCAAACATTATAATTTCAGCTCCATAATAAATTAAAACGTGCACAACATGGTTATTGTCATATAATTTTTCCTATGCAATAAATACACTGATGTGGAAATATCATATGACAACAACAATGTTGTGCATGATTTAATTTATTAGGCAAGTGAAATTTTAATGTTTGACTAACATCTTTCGGCTATATTTTAATGTACATCTGCCACAACATGTAATCCAGTGGGTATTTATTTCTGAAGACGACGGATTTATAAACGTTGAAAGCATGGTAAAGGAGTTTTCATAAACCTTCCAATTTTCAACTGATTGATTGTTTACTACTTCTAAAAGAATGATGTTTTGCTTGAGTCTTTCCTACCTGGGTCCAGTCATTTAGGTTACCGTGAACGTGGATCAGGATGTTTGTTTCAACATCGTCGGCGACAAGGTTTTGCCATTTGTTCTACATCTTCATAATGCATATGCTCGTAAAATTTCCATCTTCCAAAATGTCAACAGCCATTGTCACAAGACTGCACGTGTACGTTCCTGATCTGATAAATTGTGGCATAGTGTAGCATACCTTGACTGGCCCACTAAATCATCCTATCTTAATCCCAGTGAAAATTTTCGAAATTAATTCGCTGACTGCGAATTCCTTGACATCAGCTATCTTAGGTAACTATTTCTCACTAGCAGAAACTGATAACATAAGCTTTATCGCCCCTTCCATTTCTCTTATTTTGTAGAAAACTAAGTACACTCCTGGAAATGGAAAAAAGAACACATTGACACCGGTGTGTCAGACCCACCATACTTGCTCCGGACACTGCGAGAGGGCTGTACAAGCAATGATCACACGCACGGCACAGCGGACACACCAGGAACCGCGGTGTTGGCCGTCGAATGGCGCTAGCTGCGCAGCATTTGTGCACCGCCGCCGTCAGTGTCAGCCAGTTTGCCGTGGCATACGGAGCTCCATCGCAGTCTTTAACACTGGTAGCATGCCGCGACAGCGTGGACGTGAACCGTATGTGCAGTTGACGGACTTTGAGCGAGGGCGTCTAGTGGGCATGCGGGAGGCCGGGTGGACGTACCGCCGAATTGCTCAACACGTGGGGCGTGAGGTCTCCACAGTACATCGATGTTGTCGCCAGTGGTCGGCGGAAGGTGCACGTGCCCGTCGACCTGGAACCGGACCGCAGCGACGCACGGATGCACGCCAAGACCGTAGGATCCTACGCAGTGCCGTAGGGGACCGCACCGCCACTTCCCAGCAAATTAGGGACACTGTTGCTCTTGGGGTATCGGCGAGGACAATTCGCAACCGTCTCCATGAAGCTGGGCTACGGTCCCGCACACCGTTAGGCCGTCTTCCGCTCACGCCCCAACATCGTGCAGCCCGCCTCCAGTGGTGTCGCGACAGGCGTGAATGGAGGGACGAATGGTGACGTGTCGTCTTCAGCGATGAGAGTCGCTTCTGCCTTGGTGCCAATGATGGTCGTATGCGTGTTTGGCGCCGTGCAGGTGAGTGCCACAATCAGGACTGCATACGACCGAGGCACACAGGGCCAACACCCGGCATCATAGTGTGGGGAGCGATCTCCTACACTGGCCGTACACCACTGGTGATCGTCGAGGGGACACTGAATAGTGCACGGTACATCCAAACCGTCATCGAACCCATCGTTCTACCATTCCTAGACCGGCAAGGGAACTTGCTGTTCCAACAGGACAATGCACGTCCGCATGTATCCCGTGCCACCCAACGTGCTCTAGAAGGTGTAAGTCAACTACCCTGGCCAGCAAGATCTCCGGATCTGTCCCCCATTGAGCATGTTTTGGACTGGATGAAGCGTCGTCTCACGCGGTCTGCACGTCCAGCACGAACGCTGGTCCAACTGAGGCGCCAGGTGGAAATGGCATGGCAAGCCGTTCCACAGGACTACATCCAGCATCTCTACGATCGTCTCCATGGGAGAATAGCAGCCTGCATTGCTGCGAAAGGTGGATATACACTGTACTAGTGCCGACATTGTGCATGCTCTGTTGCCTGTGTCTATGTGCCTGTGGTTCTGTCACTGTGATCATGTGATGTATCTGACCCCAGGAATGTGTCAATAAAGTTTCCCCTTCCTGGGACAATGAATTCACGGTGTTCTTATTTCAATTTCCAGGAGTGTATTTATCAGAAGATATGTATTTATAGTTCACATTTTATTTGTAAAAAGTGCACCCATTCAATTTGTAATGATCTTGTGATTTTATAGCTAGAGGGCATCATTTACCACGCTCTGTTGTTTTGTATGTTCATATATAAGATCTTTTACACCTTACCTTACACAGTTTATGTTGCAATATTTTCTATCATACGTTTAATCTTTTCGTTTTATATTGTTATTGTACGTTTATTAGTCTTGTTTACTTTCATTTTTTCTGCTTATAAATCTCAATATGACTGCAGTTAAACCATACCAGTCGAAATCTATCATTCTATGAATAAAAACAGTGTCTGTCACCTGGATAAATAAAAGAAACCAGTTTGTCTACGCCGGCAGGTGTGGCCGAGCGGTTCTAGGCGCTACAGTCTGGAACCGCGGGACCGCTACGGTCGCAGGTTCGAATCCTGCCTCGGGCATGGATGTGTGTGATGTCCTTAGGTTAATTAGGTTTAAGTAGTTCTAAGTTCTAGTGGACTGATGACCTGAGAAGTTAAGTCCCATAGTGCTCAGAGCCATTTGAACCATTTTTAGTTCTGTCTACAATTATTATTTTTAAGTTTTTCTGCAGTTCCCTCTTATCTATCGTACACTCATCAAACAAAAGTTTTGCATCACCTCGGTTCCGAGAGTTCCGGAAACTGTACAGAAAATTGGAATAGAGATCAACATAAATATCATTTCCGCCCTTTTTGTTGCTCACGAAAACCACACATTCCCTGTTGTACCACCACAAAGCGAGACCTTCAAAGGTGGTGGTCCAGATAGCTGTACACCGGTACCTCTAATACCCAGTAGCATGTTCTCTTGCAATGATGCATGCCTGCATTAGTCGTGGCATACTATTCACAAGTTCATCAAGGCTCTGTTGGTCCAGATTGTCCCACTCCTCAACGGCGAATCAGCGTAGATCCCTCAGAGTGGATGGTGGGCCACGCCCATCAACAGCTCTTTTCAATCTATCACAGGCACGTTCGATAGGGTTTCATGTCTGGAGAACATGCTGGCCACTCTAGTCGAGCGATGTCGTTATCCTGAAGAAAGTCAGTCACAAGATGTGCACGATGGGGGCGCGAATTGTCGTCCATGAAGACGAATGCCTCGCCAATAAGCTGGCGATATGGTTGCACTATACGTCGGAGGATGGCATTCAAGTATCGTACAGACATTTCGGCGTATTCCATGACCACCAGCGGCATACGTCGGCCTCACGTAATGCAACCCAAAAACAGCAGGGAACCTCCACCTTGCTGCACTCGCTGAACAGTATGTCTAAGGCGTTCAGCCTGACCTGGTTACCTCCAAACACGTCTCCGACATGCGACACTCATCGGTGAAGAGAACGTGATGCCAATCCTGAGTATATTGTTGGGTCCATCTGTACCGCGCTGTATGGTGTCGTGGCTGCAAAGATGGACCTCGCCATGGACGTCGGGAGTGAAGTTGCGCATCATGCAACCTATTTCACACAGTTTGAGTCGTAACACAACGTCCTGAGGCTGCACGAAAAGAATTATTCAACTTGGTGACGTTGCTGTCGAGGTTCCTCCGAGCCTTAAGCCGTAGGTAGAGGTCATCCACTGCAGTAGTAGCCCTTGGGCGGCCTGTGCGAGGCATGTCATGGACAGTTCCTGTCCGTCTGTATCTCGTCCATGTCCGAATAACATCGTTCGGCTCACTCCGTGACGCCTGGACACTTCACTTGTTGAGAGCCCGTTCTGGCACAAAGTAACAGTGTAGACGAAATCTAAACGCGGTATTGACCGTCTAGGCATGGCTGAACTACAGACAACACGAGCCGTGTACCTCCTTCTTGGTGCGGTAACTGGAACTGATAGGCTGTCGGACGCCCTCCGTCTAATAGGCACAGCTCATGCATGGTTGTTTACATCTTTGGGTGGGTTTAGTGACATCCCTAAACAATCAAAGTGACTGTGTCTGTGATAAAATATACACAGTCAACGGCTATCTTCAGGAGTTCTGGAAACCAGGATGATCTTCTTCTTTTTTTAATGTGTATTAGGATTTTATTTCTCCACTTAACGTCCATAATAATATTATCCTGATTTCATATCATTTCGATGTTTTCTTATCAAAAATAAATCTCAGTATCCTTTTCAAGTTTTCATTAATTATTATTGTAAGTATCGTAAAACTGTTTATATGTCTCGCAGGTTCCATTTTAATCCCATAAACTGGCACCAACTAACGACACTTGAAGGTTTCCAAATCACTTCATCCTATTGCACAGTAGCTTGCGGAGTATTCTATATGTAGATGTAGATAACATTGCGGACTCTGATAATAATCAGGACGCGCAGCTGATATACTTCCAGTCTAAAAGTTAGTTTTAAATGTCTCACAAATCATGCTAATGAAAGCCTTATTTTTCCCGCTTTTTCATGTGTACGTGCTTACTTCTTTTCATATGTTTGGAACTTATAATAAAAATTTTCTAATTCCCACTGCACTCTAATTCAAAAAATGGTTCAAATGGCTCTGAGCACTATGGGACTCAACATCTTAGGTCATAAGTCCCCTAGAACTTAGAACTACTTAAACCTAACTAACCTAAGGACATCACACACACCCATGCCCGAGGCAGGATTCGAACCTGCGACCGTAGCAGTCCCGCGGTGCCGGACTGCAGCGCCAGAACCGCTAGACCACCGCGGCCGGCGCACTCTAATTCCTCTCCCTACCTTCCACTAGCTAAAATTAAATTCTTTATTTCTTTTCATTAAAGGAACATTTCAGTGCTCCATTGCAACAATTTTAGTCTTCTGTTTACAGTGAATTGTCAGATATTATTTTACTGCAACGTAATCGGCTACAGCGAAATCTTAACAATACTGACTATTAACTCTAAATCTTCCAGGAAAATAATTTCGATATACTCTGCCGAGATTACTACTACACTGATAGAGAAAAATCGCAATACCAAGAAAGAGTTATGCGACATAAACGAAAGTTGGTAGACCTGTTTCTACATCTGAAAGACGGTGTCATTCAAATTTCGTGCTAGTCGCATAAGAGTGGCGTTAGTTCATATGGTTCCAATGGCTATGCGACTTAACTTCTGAGGTCATCAGTTGCCTAGAACTTAGAACTAATTGAACATAACTAACCTAAGGACATAACACACATCCATGCCCGAGGCAGGGTTCAAACCTGCGACCGTATCGGTCGCTCGGTTCCAGACTGTAGCGCCTAGAACCGCATGGCCACTTCGGCCGGCTGGCGTTAGTAGCGCCAATATGAGGATGCAAATAAGGTTTGCTTCAAATACACGCTGTAGCGCTCGTGAGCGTCAGTTATCTTTAAGACTGGACGTGGTGACTTGATGTTAGTGAAGAGTGTCTTTAAAGCGACAAAGAGATCTGTAATAGGACTACGAGAAACTGGATGTTCCTTCTGCGATAACACTGGAACACTTGGCAAGAATGTGGGCATTGTACATGGCAGTTGTGTCACGGGAATGTACGGTCGCAAGAAGATCGGGCCCCGGACGGCCACCTGACAATACCGAGAGGGAAGACTATAGTGATAGGCGTATCGCTCTACTGATAAGAATCAGCAGATATACTTCCAGTCCAAAAGTTAGTTTTAAATGTCTGACAAACGATGCTAATTAAGGCCTTATTTTTCCCGCTGAGTTTTGGATGTGTACGTTCTTATTACTTTACATATATTTGGAACTTATAATAAAAATTTCATAATCCCCACTGCACTCTTATTCCATTCCCTACCTCACGTTGGCAATCTGAGCAGAAGTTGGCACCACAGTGACACAACGAACTGTTACAAATCAGTTACTGCACGGACACCTCCGAGCCAGACGCCCTGTAGCGCTGATTCCACGGACACTAGACCAGCGTTATTTGTGTGGGATCCTGCCCACTCGTCTAATATAGGGTGCTTAGGCAGCTGTTTTCTCGGATAGCTAGACAACAATTCAAGCAAATCATATTAATGGAATTTATTACAGTAAATTAAATAGAAAATACTGAATTTTGCCTTTTTACAAATAGGTGTCGCAAGCAATTGTCGACATGCAAATAATCAGTGTCCTTCGATATATACAATTTCCACGTAAGCAATTAATACAGGTCAAAAGACACGGCTAAATCGTTTGGATCACGTTCGTCTTCTAGCGCGGCTCTTGTAGTGCGCGTCTTCTAGTGCGTCCGAGGCTAGCTGGAGCGGCACTTATATACTATTCGTATAGGTGCCACTCCTGTCGTGGTGTCGTCCTAGTCATCGTTGTACTGGCTGACGTCGTCTCACAGCCTTCTCTGCATTTACGTCCCACGTCGGCGCGCCGGCGATTGATGTTATACCGGAACAATTTGTGACTTCAGTTTCGTCAACACAGAGCTCACTGGAGGGCAGGGTGGAGATCTGTTGTCTTTTCTGATGGAAGCAGGTCCTGTCTCGGTTTCAGTGATGGCGATTTGTTGGTTACGAGGAGGCTAACTGAAGGCCTGCAACCAACTTGTCTGTGTGCAGGACACTCTGTAACTACACCTGCAGTTACGGTATATGATGCGATTTCGTATGACATGAGGAGTACTCTCGTCGTTTACCATGCAACTGACTATAAATTTGTTGGTCAGTATGGTGACTTGACCTTTTTGCTACCATTCATAAACAGCACTACAGGGAATTTTTGGGACAGGATAATGCTCGCGAACATACCGCTGTTGCAACCCAGCATACTCTACAAAGAGCCATGTTGCCTCGGCCTGCTCGATCATCATATCAGTCTCCGATCGAGCACATATGGGACATCATCGAACTCAAACGTCATCCACAACCAGTAGTAACAGTACCTGTATTGAGCGACTAAGTGCAACAGGTATTGTACTCCATCCCTCAAACTGACAACCGGCACCTGTGCGACACGTCTGCATGCTTTCATTCAACATTCTGGAGGTTACGCCGGCTGCAATATTGATCTCTTGAATTTGTTACCTATTTCCAAAATTTCATTAACTCTATATTATTTATTTTTTCGTGTTCCGTCAGGGTTCATTGAACGACGTTTTCTCATAGGGAGTAGATAGGCCAAATGATGCAGGGCGACTGACAGTCGCCGATGCAGTTGGCGGGCGTGGCTGTGGAGAGGCCGTGCGGCACCTCAAAGGGGAGTTGGAGTCGGCAGCACTCGATGGCGGAGAATGGCTCGCGACCCACTCATTGCCAGTCCTGCATTACACATTCGCCTATGGGAACACTTCGTAACATACGAACCGGTTAATGTTCTCTCACAAGGGGACCTCGTCTACCCGCCAACTCCTATTTCTTCTAAACTCATGGCATACGTGGGGCTTATCCAGAAATGAAAGTGACAAGCTGGAGCTCCAGATGGCCAAGAGTTTAGAAAAAAGGCGTTTTTGCGCGGGTCGGGTGGGACACAAGTATTTTGTGTTAGCGTAACATACAGGCAGGTCGGTGCTGCGGAAACAGTACAGTGTAGTGGTTGGCGTTCCTACCGCGCAGCTGCCCGGCGGCTGACGGTTTCCGCCAACAAGCAGTGATCGGAGCTCTTGCACTGACTGGCCCGACCGCATATATGTGTTACCAAATACAATAATTTCATGCACCTGAAGATGAGATTCTAAAATCCCGAAACCGATCGTAGCTTGAATAATATTAGTACAACTCAAGCGGATCTTTCTAAATTAATTATCACGCCTCTGAGTTGCGGATGTGCTTCGTACCAAATCTTGTACAATACAGGACCTTAGTCCGAGCCTCGTGGGTTCGAGTCCTTTTGCAGAAACGTTTATTTTCAGTTTTCACGTTACTTACACTGCAAATAAACCTAAATAATGCTCAGTACATAAAACTTCCTGGCAGATTAAAACTGTGTGGCCGACCGGGGTGGCCGAGTGGTTCTAGGCGCTGCAAATTGGAACCGCGGGACTGCTACGGTCGCAGGTTCGAATCCTGCCTCGGGCATGGATGTATGTGATGTCCTTAGGTTGGTTAGGTTTAAGTATTTCTAAGTTCTAGGGGACTGATGAACTCAGAAGTTAAGTCCCATAGTGCTCATAGCCATTTGAACCATTTTTTAAAACTGTGTGCCGGACCGTGACTCGAACTCGGGACCTTTGCCTTTCGCGGGCAAGTGCTCTACCAACTGAGTAAACCGAGCACGACTCACGCCCCGTCCTCACAACTTTACTTCTGCCAGTACCTCGTTGTGAGGACGTGGCGTGAGTCGTGCTCGGGTAACTCATTTGGTAGAGCACTTGCCCGCGAAAGGCAAAGGTCCCGAGTTCGAGTCTCGTTCCGGCACACAGTTTTAATCTGCCAGGAAGTTTCATATCAGCGCACACTCCGCTGCAGAGTGAAAATCTCGTTCTGAATACTCAGTATATAGTTTTTCTTAGTAATTTTATAATAGGGATGAAAAGGAAAATTTAATGAGTCATTACATCCAAAAAATACAGGAAACTTACTACAACTTCATACAAAAAGTTTTTGGCTGGTGCATGGAGGCTTACGTGTAGAAAAACAAATTTTTTCTGTTGATTGACTCGTGGGGAGGAGAAAAAAAATTCCATGATGAGGTTTTTCAAGATGAAGGATTGCTATCATGCAGTAGTAAAGTGATCCACACATTCCCAAAATGAGACCCTTTTATTCCTATTTTTGTCGTCAGGTAAATAATTTGATGAAATATCTTCAAAACTGCTCTTATCTCATCGAGAGAGGAAAAGAAATCACATGCCGAGAAGACTGCATCAAAATACATTCCATTGCCTGTACTTGATTCAATGATGTGTTGCACGTGGTTTGCTGGTACACTGTGCGATGAGAGATGACCTTTTATGAATTTAACTAAGTTCGTTTTTCTACAGAAACTTTAAAACTACGAAATATTTGTAAAAATGTGGAGTTTATAACGTGTGCAAGCTACCATGAAAATTACTGCTTCCCCCGTTTTTACGATGAATATCACCACGGCACACGTAAATCGTCAGTTGTAAACAAAGGTATCCAATTTTATATGCCAAGTTCTCATGTACCTCGTACAATCCCTTCCTGGAAATTTTATTTGCAGTCACAAATTTTCATTCACCTTGCCTTTTCATGCCTTCACACCTAGCTCATAGATTCTGGTACTTGAACAACATACCAGAAACATAATTAAACACTCCAATCATAGCACATCACGTAACACAAGTACTTCACAGAAAACGAAACGCATCTCCACCTCAAAGAATTCTCTTTCTTCTTTCTCATCACCCTTGCAACTCTGTATACCACTGCCCTCTTCACAGGTTGCTCTCCTGTGGAAACCTCCAGAATTCTACTTTCCCTCAAGCCAAACAAACCCTCCACTGGTACTTCCTCGTACTGCCCCATTTGCCTCACCTCAGTATTTAGCAGGGTCTCTGAATCCATCCTCTCCCGACACATCCACTGCCATCTGCACCAACACTATTTGATTCCTATTACCTAGTACGGCTTCTGTCCCTCCTCTGCTGATGATGAACTCTTGAACCTCATCCTCTCCTATCCCAACTCCTCAACATGTATGAGTGCGCCATCTTTGTCTCCCTTGACCCAGAGAAACCACATGACCGTGCATAGCATTCTGGTCCTCTTCAAGCTCTAGACTTATGCACTTTCAGTCAACTAGATCTGCCTTTTTCATCCTTCCTCTCCAATCACCCATCCTATGTCATTTTTAACATCACCAATTCCCATACTTCCCACACCACTGCAGTAGTGACCAAGGTTCCGTTTGCTGCCTTCTCCTTTATCTCTTATATACTGCTGATATGCCCAAACCACCTCCTCCCATCCACCTCCTTCATTATGATGGTGATGACACCACATTCCCTGCAGTGTATCTTACGCTCCAGAAATCCCAACAATCCCTCTAAATCCACCTGAATCAGTATCCCTCGAAAACCCAGGCAACAATTATAAGACGCACCATCTATGCCTTCCATTTCCATGATTTCTACCTCACCATTTATGACTATGCCATCCAGCTAACACACTAAAGTATCTCGGACTAATCTTTGATTGGGAACTAACGTGAAAATTTCACCTACAGATCATCCAACAGAAAGCTCAAAATAGATTAAAACTAATAACTTTCCGTAGGTGGGGACTACACACCTCCACTGTTCTTCACATGTGCAAATCCCTGATCCGCCTAACCCTTTGAGAAGCAAATGTGGCAGGGATATCCGCCCCTCCCAAGTTCTGTACGCCCCTCCAGATTGTCGAACACCATGCTTACCACCTTGCTTGACACATATACTTACATTCCCCTACAAGAATCCTTTACCAACTCATTAAATTTCCAGCTCTCCTTACTCACATTGAACACCTTAGAATAACATACAGCATCCAAAACTCGGCTCCAATAATCTTATTGTGTCCAATTTCCTTCCCAATCCAAGTGTGCTCTTGTACCTCCAGCTTCACATCCCAACCCACCACCTGCAAACTCTTCATATCTTCTCCCAAAGAAATTTCAACCGTCTCCTTATGCCACACCACAAGCTCTGCTCTGCCCTGACATATATACCCATCCTACCAACTCTGAATCCACCTGACCCTATCCTCCCTCTCCCCCCACTCCCCGATAGGCTCCCTCCTCGCCCTCTCTCCATACAACTCTTTCTCCTCCTGTCACCCCTATCGGTTTTCTTCTCAAATCTATAGATTCCAATACCAACTACCTCTCTCTCCTTGTTCCCAGCAGCCACCCCTATCGTGTGACTACTTATTACCAGTTCTTAGTCCTCATCACCACCACTCCCCTATCTCCCTCCATACCTACCTTTCTTTTCATCAATCATCTACCATTCCAGGGCAGTGAAAGCCATTCAAGGGCAGTGAAAGTGTACGGTGTTTTGTTTTTAATGGTCAGTGTATCTTCTGTCATGTTTGGTGTTTTTGAAGTGTTTTTTTTCAAATGTTTAGTGTTTTTCAAGTGTTTTTAACTGTGCTGTCTGTCCATATTTTTATCACTGGTTTTAAACAATTCGTGAAGATAGCATTATGTTACTTACGCTCTCCCATTGACATCACATCTTAAAGCAATTTTAAATTTATTATACATATGTCTCCTCCTTTTTTTTGGTTTAAGCATGTAAGTTTAAGTTCTCATGGTGGAAGAGCGAGTTGTTTATACCACTGACAGACCAGCTCCCGCCACCCACGTGGGGCGAGGAGGATGAAATAACAATAAACATAAAAGGTCAATAACATTGCTCAATAATATTGTGCAATATTTCTCACATCCCTCTTTGAAAGATTAATGAATTTTTCAATAATATTGTGCAATAATACTGTAATTTGGAATATTGGACGATAAAGGCACTGCTGCTGTGACAATTGCTCTACTTTATTGCAAGCGGAAAAAATAAGATGAATGAAAAATTTGTTCGAGGAGCGTCAAAAATCACACACGAAAACTTGTTAAGAGAACTGAGTTTGAACGGAAAAAAAGATTATCATAACTTTTTGTGTGTTTATGGCCCAATATTTTGGTACATTACTGGAAATGGTTCTCCCCATACATCAGGCACTTGCCTGGGTACGCGCCTCCTCCCTCACCCCTCCCCCCCTCCCTTCAATCCATTGATAAATTTCTGCGGCCACCCATCTCCCCATCAACAGAACACAAAATAATACACAGTATTTGAGACATAATTATGCACAAGTGTCATGTAATAACACGCGAGCTAAAGAATTGTCTTTGGGTCATTAATGTATAAACAGAGATAAATATCTATGTATACTTCTATTAATAACTTTGCGTTAGTTAAATTTTTAAAACTATGTTTCTTTGTTTCGTACATTTTCTTAGCAACGAATCAAACTAATGAGCATCTTTAACACGTCTGTTTTTGCATTCATCTGCCTTAACATCACACAATGCTGGCGATGATTTATAAATTTCGATCCACTCTAATAATAATAATGCTCTTTCGTCTTGTTTTGAACTCTTTTTCCCGACAACAACAACAACAACAAAACATTCCGGATCAGAAAATATTTCTCAGTGTTATCGATCGTCTAGGGGCGCTAAAGTGAAATTAAATCATTCTAAGTTATCGATCTACGGTTATAACTATGGCTTACGCTATGTACCTTTTGGGATGTTTCACGTCATTATGCTTCGTTAAGAAAGGTATTGATGTGTGCTTATCTGTGTTATAAGTCAATATTGAGTTAGTTTTTTTGTAATACGCGAATACGCGTCTTGTACCTTGCATGTATGTTGTAGTGATATATATATATTAAGATATAATGATGTTTTCTGTGTAACTTGGTGACAGAATCAGAGATTGATTGAATTATCTCATAGTAACAAGTCACTAATCCGTAATCCGTCAAGAAGTTTCCTATGTGTTGATACTGGCCAAATTTCACTATACATTGCGGCTGTACACTCCTGGAAATGGAAAAAAGAACACATTGACACCGGTGTGTCAGACCCACCATATTTGCTCCGGACACTGCGAGAGGGCTGTACAAGCAATGATCACACGCACGGCACAGCGGACACACCAGGAACCGCGGTGTTGGCCGTCGAATGGCGCTAGCTGCGCAGCATTTGTGCACCGCCGCAGTCAGTGTCAGCCAGTTTGCCGTGGCATACGGAGCTCCATCGCAGTCTTTAACACTGGTAGCATGCCGCGACAGCGTGGACGTGAACCGTATGTGCAGTTGACGGACTTTGAGCGAGGGCGTATAGTGGGCATGCGGGAGGCCGGGTGGACGTACCGCCGAATTGCTCAACACGTGGGGCGTGAGGTCTCCACAGTACATCGATGTTGTCGCCAGTGGTCGGCGGAAGGTGCACGTGCCCGTCGACCTGGGACCGGACCGCAGCGACGCACGGATGCACGCCAAGACCGTAGGATCGTACGCAGTGCCGTAGGGGACCGCACCGCCACTTCCCAGCAAATTAGGGACACTGTTGCTCCTGGGGTATCGGCGAGGACCATTCGCAACCGTCTCCATGAAGCTGGGCTACGGTCCCGCACACCGTTAGGCCGTCTTCCGCTCACGCCCCAACATCGTGCAGCCCGCCTCCAGTAGTGTCGTGACAGGCGTGAATGGAGGGACGAATGGAGACGTGTTGTCTTCAGCGATGAGAGTCGCTTCTGCCTTGGTGCCAATGATGGTCGTATGCGTGTTTGGCGCCGTGCAGGTGAGCGCCACAATCAGGACTGCATACGACCGAGGCACACAGGGCCAACACCCGGCATCATGGTGTGGGGAGCGATCTCCTACACTGGCCGTACACCACTGGTGATCGTCGAGGGGACACTGAATAGTGCACGGTACATCCAAACCGTCATCGAACCCATCGTTCTACCATTACTAGACTGGCAAGGGAACTTGCTGTTCCAACAGGACAATGCACGTCCGCATGTATCCCGTGCCACCCAACGTGCTCTAGAAGGTGTAAGTCAACTACCCTGGCCAGCAAGATCTCCGGATCTGTCCCCCATTGAGCATGTTTGGGACTGGATGAAGCGTCGTCTCACGCGGTCTGTACGTCCAGCACGAACGCTGGTCCAACTGAGGCGCCAGGTGGAAATGGCATGGCAAGCCGTTCCACAGGACTACATCCAGCATCTCTACGATCGTCTCCATGGGAGAATAGCAGCCTGCATTGCTGCGAAAGGTGGATATACACTGTACTAGTGCCGACATTGTGCATGCTCTGTTGCCTGTGTCTATGTGCTTGTGGTTCTGTCAGTGTGATCATGTGATGTATCTGACCCCAGGAATGTGTCAATAAAGTTTCCCCTTCCTGGGACAATGAATTCACGGTGTTCTTATTTCAATTTCCAGGAGTGTATATATAGCCGCCTCCCTCGCCACATATAAGTTGGATTAATGTCCTGTACCAGTTATCGTAGCTCCTGGCATGAATTATAGCATAAGTGCTGATCTTTTGGTGCGATCCCACAGTTGAAGTCGCCACCAAATGAGATGTCTTCGAAGCGGCGCAAGAATAGTGGCGCAATCTGCTCTGCGTAAATTCAGGATCGATCGCGCCTTCTGTCGGATCACAATGGCGGATATTAACGATCCGTACTACTAGCACTGTGAATGCCTGCCCTCGCGCTGACGGCAGATACATCACATCCTCTGCTGCTATGCCTTTACGAAGAAGTATCGCCGTTACGCCGCCTTCGACCATACTGGGTGTGATGTATGTATCACAATCATCGAGATCAGGAAAGCTCTCGACGCATATTTCCTGTATAAAGATGATGTCGACGTTTGACGTAAGCAGAATGTATCGTATTAATTGAAACTTGGTCGGCTTTCTAATTGTATTGATGTTAATGGAGAGTGTTCGATATGCCTACCGCTGTTCCTCAGTGAGTAAAGCGCACATAAACGCTTGTGTTAACTTGTGTGCTGTCTGGCGACCTGATGTCTGTGCAACCATCTGCAACTTCTGCGTGGCTAACATCTGGTGGACGCCGCACCCGCAATTGCGGCTGCGTCGACGATCTCCGGATCAGTATCAGGTTCATCGCCCCAGTTTCCTTGCTGAAGGTCTACCTCTCGCCGTGTTTCTCCCGCTGGGCTGATCGAAGGTAAAGATGTTGCTGCGTTGGATGGACGGGCTCCTACCGGCGGATCTCCATCTGGTGGTTCTGTACTCAGCCCCTGTCACGTGTGATTCGCGTCGTACTGCTTTTAGGGAAGAAGAACCTGCCGTTGCGCATCCGGATTCACTGTGTCATCGCTGTACGCTGAGTTTATTAAGAAGGTTTGTTGTGGGACCTCGGCAGTCGTTGTCTTCGAGTGTGCGCCTCTGTGTCCGAGTGCGGAAGTGACTCCTGGCGCTCAGGAACGAAAGCAACTTCGGGACTATAATGGCATCAATTTCCATCCCACCTACCGATCCGTTCTCGTCGGTTAATGGCGTCAGGAGCACCGGAGTGGCTGGAATGTACGTCGTTACTTCACAGGTGGCAGTCTGTGCTGAAGGCAGTTGACATATGCTGTTAGGATGGTGGACCTGGTCATTCTTTGTGATGGGGTCTGTTCGAAGCGGCGTGGATGGTGGTACGGGTTCGCCATTTGGAACTTTCACAATGCTCCATACATTCTGAACGAACGTGTCCTTCTTTCCTGCATTCATAGCATGTTTTGGGTTTCCATCGTAAATGACTATTGCTCTGCATCCGCCAATTAACAAGTATTAGGGTACATGTTGCGTCAGTTCTGTTCTGATCTGTCGTACACCACTAAGAACGGGGTTGGTCGTGAAGTTCAACCATTTGTCCTCCACATGACTGAGCGCACTTCCATATGGGCTTAGGACATCAATCACTCTGACAAAACCTCGAAGGGAGGTGCCTATGCTTCGTATTCCCAGTTCCGCATGATCAATAGTTACCTCTCTGACATGTCCATCGGAGCGACGAAATATGAGACCATATTTAGTATCTCGAATGATTTTGTCACACAGTACATCATTAACCAGTTTGACGTAGACGACACTGCTCACTATGGAGAGGTGAATTCCAGTAAGTTCGGTGTAATCAAGTGTAACTTTGTCTCATAGTAACCTTTCAATTTCATAGGCTTTCGGTCGCGCATTTGCGTTCGAAAAACAAATCTTGAGAGTCGATTTTGGGTATACATGTTCCATTCTACATCGGTTGCTCCAAAACCTGCGAGTACGTCAGATAGGTAAAAAATCGTGCGCGCGGTAGGGACATAAACAGATGTCCGAGCTGAAGCACTGCCGAAGCTAAGAAGGCGGAAACAGACAGCAGTAATGTGGAGGCAGTGATCTTAGACAGTCTGTGCAAATCCACAGACTCTTGTTGTGCGTAGTCGGACACTTTTCACAGAAATGCCAAAAAGAAAGCCGAGTTTCCATTCATGGAATTAGTACAGAAAAGAGAGAAATTATGTTATACCTTGTATAAAAGTACTTTTTCAATCAACCATGTTCTGCAACACAAGCGTTTCAAGCAAAACTTCGTCGCAAAGTATGATGTCTTTTGTTACAAATTGTGGGAATAGTAGCATCATAAATGAAGAAAAAAAGCGTAGGGGAAGCTGTGCTTAGGTTCCATGCAATGGAAAAATAACCTTTCCTTCAGGTCAATGGACTACACCGAGGAAGTGAACCACGTTACAAATGTATGCGAGCGAAAAGCCATGAATTAAGAACTGATAAGTGTGTTGGTGAAAAATGGTCTATAATTTTTAACTTACTTGCTTCTCAACACATCAGCAGCGTTTTTGCTAGCACTACACGTTATTTACGCTGCTCCAGAAAGTGTGTTCCTCATCACAAATGCTTAAAGGACCGGGGGCAAAAAATACGTTTGCTGTGGAAACGGCTAAGGAAATAATTACAACTAATACTCATTTGAAAAATCATGACAAACTTACATTCTTGTGCAAAATATAACAGAGCAATATAACTGAAGAAATAATCATCATCTACACTAGTCAAAGATCTTGTTGCATTAAAATGATATATTGTGTTTGCATATGACAACAATAAGATATTTACTCACATAGTAATACAACATATTTTGAAATTTTTTATTATTTAGTGCGAGTTTTAACGAAAAGGTACTTGCAGCATAAACCAAGTATTCTAATACAAATCTGCTACGTCAGTATAGCATTAACGGAAGTTTGTACAAAACGCTTATTCATTTGAACTTTTAATTTCTGTCCCATGTTTTGGTTTTGGAAATCTGGTCACCAACACCTAGTAGTCTCCATTACTTCTTGTCTTCGCCCCATCGTGTCGTTCAAATTCCGAATGTCTTCGCTGTCGGTACTGCCAAGCACTGATTTTAGTCGTTTCCGACCAGCGTCTAAGTTACACGGTCTAACCAATCCCTCTTCTAACATACCAGGGTTCGTGGTACAATGTCCATAACCTGCGAAAGTTGTTTCCTTAGTGTTTCATATGAGAGTCGTAAACCTCGGTATTCCCCACGTACTCGTTCTAATGTATAAAACGATTAAATTTCTAAGGTTGAGAGCAAACACCGTTCAGTGAACCAGTTAGATTCAACAGATGTTAATTAAATTATATTAAAAGAGAGAACACATGAAATATATTTTAAGATAGTGCAGGCACTATAACGATAACTTACAATTATCTCAAAAGGCAAAATTGCTTTTCGATATGAATTCAATTATTGCTGTAAGAACTTGCACATTGTTCTCAGTGAAAATTGAAATCATGTTCAGTGCAAAACGGACATGAAACGACATCATCTGCCACGTAATATTTTCCTCTTATGAGATCACCTGTTCCACAAATTTTTACTCATAACTTGGTACTTGCTGAAAGAGAACAACAGATGGTTCAGATCAGTGACAGATTCATTGTCATAGTCACAAAACTGCGCTGCACTGGTGTCGATTCTGCGAAACGATGAATACTCATGTCCAAATTTCACACTGCATATCTTAGTTCGTCGTTACAAATTGCGATCCTTAAACTAGGTGTTGACCGGGATGGTACGCAGGGTTGTACCTCCGCGTAGTGCATTCCCCAAACGAGTTTCGAAGTGTTTCTTTGTACTTGCCACTCAGACGTAATTCTCGACGCTAGGAAGGTATAAAATCTTGATACAAAATCTTAATATCAAGACAGAACACACTGGAAATGTCCTTCTTGGAGAGCTTGGAAGCCTTCTCATTGTCAGTTACTCTGATGGAGCTTTTGATCCCAACTATTTCAATCGTGTGACAGCGGTCTCTACATTATATTAACTCCTCTATCATTTTCTTAATGAAGTAATTCGCTCTTTCAGGCCAGTTGCTAGCTTCCAGTTTTGTCATAACATTGGCAACACTTTTATTATTTAGAGTCTGCTAAGAGACTTCAATGCTTCTACACTAACAGAAAAAAATCACAACACCAAGACGGAGCTGTGTGACGTAAACGAAAGTTGGTAAGCACGTTTATACATCTGAAAAATGATGTCTATTCAAATTTCAAGCAAGTCGCATAAGAGTGACGCCATAGCGCCACTATGAGGATGTGTATAGGGTTTGCTTTAAATACACAGAGTAACGGCCGTGAGCGTTAGTTGCGTTCAACATTTGACGTGGTGCGCAGATGTTAGTCAAGAATGCATTAAAGGCAACAATGACGCCATTAGCAACAAACTCAGCGAGTCTGAGGTCGTTTCTTCTACGATTGCAGAAAGACTTGGCAGGAATGTAGCCGCTGTACATGACTTCTGGCAGGGGTGGTCACGAGAATGTACGGTGGCAAAACGAAGGCTAAGTGGCACTACCGAGAGGGAAGACCGTCGTGGTCGGCGTATGGCTCTGGTGCATAGTACTGCGTCCGCAGCAGCAATCTGAGCAGCAGTTGGCACCACAGTGACAAAACGAACTGTTACAAATGGGTTACTTCAAGGGCGGCTCCCAGCAAGACACCCTGTATCGTGCCTTCCACTGACGCCAAAACACCGCCGTTTGCGACTTCAGTGGCGTCAAGCGAGTGCTCATTGGAAGGCAGGATTAAGGCCTATTGTGTCTTCTGATGAAAACTCGTTCTGTCTCGGTGCCAGCTGGTTAGAAGGCCAGCAACCAACCTGTTGCTTGCTAGACACACTGGATCTACACCTAGAATTATATTCTGAGGTGCAATTTCATATGGCAACAGGAGCACTCTCGTGGTTATCCCATGCATCCTAACTGCAAATTTGTATGTCAGTCTGCCGGCTGAAGTGGCCGTGCGGTTTTAGGCGCTGCAGTCTGGAACCGCGAGACCGCTACGGTCGCAGGTGCGAATCCTGCCGCGGGCATGGATGTGTGTGATGTCCTTAGGTTAGTTAGGTTTAACTAGTTCTAAGTTCTAGGGGACTAATGACCTCAGAAGTTGAGTCCCATAGTGCTCAGAGCCATTTGAACCATTTTTTTGTATGTCAGTCTGGTGATTCGACCAGTTGTGCTGCCATTCATGACCAGCCTTCTGGTGGGAGTTTTCCAGTAGGATAATGCTTGCCCACATACAGCTGTTGTAACCCAACATCCTCTACAAGGTGTCGACATGTTGCCTTGGCTTGCTCGATCAGAAGATCTGTCTCCAATCGACCACATATGTGACATCACCCGACGACAATTCCAGCGTCATCCACAACCAGCATTAACCGTCTCTGTATTGACAAAGTACAAAGGCATGGAGCTCCATCCCACAAACTGACACTCGGCAGCTGATCAAAACAATGCATGCACATTTGTCTGCTTACATTCAACATTCTGGCGGTTAAGCCGGTTATTAATGTGCCAGCATTTCACTTTTGCAACGTATTATCTCGCGATTACATTAACCTGTGATCTTGCAATGTTAATCACTTAAATGTATTACCTAGACAACTGTATTCCCAAATTTCATCACATTACATTAATTATTTTTGAGTGGTGGGATATTTTTCCGTCGGTAGAGCACTTTGTTTGTAATTATAGAAATTCTCGAGGCAGCTAAACCAATTTTGGGTATTGAGGTCAGAAGAAGCATGAAGGCGCACCCTACATTACTTTAACTTACGTGAAATTTAACCGACAGGAAGAAGATGCTGTGATATTCAAATGATTAGCTTTTCATAGCATTCACACAAGGTTGGCGCCGGTGGTGACACCTACAACTGTCCTGACATGAGGAAAGTTTCCAACCGATTTCTCATACACAAACAGCAGTTGACCGGCGTTGCCTGGTGAAACGTTGTTGTGATGTCTCGTGTAAGGATGAGAAATGCGTACCATCACGTTTCCGACTTTGATAAAGGTCGGATTGTAGCCTATTGCGATTGCGGTTAATCGGATCGCGACATTGCTGCTCGCGTTGGTCCAGATCCAATGACTGTTAGCAGAATATGGAATCGGTGGGTTCAGGAGGGTAATACGGAACGCCGTGCTGGATACCAACGGCCTCGTATCACTAGCAGTCGAGATGACAGGCATCTTATCCGCATGGCTGTAACGGATCGTGCAGCCACGTCTCGATCCCTGAGTCAACAGATGGGGACGTTTGCAAGACAACAACCATCTGCACGAACAGTTCGACGATGTTTGCAGCAGCATGGACTATCAGCTCGGAGACCATGGCTGCGGTTACCCTTGACGCTGCATCACAGACAGGAGCGCCTGCGATGGTGTACTCGATGACGAACCTGGGTGCACGAATGGCAAAACGTCATTTTTCGAAGGAATCCGGGTTCTGTTTACAGCATCATGATGGTCGCATCCATGTTTGGCGACATCGCGTTGAACGCAGATTGGAAGCGTGTACTCGTCATCGCCATACTGGCGTATCACCCGGCGTGATGGTATGGGGTGCCACTGGTTACACGTCTCGGTCACCTCTTGCTCGCGTTGACGGCACTTTGAACAGTGGACATTACATTTCAGATGTGTTACGACCCGTGGCTCTACACTTCACTTGATCCCTGCGAAACCCTACATTTCAGCAGGATAACGCACGACCGCATGTTGCAGGTCCTGTACGGGCCTTTCTGGATACAGAAAATGTTCGACTGCTGCCCTGGCCAGCACATTCTCCAGATCTCTCACCAACTGAAAACGTCTGGTCAATGGTGGCCGAGCCACTGGCCCGTCACAATACGTCTTGATGAACTGTGGTATCGTGTTGAAGCTGCAAGGGCAGCTGTACCTGTACACGCCATCCAAGCTCTGTTTCACTCAGTGCCCAGGCTTATCAAGGCCGTTATTACGGCCAGAGGTGGTTGTTCTGGGTACTGATTTCTCAGGATCTATGCACCCAAACTGCGTGAAAATGTAATCACATGTCAGTTCTAGTATAATATATTTGTCTAATGAATACCGATTTATCATCTGCATTTCTTCTTGGTGTAGCAATTTTAATGGCTTGGCTCTGAACACTATGCGACTTATCTTCTGAGGTCATCAGTCGCCTAGAACTTAGAACTAATTAAACCTAACTAACCTAAGGACATCACACACATCCATGCCCGAGGCAGGATTCGAACCTGCAACCGTAGCGGTCGCTCGGCTCCAGACTGTAGCGCCTAGAACCGCACGGCCACTCCGGGCGGCCAATTTTAATGGCCAGCAGTGTAATATAAGTAGATTATTCCACGCCACATAACTGTAATAACGCTAGTATTCTCTAGTGCCTCTATTTATGATGCATTCATAGGTACGCTCCTCATTGATACGATAGACATACTTATACATCCATATTAAAAGGTATCTATTTCCAAACAATGCTACCATAGTCCATTCTGGATGGGAGAGAACTCTGTAAATGATAGCCAAATTGCTGAAGTGCGTCCCTGTCATATTCTGCGTGTCGATTTCTACCCAATAGTTATATTACTAAGAAGGCGTATACGTCTAAGCTAAGTGTCAGGTATTTCTCGCAAGAAGTTAACCTGTGGTTTTCGTGTCTTAACAGATCAAACTTAATAGATTCCATGTTGGGCGTACGTCTTACAGATAAGGATGTCACTTCAGCGAAAGCTATCTTTCCTCGAAACTGCTGTTTGCTTTAGATAGCATAAGGCAGTTCACATTAAAAACGACCTGTCTGCATTAACACAAAAATTTTGCGAGTATAGTGTTTTAATTTCAACAGCACCGTCGGAAAATTGAACCTGAATAGTCTGAAACAGTCAAATAAACACAGCTCAATAACATGCTAGACTGTAAACTGTATATGACCCAAATCGCAATGTCACACATACAGCACTCTTACTACCTAAAACAATACATTGATGGCCATTAATAGGGCAACACAACGAAAAAGGCATGAAACAAACCGCAAAATGGCATGAAGCGTATTGCATGCTTCGATATGTAAAAAAGGATTTCAGCGCAAATGTTCAAAATAGTCAGTCGACATTCTGTATACAGATTGGTCAGAAACAGTCTGAAAAGATTATAAGGTAAGTTGTGCTGAGAAACACACACATCAAAAAAAGTTTTGTATTACCTCGGTTCCGAGAGTTTCAGAATCTGTACAGAAAATTGGAGTAGAGATCAACATAAACATCACTTTCGCCCTTATTATTGCTCATGGAAACCACACATTGCATGTTGTACCGCCATACAGCGAGACCTTCAGAGGTGGTGGTCAAGATTGATGTACACACCGGTACCTCTAATACCCACTAGCACGTCCTCTTGCAATGATGCATGCCTGTATTCGTTGTGGCATACTATCCACAAGTTCATCAAGGCACTGTTGGTCCAGATTGTCCCACTCCTCAACGGCGATACGGCGAAGATCCCTCAGAGTGGTTGGTGGGTCACGTCGTCCATAAACAGCCCTTTTCAATCTATCCCAGGCATGTTCGACAGGGTTCATGTCTGCAGAACATGCTGGCCACTCTAGTCGAGCGATGTCGTTATCCTGAAGGAAATCATTCACAAGATGTGCATGATGGGGGCACGAATTGTCATCCATGAAGACGAATGCCTCTCCAATATGTTGCCGATATCGTTGCACTATCGACCAGATAGCGGTTACGACACCTTCCATGACCAATGGCGGCGTAGTACGTCAGCCCCTCATAATGCCACCCCAAAACAGCAGGGAACCTTTACCTTGCTGCAATCGCTGGACAGTGTCTAAAAGGCTGCGTTCACACTGCCGGCCGGGCCGGGCCGGGCTGACGCGTACTGGCTCGGCTCGTGCCTAGCCAGCTCAGGCCGACGAGTAGTGCATTCACACTGCGCGCCGAGCCGAGCCGGGGCGGCGAAATGGGGGAAAATCCACTTCTCCGATTTTCATGTTTTAAAAATTCTTAGCGGTATTTAAGACTTCGCCACATCGTTTTATGAACTTATTTTTTCCTTAAAAGCGTTACTTACGTCGTGAAAAATGAAAATGTCTACTTTTCGTTTCGCGTGATTTCTTAGTTTCGTAACGCTTCCCAACCGATTTTGAAGAAAGTATGCGGCTATAGAATCTGATTTTTGTACACGTGGTAGTGCAACATCTTAGCTTCGTATCGAATCATTTATCTTTCCATATTTCTTAACAGTCATTGTGAAATGATGCTATTTGTCAACGTTGTGCACTTGATTTACAAATCTTGTAGTGAAAAAGTTATGTAGCGGGTAGCTTACTGTTACATCCATTTTAGACCATACATTGTTGGGAATGAAATGTAGCTAAAAGTATCAAAAAGTTTTTGAAATGATAATGATACTGATATCTGTCTCTGGTCTCAAGCAATGCGAGCTATTCAGTGGCGTCAGTGCCGCGTCCGCAAGCCACGGAGTTCGCGCGGTTACAGCTTGGTTTAGTGTAGTCATATAATGCAGGACAGAAAAAAAGTAATTACTAGTGATCAGCGCAGACCTGGTGCCGGTCCCTCGTATTATTTTAATGGTCTTATTCTCTAGATAAATCCAAATGTATAAGAACTTTTCCCTCGGCTACTGGACAATCATCTGCTATGCTTTTATAATTGGTCACACGTTGCATCACAAAAGACAAACAATTATTTGTCATCAACATCGTACAATTAGTATGATGTACATTTCGTATTTCGAACTAAAAGATAACTGATGCGCAATTCTGTAGTCTCGTTGTCTACTTTGACAGAAAAAATAATGGAGAGTTAATGAAACTACTGTAGATCGGCACAGATGTGCGTGTCATTGTTCTTCATTGTTTTTTTTTTTCTTCCTTGGCGGGCTGCGCTGCACTGTCAAGGTAATCCCCACTCTTTGGCTTAATGGCTGTTAGCTACCGGAGGCCAAATAAATAAATTTAAAAAGATCCCCACCCTTCGACAGCTGACAAGCGAGTCAGTAGAAAACGCAGCTGCAGTCAACAGTTGCTCACCTTTAGCTAGTCTGTGCTGTCGTGTAAAACAATGTCTTCACTCTTTTATTGGTATTGTTTTGACTCTGCAGTAACTCGTCGAGTTTTGAAGTACAGAAGAACTAGGAGGTTACGGATTCATCCCATAAATAGCGACGGACATTTAGGAGAGTTTTTTTCTTTATATGAAGAACTTAAAAACTATCCTGAAAAATTTTATTCAAATTACAGAATGAATCATAATACATTTCAGTATGTGCTGCAGAACATTCAAGACAAAATTTCTAAACAGAACACAAATTTTCGCAGAAGTATAACAGCAGAAGAAAAATTGTGTATAACGATAAGGTAAGATTCGTTAGTACACACTTTATGGTTTGCAGTAGAACTTTGTGCAGCATTCACTACCTCCAATTAATTGTAGTCATGCTTTCGTATTTTAAATTTCACAAACGCTTACCTCTGAGGGGAAGAGAGTTTATAGGACTCCTGAGAATCATTAGGAAGTAATTAGCTTCGTCATTTTGGGTAATGTCTTGCTGTGCCTTCAACGAAGAATCACAGAAATACTCCTTCAGAATTTTCCAACTTCTTTCTTCATGATGCAGCGCTTGGCAGTGGTGATGGTTCATCATGTGGAGCCACTGATGACCCCACAGAATTCTTTTCATTACCTTGTAAGATAGACAGATTGATAGGCAAAGAGATTTGAGATAATGCCCTTTGACTCAGTGGTTCTATTTCCACTGATAAGGAACTGCCACAGCATGACTTTACAATGCATTGTCATCTGGTAGGGACACATTTCCGTCCCTCAGTGACACTTGTATCTGTCTCCGTTTACAAGTAAATGCGAAATATTCAGTGGCGGCAATGTCGCGATCGCTGGCAAGCTATTGTTGTAAATGCATGTAAATACGGTAGATTAAATAAATGAAATAAAGGTAATTTCGCATGTATCATTATAATAAACGTAATTTTTCCTCCCTGATTGTGAAATGTGAGGTAACATCTTAAAGTAAAAGACGTGTGCAGTCACACTTGTGATGAAAGCAGAAGGGAGACGTGTGATGCGTGTACTGCAGAAGCTGTAGTGCTGCTCCACAGGCTCGCGCCTGCGGTCGGCTCGCGCCGGCAATATTAAACATTCGAGATGTCGCCGGCTCGGCTCCGGGAGGCTCACGCCGTGTTTGATATCGAAGCGGGCGGCGACCCAGCCAGGCTCGGCTCGGCCCGGCCGGCAGTGTGAACGCAGCCTTAAGGCGTTCAGCCTGGCCTGGTTGCCTCCAAACACCTCTCCGACGATTGTCTGGTTGAAGGCATATGCGACACTCATTGGTGAAGAGAACGTGATGCCAGTCCTGAGTGGCCCATTCGGCATGCTGTTGGGCCCATCTATACCGTGCAGCAGGGTGTCGTGGTTGTAAAGATGGACCTCGCCATGGACGTCAGGAGTGAAGTTCCGCATCATGCAGCATACTGCACACAGTTTGAGTGGTAACGCGACGTCCTGTGGCTGCACGAAAAGCATTATTCAACATGATGGCGTTGCTCTCAGGGTTCCTCCGAGCCACAGTCCGAAGGTAGCGGTCATCCACTGCAGTAGTAGCCCTTGGGCCGCCCGAGCGAGGCGTGCCATCGACAGTTTCTGTCTCTCTGTATCTCCTCCATGTCCGAACATGTCACTTTGGTTCACTCTGTCTGGACACTTCCCTTGCTGAGAGCCCTTTCTGGCAAGCGATCGAAACGCGGTATTGACTGTCAGGGCATGGTTGAACTACAGGCAAAACTACAGGCAACACGAGCCGTGTACCTTCTTCCTGGTGGAATGACAGCAACTGATCGGCTGTCGGACCCCCTCCGTCTAATAGGCGCTGATCGTGCATGATCGTTTACGTCCTTGGGCGGGTTTAGTGACGTCTCTGAACTGTCAAAGGGACTGTCAAAATGGTTCAAATGGCTCTGAGCACTATGGGACTTAACTTCTGAGGTCATCTGTCCCCTAGAACATAGAACTACTTAAACCTAACTAACCTAAGGACATCACTCACATCCATGCCCGAGGAAGGATTCGAACGTGCGACCGTAGCGGTCGCGCGGTTCCAGACTGTAGCGCCTAGAACTGCTCGGGCACTCCGGCCGGCAAAGGGACTGTCTCTATGAGACAATATCCACAGTCAACGTCTATCTTCAGAGGTTCTGGGAACTGGGGTGATGCAAAACTTTTTTTGATGTGTGTGGTAGTTAACAAAAATAATCCATAAGTTGCGCCGTTTACGATTTAATTAGGTAGCACTGAAGTTGGCCATTCAGAAAGATGCGAGCGCAAATTCAAGCAGCCTGCCAGAGGCATTGTTGGCAAACATGTCCTTGTTTCCCAAAACTGAACGAAAAAGCAATACAAAAATTAGACATAGGACGGTAGTATGGGTCTAACCTGAGCCAAAGGCTGAGCTGTCTCGTGCGCAATCATCTACGCTATGAGAGAAGCTGACATTAATTGTATTTTTCTTAATAATTGTTTCTCAGCACTATAGATCCTGCAAGAAACTTGATAAATTTTCAGATTGTTTTTGTCCCGTCTGTATGAAGAAAGATTGCGCACGACATTTCTGATTCTGAAACCGCATTTGAGTATAAGTTATTTGCGTGAAGATCGTTTTACACCTCGTCTAAGAAAGAGAAATGTCTACCAGCTCATGCGGAATTCAACAGCGACAAGATCTTGGTCCATCGAGAGTCCTATTTATTGTTCCGTGATATTTCTGCTCATGTTGATCATAATCCAACGACTGTTCAAATGGCTCTAAGTACTATGGAACGTAACATCTGAGGTCATCGGTCCCCTAGACTTAGTAACTACTTAAAGCTAACTGACCTAAGGACATCACACACATCCATGCCCGAGGCAGGATTAGAACCTGCGACCGTAGAAGCAGCGCGGTTCCGGGCTGAAGCGCCTAGAACCGCTCGGCCACAGGGGCCGGCCCAACGACTGTCATGTGAGTGTGGCAGCAACATGTTCAGGAGAGAGAGAACGTCTCGAACCACCAGCGCGCGAAAGAACTGACATGTTTTCAGACATGCATGAATACAAATGTTCAAATGTGCGTGAAATCTTATGGGACTTAACTGCTAAGGTCATCAGTCCCTAAGCTTACACATTACTTAGCCTAAAGTATCCTAAGGACAAACACACACACCCATGCCAGAGGGAGGACTCGAACCTTCGCCGGGACCAGTCGCACAGTCCGTGACTGCAGCGACTTAGACCGCTCGGCTGCATGATTACACATTCGCAACATATCTTGTATCACAATGTTTTTGCCAGCAAGACATGTACCCACATAGACAGTACGACGTTGTCTGGAGTACCGCAGACATTACTGTTGCAGTTTCTCTTACCGTGGCAGCAGAGAGTGGTGTGTCAAAAACTGATGTAGCGAATGACAGTACTGGGCACTGGAGTGGAAAAACGCCGTATTTTCAGACGAATCCTGGTTCTGCCAGCAGCATCACGATGGATGTATTCGCGTGTGCAGGCTGCCAGCAGAACGAATGTTGAGCATTCATCATTGTGTAATAGTATGGGAATGCCATTAGGTACACAACGCAGTTTCCTCCGGTTCACATAGTCAGTAATTCGGACGCCAGCATCTACATTTCTAACGTTCTAAAACCTGTGGCTGTGTGCACTACCTTCGGGGTCTGCGTAATGCTATCTTTAAACACTACAGTGCAAGACCGCATGTTGCCCACGTTCTTTCATCTACCTCGATATAGAGGGTGTTCTCTAGATCCCTCACACATTCAGACCGTCTCTTTACCAGTAGCTGAAAGACTGGCACTCCAGTACTTTTCAGTCCCTGTGATTAATGATCTCTATCACAGAGTAGAAGCAGCAAGGAATGAAACAACCGTATCTGTCATCCAAGATCAGTTAGGCCCGATAACTTGCCGAATTAGAGTTGCGATTGGTGCCAGAGGTGGCAGCTCCGTGTAATACATTTCCCACCCTGTATGCATAAAAAATTTCCACAAATTGAATGACGTATTCCTCCTACTACACAGGGTTGTCCAAAAAGATGTTAACATTCATATGATACCACACGATTTTAAATTTTCTTATGTAGCAGACCAGAGATGACCACATGACATTCTAGAACAGAGACAGAAGGTAGCAGCTTGGATGGAAGTGTCTGGGTCAACCGCAGTGGTAAAAGAAAAATTTCAGCTATGGTTTCGTTGGGGTCCTCCAAGACGTTTAAGAATCCACGGATTCCAGGAGAAATTTGTGGGAACCACGTCTGTCACCGATGACTTTAAAGGAAACTTTGGACATCCAAGAAATATTCGGAAAGAAACTCCGTCCGAACAGGCCATGAAGGCCCAACGGTACTGACCGGCCGCCGTGTCATCCTCAGCCAATAGGCGTCACTGGATGCGGATATGGAGGGGCATATGGTCAGCACACCGCTCTCCCGACCATATGTCAGTTTACGAGACCGAAGCTACTTCTCAATCAAGTAGCTCCTCAGTTTGCCTCACAAGGGCTGAGTGCACCGCGCTTGCCAATAGCGCTTCGGCAGATCGGATGGTCATCCATCCAAGTGCTAACTCAGCCCGACAGCACTTAACTTCGGTGATCTGACGGGGACCGGTGTTACCACTGCGGCAAGGCCGTTGGCATTCGAACAGAAGATAACATCAAAAATGTTCAAGAACATTGATTAGAAGTCCAGGAAAGTCAAGTACGAGGTTCGCATTGGAAAACAGTCTCATGCAGACAAGTGTCTTAAGAATTCTCCACCTCAATTTGGGAATGAAGTCGATCACGTTCAAATGATATAGGCCCTATTTGACACTGATAAAACTAACTGTGTACGAAAGCTGCGGAAGTGTTGTTAGAAATGACGCAATAGATCGTAATGTTGTGTTCTTTATGTCGGCTGAAGTCACATTTCACGTCAGCGCCGGCGTGATTATGCGCACAAATATGTCATCTGGAGTACAGAGAGTCCCCTTGACTAAGAGAACGCACTCCACCCTCTCCGGAAGTTAACGTAGGGTGCACTATTTCGAAGTTTAGAGTACCTGGTCCATGCTTTTTATGATCAGACTGTAATGGGAGATTCTTTCCTAGATACGTTGCTGAGTATTGTTTTTGATAAACTTCCTCTCCGTATCGAAACGTCAGGTTACTTCCAGCCACATGATGCACCATCACATTATTCATTAAAGGATCGATATTGCCTGCATGAAACATTTGGCAGACGCTGGACTGGAAGACTTGGCCTTTGGCATGGCCACCACAGTCTAGAGTTCCGGCTTTCAGGTCTCTCAGGCTGGCAACCACAACAATTTATAGAGTAAAAAATTAGGACCAGAAATCGCACTTAGCCTCTAAAAGGTAAAATAGTGTCCCTCATATGCAAGTCAGGTAAATTAAAAATACGACGAGAATGAATAATATGCGCGCGCACACACACACACACACACACACTCTCTCTCTCTCTCTCTCTCTCTCTCTCTCTCTCTCTCTCTCACACACACACACACACACACACACTTCTGTGCAGAAAACTAAAAATCCGTCTTTGCGGCCCACTCCTCTAAACTCTGCAATGTAAGCTGCAACTAGTGACTCGATATTGCAACACTGGAAGAGGAACAGAAAACAGCAAAATCATCCACAAATACGGAGCACTATGCAGGACTCCTTATCATTGATGTGATACTGTTAATGGGTATGGCAAAGAGGGTTACATCATAGCGTGTAGGCTTTCACGGCCGGCGTCTTCAGTAATTAAAACTTCAGGGCTAAGAGGCCGTGGTCCAATAGTAGAAATACTTCTCCCTGACGTTTCGTTGCCAGATACGGGAAACATCATCTGAGGTGAGTCTACGACTGGCTGCTAGGCCGTGGAGGTCCTGTTTATATAGAGCGGGTAGAGGGCGCCACCACTCGTCACGTGTTGTCAACAGTAAAACTATCTCTGGCTGGCGTCATTACTCTCGATCGAAGGTAATCGATTGTCACATCTTTGGTACAAAGTAGCATTTCCCTTGTCAGCAGAAAGTACAATAATACTCTTGTCCGCATTAATCTCCTGTAATGCTTTCTTTTCTCTTTGAGACAGATTACTGCTACGTGGCTTAGCTTTACGCAATATCCTGGCTGTTTCCATCCTAACTTCATCAGCAGTGTGTGGTGGTAACAGCCGAATTCCCGCCTCTATATTAGCTACAATATCCTCCGTTGGAATCTTTTGTGACAAGGGAAATGCTACCGTTGTGATTAAGAGTGAAGACTACCACAAGAAGATCAGTGACCTTTTGGATCTTACCACTTATAAAAAGTTAAAAAAGGATCCTACAACGAAAGTGTTGACAGTTACCAATCAATTAATAAAAAAGTCTTCTATTCCTTCAGAGGATAAAAAAGATCTTTGCAAAACGGAAGCTTATCCTCCTAGATTATATGGGCTACCTAAGGTGCATAAACCTAATGTCCCACTGAGACCGATAGTAAGTGCCATTGGATCCCCTACTCAAGAGCTGGCTAGACATCTTGTCACCTTGTTACAACCGTTTATTGGAAAAACTGATCATCACATTAAAAACTCTATGCACTTCATCGAAAAATTGAAGGAGATTACCGTCAGCCCCAGTGATATTCTTGTCAGCTTTGATGTGGTGTCTCTGTTCACCATGGTTCCTGTCAACGAAGCTCTGTCTTGCATATCTGACATATTTCCTACTGATATAGTAGCTTTGTTTAGACATTGCCTTTCCACGACTTATTTTCAGTACAATAATGAGTTCTATGAACAAATTAATGGAGTGGCAATGGGTAGCCCTCTAAGTCCAGCCGTTGCTAATATTTTTACGGAATTTTTCGAACAGCAAGCACTGCAGTCAGCCAGAAAAAGGCCTTTGAGGTGGTATCGGTATGTGGATGACACTTTTGTCGAATGGAATCACGGTGAAGAAGAACTGAACCGGTTTTTGAAGCATTTGAATAGTATCAATTCAAAAATACAATTCACTATGGAGACAGAAAGTAATGGACAGATTAATTTTTTGGACGTCTCAGTAATTAAACGAGCAGATGGGAATCTGGGTCACAAAGTCTACCGAAAAGATACGCATACCGATCGTTATCTTCATAAGGATTCAAACCATCATCCCAGGCAGAAGAGAGGTATTATCAAGACATTGGTGGACAGGGCTAATAAAATCTGTGAGCCAGCTTATTTGCAAGAGGAACTAAATCACTTGCGAACCGCTTTCCAGAAAAATGGTACGCTGTAAAGGAGATAGATCGAGCACTCCATCCCAGAAGAAAAATGTCCGAAAACGTGCAACAACAACAACCATCGGTGGGGAAAGTTTTTCTTCCATTCATCCACAATATTACGGACCGTATCGGGAAAGTGCTGGCCAAGTTCAGAGTTGAAACAATCTTCAGACCCACCAAGAAGATTAGTGAATGCTTAAGATCGGCGAAAGATGAACGACACCCTTTAGCTACTCCTGGTGTGTATAAGATTCCGTGCAATTGTGGGAAGGTTTACATTGGAACCACAAAAAGAAGTATCAATACTCGCCTAACTGAACATAAAAGGAACTGTCGACTGGGACACACGGACAAATCGGCTGTAGCGGAACATGTTTTTGAAACGGGTGACCATGAAATAAAATTTAGTGAGACGAGCGTGCTAGCTAAGACATCGCATTATTATGCACGTATGTATAGAGAGGCTGTAGAGATTTTTAAACACCACAATAATTTTAACAGGACAGAAGAAGGCTTGAAGTTAGATAAGATATGGCGATCGACTTTGTACCAAAAATGTGACAATCGATTACCTTAGATCGGGAGTAATGACGCCAGCCAGAGATAGTTTTACTGTTGACAACATGCGACGAGTGGTGGCGCCCTCTACGCACTCTATATAAACAGGACCTCCACGGCCTAGCAGCCAGTCGTAGACTCACCTCAGATGATGTTTCCCGCAGCTGGCAACGAAACATCAGGGAGAAGTATTTCTACTATTGGACCACGGCCTCTTAGCCCTGAAGTTTTAATTACTAAAGAGGGTTACAGCTCAAACACTAACCTGTGGAACATCATTCTCCTGCTTAAAACGCTCAGACACCAACTTGGGTTCTAAAAAACTACTGACACAGGAAAGGGGAGGAGGTCACAAAAGCCCCGTTGATGCAATTGTACGATGATACAGTGCGCCTTGAAGTAGTGTCATATGCCTTACTGTTATCGAAAGAATATGTCGATACTGTGACAATAGGAAAGTCTGCTGGACAGCCGCCTCTAGTGGGTTCACGTTGTCGACAGCACACCGAAATCCCTGGTATCCACACTGAGAGTGGCTAAGGAGATGCCTGGTCTGTAACAATCAAACGAGACGACGATTAACCATTCGCTCCAGGGTCTTTCCTACACAGCTCGTTAAAGCATTACTACTGTAATTACCGGGACACATGCAGCCCTTTCCTGGTTCGAGGAGACGTATTGAATTGCCTCCTTCCATGGGTTGGGGAAGGTGCCTATTGCCATATACGATTAAAACATTTTAGGAGAATTTACTTTGACGCTGCTGGCAAATGTCGAAGCATGCAGTACCGGATTTGGACGTGTCCGGGTGCAGTGTCATAAGTCTCAGACAGTGCCAGTCACAGCTTCCACACAGAGAAAGGGGAGTTGTAGTAATCAGAACTGTTACATCTCATGTCCAACTTGTTCCTCTCTACAGTCACACCGTAACAATGAAACACCAGATCCTGTCTTGCTTTGGCAGTATGTAACGCCGGAAATGCATATCCTCATATTTCCATCTATTGTACTATAAATTTTTTTCCTTATTTTGTTACCTGAAGATATGACATTTCTGTGCCTTTATATATTGTAATTGTTTTACTATTTGTATATATATGTACTTATGCATTTATGTCGATGTATAATTGGTTTGTTTTGTAAATATTATTTGTACTTTTACACTGGGTCTTGCATAGGGAAAACTATGCTATCGAACGAATACATCGATAGGTCGTGTGGAGAACCAAAGTGTTTAGGATCTTTGGTAGTGTTAACTCAGCCGCGTGGAGCGCGGGCAGACGAGGGTCTGGCTGGAGTAGGGGGTGGAGCAGGTGTGTTGTGTGACGCTCCCGCGAGCTGCCGCGCTTTCGGGGTTTGGCAGCACGTAATTGCGCTCGACTTGCTATGATAGTTTCTGACATGGTGTCGCGGACGGGAAGCATTAGCTGGTGCACATCAAGAGCCCGTTTCACCTGGTGACAGTGTCGAGAAGAAGGCGCGCCAACATCCAGCTTCTGCAACAGCAACGGCCTACAATGAGTGACTGTCGCCACCTCCCCGATCGACGATTTCAAACCTTCAATCAACCAACAAGGAAGACTAAAAGCACGTAAAGTTTTAGATCTGTACAGCAGACCTCAGCTTTTTCAAACTGTTGCCTCGCAAAAATACAGCAACTTAGCATGAAACTTTGTTGCTCATAGTCCCAGTTGCATTACCAAGCAGGGCCACTTGCTTTTCTGGAATGAACCCCGAGTGTCATTGAAATTCATACGCCAGCATTAAAGTAATATCATCCATTCCACTACTTTAATTTCAAAGTTCAGTTAAAGTATTCGTAGCAGGCTACAATATATAGATTACACAAGCAGAAGAGTGCGAGTTTTGTTACCATATTTTAGCTTACCTGTGACTGCAGCTCAGCTTGGTACGTACTAAATTTTACTATTGTTAATTGTTCAGAATCACTTAATTCAAGTTCAAAGTTAAATCTCTTATTTCTAAATTGCATAGATTCAAGTAGCTTTTGAAACGATTGTTGAGGTAGCCCAAGACTAACCTTATTTTATTGAATTTCGTAGTACTTCAGAAACAAAGTTCACTATTAATTTTAGTCACTAAATTAACTTTCAATTTTCCGGTTTTATTAATTCTTTTGCTAAATTAAGTCAAAGTGTAGCGAAATTTATTACTTCTGACAAACATTCAGTTTTCACACATCACGTGTTAACCTTCAGTTGCCACGCTTTTAGTGCTAATTATATGTGGAATAACCTTTCTTTTTCAGTTATTATAGTTGTTGTCCATAGGACTGGCGACCGTAATTTCCCCCAAATCTCAAACATCTAATTAACGCCAATTAATTGTTAACGTAACGACCGCACATTTACTTTCTTTATTAATTTTACCTTTTTCTCAAAATTAATTTCCACCAATTTCATTTGCATTTTTCCTTTCATTTAGATGGAACCCTTTCCTCCCTCTTTACCGACAGATTAACTTCGGTGACGATTGCTTTTCCCAAATTTACATTAGCTGCACGTGGCTTAATTTTTCACTGTCATTAAGGTCAATAAGTGAGGGGGAGGTTACATCGACATCTACATCTACATCTATACTCCGCGAGCCACCTTACGGTGTGTGGCGGAGGGTACTTATTGTACCACTATCTGATCCCCCCTTCCCTGTTCCATTCACGAATTGTGCGTGGGAAGAACGACTGCTTGTAAGTCTCCGTATTTGCTCTAATTTCTCGGATCTTTTCGTTGTGATCATTACGCGAGATATATGTGGGCGGTAGTAATATGTTGCCCATCTCTTCCCGGAATGTGCTCTCTCGTAATTTCGATAATAAACCTCTCCGTATTGCGTAACGCCTTTCTTGAAGTGTCCGCCACTGGAGCTTGTTCAGCATCTCCGTAACGCTCTCGCGCTGACTAAATGTCCCCATGACGAATCGCGCTGCTTTTCGCTGGATCATGTCTATCTCTTCTATTAATCCAACCTGGTAAGGGTCCCATACTGATGAGCAATACTCAAGAATCGGACGAACAAGCGTTTTGTAAGCTACTTCTTTCGTCGATGAGTCACATTTTCTTAGAATTCTTCCTATGAATCTCAACCTGGCGCCTGCTTTTCCCACTATTTGTTTTATGTGATCATTCCACTTCAGATCGCTCCGGATAGTAACTCCTAAGTATTTTACGGTCGTTACCGCTTCCAATGATTTACCACCTATGGCATAATCGTACTGGAATGGATTTCTGCCCCTATGTATGCGCATTATATTACATTTATCTACGTTTAGGGAAAGCTGCCAGCTGTCGCACCATGCATTAATCCTCTGCAGGTCCTCCTGGAGTACGTACGAGTCTTCTGATGTTGCTACTTTCTTGTAGACAACCGTGTCATTTGCAAATAGCCTCACGGAGCTACCGATGTTGGCAACTAAGTCATTTATGTATATTGTAAACAATAAAGGTCCTATCACGCTTCCCTGCGGTACTCCCGAAATTACCTCTACATCTGCAGATTTTGAACCGTTAAGGATGACATGTTGTGTTCTTTCTTCTAGGAAATCCTGAATCCAATCACAAACCTGGTCCGATATTCCGTAAGCTCGTATTTTTTTCACTAAACGTAAGTGCGGAACCGTATCAAATGCCTTCCTGAAGTCCAGGAATACGGCATCAATCTGCTCGCCAGTGTCTACGGCACTGTGAATTTCTTGGGCAAATAGGGCGAGCTGAGTTTTACATGATCTCTGTTTGCGGAATCCATGTTGGTTATGATGAAGGAGATTTGTATTATCTAAGAACGTCATAATACGAGAACACAAAACATGTTCCATTATTCTACAACAGATTGACGTAAGCGAAATAGGCCTATAATTATTCGCATCTGATTTATGACCCTTCTTGAAAATGGGAACGACCTGCGCTTTCTTCCAGTCGCTAGGTACTTTACGTTCTTCCAGCGATCTACGATAAATTGCTGATAGAAAGGGGGCAAGTTCTTTAGCATAATCACTGTAGAATCTTAAGGGTATCTCGTCTGGTCCGGATGCTTTTCCGCTACTAAGTGATAGCAGTTGTTTTTCAATTCCGATATCGTTTATTTCAATATTTTCCATTTTGGCGTCCGTGCGACGGCTGAAGTCAGGGACCGTGTTACGATTTTCCGCAGTGAAACAGTTTCGGAACACTGAATTCAGTATTTCTGCCTTTCTTCGGTCGTCCTCTGTTTCGGTGCCATCGTGGTCAACGAGTGACTGAATAGGGGATTTAGATCCGCTTACCGATTTTACATATGACCAAAACTTTTTAGGGTTCTTGTTTAGATTGTTTGCCAATGTTTTATGTTCGAATTCGTTGAATGCTTCTCTCATTGCTCTCTTTACGCTCTTTTTCGCTTCGTTCAGCTTTTCCTTATCAGCTATGATTCGACTACTCTTAAACCTATGATGAAGCTTTCTTTGTTTCCGTAGTACCTTTCGTACATGATTGTTATACCACGGTGGATCTTTCCCCTCGCTTTGGACCTTAGTCGGTACGAACTTATCTAAGGCGTACTGGACGATGTTTCTGAATTTTTTCCATTTTTGTTCCACATCCTCTTCCTCAGAAATGAACGTTTGATGGTGGTCACTCAGATATTCTGCGATTTGTGCCCTATCACTCTTGTTAAGCAAATATATTTTCCTTCCTTTCTTGGCATTTCTTATTACACTTGTAGTCATTGATGCAACCACTGACTTATGATCACTGATACCCTCTTCTACATTCACGGAGTCGAAAAGTTCCGGTCTATTTGTTGCTATGAGGTCTAAAACGTTAGCTTCACGAGTTGGTTCTCTAACTATCTGCTCGAAGTAATTCTCGGACAAGGCAGTCAGGATAATGTCACAAGAGTCTCTGTCCCTGGCTCCAGTTCTGATTGTGTGACTATCCCATTCTATACCTGGTAGATTGAAGTCTCCCCCTATTACAATAGTATGATCACGAAACTTCTTCACGACGTTCTGCAGGTTCTCTCTGAGGCGCTCAACTACTACGGTTGCTGATGCAGGTGGTCTATAGAAGCATCCGACTATCATATCTGACCCACCTTTGATACTTAACTTAACCCAGATTATTTCACATTCGCATTCGCTAATAACTTCACTGGATATTATTGAATTCTTTACTGCTATAAATACACCTCCACCATTGGCGTTTATCCTATCCTTGCGGTATATATTCCATTCTGTGTCTAGGATTTCGTTACTGTTCACTTCCGGTTTTAACCAACTTTCCGTTCCTAATACTATATGCGCACTATTTCCTTCAATAAGAGATACTAATTCAGGAACCTTGCCCTGGATACTCCTGCAGTTTACCAATATTACGTTAACTTTTCCTGTTTTTGGTCTCTGAGGACGGACGTTCTTTATCAACGATGATAATGTCCTCTCTGGTAAGCCGTCAGGTATTTTATCGTTTCGCCCAAGGGGGGGTCCCTCTAACCTAAAAAACCCCCGTGTGCACGCCACACGTACTCTGCTACCCTAGTAGCTGCTTCCGGTGTGTAGTGCACGCCTAACCTGTCTAGGGGGGCCCTACAGTTCTCCACCCAATAACGGAGGTCAATGAATTTGCAACCATTATAGTCGCAGAGTCGTCTGAGCCTCTGGTTTAGACCCTCCACACGGCTCCAAACCAGAGGACCGCGATCGACTCTGGGCACTATGCTGCAGATATTAAGCTCAGCTTGCACTCCGCGTGCGATGCTGGTTGTCTTCACCAAATCAGCCAGCCGCCGGAGGGAACCAAGGATGGCCTCAGAACCCAAGCGGCAGGCGTCATTCGTTCCGACATTTGCTACTATCTGCAGCCGGTCACACCCAGTGCGTTCAATAGCTGCCGGAAGGGCCTCCTCCACATTACGGACGAGACCCCCCGGCAAACACACCGAGTGCACACTGGCATTCTTCCCCGACCTACCCGCTATTTTCCTGAGGGGCTCCATAACCCTAGTAGTTTTTGCACCGTCTGAACCATGTCTCTGGGCGTTGCTTGGCGACACCTGTGTTTCAACATTGCAGCTATTAGCACATGGCCATGTCTACCATAGATATTCCAGATGGCTTCCCATACTTTCGTAGAACAGTTGACAGAGTCCAGGAACGCTTGCCATGACCTTTTCTTGCTCTCCTTAATCACCCATCGAGCCTTGGCTCTTGTGACTCGAAAGCTGGCATTTAAACTGCCAAAGATCTGTATGCCTGGCCTGAATTGGTGAACTACACTCATCTGTCCACCAAGGTATAGGTCACCTCTAAGATGACCTGAGGACTTTGGAATTGATAGGTCAGCGGCATGTGGATCACTCGTGTGATGTGGTCCACCCATTTATGGATGCTGTCGCAGTGTTCAAACACAGCCAGATGGCTGAACAGAGTCCAGTTAGCATTGCTGACCATCCATTTTGATGCTTCTCTACAGGGAATGCTGCAACCAGTATGTGAATGCGGTGTGGGAAGTGATCAAAAGAACAAAGGTCATCAGTGACGTCCTGTTGAACAGAGTCTGCAAGGACTGGAGAGCAGTAAGAGAGGTCAATGGCTGAGAATGACCTCAAAGCAGCGCAGAAACGAGTTGTAGTACTTGTGTTGAGAATGCAAAGCTCATGAGTCGACATGAGGCTCTACAAAACCTGACTCCGAGGGCAAGTGGAGATGGAGCCCCACAAGACTCATAGACATTGAAGTCTCCCAGTAGGGAAAGTGGTCAGGACAGTTGTTCTATACGATGTGTGTGAGTCTCATCTCGCAGAGGAAAATACAGCGAGCAAACAGTGATCCTTTGACACACATGAATTTCAGCCACAATTGCTTGCAGGTTAGTAGCCAGGGGGAGATCATAGGAGTGGTACACATTACTGACAAACACAGTGACCCATCCCTTGGCCCTTTCCCCAGTCGAGTCATCCTTGCAGTGTAGCATATAGCCCTGTAGCACAGGGGCATCAGTATATTCAAAATGTATTTCTTGTAAACAAAAGCACAAGGGCCGTGCCTGTGCTAGGAGTTTCAGTTCCTCCACGAGTCCTGAACCCATTCATGTTCCACTGTAGTGTGGGAGCCAGTTCATCTGTGTGGTTCTAATATACCCCTATCTATGCACTGGGGAGGCGAAGCACTTATAGAACAACGGGGAGCAGGGGCTGCCAGAATCTGGGGCATCTAAGTCCATCATGTTTCCTTCATCAATCAGATGTGCCAGAATGACATCTGACGGAGCCCAGGACAGCTTTTGACCCGAACAGCGTGATGCTTTCCCTCCGCCCTGTCCTTTGACAATGAGGGGGAAAGGGGGTTGTGAAAGGCATTCTGCTTTTTGGTTTCTTCAGGACGCCCACTGCAGAACTGTTGTTGGTCTTTCCTGTTGCAGCTGCCTAGATTGCTTTGTCCTTACATCACCTTATATTCTTTTTGGCTTTGGCATAGGGGATCCACTTGGACACTTATTTCCTATGTTTTGCATTTCTCAGCGAAAACAGGGCAGTCTCGGTTCTTAGCTGGATGGCTCCCAGAGTAGTTAATGCAGATCACTGGAGATGGGCTGGAGATGTGGCGGTTCGTATATCTCTACCCTTACGTCCATCCGCAGAAGGCTTTTTATCTGCAGAAGGCCGCGGGAGGCGGCCGTGTCGGCCATCTCGACCAGGTAGTGTGGTAGCACTTTTGCAGTCGAATCCAAGGAAGTTGAGCGCCGCTTGTACTGTGCTGTTTGGGGTACTGGGGTCCACTCCCTTTACTACGTACTGCTGTGTCCGTTCTTCAGCGGTCCTGTACATATAATGTTCGATCCCCTTTTCTTTGAGGAAGATAAGGAGATCTTTATATTCATTGTTAGTTGATACGTACAGTGAGGCCCTATCCCCAGAGAACTTCGTGTGTAGCGTGCAAGGTGAGTGCCTTTCCGCGAATGTTGTGTTGAGGACGCTGAGGTCCCCGTAGTTCTGTATTACGACTGGGGGAAAACCAGTCTTCTGTTGTGCGGGCGTAGCTGCGGTTGGTACTTGTGTGGTGTTGCTGACCGCAGGTCGGGTCATGTTTGTTGTTGTGTTGGTGTTCCTAACCGGAAGTGCGGGTTTTGGTGTAGGTAGCAGCACCTTTCGGCTACCTTGCGAGTGTGGTTGCTCGCTTGTTTGTGTGGTGTTTCTCTGCTTGCGTCGTGGGCCCTCCACCTGCCAGGGCCCAGTGTAGTGTTGTTCTGTGTCCGCATCTGCAGCTGCTGGTTCCGCCATTGGAGTCAGCTGCCGCAGTGGGACAGTAGTGCATGAGTCACCAGTTGCAGGTGAATGTAGCGTTATGTGGAGGGTACTTGTCCGCGTGGGGGATTCACCTGGGCCGCAGAGGTCGGTTATCAATCGACGCTGGCTCAGCAGTTCCTGCGCTTGCACAGCGATCTGCCGGTCCTTGCCGGCCAACACCTCCTCAACAGCGGCAAGCGGGACGCTGACGTCGACGGGAACAGCCGACTCTCATGCCTCTTTAGCTGCAGCCTTGCTGCGGGTTAGGGCAGGGGAAACACCGGCGGAATCTGCCATCTTAGTGTTTACAGGGGCTTTATTTGGTGTGGGTGGGCACGACAATTATGCTTTTTCTGAAAAGAAAAGGCTAACAAGTAGGTCCTACAGAAGAGGGGGAATGCCCTACGGCCTAGCGAGCGCCGTTGGTGCAGTGGTGCGGCACTTAAAGGAGGTGCGGAGGAAGAGAAGTGGCCTACAGTACACGGGGTGGTCCGACGTGAACGGGCCCCTGGCACTGATCAACCCTAATACAGAACGAGATAGTCTCGCTAAGTTTGTAACCGAAGTTACGGGTTACTGTGAGTCAGTGACTCTTACAACAATTGAGCTTCTCCGCGAGCTACGCGGGTTTTCGACGAAAGGGAGCAAGCTCAACCTTCCGCCGATCCACCGAGCACTACTGGTGCTTCGAAAGGGAACTCTCTGTAGAGCAGAGCGGTCAGCGAGGCCTAAACCCCAATAGCTACCATTGCACCGGCCTATCACCGGCTGAGAGATCCTTCCGCTGCGACGGCAGGAGCGTGTCTGGCAATGTTCGAAATCTTCACCAATGTTAATGACGTTTCTTTCCAGAAATATTCATATGACGAATGCCGCTGTAGCAAACCTTCATTCACACGATGGTCATAGTGTTAGGAATATCTGTTTTCACACGCTCGAATATTTCTACGATCGTTACTATCCAAGAGAATGCACCAATTCTTCCTTATGACAAATATATGAATAAAATATAAGAATGGATATGACAATGAAATATCAGAATATGAGCATTTAAAAATATTGCAATCCCTCACCTTATCATAACTCATATGTTATATAATAAATATGTGACATTGTGAAATCTAGTTGAAATTTTTCAACTAAAATAACGTTCTTGTATCCCCTACTTTGATAAGAAACATCCGTGTAGTAACCTTCTATGTACATAGTTAGATAAAAATAAAATAAATAAAAACAATAGCCGGGTTCCAAACATGGGGCGCAAAATTTAGAAGCTGTGACGCTAACAACTGTGCCACCATGTTGCCTACATAAACATACATAAAGGACTGCAAAAAATACTTCAAAAAGTTTGTCATCTTTTGAGAAACGGTCGAGGATCTACGGGTAGGCCGATACACATGTTCGCTTATTTTGACTCCTCTTCCACCGTGCGAAGTTCCTGGGAAATGGGTGATGGCACTTCCTGTGTTCTCCTCATGGGCCAGAAAGTTGCGTAATTAGTTACATCAACCAGCGAACGCTTTGGTTGGTGTTTATTACACAACTGACACTGACAACACAAATTACACGAAAATTGTGTGCTCTTTAGCAAGAATCCCTCATACTTATGATCACTACGTCAGGTACCGTACAGAATCAAGAATTTTATTCATCATAGATCATTTTACAATGATATTGGCTTCATCATACAGGATGTACTAGTACATACAGAATAATAAAATAAACAAGTGTCAGTACATTATAGAATACATTTCAAGCATGGCAGTGTACCAAATTACACCAGGATAGCTTCTAAACGTTAAAGCAATAAGCTATACTATAATCTACTATTACTATTACATTGTTTATTTATACACTATGTAATTATACATAATTAACCACAACACACAATAATATGTTTAACTACAAACAACTTTTAAATGCTAATATCCTCCTAAGGCATCTCAAAGAATTCTTTAATGTCATAGAATGGATGATCTGACATCCAGCTTAATTTTTTTTTAAAAATTATATCGATAGACTGAACATGAATTGGCAGTTTATAGAACATTGTCAGAGGGTTAACTTTGTGGGAATTTCCTGTTCTTGCTAATCTGTGGTGCAGTATGTCTAAATTACCCTTAGCCCTGGTGTTGTGTTCATGTATTTCCCCTCTGGCAATAAATTCAGAAATATTATTTTTAATATAGAGTACAGACACATAGATGTATAAATTTATAATTGTGAGTATTCTGAGTCTGGAGAAAAAGTGGACAACAGTGCTCCCTATGACCTCTTTTACATATTACGTGCAAGAGTTTTTTTTTTTTGTAATTTCAAGATGGTCTTGGTGTGAGGGGAGTGCCCCCATATAATAAGACCATATGAAAAATGTGACTGGAATAGCCCCAAGTATGTCACACTAAGGTACTCTAAGCTCACTACCTCCCTTAGTTTTAAGATAAGGTATGCCACCTGAGATATTTTTTCACATACGTGATTGACATGTTCCTCCCAATAGAGTTTAGAGTCAATGTAAATACCTAAGAGTTTTACTGACTTATTGCCTAATTCATTTGATATTCCCATCAAAAGTTGTTGGGCTTTATCAGGATTGCACAGGAGCTTATTGGCTGGAAACCAGTCCAGGGCCTTATCAAGCGTTTCTTTAGTTAGTTTCTTGAGATCTGAAATGTTCAGATGTGTGGTAAGTAGTGTTGTATTGTCAGCATAGCACACGACAGGGTGGGCTATGTTTTTAGGTAAATTATTAATACCTACAATGGAGAAGAAGGGTGCAAGGATATACCCTTGTAGTACATCTTGTGCTGATTTCCATTATGCAAGAAGTTACATTTCTGACTGAAACAAATTGTTTTTGGATATACCCTTGTAGTACATCTGTGCTGATTTCCATTATGCAAGAAGTTACATTTCTGACTGAAACAAATTGTTTTTGGTTAGTTAAATAAGAATTTATCACAGCTAAAGTGCTCCCTTTCACACCATAAAACTCTAGCTTCCCCAGTAGTACGTCAACAGGAATGCAATCGAAAGCTTTGCTTAGGTCACATGATACCAGTGATACCATGTTACAGTTTTCAAAAGCTGTTAAGGTTTGGTCAATGATTTCCAAGATGGTCCTTGTTGTGTTTTTCCCTTTGCGAAAACCAAACTGATTGCTACATAGGATACTGTGTTTTTCAAAGAAGCTGCTTATTTATGTGTGTATCAGTGCCTCAAATATCTTTGAGAATATTGGAACAATGGAGACTGGTCTGTAGCTTTGGGGAAGATATTTGTCCTCTTTTTTAAAAAACTGGGACAACTTTTGCTACCTTAAGTGCATCTGGATAAACTCCAAATTCTACACATTTATTAAAAATAAAAGCTAATGGTTTGGCAATTGAGTGTATTGTCTTTTTAATTACGTTATTTGATAACCAATAACAGTCCATACTTTTAGAACATGAACATTTGAATACAGCTTTTATAACATCAGCAGGTGTGACAGCCCTCCATTGAAATACCAGGTTAACAGGCAGTGGTGTTCCAACAAGGTCCATTGCAGATGAATTTGTTGCTTTAATACTGTTACTTATTTCTTTAACTGAGTTTAAAAAGTATTGATTTAATTCCTCAGGTTCAAGCAGAGCTGTTTCTGTACATTTTGGTGTATTCTCTTGTTTTATTATTTGCCATGTTGCCTTGCATTTATTGGGAGCCCAGTTCCAGTACAGCACTCGTGGCTGCCACATCGCGGTCACGAAGTGGGGCCGAGGCAGTTTCAGATAAATTTTTACAGTCTGACGATAATTTATGGATTTGTAGTTTTAGCTTGACGATGTCCACTATGGACAAATGGTAGTTACTGTTATTCTGAAGAAGGTTGGGTTATCCCAACTGAAACCTAGGTAAATTCTAGGTAAACGGTGCAACTGAGGCTGTTGATTATTAAAATTAAAATGAATATTCTAATGCAAGAGCTGCCTGGAACATTGCAGCAGCAATTACATGTGAACGACTATTACTTTTTGGATTTTGCTGGGATTTTTTAAAAATAAAATGCTGACCTGTGAGTATGTAGTCACCACAGCTTCTGTATGGAAAGAGACTGACAGGGAAATAGCAATGTGATTGTGGACAATGACAAGGGAGTTGGGATTGACTGTTTAATGTAAGATAAAGATATTTATATACCAAATCACAAGCCTAGAAATGAGCAATTTTATTGGTAACTGCCTGGTAGATTTCATAGTGTCCGGGCTATGAGAAACTTTAACGTCATCCTTGGCTAAAGGAGGACATAGTATAACCAGACTGGGCTGTATTTACAATGTTCTCCATGCATTACTCCCATGTGGTATCAATAAATGCTTTACAGTACAGCTGTTGCATTGTGTTTAATGATGTACTGTAAGGGTAATAAGAATATGCACAAACTGCAAATAAGTCTACCAGCTACACAAGGCCAGGAAAAACTTGTTAATTATGTTTCATCTGCATGTAGTTTTAATTATTTACCTATAAACTATGTGGAGATTCTTAACACCTACTCCAACAAAGAAGATGTAAGTATTACACAGAAGTGCTATATTAAAGAGGTGTAGCATATTTCTCTCAATCCATGACACTGCTGCCCAAATACCATCAAACATATAGACATCGCCAAAACAGGTTCGGCTCACACAAACACCGTTATTCCTCCAGTTAACCTGTTATGCACATGAAAATGATAACTTGAGTATATGTCTACAACAACCATCATAAAGTATGAATATAAACTTCAATTGGGAAAAAAGAGGTAGCTACTGTAGGCAAGATTTACATACTGTTTTAAACACAGAGTATGGTGAAAACTGACTGTGGAGTACAGGATATTAGCATTTGTGTAAGCAGCAATGAAGATTGGTTGCATGTTAGATTACTGGTCTAAATCAATCAATTGAATTGAGAAGGTTTACTACTATATCATATGACACATGAAAAATCTGTTTACCAAGCTCTGCTTCCACCTGGATTTGCTTAAAAAGGATGACAACATTGTTTATAAAGATGATGTGGCTTCAAGGAAATGTAACTAGCAACAGAAAAGTCATTTGCAGAGCTTAAAACTGATGATGCAACTACTTTTAACGAGCACTTGTTTGCAAAAGGTGTAAACTTAAAAGTTCCATATGGCGATTTCATAAGAAAGTGCAGCAGCAGAAGAGTTGGTAATGTACACCCAGGAAGATGTGGTGTGCTTTAACATGAATTGAACTAATTGTTAAAGCCATAAAACAGATGCTTTACTGTAAATGGCAGTGGTGAGTGGCTAACAGTGTACTGGTGGAAAATTTTAGAATTGAGAACCTTTACAACATTAAGGAACACACGTAAAAAAATCTGTTTGGAGAGTTACGTTCACATCGGGACCCACTTAGACAACATAACAATCATTTGCAGAGTTTAAACCTGATTCATGATACTGTGGTGGCATATCGTCATCTATTTGCATTGCTCGTCCTCCTACTAGATATTTGTCCTTATTCCTAACACTAGCAAATAAAACCAGTGGTGCTTCTTTCAGCCATATTAGCTGCAGATAGCCATATGGAGTAATGTCTGGAATCAAGACCATTTACTAACTTAAGTAGTACCTGAAACAAAAATCTATACATCTAAATGTGATGAGAATCTTATAGCATGGAGCAGAGTGAATCATATGTCAAGTCCTGTGCAAAGAACAAAAAATAGTATTTACAACCACACTCTGCACCAGTCAAATTTGTTGGAATTGAGACCGTTTATTGGATTAAGGGACACACATAAAAACTACAATTGGAGGAGAAATGAATAGGTTTACATGCTGTCTTAAACACAGGGAGATACTAGTGCATACTGTAAAAAAATAGTAGTGGGGGGTAGCCATATGTTGGAATTATATGCACAACTCAACCGTATTTAACTCTCTGTAGGACATATAGAGGAATATGTCTTAGCATAATGAGGTACAATAACATGTAATCTTCCGGTCATACCTTCTAAACGTGAACAGCCATGCAAATCCAGTTATACATTATTGTGTGTGGGCTGCTGTGGCACAGATAACCGAATCGGTGAATATTTGCTGTGTAATATGCATACATAAGCATAGGGCTGTCAGTAAAATAGACTTACATGGAGGCAGTCCAATTCATTAGCCCCACCTGAAAAGTCTGCCAGACTGTTGATGAAATTGCGTATTTGTTGTAACACTCACACCACAAAAATCCTAAACATGCGATGTATGTGGTGGTTACAGATTTGATGGTATTTATTTACATTGCCACGTGGACATCTCCGCCTGCTTCGCTGAATGGTAATGTGCTTGCTTCCGATGCAGCGGGCTCGGGTTCGATTCTCGGCCGGGCTGGAGATTTTCTCTGCTCATGGACTGTGTGTTGTATTGTCCTCATCATCATTTCATCCTCATCACCGGTATGCAAGTCACCCAATCTGGTGCCGACTGAAATAAGACTTGCACTTGACGGCCGAACCCGAATGGGACCTCCCGGCAAAATATGCCATACGATCATTTCATTTCACCATGTGGGCATTAGCACTGCATGGTGACACTATAATATACATCTGGAAAAGACAAGGTTGGCAGCAGGCAGCAGCTGAGTTGCATGGTCATGAGTCATATAGAAGAGATGTGACGATGGTGGAGGGGCATGCCTGATGATGCCAGTGACAGGATAAATGGGTGGCAAGATGAGGAGCAGTGTGCGCTCATTGTCTCTCCGGTGTTAACGATGATGCAGGCGCTGGGCAGAGCAGGGAGTAGCATGGTCAGGTGTTGGTTGAGTGTGACTGGTCAGTGAGTCCAGGGACACATATGCACTCCCACTCTTGTCACGATGACGGTTGTGTATCAAGAGCATGAACAGCCCAAGCACTTGGGTGAGGGCAGCGTATATCTTGTTATTACGTTGCGGGAACAAAATGTTCATATGGTGTGTGTCAGATGTCACACAGCAGTCAGTGTAGCACTGGTGAACCACCAAGAGCTCGTCGGCTGAGGAGGCACACTTCTTGAATGTGTTGATGGGTGAACGATTGTCTTCTTGCAGTCTGTGTTGAACCATTGATGTACCAAGTAGGGTTGTGGGTCCTGTGATGCAGCAGCCTGAGTCAAAGTGTGAGTTATTGTACTACCAGGGAGAGCTGGATGTGGCATAAGAAGTCCATCCATAGGCGCAGTGATTCAAAAAGAATACCACAACTTTAAAAATGTGTATTTAATGAAAGAAACATAATATAACCTTCTGTTATACATCATTACAAAGAGTATTTAAAAAGGTTTTTTTTTTCACTCAAAAACAAGTTCAGAGATGTTCAATATGGCCCCCTCCAGACACTCGAGCAATATCAACCCGATACTCCAACTCGTTCCACACTCACTGTAGCATATCAGGCGTAACAGTTTGGATAGCTGCTGTTATTTCTCATTTCAAATCATCAATGGTGGCTGGGAGAGGTGGCCGAAACACCATATCCTTAACATACCCCCATACGAAAAAATCGCAAGGGGTAAGATCAGGGCTTCTTGGAGGCCAGTGATGAAGTGCTTTGTCACGGGCTGCCTGGCGGCCGATCCATCGCCTCGGGTAGTTGACGTTCAGGTAGTTACGGACAGATAAGTGCCAATGTGGTGGCGCTCCATCCTGCTGAAATATGAATTGTTGTGCTTCTTGTTCGAGCTGAGGGAACAGCCAATTCTCTAACATCTCCAGAGAGTGTGGAACGAGTTGGAGTATCGGGTTGATATTGCTCGAGTGTCTGGAGGGGGCCATATTGAACATCTCTGAACTTGTTTTTGAGTGAAAAAAGAAAAACCTTTTTAAATACTCTTTGTAATGATGTATAACAGAAGGTTATATTATGTTTCTTTCATTAAATACACATTTTTAAAGTTGTGGTATTCTTTTTGAATCACCCTGTATGATTAAGAGAGAGAGTCCTTGAGGGATGGCAAGACTGTGACCATTGCAGGGTTTGGCTCAAGGATCCACGGACTACGATAGATGGTAGCCTTGTGCAGTTGCAATGCCGTAAGTCTATCCTTTCTTGTTGAGCCATCATGTAATAGATAACTGATATCAGAACTTACGTCTACTGGAAAGTGATTATTGGAAGGAAGAAGACACATGGCACAGTTGAAAATAGAGTTCTCAGAAGTGGGGTCAGCAGATGAGGAAGCTGTGCATAATCTTGTCACAGTCCATATCAATAACAAGAGCATGCTCATGCGTGCAGTTAGAGATGCTGAGTAAAATAGCAATCATTGTCAGTGGAGTGAGAGAAGATTTGCTGCCATGTGGAGCATTGAGATGACTAGAATAATCTTCTTGCTAGATGAACTTGTTGCAGGTGCTATCAAGCAATCACAAAGAAGGCAACAGTCACCCACAGTGTCAGCAAACCGCTCCCGCATAGATGTGGGGCTTGGGGCATGGTTGCTTGGCATGCAGTCGTTCATTGACACCAATCTGAGGTCACTATGCTGAGTGGCAGTATTGAAATATATTGCACAATGCAGGCAGAAGTACTTCTGCCCAGGCATGGTGTAGTTGGTCATGTGTGGCGGCTGCATGGGCATGATGCAAGATGGTGGTTTTCAGCGCAGGAAAACATCGATGCAGCATGCTGAGCGGCCTTCTGCACCAGCTTTGACACAAAATGGATGACTATGAAGTGGGGGTTAGTTGCTGTCGTACAAAGATCATTGCTACAACCAGGTTGGATGAACTCGCCTGCTGCTTGAAAATAAGCACATCAAGACCGATGCTGCAGCACATGGCAGCCAGAATTGTCATCAACAATGTCAATATGTTTATCAGTGTTCCATGGAGTACTGTTGATGTAATTGATCATTTGTGACACTGGTCATTTGTAACGGGTTGTCGTCAATCGCAGACCAGGCTTGGTGGTGGTCTGGGAGAAATTGAATCTGTTCCAGATCCATCCCTGGCACAATGGCAATGGTTGAAACCCAGGTGGGTGGTGGTGGCGAAGGTGGATCGAACAAATTTGCACATGGTGCAGAAGACGTGGTGTCCATGATGAATGAACACGAATCTGAGTAGTTGGAATATTGCCTGCTGCTTCTGCAATATCGGAATGATGATGTGGTCCTACAGTAGAATATGAACAATACAAGGTGTTTCAAAATGAATATACCGGTTTTAAGGCATTGTAGCATTTATTATGTTCAATTTACAATTGTAAATAATACACCAAATAAAAGAGCAACTCAAACAATTTTGTTTGTATGCCTGCGCGCAATGGGAAGAGTATGGACTGACAAAGAGTGACTGAAAATCGTGTTGAACGAGTGCAAGTCTTTCCTGCTTAGCCCCAAGAAATATCCCTGTGGAAAGTTTATGGGCCTTTCTTTTTCGGCGTATCAACTGTAACTGATGTTTCTTATCTTGATGTGCAACAGCTATTGTCTGTGCCTTGATGGAAAGAAGCTGAACAACACATCTTTATTTTGGAGCAAGATGATGCACTGCTTCACTGGCATAACTCAGTACATGACTGGTTAAATGACGTTGTATCCTAATGGTGCCTTGGGTGTAAGGGGCAGGTTGACACAACATTTCATGCATGACCTCCACTTTCACACACGATCTGATGTAATCATGTATATGTGGCTCTGATACCAGCTGATCTATCCGACTTCAGAAACAGTGTTATTGCAACAGTTACTCCTGACACATTGATCAAGGTTTAGGAACAACTGACGTATTGACTCGATGTGTGATCGGCATTCACACTGAATAATTGTAAGAAAAACTGTTAATGTTTCTCCTTAATTTGGTGTATTATTTATAACTGTAAGGTGAGTGTAATATGTGTTATAAAGCCTTAAAACCCACATATTCATTTTGAAACAGCCTGTATCATTAATCAGTCATACAATCACCCTAGACAATACACAACTTCTTTCCACTGCAGTATCACTGCTACTCTTGCAGACTGAATATCAGCCGTTGATAAATCGCTAACCTTGCAGATGGCTGACTAAATTAATTCATTATTAGCCCATTATTACCACTTCATTCAAATGTCAAAGTCATTCAAAATCAATGAGCTGATATCAGACATTATTGTCAGTGCATGTCTCAGTGCATGTCCTAAATGACACTAGACGTGACCCTCTTTAATTTATACAACTTATCATAACTTTTAGTGTGAAATGCTATCTGCTCATTTTAACATATGTAAGACATGTTTACATTAAGTGCAAAAAGGCATCATGGAAACACAGTTGTTGAGCCCCAGAAGAATAAGGGGAAAGAACAGAGTCAAAACTTTGGCTCTCTCCACAAATGGATTTGACATTGCTCTTTCGGCTACAGAGTGCACCAATGAATGATATGCACTGAGATGACAAAAGTCATGGATAGCTACTAATATCGTGTCGGTCCTCCCACCATTGAGCAGCAACTAAACATGACATGGACTCAACAAGTCGTTGGGACTCCCCAGAAGAAATATTGAGCCATGCTGCCCTAAGCCATCTATAACTGTGATTGTGTTGCCAGTGTTGGACTATGTGCTTCAACGGATCTCTGGATTATGTCCCATAAATGTTCTATGGGATTAATGTTGGGCAATCTGAGTGGCCACATCATTCACTTGAATTGTCCAGAATGTTCTTCAAACCAATTGCGAACAATTGTGGCCTGGTGACAGGGCGCATCTCTGTTTGGGAATATGAATGGTTACAAATGATCTCCAAGTAGCTGAACATTGCCTATTCCCTTTCTGTATGTCCATCTTTTCACAGATGGTTGCTGGACTTGGGTGTTCAATACAGAATTTCAAACCAAACACCTTCAACTGCTTAATTTTCGAATTGTTATTTTACTAGCCTACCAGTTATGACAATATATTATGCCATCCTCAGGACTCCTGACTGACATGTAGGAAGATGCCCATCTTCAGTCCACTCAGTTGGGGCCAGCATTTAATGTTTGGTACCCATAGATTTCTACTTGAGACAGTGATCACTTCAAACTTCGCTACTCTTGGTCATTAAGTGAAGGCTGTCGGCCACTGCGTTGTTCGTGGTGAGAGGTAATGCCTGAAATTTGGTATTTTTGGCACTCTCTTGACATGGTGGATCTCATAATATTGAAATCCCTAATGAGCTCTGAAATGGAATGCCTCATGTGTCTAGCTCCAATTACCATACAGGATTTTAAGTCTGTTAACTCCCATTGTGCAGCCATAATCACATCTGAAACCTTTTCACATAAATCACCTGAGTACAATTGATAGCTCCACCAATGCATTGCCATTTTATACCTTGTGTATGCAATATTACCACCATCTGTATACGTGCATATCACTGTCCCATGACTTTTGTCACCTCAGTATGGAGTATGTACAACAGGGCCGGCCAAACGCTGCACAGTGTGCAGACGTGTGGAAGTGCTGCACATGTGCGCACGTGTGCGACAGCGACATCTCTTATTAGACATGCGTCCTAAATGAACGGCGGCGGCTCGACTTCCCTGTTTATGTGGTGCAAGCAAGAGCGCAACTTACCCAGTCTCGTTTACCCCTGGTAACTGTAACCTTAACAGAGATGTACTGAGAAATGCGAGGTACTGTGAAAAACCAAAGGACAGGAGATCTATGTTCTCAGTCGTTTAAAAATGACTGGGAACTGCAATTCTTTTTTGTATCCGTTGGTGAAAACTCACAATGTTTGCTGTGCCGCCGAATAATAGGCGGCCAGCGTAAGTTTTCAATTGAAAGACACTACAATAAATATCAGAAAGACGAATGTAGTGTACTCAACAGTGAAGAACGGCAAGCAAAATTAAATGTCCTTAAGAAAATGGATGAGACACATCAACTCGATTATCAATTCTCATGACCAGTGATAAACGTGTTTGGATTTATTCCATTCATAATTAAAAATTATTGTTTACTAACTGTGCATTATTCCCTCATTCTGCTCCATGTTACATTATTATCAGGAAAGTTGGTCATTAAATCGATTGTTCCAATGTATACTTACATTTAGGGATTTTTTTTTTTTTTTTTTTTTTTAATGTGTGAAGGGCTATTCTTTGCTGAAGTCGATAAAACATAACATTCATCTAATTGTCGGTTATTATGCAGATTTCAGACGTAAATGATGAAAGATATAGCAATAATGGTATTGAAATACCAGGTGATCATCGAGAGGTCTGCGGTTATTCTGTTCAGAGGTCAGTGAGACATAAATTATGTGGGTGTAACTGAGGGCACCGAGAATTAGTTATAGGAAACCTTGCATTAGTTTAATGTTATTTGAAATCATGAATAAGGTTTGTTGGAAGTCGGTAAGCGCTCTCTTTCTTAAATACTAGATAACTGTATTACTTGTCTTACTGGGTTAAACTCTTAACATAAAAGTAGACGTCTCAATGAGTAGACTGTGACAGTATTTTAAATGTTTAATACACGAAATACCTTCCCATGGTTGGCTTGCAAGCTGTGGAAAGAGCACTAGAATGCGCCGGTACAGAGTATCCCAACAGGTGGATAAAGCGACATCTGTGTGTAGAAACATGCACTACATGAACGTTGACGGCTGCCGCGTGCACACCGTGACCCGGAAGTTGCACATGTGCAGCAGCACCGCACGCGTGCAGAATTTCTGGCCAGCCCTGATGTACAAGAAGCAAGAGAGAACAATAGGACTGGAAGACCAAGAATGAAGTGCTTGGATTAAAAAAGGTTTAAGACAGGGATGTAGTCCTTCGCTCTTCTGTTCAATCCATGCACCCAAGAAGCAATGACGGATCTAAAAGAAAGGTTCAAGAGTGGTATTAAAATTCAAGGTGAAAGGATATTAATGATATGATTCCCTGATGGCATTGCTATTCCCAGTGAAAGTGAAGAAGAATTGCAGGATATGTTGAATATAGTGGACTGTCTAATAAGTACAGAATATGGATTGAGTGTAAATGGAACAAAGACAAAAGGAAAGAGAAGTAGCAGGAATGAGAATCACGAGAAACTCAACTTCAGAAGTAGTTATCATGATGTAGATAAGGTTAAGAAAGTCTGCTACCTAGGTAACAAAATAATCCATCAGGAGGACATAAAAAGCGAATTAGCACCGGTAAAAAGTGCAATCGTAGCCAAGATTCTATGGTAGTAAATCCTGGACTATGGGAAAGCCACAACAGAAGAAAACAAATCATTTGAGATGTGGTATATAGAAGAGTGTTGAAAATTAAGTGGACTGATACAGTAAGAAATGAGGAAGTTCTCCAGAGAACTGGAGAGGAAAGGAAACTGTGAAAACACTGACAAGAAAAAGGGACAGGATAATAGGACACTTGTCAAGACATCAGTGGATAACTTCGATGGCACTGCAGGGATCTGTGGAGGCTAAACACTGTAGTGGGAGACAGACGGGAATACATACACAAAACAAGGTCTTAGGTTGCAAGTGCTACTCTGAGACGGAAAGATTGGCACAGGAGGGAATTTGTAGCAGGCCGCATCGAACCAGTCAGAGGACTGATGGCTCCTATTGACAGCTTCATTGATGTACCATGAAAAGGGGTCAAGCCATACGCTGTCCTGATTTAAAGGCATGTGCACTCCCTCCTGCCCTCAGCATTCATCTGTTGGTCTGTGTAGTAACTAGGGCTGCTCACCAAGGAGTGAGAGATAGTGTATCATATGATGACTGTGAGAAGTGTGTCTACCACAGCACATTTCTTATTCCTGCTGCTTTGTTTGTGGAAGCTGAGCTGCCAGTACTTCTATAAAACCAAGGACTGGGCTAGAAAAAAAATGGCATGCACCTTCTGTTACATATGACAGATGGTTGTAAACCTTGTTCTTCAAACAAGGTTTTGCTATAGACATTGAATTTGTGTCCTTGCCTGCAATGCTGTCTAGCTTCAGGTAATGACCATTATTTTGGTCTTAATCCCCAATCTGGGTCAGCATTCTGGGTTACTAGAACAAGCCTGAGTTATTTTGGTCTACTTGTAAGGCAAACAGAATTAATATTTTTGAGATGATTGTTTTATGACAGCTTTATTTCTGTATTTATTTTTTGTCAGATTGCTATTGTCATTATTCAGTTACAACTAAAACCTGAAATGGGTGTGCAAATTACAACGTATTTCTGTTGTCATTACCTTAAAAAAAGTAAAAGCCTTTGCGTGCATAGCTTTAAAAATTTCTTCAACTATTTAACGACCTGAATTATCACTCTCATTGGGGCATCTCAAACATTTTATGGTGTCTTTTTGTCATTCATTTTGTCAATGTCAAAATGGCACCAAGCAACTAAATATTATAAGTCTTTTTAGTTTTTGTCCACCACCTTACAATTCCCAGTTCCATGCTCCCTGTCCTCTTATTCGTAGCAGAGTGGGGTTCTGATAGTGTATGGTGTAGTTGGAACTAAAATGAATGGTAGGGAAGTAAGTTGTTTTTTTTTTTAATTGGAAAAGTATATTGCTTGTTTTGATGGTTAGCCATGGAAAAAACAGCTGTACATGGCTTGTTGTATTTGACTACAAAGAAACTTGAGTATGAGCTGGTATTACATGGTTCACCCACAGAAGGCAATGTGACAGAGTTAAGCCAGCATTTGTGTGCAGTACATTGGATCACAAACTCTGTATCACTGCTGACAACATTACCAAGATAGGTGCCACTAGTGCTGTAAGCAGTAGTTTACTTTATGGCTGCAGATAAATGCTTAATTTTTGCAGAAAACCTCCCCTTTGTATAGCACATCTTTATAAACCAGGCACCTTTAAACCATTTGTGTAATCATGTTCAGGATTTACAGGCAGTGAATGTGGAATCCGAACACACACATTATTGAATAACTGCACAGTAGAGCCATTTAGTTGTAGCTTAGTACCAGTTTGCTCAACTGGCAGGATACCACTGGTCAGGATACAATTGATTGTTTTCCTTCTGACCAAGCTAATCAGGATTACGAGTTTGGAGTAATGAGTGGAGACTGTGGGGTCATGTGCATACAGTTCAACAAATTCCTGGACCTGCCTTTTCTGATACTGCAACACATCAATAAACTGCTGGCTGAAACAATTTGTGAAATTAAAGACATTCTGTTGCTAACTATCCAGTTACATAATCAGGCCAGAGTTCTTCAACTTAACCATTTAGTAATATTTCAACTTATTTATCAGCTAACAGGTGGCAGATTAAACAAAATTATATCTGAAGCCCTTGATAAGGTTAAATCGTTTGTTGCTTGATAAAAAATTGTTTTACAAAAATTTATCAAGTAGAGTTAAAAAGGAATTGGCCAAGCAACATTCCTGCTGTGTTCAAAATCATGGTGAATCATTCGTCCTATATCAGCATATTAGTATGGTCATTGGTGGTTATTGGGATGTTTAAGTGGGACTAAACAGCGAAGGTCATCAGTCCCCCATTCCAAAAACAGGCGAGACATAAATTCACGAAGCACGTAAAACCCCAAGGGGAAGGAGACTCCCCCCAGACCCTAAAAGAACACAAATGTGGCAACGAACACTACAGGCACGAAGAGTACAGATGAACACCAGACAGAAAGAAACAGAAGAAAAGAAGAAGGCCGGAGACTGGTTGACTGACCATGAGAACAAAAAAAGGGAAAGAGTCAACCATCCGACGACACACCAAAACAGCAACAAATATTGAGAGACGCGAGGACAAAAGACACAGAAAGGGAAAGGTGCAGGACCTCCCTAAATGGAACCATAAAAAGGACTGCCACGGATAAAATTTAAAACGTCATCAGCCATGGAGGCATCGTCACATAAAATGAAAGGCAAAGTGCCCGGGAGATTAAAAGACTGCCGGAGGGTGCGCAGTCGGGGACACTCCAACAAAATGTGGGCGATCGTCAGCCGGGACCCACACCGACACAGGGGGGGGATCCTCCTGACGCAAAAGATGACCGTGCGTCAGGTAGGTATGGCCGATGCGCAGCTGACACAGGATGACAGAGTCCCTGCAAGAAGGCCGCAGGGAGGAGCGCCACACATCGGTCGTCTCCTTGACAGCCCGCAGTTTATTCAGGGATGTCATGCCACGCCACTCAGCAGTCCACATCCCAAGTACCTTACGGCGCAACACCAGCTGCTGATCGCGAGCCGTGAGGCCGATCTCCAAAGCTGGGGCGTCGATCGCCCCTTTGGCCAGCCTGTCAACACGTTCGTTCCCCAGGATGCCAACGTGACCTGGCGTCCAAATAAAGACCACTGAACAACCAGAGCGGGTAATGGCGGAAACAGACTCCTGAATAGAGGACACCAGAGGAGAAGAGGTATAGCAGCGGTCGATGGCCTGGAGGCTGCTCAGGGAGTCACTGCAGATGACGATGGATGTACCTGAGCAGGAACGCATATGCGCAAGAGCGCGCAATATGGCCACCAGCTCTGCAGTAAAAATACTGCAGCCAGCCGGCAAGGAGCACTGTTCAACATGGGCAGCGTGAGCAAAAGCGTAGGTAGTGCGACCATCAACCAGGGAACCATCAGTGAAGACAGTCTCGCAGCCCGAAAATGAGGCGAGGAGCGCAAGAAAACGGCGATGGAGGGCCACAGGCGGAACCGAGTCCTTGGGTCCCTGTGCCAAGTCCAGACGGAGGAACGGCTGGGGCAAACACCAGGGAGGCGTAGGTGCACGGACCAGGAAGGGAGGCAGAAGAGGGAATGACCCCAGTTCTGACAGCAGGGACTGGACGCGGACAGCTATGGAAAGCCCAGACCGAGGTCGCCGTTCGGGCAGATGGAGGACCATGGCAGGGAAAAGCAGGCGACGATTGGGATGGCCCGGCGAGCAATGCACGTGGACAGCATAGTCGGCGAGCAGTCGATGGCGGCGAATCCGCAGCAGGGGAACCCCGGCCTCCACCAGTAGACTATCCACGGGGCTCGTACGAAAAGCGCCAGTTGCAAGCCGAACCTCACAGTGGTGTATGGGGTCTAACAACTTCAACACTGAGGGTGATGCAGACCCATAGGCCAGGCTCCCATAATCAAGCCTGGACTGCACAAGGGCTCTGTATAATCGCAACAGCGTGCAGCGATCCGCACCCCAAGATGTGTGGCTCAGGCAGCGGAGGGCGTTGAGGTGCCGCCAGCACTTTTGCTTCAGCTGAGTAAGATGAGGAACCCATGTGAGCCGGGCATCAAAGAGGAGTCCTAAGAAGCGGCAAGTGTCCACCACTTCAAGCAGGTGGCCGTCGAGGTAAAGTTCAGGATGAGGGTGGACCGTCCGACGCCTGCAGAAGTGCATAACTCGAGTCCTGGCTGCAGAGAACTGAAAACCATGAGTCAGAGCCCATGATGCTGCCTTGCGAACGGCTACTTGCAGCCTGCGCTCGGCAACTCCCGTAGTCGTGGAGCCAAATGAGATGCAGAAGTCGTCGGCATACAAAGAAGGAGACACCGACGACCCCACGGCTGCAGCCAGACCATTAATGGCCACTAGAAATAAGGAGACGCTCAACACCAAGCCCTGCGGGACCCCATTTTCCTGTATATAAGATGAACTAGAGGTGGCACCCACTTGCACCCGGAAAGAGCGGCGCAGTAAAAAGGTTTGAAGAAAAGCCGGGAGCTGACCACGAAGACCCCACTCATGCAACGTAGCAAGGATGTGATGCCTCCACGTGGTGTCATACGCCTTCCGCAGATCAAAAAAGACAGCAACGAGATGCTGACGTCAGGCAAAGGCCATACGGATAGCAGATTCCAGCCGCACCAAATTGTCCACTGCAGACCGGCCCCAACGGAAGCCACCCTGGGATGGAGCGAGGAGACCACGCAATTCAAGGATCCAACACAAACGCCGCCCCACCATACGTTCGAGCAATTTGCACAAAACGTTGGTGAGGATAATGGGACGATAGCTGTCCACCGCCAGTGGGTCTGCACCGGGTTTCAAGATGGGGACAATAACACCCTCTCGCCATTGCGATGGGAACACGCCCTCGCTCCAAATGCGGTTAAAGATGGTGAGGATGTGTCTCTGGCAGTCCCTGGAGAGATGCTTCAGCACCTGCGCGTGGATGCAGTCTGGTCCTGGTGCTGTATCAGGGCAATCGGAGAGGGCAGCGAGGAATTCCCTCTCGCTGAAAGGAGCATTGTATTTTTCAGAACGACGTGTGTGGAATGATAACGGCGTCTGCTCGGCTCACTCCTTGAGAGAGCGAAAGGCAGGGGGATAAGACGCAGTCGCAGAGCTCTTAGCAAAGTGCGCAGCAAGGCGTTCAGCAATGGCGGCAGCGTCCGTGCAGACAGCGCCGTCCAAGGAGATCCCAGGGACACCCATAGGGGTCTGGTATCCATAAATCCGCCGGATCCGGGACCACACGAGCGAGGGCGAGACACGGGAGCCCAAGGATGAGACATACCTCTCCCAGCACTCCTGCTTACGCCGCGTAATAAGACGACGGGCCAAGGCACGGAGCCTCTTAAAGGCGATGAGGGTCTCTAGAGACGGGTGCCGCCTATGACGCTGGAGGGCCCGCCTACAATCGCGAATAGCCTCAGCAATCTCCGGCTACCACCAGGGTACAGCCTTCCTCCGAGGGAGTCCAGAAGAGCGGGGGATGGCACCCTCGGCCGCCGAAATGATTGACGTGGATAAGACACGGACCACCCCGTCAATGTCACCCTGTGGGGGAGACTCGATGGTTGCAGCGGAAGTAAAAGCCGGCCAGTCAGCCCTGTGGAGAGCCCAGCGGGGCAGGCGTCCAGAAGAATGACACTGGGGCAGTGACAAATAGATGGGAAAATGGTCACTACCACACAGGTCAGGATGCCCTCTCCAGTGAAGGGATGGGACAAGGCCGGGGCTGCAAAGAGAGAGATCGATGGCCGAGAACGAGCCATGGGCCACACTGAAATGCGTGGGAGCATCGGTGTTCAAAAGGCTAAGGTCGAGCTGAGCCAACAAATGCTCCACGGCACGACCGCGGTCATCGGAGACAGTCCCACCCCATAGAGGGTTGTGGGCATTGAAATCGCCCAGAAGCAGCAATCGTGGCGGGAGTTGAGCCAGCAGCGCAGCCAAGACATGTCGGGGGAGCTCCCCATCCGGAGGAATGTAAACAGAGCAAACAGTAATAGCCGGCGAGAGCTCAACCCTGACAGCGACTGCCTCTAAAGGCGTCAGAAGGGGTACGGGCGAGCTACAGACAGAGTGGTGAACAAAGAGGCAAACTCCACCTGACGCTCGTTGACAGGCAGTGCGGTTCTTATAGTAGCCTCGATAACTGCGAAGGGCGGGGGTCCGCATTGCTGGAAACCAAGTTTCCTGCAGAGCAATGCAGAGAACAGGGGAAACACTCAGCAGCATCCGGAGCTCAGGCAGGTGGCAGAAATAACCGCCGCAATTCCACTGGAGAATGGAAGCAGTAAGGGACTGGGAGGGCGTGAAGGCGACTAAGAGGCAGACGGCGCCTCAGAGCCAACTGCCGCCACCGGGGGAGAGTCAGCTGTGTCCATAGGAAAAGCCCCCACGGGTTCCGTGAGGGCGAGATCCGCGGCAGAGGCGAGGATCTCCACCTCATCCCCGGAGCCAGGACTATGTACAGCAGGCGGTACTGAAACCGCCGGAACGTCCTTCTTCTTGGACACATTCCGTTCCTTCTTCTCACGTCGGCCCTTAGGGTGAGAGGGCTGGGAGAGCTTCTCTGAAGGAGCGTCGGAGGCTGACGACGACGCAGAAGCCCTACGACCAGCAGGTGGCGGAACCTTCAGCCACTGGCTGACATCCGGCTGGGTAGGAGAAGAAACGGAGGAAGGGAGAGCCCCGAGGGACCCCTTCCGCGAGAGAGGAACCGGCAGAGGCAACACCAGCGGAGAAGGAGGGGGAGGGATCGAGCCCACCGGTTTTGGAGGAGATGTCACTCCCGAAGTAAGCGTGAGGGGAGCGACAGAAGAGGGTTTGCCCCCAACTGCTAAGGGGGCAACAGAGGAAGGCTTGCCCCCAGACACGAGGAGGGCAGACTGAGATGCACGGCCCCGAGGGCCCACTGAAGGCGGCACAGATGAGGCGACAACCGTCGCTCGCGTGGGCGACGATAACGTGGCTGCAGCATAAGATGTTCGAATGGAAGCAGGATACAACCTTTCATATTTCAGTTTTGCCTCTCGATAAGTAAGCCGGTCCAGGGTCTTAAATTCCATTATCTTCCGCTCCTTATGAAGAACGGGGCAATCCGGCGAGCATGGAGAGTGGTGCTCCTCACAGTTGACACATACAGGCGGAGGCGCACATGGAGAATCGGGATGAGAGGGGCGTCCGCAATCTCGACATATAGCACTGGATGGGCAACGGGAGGACATATGCCCAAACTTCCAGCACTGGAAACACCGCATCGGGGGAGGGACGTATGGCTTGACGTCACAACGGTAAACCATTACCTTGACCTTCTCGGGCAAGGCATCACCCTCGAAGGCCAAGATAAAGGCACCGATGGCCACCCTGTTAGTCTTGGGGCCTCTATGTACACGACGGACAAAATGTACACAACGTCGTTCCAAGTCGGCTCGCAGCTCATCATTGGATTGTAACAGGAGGTCACGATGGTAAATAAACCCCTGGACCATATTTAAGCTACCGTGGGGAGTGACGGTAACAGGGACTTCACCCAGCTTATCACACAAGAGCAACGCTCATGACTGGGCTGGGGAGGACGTCTTGAGGAGGATGGACCCATTCCTCATTTTAGACAACCCCGCCACTTCCCCAAACTTATCCTCCAGGTGTTCCACAAAAAACAGAGGCTTCATCGTAAGAAAGGAGTCACCATCAATCCTGCTGCAGACAAGGTATTGCGGTACGTAAGGCTCCCACTTGGCACTAGATCGGTGTCCCTCCCATGGCGCAGCCAATGAGGGGAACGATTGAGGGTCATATTGCGCAGCATCAAACTCAACTCTGCCTTGCTTAGAGACGCTGGTGGCCGTGCGACCACCAGCTTGGTGTGATTTATTGTGCTTCATTGCGCCACATCCGCCCAGATGCCACCTACTCCGAACAAGGGCTCTCCCCAAGGGCGCCACCCAGCCAAAGCAACGGGTACCTGGCCGATATCCCATTGCCCGGAGTCCCCGTGCCCCAGACAAGATGGGCACATACTCCTTGGCATGCATGGGGAGGAAACAGCTCTGGCATCTGTAGTGCGATCCCTGCGTGGTCAGGGGGCTACCACCAAGAGGGTACATGATGATCCCACCACAACGGACTGGTGGTGTTGGTGTTGGTGTTGAAAGGGTCCACAGTTGTCGTGGGCGCTAAGAAGAGGATTGTCCACAAGACGAGAAGGAGACAACCCAGAAGATGTTGGGTGTAATCCTCCCCCACACGACAATAGGTAACATGCAAGATGGTGGTGCATGATGGACCAATAGAAAAACACCACGTAAGGCGTCCTTCCCCAAATGGCATGCACTAACAAAGGAAATTTGTAAAAAAAAGGAGGTCAAACCCAAGAGGGGACCAGCACAGAAGGCCGAAAAATTTGAGACTCCTTTTAGTTGCCTCTTACGACAGGCAGGAATACCGCGGGCCTATTCTCACCCCCGAACCCGCAGGGGGGAGTATGGTCATGTTAGCTTTCCTGCCTTAGAGTTACTGAACAGGAAGGGGTTAATAAAACCTTGGAAGGTATGTTCATGGAAGACTGTTCTTTTATATTACTCACTAAAAAACTGGATACTTTTGCTGATATAGATAAGGCAGCTGCAGGTATAGAGAACCTCCTGTTTAGTGACGAAAAGTGCGACACTCCTGAACGCAAGTTTGGGCACTTTTCTGCTAAACACACATCATCTGATAACAAGGAAAAACTGTTTGCATTTGAAAATAGAGTTTGTTTCTGCAACAGTCACATCAGTCATTACACTATTGTCTAGTACCTTGATACAAGGTTAAAAAGAGCTGACGTCATCGGTCAGTAGTTCCTGGTAGGAATTGGGGTGAGCCACCAAAAGATGGCAAAAAGGTACAGGCTATTTTGAGGCCCGATTTACTCAGTGCAGCCCTAAAACACCAAGGTTTGTGCCTTGCTGGATCCAGCCAGCAGTATCTCTCTGCTTGATTATGAGTGATATTGTACACATGTTCGCATTTCTAAATTTCCTCCTCCACAATTAGTTTTCAAGCAAAACTTTACTGTGCATTTTAGATTATGCAGTTAACAGTTTTCCTTTTTTTTTTCAGAATGACAATGCTTTGCTTTGTGGATGATGAGGTGCCAATATTTACTATACAGCTAAGGACTGGAGTCAAAAGAAAACTTGTGGGTATCTTTTATTATATGTGACTTAAGTTCTGGTTGTAGCTTATTCTTCAAGCAAGGCTTTGCTGTAGGGACTGAATTTGGGTTCTTGTCTGAAACACTAGCAAGGATTTGCTGTAGGGACTGAATTTGAGTTCTTGTCTGCAACACTATCTAGCTTTGAATAACTACCATTATTTTGGGCTTAGCCCCCAGTGTGGATCAGCATTCCAGGCTACCACTACAAGCCGGAGATACTTTAAGCCTGCGTGTAAAAGGCAAACAGAACTTAGATTTTAGTGTTGATCATTTTATGAAAGCTTTATTTCTGCATTTATTTACTAACAAGAAATCAATCTTTAAATTACGTGCTTCCTTTTAAAGGATGACACGTTACAACTTGAAATAAGTTAACTACTGAAAGAATTTGTTCTATTTTAAATACCCGTGTATCAAATTATGGGAGTTGTTCGTAAATCTAGCTCAGCACCTTAACAATCCTAGTTCTTTGCTCCCTGCCTCTTCAACACAGTTAGTCTTCCATGACACTGTACCCGCACAGAAATGATTCAATCCACTGTTGCCAATGGAGGTGTCATCTAAACTTTCCACGAATGAAGTGGAGGAATGACAATGCTGAGAGAAACTTTTGTTATAAATGCCTGAGTCACACCACAGTCATGATGAAAAGTTCAGGGCTATTGGCATTACTGCCGTCCCTTAAATGGTATGAAAGATGCAGTTTGCTGTTACAACCGATGGCAATATGAAGCTCAACACACTGGATTAAGTCTGCGTTTGGAGCCTGGTTGCACTGTTTTGTCCGAATGTGCACCACCTCCGTCTCATCCTTGCCAGTAATTCCGTCTGTTACAATGACATGTCCCTTCAACCATGATAACATAATTCTGTTGCTACTTCTGCAAATATGTATACAATGGCAATCATAAATGTTTACTTATCCCCACAAAAATATAAAGTTATGTAATTAAATTTTTGTTTATTTGCAGCTGCATCTGCAGTCCTATAATGCATTGAAACAACCAGAATTTGTCCATGAGTATAATAAAATTCACATAAACGTTGTTTTAAAACCACAATTTGCTCCGTAAATAGCATATCATACCAGATAGTTTTCCAAATCAGTAATTAATTAAATTTTACTGATGCCTATAGGTTGCTTTAAGCATAAAAGTAGGAATAGCAAGTTGCTTAGCATCCAAATACTTATCAAGTACAGCTCTGAACAGATGAATGGTAAGCATTACCTTTGTAACAAATACATAGTTTTCATAATTTACTCTAGTGGGGGGGGAAAAAAAAAGTTCAGCTGAGACTAGACTTGGACTCGACATTCCTGCATTGCATGTGACTTGCTGTATTAATATAGGCATTTGGCTGGTTTCATTTGACAGCCACAGGATATACATAACATAAAATTTTGTATGTATATTTTTTAAAAGCAGTGGAAGGAAAGGAGGAGGATATTGGTGTTTAACGTCCCGTCGACAATGAGGTCATTATAGACGGAGCAGAAGCTCAGATTAGGGAAGGATGGGAAAGGAAGTCGGTCGCGCCCTTTTAAAGGAACCATCCCGGCATTTGCCTGGAGTGATCTAGGGAAATCACGGAAAAATCAGGATGGCCGGACGCGGGATTGAACCGTCGTCCTCCCGAATGCGAGTCCAGTGTGCTAACCACTGCGCCACCTCGCTCGGTACAGTGAAAGGAAAACCCACCAACAATGCCACAACTGTGGAGGAACTTGTCATGGGAATAAAGCAAAATTGTGTTCTTGCAAGGAGACGGACCCTTTTAATTCACTGTTACTTTCTGCAAGAATGGGCACAGAGCTTAAATAGCATTATGAAAATAAAGATAGGGATGTTTCATTCATTTCACTCAACCGAAATCTGCACCTTGGGCATGTGTTCTTACCTACTAGCAAGCTCCATGAACTGGAGCACACAGTTTTGTTGGCAGCCCACTTCACATAAAGTGCATGCTTGGGGAGATATACAATGCATGCTGAATTTTGTGGCCGAGTGCCACTACATCCACTAAGTTTAAATACTTTATGGTGGCAGCAGGTACTCTCTCACCAACATTAAGTGGAAAATTTGGCAACTAATTTATTTTTCACCAATTAATAAAAATGACACAATGGCAAAGAAGTGTTTTCCCTGTAATCATGTTTGAAAACTACCCACAGAGAATCCACACAACAATTATTAAGTGGGAAATATTAATTAGAGAAATTCAGCAGGTGGGGGAAAGGAACTGACAATTGAGTATGGGCTTTGCCTAAAATATAACAAATCATATCTCACCTAAATATACCAAATCATATTTCACCTCAGATAGGGTTAACTGAAAGGCTCTATTGTTTAAAGAATTTCAAGAGTTGTCAGCAGTTTGGAAAATCTGAGGGTGTTTGTCAAGCAGTCCTCCCAGGTGTACAAGGTAATTGTGGAGATGTTCAGTAGCACGAGATGTTTCTTAAGACTGAAGTTAGTCATCATCAGTAACTGGTAAAGTTATTCTTACAATATGGGAAACTTTTGCTCCATAGGCAAGCAGTTATGAATGGTTATTTCAGATTTTTGTAGGCTACTATTGTGACTTAATTGACACACTCACAACTCATTAGTAGAGGCCTCTTATTAGACCAGGTGACAACTGGCTAGCTGGAGATTGCAGTGATGACAGAAATGGATTTTGCAAGGAATAATAAAAATAAAAGACTTTATTTCTTTCTATGAAAGCTTAAGTATTTCAATTTTGGTGTGACTCTCGACTTAGGATAGTGTGTTCAAAACTTTCTATTTTCTCTCTGTGGAGATGTGCAAGCACATGCACACAAAATTACAGCTTCGCCTGCAGTATTTGTCCATAAAGTAACAAATAAAGATTATAAACACTGAATAGAAAACATAAATATATTTTTCTTTATTTTATGCTGCATACAGTTAATATTGATGCACATAAAATATGAGGCAAACTACCTCATAATTGCTGTCCAATGGTTTTGCTTGTTTTTTCTCACCAAGTCCAGGGGCTTCTTTCCTTTTTTGTCCTTGGCACTTTTATCCGCACGAGCCCGCAACAGCACCTGTGCTATCTCCATCTGACACCACTTAGCTGCACAGTGTAAAGGTGTACTCCCGTCCTTGTCCTTTGCATTGACTTCTGCACAGTTTGATAAAAGCATATGTGCAATGTTAACATAGCCCCAGGCTGCAGCCGAATGCAGCGGTGTACTCTGCCAGCGGTTTCTAATACTGACATCAGCCCCTGCAAGGAGCAATAATCTGACAACCTCTTCATGCCCATTGTGTGTTGCCCAATGCACTGGTGTCCACTTGTCATGGTCCTGGGCATCTACATTTGCCCCTTCTTGTAGCAACCACTTCACAACTTCTTCATGGCCATTCTCTGCTGCCAATAATAGAGCAGTCCTTTTTTTCTTGTCTTTTGTATCCACATCTATTCCTTGGGCTAAAAGTGCCTCTATGTCCTCCAAAGAACCACATTCTGCAGCACTGTGTAATGTGTGTCTCGTTTTCTGTGCACTGCTTGCTCCAGCTGAATTCCTGCACAAAACAGAAACTCTTTTAACATCCTTGTGGTGATAAAACTCTCTCATATTTTATAAGTGCTGCTAAGTGAATACTTGCTATCATCAAGTATTTGTACTAGAAAATAAAAACATGCTTGATGAGCCCAGTGAAACATACTCTAATAAGACTATGTAGCTTATGTTAAATTAACACTTTCGCTGCAGCTGACGCTTATAAGCGTCACAACAAGCCTCGAGCTAGTGCGGCTGACGCTTATAAGCGTCCGCGCTCACTGTCGGATTACTCAGTCTAGTTGCAGCATCTAAGCTAGCATCAAAACGTGTAAACTTTTGTTTTGTGTGGTCAGTTATTGAACGTATATTGTTCGTAATGGTGGCTAATGATCCCACATCTGGACCTTCCAATGTGAAAAGGAGCAGAAAAAGCGTTAAATTGACAGAGAAACAGTGACTTAGTGTACTAGACGACAGTGATTTTTTTGTGTAGTGAGGACGAGGCATACCACGGAGATTGTCATTTAGAGGCTGCAGAAGAATTGCACAGTGATGATAGCGTGGAAGCACAGCTTTCGATCTGTTTTGTGACAGTTCCGAATCTGACAATATGGATCACGATGATTGTGTGGAAATAGATGACGAAAAAGAACCCTACCTGTCACACGGAGATAATCCTGGTGAGTCCCGGCATAAAGAACCACATAATATGCAGTATCACCCATTTACGAAGGAAGTAGTTTTGCAAATTCATCCTGCTGGCAATTCTCCTATGGATGCCTTAAGTTTATAGGTAACAAACGAATTGTTGCAACTTGTAGTTGACGAAACAAACGATAACACAGTCAACATATTGCCAAGCGAAAATACAAAAGAGGGATCTAGGGCACTCCACGTTGCCGGGCCGCACTGGAGAGTTGCTCGCCTGCACCGATGCCGCAGCGAAAGTGTTAAGCAACTGCCTGCTGTGACTAACACAACAAGCAAATTTGAGGGCACAGGGTGTTCTTGAATTCAGGTTTTCTCTTGACTGATAAAACACACTAGTTGTATTAGTTACATTATCACATAAATACATTGGAATGTCAATTTTACATTCTTTGATTTTTTATGTTTATTGCAATTCTGTGCCATAAATTGACAGCTCCTGTGAAAAAGCATAAGATAAATGCTAAAAATTCCCTGATTTTACGTTTCTTCCTTGTAAGGTTTACCTCAATTCCATGTTCTTACTTGACATCTCACCTGACTTCATCCCATTTTCTTCCTATTGACATTTGATGTGACTGAGTGAGTTATAAGTTGCCCAAAGACAGACGGTTCACACCATGGGTGGTGGCAGAGTTAACGGAATATTTTAGACTGTTGTGGAGAGGGGAGACATGAGAAAGGAAATTCTGAGGTAATTCATAATCGGTGTTGCAAACACAACTTGCAACATTTAGCTTCACCGCACAATTATCATACAACTACTGCTAGGTTGTGGCAGCAATGGAAAAACAGGACAGTCAACACAAAGTGCTCCGGACCGAGCCACTTTTAACTCAGTCTCATCTTTTTGCATGTATTTCTGATGTACTGTATTCAGCAAAAAGATCAACTGTCAACCTTTTAAATTCAAACACTAAGTCTCAAAGAATATGCTTGGTCGGAATCAGAGAAATGGCCATTTGTGACTAGTGAGCTCTTATTGACTGGTGACTTGTTACATCACCCAACAGCCAGCGCAGCCACCACACCACACTAACACACATAACAAGTTTACAGACCAAAGCCTCTGACACATTCAAAATTCCTAATGTACTGGATTACAAACAAGCACAGAATCTATTAATCAAAGTCAGTGTGAGTATTTCATTCTTATCCTCCTAGGTAACAATTTACCAACACTCATAACATCAACTAACATAACCAGATCACAAACAAAAAAGAAATTTCCAAATTTTACAACATATAATAGATATATTAGGAAAGAAGAGTGGGTTTTGCCACTAGTGATACTGTAGGGTACGTAATTGAAAAGACTGTCATTTCTTCTGATGATGTACAAGATACTTGAGCCACTTCCGAAAACACTACTCCCACAAATTATACCTTAAAACATGGCGTTTTGAGGGTTCTTTTATTTCATGTTCACCGCAAAAATAGCAAAAATTTGCAGCCTACATGGTGAAATAATCTGAAAACTGTGAAATACAGTCAAAACTGCCTCATTTTAACAAGTCAGATGTTTGTTTTCCACCTTCAACCAATAGCAGTATAGCACAGTGACATCATGCTAATGCAGTGACTTCTCACATATACAATGACTAACAGTGAGCTTACTTGGTGGCTTGTTCCAAAGTACAGCTAATATGATTGGTGTATAGGAAACTGAATGACCACAGCTTCCACTTAGGTTCCCCTACTACTTGCATTAATTTTACTTAAAGTAGTTCTGCTCAGAGCCTGCTGTCAGAATTCAGAAGGTATTGTGCCTCTACCAACTGCAACCAATGTAGACTACTCCATTTGGCATGTGTGGCACCACAATCAACAGGACATATTCAGTGAACAGCCGTGCAATGGCTTTTTCGTCATTGTTGCCATCCTCAATGGTGTTTAATGCACTATGATGGAAGACAGATTGCTGTAAATGAAACACCCTGAAATCACGTCATGGCTTAATTTTATTTTATATTCAGTGATATAAATAAGTATCACATGTAGAGGAAAACTTGTGTGTATATGCAGACTTTCACAAAACCTGCTGTGTTTATGCTACAGCAAGCAACGAGTTCAAAGTGCAAACAGCACGTGTTGGCAATACTTCAGAACGCTCCACTTTGGCTACTCTGCACAAGATGTGTCACAATGAACACTAGAGGTCGCTGCACTCACGTCACCAGGGTATGCTGCACTGCCAATGGCTACAAAAGGAAAACACACACCCCCATACATTAGATTCCAACACCTTTCACCGTACTTCACAGTTTTCAATTTGATTCACCATGTTCATCAATTTTTGTTTTCTTCTGAGTTAATGCAAAGGAAAGCTCTTTCAAAAATGTGTGTTTTGCTAGATAATTTGTGGTCACAGCATGTCAGAAAATAGCTCAATTACCTTGCACCCAGATGCCAATTTCAATTTTTTGACACATTTTTACTTGCTGTTACACATCTGTGATTTTTCAAGAACTGTTGAAATTCATTACCACAAATTATTGTACAAACATTGTACTGTACATTTAATTTCCTTCACTTATACAGATTTTGTGCATTGTATTGGTGAGGATTATCATATATGCCAATTACATGTTTTTGCCCATATTTTGGGAGTTTTAAGGTTTTCCTTGATTCTGCATGTTCCTCAATTTTGCAATTTTTTAGTCTAGACCACACAAAAATGTAAAATAAGCGTTTCACTATACATATTAGAGACAGCAATAATTAATCATGTTTTATCAGCCATACTGCTGAATTTCAAGACAGAGAGAAAAATATATTTCTTAACAAATTATTTTCATTTTTGAGAAAGAAACATTGCAGTACAACTATTATTATTTTTATTATTATTATTGTTATTAGTTAATATAAGCAAATGTGACATTTCCAATCATGAGGGAACTTTAAGTTCAAACAAATGTTCAAAATGAGAAAACTAATTGTATAATAGTCTCACAAGGGAACCTCCCCATCGCACCCCTCTCATATTTAGTTATAATTTGGCACAGTGGATAGGCCTTGAAAAACTGAACACAGATCAATCGAGAAAACAGGAAGAAGTTGTGTGAAACTATGAAAAAATAAGCAAAATATACAAACTGAGTAGTCCATGGGCAAAATAGGCAACATCAAGGATTATGTGAGCACTAGAGCGCCGTCGTCCTGTGGTTAGCGTGAGCAGCTGCAGAGTGAGAAGTCCTTGGTTCAAGTCTTTCCTCGAGCGAAAAATTTTCTTACTTTATTTTTGCAAAGTTATGATATGTTCGTCCGTTCATTGACGTCTCTGTTCACTGTAATAAGTTTAGTGTTTGTGTTTTGCGACCGCAGCGCAAAACCGTGCGATTAGTAGATGAAAGGACGTGCCTCTCCAATGGGAACCGAAAACATTTGATCGCAAGGTCATAGGTCAACCGATTCCTCCACAGGAAAACACGTCTGATATATTCTATACGACACTGGTGATGGCGTGTGCGTCACATGACAGGAATATGTTGTCGATGCACCTAACTTGCACACTTGGCGAATGGGTAAAAAGATTCTTCTACCTTGCCCGGTTTAGATTTTCTTGTGAATGTGATAATCACTCCCAAAAAGTGATGAAAACATAAGAGTGTGCCACATAAACTGCAACAAATGAATGCAACAGTTTCACAGTCGCACAGTTTTCTATGTGCTCTGTCAAAACATATTTTTTTAACGTTTTCAAATTTTTCCGTGTGTAGACCGCCAAATTCTGCATATGTCCAAGCAAATCTGAACATGTCCTGGAAGTTTGGAGAGCGAAGTTGATTATGTGTGAGTGCCTGAACTCTGATAATTGTCTGAAAATAAAAAATTAAACTTTTCGCTCGAGGGAAGACTTGAACCAAGGACCTCTCGCTCCACAGGTGCTCACGCTAACCACAGGACCACGGCGCTCCTGAGCTTACGTTATCCAAAATGTTGCCTATTATGCCCATGGACTACTCAGTTTGTATATTTTGCTTATTTTTTCATGGTTCCACACAACTTCTTCCTGTTTTCTCAATTCATCTGTGTTCAGTTTTTCAAGGCCTATCTACTGTGCCAACTTATAACTAACTCTGAGGAGGGTGCGATGGGGAGGTTCCCTTGTCAGCATCAATCCCTAAATTATAAGTTCGGGTAAATCACTAATCTCTTTAAGCAACTTTTACAAATTCATTCTTTTTCTTTAAGTATTTCAGTTTTTACTCTACACTGCCACACTCTATAACAGAAACCAAAATTATGTCTTCTGTTGGAAAAAAGATCATGTACATATCCTTATGTGCCTGACATGTTCTATTAATTCAGAAAGGCTTTTCTATAAGAAATTAGCCACTTATTAGGCCACTCAGCAGATTGTATTTTTTATGATTTTAAAATGTACTTGTCAGCTAGCTTTCAAGCCACAATAGGTTCAGCATCAGATGGTAGAGGCTTAACAGACACTTCCTACTTTCTATACAACAGCAGTTAAGTCATTGCTACAGACACAATTATAGGATTACATGACATCACCATGATCCCAGTGACTAACTACGTTTGGTACAAAATACATATTGCCTGAAAATAGCCACCATCACTGTGCTGTGGCTGCAATGATGGTTAATGGTCAAATAAAAGTTTTAAAAACATTGGGACCTGACTGGCTGCAGTTTACACACAAGCTATCTGATAATTAACTGCAGTCACAATGTCATCCACAGGAAAAACGTTTATCACATTTAACTGCTAAAAAGATTACAGTGAAACCTCACTTAACAAGCACCTCCCGTAATGCACAATTGACATAATGAGCAAAACAAATTGTAAAAAAATGAGTGACTTAATGAGCAATGTTTCACATAACAAGTGACAAGAATTTAGTGTGACATCACCATCCATTCATACACTGTGGGGGGAGTGTTCATAATATTAATACCTCCCACTGTCAGCAACAGCATATGAACAATATCTTTAGTACGTACTGCAGTCTGGGTTTAGTGCTCTTTCTGCTACCATCTTAGCGCAGCTTGTGATCACACAGTTTTCTAAACTTATGTTCACACAGTGTTTTTTTGTGCACAAATTTTGATAACTATTATTTAATGTCCTTGAAGATAAGCAGCAAGAAGACGACCATAAGAGAAAGAAAACTACTTTCAAAATAAAATGTAAAATCATTAAAAACCGCGAACGTGGTGTGAGCATTTCTGATTTAGCACGCACATACAATTGGTCTACAGCAAGTATTTGCACTGTCCACAAGAACAAGGACAAGATTAAAGAGACAGATGCTTCAAAGGGAGTGACACGAGTAGCTAAACAACAGTTTCATATTCTGGACCATGTCTAAAGATTGTTCCATATATGGATAAATGAAAAGCAATTGCAAGTTGACACTATTAATGAGAACATCATTTGTGAGAAAGCGAAATGATTTTTGCTGAACTCATTAAGAAGACGCCAGGATCATCAGTGGCCGAATAAGTGTTTAAGAGAAGCCACGGATGGTTTGAGAAGGTTAAGAGAAGAACCGGCATCCACAGCATTTTGAGACATGGTGAAGCAGCCAGCATCGACACAAAGACAGCGGAGAACTTCATTAGCAACTTCAAGATGCTCATAGACTCTGAGGGTTTCTGTCACAACAGGTATTTAATTGTGACAAGATAGGTCTATTCTGGAAAAAAATGCCAAAGTGTATACTTGTAACAGCACAGAAGAAAGCATCGTGTGGTCACAAGCCAATAAAAAGTCATCTCACACTGCTATTCTCTGCCAATGCAAGTAGTGATTTGAAAATTAAATCGCTACTTCAAGAAGTGTAAAGTCCAGAAGAGCAGGTTAAATGTGATGTGGGGGTCCAACAACAAGGCTTGGGTGATGCGTGATATTTTTTGTAATTGGATCAATAAAGTATTTGGTCCTTCGGTGAAAAAATATTTGCTTGAGATGAATTTGCCACTCCATGTCTTGCTTGTTATGGACAATGTTTCTGCCCATTCTCCAGGCCTACAAGATCACCTCCTTGAAGAATTTCAATTCATCAAGATCCAATTTCTGCCTCCAAACACCACTCTGTTACTCCAGCCTATGAATCAGCAGATTATTTCTAACTTTAAGAAGCTGTACACTAAAGCACTCTTCAAGCGCTGCTTTGAGTTGACTAAAGCTACCAATCTTACTCTCAGAGAATTTTGGAAACATCACTTCAAGATCAAGATGATCGAGAAGGCATGGGATGGGTTTACCATGAGAACTCTCACTTCTACTTGGAAGAATCTTCGCCCGGAGTGTGTTGTCGAAAGTGATTCTGAGGCATTTGAGCCAGTACCTGTGGCGCCTGTAGTCAACAAGGTTGTGTCTTTGGCCAAGAGCATGGACCTGTGGAAGATCACAGCCAATAAATGACCACTGAAGAGCTTATGAAATTGCAGTGGGTTTCACACCAGGAAGTTTCTGTGGAAATGATTTCTTCTGAGGAGGAGGTGATGGTAACAGCAAAGCAGCAATCTTCGGGCACAATAAGAGAAATATTGAAAGCATGGGAATCAGTTGCATTGTACGCTGACAATCATCATTCTAATAAAGCAGTGGCTACATGAGCTGTAAATTTATTTGACAATATTGCTATATCGCATTTTTGTCAAGTGTTGAAGCATTGGCAGAAACAATCAAGTATAGATAATTCCTAGTAAAAAAGAATTAATTATATAGTGTGAATAACAAATACATAATACTGTATGTATGATATCAATATAATGGAAGGAAACATTCCACGTGGGAAAAATTATATATAAAAACAAAGATGAGGTGACTTACCGAACAAAAGCGCTGGCAGGTCGATAGACACACAAACAAACACAAACATACACACAAAATTCAAGCTTTCGCAACAAACTGTTGCCTCATCAGGAAAGAGGGAAGGAGAGGGGAAGACGAAAGGAAGTGGGTTTTAAGGGAGAGGGTAAGGAGTCATTCCAATCCCGGGAGCGGAAAGACTTACCTTAGGGGGAAAAAAGGACAGGTATACACTCGCACACACGCACATATCCATCCACACATACAGACACAAGCAGACATATTGGTCTTTAAATATGTCTGCTTGTGTCTGTATGTGTGGATGGATATGTGCGTGTGTGCGAGTGTATACCTGTCCTTTTTTCCCCCTAAGGTAAGTCTTTCCGCTCCCGGGATTGGAATGACTCCTTACCCTCTCCCTTAAAACCCACTTCCTTTCGTCTTCCCCTCTCCTTCCCTCTTTCCTGATGAGGCAACAGTTTGTTGCGAAAGCTTGAATTTTGTGTGTATGTTTGTGTTTGTTCGTGTGTCTATCGACCTGCCAGCGCTTTTGTTCGGTAAGTCACCTCATCTTTGTTTTTATATATAATACTGTATGTATAATTTTCTTTGAATAAATGTCACAAATAAGATAAAACTTTTAGTACTTTTTCTGCATAGAATCAATTATCATATTTTACATTAATTTACATGGGTAAATTGTTTCACTTAATGAGTGTTTTGTATTACGAGCAAGATTCTGGAACGAATTATGCTTTGTATGCGAGGTTCTGCTGTATTGCACTGTACTCAACATCACTCTTATCGATACTGCGACAGAAGAAAAGCACTGTGTACAGCCAGCTTTACATGGTAGGGAAAGTAAAACTCACGTTTCTTCCATCCAGAACAGGACAATGCAGTTTGTCTACCCTGTTCAGTTTGTCAACATGCAGCAAAGGGTCATCTGAAGCTTATCTCACACATGTACTGTCACTTTATGGCAAGAAAAATTGTCAATATGGGAAACTGCCTGCCAAATTGGTGAACACTAAGGTGAAGGCATTAGTTAGTTAGTTTTCATGTTCCATGGATCATTTTGCATGATAGATCATAATGATGTGAAATGAGTCATTTTACATTCACATTACAAATTAATCTGTACATACGGTTACATTCTGAACATTTTTTTCCCAAAATGAAAAAATATATACATACATGTGAGTTAGTAGGTGTTACTCACCACCTTCTATACATTACATTAATAGCAATTCTTATATGGACTATGATTTGTCAAGGAGAAACTTTCTCAATTAATTTTCAAACTTTACTTTGCTGTCTTGTCAGAAACTTTATATCACTGGGTAAGAGATCAAAACTTTTGTTGCAGCGCAGTGCACACCTTTTTGTGCTAAAGACAATCTTAATGTGCAGTAATGAATGTCATTTTTCTATTGGGTATTGTAATTATGTACATCGTTATTCCCTTTGAACTGTAGCGGATTATTTACACAAACTTCATGAGAGAATAAATATACTGTGAAGCAGCAGACAGAATGCCCAACTCTTTAAACAGAGTCTGCTCTTTGAACAGATGTCTACAAGACAATCGTGGGTGAGCACCGCATATTATTCTTACAACATGTTTTTGCACAATGAAGACTTTCTTTCTTGAAGATGAGTTACTCTAGAACATTATTTGACATAAATATCAAAACATATAAATTTACTGATCGGTCTCTCCCAATGATTTGCAATGATTCTAAGTGAAAATGAGGCAACTAAGTTGTTTTAGTACTTCCAAAATGTGCTTCTACCAATTTAAATTCCCATCAATATGGACACCTCAGAATTTTGAAGTTTCCACCTTATTTATTGTTTTCTTTCCATGCATTACACTTATCATTGGTGAAGTATCCCTAGATATTCAAAACTATCCCTAGATATGCAGAACTGAATGTGTTGCATCTTTTTAAAACTGAGGGTGAGACCAATAGGAGAAAACTAGTTAATGATACTTTTGAAGACTTTGTTCACCACTGCTCCTGTTTCTGTGTGTACGCTTGAATTGATTACAATACTGGTGTCATCTGCAAAAAGAACTAATTCTGCTTGTTTTGCATTAGACAGAAGTTCATTTATATACAATAGTGGACCTAAGATTGAACCTTGTAGAATACCATATGTGATTTCTCTCAAGTTAGGAATGTCCCCTGACTATACTGATTGAATTACTGAGTACAACTTTCTGCATTCTTTCGCATTCTGTTGCTATTGTGAGAGAGAAAACACTGAGGATCATCTCATTGGGGTTGTCCACAGTCAACAACACCAACCCATAATCACTATCTAGAAATCATAATTTGTAAGCGTCACGAGAAGAATCTAACAGAACTGCTGTTTTGGAGACAAGTGCAAGGGCTGTGTTGACCACACAATATAAAGCTGCATTCTCATGATCTATTTGGTCTATACAGATCCATTACAAATAACAGTACAAACTTCCCCCCCCCCCCCCCCTCTCCCGCTTCTTTCACAAAAACTGTGGGGGTGCAAAGAAGGCAAGTAAGTAAACAGCTGGAGTGGTACTTGAATCAGTGGTACTGGGTTCTCTTCACTAGCAGATTTGTCTGATGATCGCTGGAGAGTGGGAATAGGCCAAGTACCAACACATACCCCTGGCACAAAGTTTCACAGACTCAGAAGGAAGGTGGGACAGGCATTTTTTGGCCAATATCATTCACGGATGTCAAACACTTCTCGTTGCTATTGAAGTTAATTTGAGGTCTGTGCGGAATTGGTAGCGGATGCTCCAATCTTTTGTGCAGCCATACATCATGGTGATGAACTGGACTTTCAAGACTGCAACACACATGAATGGCATTATGCCCTTCCAAACACCTTCCACAGCCAAAAGGAGGCAGAAGTCAAATGAATGGAGTGACGTGCAGTATCTGCTGGGCTACAGTGAGCGTGTTTGGAATTAGTTAGAACTTGCAGCTTGCTGAAACTCTCTTCACTAACTGGAGGACCTCAAAATAGTACTATCATTTTGATCACCTTGTGGACAGCACACCAGCGAGGATCCAAGCATGTTACCTACAATGCAAGGGATGCAGGAGTACAGTATTCAGCGTCATAACTTTGTCAAGACAAAAGGGTAAGCACATTTGCTCCAACACTGGTTTCTTCTTGCAAATGTTTCTGCACAATAATTAAAATATTTCTACAATAATGAACATTAACTGTTTTTCCTCTAGAGATAAACTGCAATTCCCAATTCAACTGCCATCAAAAACAATGAGCATTACTTTCAAATGGTTTGAGACCACAACCCACTGTAATGACTGACCTTGCCTAACAAAGGGCGTTCAAGGACTACCCCTCTTTGATTTTCTTCATGTTTGTAGAATTTGAAGCTCTGTGCCCAGACATCAATTTTCTAAAGTAGTACAATGAAAAAAAAAAAAAAAAAATTCACCTTTGAGGTTAAGAAGATTCAAAGCACAATTAAGTAGAGGAAAAAAAGAAATATTCTCAACTATTAAAGTAGTCACTGGTAGTAAGGTCAGTACACATTCCAATGTGAAATAATTTAGGTGAAGATAAATGTTAAATACGAAAAACATGGGTCATCAAGTGATTTTATGGACCCCTGCCCACAGAAAAGTAGCGGTGAAATTTGAGAATATTTTGTGTGGTTTTCCTGGGCAAGTTATAGTATTAGGTGGAGATTGCAAATTAGAGTTATAGACTGGGAGATTTTACAGATCTGGGCACATCATAGGGACAGGGAACTGCGTGAAACTATTCTAAGTGCTTTACACTAAAATTACCTAGAGCCGTTAATCAGAGAACCACCTCATGAAGTTAACATCTTAGATCTCCTTGTGACAAACCCCCCAAATTCTTCATTTCAGCGTAGAACAGCGAATCAGTGATCATAAGCCAGTTGCAGCATCACTCAATACAGTGGTAAACAGCAATATCAAGGAACGTAAGGATGATATTTCTGCTGAGTAAGAACAACAATAAGCACACTGCAGATTACATGAGCAAAAACCTTAAGAATTTCATCTTCAGCACTGACACATCAATGGACAAAGTTCAAGAGTGTTCTACAATTAGCTGACAAATACAGTAATGGCAATGTACTCATTTTGTCAGTTTTCAGTCAGAAACAAAAACAAAACAAAAAATTAACTATGTTTGTAGTGAAGTAATGAAAAAAAAAAATCATTTCTTCTCTTGAAATTATGAAACAGTCATACAAAAAAAGTATGGATACTGTACAAATGTGTAAGTACAGTATCCAAATTAAGGAACATAATCCCAGTAAGCTGGGCACAGCTGCTTTGCTTGTCTACAACACGATTTTGTAAATGTCTCTAAGGCAACAGCTCTTCAAGTTCTATAGACAGCTACTGTTTTCGCCTAATGCTGTTTGTGCTTCACAGTCGAAAGCTGTCAAAAGTACTGCAAGATGTCATGGATTTACTTAATTTGAATCGACTGTACGAGTGTCTCAGTAGTTAAGAATAAATTTACTAAAACTTTATGCATAATGTGGCAAATTTTCATGCATCTCAATCCTATCTCCTGAAATACATGTGGCACAATGACATCCTTTTGTAGATGTTTTTAGCAGTAAATGTGGATACAGCCTGCAAACTTTATTGTGGATACAGTAACACAGACATAATATATGTAAACATCATGCATGCTGTCACAGATTTTCACACATCTCATTTGTTTATGACATCACATTTCCTAAACTATGTCAGGTATTTGGTTCATTTCTTCACAGCAATTGTTGCCTGGCAGCAGTGGGTATGTGTACTATGTTTGGTTGAAACCACTCCAGTGATTTACGAGTAGGTGTGGGAAACACACACACACACACACACACACACACACACACACACACACTTTTATAATATGTACATGAATGGAAATGCTTTATAAGGACACCACACAGCAATAGGATTTTTGTAACTTTTTGTATTTATGGTATGGAAAGTTCAAAACTCATATCAACAGCCCAAAGGTAGTTCCGTGCAAACTCTATAAACCTCTCGACAAAATCAACTTTGAAGATTTCCAAGTATGATTACCAGCTTAAGGTAAGGTCAATTTTTCGACAGACAGTGTGGCTCTGTGGCAGTATGCTCACCTATCAAGCAGATGGCCTGATTTTGATTCCTGGAGAGTGCAAATTTTTCAGCGGTGCATGTTCTACAAACATTTCCAAGAAGCATAAAATGCGAAACGATGGAAAATAAGTCTGCTTGAGAATGTGATCGCTGGTCAGTTTCATTTTGGCCATAATTTTTCTATTTAGTTTGAATACCTACGTCATTTGAATATACCATCAATCAAAAATATGCTAATTAACACATATCTAATTGTCATGTTTATGAAAAAATACATGTCATCTTATTTTCAACTACATATCAAACACAAAATCGTAAATTCTTAATTACCAATCTTTTATATAAGATTATTAATAAAGATAGTTTAAATTTAAAAAAATCATTTTACGTTAATTTGTTTTCATCTTCAGGTATTTTAATTTTCATGGAAATGGTCATAAAACATGCACCTTTGTTTAAAAATTTAGCGGAGCCAGGAATCAAACCCGGAGCATCCATGTATCAGGCAAGCATTGTACCACAGAGTCACGCGATTCATCAAAAGAATGATATAGCCTTCAGGTATTAAAGGCACTGGTTTTCTCGAGAATTTTTGTGAGCTGCAATTACCTGCTTTAGCAGTTTGGTGTTTGTGTTCTGAACTTCAATTACCATGAATATAAAAAATATTTTAAAAAACCAATTGCCAAATGGTCTCTTTGTTACACAAGTATGTACCGGGCAAACTTGTGAGGGGTGGAAAAGACCTGCTGTGGTTCAACACCCATGGTAGATAGCTGCTACGAAATCAAAGAGCCTCACTGCAAATTTAAACACAGCCTAAGCCTCACTGACAAATAAAAACTGAACAAAGCCAAAATTGGTGTACAAAGAGCCATGCTTGATACTTTCACTGAATTCAAAAGTAAAATCCCATTTACTAACATGACAGAACATCCTTACAAGTTCTGGTCTTTTGGTAAATCAGAAAATTGATCAAAACCATCTGTCCAAACAAACTGTGACCATAATGGCATTGAAATGGTAGATGACACAGAGAAGACCTGAATACTAGATTTTTTTTCCAAAATTATTTCATTGAGGAAGATCCCACATTAGTTCTTCCTTTAACTTGTAATCCAAATGACAGTTACTGAAATAACTGACCACAGAATAGAAAGGCAACTGAAACCGCTCGACAGAATAAAGGCCACTGGAAGTGATGCATATCAATACAATATGACATAATAACATACAAAAGAACTTGTTCCTCTTAGTACAGCAGTTTCTGAATTAGCAAAGCATTTCTAACATTGGAAAAATGAACAGGTCATTCCCACTTTAAAGAATGGTTGTCCTTGAGGTCCACAAAGCAGTAGACACCAGTGTCCAAATTGACACCGCATTCCTTGACTTTCGGAAGGAGTTAGATACAGTTATGAATTGCCAGCTAATGAACAAAACACAAGCATGCAGAATATCAGATCAGCGGTGTGATTGGATCAAAAAGTTTCTAGCAACCAGGGCATGTCATTCTAACAAAGAGAAATCTTCAGACTTAAAAGTAGGTTCATGCATAACCCAAGGGAATGTTACAGGACCATTATTTTTTATAACATACATGCAAATGACATGGTGGACAACAGTGGGAGTTCCACGAGTATTTTTGCAGATGACACTGTTGTATTCAGAAAAGTTGCAATACTAGAAAATTGTAGTGAAATGTAGAAAGACCTCCACAGGATAGATGCTTTGTGCAGGGAGTGACAATTGACCTTCAACATAAGAAAATGTAACATTTTGTGAATAAATATGCAGAAAACCACATTATTGTATGATTACATGACTGCAGAACAATGGTTACATCCATAAAAATCTGGGAGTAATATTATATGAAAACACCATATAAAACTTATCACTGATAAGGTAGATGCCAGGCAGATATTCACTGGAAGAATTCTTGGGAACTATAGTCTGTCAACAAAGGAAATAGCTTACAAAAGCCTCGTTTGACCGATACTTGAATATTACTCACGAGCCTGGGATTCATAGCAAATAGGATTGACAGAAAAATGAGGGAAGGTCCAAACAAGAGCAGCACATTCCATTACAGGTTCATTTTGTAAGAACAAAAGCACCACTGAGATGCTCAGTGAACTCCAGTGGCAGATGCTAAAAGTGAGCCATCCTTACTGTTTAAGTTCCATGAGTATATATTGCTTCCTATGATGTGTATCTTGCAAAAAGGCCATGTAGGTAAAATTAGAAAAAATTCGAACCCACACAGATTCTTACCAGCATCCATTCTCTGATCAAGGCTATGCTAGCTTATCTAATGGTCTAAATGGCAACTGGCAATCTGATGTGACGAAGAATCTTTGCAAAAGACAGTACAATTCGAATATCTCAAGAAGACAAAGCAGGCCAGGAGGAACTCCTTCCTATTGCCTAGCTTGCCTATCTTCCTTCTTCGCTCTGTTGTAATCATCTCCTCATAGAAGTATCATCATTAACAATTTGAGACACATTGGGTACACAGCAAAGTACAGGCAGTTACGAGACCCTCTTCGCCAGTAGGCCTATGCAATTATACAGAGAGAGGCAGTTAAGAGAGAGAGTGTACAGAACAACAAATTAGAAAGCACACATAAGCTGATAGTTCCCACAAGTGACCATGTGAGCATAGAGTAGCTGCATGCAAACTCTTTAAGTCACATACACGTTGTGTTTGAAACTTTTTTTGCAACAATGATTACAACCATGTTTGCAGCTATTGCTGGGCTATCAATGCCTGCAACATGTTACAAAAACAACTAACTGAGGCTGTGTCAGTACAGATCAAATGAAGCATTGTTTCTGGCCTGTTACTGCTAAATACCAGTGTATAGTGCTAGTGTTAGTTAACAAAATACTCTGGGAACAGTATTATAACTGTGTTGCCTCAGAGTGTGAAATTCAAATACCTGTATTATTGTCAAGACTACTGATATATGTTGTATCGCTACTTATGAGACAGAGGAGTGCCTCTGGAATATGTTACATGCAAACTAAAAATTTAGAAGATAAAACAGGACTACAACCATAAAATTGCTGCTATGCTTCACACCATCAGCAGTAATATAGAAACTAAACTGATGTCTATGAAAACACAATACAGGCATTTTGTATTGGGTTTTCCGAAGCGGAACTGAATTTATGCAAGAGAATGGAGGAATCGTCAGTGTGGATATGGAAAAGGGATCAACAACAACTGCACATTTGTTAGAAGAGATTATAAACATCACTGCAGACGAGATGGCAGCTGTTGGTAATAAAGATTTGATTTTATATATTAATGTAACAACATTATAAGTATGTCAAGAAGCAATGAAACATATACTTCAAAGAAACTTCCTGGCAGATTAAAACTGTGTGCCGGACTGAGACTCGAACTCGGTCCGGCACACAGTTTTAATCTGCCAGGAAGTTTCATATCAGCGCACAAATACTTCAATGTTATTTACATAACTAGACTGCCATTACATAATAACGCTTTGACCAATGTTGCACAAACTGCATGAACTATTTGAGATATGGCTGGCTTTCAGATATGGAATACATATGCAAGACTTTGGAAGGAATCTCCTACTACCAGAAACTGAAGACTAATAGCAAGTCATTGCTTAATTGTAATTGATTTTCTGAAATTTGTGTCTTTCTTTGAAAGAAATAGCTCTACCATATTTGTTAGAATTTCAAAATCAGCTGATGACATCCTAGTGAAACTATGAAAAGCAGCACAATCTTCCACATTCAGTTCACACACATCATTCCTGTCAGATTCTATAGTATGTTTTTGTTCAACACAACAATTACACTTTCATTTTCATCTGTTTATATTGTTGAATACTGTTAATGCTCATATCATCAATTAATTCCCTTTGGTGAACGTACTGTAGCAAACAATGTGAATACACAGCAAGAAATGTTTGCCATTAGCTCCATTGTAGGATACAACATGAATATCTATTGTTTGCCACTAGTGTCATAGGTACACATACAATGCTGCAAACAGAAACATGTTTGTCAACTCAGTGCTAATATGGCTTTAGTTTTTGTGCACAACTGACAGGCATAAATAGGTGGCCAGAGAGCCTGTCAGCAGTACTTTCCTGTGTACAGTGAGTGGCAGCAGCCAAGGGAGGTGTCCTTAGGAACAATAGTGAGCAACTGTCAGCCAATGACCAGCATGTTAGTTTGGGAGAGGCACTTAAGTTGATTCCACATACTTTCAATGGTAATAAGGCACAATCAAATTTTTCAGTTTCCAGAATGAAATTTTCACTCTGCAGCAGAGTGTGCGCTGATATGAAACTTCCTGGCAGATTAAAAGTCTGTGCTGGACCGGTACTTGAACTTGGGAGCTTTGCCTTTTGGGGCAAGTGCTCTACCAACTGAGCAACCCAAGCACAACTCAAGACCCATTCTCACAGCTTTACTTCTGCCAGCACTTGCCCACAAAAGGTAAAGGTCCTGAGTTCAAGTCTCAGAATGGCACACAGTTTTAATCTGCCACAAAGTTTAAAAGTTTTCAGTTAATTGTGATAATGCATTTGAGCTTGCGTTCCAAAGTAAAGCAAGAGGTATTGTAAAAGTTTGGCACAGACAGAAGAGATACTGGATGGTTTAAGGAAAACCAAGTATTTGTCAATCCTAAAGTTAGCAAAAGGTTACTATCCAGTCCAGTTGGATGAGAAGCATAGGCAAAAGGTAGCTTTCAATCAAACAAACAGGAATTATAAATATAAAGGATAGAGAAGGGGTTGAAAGTAGTGGTCAAGCACGTTCCAACAGTTTATGAATGCCAGTCTGACATGATTCCAAGGAGGTAAGTTCATTTAACTTGATGACATTGTGATAGTCTAATCAGCAAAGAGCAAACCGTACGGCCGACCAAGGACCAGAAGAGACTTAGAATGACAATTGGAAATTGCAAGTCAACAATTATTAGTTTCTGAATAAGGACGGGCGCTGATAACCTCGCTGTTGTGCGCCCTAAAACACTAACCATCATCATCATCTGAATAAGGATGTCCCCTAATTAGGTCATGTATTCTTGGTTAACAGACTGAAAACCAGTAAAGTAGAAATACTCTACAAGAATTACACAAGAAAGAAGTGTCAAACTTACAAGCGGTGGAACAAAAGAATTCATCTCAAATGCTAAAGGAAGTATTACTCACTCACTGCATGGAAAAATTCCTCACTCAATGCACTATCTTCTTTTCAACAAGGAATTTGTAATTACAACATATTCATTTCCACTGAGACTGAATTGACCCAACAGAGACTAGAAAAGTGCTTGCAAGTGGCATGCACTTCTAGAAGCTTAACAAAGCTAAGTGGTCATATATCAGCACTGACAGAGAGCCAATGCCCATATGCTTGGCAATAAATATTTCAGACCATACACATCCGGCAGAAAGCTTATTGTACGTTTAGACCGTAACCCCTAATGCTACATATAATGTTCGTTTTTACTGTTAATTTAGTCATGTTGAAGCTTGAGGAATAAGACTAGCAGATTCTTGACAAGGAAGGTAAACAGAATGGAGAAGCAGATGCTCCTTCCAGTAGGAGAAATTGCAGGCACAGTGCTCAGCAGAGACACTACCATAAACAGTGCAGCAGCTCCGGGAGCTGCAGCAGGCATCACAGTCATGTGGGAGGAGCTACAGCAGGCCATCACGACTGATGGAACAGCCGGCAAACTGGAGCAAAGTGCTGGTCCCTCACATGAAGACTCAAAAACCAAGTCTGGCCCAAGTACATGTGGGGAAGTCCAGTGAATAAAAGATTATATATATATATATATATATATATATATATATATATATATAGAGAGAGAGAGAGAGAGAGAGAGAGAGAGAGAGAGAGAGAGAGAGAGAGAGAGAGAGACTGACTATTATGGAACGGTATCATAATTTGTTAGTGGATGGGTAGCAGGGGATGTTACCACGATTAAAGAAGTGTATCTCCTGGGATGAAATGACAGCAGGAGATATAGAAGAGTATGAGGCATGTCCAGAAAGTAAGAGTACTGAGCCTCTGGCACTCAAAGTAATTTCTTTCACAAAGTTTACAGCACTTTGATCAAGAATAAGATGTTGGCAGTAGAACATGTGCTCTTCTTAGTCAGCTGAAAAAACCTTTTAGCGCCATTTGTTGTTGTTGTTGTTGTTGTTGTTGGTGGTGGTGGTGGTGTTCCTATGGTACCTAAATGCTGAGGTCATCAGTCGCTTGTGCCATTTGGAAACGAGTGTGCGTATTGTAAACCCCAACAGTTGCAAAGTGAGGGGCATAATCTGGTTTCCACTTGCAGATTTTTAACTAAACCAAAACTGTTTATGGCATAAAGCTTACCAATGTGTACAGGTGATTCCAGTAAGAAAGCTGGCAGAATGAATGTTCGCAATGAAAAGGAAGTGTGTGTGTGTGTGGGGGGGGGGGGGGGGGGGGATACCCTCACTCTTGATTGATGAGATGGTGAGCAAGACTGAAGAAATGATTTGTGGTGACTGTGAATTGACTTTGGATGAGATGAACACAATGTTTCCAAAAATTTCTATATCCTTCTTCAATGAAATCATTACTGAAGCACATGGTTTTCAAAAATTGTAGATCAAAACAGCTCACAGATCACCACAAAGTCAATGAAATTTCACATTCATGGGAATTTCTCGAGTGTTCTAAACTGGAAAGTGAACAGTTCCTTGATTCTACTGTGACTGGCAACAAAATGTGGGTGGCTCTCTTCACATTCCTTGATTCTATTGTGACTGGCAACAAAATGTGGGTGGCTCTCTTCACACTTTAAATGTAAAGACAATCGATGCAGAGATAACATCTCTCTTCTCCACCAGTGAAAAAATTCAAAACTGTCCTTTCATCCCAAGAAATCATGGCCTCTGCCTTAGGACCATAGAGGGATTCTCTCCACAAATGATGAGCAGTATTGTTGAACCCTAAACACAATACAAACGGCACTACAGAATACAAGAAGGTGTATGTCAATGAGGGTGGATGCTTGTTACATGACAATTCACATCCCTCATCCCCATAGAGCCAATGTTACAAAAAAAGCTCAGATTCATATTACTGGACATCAACTACCAGCCTGTTCAATCCCTGATATTTAGTTTTGATCTTCTCATCTCCCTGAAATTGTTTATGGGTGGAAAAAGATTTTCTACTGACTATGACATCCAGAGAGCCATGAAACAATGGGCGAAATATGTTGAACAAGACTCTTCTGATGATGGTATCAGAAAGCTCTTTCTTTTGCTCACAAAGCACATTAAGTGTGGAGGCAACTATATCAAAAAATAGTGTTTTACATAAATTGGTAAATTTTTAAGTTTTTCATAAATATATTGCCTTTTCGATTTTAAAACAAGTGATTAATTTCAATTTTTGAATATGGCTCGTACATCATCTGGAAATTGAGAGTTGTCAGTTGAATAAGGTAACTCAAAGTAAAATTAAAATGCCTGGAAATAATTGCCTCCTCAGAAAACATATATGAATGATGTTATTGACATTGTGGGGCTGCTGAACCAAATGGAACAAGGTAATAAATATGTATTAATGTTCCAGGCTACATTAACTCAAGATATCATGCAACAACTGATTGGAGAGGTGTCGACACGATAGGACACGTTGGCGAAAAGAGTAATCATATTATTTTATCCGTTTTGATTGGAGAACATCACAACTGTTTTTTCAAGTTACACTGTAGTAAATACTGCAACCAGCCACAAGGTGTTTTTTTTTTTTTTTAAAAAAAAATGATTTTATTGTGCCATTAGTAGTTTTGGGCCTAAGACCATCCTTAGATGGTAGCGTTGACTTATTTGCAAGCTTTACTTCTGTGACTACAATATAACAAAGCTTTTGTGATGCAGAGTTTACAAAATGTTTCACATTTGTTATATTTTAGAACGCAAATGTAAAATTTGCAAAGAAGTCAATGATACCATCGGGCAATGGGCTCAAGCCCGAAAGTAGTAATGGTACAATTAAATCATTTCAAAAAAAGCTTGTGGCTGGTCGCAGTATTTCCTTACTGCATAATTAATAATAGTAGTTCGGAAAACCATCATGCTGCTAAGTGCAAGTGGAAGTAATTTTGTCAGTGACATAATTAAAAGACAGTGCAAATTGATTAGGATCGCATAGATGCAGTGATCAATTATCACACACAAAGTAAGTATGCTCTGGAGAGCAAAATGTACAATTACGGAAATGTGGGAAACTTCGGGACTGAGCACAAACAGACTGGGATGACCGAGGTTTTTATGCTTAACACTACACTACATAGTGCAACTGAATATACCCCTCAAGAGCTCTTGTTTACAGAACCGTATAATATTGCAGGCACATTACAGCAGAGCCTGACAGGCTGGATATATTACATTTTTTAATTAAAAGAATGTACGCAAACAATGTACTGTAGTGTGGGTCAGTAGAATGCACAGTGCAAAACAAAGAATAAAAAGCACTTCAGCAGGACTCAAGAACAAACATACTCATAATCTAAGTTCCGCAACAATTGCTGCACAATCAGAGTGTGGCATAGGAGGTTAAGAGTTTTTAGCAAACAGAACACAGCATGTTGTTATCAATGGAGAGACGTCTACAGATGTTAAAGTAACCTCTGGCGTGCCACAGGGGAGTGTTATGGGACCATTGCTTTTCACAATATATATAAATGACTTAGTAGATAGTGTCGGAAGTTCCATGCGGCTTTTCGCGGATGATGCTGTAGTATACAGAGAAGTTGCTGCATTAGAAAATTGTAGCGAAATACAGGAAGATCTGCAGCGGATAGGCACTTGGTGCAGGGAGTGGCAACTGACCCTTAACATAGACAAATGTAATGTATTGCGAATACATAGAAAGAAGGATGCTTTATTGTATGATTATATGATAGCGGAACAAACACTGGTAGCAGTTACTTCTGTAAAATATCTGGGAGTATGCGTACGGAACGATTTGAAGTGGAATGATCATATAAAACTAATTGTTGGTAAGGCGGGTACCAGGTTGAGATTCATTGGGAGAGTGCTTAGAAAATGTAGTCCATCAACAAAGGAGGTGGCTTACAAAACACTCGTTCGACCTATACTTGAGTATTGCTCATCAGTGTGGGATCCGTACCAGGTCGGGTTGACGGAGGAGATAGAGAAGATCCAAAGAAGAGCGGCGCGTTTCGTCACTGGGTTATTTGGTAACCGTGATAGCGTTACGGAGATGTTTAATAAACTCAAGTGGCAGACTCTGCAAGAGAGGCGCTCTGCATCGCGGTGTAGCTTGCTCGCCAGGTTTCGAGAGGGTGCGTTTCTGGATGAGGTATCGAATATATTGCTTCCCCCTACTTATACTTCCCGAGGAGATCACGAATGTAAAATTAGAGAGATTAGAGCGCGCACGGAGGCTTTCAGACAGTCGTTCTTCCCGCGAACCATACGCGACTGGAACAGGAAAGGGAGGTAATGACAGTGGCACGTAAAGTGCCCTCCGCCACACACCGTTGGGTGGCTTGCGGAGTATCAATGTAGATGTAGATGTAGATGTAGAAGAAACCTAAACACTAGTGTCAAGGGCCTTACACAGCAGTGTGGGCAAAGGGACCAGATGCTGTGGTCTAAGAAAGAATAAGTACTTACTAGTCAGCATTAACAGATTAAAAACACTCTTAATTACAAATAACTCTGAGATACTTTTTTGTCAGGATGGTGTAGACAATGTGGCTGCTGGGATACACAGGGGAATCCAATCTTGTTCCACAGATGATCAAATACTGACTTTTGCCAGGACTATGATACGGCATAATGGAAAAGGCAAGCATTTTAGTGTCACTTGGAGGGTGATCAGTTACTTTTATCTCTTACACTTAAAATATTAAATTAATGAAACCGAAAGAGCTCCACAGTGAATTGTAGGAGTCTGTATAAATGGACTGAGAGCTCAGAACGTGGGTTGGTACATTACTAGCCATCAAACTGGCATTCTACTGGCACGTTACAATGATACAGAAAATGAAAAACCCATTCATGAAACTGTCTCAACAGTAAGTCAGAACAGAAACACAGAGACAACTAAATTTGCAGTCGAAGTCGGTAAGATATTATTTGGCACACAAAACTAAAATGATTACTCATATGTGAGCAAACACAGTTACTACAGTTCACGAATAAACAACTAAATTTAGGAAAGTAACATTAGGCAGTTTCAACCAGACAATGTATTCAAAGACCAGAAACAAAGAAATGATTACAGCAGGACTGAAAAAGCTAGGTAGGCACCTTGAGGACTATAAGAACAGTACGGTCAAAGCATTACTGCAGTAAGGAAATTATTTACTATACATGATACCAAAAGACAGTATGCGCTATAACAAGCATAAATGTGATCCATGCAGTATTTTACAAACACATAAGATACAATGAAGTACAGGTTGTGCACATTACTGAACACACTGCACAACATTAATATAGATTACAGAATAGGTCGAGCACTCATTCGTGATCGCTTAAATAATACTGTTTCTTTGGCAGCTCACCAGAGTGTGCCTCAGGGCTGACCCAGGCGGCTTCTGTAAGCAGACCTGTGAACTGTAAGGATGCATGATCCTTGAAATCGCGATAGTCATGAGTGAAGATACATCAGTATGTGAAACTGAGTACAAACAACTATCATGCAAAGAAATCAGTCAATTTAATACACTACTGGGCATTAAAATTGCTACACCAAGATGAAATGCAGATGATAAACGGGTATTCATTGGACAAATATATTATACTAGAACTGACATGTGATTACATTTTCACGCAATTTGGGTGCATAGATCCTGAGAAATCACTACCCAGAACAACCACCTCTGGCCGTAATAACGGCCTTGATACGCCTGGGCATTGAGTCAAACAGAGCTTGGATGGCGTGTACAGGTATGCGGCTTCAACACGACACTGCAGTTCATGAAGAGTAGGGACTGGCGTACTGTGACAAGCCAGTTGCTCGGCCACCATTGACAAGATGTTTTCAATTGGTGAGAGATCTGGAGAATGTGCTGGCCAGGGTAGCAGTCGAACATTTTCTGTTCCGAGAAACGCCCGTACAGGACCTGCAACATGCGGTCGTGCATTATCCTGCTGAAATGTAGGGTTTCGCAGGGATCGAATGAAGGATATAGAGCCACAGGTCATAACACATCTGAAACGTAACGTCCACTGTTCAAAGTGCTGCCAAAGCGAACAAGAGGTGACTGAGACGTGTAACCAATAGCACCCCATACCATTACGCCGGGTGATACGCCAGTATGGCAATGACGAATACACGCTTCCAATGTGCGTTCACCGCAATGTCGCCAAACACGGATGCCACCATCAAGATGCTGTAAACAGAACCTGGATTCATCCGAAAAAATGACGTTTTGCCATTCGTGCACCCAGTTTCGTCGTTAAGTACACCATCGCAGGCGCTCCTGACTGTGATGCAGCATCAGGGGTAACCGCATCCATGGTCTCCAAGCTGATGGTCCATGATGCTGCAAATGTCGAACTGTTCATGCAGATGGTTGTTGTCTTGCAAACATCCCAATCTGTTGACTCAGGGATCGAGACATGGCTGTACGATCCGTTACAGGCATGCGAATAAGATGCCTGTCATCTCGACTGCTAGTGATACGAGGCCGTTGGGATCCAGCACAGCATTCCATATTACCCTCCTGAACCCACCGATTTCATATTCTGCTAACAGTAATTAGATCTCGACCAACGCGAGCAGCAATGTCGCGATACGATAAACTGCAATCGCGATAGGCAACAATCCGACCTTTATCAAAGTCGGAAACATGATGGTACGCATTTCTCCTCCTTACATGAGGCATCACAACAACGTTTCACCAGGCAACACCAGTCAACTGCTGTTTCTGTATGAGAAATCGGTTGGAAACTTTCCTCATGTCAGCATGTTGTAGGTGTCGCCACCGGTGCCAACCTCGTGTGAATGCTCTGAAAAGCTAATCATTTGCATATCACAGCATCTTCTTCCTGTCGGTTAAATTTCGCATCTGTAGCATGTCATCTTCATGGTGTAGCAATTTTAATGGCCAGTAATGTACAATTTGTAAGGAAAATTTCATTCTGTGATCATGAGAGTACCAAGCAATAATGCTGCGGCCAGTCCCAGAAATTCCTTCCAGCTGTGTGGGAAAATTCAGTATGGTAAATGGAAGTGCGTGGACTCAGTTCAGTCAAAAAAAGTATCTGTCCATCACTCCCAGAGATGAGTAATTTACAGTATTGAGTAACAATACCAGTTAACCCTTGTCAAAGTAACAAGAACAGGAAAACAAAAATCCCTTAGTGTTGTGGAGTACAATCACAAGTACTGCTACTCTCAGAACATGTGAAAATATCAAATGTAACCAGCATTAACATCATGCCAGGCTGTAAGCTGGAACTTGACTGCTGTATGATAGATGACAAAGAATGAAATGAGCTCAAGCTAAACATATCTGTATGGCAAATTGTGCAGCAGGTCGATATAAAACTAGATGAATTACAAATGGAGATATACAACCAACCGAGAAATATCTGTCATAAATTCTATATGAAAAATTATGCAGTCATCATTTACTCAAGCTGTAGTATAGTAATGTTAATAATAATGATGATAATGATCATGTCTCTGTATATACCGTAAATGCTGTCAAGATTGTATCTAGACTGATTTCAAAAGTATGATTGACAACTGTTGTGGATGCACGAAAAACACAATAGTGAACCATTATGGAGGGGGCATAGATGAGAATGGTACCTTCCTGTACAGATGATGTCACAACCACAAGAATAAGCTATTTTCAACAGGGAGAATATTTGGTTGGGGTAATGGAAAAAGAACACTGTAATCATGGAAGGAAGTATTAGCAACAACATTATAAAGCTATCTGTATTCTCTTTCAAGAATGGTGTTATACGCATGGTATGCAATTTTAACATAATGTACTACTGATGAAAAGCTCTCAGGTTTCCAGCTGGAAGCAGCATTGGGATACTGCAACGTTTCGATCAGTGTCATAATCATCATCTACTAGTATTGGGATACTGCAGCGTTTCGATCAGTGTCATACTCATCACCTACTAGCAAAGTATTGAGATACTGCAGATCTGACAATATTTATACTAGTGATGCACCCTCTCCATTTGGCTGCAAGCGGTTGGCTCTGTAGGACTGGCAAACAGAGCAAGGCATGGGGATACAGTGGTGCACATTGGCCCCGTCACACAAACAGAAAACAGCAGTGACAGAACGTAGCATAAACAATGATCACGCATTTGACTTTGAGAACGCAAAGTTACTATGACTAACAAGCTGGCAGTCAATATGCAGAGAATGGAATAAGATTGCACGTAAAGTAAAGAAATGTCAAATGTTGAAGTGTTAACAGTAAATTGCCTATGCACTCATAACAAAGTTCCTGAATTTCCCAGTCTCCAGGAAAGCTTCCACACTTAAATTATGCTTGAAACTGAGATCTGGATGAAGCTTGAAGTAAAGAGTTTTGTAACATTTAATGAGGCATGGAATTTACATTGAAAACTGAAAACATAGGTTACACAGCACATGAGGGGACGGGGAGGGGGGTAATGTTCATTGCAATCTGTTGTAACTGCGACTGAGATGGTCGTGGGGTAGCAATGGCAGAAAGAGCGGCAGGACTCGCGGAGAGGTCCGCGAACAACAACACAACAGGAGAGCATGGACACAACCAACGAGAGACAGAACGAATACAACAAGATCAAACAACGGAGTCACAAGGAAACTAACACGTCCACTTGTACACAGAACAAGGAAGTAAGCTGTCTAACACGAGGCGAGATGTCAACCGACGTACGCGAGAATAGACTGGCTGGCTGAGCGAGAGGCAGGCACTTAAGTACGCTATCGGGGGTGCCACGTGTTCCACTGTGGTGCCCTCACACTAAAAGTGAGCCAGGAGGCGCGCACCGCCACAGCTTACAGTGCGATGGTGCAGAGACCTCCATGGGTCTTCAACATCCATGACATCTGGCACGGATTCAAATTCCGCGGCGCATGGTACCAGATAATCGACAAAAATATTGTGCCTGTTGAGGTTAAAAATTGAGTATGACTGTGAACTTATCCATACGCAATTAACAAGACTAGATGGACTGGAGTTAATCATTAGATGTCTTTACTGGCTACCTGATTCACAATTGTAGAACAATTCAAAGTAAATCTATGCTGAGTAGTGCGGAAGTACCCCAATCATGCAACATTAGTTGGACATGGTTTTGGCCCACCAAGTGTAAAATACAATGTGTTTTGATTCATTTCATATAGTACAAACAGACTTGTGAACAACTTCTCAACACATTTTCTGAAAACTCTGTTCAGTAACTAGTTTGACAACCATATGGAATGGAAATATTTTAGACCATGTAGCTACAAACAGGCCTGACCTTATAGGCAGTGTCAGTAGAGACAGGGATCAGTTATCATGACATCATAGCCATGATGATTACTACATACATAAATCTATCAAGAAGACAGAGAGATTTTGTGCTCAAAAAAGCAAATAACAGCTGTTAGCAACTTACTTAGATAATGAATGGACATCATTTAGTTCAAATATGATGGATACAGAGAAATTTTGGACAATGTTTAAACTAAGTGCAAATCACACACTGGAGAAGTACGTGCCGAGTAAGGATACTAAGGACGAAAAAAGATTATGTGATGTTTTTGATATGACACTCATGTCAGTGAATTTTCCTTATGTGTTCATTAATGGTTCTGTCAACAATCACAGTATTTATTAGGCAACTAGTTTTGAACCGTCACAGGTTCAGTTTCAAGCTTGGCCTACTGAGACTACAAACACAGTACATAGTTGTCAATGAATAGTGAATACGAAATTGGTATTACAATAAAATGTTCAAGAATATAACAGAAATTAATTATTTGAACACAAACATACCTGTGCTGACAATGCCTGACCTCAATAATACACATTAAGTAGCAACACATGCTCTACACATGTTTGCAGGATGAATGCACAATCCTGAGAGAGCTCCCTGCCGCCGCCGTATAAGCAGCAGCCAGCAGCAAGTCGCACTCTTAGTTCACTTATTTGTTTCATAGTTTAATTCTTAATTTTCTTGCATGTTTTTGTGTACTTGCATAGTTTAATTCACAAATTTCAGGCATATTATAGTATTTGAGAGTTGTGGCATCGCATTTTAGTACCCGTTAGTGTAAATTAGTGTAGCCGTCAGTCATTTGTTTGTTTTGAGCAGCTTGTGAGATAAAGAGAGGGGAAAAAAAAAAATTGTTAGGGATCGATAGGGACTGCAGCTGTTGTGTACGGATTCAGGGGGAATTGGCCACCGTCTGTAAACAGTTGGAAGTTGTGTTGGCCGAGGTCAACAGGCTCCAGGCTGTTGCCCTGGTCTGCGGTGACGTTGGGACACACGAGGTCAGCACTTTGGCACCTCTGGAACCTGTAGCATCAGATGCCACTGCGCCCTCGGATTCGGACGTCCCTGCCGGTTGACACTTGCCTGACAGTGATTGACGAACTGTTGCAGTGTCTCAAATCCCCAGGTGGAAGGCAAAAGTCGGAGCTTGCTGCAAGGCTGTAACCTTACGCCTCCGTAACAGGTTTGAGGTACTGCCCACTGCTGAAAGTACTTCTGAGCCAGCAAGGGCGGCCTCGCCTGTTGAGGCAGTGGCTGGTCTTCCTGAGAGGTCCGGACAAGTGCAGAGGGTGGGATTGCTTGTCATTGGGAGCTCCAATGTTAGGTGGGTGATGGAGCCCCTTAGGGATATGGCAGCTAAGGATGGGAAGAAAGCCAATGTGCACTCAGTGTGCATACCGGGGGGAGGGGAGTCATCCAAGACGTGGAAAGGGTCCTTCTGGATGCCATGAAGGATACAGGGTGCAGCCAACTGCAGGTGGTGGCTCATGGCGGCACTAATGATGTGTGTCACTATGGATCGGAAGAGGTTCTCTCCAGTTTCCGACGGCTATCTGAGTTGGTGAAGACTGCCTGTCTTGCTAGTGAGATGAAGACAGAGCTCACTATCTGCAGCATCATCAACAAGACCGATTGCGGACCTTTGGTACACAGCAGAGTGGAGGGTCTGAATCAGAGGCTCAGATAGTTCTGCGGCCGTGTACGCTTCAGATTCCTCGACTTGCGCCATAGGGTGGTAGGGTTTTGGGTTCCGCTAAATAGGTCAGGTGTCCACTACACACAGGAGGCGGCTACACGGGTAGCAGGGGCTGTGTGGCATGGACTGGGTGGTTTTTTAGATTAGACAGTCTCAGCAAAGATCGAAAAGGGCTCCAGTCTCAAAGGGTACAGAACAAAGAAACAACGAGAATCGACCAAGCAACAGTAGGTACTGTAGTTGTAAATTGTCGTAGCTATATTGGAAAAGTACCAGAGCTTCAAGTGCTGATAGAAAGCACTGAAGCTGAAATCATTATAGAAACAGGAAGCTGGCTAAAGCCGGGGATAAATTCTGACGAAATTCTTACAGAGGTGCAAACCGTGTTCAGAAAGGATAGATTAAATAAAGTAGGTTGTGGCGTGTTTGTGTCTATTGGTAGTAGTTTATCTTGTAGTGAAGTTGAAATAGACAGTTCCAGCGTATTACTATGGATAGAGGGTATACTCAGCAGCCATACCAAAATAATAATTGGCTCCTTCTACTGCCCCCAGACTCAGATGATATAATAGCTGAACAGTTCAAAGAAAACATCTTCCGAAATTGTACTAAATGCTTTCTCTGAGAATTACTTTGAACAATTAGTTCATGAGCCCACACGAATTGTAAATGGTTGCGAAACCACACTGACCTCTTAGCCACAAATAATCCTGATTTAATAGAGAGCGTCATGACGGATACAGGGATTAGTGAACACAAGGTCATTGTAGTGAGGCTCAAAACCATATCAACTTAAACCACTAAAAATAAATTCAAAATATATCTATTTATAACAGCAGATAAAAATTCTGCTTGATGTCTTCCTAAGAGAGAGTCTCCATTCCTTCCAAGCTAATTATGTAAGTGTAGACCAGATGTGGCTCAAATTACAGTATCCATAGCAATAGATAGATTCATACCACATAAGTTAATAAAAGACGGGACTGATCCACCATGGTACACAAAACACTGTTGCAGAAGCAACGAAAAAAGGCATGCCAAATTCAAAAGAACGCAAAATCCCCAAGGCTGGCTAAGTTTCACAGAAGCTCAAAATTTAGTGTGGATGTCAATGCGAGATGCTTTTAATAGTTTCCACAATGAAACATTGTCTCAAAATATGGTAGAAAACCCAAAGTTATTCTGGTCATATGTAAAGTACACCAGTGGCAAAAAACAGTCAATACCATCACTGCGCGATAGCGATGGAAATGGTACCAATGATGATTCCACTAAAATGGAGTTACTAAACACAGTTTTCCATTATTCCTTCATGAAAGAAGATGAAGTAAATATTCCAGAATTCGAAACCAGAACAGCTGTTAGCATGAGTGACATAAGAGTAGATATCTTAGGTGTTTGCAAAACAACTCAAATCACTTAAGAAAGGCAAGTCTTCTGGTTCAGATGATATACCAGTCAGGTTCCTTTCAGAGTATGCAGACACAATAGTGCCTTTCTTAGCAATAATATACAACCACTCACTTGACGAAAGGTCTGTTCCTAAAGACTGGAAAGTAGCACAGGTCACACCAATATTCAAGAAAGGAAATAGGAATAACCCATTGAATTACAGACCCATATCACTGACCTCAATTTGCAGTAGGATTTTGGAGCATATACTGTACTCTAACATTATGAATCACCTTGAAAAAAAAATGACTTATTGCTACATAACCAACACGGATTCAGAAAATATCGTTCTTATCCCCATGAAGTAATGAGTGCTGTCTACAAGGGATCTCAGATCGATTCCATATTCCTTAGATTTCCAGAAGGCTTTTGATACAGTTCCTCACAAGCGACTGTTAATCAAATTGTGTGCATATGGAGTATCGTCTCAGTTGTGTAACTGGATTCGTGATATCCTCTCAGAGAGGTCACGGTTCATAGTGATAGACAGTAAATCATCGATCAGAACAGAAATGATATCTGGCATTTCACAAGGTAGTGTCATAGGCCCTCTGCTGTTCCTGATTTGCGTAAATGATCTAGGTGATAATCTGAGCAGCCCACTTAGATTTTTTGCAGATGACGCAGTAATTTACCGTCTAGTAAAATCATCAGATGATCAATTCCAATTACAAAATGATCTTGAGAGAATTTCCGTATGGTGCTAAAAGTGGCAATTGGCACTAAACAAAGAAAAGTGCGAGGTCATCCACATGGGTACTAAAAGAAATCCAATAAATTTTGGGTATATGATAAATCGCACAAATCTAAGGGCTGTCAATTCGGCTAAATACCTAGGAATTACAATAACAGCAACTTAAATTGGAGAGACCACATAGATAACATTGTGGGCAAGGTGAAACAAAGAGTGCGCTTTGTTGGCAGAACACTTAGAAGATGTGACAAACCCGCTAAAGAGACAGCCTACATTACACTTGTCCGTCCTCTGCTGGAATATTGCTGTGCGGTGTGGGATCCTTACCAGGTAAGATTGACAGAGGACACTGAAAAAGTACAAAGAGGGGCAGCTTGTTTCATGTTATCGCGGAATAGGGGTGAGAGTGTCACTGATATGATACACAAGTTAGGGTGGCAGTCACTGAAACAAAGGTGGTTTTCTTTGCGGCGAGATCTATTTATGAAATTTCAATCACCAACTTTCTCTTCCAAATGTGAAAATATTTTGTTGACACCCACCCATGTAGGGAGAAATGATCATCATAATAAAAGAAGAGAAATCAGAGCTCGAACGGAAAGATTTAGGTGTTCCTCTTTCCCAGGTGCCATTCGAGAGTGGAATGGCAGAGAAGTAGTATGCAAATGGTTGGATGAACCCTCTGCCAGGCACTTAAGCGTGAATTGCAGAGTAACCATGTAGATGTAGATCCACACGTCTGTTACCAACTCAAACTCACATTGGAGGTCAACATAGCCAACAACACTGAGAAACCTTCGATGGAACTAGCATCACATCTCATGTACAAGCACACATCTGCAGCCAATGGGCATGTTGTGTTCTTAAAAAAAAATGTATATGTGCCTAAGCACATTTCTTAAACCTGACATCAATACAATGCAAAACAACAACAAATGTACAGGTGTTACACAAATACAAATACTGGTGTGACATGTATACCCATTACATATTTGAACAGAAGACAAGCATTTCATGTCCAAGTGTGTGTCCTCGGCCGATAGACATATTTAATTAAAATAAGGGGCATCACAGCATCTTCATTAACCAGTCACATGTAACATAAAGTACAATGAAACAAATCACATTTGTTGTACCATTACAAATTTTGTGTTGTACAAACCGATGGTTGTCTTCCAAAAGTCTACATACATATACATAGTTTACATACACAAAACACTTAACAACAATACATATCATTTTTCTAGCCAATAATTTTTGTAGAAAGCAGTTACATAGTCGCACGAAAATAGTTTCTCACAGCACTGAATCATTACTACAACTTAAAATCGCCTTGTCCTGCACTCAAAGTGCATATCTGTTCATGTGAATCCTGTTGTTAATTACAGGGGACAAATACAGAAATATGAATACTCAAGCATTTTACGTATTTCCAGACAATTTTGTATTGCTAGTCATGCATGCTGCATGAACATCTTTTTCATATAGTGTCCCTATGATCACACCACCCTTCAGATATACATATACCTGACATAATTTACTAACTAGACATGCTAATCCAATAATTACAGACACACTTAAATGCTCTCCTTTGTAACATTGTTTCAAATTCAAACATTCTGATCCAACATGTTTGCTGATTTGATATGTATCTCAGGACAAGGCAATTTCAAGCTGGTCGTGCAGGACATGATGTAGTAATGATTCAGTGCTATGAGACACTGTTTTAGTAGGACTATGTAACTTTTTATTTTTCAGGTCCATCTCGATCACATAAATTTTTACATTTCACTATGAGCGGTTTTGGCTACTGCCATCTTCAGATCATAAAATATTCTGATGTAGTATAAATGTCAAACTAAACATGTACGTACATAGTAAGCACTTACTATGTACCTACATGTTTAGTTTGATGTTGATACTACATCAGAATATTTTATGATCTGAAGATGGCAGTAGCAGAAACCAGTCATAGTAAAATGTAAAAATTTATGTGATCAAGATGGACCTGTAAAATAATGTGCCAAAAATATGATCACAGACTCATTTTCAGACTTTATGTCTTCAGTTGGTATGTAACTTTTTTTACAAAACTTATTGGCTAAACTAATGACAAGTCTTGTTTTTAAATGTTTTATTTATGAAAACTATATGTACGAAGACATTTGGAAGACAACCATCTGTATGTGCAAGGCAAAATTTGTAATGGAGCAACAAATGTGATTTGTTTCATTGCATTTTATATTACACATGACTCGTTAATAAGTGCTACGATTCCCCCTATTTTAGCGTGATGTGTCTATTGGCCATGGACATGCACTTTAACATGAAATGCTCGTCTTATGTTCAAATATGTAACAGGTACATGTCACACTAACATTTGTATTCGTGTGATACCTGTACATTTGTTGCTGTCTTTCACTTCAATGATGTCAGGTTTAATAAAGGTGCTTGGACACATCCCCATTTCAAAACATGCCATGCCCACTGATTGCAGACGAGCACTTGTATGTGAGCTTGGCTATGTTGACCTCCAATTTGATTTTGGCTTGGTAACAGACTTGTGCATTCATTCTGCAAACATACTTAGAGCAAGTGTTGCCAGGCAGTGTTTACTATTATATTCCAACACTGTCTGTGCAGGTATGTTTGTATTCAAATAATTAATTTCTGTTACATTTTAACTTCTTATTGTAATACCACTTTTGTATTCACTGTTCACTGACCACTATGTATTGTTTTTGTACCCTCATAGGCCAGGTTTGAAAATGAACCTGATAAGGTTGGAAACTTGTCACCTAATGAATACTGAAACTGTTGGCAGAACCATTAATAAACACTTTAAGGAATTTAAGTGAAGTTGCTGCTGTTGCCTGTCAACAAAATGTTGAAACTGAAGAGGAGGGTCAGTGAATTTTATTTCATGATCACCCTCTTGATACAGACATTCCGCTATGGCCAATTCATCTGCATGTTCCAGATGGCAACTCCTTGTGTTCAACCAGACAAGCATTAACACTTCTTTTTGTGATACCAATATAAACCAGTCCACAACTACAAGGCATTTTGTACATAGCTGGTGTAGCCAAAGTACGTCTTATAACTTTTGCTGATCTTGAACATTCTTTTATCTTCCTGGTGGGTCTGAAGGTAGTTTTCACGCCATACTTGTTCAACACTTTCTCAATGCACTCTGTAATTGTACTGATGAATGGAAGGACAACTTTTCCTTTGGGCAGCCATCATTCCTCATCAGTCCTGATTCTCTCTCTCTAAGGTGAAGTGCTTGATCTACGTCCTTGTTCAAATAACTGTTCTTCTTTAATGCTGAAGTAGATGTTCAGGCTCACCTTTTAAGTCCGTCACATCACAAATTTCATGTGCCACATCTACCAAGGTTTTAATCACACCTCTTTTTTGTCTGGGATGGTGGTTAGAACTTTTCCACAGATAACAAAATGCACGAATTTTCTGTATACCCTGTGGCCCAACATCCCGTCACCTTGCTTTATAACAGACACATTCAAGAAATTCAGTCAGCCATTATTTTTTGTCTCCATACTAAATTATATTTTCAGACTGATACCGTTGAAATGTATCAGGAAGGCATCCAATTCCTCTTCATTGCATGTCCGTACTACGAGGGCATCATCACGATAATGGTACCATATGGCTGGTCTTTTACTCACAGTTTGCAACACCTGTTGTTCAAAGTTCTCCACAAAAAAATTGGCCATAGCCAGACTAAGAGGACTGCCCACAGGCACCCTGTCAATGTGTTCATAAAAATCATTGTTGTACTGAAAATAGGTCGCGGTGAGGCAGTGTCTGAATAAAAGTTAGGAGAATGTTTTACACACTGACCATTAAAGTTTTAAGTAATAGATTACATGGATAATGATCTGTATTTTTTTCCCTTCTCTACTGGGTACGTACACTTCATATTCATAATTAACATTCAATTGTTTTCTCCTTCTCTTGCACATCTGCACATTGTCACACAAATCATACCCAAGTCTTCAATCTCAAGTTCTTTTTTGTTTCAACATTCAATAACATGTGCCTCACAGATCTCTTCACTCACGTATTCTAATGAAAAACTCTTATTTTCTGTCCCTCCATTTAATTTTTGAACACTGTTCAACAAAATAACATGTATGAAACTTTCAAACTCCAACTCTTTTCCACCGCCCATCTCTCTCACGCACACAACAGTTTATTCTAATCATGAGCATCTTATTCCTTCATCTACAGTCCAAGTTGTGCATTAAGAAGCTTTTCATTGCATTACATGTCAATACCTTGTGTACAAAATTGGTCCCAATATAAAGAGTGCCTAACCTAGCATCAAAAACAACGAAGTTACTTTGATTTCCTCACACTCTGAAGATCATTCATTTTTTCCTCCAACTGTGCCTACATCAATCCACAGATTTCCTATGACCCACTATATGGCATATGACCATGATAAGCTGCTATGTAACACATATTACTCTTGGATTAGCAACTTGGGCAGCGTAATACCAACACTCTACAAAAATGTTTCTAGCAATCGGTTCTGGTCAGTGGTAAATTAACTATGTGATCACACACATGACTGGCTTTCATTTCAACTAGTAATTGCTTTTCCAAGGTTACGTAAAATATACATCCTTTATGCAGACACATTCAAATCACCACCTAAGTTATGTGAAGTTTTTGGTGTAAAAACTGTGATACACACTGGCATACTAGGAAGAAGCAGAAACAGGGGGCACTTTCACGTCGACAGTCATTTACATTTTAGGTCATGCTGAAGAGACCAGAAACTAATACGTTAGCAATTAGAAGGAGGCTATGCATGAAAGAACAACCACTATTAGGCACTAAATGGTATATCAAATAAGTCAAACCATTCATACAACAAATGTCATGAGGATTTATCATTACTTGGAAAAGTACTTTAGTGCAGAATCCATAAAAGAAATTATCAGCCTTCCTCTGCCTATAGTCTTTGGTTTTTGAGTGATTCTTGAGATTCTGTCTGTAACTACTTGCAAACTCAAAATGTAGCTTATGTTATGACACAAGAGGAAAAAAAATTATATATAGAGGGAAACTTCCATGTGGGAAAAATATATATAAGAAACAAAGATGCTGTAACTTACGAAACGAGAAAGCGCTGGTATGTTGATAGACACAATAAAAAACACACAAACACACACACAAATATTCAAGCTTTCGCAACCCAAGGTTGTTTCATCAGGAAAGAGGGAAGGAGAGGGAGAGATGAAAGGATGTGGGTTTTAAGGGAGAGTGTAAGGCGTCATTCCAATCCCGGGAGTGGAAAGACTTACATTAGGGGGAAAAAAGGACAGGTATACACTCGCACACACACACATATCCATCCGCACATACACAGACACAAGCAGACATTTGTAAAGGCAAAGAGTTTGGGCAGAGATGTCAGTCGAGGCGGAAGTACACAGGCAAAGATGTTGTTGAAAGACAGGTGAGGTATGAGCGGCGGCAACTTGAAATTAGCGGAGGTTGAGGCCTGGCGGATAACGAGAAGAGAGGATATGCTGAAGGGCAAGTTCCCATCTCCGGAGTTCTGACAGGTTGGTGTTAGTGGGAAGTATCCAGATAACCCGAACGGTGTAACACTGCGCCAAGATGTGCTGGCCGTGCACCAAGGCATGTTTAGCCACAGGGTGATCCTCATTACCAACAAACACTGTCTGCCTGTGTCCATTCATGCGAATGGACAGTTTGTTGCTGGTCATTCCCACATAGAAAGCTTCACAGTGTAGGCAGGTCAGTTGGTAAATCATGTGGGTGCTTTCACATGTGGCTCTGCCTTTGATCGTGTACACCTTTCGGGTTACAGGACTGGAGTAGGTAGTGGTGGGAGGGTGCATTGGACAGGTTTTACACCGGGGGTGGTTACAAGGGTAGGAGCCAGAGGGTTAGGAAGGTGCTTTGGGGATTTAATAGGGATGAACTAAGAGGTTACGAAGGTTAGGTGGACGGCGGAAAGACACTCTTGGTGGAGTGGGGAGGATTTAATGAAGGATGGATCTCATTTCAGGGCAGGATTTGAGGAAGTCGTATCCCTGCTGGAGAGCCACATTCAGAGTCTGATCCAGTCCCGGAAAGTATCCTGTCACAAGTGGGGCACTTTTGTGGTTCTTCTGTGGGAGGTTCTGGGTTTGAGGGGACGAGGAACTGGCTCTGGTTATTTGCTTCTGTACCAGGTTGGGAGGGTAGTTGCAGGATGTGAAAGATGTTTTCAGGTTGTTGGTGTAATGGTTTAGGGATTCCGGACTGGAGTAGATTCGTTTGCCACGAAGACCTAGGCTGTAGGGAAGGGACCGTTTGATGTGGAATTGGTGGCAGGTGTCATAATGGAGGTACTGTTGCTTGTTGGTGGGTTTGATGTGGACGGACGTGTGAAGCTGGCCATTAGACAGGTGGAGGTCAACGTCAAGGAAAGTGGCATGGGATTTGGAGTAGAACCAGGTGAATCTGATGGAACCAAAGGAGTTGAGGTTGGAGAGGAAATTCTGGAGTTCCTCTTCACTGTGAGTCCAGATCATGAAGATGTCATCAATAAATCTGTACCAAACTTTGGGTTGGCAGGCCTGGGTAACCAAGAAGGCTTCCTCTAAGTGACCCCACGAATAGGTTGGCGTATGAGGGGGCCATCCTGGTACCCATGGCTGTTCCCTTTAATTGTTGGTATGTCTGGCCTTCAAGCTTTCGCAATTCACAAACCCAATCATCCCGGCCGCCCCATTGTAGCTGGTTACCAAGCCCCCACAGAATGTATCTCTGCCTATGTAGATCAACACCTTCAACCCATTACATGCAGTCTCCCATCCTTCATCAAAGACACCAACCACTTTCTCGAACGCCTGGAATCCTTACCCAATCTATTACCCCCGGAAACTATCCTTGTAACCATTGATGCCACTTCCTTATACACAAATATTCCGCACGTCTAGGGCTTCACTGCGATGGAGCACTTCCTTTCACACTGATCACCTGCCACCCTACCTAAAACCTCTTTCCTCATTACCTTAGCCAGCTTCATCCTGACCCACAACTTCTTCACTTTTGAAACTCACCCACCTAATCCTTCACCTACACATCAACTCAGCCAATGAACACACCCGTCAACTCCTATCCTTAATAAAAGTCCTCAATCTTTCCTCTCCCGCATCCACACCGGCTGTTCAAAGCATCCTCCTACAGGCCAACCGCAAATTAGAACAGCATGCCACCCTCCACCTCAAAAAATTATCCAATCTCCTGGTTTCCCACCTCCGGAAAGGCAACTCACTCACCCTTCACAATCTTTCCAGCAAACCTCAACCTCCTCTCATTGCACACAAACCCAGTCTCTCCCATCTACTCAATCTCCCGCTTCCAGCTCCACTCCCTCCAAAACCTCAAAATTCCAATCAACGCAATCTGGAACCACAACACCCCAATTCAGTAGTTAACCTTTCCTCCAAACTTCTCTCCCAATCCGAAACCTCTGTCCTATCCAAAAGCCTCACCTTCAGCCCCACTCCCAGATTCAACCAAACAGCCCTCATCAAAGATTTACTGTCCTACACTCATACTCTCTGCTGGAAATATCACTTTGCCACGAAGAAAAATGATCCTAATCCTACTTCTAATGATCCAACTCCCCAAGACACGATCCAAATTGAACCCTGCCTGGAACAGTTCCGTCCTCCGTCACAGCGGGACCCACTTCCTCAAAATCACCCTCTCCAAACCTTCCAGGAATTTCTGACTTTCAGCCTTGCTTCTCAATCCTTCTTAAAAAACCTTAATCCTACTCCCAACATCACCACTGCTGAAGCCCAAGCTATCCGTGATCTGAAGGGTGACCGATCCATCATCATTCTTCCGGCGGACAAGGGTTCCACAACCGTGGTACTTGATCGTCGGGAGTATGTGGCTGAGGGACTGCGTCAGCTTTCAGACAACACCACATACAAAGTTTGCCAAGGTAATCCCATTCCTGATGTCCAGGCGGAGCTTCAAGGAATCCTCAGAACCTTAGGCCCCTACAAAACCTTTCACCTGACTCCATCAACCTCCTGACCCCACCGACACTCCGCACCCCTACCTTCTACCTTCTTCCTAAAATTCACAAACCCAATCATTCCGGCTGCCCCATTGTAGCTGGTTACCAAGCCCCCACAGAACGTATCTCTGCCTACGTAGATCAACACCTTCAACCCATTACATGCAGTCTCCCATCCTTCATCAAAGACACCAACCACTTTCTCGAACGCCTGGAATCCTTACCCAATCTATTACCCCCGGAAACCATCCTTGTAACCATTGATGTCACTTCCTTATACACAAATATTCCGCACGTCCAGGGCCTCGCTGCGATGGAGCACTTCCATTCATGCCGATCACCTGCCACCCTACCTGAAACCTCTTTCCTCATTACCTTAGCCAGCTTCATCCTGACCCACAACTTCTTCACTTTTGAAGGCCAGACATACCAACAATTAAAGGGAACAGCCATGGGTACCAGGATGGCCCCCTCATACGCCAATCTATTCATGGGTCACTTAGAGGAAGCCTTCTTGGTTACCCAGGCCTGCCAACCCAAAGTTTGGTACAGATTTATTGATGACATCTTCATGATCTGGACTCACAGTGAAGAAGAACTCCAGAATTTCCTCTCCAACCTCAACTCCTTTGGTTCCATCAGATTCACCTGGTTCTACTCCAAATCCCATGCCACTTTCCTTGACGTTGACCTCCACCTGTCCAATGGCCAGCTTCACACGTCCGTCCACATCAAACCCACCAACACGCAACAGTACCTCCATTATGACACCTGCCACCCATTCCACATCAAACGGTCCCTTCCCTACAGCCTAGGTCTTCGTGACAAATGAATCTGCTCCAGTCCAGAATCCCTAAACCATTACACCAACAACCTGAAAACAGCTTTCACATCCTGCAACTACCCTCCCAACCTGGTACAGAAGCAAATAACCAGAGCCACTTCCTCGTCCCCTCAAACCCAGAACCTCCCACAGAAGAACCACAAAAGTGCCCCACTTGTGACAGGATACTTTCCGGGACTGGATCAGACTCTGAATGTGGCTCTCCAGCAGGGATACGACTTCCTCAAATCCTGCCCTGAAATGAGATCCATCCTTCATTAAATCCTCCCCACTCCACCAAGAGTGTCTTTCCACCGTCCACCTAACCTTCGTAACCTCTTAGTTCATCCCTATTAAATCCCCAAACCACCTTCCTAACCCTCTGGCTCCTACCCTTGTAACCGCCCCTGGTGTAAAACCTGTCCAATGCACCCTCCCACCACCACCTACTCCAGTCCTGTAACCCGAAAGGTGTACACGATCAAAGGCAGAGCCACGTGTGAAAGCACCCACGTGATTTACCAACTGACCTGCCTACACTGTGAAGCTTTCTATGTGGGAATGACCAGCAACAAACTGTCCATTCGCATGAATGGACACAGGCAGACAGTGTTTGTTGGTAATGAGGATCACCCTGTGGCTAAACATGCCTTGGTGCACGGCCAGCACATCTTGGCACAGTGTTACACCATCTGGGTTATCTGGATACTTCCCACTAACACCAACCTGGCTGAACTCCGGAGATGGGAACTTGCCCTTCAGTATATCCTCCCTTCTCGTTATCCGCCAGGCCTCAACCTCCGCTAATTTCAAGTTGCCGCCGCTCATACCTCACCTGTCTTTCAACAACATCTTTGCCTGTGTACTTCCGCCTCGACTGACATCTCTGCCCAAACTCTTTGCCTTTACAAATGTCTGCTTCTGTCTGTGTATGTGCGGATGGATATGTGTGTGTGTGCGCGAGTGTATACCTGTCCTTTTTTCCCCCTAAGGTAAGTCTTTCTGCTCCCGGGATTGGAATGACGCCTTACCCTCTCCCTTAAAACCCACATTCTTTCGTCTTTCCCTCTCCTTCCCTCTTTCCTGACGAAACAACCATTGGTTGCGAAAGCTAGAATTTTGTGTGTATGTATGTGTTTGTTTGTGTTTCTATCGACCTGCCAGCACTTTCGTATGGTAAGTCACATCATCTTTGTTTTTATATATATGCTTGTGTCTGTATATGAATTTTGTGTGTATGATTCTGTTTGTTTGTGTGTCTATCGACCTGCCAGCGCTTTCGTATGGTAAGTCACATCATCTTTGTTCTTATATATATCACACACAAACAGAAATGAGAAAATATCATTGTGTTCTAACCTGCTTTTGACTGTTGTTGGTGCCTTTGTGCTCAATCTGTGTTTAGCAGGGGGTTTTGGAGATTCCTCTATCACAATGACTTCAGAGATTTTTGGTGATACTCCATTCAAACACACACTCTCTGCACTAGTCTGTACAGTGATTTTTGGACTTTCTCCATTCAAACAAGATTCCTCAACAATAGCCTCTATAGGTCCCTCATAGGTAGAGCAAACAGAATGTGTTGGTGATTTTGTATCTAAATGGGATCCCTTGTCAGCTGCCTGTACTGGGACTGTTGGTGATCTTCCAGTTAAATGAGATCCCTCATCAGTAGCCTGTACAGGAACATTTGGCGACTGCCCATTTAAATGAGATCCATCATTAGTAGCCCGTAGAGAACCTTTTGACAATTTTTCATTTAAACAAGATGCCTTATCAACAGGCTGTAAACGTAATACTGCCATAAATCCCTGTAAACAAGGTTGCTCATCAGTAGCCTGTAAAAGAACTTTTGTTGATTTTCCATTAACATGAGATCCCTCATCAGTAACATGAGACCCCTTGTCAGCAGCCTTTAATAGGACTGTTGGTGATTTTACTTTTAAATAAGGTACTTTGTCAAGAGCTTGTATTGGGACTTTTGGTGATTTTCCTTTTACACGAGATCCTTTGTTAGTAGTCTGTATGAAGATTTTTGGTGATGCTTCATTGAAAATCCACATCCCCTCAGCCCCTTGTAAGGGCATTTTTGGTGTTGCTATTTGAACACTAGATCCATGTCCTGAAGTTTGTACAAAACTTTCCAGTTTTCTTTTTTTTGCACTAGATTCCTCTGTGGCCACTTGTAGGGAGTTTGGTGACATTTCTGTAGAGTGCTCTACATTTGCATCTTGTACAGTTTGGGTGTAATTCATCACAGCTGCAGTCCTCTTTTGGTTCTTAAATGAGTTGTGCACAGTGATCAATGCATTTGCAGCCATTTGCCCTTTAGACATGTCCAGAATTAACTGCTCCTTACATTTTTGCTCCAGGACAGGCAATTTGAGCTTTTCTGCTGCTAAAAGTAACTTTGGTGCCATACTCTGCAGCTTGGGAACTCTGTCAGTGTACATGAAAATTACAAGTTGCAGCAGCACATCTGCCTCGACATCATGCAGTTCGATGTGACAGTGCTGTCTTCCATTTTTTAATACAGCAGCAAAAAATGGGCTTCGTGCAACCAGCACAGTCTTGTGGGCCAGCACCTTGAAGTTGCCAGCATGCAGAGTGATGTCTGCATTGAACCCAGAATTGAGCAGTGCTGCCAAGTCATCTGCCAGACTACCCCTCTGATTTCCTTGGTCACCCATTAGAACTGCACCTGAAATGCGAATTTTAACAGCATTATACAACAATAATCACTTTTCTTCCAATAGCTTCACAAATTTTTAATATTATTAACTATTTTATGTTCAAGCGAGACTCTATGGAAACATTCAGGACGTAAGCATTACTCTTACGCGCTAGGATTCTTAATGATTCTAATAGAACAAACACACTTTTAGCTCCTGAGACTCAAAGGAATATGATTGTTACTGGTAACAGTGCCAGTTTATGTTACAATGTTGATCTTCCTTACCAGACAACATGCATAGATTTGGCCCTTAAAATTAAAACAAGATAAAATTTCGGTGTACATGTTCCATCTAAATGGCTAGATAATTTCTAGACTAGGAAAAAATTTTCTCCCTCTTCATAGTTTTATTAATTTTCTGTATTTTGCATGAATGGGAATTGGGTGATTTGTAAGTTCCTCACTCAATCAATTAATTGACTGCACTTGATACAACTGCCAACACCTTTTCATTTGGTCATACAATAAATTCCAGTGAAGATAAAATGCCAAGTACTCGAGGAATATGTTATGAGTTGATTTACTCACAAACTTCTCTCTTTTACCCCCAGGAAAAAAGAAAGAAAAAGTATAAATCAGGTATGTATGGTGACCTTTTTATCCATAATTCAATTACTGCAGCACAACCAGAAATCAAAGTGCAAGTACTTGCAAACTAAGTTAATACTGTGCACTTCCGCTGTATATGGCATTTAAAAAGTGTAAATGATAACACCACATGATTTACACATCAAAGAAATTTTTAAATTAGAAATTGGGAGGGGGCAGTGCATTTCAACTAGGGGCACCTTTAAACAGTTTTAATGTCTCACCACATGAACCTCTCTGTCCTTGGCCAACAGGTACACTCAAGTTCCACAACTGGACAATAGCTGACAATGGGGTCCTCTCCATTTTATCCATAATAGGACTGCTATTCAATAAGTACTGTTACATGGTGGACAAACGAAACCTCAGTTCTGTTTTCAACAGTGCATTTTTGTTACTTAATATCAATCAAGGTAAATGAAATACGTTCACTCCATTAATTAGGAAATTCTGCATTAAATGCCCCATAAATAATGTCACACACATTGTTAAAAGAAGTAACAGTGCTTTAATCTTAATGGCTGCACATGTGGCAAATTTCAAGAAACCATTGGGGGTCATTTCAACACCAGGCCATTTGCATAATTATTTTGGCAATAATGTATTACTATTTGGAATAACAGATGAAAAGTACATTGTTTCTGTTAAGCTTGGTTAATATAGTGTGCTTTTGCAAAAAGCAAGTGTGTTGAACCATAAGCAAGTGAGTAAAAACTTGGAAAGGTGAGAAAAGTGACAAAAGATTTTATTATAAAAGCAATGAAAGCAAAAAAAGATCAGATTACAAAGGTCGTACATCAGTATAATACGGGGTGCCCTTTAGAATTGCAGATCTCTTTGGGATGTACTGTCCTGCTTTATTTGAGATGTTAAGAAACAATAATATGAACTATATTAAGCTGAACAATAGCAATTCTTAAGTTAAAAATACAAATTGTTGAATTAATTATAAACATAAATGATAGCTTACATAAGAGTGTGTAAAAATACTGGGTTCATGGACACAGTGTAGATGGGATGTATATAAAATAGCTAGGATTAACTTGGCCAAAAGTTTCAGCAGGTGCTATCAACAGCTTTTGAAAACCTGAAAGAAGTAAATTATCAAGAGCAACAACTATAAATAAAGTAAATGTTTCCACAATATCCTTTCTTCCTGGAGTGGTAGTTCTATAAGGTTCGCAGAAGAGCTTCTGTGAAGTTTGGAAAGTAGGAGACAAGGTACTGGCAGAACTGAAGCTATGATAATGGGTTGTGAGTCATGCTTGGGTAGCTCAGATGGTAGAGCACTTGCCTGCGAAGGGCAAAGGTCCCGAGTTCGAGTCATGGTCCAGCACACAGTTTTAATCTGCCAGGAAGTTTCAAAGTAAATGTTGCTGCAATGCTTGACTATAATGGATGAGCTGTTCATTCAAATGATATCGCAGAAGACTGAATTCACAACCTGGATGTAGTTGGTTCCTATAATGTTGAAGTGAACTGTACAACTAAATATGAACCTAGAATAAGCAATGAAAATGAAGCTGTCTGGCAGATTCCAGTTGCAGAAGCAAAAAGTAAGTTGAGGGGAAGAAAGAAAAGTCAATATTTGATTATAAAAAGAAAGAAAGGAAAAATACTTAACTGAACTGGAAAGCCTTAAAAAATTCAGAAGAAATGAAGAGTGGCTTTAAAGAAAATGAAATCTGAAAATAAACAAACATGCAAGGCTACGAGGAAAGTTATACTGTGTGAATCTTCTTACACTGAATATGGTGCAGGTCCTTTACAAATTTGATTGTTAAAATGTGGACTTAAGTAAATGATGATGAACCTGTAGAATTTGCAGGAAAGAACAGCAAAGAGCTATTTTTAAGGCAAGTTGAAGTGAAAGAAGGAAAAATCAATGAAAGATTCATGTGGACAATTCTACTTCTATTTATTGCATTTGGTATCACTAATTTTGTTGTGTTTGTACCTCTAGGTATCTTATACATCTCTTACACCAATAAAATACACAGTGAGTTGATCTAAAAGTAAGAACAGCTAAGTTGTTATTAAGAGGCTGAAATGAACTCCAGAGTAGGAGTAATTTCAACAAAAATTGGACCGTTTGTTTATCGTTAGGTACTGTGATAAGAAGCTACAAACTATCCAACATTCTGTAGTAATTACAAAAGCTATTTACAAAAAAAGTCATGTTTCATATGATTATATTATAATCTACAATTTGGTGAAATGTGCCCCGTTCTTCCCTGTAGGAGGAGGACATTTGTGTTTAATGTCCCACCAACAATGACGTCATTAGAGATGGTGCACAAGCTCAGATTAAGGAAGGACAGGGAAGGAAATCAGCAGTGCCCTGTCAAAGAAACCATTCTGGCATTTGCCTGAAGCATTTTAGGGAAATCACGGAAAACCTGAATCAGGATGGCCAGACACAGGTTTGATCCATCCATACTCCTGAATGCTAGACCAGTGTGCTAACCACTGCACCATCTCACTCGGTCTCCCCCCTATAAGAGGAGTCTTATGTCTTGTACATACACTGCCCACTTTAAGTTTGTTTCATTACATCTTTGCCTGCTACATCCCAGTGACTTAATGTCTACTGAAATGTGGCTGCATGCAGACAGTTTCCAGATAGGTTTACATTAGTGTACAGAATACGTAGTTTAATAACAAAGGTACAAAGAAGGTGGTCACATGTTTGTTACACCAATGGAAGAGAATCACAGAAATGGGGTAAGTATGTGGCACAGCTTAATGGTTACTCTCATATTTCCCAACACTATCATCTTACAACTACTTCATTAATGTGCAGTATTATCATTTTTTTTAGAAATTATAGCAGAGTGATTTCATCTCAGATCATACAGGGCACGAGTGAATGTGTCACATCAGTATTTCAAAGTTTGCTGAACAAAAAATATGTCGAAGTTCCGCATGATACTTCTCCAAAACTAAAATATTTTGATTTCCTGATGATTTGTTAAAACACTACACATTTCTTTAAATGAGAACATTAAAATAAACTATGAAAATTTGTAACTATTTGCAAATTTCAAAATTATGTTTTGAAAATATGAACAGTCAAACTGTCTTGAGAAATAATAAAGTGGAAGGACTGCTAACTGTCAGCTACGACATTGCACACGAAATACTTAAACTGTCAAAATATTTGTACATAAATATGGAAGAGCCTGAAATTTTTTTGTTTTTAGTAATTATTTTCTCCAAAACCCCATCTTAAATGTTCTAAAAATTTCATGGTACGTTATTTTGTATCCCGCCTGAAAAGCAGCTCATGTGTCTGCTCCTGAGATCTGTGAAATAGGCCGAATGAAGGAAGCGAGTAGAAGCAGGTGAGCTAAAGTACTTCGGTACTGCAAGTAAAGTTAAAGCACCTTTACTGGTGTATAAACATATACAAATACATTATTTAACTATTGGTACAGATGAGCACGTAGGTGGGAAGCCGTTCATGTATCAAAGCTAACAAAGGCCAAGTCTATAATGGCTAGCCCCCCTACCAGTAGAAGCTAACTTGCTAGGTCGTCTGCTCTTGATCAACTGGGCAGAAAGCAGAGCGGCGCTCGTTGAGCTCCAAAGTGTCAGCTAGAGGGTGCTGTGGTTGGCGTAGTTCATCCACTCTCGTAGTGCCAACCTACGAGTGTGCACCAATGCTGTGGCATCAGAACTATCAATACCACATGTTAGTTGGTCATTCTACTCAGGGAATGTGCAGTGAGTATGGGAAATACTTGCCTATACAAAATGTGAGAAAAATTTTAGGTAGACTTAGCTCTACTATAAAGGTCAAAAAGTCATGAGCATTTAAATATTTAAATTGACTGTTAATTTTAAGTAAATGTCATGCAAACCTGGTATTTATGAATCAAAATAATTATTTTACAGCATTGTAAGTGAGTGGAAATACAATTCACAATTTTATTCGAAAGCATTTTATAGCATACATTAGATATATAGAATATTTATACCCATTTTTCTTTTTATGATGATATTCACAAATTATTATTGTCCTCTGTCATGATTTTACTACTTTTCCATGAACTAAAACTGCCTACAATATAACAATCAACACTGCACTGTTGAAAAGAGGTTTTTTTTTTCATCTGCTTCTCATTGAACTTGTAAAGCCAAGCTGAATTTGCAATCAGACAAGGATGATCCACCAACAGCAGTACTTGGAAAATGGGAACTGCACACTGGTCTGTTGAAGATGGCTATTTGAAAGCATTAGCAGGACCATGAGGTATTATGAAGGAGATGTTTATATCATATCTTGCAGCTCCTGAGACACACTTATTATCTGTCCCACCCCCGCACTGATTGTCATACACACAAGAAATGAAATGGATCGCTACAAAGTCTTCTAATGTCTACTGTGGTCTCTGCATTTCACACAAAGTAACAGGATGCATTTCATGGAGAACTGTTCTCGCAGTATGTATGCCACTCCCGTTTGCAACCCAGTAGTGACCTGATTGATATCCTACCACAGGCTTCACAGCAGGCAACTCTTCCCTATCTTTTAAACAGAATTCTCTTAATGTGCTTTCACTTAGAATTAAGAGTTTCATGTTCATTACTAAAGTTGATATTGTGTGTAAAAATCCAGTAGCATCTCTTATAACATCAACAGCTTTGTGCTGGATTAAATCTTGTTGAAAGATGTTGTCTTGATTCATGTACTACAGTGTTGACCAAGCTCATAAAGATGCAAGTGGTTCTTAAAATGAGATGCTGCACTATCAGTCACATGTGTAGGAAATGCATGGCCTCTAGATGCTAAGTCATCAATTATCATGCTGACAGCATAGCATGTATGTACACTGTCACGAATGAGATAATCACTGACAATAGCAAAACAGTGTGATGATCCAAGGAAGTGAGCAACATATGTGAATATTGATACCTGTGATGTGTGCCTGTGGTAGCTTTGAATTTCATTCTGCAAAGCAACAGACCAGTTATCAGCAAAGTCGAAATGAAGAACTAAAGTTCCAGGATTCTGGGATGTGGCTGATTTTATTTCTGCTATGGCCTACCTCTGAAACCTCCAGATATGATGGCGAGCTATTCCTTTCATGACCAAATGCCTAACCTCTGTAACAAACTTCTCTGGCTCTTCTGTCTTCTTCAGCAACTCTCCTCCCTCCCACAATGCATAGTTTACGTCACTGTCAGTATTCTGAAGGTTTAATGCTTCAACAGTCATCACTTTAGCACCAGGACACATTGCACACTCCTGCAACCAACATTTATCTTGCAGCTCCTGACACACAAAAGTATCAGGTCCATCACTGTGTACTTCTTTCCTGTGACACTGCTTATGGCCAAAGAAACAAGTTTCAAAATAGTGCAGTAAATACACGTGCACACTTCCTTCACTGGCTGGCATTTTACCCATTTTGGTCGTAGGAAGTAGAATTTAGTGAGGCCAATTTTTAAATTCTGGTTCACCTTTTTCATCAGGAGAAAAGCTTCTACTGTTGATCTTGTCATATTTCTTTTTACCTATTTAATTTTTTCACCATTTTCACTACCAGAGATAACATCAGCCTGGTTAGAACTTTGCCTGTTGCAGTCTTTGTCATCACACAGAGCATCAGTAAGCATATCGTCTTGCAATGGATGCCCACAGTAAGAATCTAGGCTTGCCCAAATACCTTTCTCATTTTAAGGGAATCTTCCGTCGATTCTTGGTAGAACAACATTATAATAAATGAAAAGCACCAGTTTACTTTTGTTCTACAATATTACTTTTATTGTTAACCAGTTTTCGGCTTACAAGGCCACCTTCAGACACTTACTGAGCATTATCACCAAAGAAGTTCTTTATTTTACAAGCTTTTGAAATCAAATAATGTAAGGAAGTGAGTATGTATTTCAGCACCTGCTGCTTAGAGTAGCAACCTGGTATCAGTGTCAGTAACTGTGCCTTCTCAGTATAGGTGGCTGCTGAGATAGCATCACATTTCATAAACATATTCAGGTTCTGCACCAAGTGCATCTACATTATACACTTCACAAAGTTTTGAAGATGTTGCTTGTGTAAAAATTGTTTCAATTTCTTCCACTTTTCTTTTTACATACTGTTTTCTTTTTGTGCTTTTTATCTTTCCTAGATATTTAATGGGGAATATAGTAGGGGATACAGCAGAAACACTAATATTCAACACACCAACAGCTTCACACCCAGGAATATAAACATCTGCACTGTCTTCTTCAGCTTCACATTCTAGAGATAGTGATTGTTCAGATGGGTTGTCACTAAATTTCTTCTTGTAGTGAGCATAGCAATTCCTGCAAAATGGATGTGATGCTAATACCATTATTTGAGGACCAAGATATTTCTGAAAAACCTCTGACAGATTTCAAATAATTCTGAAGCATTTTCCACTTTTCTTGAACACCATCTTCTTGTGTCTTTTTGCATTGTTCACATATCTCACTCTTTCACTACTGCATTTCGTCATTGACGTATCTAACAAAAAGTTCAAACCAAACAAAAACTCGGTGCATAACGGAAAGAGCACTGCCAACATGCACATTTTACACAAGAAATTTAGTGATGTGAAATGTGCAGAATGTTGACAAATTTTTAACACTTTACACAGAAATATATTGCCCTTACTGAATACTACCATATTAACTAAACAATATTTTGTGTAATTCTCAAATACTTTTGGACAGGAGTTTCCGAGTAAATAATTCGTAAAATCTCATAAAAATGCAATTTTTTAAATTTTTGGTAATAAATATTTACATAATACAGATAGTTGGAGCAGGGAAGATACTGTTTATAATTACAATGGTAGTATTTGATAATATGGCAGAAGTTACAACAAATATTAAGTGGAAAAAAACTTAGATTTCTTAAGTTTGTAAGTTAAAGGAAGCCCATAAGTGCAAGGGTGTCAATTAAATTTCAACACACTTCGAAGGAGCTTTAACATAAAACATCTGGCAGGTCTCCATTACTTTTGGTTTATTAGTTATAATTTTTTTGTTCTCTACTGTTTTAAGAGTTATTTACAAAATATACATTTTTCAAAGGGCTGTACCATTTACAAAAATTAAGATAAAACGAAAATACTCTATTTCTTACACTCATGATATAGAGGTCTAATATATATTTTTTCCAGAGAAATTCATGACCATGAGTTTACATGACCTGCTTGATTTGAGATGAAATCATGCAATAGCTTTTATAACTATATTTCTTTATTCATTTTTACCTTACAAGGAGACATTACGGAGTGGAAGTCTTTGATTTTCTTCATAGGTATAACATTTAGAGTCCACTGAGACACATCAATTTGTACAATGCAATCCTTTAAAAAGATATGCCTTTGAAGATTGGAAAATCTGTGAGCACAAACATTTGCAACTTCTTAACATAGTCATTGGTAAATTGATACGTAGCATAAAAGTATTCAAAACCTGAAGTTTCTGGCTTGAATTTCACCAGTAGCAACTACCTATTTTTTTCACTTTTGTTCAGATTCAATATTTATTAACAAATAGACCTCTTCAAGAGACACCGCTTTATAGTAGTACTGTCTACGCGAGTGGAAAGGGTTGCATGTTTGAACAACATGGGGATAATGCTACTTGCAGGGTCTACCAAGCAGGACAGGTCTCTGGGAGTTTGCCTCACATCATATCTTCCTATTCACTGTCCTTCATTCATTCACATTTTTGAGAAAAGGGGAGATGAACTGTGACGGCTCTAGAGAAAGCAATTCATCCAGGGAGGAGGTTACCCCAAAATCAAAAACAATGGTCCTCCAGATTGGGAGTTGGCAAACGTTACCCCTACCACAGAAAACTTGTTAACAGTAAACAAATTACAAGAAGCCTTGGAATCCGATAGTACAAAACAGACAAGAAGTGTGAGAACATAGAACATGGAATATTCATAGTTTATACAGACCAGGTGCTTCAGTCAACCTAGTCAAAGTCATTGAAAGATATAGCATGGATTTAGTTGCTTTACAGGAAGTATGTTGGGAGAATACTGGTATCACCAGTGTCAAGAACTATACAATCTTTTATGGAAGTGGTGAGATAGGACACAAACTGGTTCAAATGGCTCTGAGCACTATGGGACTTAACATCTGAGGTCATCAGTTCCCTAGAACTTAGAACTACTTAAACCTAACCAACCTAAGGGCATCACACACATCCACGCCCGAGGCAGGATTCGAACCTCCGAACGTAGCAGTCGCACGGTTCCAGACTGAAGCATCTAGAACCGCTCAGCCACAGTGGCCGGCGACATAAACTGGGTAAGGGATTTTTATCAGTGGGCCCTAGAATAGCTGGATTAAAAATAAGCAAGACAATATGTTAAATGTCATTTGTGAACTGCCAAGCACATACAGAAGAAAGCACATGCCAAGTGAAAGATGAATACTGCATGCAGAATTGAAAGTTGTCATGGGCGACATTGCAAAAGCAATTTTAAATTCCTACTGGGTGACTGGAATTCGTCAGTAGGAAAAGGGAGAGAAGGAAACATAGTAGGAGAATATGGATTGGGGGGAAGAAATGAAAGAGGAAGCTGCCTTGTAGAATTTTGCACAGAGCATAACTTAATCATAGCTAACACTTGGTTCAAGAATCATAAAAGAAGGTTGTATACCTGGAAGAATCCTGGAGATACTAGTAGGTATCAGATAGATTATATAATGGTAAGACAGAGATTTAGGAACCAGGTTTTAAATTGTAAGACATTTCCAGGGGCAGATGTGGATTCTGACCACAATCTATTGGTTATGAACTGCAGATTGAAACTGAAGAAACTGCAAAAAGGTGGGAATCTAAGGAGATGGGACCTGGATAAACTGAAAGAACCAGAGGTTGTACAGAGTTTCAGGGAGAGCATAAGGGAACAATTGACACGAATGAGGGAAAGAAATACAGTAGAAGAAGAATGGGTAGCTCTGAGAGATGAAGTAGTGAAGGCAGCAGACGATCAAGTAGGTAAAAAGGCGAGGGCTAATAGAAATCCTTGGGTAACAGAAGAAATATTGAATTTTATTGATGAAAGGATAAAATATAAAAATGCAGTAAATGAAGCAGGCAAAAAGGAATACAAACGTCTCAAAAATGAGATCGACAGGAAGTGCAAAATGGCTAAGCAGGGATGGCTAGAGGACAAATGTAAGGATGTAGAGGCTTGTCTCACTAGGGGTAAGATAGATACTGCCTACAGGAAAATTAAAGAGACCTTTGGAGAGAAGAGAACCACTTGTATGAATATCAAGAGCTCAGATGGCAACCCAGTTCTAAGCAAAGAAGGGAAGGCAGAAAGGTGGAAGGAGTATATAGAGGGTTTATACAAGGGCAATGTACTTGAGGACAATATTATGGAAATGGAAGAGGATGTAGATGAAGACGAAATGGGAGATAAGATACTGCGTGAAGAGTTTGACAGAGCACTGAAAGACCTGAGTCGAAACAAGGCCCCGGGTGTAGACAACATTCCATTAGAACTACTGACGGCCTTGGGAGAGCCAGTCATGACAAAACTCTACCATCTGGTGAGCAAGATGTATGAGACAGGTGAAATACCCTCAGACTTCAAGAAGAATATAATAATTCCAATCCCAAAGAAAGCAGGTGTTGACAGATGTGAAAATTACCGAACTATCAGTTTAATAAGTCACAGCTGCAAAATACTAACGCGAATTCTTTACAGACGAATGGAAAAACTGGTAGAAACGGACCTCGGGGAAGATCAGTTTGGATTCCGTAGAAATGTTGGAACACGTGAGGCAATACTAACCTTACGACTTATCTTAGAAGAAAGATTAAGAAAAGGCAAACCTACGTTTCTAGCATTTGTAGACTTAGAGAAAGCTTTTGACAATGTTAACTGGAATACTCTCTTTCAAATTCTGAAGGTGGCAGGTATAAAATACAGGGAGCGAAAGGCTATTTACAATTTGTACAGAAATCAGATGGCAGTTATAAGAGTCGAGGGGCATGAAAGGGAAGCAGTGGTTGGGAAGGGAGTGAGACAGGGTTGTAGCCTCTCCCCGATGTTATTCAATCTGTATATTGAGCAAGCGGTAAAGGAAACAAAAGAAAAATTTGGAGTAGGTATTAAAATCCATGGAGAAGAAATAAAAACTTTGAGGTTCGCCGATGACATTGTAATTCTGTCAGAGACAGCAAAGGACTTGGAAGAGCAGTTGAACGGAATGGACAGTGTCTTGAAAGGAGGATATAAGATGAACATCAACAAAAGCAAAACGAGGATAATGGAATGTAGTCAAATTAAATCGGGTGATGCTGAGGGAATTAGATTAGGTTGGTTGGTTGGTTTTGGGGAAAGAGACCAAACAGCGAGGTCATCGGTCTCATCGGATTAGGGAAGGACAGGGAAGGAAGTCGGCCGTGCCCTTTCAGAGGAACCATCCCGGCATTTGCCTGGAGCGATTTAGGGAAATCACGGAAAACCTAAATCAGGATGGCCGGACGCGGGATTGAACCGTCGTCCTCCCGAATGCGAGTCCAGTGTGCTAACCACTGCGCCACCTCGCTCGGTTAATTAGATTAGGAAATGAGACACTTAAAGTAGTAAAGGAGTTTTGCTATTTAGGGAGTAAAATAACTGATGATGGTCGAAGTAAAGAGGATATAAAATGTAGACTGGCAATGGCAAGGAAATCGTTTCTGAAGAAGAGAAATTTGTTAACATCGAATATAGATTTAAGTGTCAGGAAGTCGTTTCTGAAAGTATTTGTATGGAGTGTAGCCATGTATGGAAGTGAAACATGGACGATAAATAGTTTGGACAAGAAGAGAATAGAAGCTTTCGAAATGTGGTGCTACAGAAGAATGCTGAAGATAAGGTGGGTAGATTACGTAACTAATGAGGAGGTATTGAATAGATTGGGGAGAAGAGAAGTTTGTGGCACAGTTTGACTAGAAGAAGGGATCGGTTGGTAGGACATGTTTTGAGGCATCAAGGGCTCACAAATTTAGCATTGGAGGGCAGCATGGAGGGTAAAAATCGTAGAGGGAGACCAAGAGATGAATACACTAAGCAGATTCAGAAGGATGTAGGTTGCAGTAGGTACTGGGAGATGAAGAAGCTTGCACAGGATAGAGTAGCATGGAGAGCTGCATCAAACCAGTCTCAGGACTGAAGACCACAACAACAACTGGGTGATATGAATACTGAAGTGGAAGAGAAGGTGTATTACATTCAACAATTGGAAGACACTGTTTACATTAACTCAGCAATGACAATGGCTTCATGTTCATAACATTTGCAACATCAAAAGGGATGTTCATCAACAGCACAAATTTCCAGCGGCAGGATGTACATTAAGGAACCTGGGTGTCACCAGATGGTAAAACAGTTAATCAGATAGATCACACTGCAATTGACATCCAAGCAAAGAAATGGGTGAGGGATGTAACAACAGCATGGGGTGCAGAAAACTGTAGTGACCACTTCCTAGAAGACAGCTGGCTACAAATACAACACACATCCAGGGTCAGCAACAATCTTAAGAAAGTAGTATGCTATCATGTCGATGCACTCAAAGATATTAAGAGATATCAAAGCTATCTCAGCAACCACTTTGAAATTCTGCAAGAGAATGATTAAAAAAAGGAAAGTGTAAGACGTGCGGAGAGAAATCAAGGACACAGTAACTAAGATGGCAAATGCAGCCATCAAGAAGCAGATAAGGGGCAAGAAGACTTGGTTTGGGGATGAATGCATTAAGACATTAGCCAAGAGAAGAGGAGCCAAAAAGAGTTGGCTATGAGGCACATATTTTGTTCAATGCAAAGCACAGTTCAAAGAAGTTAGAGAAGTAGCTCGACAATCCCAAGGAGAGCAAAGAGTGTACATCAAAGGAATAATAGGGGAAGCCTAACAAGATTTCATGGGGAAAGAGGTACAAAAGATGTAATGTAAAGTTAACTTCTTTATATAGGGATACCACAGCAGCCAAAAATTTGTTAAGGACAATAATAGGACCACACTCAACAATGAGTTCAACATTGCTGAGAGATGGAAATAATGGAAACAATACTTCAGGGAGCTGTGATGAACCTAAAGGTGTGCTTGAATTTCAACCTTCTAACACTGTAGATTTAAATTATCCACCACCTACACTGGAGGAAATAAAGATTCAAATAATGAAGCTGATGAAGACCAAGAGCCCTGGAAAAGGTGGAATCCAGAAAGGAGGAGATCCCAGAAGACTGAAAGACAGCAATCATCTGCTCTATACACAAGAAATGCGACCTAATGGACTGCATCAGCTACAAAGGAATTGTCCTCCGTAGTGTCTGCTATAAGATCTTGTCCAAGTATGTACATGATAGAATCCATCTGTTTAAAGAAGGAGTGACTCTTGGAAATCAATGGGGTTTCAGAAAGAGCTGCTGACTGTCGACAACTTCTAGGTGCTGCAACAACTCATTGAAAAGGTGTGGGAGTATGGAGAAGACCTACATTTTATGAAGGCATATGACGGCATCCACCAGGAGAGCCCAATGAACTGCCCAACAGAGTCTGGATGCTCAAGAGACTTGTCATTCTAGTTCGAGCTTGTCTCACTGATGCCAAAGGTAAAGTGAAGCTCGGGAACTAAGTCACGAAGAGCTTTAAGGGTTGGGACAAACACATGGTGTGCTACTTTCAACCTGGCACTCAAAAGGATAATGAGAGGAGCTTTCCACCAGGTATCAAAGGACAGGGTGAGAAAATCAAGTCACATATCTCACATATGCCAGTGATGTAGCCGTGTTGTCCAGATCTACAGAAGAAGTGAAGCATATGAGAAACAGTGTTGGGGCAGCAGCAAGCAGAATTGGTCTCCTTGTAAATCAAGCAAAGACTGAGTATCTGATGATGAGCAGGACTCATACCCATTTGAGAGTCCCACTCTTCTCATTTTCAAGTGAAAAATCTTAAAGAACATCTAGTGCGTAGTATAAAATATGATCGCTGGAGAAGGGAGAGTCTGGCACAACTGTGAGCTGGATGAAACCTACAATACAACAAACATAGTAGGCCTCCCCCATGAACCATGGACCTTGCCGTTGGTGGGGAGGCTTGCGTTCCTCAGCGATACAGATGGCCGTACCGTACGTGCAACCACAACGGAGGGATAGCTGTTGAGAGGCCAGACAAACGTGTGGTTCCTGAAGAGGGGCAGCAGCCTTTTCAGTAGTTGCAGGGGCAACAGTCTGGATGATTGACTGACCTGGCCTTGCAACATTAACCAAAACGGCCTTGCTGTGCTGGTACTGCGAACGGCTGAAAGCAAGGGGAAACTACAGCCATAATTTTTCCGAGGGCATGCAGCTTTACTGTATGGATAAATGATGATGGCGTCCTCTTGGGTAATGTTATATCCTAGCCAGTAATGCCACCCGAGCCCGCTGCCAAAAGGTTGGCAGCATCAAAGTTTGGACGCCGTCCGCATAAGCAGCGCCAGCGAGACAGCAAATCGCCGCAAGTCTGCGCGTGCCACCGCTGGCTTCTGGGTTCTTAAGCGCTGGAGTCGCGAGCGCTAGGACAGTTCTGTATTCGCCGCTCAGTTGTATACTCGCCACCGAATTGTGTACTTGCTAGTCAGTTGTGTGTTCATCGCAGCAGAGTTGTTGTTTGTAGTCAGCCGACGCTGACCTATCCGCTCCGACTCGAACTAGACAGATTTCTGTAGACACAGAGTTCACTACTGTGTTTCTGTATCTTCATCAATAAAGATAAGTACCGACTTTTATTTTATAAGAGTGTTTGGGTTTCATCTTTCTGTTTACTGTTCCAGCGGACCGGTCGGCCCGCTATTAAAAGTGTGGCGGTGACTTCGTAAGCCATTTCTACAGCCAAGTGTTTGTCGCTACGAACACCGCCACAAAAGGTAAAATATTCCGCAGGTAAAATAGTCCCCCATTCGGATCTCCAGGCGGGGACTACTCAGGAGGATGTTGTTATCAGGAAAAAGAAAACTGGCGTTCTACGAATCGGAGCGTGGAATGTCAGATCCCTTAACCGGGCAGGTAGATTAGAAAATTTAAAAAGGGAAATGGGTAGGTTAAAGTTAGATATAGTGGGAATTAGTGAAGTTCAGTGGCAGGAGGAACAAGAATTTTGGTCAGGTGAATACAGGGTTATAAACACAAAATCAAATAGGGGTAATGCAGGAGTAGGTTTAATAATGAATAAAAAAAATAGGAGTGTGGGTAAGCTACTACAAACAGCATAGTGAACGCATTATTGTGGCCAAGATAGACACGAAGCCCACGCCTACTACAGTAGTACAAGTTTATATGCCAACTAGCTCTGCAGATGATGAAGAAATTGAAGAAATGTATGATGAGATAAAAGAAATTATTCAGGTAGTGAAGGGAGACGAAAATTTAATAGTCATGGGTGACTGGTATTCGAGAGTAGGAAAAGGGAGAGAAGGAAACATAGTAGGTGAATATGGATTGGGGCTAAGAAATGAAAGAGGCAGCCGCCTGGTAGAGTTTTGCACAGAGCATAACTTAATCATAGCTAACACTTGGTTCAAGAATCATGAAAGAGGGTTATATACATGGAAGAATCCTGGAGATACTAGAAGGTATCAGATAGATTGATTATATAATGGTAAGACAGAGGTTTAGGAACCAGGTTTTAAATTGTAAGACATTTCCAGGGGCAGATGTGGACTCTGACCACAATCTATTGGTTATGAACTGTAGATTAAAACTGAAGAAACTGCAAAAAGGTGGGAATTTAAGGAGATGGGACCTGGATAAACTGACTAAACCAGAGGTTGTACAGAGTTTCAGGGAGAGCATAAGGGAACAATTGACAGGAATGGGGGAAAGAAATACAGTAGAAGAAGAATGGGTAGCTCTGAGGGATGAAGTAGTGAAGGCTGCAGAGGATCAAGTAGGTAAAAAGACGAGGGCTAGTAGAACTCCTTGGGTAACAGAAGAAATGTTCAACTTAATTGACGAAAGGAGAAAATATAAAAATGCAAAAAGGAATACAAATGTCTCAAAAAAGAGATCGACAGGAAGTGCAAAATGGCTAAGCAGGGATGGCTAGAGGACAAATGTGAGGATGTAGAGGCTTACCTCACTAGGGGTAAGGTAGATACTGCCTACAGGAAAATTAAAGAGACCTTTGGAGAAAAGAGGGCCACTTGTATGAATATCAAGAGCTCAGATGGAAACCCAGTTCTAAGCAAAGAAGGGAAAGCAGAAAGGTGGAAGAAGTATATAGAGTGTCTATACAAGGGCGACGTACTTGAGGACAATGTTATGGAAATGGAAGAGGATGTAGATGAAGATGAAATGGGAGATACATTACTGTGTGAAGAGTTTGACAGACCACTGAAAGACCTGAGTCGGAACAAGGCCCCGGGAGTAGACAACATTCCATTAGAACTACTGATGGCCTTAGGAGAGCCAGTCCTGACAAAACTCTACCATCTGGTGAGTAAGATGTATGAGACAGGCGAAATACCCTCAGACTTCAAGAAGAATATAATAATTCCAATCCCAAAGAAAGCAGGTGTTGACAGATGTGAAAATTACCGAACTATCAGTTTAATAAGTCACGGCTGCAAAATACTAACATGAATTCTTTACAGACGAATGGAAAAACTAGTAGAAGCCGACCTCGGGGAAGATCAGTTTGGATTCCGAAGAAATATTGGAACACGTGAGGCAATACTTACCTTACGAATTTTCTTAGAAGAAAGATTAAGGAAAGGCAAACCTACGTTTCTAGCATTCGTAGACTTAGAGAAAGCTTTTGACAATGTTGACTGGAATACTCTCTTTCAAATTCTGAAGGCGGCAGGGGTAAAATACAGGGAGCGAAAGGCTATTTACAATTTGTACAGAATGCAGATGGCAGTTATAAGAGTCGAGGGACATGAAAGGGAAGCCGTGGTTGGGAAGGAAGTGAGACAGGGTTGTAGCCTCTCCCCGATGCTATTCAATCTGTATATTGAGCAAGCAGTAAAGGAAACAAAAGAAAAATTTGGAGTAGGTATTAAAATCCATGGAGAAGAAATAAAAACTTTGAGGTTCGCCGATGACATTGTAATTCTATCGGAGACAGCAAAGGACTTGGAAGAGCAGTTGAACAGAATGGACAGTGTCTTGAAAGGAGGATATAATATGAACATGAACAAAAGCAAAATGAGGATAATGGAATGTAGTCGAATTAAGTCGGGTGATTCTGAGGGGATTAGATTAGGAAATGAGGCACTTAAAGTAATAAAGGAGTTTTGCTATTTGGGGAGCAAAGTAACTGATGATGGTCGAAGTAGGGAAGATATAAAATGTAGAATGGCAATGGCAAGGAAAGTGTTTCTGAAGAAGAGAAATTTGTTAACATCGAGTATAGATTTAAGTGTCAGGAAGTCGTTTCTGAAAGTATTTGTATGGAGTGTAGCCATGTATGGAAGTGAAACATGGACGATAAATAGTTTGGACAAGAAGAGAATAGAAGCTTTCGAAATGTGGTGCTACAGAAGAATGCTGAAGATTAGATGGGTAGACCACATAACTAATGATGAAGTATTGAATAGAATTGGGGAGAAGAGGAGTATGTGGCACAACTTGACAAAAAGAAGGGACCGGTTAGTAGGACATGTTCTGAGGCATCAAGGGATCACAAATTTAGCATTGGAGGGCAGCGTGGAGGGTAAAAATCGTAGAGGGAGACCAAGAGATGAATACACTAAGCAGATTCAGAAGGATGTGGGTTGTAGTAAGTACTGGGAGATGAAGAAGCTTGCACAGGATAGGGTAGCATGGAGAGCTGCATCAAACCAGTCTCAGGACTGAAGACCACAACAACAACAACAACAGTAGGCCTGATGAGAAGCAAGCGGCTAGAAAGGGCAGGACATGTCACTCGGATGGATAAACACCAATGGCCCTTGAAATCCATAGATTTTACTCCCTGTGCAAGAAGACCACTAGGAAGACCAAAGAAAGGGCGGAGAGATGGAATCCATGAGGCCCTGCTGTAGATCAGCATTGAGTGTGTGTGACTGGTTACAGATGGCACAAAACAGAATCCAGCAGAAGAAGAACCTCATAGCTGCACATGGTACTCTGCACATGATCACCTGAAGTAAAGTATTAACAAATGGAAGCATTAATCAACAAGTACTGAATCATAACTTTCAATAAAAATAATGTCTGTTTTTTAATTACAACTTGCATGAAAATACTAGTAATCACAATAAATTAAAATTTTGTACTAAAATGAAAAACTCCAAATAGAAAATAAAATACTCTTAATTCCGAAAATTGTTATTAACATTTACTTTTTTTCCCTCAATATACCATTTTACATGCCTGTGTCAAAATTAATTTTTTTCATACAAGCAGTAATTAACAATTAAAAAATTATTTTTATTAAAAATGACTATTCAATAATTGTCAATTAACATTTCTATTTCTTAATTCATGTGGTATTCAAATCAAAGCAAAAAATGATGTCACCAGTGAGATTCAAACCAGAGATATTACATAAAATTGCATGGCTTTTTCGCTGCTACACATTTTTGAAGCTACCAGCAACTATGTTAATAAGTTATAAATGCTTTGTATGTAACAGCATTTGCAAATTCTCTAATCTTCAAAGTCTTTTTTAGATATTTTGAGAATTGTGTTGTGCTATTTTAGGAGGTTTATGTCCAGGCATTGTATTTCAAATCGTATAAGTATGTAGAAAATCAAAGAGTACCAATCCGTAAGGTCCACCTGATAGATTAATAAAATAAGAGTCCTCATTCTTTATTCTTAAATAAATCCAACTACACAAATTGTGTTTTACGGATAGAAGCATCAAATTATGTCAAATAAATGTTTTTGTTAATTTCACACTTTCTGTCTTAAGAAATTACAAACAAATACAAAATGTACAATTTACTGTAAAACTGTATTACATTTATATTTCTAGTTTTATACTGTAATACGCGATACATGCTGGAATTTGTTAAGACAATGTATTTTTGAAACTTTTATTCATTATGGATGAAGATTTCAAGAAAATTTAATGTATTTTTGATTTAGTAATTCTCTTTATTTTATGATGAAGTGATCTTTATACTGAGGATGCTGACTTGCACGTGTGTCTTGTGATCGACTGTGTAACTTTCCTCATTGCATCTCCTCCAATTTTAAATGTAGTTTTATGTTACTTTTTTACAACTACTGACAAACAGCACTTTGAAGAACTACAATGAATAACTTCATGGTATCTTACTGTAATTTGTAATACCATTATTGGAATCATTTTACAGTGTAATTTTATACTGTGGAGCCTGATTCTTCCTTTCCTCAACTTAAATCTGAAGATGCAAGTCAGGTCAAAGCTGGCCATTCATTCATTACAGAAAACTCTGATTTGGAATAAACTTGTAGATAAGGCAGCAATTATCCTTGTGAAGGTCTATTTATGAAGTTCCAAGAAGTAGTGTTTAATGAGGAATCAAGAAATACACTACAGCTCCCTATGTATAACTTCCAAAGGACCATGAAAACGAGATTAGACTAATTACAGTGTGCACAGGGAAGTTTAGGAATTAACTCTTCACATGCTCCATATGTTAATAAAAGAAGACAATAGCCCAATGTGTGGTGCTGTATGAATTACCCTCTGCTACACACTCCCCAGTGTTTATGGAGTATATAATGCAATTATAAATGAATTAAATATATACCACGTCCTTGTTAAATGAACACATTTGTAAATAAGCAATATTCTGTGGAACATAAGGAGCTGCCCAAAAGCTAATTTTTAGCTTTCTTTCAAATTTATGTTCACCGTATATCAGATATTTAATATCACTAGATAAATGTACAAAGAATTAGCTAGCAGCATTATTCACTCCTTTCTGAGATAAAAAGAGCTGTAATGCAGAGTAATGAAGGAAAGTTTTCCCAATTGTATTGTTGTTAGGAACAAGGGTGCCTATACAATATTTTGTAAGGGTTAGGGGCCTAGACCTTGGGTTATGGAGTATTTTTAATATTCTGGAAAATGAAAGGCAACTTTTAAGTAGCCATAAAAAAAGCTCCAGTTCCAATCATTTTAAAAATTTGCATAACACTGACTTTTAAACCATTTTCTTGAAAGAAAACAAGTATGGGCACTCTTGATTAAGGATGTAATTATTCCTTCTAAACATTAAAAATTATTTACAATATATTTCATGAAGGAAAATATGCCCAGTGAAATGAGGGTTTCTCAGCATCATAAAATCTTCTCTAGTTTCTTGACATATCGATTTGCTGTGGGCCTAGAAAGATTTGGAAGGCATTAACTGTCTTTCCATCTACTATCGAACTGTGTGTCTCACAGTCAGCAGTCTTCAATACACCAGCACTTTTCCAGAAAATGAAAGGATAGTACACATCATCCAAAATACTGTGGGTGCATTACATGAAGATTTTATTGCATCTGCTGTACTGTGATGCTGGTGCATAAAAATCTAACAAATCTAAATTCTAAAAAAAGTTGTACACAAAGCTATCATGAGTGAACACATTTTATTCTTACAGAACATTTTCGTTGAGTAAAAACTTATTTTCTCAAAAATGAGTTACCCCAGATTATAATTCCACATGACAGTGATACAAAGCAACATCTGTTATGCACCTTGCAGTGGCTCTTCAAAATGCCACATTCCAGAGGTTATCAGTTCATCATTTGACAAACAATTTTTCCACTCCAAGGCAAAAACAGGAATATGAAGAAATTCCCTAAAATTTATGACACAGGAAGTGCTAACTGTTATTGTAAAAGGGGTAGACAACACTAGTTTTATAGTTTTGCTGAATATGTGTTAATTGTGTTCTGTAAACCAGGATATAACACTATGGAACAATGTAGAGGTTGAGTTGTCGCAGACAATACAGTAAAAATAGTATCTCTGCTGAGACTGTAGGCAAATATATTTTTGTAACTTGTGCAATATGAATGTAAATATAATTACAAAGAAACACCTCTTCAATCTCACTTGTCAGTAATTATTTTGTATATTTTAACAAGTCTTAATAGCTTTACACTTCTAGAGCTCATACTTGGAAAATTTAGTTTATTATTGGAGACTTTATTTCATCCATTAGGTAACTAGCCAAGTTTCAGAGCAGACTTTTATGATATTAATGTACGATGTAGGTATCAATTGGAATTCCAACTAATTAACTCTATAGTCAATGGAATTGTTGCAAAGAGGACTGGGGATTTCTCTTGTTAAACAATCAATTTCTTATTCACTAACATAGATAATTTTTCAGCTACATTTGTTTTGGGCAATCTAATAATGAAGAACAAATCACTACAGTTTAGCCCTTGTCTGAATAATATATTACAAATACACCCTGGTAAGACAAATAAATAAAAAAGATGGAGAAGAAAGAGTTGATATCCTCTATCAAAACCAACTAACGTGGTTTTGTTTTCTTTTGTGAAAACTCATCAGCCTTTAAATGTAGTAAATTCCTCCAACACTGACTCAAGTTTACCTTGAAACCTAAGCTGTCGAATGCCAGCCATAAAGCCAAGCAAATTAAGCAAAGCATATTGTAGACCAATAATTGGTCTTAACTATTTCACCGCCGAATTCGTATGATACCACTATCCTGAGCCCCAGGTAATGTCTGGAGGAGAAGAGTAGCATCTCATACAAATTCTTTAACATGCTCGGAATCATAACAAAATTCCCTCATACAAATGATTTACATGATATGTGCAGTGAAATGGCTGTTTCTTAATCAATGGTGCTAGTATGAGTTTTCACTCTTCACATATATTATCATTCAACAGCACAAACAAATTCCTTTTATAATGGAATTTGCTATTCAAAGGCTTTCCTGAGGCAAATTTACTTACTCTGGGAAGGTGGTTGTGGAGTATCTTGCACTTCTACCACAGAGTCAGCAGCATCTTTGCTATGTAACAAAGCTATGTAGCATTTCCTAGACTGCCTTTTGAAATTTTAGTTCAGTATGTGAGAATATTGTTGGTATAACATTACACTTCCGTTTCTTCTTGCTGTCCACCCTTAATTTTTGCCACTGGTCATCATCAAAATGTTTCTGTTAGGAGTAAGAAGTGACATACCTGTACTTGCAAGAAAATATGCAAACGCTACGACAGAAGTACACCTACAAGTAATTTGGAACTACACCCTTAACATACGAAGATTAATCTACTTCTGCATTTACATGATTACTCTGCAATTCACAATTACGTGCCTGGCATACAGTTCATTGAACCACCATCAAGCTATTTCGCTGTCATTCCAATCTAACAGCATGCAGGAAAAAGGAATGCTTAAATCTTTCCATGTGAGCCCTGATTTATTTCATTATGTTGCTCATTTCTCCCCACCTACCAACCAGCATACCAAATCTATGGCATTCTCTTCCCTAATTCTTGATAATACAAAATGAGCTGTCCTCTGAACTTCTTCAATGTCCTTCATCAACACTATCTGATGCAGATCTCATACCATGTAGCAATACTCCACAAGAGGACGGGCGAGCATACTGCAGGCGGTCTCTTTAGTAGACCTGTTGCATTTTCTAAGAGTTCTGCTGATAAAGCACAGTAGTTGGTTTGCTTCAGACACAGCATTATGTATGTGATCATCCCAATTTAACTTATTCATTACTATAATCCATAAGTACTTAGTTGAATTCACAGCCTTTAGATTTGTGTGATTTATTGTATAACTGAAACTTAGTAGATCCCTTTTAGCACTCATGTGGATGACTTCACACTTTTCATTATTTAGAGTCAATTACCACAGATATCTTGGCTACATAATTTTGCACTTGGTTATGATCATCTGATGCTTTTACAAGATGGTAAATGAAGCATCATCTGCAAATAATCTAAGAGGCCTGATCAGATTGTCTTCTAATCATTTCCATAGATCAGGAACAGCAGAGGATATCTAATACTTCCTTGGGAATCATCAGAAGTTACTCCTGTTTTACTGAATGACTTTCATTGATTACAATGAACTCTGATGTTTCTGACAGGAAATCACGAATCTAGACACACAATATATACAATTTAAGTAGAACTCACTTGTGAGGAATAGTGTCAAAGGTCATCTGAAATACAGAATCCATCTGGCTTCACCTGTCAACACCACTCATCTGACTTCACCTGTCAACACCACTCATCTGACTTCACCGGTCAACAGCACTCATTACTTCATTAGAATAAAGAACTTGTTGTATTTCACAAAAATGATATATTCTGAATATGTGTTGGCTATTTGTCAAGGCCATGGCTACCTCGAGGATGAAGAGCAACATGTATGCAGTTAGCATCCCTCATGTCACTCAAACTTCTGCCAAGTGTTTACCGGGCCATACTGGCTCCTAACCACACAGGATCAAGTGCAGCACAACATAATTATGTTAAAAAGTTTTAGAACTCTGCCTTCTGTAGTCTTGCTGGTTCCTTTGATAATATGGTTCACAAAACCCAGTTTGCCAACCAGTCATATCGTCTGACCCAAGTTAATATGGATATATTGTTTGTGTTGTTGCCCCGGATGATAATTACACGAAATATTTGTCAGGATTTGTAAGTGGTGAGTTTTTGAGGTACGGTAATACACGAACACCGAAAAGTAAGTTTAAATAGTTTTATTAACAAAAGGCTGATTATAAAACACACATGCTACATGCACCCATCATCACTGTGTCTGACATCCTAACAGCGGCTAATTACGGTCGTATCGAAAGGCTCCATGGTGAGCTAAGGAAAAGAGACATATTCATGCCCAAGACTGCGCTAGTTATCCAGCATGCTGCAGACGGTGGCCAGTCGCTTACTCCCTGCACTGCGGCTGGATACATGTGTACTGACCAAGCAAATTGTCAGTATTCCAGATAGTTCAGCTGGTGAGCGCTCATTACGCACCATACGGCTGCGTGCAACCCGTAGACCCTTACATCACTCTCCCCAGAGAAAAAGAGCAACCATAGGTGGCTCAAAATGACCTCTGCACGCTATGTATTTATTTCAACATTGCAACATGTATTTCATTTACAGACACAGTAACGTTCGGTACAGAAAAGCGTGCCTTCAGGATGACAATTTCATACATGACAAATGCTGTTCACAAAAGTCAAAATTCATAAAAGCAATAAAAACACAATACTGACAATCAAGTATGCATTAACATTAATGGATGAATCAAAGGACTTAATTCTATTTGCTGCTTCAATGAAGTTTAACTTTTTATTGTAAGAAATTACATTTTCATGGATATCCTTAATTAAATCATTGTCTTCAGAAAAACTTGATAAGGAATGCTTTCCATATGTAATCATTGTAATACACAAATAACATTCTCGTTAATGGCAAATGTCCAGTTGCATAAAATGCAGTTGGCAATACACTAGGCATATAAAATAGTTCACACGATAAATCACAATGTGTGGCATTCAAGATTAATCCACTAGTATTCAATTTGAGTGTAAAGGGTAGCTCAGGTGTATCATAATTTTTAAATGTAAATGTGACATCAAGAGTGGAGTTAAATGAAAAAATTATACCTTCAGAACATCGTTTAAGAAATGGATGATAAAGATGCATTAAAATTCTAGGGCAATCATCTCTTGGGGGATGATTTATAAACAATTCTTTCTCACAGCTGTGCACTCTACTATCTAAGAATACTGCCGATTCAGGGCAAATTAACTTATGACTACATTTACACATATGCAAATTATTTTCATTTAGGGACACAAAATACCTTCGATCCTTGCTGATCAGTAGATAATCAGGTAGGTATTTTACTTGAATACCTGCCTGTCACCATTTCACAGGGCAAGTATAAATCTCATACATTTCAAAATTATGCTTTGATGTATAGAAACAATAACAGTTAATTCAACTTCAATCATTAAAGAGTGTGTGGTGGTTAACGTATAGTAATCATATAAATTGTAAGAGTTAGCAAATAACTATAGTTTGCATCTAGCTTCCGCTCAACTGATAGTAGGATCTGTAAAAATTGTTCTGGATGTAATAGTACACTGCTCAAACAATCATCTGAACTACCTTCTAAGGCTGTTCTTAAGTTAAGGGCATCAATTCTAACATTTGATAAACCATCAGTAATCCTTAACAAAAAGTGTTTTAATCTAAGTGTGTGCACACTGCATTTAATCCTTTGAATAGTTCTTGGATATCTGCATTCGTTTCATTATGAATTATGTGGAAACGTGAGATAAATTGCTTTACAATCTGTTCAATGAAAACTGTGTGGTTAGAAATGGTTCTTTGCATATTCTTTAAAACGGATAATTTCATTAGAGAGGTTAGTTGAATCTGTACTGGACTGTTGTTCAAGAGCTAATATTTTGCCTTTAACTTCCAGTAGATCTCAACTAGTTAAAGTACGAAATACAGTACAAATGATACTCCCTCAAAAATCAAACCAGGCATGTTTACACCTAATTGAAGTTTTACATCGACATCTACATCTACAAGATTACTCTGCTATTCACAATAAAGTGCCCGGCAAAGGGTTCAATGAACCACCTTCATGCTGTCTCTCTACCGTTCCACTATTGAACAGCATGCAGGAAAAACGAGCACTTAAATTTTTCCATGCGAGCACTGATTTCTCTTATTTTATCGTGATGATCATTTCTCCCTATGTAGGTGGGTGCCAACAGAATGTTTTCGCAATCAGAGGAGAAAACTGGTGATTGAAATTTCATGAGAAGATCCCGTGGCAACGAAAAACGCCTTTGTTTTAATGATTGCCACTCCAATTCACATATCATGTCTGTGACACTATCTCCCCTATTTTGCGATAATACGAAACGAGCTGTCCTTCTTTGTACTTTTTCGATGTCATCTGTCAGTCCCACCTAATGCGGATCCCACACCGCATAGAAGTACTCCAGAATAGGGCGGACAAGCGTAGTGTAAGCAGTCCCTTTGGTAGACCTGTTGCACCTTCTAAGTGTTCTGCCAATGAATCGCAGTCTTTGGTTTGCTCTACCCACAATATTATCTATGTGATCGTTCCAATTTAGGTTATTTGAAATTGTAATCCCTAAGTATTTTGTTGAATTTACAGCCCTCAGATTTGTGTGACTTATCACGTAATCGAAATTTAGCTGATTTCTTTTAGTACTCATGTGAATAACTTCGCACTTTTCTTTATTCAGGGTCAATTGCCACTCTTCGCACCAAACAGATATCTTATCTAAATCATTTTGCAAGTCGTTTTGATCATCTGATGACTTTACAAGATGGTAAATAACAGCATCATCTGCAAACAATTTAAGATGGCTACTCAGATTGTCTCCTATGTCGTTAATATAGATCTGGAACAATAGAGAGCCTATAACACTTTGTTGGGGAACACCAGATATTACTTCTGTTTTACTCAATGACTTTCCATCTATTACTACGAACTGTGACCTTTCTGACAGGAAATCATGAATCCAGTCGCACAACTGAGGCGATACTCCGTAGGCACACAGTTTGATTAGAAGACGCTTGTGAGGAACGGTGTCGAAAGCCTTCTGGAAATCTAAAAATATAGAATCAATTTGACAGCCCTTGTCAACAGCACTTATTACTTCATGAGTACAAAAGAGCTAGTTGTGTTTCACAGGAATGATATTTTCTGAATCCCTGCTGACTATATGTCAATAAATTGTTTTCTTCGAGGTCCTTCATAATGTTTGAATGCAGTATATGTTCTAAAACCCTATTGCGAATCGGCGTTAGTGATATAGGCCTGTAATTCTGTGGATTACTCCTACTTCCCTTTTTGGGTATTGGTGTGACTTGAGCAGTTTTCCAGTCTTTAGGTACGTATCTTTCTGTGAGCGAGTGGTTGTATATAATTGCTAAATATTGAGCTATTTTATCAGCATACTCTGAGAGGAACCTGATTGGTATACAATTTGGACCGGAGGCCTTGCCTTTATTGCTTTGTTACACCGGGGATATCTACTTATATGTTTCTCATCTTGGCAGTTGTTCTTGATTGCAATTCAGGAATATTTACTTTGTCTTCTTTGGTGAAGGAGTTTTGGAAACCCGTGTTTAATAACTCTGCTTTAGTGGCACTGTCATCAGTGACTTCACTGTTGTTATCGCGCAGTGAAGGTATTGATTGTGTCTTGCCACTGATGTGTTTTATGTATGACCAGAATTTCTTTGGGTTTTCTGCCAGATTTAGAGACAGAATTTCGTAGCGGAAATTATTAAAATCATCTCACATTGAAGTAAGTGCCATATTTTGAACTTCTGTAAAACTTCGCCAATCTTGGGGATTTTGTGTTCTTTTAAATTTGGCATGCTTTTTTTGTTGCTTATGCAACAACGATCTGACCCGTTTTGTGTACCATGGGGGATCAGTACCATGTATGTATGAAGTATATATCTCTCAATTGCTGTTGATACTATCTCTCTGAAACATTCCACAACTTTTCTACACTTACATGATCAGATCAGAAGGAGTGAAGATTGTCTCTTAAAAAGGGGTTAAGAGCATTTTTATCAGCTTTTTTAAATAGATATACTACTCGTTTCTTTTTGATGGTTGTAGGTGTTACGGTATTCAGCCTAGCAGCAACTGCCTTGTGGTCGTTAATCCCTGTATTCGTCACAACACTCACTATTTGTCCAGGATTATATGCTGCTAAAATGTCAAGTATGCTTTCGGAGCCATTTACATTTCGAGTGGGCTCATGAACTAATTGTTCAAAATAATTTTCTGAGAAAGCATTCAGTACAATTTCGGATTATGTTTTATGCCTGCCGCCGGCTTTAAACATACAGTTTTTCCAGCATATCGAGGGTCGATTGAAGTCACCACTAACTATAATTGTATAAGCAGGGTACTTAGTTGAAATGAGACTCAAATTTTCTTTGAACTGTTCAGCAACTATGTCTTCTGAGTCGAGTGGGGGGGGGGGGGGGGGGGGGGGGGTTCGGTAAAACAATCCAATTAATAGTTTACTCCGATTGTCAGGTATAACCTCTACCCATACTATTTCACATGAACTACCTACTTCAATTTCGCTACAAGGCAAACTACCTCTGACTGCAATAAATACTCCACCACCAACTGTATTTAATCTATCCTTTCTGAACACTGTTAGAGCGTTTGAAAAAACTTAGGCTGAACGTATTTCCAGCTTTAGCCAGCTCTCTGTACCTACAACTATTTGAGCTTCAGTTGGTTCTTTCCCTACACAGCTACAACGATTTAAAACTACAATACCAATCGTGTCTACAACTACCTTACCATGTTTTACCTGCCCACTTTCTGATGGACGCCCCTTCTGTGGTTCCCTGAGACCCCTAACCCAAGAAACCGCCCAGTCCCTTCCACACAGCCCCTGCTACCCGTGTAGCCGCCTCCTGTGTGCAGTGGACTCCTGACCTATTAAGCGGAACCCGGAAACCCACCACCCGATGGCGCAAGTCAAGGAATCTGCAACCTACACGGTCACAGAATCATCTGAGCCTCTGATTCAGATCCTCCACTCGGCTCTGCACCAAAGGACCACAGTCGGTTCTATCAAAGATGCTGCAGATGGTGAGCTCCTCCTTAATCTCGGAAGCAAGACTGGCAAGACTAGCCGCGCGAAACCAGACAGAATCTGCTCCGATCCAAAGCAACACACGTCGTTGGTACCGACATGAGCCACCACCTGCAGTTGGCTGCACCCTGTACTGTTCATGGCATCTGGAAGCAACTTTCCACATCTGGAATGACTCCCCCCGGACTGCACACAGAGTGCACACTGGCTTCCTTCCCCTCCTTGGCAGCCATGTTCCTAAGGGGCCCCATTACACGCCTAACACTGGAGCTCCCAACTACGAGCAAACCCACCCTCTGTGAATGCCCAGACCTTGCGGGCCAAGAAGCTTCCTCTGGAACGGGGTGAACAACTGCATCTGGCTCAGAGACATCATCAGCCACAGATAACGCCCGAAACCTGTTCGTCAGACGAACTGGGGAGGTCCTACGATCGGCCCCATGGAAAGTTTTTCGCTGCCTGCCAGACTTTGGAATGATCTCCCACTCGACCACGGGTGAGGGGTCAATCTCAGTGCAGGCAGTATCCGGGGAGGTCAAAGCAGTGGACCGATCGGAGGACACGTGGGACGTGCTCGACGTCCCTCACATCCCCGCATCCGATCCCCAACAGTGACTCCCCCTGGCAGCAGCCTGAAGCTGTGTGACGGAAACCAACGCAGCCTGAAGATGTGACCGAAAGGTTGCCAGCTCAGCTCGCATCTGTACACAACAATCACAGTTCCTATCCACTACACTGAAGCTCGTAAAAATATGTAACAAGCGAACAGTGTACTCGCCTTAGTAGTAGCAGGAACTAGCGATGCGCTCTCACTGACTGTCTAACTGTTTATGTGGCAAAAGCTTTAAAAACATTAAATCTCTTGTTCATAATTAGCAAATGTAGACTCTACCTACATTTTGGCTGTGATCCAGTTACTATACCAAGATGTTCCCATTTTCAAATTTGTATCATTACCTTTAACAGAACGAATTAGATCAATTTGCTTCTTTACAGAATTGAACTGTTGCCGGATTTCACTCAGATTGTACTTGAATACAAGTTCTGCATGGCTTGTTGAAACTATCATGTCTGATTGTGGTTCAAACAAAACACCTGTACTCTGTGGTACTATTACAACAGCATTAGCAGAATACCCTATCATAGCAAACATTACAATAAAAATGAACATGGTTAATTAGTTCTAAATACTAGAGTTACCAATGAACATAAAATAAATGAGTTTCTTGTGGTAACCTGTGGAATAAAAGGTTTAGTTTCACTTGTACAATCGTGCAATAGCTTCAGTACTAAATTTTCACAACACATTCACATAAGCACATGGCCAAAATAAACACACGCATTGCACCCTCACACACTAAACACGTTTTCGCAAATTGTAGAGGTGTATGGAACATGATCACTCAGAACGTGGCGATGCCTCGGCCTCGAAGTCTGGACTGTGACCTCGCGATTCTAGTTTCTTGCGTTTGAGAACAGCAGGTCTGCCTCTCGGTCGGTCCTCGTCATCTTGCGATACTACAGGGAAATATACCCAGACATAGCTTTACATGACTGACATGAACGACAATCGAACGAAAGGGCAGTTGGAGCTTAAGAGTGACTGGCGACAACACCTCCAAGATCGGATATGGTCCTTTCCAAAACTTCTTAAACTTTTCAACTTGACTCTTCCTTAACACCATGTTGCTCAGATACACAAGATCTCCAACTCAATACTGTGGCACTGCCGCTTGGCGGTCATGTTGTCTTGCTTGCTGAAGAAAGGAGTGATGATTTCGCTGTTTCACTCCCTTCCATGCTTCCTTTAGCTTGCATGCTAGATCCCTTATGTGTTCATTGCCGATTCTGGCAGTCGATCGGGCAAAGTCCAAGGGTGAATGCATTCTTCTTCCGTAGACGATCTCATATGGACTTAAGCCAGTTGAGCTGAGCATTTTAGCATTGTAACAACTAACCAAGTACGGTAAACAGACATACCAACTGTCGTGTTTGCTGCTCACGTAATGACTAACCATTTTAATAATTGTTCTGTGGACTCGTTTGACTCTTCCATTTCCTTCAGGGTGTGCTGGTGTAGTCCTTAATTGAGTTATTTGCATGAGCTTACAAGTCTGTTTAAGTAATTCACTCATAAAATTCGTTCCTTGATAACTAATTATACTTAATGGTGATCCAAACTTAAGAATACATTCTTTTACAAAAACTTTAGGTATAGTCTAAGCGCTCCGATCAGGTATTGGTATCATGAGAAGGTATCTAGAGAAATGATCTAACACTGTCAATATATATTTGTTTCCATCTTTAATCTTAGGCAATTGTCCTACGACGTCTAGTCCTACTCATTCAAATGGTTCACTTGTTTCTGGCAGTTCTTGCAATGATGCTCTACTTTTTCCTACATTATTCCGTCTGTTACAGGAATCACATTGTGAAACAAACTCGAAAATGTCAGCTTTGTGGCTCGGCCACCAAAACATTTGAGCAATTTTAATGTTGGTTGCTTTTTTACTGCAGTTCTTTGAATCATGTTGTTCTTCATGATTTGCTCTTTCATGCTTTCTGGAATAACTACGTGGTTTTCTTTACTAGTGATTTTGTACAATAATCCATCTATTTCGACAAAACATTGATCATTTTTCCATAATTTGCATTGTGGATCTTCTTCCTGAGCTGCCTTTAACTCTTCTTCTCAACTTATAGTAACACAAACATAGACTTTTTGACTCATTGCATCAGCATTCACATGTTGTTTACCATGTCAGTGAATAACCTTAAATTGGTACTCACTCAGACTTAATGCCCATCTTGTTAATCTGGAACTTGGATCCTTTAAGCTCAATAACCATTTAAGTGCAGCATGATCTGTAATAACCGTAAACTCTCTTCTTGTTAAGAATCATCTGTTATGTGCTATACCAAAAGCCAAAGCACAAAGCTCCTCCTCAGTAGTAGTATAATTACATTCTGCTTTGTTTAATTGTCTGAAAGCAAATGAGATTGGATGTTCATGACCATCAACTTCTTGAAACAAGATTGCACCTATGGCAAAATTGGGTGCATCTGTTGAAAGAATAAAAGGTTTACTGAAATCCGAATAGGCTAACACTGGAGCTGTAGTTGGAGCAGTTTTAAGTTCTTCCATTGCCTCTGTGCACTCTGTTGACCAATTAAATATGGCTCCTTTCTTCAGTAGCTGTGTCATTGGACATACTATATTAGCATAACTGGCTACAAATTGTCTGTAGAAATTTGACAATCCCAAGAATTATTGTAGTTCTTTCAAATTCTGTGGCTCAGGAAAATTCTTTACATCTCCAATTAATTTTGTATCAGGTCGAACACCTTCACTGGTTATAACATGACCAAGGTAGTTAGCTTTACTTTGTGCAAAATGACATTTATCTATTGATAAAGACAGGTTTGCACTTCTTACACACTCAAAACCAGCTTGTAGTCTCTCAGTATGCTGCTTCATGTTTTCCCCAAAAATTATTATATCATCAAGATAAACAAGTGCTTGTGTTGGGGTGAGCCCTTGTAAAACTGAATCCATCAGGCGCTGAAATGTATCTGGAGCATTACGAAGTCCAAATGACGTATGAAGATACTTGTATACTCCTGTTGCTATTACAAATGAAGTTTTTGCTTGGTCATCTGGCTGCACTGTTAACTGGTGATCATCAAACCACCTTCACAATTCCCTATTATTCCAATCTCGTATAGTGCGCGGAAAGAATGAACACCTATATCTTTCCGTACAAGCTCTGATTTCCCTCATTTTATCGTGGTGATCATTCCTCCCTATGTAGGTTAGTGTCAACAAAATATTTTCACATTCAAAGGAGAAAGTTGGTGATTGGAATTTCGTGAGAAGATTCTGTCGCAACGAAAAATACCTTTCTTTTAACGATTTCCAGCCCAAATCCTGTATCATTTCTGTGACACTCTCTCCCATATTTCGCGATAATACAAAATGTGCTGCCTTTCTTTGAACTTTTTCGATGTACCCCATCGGTCCTATCTGGTATGGATCACACACCGTGCAGCAGTATTCTAAAAGAGGACGGACAATTGTAGTGTAGGCAGTCTCCTTAGTAGGTCTGCTATATTTTCTAAGTGTCCTGCCAATAAAATGCAGCCTTTGGTTAGCCTTCCCCACAACATTTTCTATTTGTTCTTTCCAATTTAAGTTGTTAGTAATTGTAATACCTAGGTATTTAGTTGAATTTACAGCTTTTAGATTAGACTGATTTATCGTGTAACCGAAGTTTAACGAGTTTCTTTTAGCACTCACGTGAATGACCTCACACTTTTTGTTATTTAGGATCAACTGCCACTTCTCACACCATTCAGATATTTTTTCCACATCATTTTTCAGTCTGTTTCGATCTTTTGATGACTTTATTAGTCGATAAACGACAGCATCATCAGCAAACAACTGAAGATGGCTGCTCAGATTGTCTCCCAAATCGTTTATACAGATAAGGAACAGCAAAGGGCCTATAACACTACCGTGGGGAACGCCTGAAATCACTTCTGTTTTACTCAATGATTTTTCATCAGTTACTACGAACTGTGACCTCTCTGACAGGAAATCACAAATCCAGTCACATAACTGAGACGATATTCCATAAGCACGCAATTTCACTACGAGCCACTTGTGTGGTACTGTGTCAAAAGCCTTCCGGATATCCAGGAATACAGAATCGATCTGAAATCCCTTGTCAATAGTACTCAGCACTTCATGTGAATAAAGAGCTATTGTGTTTCAGAGGAACAATGTTTTCTATATCCATGCTGACTGTGTGTCAATACACAGTTCCCTTCAAGGAAATTCATAACGTTCGAACACAATATATGTTCTAAAATCCTGCTGCATATCGACATTAACAATATGGGCCTGTAATTTAGTGGATTACTCCTACTACCTTTCTTGATTTGGGGTGACCTGTGCAACTTTCCAGTCTTTGGGTACAGGTCTTTCGTCAAGCAAATGGTTGTATATGATTGTTAAGTATGGAGCTAAAGCATCAGCATACTCAGAAAGGAACCTAATTGGTATACAGTCTGGACTAGACAACTTGCTTTTATTAAGTGATTTAAGTTGCTTCACTACTCCGAGGATATATACTTCTACGTTACTCATGTTGGCAGCTGTTCTCGATTCGAATTCTCGAATATTTACTTCGTCTTCTTTTGTGAAGGCATTTTGGAAGGCTGTGTTTAGTAACTCTGCTTTGGCACCACTGTCTTCGATAGTATCTCCATCGCTATCGCGGAGAGAAGGCACTGATTGTTTCTTGCCGCTAACATACTTCACATACGACCAGAATCTCTTTGGATTTTCTGCCAGGTTTAGAGACAAAGTTTCACTGTGGAAGCTGTTATACGCGTCTCGCATTGAAATCCGCACTAAATTTTGAGCTTCTGTAAAAGATCGCCAATCTTGGGGATTTTACGTCTGTTTAAATTTGGCATGTTTATTTCGTTGTTTCTGCAACAGTGTTCTAACCCATTTTTTGTGTACCAAGGAGGATCAGCTCCGTCATTTGTTAGTTTATTTGGTACAAATCTCTCAATTGCTGCCGATACTATTTCTTTGAATTTAAGCCACATCTGGTGTACACTTACATTATTAATTTGGAATGAATGTAGATTGTCTCTCAGGAAAGTTTCAAGTGAATTTTTATCTTCTTTTTGAATAGGTATATTTTTTTGCTTATTTTTCGAGGATTTGGAGATTATAATATTCAATCTCGCTACAACAACCCTGTGTTCACTAATCCCTATATCGGTTTTGATGCTCGTTATTAACTCAGGATTATTTGTTGCTAAGAGGTCAAGAGTGTTTTCACAACCGTTTATTATTCACGTGGGCTCATTAACTAACTGCTCGAAATAATTTTCAGAGAATGCATTTAGCTGCTCTCTGTGAAATCTGATCATATTTTTACTTTTAAATCTCTGAACAACAATCGTTCTAAACTCATCGTTATCTTCTGTTTTTACACAAGTAGGCTCTGCGCTAATGAAATCTTGTGCTGCTCCCTGAATTCTTAATTTGGCAACCAATAGCTTATCGGAATCTGTCCATGATCCTAACAGGGCGGCACCTTCAAGTTTATGAAAGAACTCCTTCACATCATCTTCAGGTTTCCCACTGAACACTGGTACTGGTGGCAATAATGAAAAATTCTTTATTGTAGTTGTACCTGTACTGCATGAACTATCATTTGACAAGTCTTTCGGAATGTTACGCTCGCTTCTTTCTGCTTTTAACTGCCTTTTGTATTCAAGCCAAACTGGAGTAGACCAACCTGAATTCCAGCGTTGGATGCCCCGCTTAGTCAGAAGATGTTCATGCCTCTGCTCGAAGTTCACGTTGTGCTGCACCTCTTCAGGACTGTAGATTTTTCCATAATTATCCCCATGCTGACACCACTTCTTTAAGAGGGTTGTTTGTGTTGTTGCCCCAGATGATAATTACACGAAATATTTGTCAGCATTTGTAAGTGGTGGGTCCTTGAAGTACAGTAATACGCGAACACCGAGAAGTAAGTTTAAACAGTTTTATTAACAAAAGGCTGATTATAAAACACGCATGCTACATGCACCCATCATCATTGTGTCTGACATCCTAACAGCAGCTCCATGGTGAGCTGAGAAAAGAGACATATTCGCGCCCAAGGCTGCGCTAGTTATCCAGCATGCTGCAGATGGCAGCCAGCTGCTTACTCCCTGTGTTGCACTGAGGCCAGAAGCACCTGTACTGACCAAGCAAATTGTCAGCATTCCAGATAGGTCAGCTGGCGTGCGCGTGTTACATACCGTATGCCTGTGTGCAACCCATAGACCCTTACAGATATGTTTGATCAAATTACCAGCTTATGTTTATAACATCAATCTTGCTGGAAGGTATAAGCACAATGTTGATGCTTTCCTGAGTTTGACAAGGCACATAGGCATTTAAAAATAGGCACAGGGAATTTTAAATGACAAAATACTGTCAGCAGCCACACCAGAATAATGGCTCATGGGCACATAGGAATTGTTCTGGAGAGAAGACTGAACATGGGAATCGGCAGAAACAGTAGAAACAGGAACTGAGATCTGTGGAGTCGCAGGTGGTTCAACAACAGACAGGCTCAACCAAAATTGGCAGGTCCCTGAATGATTGTCTATGTGTTACCAGTCACTGTTTAATTTATTTCCACAACGTGTTTCAAAGAATTAAACCTCCATGATCAAGTGGATTCATTTGTATTAATATAATGAGTGTGTTGCATTTCAACTTTATGGTAACCTGTGCCACTGTCTCCAGTTGCCACAGGCTCCTTTCTCTATCTTAATACATGACATATGAACTTCAGCACTTGTAAACAAAGACTGTGTCTACAAACTGATACATATCAGTTTATCAGTGATGAATTATGACCACTGGAGACAGTGCCACATGTTACCATAAAGCCATAACACAACACACATCATATTAATACAAATGAATCCATCTGATGATGGAAGTTTAAACCTTTGAAATGTGGAAATTAAATGGTAATACGCTTGTTGTTTCACTCAATATTAATAACAGTCGTGGTAAAGCGTAATCAAAAAAATGTTCTTATTTAAAGAGACACTACTGGCTGAGGAAGATAGCACAAGTCATCAATGATCCATCTGATAACTAATGTCAAAGTTGACCCCATAACTCTGCAATGTGACACTGACACAGGTAGTCCAGTTACTGTTCTAAGTGAAGCAACTTTTGGTAGATGTGAACAGGAGGCAGTGCGACCTGCTTTGCCACTGCAAAAGACAAAAGTGACAGGAGCCACTCTCAACAAAAGTGTCAAAGCCACAAGACAACCTCAGATCAATTTTACATACCAGGGGTACACACTGAGTGCAAATTTTATAATTTACTACGGAGCCAATTTTAGGCTTAGCTTTTCTGATTTAGATAGTGTTGAGATAAATCTGTAGGTCCAGAGCAGTCCCAGAAGTTAAAGTTCGATGTTTGCATCCTTAAGCAAGATGTCAAGATGAAATGGCTTAGACCAGTTACTCAATCTGGGATGAGGACTGAACCAGAGTTCTTTTCTGATAATAATGGGATATCCATAGCTGCTGACTCAGGTTATGACCATAAGATCACTTTAGAAAATAAAATGGAAGGGAGACAGGGCAAATTTAGCAAGGGAGGAAATTGCAAAGTTACAGGAGATATTGAACACACATGCAGAGGCATTCTCTGACGCCCCAGGAGTCATTATAAACTTCACATTGATATTCCATCCCACTGGCACACAAGGAGAAGGTAAAGAAGGAAACAGATTCAATGGCTGGGGCAGGGAGCCACTGAACACGCAGTAAGCTCATACAACAGTGATCCAAAGTGAGATGGCTCGATCTGCTTCGTGGTCAACTCAAGGTAAATTAATGCCATTATCATGCCCAAGACAAACCACAGAGCCTGAAAAAGCTATTCCAAAAGTTTTGTGGAGTCAAAGGGCTGACTTCAGTGGATTTGCAAGCTAGTTACTTACATGTCACAAGTAAATGGCATTCCTTTGCTTCAGCCAGTGCTATCAGTTTAAGAAACTTCCGCTTGCTCTCAGGGTCTTTTTCATAATGCTCATATGAAGTTTGAACATAGTTAACCCCGATGAACAAGAGAAACATGACATTATACATGGATGATGTCTTCATATGTGAGAACTCTTGGTAATCATATATCCAGGTTTCAAAAAAGTTACTAAAAGAATTCCTTCATCTGTTATTATATTGAAACTTGACCTGATACTTGGAAGATTCAGCCAGAGCGATTCCAGTACCCATCATCAAGAGTCAGTTGAGGGTTTACCTTATATAAAAGAATTTTTATAACCTTATCAATTGAAGACATAAAGTCTGAAAATAAAGTGCCAAAATTTTTATAACCACTTTGTGAACCTTAATACGAGGGTTGGAACTTAAATAGTGGCAACTATTTATTCACAGCTGATACAAAAGAGTTACATGTTTGCACCTGTTACTGTCCTTCAAAGTAGTCACCAGCAATGTGCAGAACCTGTCGCCAGCGATGTGGAAGGCGTAGTATACAGTTAGCAGAGCCTGTTGTGTTGATGGTGCAAACGGAGTGGTCTAAAGTTATGGTGATTCTCATGTACAGTTGTGATGGTGTTCTCCTAACGTATTACGTTCCTCCACGGCAGACCGTCAGTGCAGTTTTACTGTTTGTTTTTGGAGCATCATCTGCAACAGGCTTTGCAAAAAAAGCGGCGACACTTTCCGCACAACCCACCAATTATTTTGCACGACAATGCGTGGGCACATACAGTGAAAACTGTGGCTGCTCTGTTCAGTCAATGGGACTGGGAAGTACTGTACCATCCAACATACTCCACGGACTTAAGCTCTTGTGACTTTGATTTGATTCCGAAGATGAAGGAACTACTTCGTGGCATTCGCTTCAGAACTGTTCCAGCGATTCGACAGGCAGTAGACCACTCTATTCGTACCATCAACAGAACAGGTTCTGCTAACGGTATACTACGCCTTCCGGGTCACTGGCAATGGGTTCTACACAATGCCGGTGACTACTCTGAAGGACAGTAACAGGTGCTAACATGTAACTCTTTTGTATCGATTGTGAATAAATAGTCCCCAATATTTAAGTTCCAAACATCGTATATTGTCGATGCTGCGCTTTAATGGAAAGAATACTCCATGGAATTGGGACACAAAGGCACAGGAAGAATTTCAGAAAGTTAAAGATGCAATACTCATTGCTTCCCTAGTTTCACATATAGCTTGAAGGCAGGAGTTGCCGTACAACTGCTCCAAGAATGTGAGGATCAAGGGATAGTTCATTGTAAAACAATCATATTTGCCAGTTAAGTGCACAGTAAAGGTGAGTGACTGTATTAAAGGTTTCAGAAACTGTATGGTCATTTGCTAAGTTTAGATTTTTTTAATTTGGACGCTTTTCTAGAATTTTCTAGGAGCATAGGGCACTGGAATTTCTTGTGACCACTAAACTGATATACAGAAGCTAGGCATTGTGGGCTTTATACTTGCAGAAATTTTGATTCACAGTGGTGCACACACCAGGAAAAGAAAATACTGTCGGACATGTTGTACAGGGCACCAACTGGCACGACCAGCAGATATGGTGACACTCCATGACAGGACAATTTCAGTCTATTATACATGAGGCAAGTTGCCTTTGAGACTCACTTAGTCACATGCCTACTAGGGATTGTGCCAGAACAGGACAAATATCCAGTCATGAAAGAAGTATTGAATAAGTGGCATGATAAATGCCACACAGCACTGCAGCAATATTACATGATAAGGAATGGGTTTATTGGTTGGGGTTGGTTTGTGGGATTGAAGCGACCAGACTACTAGGGCCATCGGTCCCCTTTTCTATAAACTTTAAACCCCCACAAGAAATAAAAATAAACAATGGAGATGACAAGAGACTACACAGGACAAGGAAGACACAGACAGAGACCAGACAAAAGGAATTAAAAATCACACCGAGTGTGACAGTGGTTGGCCGACCATAGAAAAAAGAAGGAAAAGCCAACCACCAAGAAAAACAGTCTAAAATCATAGGCCAAAGGCCAGGATAAACACAAGGTAAAAAAGGACAAACTCTTAGATCAAGCGATAAAAACCCCCTGCACGAATAAAACCCAAAGCTAAATCTGCCATCGCAATGTCGTCTGATAAAAGTGCAGGAAGCATATCAGGCAGCGCAAACGTCTGCCTGAGCGGAGTTAAAAGTGGGCAATCCAAGAAGATGTGGACCACAGTCAAAGCTGACCTGCAGCAACATAAAGGTGGGTCATCGCGGCACAATAAATAGCTGTGCATTATCTAGGTGTGGCCAATGCGCAGCCGGCAGAGGACAACTGAGTCCTTGCGAGAGACCTGCAAGGAGGAGTGTCACGCACCGGTAGCCTCCTTGATGGCCCGAAGTTTGTTGGGTGAAGACACGGCGCGCCATTCTTCACCCCAGGTGCGAAGTACCTTCTGCCGCAAAACTGACCTGAGGTCACTCTCCGAAAGGCCAATCTCCAAGGCTGGTGCACCGACAGCCTGTTTGGCCAGCGTGTCAACACATTCATTTCTCGGGATGCCTACATGACCCGGGCACAGAGCAGCTGCAACGGGCAAGAGTATGGAGGGACTCCTGGATAGCCATCACCAGATGAGAGTGAGGGAAACACTGGTCGATAGCTCGTAAACTGCTCAGGGAGTCACTACAGATAACGAAGGACGCACCTGAGCAGGAGAGGATATACTCTAGGGCGCGAGAGATGGCGACCAGCTCGGCAGTGAAAACACTGCAGCCAGCTGGCAATGAGTGTTGTTCATAATGATCCCCTAGAGTAAGAGCATAACAGACATGACCAGCAACCACTGAACCGTCAGTATAGACAATGTCAGAGCCTTGAAATGTGGCAAGGATTGAAAGAAAGCAGTGGCAGAGGGCCTCAGGAGGGATTGAGTCCTTCGGGCCCTGGGGCCCGTGCCAAATCGAGCCGAAGGCACGGGCAGAGCACACACCACAGGTGTATACACAGAGGGGCCCAGAAAAGAGGTGGAAGACAGAAAACCTCAAGCCCAGAGAGAAGAGCTCTGATGTGAACCGCGATCATACACCCTGACCAGGGCCGCTGTTCTGGAAGATGGACGACCAACTGATGGAACAGGAGATGATAATTTGGATGCCCGGGCAAGCTACGAACGTTTGTAGCCTAAGCGGCCAGTAATCGTTGGCGCCGGATCGCAATGGAGGGACACCTGCTTCCACAAGTATGCTGTTGTCAGGGCTTGTCCGAAAAGCTCCAGTGGCGAGTCGGATCCCGCTGTGAAGGATGGGGTCCAGCAAATGCAATGCGGAAGGCGATGCCGAACTGTAAGCCAGGCTCCCATAATCCAGACAGGACTAAATTAACACCTGGTACAGCCGTAGAAGGGTAGACGATCGGCACCCCAGCTGGTGTGACTCAAGCAACGAAGAGCGTTAAGATGCCGCCAGCATGTTTGTTTAAGCTGCCAAATATGAGGCACCCAAGTCAGCCGGGTATCTAATAACAACCCCAAAAACCGATGAATCTCCACTACAGCAAAAGGTTCGCTGTCAAGATAAAGCCGTGGCTCAGGGTGAACAGTGCATCACCGGCAGAAATGCATAACGCAGGTCTTGGCAGCCGAAAACTGGAAGCCATGCGCTACAGCTCAAGACTGCGCCTTTTGGATAGTGCCCTGCAGCTGCTGTTCAGCAGCTGCAATGCCAGTGGAGCTATAGTATAGGCAGATGTCGTCAGCATACAAGGAAGATGAGACAGATGTTCCCACCGTGCAGTGAGCCCATTAACTGCAATCAAAAAGAGGCAGACACTTAAGACAGATGCTTGTGGTACCCTATTGTCCTGAACTCGGGAGGAACTATGGGAGGCCGCAACTTGCACACGAAAGGAACGAAGCGACAGAAAATTTTGTATGAAAATCGGGAGCAGACCCCAAAGACCCCAACCATGAAGTGTAGAGAGGGTGTGATGTCGCCATGTCGTATCATATGCCTTCCTCATGTCCAAAAAGACAGCGACCAGATGCTGACGGCGGGCAAAGGCCATATGGATGGCAGACTCCAGGCACACCAGCTTATTGGTGACAGAGCGGCCCTTACGGAACCCACCCTGAGACGAAGCCAGAAGGCCCCGAGACTCAAGTAGCTCACTCTACCTCCGGCTCAACATGCATTCGAGCAACTGGCAAAGAACGTTGGTGAGGCTAATGGGGCAGTAGCTGTCCACCTCCAGTGGGTTCTTGCCAGGTTTCAACATGGGGATTTGACACTTTCCCGCCATTGCGATGGGGCCTCGCCCTCAACTCAGATACGGTTGAAAAGGTCTAGGAGGTGTCGCTGGCAGTCCACCGAGAGGTGTTTGAGCATCTGGCAGTGGATGCGATCTGGCCTGGGAGCCATATCAGGGCAAGCGGCTAGAGCACTTTGGAATTCCCACTCACTGAATGGAGCATTGTACGATTCAGAGTGGCGCATGTGAAATGAAAGGCTCTGACGTTCCAACCACTCTTTCAGGGAGCGGAAGGCCAGTGGCTGCTTGTGATGCTGGAAAGCCTGCCTGTGATCTTTAACCGCCTCAGTGATCTCAGACGACCACCAAGGACAGTCCTCCGCTGAGGGGATCCAGAAGAACAGGGAATGGCAGATTCTGTGGCAGTAACGATGCTGGTAGTGACCGAGTGAACCACCGCATCAATGGCGTCATTGGAAAGAGGCTCAATAGTGACAATGGAGGTGAACAATTCCCAGTCAGCCTTATTCATAGCCCATCTGCAGGGGCACCCAGAAGAGTGATGCTGTGGCAGTGACAGAAAGTGGTCACTACTGCACAAGTCATCATTCACACTCCATTGGACAGATGGTAATAGGCTAGGGCTGCAGATCGAAAAGTCAATGGCTGAGTACGTGCCATGCGCCACACCGAAATGTGTGAAGGCACCATTAATTAAAAGGGAAAGGTCAACCTGTGCCAATACTTGCTCAATGATGCTGCCTCGGCCTGTTGCCACTGATTCACCCCACAGAGGGTTATGGACATTGAAGTCGCCCAGTAACAGAAAAGGTGGTGGCAATTGGGTTATCAGCGCAGCCAGGACATGCTGCGGGACATCAGCATCTGGTGCAGACAGTAACAGCCTGAGGCATCCACACCCAAACAGCGACAGCCTCTAAAAGTGTTTGTAGAGGGACAGACTCACTGTAAAGGGAGTGAAGGATGTAGATGCAGACACCACCAGATACCCTCTCATAAGCTGCCCAGTTCCTATAATAACCCCGATAGCCACGGAGGGCAAGGGGTTCACATCGCCGTAAACCAAGTTTCCTGAAGAACAATGCAGTGAAAGGGTGAAGGCTGAGAAGTTGTCAGAGCACAGAAAGATGGTGGAAAAAAAACGCTGCAGTTTCACTGGAGGACGACACAGTCCATGGCCGAGAAAAGCGTGAAGGGACCGAGGAGGCAGATTACACCGCTGGGTCACCTGCTGCCACCGATTGAGTACCGGTGTGAGTGACATCCATCGTGTTTGAGAGTCCGGTGAGATCTAGGTCCTCAGCAGACACCAGAATCTCTACCTCACCCTCACGTTCAGAGCTTGTAAGTTGCGGTGGGGTGGGTGCCACCGTAAGTTCCTTCGTCTTAGAGGTCTTCTTCTTGGACTTTTCTCGCTGCTCCTTGGGTTTCACTGGCTAGGAGGGCTTCACCGATTCAGTCTCTGGTATGGAGGAGGATCGCGAAGCCCTACAACCAGCTGCTTGTGGGGACTTATGCCACTGCCGAGTGTCATCCTTCCCACTTGTGGAAACCTGGGAAGGGAGGGACCCAAGGGGCCTCTTGCGAGCGAGAGGAGCTGAAGAAGTTGGATGCTTCTCCAGCTTAGAAGTGGGGACAGACATTCCCGATGGGTGGGGGCGGGGGGGAGGGGGTTGCCCACAAGGTAAGTGGCACAGGAGCAACAGGGTGGGTAGTGTCCCTCATGGGCAAGGCAGCATGTGGAGCTGTACGGCTCGATGAGCTGACTGGAATTCGCTGAACTGATGGGGCTATCACACTTGTAATAGCGGCGGCATATAAGGAAGTCATTTGCACAGGATGGAGCCGTTCATATTCCCTCTTAGCCTCAGTATAAGTCAGTCGGTCCAGGGTCTTATATTCAATGATTTTCCACTCTTTCTGTAAGGTCCTGCAGTCTGGCAAGCAAGGTGAATGATGCTCTCTGCAGTTGACACAGATGGAAGGCGGGGCACGTGGAGTATTGGGATGTGATCGGCGTCCGCAATCTCGACATGTGAGGCTGGAAGTACAGCAGGAAGACATATGGCTGAACTTCCAGCACTTAAAGCACCGCATCAGGGGCGGATATAGGGCTTGTCATCGCAGCGGTAAACCATCACCTTGACCTTCTCCAGTAATTTATCATGCTCGAAGGCCAAGATGAAGACACCGGTAGCAATCTGATTATCCTTCAGACCCCGATGAATGTGCCAGACGAAATGAACACCTCGACGCTCTAAATTGGTGCGCAGCTCATCATCAGACTGCAAAAGAAGGTCCCTATGGAAAAAAATACCCTGGACCATATTTAAACTCGTATGGGGTGTGATGGTAACTGAAACATCCCCCAACTTGTCACAAGCAAGTAACCTTCGTGACTGGACAGAGGATGCTGTTTTTTTTTTTTTTTCCAATACTGACCCAGAGTGCATGTTGGACAAGCCCTCCGCATCCCCAAACTCGTCCTTTAAATGTTCTATGAAGAATTGAGGCTTTGTTGACATGAAAGAATCCCCATCAGCTCTTGTAGAAACTAGGAACCAAGGCGAATAAGTGTCACTGCCATCATGAGCCTTACGCCTCCCATGGTGTGGCCAGGGAGGGGAACGATTTGGGATCTTGTTGGCCACCAGCAAGAGATGATGTACCACGCTTCATTGCGGGTCATCCGCCCCGATGCCACCCACTCCGACCAAGGGCCCTCTCCACGGGTGCCACCCAGCCTCAGCGAGGGCCACCTGGCAGGATGGCCATTGCCTGGAGCCCTGATGCCCCAGGGAGGTATCCATCTACTCCTTATCTTACATGGGGAGTTAACGGCGCAGGCATCAGCTGAGCGATTCCTGTGATGTCAGGGGGCTACAACCAACAGGGTACATGGCGGCTCCACCACAACGGACTGGCTACCATGCTGGATATTAGGTGCAAGGAAGTCCATGGTCATCATCTCCGCAAAAAGCAACACTGCGCAGTGCATGGTGGAAATCACGCCCAAGAATGTATCCTCAGCCAAGAGATGGAGAACAAGCAGGACAGCAATGTGACGATGAGAAAGCTGGCTAAAGGTCTCAATGCACGATGGACACTATGCACCATGTAAGGCGCCCTTCGCCAAGTGGCTCACTCTTTGGAAGAATTTGGAAATATAGAGGTCAAATCCAAGAGGGGCCATCACATATAGGCCGAAACATTTGAGACTCCTTTTAGTCACCTCTTACAACAGGCAGGAATACCGCAGTCCTATTCTAAGCCCCGAACCAGTATGGGGGGGGGGGTATGGGTTTATATTTAGAAGGAAGAACCCAAGTGATCCTAATTAGATATTCTGTATACCCAAGGAGCTTAGTAATTATTTGGTACACTCATCTTAGCTGTGCCCACATTTGATCCCGTATATGTTTCAATAAGCTTAAAGAAACTTATATTTTAGTAAAGTGGAGTAGACAATACAAAAAGTGGAAGCTACTTGCAAAGCTCGCCAAAATGACAAGCTACAAGCAGTTCCTGTTTCCACTGTATCTAAAGCTACAAGTAAAACTGTAGCAATTACCTCCATGATACACTTTTTCATGAAGTAGGGCACATACAAAAAGTAATTTCCAACAAAGGTCCCCAGCTTCAGTGCCGGCAATGGAAGGAAATTCTGCAAAGAAGACAAATCAAACCTATTTTCACTTTGACTTACCGACTTGCCAGTAACCCTTTGAAGAGGATTTTCAGAGAACTCGGAATACTGTGTTGGCTATATTTCTCAAAGAAACACTGAGCATGGAACTTTCCTTTGAGTACTTTCAAAATTTTTCAGTGAATTGCCACATGATTCAATGTCACTGAAAAATAAATAGCTGACAGATCAAATAAAGGAGCTGGTACCTTTCTCAGCATAGCATAAATGGAGGCACCATGAGATTGTCGATCTTGCCCTCCATCAGAACCAAAGCAATGAACACAGACGGAAAAGAAGGGCTAAAGGATCAATTCCCAGAAATATTCATGTGAAAAAAGGTTCTTATAAAGTTACACCACTTATCAAACAATCGCAGATTCCTCAGCCATATGTTTCTTTTTTAATGCCTACTGCTTGTACTGCTCACAAAAAGAATGAACACCTATATCTTTCCATACACGCTCTGATTTACCTTATTTTATCATGGTGATCTATTATCCCTATGTAGGTCGGCGTCAACAAAATATTTTTGCATTCGTGAGAGAAAGCTGGTGACTGGAATTTCGTGAGAAGATTGCTCTGTAGTGAAAAACACCTTTGTTTTAATGTCCATCCCAAATCCTGTATAATTTCAGTGACACTCTCTCCCCTATTTCGCGATAATACAAAATGTGCTGCCCTCCTTTGAACTTTTTCGATGTATTCCGTCAATCCTATCTGGTCCCACACCGTGTAGCACTATTCTAAAAGAGAACAGACAAGCATAGTGTAGGCAGTCTCCTTAGTAGATCTGTTACATTTTCTAAGTGTTTTGGCAATAAAATGCAGTCTTTGGTTTGTCTTCACCACAACATTTTCTATGTGTTCCCTCCAATTTAAGTTGTTCGTAATTGTAATTCCTAGGTATTTAGCTGAATTTATGGCCTTAAGATTTAACTGATTTCTCATGTAATCAAAGTTAATGGATTCCTTTTAGCACTTTTTGTTATTTATGGTCAATTGTCAATTTTCGCACCATAAAGATATCATTTCTAAATCTTTTTGTAAATTGTTTTGATCTACTGATGACTTTATTAGTTGATAAACAACAGTGTCATCTGCAATCAATCTAAAACGGCTGCTCAGATTGTCTCCCAAATCATTTACATGGATAAGGATCAGCTGTTGTTGTTGTTGTTGTTGTTGTGGTCTTCTGCCCTGAGACTGGTTTGATGCAGCTCTCCATGCTACTCTATCCTGTGCAAGCTTCATCTCCCAGTAGTTACTGCAACCTAGATCCTTCTGAATCTGATTAGTGTATTCATCTCTTGGTCTCCCTCTATGATTTTTACCCTCCACACTGCCCTCCAATGCTAAATTTGTGCTCCCTCGATGCCTCAGAACATGTCCTACCAACCGGTCCCTACTTCTTGTCAAGTTGTGCCACAAACTCCTCTTCTCTCCAATTCTATTCAATACCTTCTCATTAGCTATGTGATCTACCCATCTAATCTTCAGCATTCTTCTGTAGCACCACATTTTGAAAGCTTCTATTCTCTTCTTGTCCAAACTATTCATGTTTCACTTCCATACATGGCTACACTCCATACAAATACTTTCAGAAACAACTGATACTTAAAACTATACTCGATGTTAACAAATTTCTCTTCTTCAGAAAGGGTTTCCTTGCCATTGCCATTCTACATTTTGTATCCTCTCTACTTCACACATCATCAGTTATTCTGCTCCCCAAATAGCAAAACTCTTTTACTATTTTAAGTGCCTCATTTCCTATCTAATTCCCTCAGCATCACCCGACTCAATTCGACTACATTCCATTATCCTCATTCTGCTTTTGTTGATGCTCATCTGATATCCTCCTTTCAAGAGACTGTCCATTCCATTCAACTGCTCTTCCAAGTCCTTTACTGTCTCTGACAGAATTACAATGTCATCGGCGAATTTCAAAGTTTTTATTTCTTCTCCATGGATTTTAATACCTACTCTGAATTTTTCTTTTGTTTCCTTTACTGCTTGCTCAATATACAGACTGAATAACATCGGGGAGAGGCTACAACCCTGTCTCACTCCCTTCCCAACCACTGCTTCCCTTTCATACCTCTCGACTCTTAAAACTGTCATCTGGCTTCTGTATAAATTGTAAATAGCCTTTCACTCCCTGTATTTTACTCCTGCCACCTTTAGAATCTGAAAGAGAGTATTCCAGTCAACACTGTCAAAAGCTTTCTCTAAGTCTACAAATTCTAGAAATGTAGGTTTGCCTTTCCTTAATCTTTCCTCTAAGATAAGCTGTAAGGTCAGTATTGCCTCAAGTGTTCCAACATTTCTACGAATCAAAACTGATCTTCACCGAGGTCGGCTTCTACCAGTTTTTCCATTCGTCTGTAAAGAATTCGTGTTAGTATTTTGCAGCTGTGACTTATTAAACTGATAGGTCGGTAATTTTCACATCTGTCAGCACCTGCTTTCTTTGGGATTGGAATTATTATATTCTTCTTGAAGTCTGAGGGTATTTTGTCTGTCTCATACACTTTGCTCATCAGATGGTAGAGTTTTGTCAGGACTGGCTCTCCCAAGGCCGTCAGTAGTTCTAATGGAATGTTGTCTACTCCCGGGGCCTTGTTTCGACTCAGGTCTTTCAGTGCTCTGCAAACTCTTCACGCAGTATTGTATCTCCCATTCATCTTCATCTACATCCTCTTCCATTTCCATTATATTGTCCTCAAGTACATCGCCCTTGTATAGACCCTCTATATACTTCTTCCACCTTTCTGCTTTCCCTTCTTTGCTTAGAACTGGGTTTCCATCTGGGCTCTTGATATTCATACAAGCGGTTCTCTTTTCTCCAAAGGTCTCTCTAATTTTCCTGTAGGCAGTATCTATCTTACCCCTAGTGAGGTAAGCCTCTACATCCTCACATTTGTCCTCTAGCCATCCCTACTTAGCCATTTTGCACTTCCTGTCGATCTCGTTTTTGAGACATTTGTATTCCTTTTTGCCTGTTTCATTGACTGCATTTTTATATTTTCTCCCTTCATCAATTAAATTCAATATCTTTTTTGTTACCCAAGGATTTCTACTAGCCCTCGTCTTTTTACCTACTTGATCCTCTGCTGCCTTCACTACTTCATCCCTCAGAGCTACCCATTCTTCTTCTACTGTATTTCTTTCCCCCATTCCTGTCAATTGTTCCCTTATGCTCTCCCTGAAACTCTGTACAACCTCTGGTTTAGTCAGTTTATCCAGGTCCCATTTCCTTAAATTCCCACCTTTTTGCAGTTTCTTCAGTTTTAATCTACAGTTCATAACCAATAGATTGTGGTCAGAGTACACATCTGCCCCTGGAAATGTCTTACCATTATACAATCTATCTGATACTTCTAGTATCTCCAGGATTCTTCCATGTATACAACCTTCTTTTATGATTATTGAACCAAGTGTTAGCTATGATTAAGTTATGCTCTGTGCAAAACTCTACCAGGCGGCTGCCTCTTTCATTTCTTACCCCCAATCCATATTCACCTACTATGTTTCCTTCTCTCCCTTTTCCTACTCTTGAATTCCAATCACCCGTGACTATTAAATTTTCGTCTCCCTTCACTACCTGAATAATTTTTTTATCCCAACATACATTTCATCAATTTCTTCGTCATCTGGAGAGCTAGTTGGCATATAAACTTGTACTACTGTAGTAGGCATCGACTTCGTGTCTATCTTGGCCACAATAATGCGTTCACTATGCTGTTTGTAGTAGCTTACCCACACTCCTATTTTTTTGTTCATTATTAAACCTACTCCCGCATTACTCCTATTTGATTTTGTATTTATAACCCTGTATTCACCCGACCAAAAGTCTTGTTCCTCCTGCCACCGAACTTCACTAATTCCCACTATATGTAACTCCAACCTATCCATTTCCCTTTTCAAATTTTCTATCCTACCTGCCCGATTAAGGGATCTGACATTCCACGCTCCGATCCATAGAATGCCAGTTTTCTTTCTCCTGATAACAACATCCTCTTGACTAGTCCCCGCCTGGAGATCCGAATGGGGGACTATTTTACCTCCAGAATATTTTACCCAAGAGGACGCCATCATCATTTATCCAATCAGTAAAGCTGCATGCCCTCAGGAAAAATTACGGCTGTAGTTTCCCCTTGCTTTCAGCTGTTCGCAGTACCAGCACAGCAAGGCCATTTCGGTTAGTGTTACAAGGCCAGATCAGTCAATCATCCAGACTGTTGCCCCTGGAAAAGGTTGCTGCCCCTCCTCAGAAATCACACGTTTGTCTGGCCTCTCAAAAGATACCCCTCTCTTTTGGTTGCACGATTGGTACAGCTATCTGTATCGCTGAGGCACGCAAGCCTCCCCACCAACGGCAAGGTCCATGGTTCATGGGGGGGAAGGAACAGCAAAGGGCCTATAACACTACCTTGGGGAACACCAGAAACCACTTCAGTTTTACTCTACATCTACATTTATACTCCACAAGCCACCCAACAGTGTGTGACGGAGGGCACTTTACGTGCCACTGTCATTACCTCCCTTTCCTGTTCACATATGGTTCGCTGGAAGAACGACTGCTGGAAAGCCTCCATGCGTGTTCGAATCTCTCTAATTTTACATTCGTGATCTCCTCGGAAGGTATAAGTAGGGGGAAGCAAGATATTCGGTACCTCATCCAGAAACGCACCCTCTCGAAACCTGGACAGCAAGCTACACCGTGATACAGAGCACCTCTCTTGCAGAGACTGCCACTTGAGTTTGCTAAACATCTCTGTAACACTATCACACTTACCAAATAACACGCCGCGCCGCTCTTCTTTGGATCTTCTCCATCTCCTCCATCAACCCGACCTGGTACGGATCCCACACCGATAGGCAATACTCAAGTATAGGTCGAACGAGTGTTTTGTAAGCCACCTCCTTTGTTGATGGACTACATTTTCTAATGACTCTCCCAATGAATCTCAACCTGGTACCCGCCTTACCAACAATTAATTTTATATGATAATTCCACTTAAAATCGTTCTGTATGCATACTCCCAGGTATTTTACGGAAGTAACTGCTACCAGTGTCTGTTCCGCTATCATATAATCATACAATAAAGGATCCTTCTTTCTATGTATTCGCAATACATTACATTTGTCTATGTTAAGGGTCAGTTACTACTCCCTGCACCAAGTGCCTATCCCCTGCAGATCTTCTCGCATTTCGCTGCAATTTTCTAATGCTACAACTTCTCTGTATACTACAGCATCATCCGCAAAAAGCCGCATGGAACTTCCGACACTATCTACTAGGTCATTTATACATATTGTGAAAAGCAATGGTCCCATAACACTCCCCTGTGGCACAGCAGAGGTTACTTTAACGTCTGTAGATGTCTCTCCATTGAGAACAACATGCTGTGTTCTGTCTGCTAAAAGCTCTTCAATCCAGCCACACAGCTGGTCTGATATTCTGTAGGCTCTTACTTTGTTTATCAGGCGACAGTGCGGAACTATATCGAACGCCTTCTGGAATTCAAGGAAAATGGCATCTACCTGGGAGCCTGCGTCTAATATTTATAGGTCTCATGAACAAATAAAGCGAGTTGGGTCTGACACGACCGCTGTTTCCGGAATCCATGTTGATTCCTACAGAGTAGACTCTGGGTTTCCAGGAATGACATGATATGCGAGCAAAAAACATGTTCTAAAATTCTACAACAGATTGATGTCAGAGATATAGGCCTATAGTTTTGTGCATCTGCTCGACGATGCTTGAAAACTGGAACTACCTGTGCTCTTTTCCAATCATTTGGAACCTTCCGTTCCCCTAGAGACTTGCGGTACATGGCTGTTAGAAGGAAGCCAGTTCTTTCGCATACTCTGTGTAAAATCAAATTGGTATCCCATCAGGTTGAGTGATTTCAGTTGCTTTTCTATTACTTGGACACTTATTTCGATGTCAGCCATTTTTTCATTCGTGTGAGGATTTAGAGAAGGAACTGCAGTGCGGTCTTCCTCTGTGTAACGGCTTTGGAAAAAGGTGTTTAGTATTTCAGCTTTACGCATGGCATCCTCTGTTTCAATGCCATTATCGTTCCAGAGTGTCTGGATATGCTGTTTCGATCCACTTACTGATTTAACGTAAGACCAGAACTTCCTAGGATTTTCTGTGAAGTCGGTACATGGAATTTTACTTTCGAATTCACTGAACGCTTCACACATAGCCCTCCTTACACTAACTTTGACATTGTTTAGCTTCTCTTTGTCTGAGAGGTTTTGGCTGCGTTTAAACTTGCAGTGAAGCTCTCTCTGCTTTTGCAGTACTTTCCTAACTTTGCTGTTGAACCACGGTGTGTTTTTCCCGTCCCTCACAGTTTTACTCAGCACGTACCTGTCTAAAATGCATTTTATGATTGCCTTGAACGTTTTTCATAAACACTCAACATTGTCAGTGTCGGAACAGAAATTTTCGTTTTGATCTGTTCGGTAGTCTGAAATCTGTCTCCTATTACTCTTGCTGAACAGATAAACCTTCCTCCCTTTTTTTTTATATTCCTATTTACTTCCATATTCAGGAATGCTGCAACGGCCTTATGATCACTGATTCCCTGTTCTGCGCTTACAGAGTCGAAAATTTCGGGTCTGTTTGTTATCAGTAGGTCCAAGATGTTATCTCCACAAGACGGTTCTCTGTTTAATTGCTTGAGGTAATTTTTGGATAGTGCACTCACAAGGGAACCTCCCCATCGCAGCCCCCTCAGATTTAGTTATAAGTTGGCACAGTGGATAGGCCTTGAAAAACTGAACACACATCAATCGAGAAAACAGGAAGAAGTTGTGTGGAACTATGAAAAAAATAAGCAAAATATACAAACTGAGTAGTCCATGCGCAAGATAGGCAGCATCAAGGATAGTCTAACCTCAGGACAGCCGTGGTCCCGTGGATAGCATGAGCAGATGCGGAACGAAAGGTCCTTGGTTCAAGTCTTCCCTTGGGTGAAAAAGTTTATTTTCGCAAAGTTATGATCTGTCCGTTCGTTCATTGACGTCTCTGTTCACTGTAATAAGTTCAGTGTCTGTGTTTTGCGACCGCACCGCAAAACCGTACGATTAGTACACGAAAGGACGTGCCTCTCCAATGGCAACTGAAAACTTTTGATCGCAAGGTCATAGGTCAACCGATCCCTCCACAGGAAAACACGTCTGATATATTCTATACGGCACGTGCGTCACATGACAGGAATATGTTGTCGACCCACCTAACTTGTACACTTGGCGAATGGATAAAAAGATTCTTCTACCTTGCCTGATTTAGGTTTTCTTGTGGATGTGATAATCACTCCCAAAAAAGTGATGAAAACATAAGAGTTTGTCACATGAACTGCAACAAACGAATTGTCTGAAAATAAAGAAAGTAAAGTTTTCACTCGAGGGAAGACTTGAACCAAGGACCTGTCGTTTTGCAGCTGATCACGCTAACCACAGGACCACGGCGGTTACGGAGCTCACAGTGTCCTTGATGCTACCTATCTTGCGCATGAACTACTCAGTTTGTGTATTTTGCTTATTTTTTTCATAGTTCCACACAACTTCTTCCTGTTTTCTCGATTGATCTGTGTTCAGTTTTTCAAGGCCTATCCACTGTGCCAACTTATAACTAAATCTGAAGGGGGTGCGATGGGGAGGTTCCCTTGTCAGTATAATGTCACTTGATGCTCTGTCCGTACCACCCGTCCTAAACATCTCGATGACTTACCATCAATTACTATGAACTGTGACCTCACTGCACGAACTCACGGATACAGTCACATAACTGAGACTAAATTCCAGAAGCACTGAGACTATATTCCAAAAAGCACGCAAATTCACTACAAGCTGATTGTGTGGTAAAGTGCCAAAAGTCTTCTGGAAATCCAGAAATACTGAATCAATTTGAAATCGCTTGTCAACAGCACTCAACACTTCATGCGAGTAAAGAGCTAGTTGTGTTTCACAAGAATGATGTTTTCTAAATCTGTGTTGACTGTGTGACAATAGATCGTTTTCTTTGAGGTAATTCATAATGTTCGAACATATTATATGTTCCAAAATCCTGCTGCATATTGACGTTAATGATATGGGTCTGTAATTTAGTGGATTTCTCCTACTACCTTTCTTGAGTAGTGGTGTGACCTGTCCAAGTTTCCAGTCATAGAGATTGAGATGCTTTGAACAAAGAAATTTTGTGGATTACAGCATGTCTCTAAAGTTAAGCATTTCATAGATCAGAGTGAACCAAGATTTCAGGACGAAAAAATAAGTGAAAAGTAAATAAAAATTGCAGTATGTGTGCCTATTAAGGGAAGAAACATTTGATTTTTGTTTAAGTGGTAAATGGTTTGTACACAAAAAAACTAGTGCGAAGCAGAAATATGAAGAGAGACATTCCCACTCAAGTGTAATAATGCAGCCTCAAGATGCAGATGTAAAATTCTGATTAGGTTAAGTCATTTTTCTGGGTAGTATCAGTCACAAAATATATTGTTCTTTGTCTTCCTCATTGGAGAACAGTTTCTGTCAGATATTAATACATATACAGAGTGGTTCGAAACAGTATGGAAAGCTTGAAAGTGTTCCAGGGTATGTTGTGCTGAAATAACTGATAAGAAAAAATTCAATACATCCATGAAGAGGAGCAGCATCTTTTTCAGTAGTTGCAGAAGCAACAGTCTGGATGCTGAATGATCTAACCTTGTAACATTAACCAAAGTGGCCTTGTGGTGCTGGTACTGCGAATGGCTGAAAGCAAGGGGATACTACAGCCGTAATTTTTCCTGAGGCATGCAGCTTTACTGAATGGTTCAATGAAGATGGCATCCTCTTGGGTAAAATATTCCGGAGGCAAAATAGTCCCCCATTCGGATCTCCAGGCGGGGACTATTCAAGAGGACCTTGTTACCAGGAGAAAGAAAACTGGCATTCTACAGATCGGAGCGTGGAATGTCAGATCCCTTAATCGGGCAGGTAGGTTAGAAAATTTGAAAAGGGAAATGGATATGTTGAAGTTAGATATAGTGTGAATTAGTGAAGTTTGGTGTCAGAAGGAACAAGACTTCTGTTCAGGTGAATACAGGGTTGTAAGTACAACGTCAAGTTGGAGTACTGCAGGAGTAGGTTTAATACTGAATAAAAATAATAGGAGCACGGATAAGCTACTACAAACAGCATAGTGAACACATTATTGTAGCCAAGATAGACATGAAGCCCACACCTACCACAGTAGTACAACTTTATATGCCAACTAGCTCCGCATATGATAAAGAGATCGAAGAAATGTACAATGACATAAAAGAAATTATTCATATATACACATCAAAAAAAGTTTTGCATCACCTCGGTTCCGAGAGTTCCAGAACCTGTACAGAAAATTGGAACACAGGTCAACATAAACATCATTTCTGCCCTTTTTATTGATCATGAGAACCACACATTTCATGTTGTACCACCATACAGCAAGACCTTCAGAGCCGGTGGTCCAGATTGCTGTAAACACTGGTACCTTTAATACCCGGTAGCATGTTCTCTTGCATTGATGCGTGCCTGTATTCATCGTGGCATACTATCCACAAGTTCATCAAGGCACTGTTGGTCCAGATCGTCCCACTACTCAACGGCGACTCGGAGTAAATCCCTCAGAGTGGTTGATGGGTCACGTCATCCGTGAGCAGTCCTTTTCAATCTATCCCAGGCATGTTCGATAGGGTTCATGTCTGGAGAACATGCTGGCCACTCTAATCAAGCGATGTCGTCATCCTGAAGGAAGTCATTCACAAGATGAGCACGATGGGGGCACAAATTGTCATCCATGAAGACAAATGCCTCGCCAATATGCTGCCAATATGGTTGCACTATCAATCGGAGGATGGCATTCATGTATCATACAGTTGTTATGGCACCTTCCATGATCAACGGCAGCATAGTACGTCAGCCCCACATAATGCCACCACAAAACAGCAGGGAACCTCCACCCTGCTGCACTTGCTAGACAGTGTGTCTAAGGCATTAGCCTGACCTGGTTACCTCCAAACACGTCTCTGACATGCACCACTCATCGGTGACAAGAATGTAATGCCAATCTTGAACGGTCCATTCGGCATGTTGTTGGGCCCATCTGTACTGTGCTGCATGGTGTCATGGTTGCAAAGATGTACCCCGCCATGGACGTCAGGAGTGAAGTCGCACATCATGCAGCCTATTGGGCACAGTTCGATCGTAACACGACGTCCTGCGGCTGCCCGAAAAGCATTGTTCAACATGATGGTGTTGCTGTGAGGTTTCCTCTGAGACATAATCTGTCAGCAGCGGTGATCCACTGCAGTAGTAGCAGCCCTTGGGAGGCCTGAGCGAGGCATGTCATCAACAGTTCCTGACTCACTCTATCTCCTCCATATCCGAACAACATTGCTGTGATTCGCTCTGAGACACCTGGACACTTCCCTTGCTGAGAGCCCTTCCAGGTACAAGGTAACAATGCAGACATGATGAAAATGCGGTATTGACCGCCTAGGCATGGTTGAACTACAGACAACACGAGACGTGTACCTCCTTCTAGGTGGAATGACTGAAACTGATTGGCTGTTGGACTGCCTCCGTCTAATAGGCGCTGCTCATGCATGTTTGCTTGTATCTTTGGGTGGGTTTAGTGACATCTCTCAACAGTCACAGGGACTGTGTCTGTGATACAATATCCACAGTCAGCATCCATCTTCTGGAGTTCTGGGAACCGGGGTGATGCAAAAGTTTTTTTGATGCGTGTAGTTAAAGGAGACAAAAATTTAATAGTCATGGGGGACTGGAATTTGGTAGTAGGAATACAAAGGGAAGGAAAAGTAGAAGGTGAATATGGACTGGGATAAGGAATGAAACAGGAAGCTGTCTGGCAGAATTTTGCACAGAGCATAACTTAATCATAGCTGACACTTGGTTTAAGAATCATGAAAGAAGGTTGTAGACGTGGAAGAGGCCTGGAGATACTGGAAGATTTCAGATAGATTATATAATTGTGAGACAGAGATTTAGGAAGCAGGTCTTAAATAGTTAAGACATTTCCAGAGGCGATGTGGACTCTGACCACAATTTGTTGGTTATCAACTGTAGATTAAAACTGAAGAAACTGTAAAAAGGTAGGAATTTAAGGAGATGGGACCTGGATTAACTGAAAGAGGTTGTAGAGAGTTTCAGAGAGAGCATTAGGGAACAACTGAAAAATACATGGGAAGGAAAATGGGTGGCCTTGAGAGATGAAATAGTGAAGGCAGCAGATGATCAGACAGGTAAAAAGACGAGGGCTAGTAGAAATCCTTGGGTAACAATGCAGTAAATGAAGTAGGTGAAATGGAATGCAAGTCTCAAAAATGACATCAACAGGAAGTGCAAAATGGCTAAGCAAGGGTGCCTATAGGACCAATGTAAGGATGTAGAGGCATATATTACTAGGGGTAAGATAGATACTGCCTACAGAAAATTTAATGTGACCTTTGGAGAAAAGAGAACCACCTGTATGAATATCAAGAGCTTAGATGGAAAACCAGTCCTAAGCAAAGAAGTGTAAGCAGGATGGTGGTTAGAAGTACATACAGCAGAAGGACCATGTACTTGAGGGCAATATTATAGAAATGGACGAGGATGCAAACGAATACGAAATGGGAGATATAATACAGCATGAAGAATTTGACAGAGCACTGAAAGGCCTAAGTCAAAAAAAGGCCCCCGGAGTAAACATTCCATTAAAACTACTGATAGCCTTGGGAGACCCTGGCAAGACATATGAGACAAGCGAAATACCCTCAGACTTCAAAAAGAATACAGTATTTCCAATCCCAAAGAAAGCAGGTGTCGACAGGTGTGAAAAATAAAAAACTATCAGTTTAATAAGTTACAGCTGCAAAATACAAACAAGAATGCTTTACAAATGAATGGAAAAAGTAATAGAAGGTGACCTCGGGGAAGATCAGTTTGGATTCCATAAAAGTGTTGGAACACGAGAGGCAATACTGACCCTATGACTTATCTTAGAAGGTAAGTTAAGGAAAGGCAAACCTATGTTTCTAGCATTTGTAGACTTAGAGAAAGGCTTTGACAATGTTGACTGGAATACTCTTTTCAAATTCTGAAGGTGGCAGGGGTGAAATATAGGGAGCAAAAAAGCTACTTACAATTTGTACAGAAACCAGATGGCAGTTTTAAAGAGTCGAGGGACACGGAAGGGAAGCAATGGTTGAGAAGGGAGTGAGACAGATTTGTAGCCTATCCGCAATGTTATTCAATCTGTATATCAAGCAAGCAGCAAAGAAAAGAAAAGAAAAATCTGGAATAGGAATTAAAATCCATGGAGAAGAAATAAAAACTTTGATGTTTGCCAATGACATTGTGATTCTGTCAGAGAGAGCAAAGGACCTGGAAGAACAGTTGAACAGAATAGACAGGGTCTTGAAAGGAGGATATAAGATGAACATCAACAAAAGCAAAACAAGGGTAATGGAATTAAATCAGATGAAGCTGAGGGAATTAGATTAAGAAATAAGACACTTAAAGTAGTAGATGAGTTTTGCTATTTGGGGAGCAAAATAATTGTGATGGCCAAAGTAAAGAGGATATAAAATGTAGATTGGCTATGGCAAGGAACACATTTCTGAAGAAAAGAAAATTGTTAATTCCGAGTATAGATTTAAGTGTCAGTAAGTCTTAAGTATTTGTATGGAGTGTAGCCATGTATGGAAATGAAACAGGACAATAAATAGTTTAGATAGAAGGAAAATAGAATATTTTGAAATGTGGTGCTATAGAAGAATGCAGAAGATTAGATGGGTAGAACACATAACTAATGAGGGCATTGAATAGAATAGGGGAGAAAAAGAATTTGTGACGCAACTTGACTAAAAGAAAGGATCGGTTGGTAGGACACATTCTGAGGCATCAAGGGATCACCAATTTAGTATTCGAGGGAAGTGTGGAGGTTAAAAATCGAAGAGGGAGACTAAGAGATGAATACACGAAGCAGACTCAGAAAGATGTAGGTTGCAGTAGTTATTGGGAGACAAAGAGGCTTGCACAGGATAGAGTAGAATGGAGACCTGCATCAAAGCAGTCTCTGGACTAAAGGCCACCACAACAACAACACCTAGAGTGGCCAGCTACAATAGATTTGTTGGAATGATCATAACAACAATGAGACAACATATTCTGTGACATTTTAGGTAAGAATACTCACACTCACCCTGTTGGAACAAGTATGTGGTTGGTTGGTTTAAGGGAAGGGGGGAAAGGACCAAAATGAGAGGTCATTGGTCCCTTGTTCCCAGTAAAATAATTACTCAAGGGAAAGAAGAAAAGAAAGGAGACATACAGCACAATAACAGGAGAATGGAAGAATTAAAAGAACGACAGGACAACCGACACTACTATGGACAAAACAGGAAAAGAAAACCACAGAGAAAAGCAAGAAACAGGTAGAAAGTATAAAAACAAGAGAGCAGATGACCGTGACTGGCCGGCCATGGGAATAATAAGGAAAAGCCAGCCACTCTGCGACACATTAAAACATCCAGCCTACAAGCATTAGAGTGGAAAACACAAAGGGGCAAAGGACATGTGCGAAAACTTATATAGAATGATAAAACCCAGCATCATGTATAAAACGTAAAAATAAATTAGACGATGAAGCGTTGTCAGCTAAAATTATTGGGAACGAGTCCAGTAACTGAAGAGTCCATCACAGGGCAGACAAAGACAGACAGCTCAACAAGATGTGGGCCGCTGTCAGCCGGAAGCCACACCATCACTGAGGTGGTCATCACGGTGCAGGAAGTAGCCATGTGTCACCCAAGCGTGGCCAATGCGGAGCCAACAGAGAACCACGGAGTACCTGCGAGAGGTCCGAGTGGAGGTCTTCCACACATTCGTAATCTCCTTAATGACACGCAGTTTGTTGTGTGTACTGAGGTTATGCCATTCCGTCTCCCAAAGCCGCAAAACCTTGCGGCATAGTATTGAATGCAGGTCAGTTGCAGAGAAGCCTCTCTCCATAAGTGGTTTCCGCATAGCCTGCTTTGCCAGCCTGTCGGCAAGTTCATTGCCTGGGATTCCGATGTGACCTGGGGTCCAAACAAACACCACTGGATGACTGGACCATTCCGGGGCATAGATGGACTCTTAGATGGTCACTACCAAAGGATGAGGAGGGTAGCACTGGTTGATAGCTTGTAGGTTGCTCAAGGGGTCAGTACACAGAAGAAACGACTCCCCAGGGCATGAATGGATGTGCTCAAGAGTGCGAGATACAGCCACCAGCTCGGCAGTGAAAACACTGCAGCCATCGGGCAAGGAATGCTGTTCAATATGTCCTCCATGGACATATGCAAAGCTGATGTGATCATCCACTTCATGGCCTTGGTACATGTCAAGAATTGAGAGGAAGAGGTAGCGCAGAGCCGTGAGGTTAACTGAGTCCAGGCAAAGCCGCGGCCTAGATGTACATGATCGAGCTGTAAGTGAATGGACCTCAAGTATAGGTGGTAAAGGCAAGGACTCCAGTTTGGAAAGAAGGGATCAGACACAAACTGCATTTGGAAACCCTGACCTGGGCTACCAGTGAGGGAGATGAACTGACATGGGTGAGAAAAGGAGACGGTAATTTAGATGTGCAGAAGAACTATGAACGTGTTCAACGTAACTGGCTAGCAGTTGTGCACTCCTAACCTGCAATGGAGGGACTCCAGCCTCCACCAGGACGCTGGTCACCAGACTCGTCCTAAAAGCTCCTGTCACCAAGCAAACACCACAGTGGTGCACTGGGTCAAGTTAACACAACACTGAGGGCGCCGCTGAATCATAAACCAGACTCCCATAGTCAAGGCGGGATTGAACAAGGGCTCTGTAGAGCTGCAGCAGTGTAGAGCGATCTGCACCCCAGTTGGTGTTGCTCAGGCAGCGGAAGGCATTGAGGTGCTACCAGCACTTCCACTTAAGCTGACGAAGGTGAGGAAGCCAAGTCAATCAGGTGTCACAAACCAGTCCTAAGAATCGATATGTCTCCACTACAGTGAATGGATCGTCATTAAGGTAAGTTCTGGTTCCGGATGAACGGTATGAGGCTGACAGAAAGGCATAACACACGACTTTATGGCCGAAAACTGGAAGCTGTGGGCTAGAGCCCATGACTGCGCCTTGTGGATGGCTCCCTGTAGGTGCTGCTCAGCAACACTAGTACTGGTGGAGCAGTACAAAATGCAGAAGTTGTCTGCATACAGCTGCTGGCAGACCATTAATGGCCACTTAAAATAGAGATACACTCAATACAGAGCCCTGTGGGAACCCATTGCCCTGGATATGGGGGGAACTATGGGAGGCACCAACTTGGACAAGGAAGCGACGAAGCGACAGAAAATTTTGGATAAAAACCGGGAGCGGGCCTCGGAGACCCCCTTGTATAATGTGGCAAGGATACGATGTCACCAGGTCATGTCATACGCTTTTCATAAATCAAAAAAGATGGCAACCAGGTGTAGGCATCAGGGAAAGGATGTTCAGATGGCAGACTCGAGGGACACAAGATTATCAATAGCAGAGCGACCCAACTGCCGACACACCATACGTTTCAGCAGCTCACAAAGAACGTTGGTGAGGCTGATGGGCCGATAGCTATCCACATCAAGCAGATTTTTACCGGATTTGAGCACCAGAATGATGGTGCTCTCTCGCCATTGCGATGGAAAGACGCCATCGCACCAAATCCAGTTGGAGATGCTGAGGAGATGTCGCTTGCAGTCAGATGAGAGATGTTTAATCACCTGGCTGTGGATCCGATCTTGCTCAGGAGCAGTGTCAGGGCAATGAGCAAGGGCACTGAGGAGCTCCCACTCTGTAAATGAGGCTTTATAGGATTCACTGTGGTGTTTAGTGAACGAGAGGCCTTTCCCTTCCAGCAGCCGTTTGAGGTTGCGAAAGGCTTGGGAGGGAGGGGGGCGGGGTAATTCTCCGATGCAGAGGATCGAGCATAATGCTCAGCAAAGTGTTCAGCAATCGCGATTGCGATGGTAGATAACACACCATTTATGTTAACACTAGGAACATCTGTTGGGCTCTGGTACTCGAAAACACGTTTGATCCTTGCCCGGACTTGGGAAGGTTATTTATGGCACCCAATGATCGAGACGTATCTCTCCCAACACTCCTGCTTCTGTCATTTGATAAGTTGGCGAAGGCGGCCATGGAGCTGTTAAAAGGCTATGCGGTGCTCTGGGGAAGGGTGCTACTTATGCCGCTGCAGAGCTCGCCAATGCTCCTCAACGGCTTTATGGGCTTTCGGCAACCACCAAGGGACTGCCTTTCGCTTGGGGCACCCTAAAGAGCGAGGGATTGTGTTTTCTGCCACAGAAAGGATTGTCGTAGTCAGCTGCTCAACCATCACATCAATGTTCCCATATGGGGGAGATACAACAGTGACAGCAGAAGTGAGTTTCCCAGTCCACCTTGTTTAAAGCCCATCTGAACAGGCGTCTGTGATCCTGATGCCAGGGCAGTGACAGGCAGATGGAAAAGTGGTCACTACCATGCAGGTAGTCATGTGCTCACCAGTGGACAGATGGGAGAAGCCCTAGGATGCAAATTGATAAATCAAAGACTGAGTAACTACCATGAGCCACAATGAAATGTGTGGCAGTCCCAGTATTTAAGAGGCAGAGGTCGAACTGAGATAGTAAAGTTTTGACATCTCTGCCTCAGCCAGTAAGCATGGTGCCACCACACAAGGGGTTATGGGCATTAAAATCTCCCAAAAGTAGGAAAGGTTTAGGGAGTTGATCAACCAGTGCAGGTAATACGTTCAGGAGTACTGCACCATCTGGAGGAAGATATACATTGCAGACATTTATTTCCTGTGTCATCCTTATTCTGACAGCCACAGCTTCAAGAAGGATTTGAAGAGGCACAGTTTCACTACAGACTGACTTTAGGACATAAACACAAACTACACCTGTCACTATTATAGTCGCTATGGTTCCTGTAATATCCCTTATAGCCGCAGAGGGCAGGGGTCCGCATTGCTGGGAACCAGGTTTCCTGGAGGGCAATGCAGAAAGCAGCTTAACAGTTGGCGTAGCTCAGCCAGGCGGTGCACCTGCTGCCACCGACTTATTGCCTGAGCAGTCGATATCCATTGTGCCTCAGTGTACAGCGAGATCTAGGTCCTCAGCGGACAGCAGAATGTCCACCTCATCCACAGATGCAGAGCTTGTAGGTAGCGGTGGTGTGGGTGCCACCATAATTCCCTTATTCTTGGGAATCTTCTTTTTGGATTTCTCCCACTGCTTCCTGGGTTTCCCTGGCTGGGAGGACTTCACTGATTCAGTCTCCAGGACAGAGGATGAGCGTGAAGCCCTACGACCAGCTGGTTTTGGGCTCTTCAGCCACTGGTGGGTATCATCTTCCCAACTAGCAGAAACCTGGGAAGGGAGTGATCCAAGGGACCTCTTCCTAGCGAGAGGAACCGAAGAACACTTACGTTTCTTGGGCACAGAAGTGGGGACTGATATCCCCGATGCGATTGTTGGGGGGGGGGGGGGGGGGGGGGGTTGCTCCTGAAGTAGGTGGTGCAGGAGCAACAGGGAGGGAAGTGCCCCCCCACCACCAAGGGGACAGGGGGTCATCCAGCTCTGAGAGGTGACTTGGGTTGGCGCAGCCAATGGGGCTAAAACTGTTGTAGTGGCAGCATAAGACAATGTCATACGTACAGGGTGTAGGCGTTCAAATCCACTCTTCGCCTCAGTGTAGGTCAGTCAGTCCAGGGTCTTCTACTACATGACTTTCTTTCTGGAGAATCCTGCAGTCAGGCGAGCAAGGCAAATGGTGCTCTCCGCAGTTAACACAGATGGGAGGCGGGGTACACGGAGTATTGGGATGGGATGGGCGTCCGCCATCTCGACATGTGACGCTGGAAGTAAAGCGAGAAGACATATGGCCCAACTCCTAGCATTTAAAACACCGCATTGGGGGAGGGATATAGGGCTTTACATCATAGCGGCAGACTATACCTTGACCTTCTCAGGTAACGTATCACCCTCGAAGGTCAAGATGAAGGCACTGTTGGCAACCTGGTTATCTCTCAGACCTCAGTGGACACGCCGAACGAAATGTACACCTCGCCACTGTAAATTGACGCAGCTCATCGTCAGGCTGCAAAAGAAGGTCCCTGTGAAATATGATACCATGGACCATATTTAAGCTCTTATGGGGTGATCATGAAGGTTACAGAAATATCCTCCAGCTTGATTGGGCAGAGGATGCTGTTTTTATCAAGATTAACTCAGATCTCACCTTGGACAAGCCCTCCACCTCCCCAAATTTGTCCTCTAAATGCTCAACAAAAAACTGAGGCTTCATCGTCATGAAAGATTCCTCATCAGCTCTCGAACGTACAGGGTACCGGGATGAATAAGAGCCACTGCCATCCTTAGCCTGACGTTCCTCTCATTGTATGGCCAGGGAGGGGAACAATTTGGGGTTGTACTTCTGTGCGTTGAATTGAGCCCGTGAACACTTAGAGACTGCTGGTGTTTGATCACCAGCAAGAGAGGATGTACTATGCTTCATCACGTGTCATCCGCCCTGATGCCACCCACTCCAACCAGTGGCCCTCCCCGAAGGCGCCACCCTGCCACAGCAAAGGCCACCTGGCAGGATGGCCATTGCCAGTAGTCCCAATGCCCCCGGGGTGATGTGCACCTACTCCTCAGCATATGTGGGGAGTTAATGGCGCAGGCATCAGCAGAACGATTCCTGTGTTGTCAGGGGGCTACAGCCAACAGGGTACGTGGCAGCCCCACCACAACAGACTGGCTACCATGCTGGACATCAGGTGCAACCAAGCAAACAAGTCCGTTGTCATCGTCAGCACAGAAAATGATACTGCACAGTTGCTGGAAAAATAGGCACCCAGGAGGGTGACCTCACCCAACAGTTGGAGAATGAGCAGAAGTGCAGATCCACATTGACAAAGTATGCAATAGTTCTCAGCTCATGATGGACACGATGCACCATGGAAGGTGCCTTTCCCCAATTGGCTCACTCTTCAGGAAAATTCTGAAAAATGGAGGTCAAACCATACAGGGTACCACCACATAAAGGCTGAAATGTGTACGACTCCTTTTAGTCACCTCTTACGACAGACGGGAATACCTCAGACCTATTCTAACATTCGGACTTGCAGGGGGACAAGTATGTGGAATACCTAGATAGGGAATATAAAAAAAAATGGACAACCCAGCCCTGTGAGACAGGATCTTACAATCAGTTACTGAATCATGCTAGAAAATGTGGATGAGAACTATAGAAAATCTAAAGCAGCAGTCATCTCAAACCAGGACCTTCCAAGTAGTGTTGTACATAAAGAAACACACAGAAAATACACTATTTAATCCCATGTTTAAATAAATAAATAAATGACTCAGGGACAAGAGTGAAAAAAGATAGAAGACACTAATCTCCTCATACCTTTCACAGAGGAGAAACTTTATGTAGTAATCAAATCCCTCAAAAACAGGAAAGCTGCTGGAATGGATGGTATATTTACCAACTTCATTATAAAAATAGAAAGAAAAAGCTACAACAACAAAACCATGTTGCTCCATTTCTGAGACAATTTGCATTGAAGTTACGTAATCAGACTCACACATGTGCAAATCCAAGCAGCCCACCAGATACAATTAGTGTCAGTTGTTCTCATAGCGTAGATGATGCGCACAAGACTGTTCAAATGTTGGCAATCAACATTCAAACATATTGATTTTTTTTTGTTAGTACAACCCACCCTGCAACATCCTTGGTACCATCCCATGTCCAATGTTTGTATCTGTCCCTTGTTCAGTTTTAGAAAACCAAATGAAGAACACATTTGATGCCACTGTCTCTGGCAGGCAGATTGAACTTGTGCATGCAACAGACTGATTGGTTAACTTAAATGTTAATAACGCTGAAACAACATTCAAACATTAGTACAACCCACCCTGCAACATCCATGCAAACTTTGCAGCCTGTTTCTGACCACCCTGTATATGTTTCTTGATATTGGACTGGGATGATATTCATTTGCAGTTGGATCATTAGCTGTTATCTTCTGATTGTCGGGGTACCGCAATGGTCATACATAAAAATTGCATTATGATATTTCATAAAACAATTTAGGTAGAAAAAATTAAATTTTTCCACCATATTTTATCATTTTCCAGTTCGGTACTGTATCAGCAATGACAATAGACAACTTATTTAAGACATTTTAAGGAGCACCTAAACACTAAAAAGTTTTTTCCTAGCACAGAAGGTAAAGACATTTCTTTCTAACCCATTCAAGGCTTCTCGCACAATTTCTGTATGCTTGTTTCGACTTCAATCTCCTTCATTTAAATCTGCTATACAGTTTTTCTATTTTTCTATTAGCTTTTCTAATATTCTTATTGGACTACTGAGAGTCCATACCCTTTATCACTATCTTCTGTGACACTAACATCTAGCATACAGCCTACAGTGTGTCAATTTCTGCCAGAGATCCTCCACTGCTCAGTTAGTTTCCAATCATTTGACTTTTACTTTGACATCAGTGATCAGTGATGCTAAGGTACCCTTGTGGCAATTGATCTCTACATTTGTGTTCACCAAACATAAAACTTAGGGCCTATTCGTTGCTGGCAAATCCAATACATTTTCCTCCTTGGTTGGATGTCTTGGCCACTGCTCTAAATCATTTCTGGAAAATATGTTTATTACAGTGTCTCAAGATTCTTTGTCCCTGCTTCCCACTGCAAATATGTCTCTCAGTCTATACATGGTAGACTGGGACCTTCCAGTAGTAAGGAAGAGTGTGGTGGCTCTAACTGGTTCAAATGCAATTTCAGCAATAGGAGCCAACTCACATCTACTGTTACAGTCTGCAGGGGCAGCCATACGGTCAGTACCCAATCATATCTTCGACATAGAGAGATGAACTCTATAGATGAACTCTATAAAAACTGAAAATTGCTGCTACCTGTATGTCAATGAATGATTATCAGTAAAGCCTGATTTGTTTCTTGGAACACACACCACTTATTATCATTGCCCAGTCTAAGGTAATATAAAGCACACGAGCAAAGGCCTTCAGATAAAAAATAAATAATACTCACAAAAAAATAAAAATAAAAAATTGTTCTCTCCCAGGTTTCTGTTTAATGCATGTCCATGTTAGAGGACGTGTCATCCAAATTATTGAACAACGTAATTCTGAACGACCAAACCCCGCCATACTGGAAATCAAATTCAGACATTTGCCTTTCCCATGTTGTCAGTCATGTTGAACAAGCTCATAGCTGGAACAAGCTTCTCATTACTGCTTCCAAACTCCAGACAGACTTTCACATGATGCTGTGGGATTAGCATCGCTAGTAGAAGAACTGTCAGTCCCACCTCACAGAAGTTTTTGTTGAGTCTTTAAGGGATGGAGAAAAAATACTGGCAAAGTTAAGCACTGGTCATGAGTCATGCTCAGGCAATACAATAGGTAGAATCCTCCTGCAATAGGAATGTATCTGGATTCAAACCCCAATGAGACAAAATATTTTAACATGTCAAAAATAATCAACACCCCACAACAGAGTACAATGAGATTTGAGAAAAATGATTACCAAAGCAGCTGATTGATCAAATACAAAGCATTGATTTCATCAAAGACTATGATATCCCATATTTAAGCATAGAACATGACATCTGAGGTATATCTTTGCATTAACTGAATTGTTCGATACCGCTTCGTCAACTTGCATCTAAACTGTAATCTTTCATTCTAACATATACCTCACCCTAGTTAGAGAACAATTCGTCACCACAGCTAAAATTTCATACTCTCACCACTGGCTTTACCAACACACAAGTCACTAACCTATGCCTCTGATTAAGCAACAGTTCGGCCTGTCACAACAACCAACATTTCAAAAAATACAACAGAATCGAAAACAGAAAATATTGTTATTGTTACATTCTCTTCCTTTCTATGCATGTATGATGTCACAAACCACATCGTCATCATTATCATCAGAACAAAGCCAACATCTGGTATCAGTAGATTCAATTGTCCCCGTGACACTCTCCTCATGCATAATAGTCGTATTTTATTAAAGCTATCTTTTTCCAATTAAAATTTCGATGATATCAGATGGTGATATGTAGGTCCTAACTTAACAACTCTGTAATGCATATAATCTAAGTCTACTTCTCACACAACATACAAATATTCATTAACTGTAGTTAAATTTCTCACAATGCAGCCAACAGTTTATATAGATAATAATTAAACGTAACTTCTATGGACTTCTTGAGGATCTGCTGCTGATACTGTTCACGAATTATCAAATTAGTACAAAGTGACATTGAAGAATATGAGGGCATTTAGTAACTAGTGGTCAATACATAAAATACATTACGTAATCTACAATCATTCTACGCGTCGAGTGCTTATCATCATTAGGTTATTGCACGTGTCTCAAAGGTTTATGAAGCTATACACAAATGTGGTAGAATCAAAACTTTGAGCCAATCATACGCAAAGGTATGGGACCAACAGTACAATTTAAGCCTTACAAAAGTCTTGCCTTGTGAAGCAAAGTTTTCAGGTCTAGAACTACATAACACGGTAAACTATCACGTAAAAAACTACATAAGCGGTAAATTTAATACTTCACAGGTGATCCAGGATTTACCAAAGCGTTGGGTAATTCAAAATCACTGTACAAAGTGTGTTTAAACAGTTTATAGTCCACCGTATTTAAATATCAACAAAAGTCTGACTTTCTACACATCTTCTCAGCTACATTGTTGTAAATTCAAGTATCAAATCCGGCCTTTATACGAAGACATTGTACTTCTACTGTACTGAACTTACCGATAGGCCATTCAGAAAACTCGAACTTACGAAAGAAATATTACTTGAAACCACAGCATTCTATACCTACTTTTGAATAAAATTCCACGCCAACAGCGTCGCTAATCAAAGATATCTTACTTCTGCTTCACTTGTAATCACTTAAGATTTGCTGTACTGTATGTCTCGATTCACACATGAGAAAAGGCGCCATATTGTGGTCTAGCTAGTGCTGTTTTTCACTTGTCCAGAACGCCGCGCCGTTTAAACTTGTGTACATACCAATAATGCTTTCGGTAATTCTGTAGCTTCGTAGCACTACTAGAAGGAGCGACTTTATATTGACCTGACGCGTGACACTGGATATGGTTCAGTCGATATACCTACGCAAAGGTTATTCATCTTTCGTTTTTATTTTCAGTTTACTACCATTTCCCAAAGCTGTGTAACTTCATGCGGAAGTACAAATCCCTCTAAGAATGTGCGCCATAGTCATTCTTCGTGCGTTAACCTTGCCACATTTGAAGTTTTAAGTAGGGTGGATTAAGACATGTGTTCCTGTAACAAGAATTTTTGTGGCAGACCGAAGCAATAGGACGTTATTTTGGTGCCAGAGAGAGAGGAGAGAGAGAGAGAGAGAGAGAGATGTTTATCAGTATCTCACCCCTTATACGTGCTCTAGAGACTGCTGGTTAACGCCGGAACAGCGTCGAACCTGAGTATTATTAGTTTCTCTTCCTTGGATCACTTGGACGATAAATCTTAACGATGTGGAACGAGTCATTTTGCTTTCAAGTCGCAAATTAATTTTTTAAATATGGCTACATGCTGAACACATATAAGGTGTTTTTTTATGCATATCGTACATGAACACGGATAAACTATTCGGCGATTTCGTGCTTGAGACAAGTTAGCTAGAGAAAGAGTTTGACAAGTACTCAAAAATTTTAGTCTTGAACGATGACGACTTGGTTTTTGCAGAGTTGCTCGTCATAATGTCAAAAGGATAAGAAAGTTAGACGTAGGTCCAGGCAGTTAGAAGAACACGTTCACTCAGTTTATAGCTTTATTTCGTAGATGAACGGAAGCTCTGCTATGTTTTTCGGTATTTTAAGTGACAACTAGATTACGTTAGTAACAAGTGAGTCTTCACTTGGGTCTCACAACATAGTTCTGTTGTACATTGTATCTTGTAGTGGCGTTACCCGAAATACATCTTTCTTTCTTACAAAAAAATAAATAAATAAACTGCGAGCATGTGCATTGGTACTAAACCTGGAACAGTTTCATGTCCCTGTCTTACCATTGGATTAGATTAAGTTTTTTTTCCCTTCCATAGACCCAAAAGTGAGACGATTCTCATGGGTGTGAAACAAGTATATTTAAGATTCTCCTTTTTATTTAGAAAAAAGAGACCAATGGAAACCTCCTCTCGTGAGGCACATAATTGGACAGAACATTTTCACCTTTTTTCTTCCCCTTCATTAGCGTGGTGCTAGGGTTAGTTCAACATTGGCAGCACAAAATAAAATTTCACTCTCGCCGTTTTGAGGTCGTACTTGAATGAAATAGGCCAAGTGTCAAAGCAACTTGGTCTTATTAAATGATAGTATTACGACAACAGCCCCATTAATGTTGGAAACAAACAAAATTGACTTATCACAAAGCATCATGTGCACTGTTAATGAGTAGTAATTATGAACTGTACATCTGAGGAATGAATCTGCCAAGGGAACAGAGTATCTATAAACTATATCACTGATATTGATGTATATTAGAACGAGACTTTGAATGAAGACTTTGGTTGTCACACATTGTCAGATTGTCATCTCCCCCCCCCCCCCCACGTCTGTCTCTCTCTCTCTCTCTCTCTCTCCTCTCTCTCTCTCTCTCTCTCTCTCGCTCTCGCTCTCTCTCTCTCCCCCCCCCCCCCCGCCCCCCTCTACCCCCCTCCACCCACACTCTCTCTTATTTATTCGTCCATAGACCATTAAATAGCACAATGGTATTGGATATGTCAGAAACATCACAGAACTACTATAAACATATAAAACTGTTAGCAAAGAAGGGTAGGATAAGGTGAGGATAGGACAAGAAATCGGCCATGGTCTAATAAAATGGTGCTATCAGTTGCAGACTGTGGTGCAAGTTGGAATAAATGATAAATGATGCTGTCGTCTGGGCTCAGGCGTTATTTCGGGGTCATTACAACGACTGGCAGAGAAGGTTGAGAAGACCAGCCTTGCACATAAGTGAAGCTCACAATTTGCAGCATTGTCCTGAGAACTGATCGTGGCCCTTTGGCTCAAAGCTGAGTGGAGGGCCTGAACCAGGGACTTCAAAGGTTCTGTGACAAGCTAAGCTGCAACTTCCTGGACTTGAACACTGGGTTGACAACTGTAGGGTCCCCTAAATGGGCGCACACAGGTTGTTTTTTTTTTTTTTTTTTTTTTTTTTTTTTTTTTTTTTTTTTTTTTTTTTTTTTTTTTTTTTTAGACATCTCTTCATCCAATACAGATAACAATAGCTGTAGGAAAGCTAGAAGCATAGATGTAAGATTGTGTCCTGGGTTAGATCCTGGCCGGGTTGGGGATTTTCTCTGTCCAGGAACTGAAGCATCATCATCATGAGTGACAGTAGCTAGATAGGACTGTGAAATAATTGGGACTTTAAACAGGTGCTGATGACAGCACAGTTGAGTGCTCCACAAACCAAACATCATCATCATCATCAATGTAAGATCAAAAAAGATGCTTGGCAGATGAGAATATTAATATCCTAATAGTAAACTGCCAGAGTTTGAAGTGCTCATGAGAAGCAGTGAAGCTCACATAATACTAGGTACAGAAAGCTGGTTGAAACCTGACATTGATAGCAGTAAGATCTTTGGGGAGAATATAAGTGAATGTTGAAAGGATAGGCAAATGGGAAATGGAGGTGTATTTGTTGCAGTAGACAAGAAACTCAGATGCACTGAGGTAGAAACTGAAGCTGCATATGTGATTGTCTGTGCAAAACTCAGTATCAGGCATGGCATAAAATGATAATTGGATCCTTCTGTTGCCCACCAGACTCATTTCCTGGTGTAGCCAAAAAATCAAGGAGAAACCTCAGTTCACTTGTACATAAGTTCCTCAATCATACTGTAATCATCATTGGAGACTTTAATCATCCAACAATTAATTGGGAAACTTGCAGTTTTGCTAGTGGTGGGCATGATAAGACATCCTGTGAAACTTTACTAAATGCCTTCTCTGAAAAGTGCCTAGAACAGATAGTTAGGAACCCTACTCATGATGGAGGCATATTGGATCTAATGGCAACAAACAGACCTGACCACTTTGAGGATGTCCACATCTAAACTGGTATCAGTGACCATGTGTGGTTGTAGCAACAATGATCATCAAAATACAAAGGACAAATAAAACAAGCAGAAACATATATATGTTTGGTAAACTAGATAAAAAATAAGTTATGTCATATCTCAGTGAGGAATTTGAAACTTTCAGCACAGGGCAGGAGCATGTAGAGGAACGCTGGTTCAAGTTTAAAAGAATAGTTGACCACACACAGGATAGGTATGTACCCAGTATAACAGTTCATAATGGGAGGGAATCTACATGGTATACAATCACTGTAAAGAAGCTTTTATAGAAACAGGTATTACTCCATAATAGGTGTAAAACAAAGTGTTGGGCTTTAGATAAAAAGATGCTGAATGAAACATGTTTGGCTGTCTGTCAAGATAGCAATGCCTGACGCCTTCAATGACCACTGTGTTCGAATACTGTCAAGTGATCATTCACAGAACCCAAAGAAATTCTGGTTGCATGTAAAGGCCATTAGTCACACCAAAGTTAGTGTCCAGTCCCTAGTGAATGAGACAGGAACTGAAATTGAGGGAAGCAAAACAAAAGCTGAACTGCTTAACTCTGTTTACAAATGTTCCTTTACTAAGAAAAACCCAGGAGAATTGCCCCTATTTAATCCTTGTACCACGAAAAAGATGAATGAAACAAGTATCAATATAATGAAAAGGATAGTTGCTGTTCACCATATAGCGGAGATGTTGAGTCACAGAAAGGCACAACAAAAAGACTGTCACACAATTAGCTTTCGGTCAATAAGTCCTTCGTCATAATAAGACAACATACACATATGCACACACTCGGGCAAATGCAACTCACACACACATGACCACAGTCTCTGGCAGCTGAAACCAGACTGTGAGCAGCAGGGCATTATGGCAGATGCAACCAGGTGGGTGTATGGAGGAGGCTGGGGATGGGAGTAGCAGGGATACCAGGGTAAGGGTTGGAAGGGTAAAGTGTACTAGGGTAGGCATGGGTGAGGGTAAAGTGCTGCTTGGAATGTGCAGGGATGAGATGGAGAGTGGGGCAACTAGTTGCAGTCTGTAGGTTAGACAAGGGATGGGGGGGGGGGGGGGGGGGGGGGGGGGGGGGGGGGGGGGGGGTAGCGGAAAAGAAGAGCAGTAAGAAGACTGGGTACATTGATGGAATAGAGGGCCATTTAGTGCTGGGATGGGAACAGGGAAGGGGCTAGATGGGTAATAACAGTGTTTAATAAGGGTTGAAACCAGGAGGGTTACGGGAATGTAGAATATATTGCAGGGAGATTTCCCACCTACATAATTCAGAAAAGCTGGTGTTGTTGGGAAGGATCCAGATGGCACAGGCTGTGAAGCAGTCATCAAAATGGAGGATGTCATGTTGGGCAGCATGCTCAGCAACAGGGTAGTCCGGCTGTTTCTGGGCCACAGTTTATCGATGGCCGTTCATGCGGGCAGACAGCTTGTTGGTTGTCGTGCCCACGTAGAATGCAACACAGTGGTTGCAGCTTAGCTTGTAGATCTCATGACTGGTTTCACATGTAGACCTGCCTTTGATGGGATAGGTAATGCTTGTGGCAGGACTGTCACAAACTTCATCGCCATCCCATCAAAGGCAGGGCCACCCGTGAAACCTGTCATGATCTACAAGCTAAGCCGCAACCACTGTGCTGCATTCTATGTAGGCAACACAACCCACTCTCTCTCTCTCTCTTTCTCTCTCTCTCTCTCTCTCTCTCTCTCTCTCTCTCTCTCTCTTTTTTTCCCCCCCATGAGTATTCTGACTGGTTAGATGTGGCCCAGCAGGAATTCCAGTCCTGTGCCAACCTCTTCATCTCAAGAGTAGGACTTGCAGCCTACATCCTCAATTATTTGCTGGATGTATTCTAATATCGATCTTCGTCTACAGTTTCTAACCCCTACAGCTCACTCTGTTACCATGGAAATCATTCCGTCATGCCTTAACACTTGTCCTATTATCCTGTCCCTTCTTCTGTTCAGTGTTTTCCACATATTTATTTCCTCTCTGATTCTGTGCAGAACCTCCTCATTCCTCAGCTTGACTGTCCACCTAATCCTCAACATTCGTTTATAGCATAACATCTCAAATGTTTTATTCTTTTCTGTTTCACTACCATACAAAGCTGTGCTCCAAATGTACATTTTCAGAAACTTCTTCCTCAAATTAAGGCCTATGTTTCATATTAATAGACTTCTCTTGGCCAGGAAGGCCCTTTTTGCCAGTGCTAGTCTGCTTTTGATGTCCTTGCTCCATCCATCACTGGTTATTTTGCTGCCTAGATAGTAGAATTCCTTAACGTCATCTACTATGTAACCATCAATCCTGATGTCAAGTTTCTTGCTGTTCTCATTTCTGCTATTTCTCCTTACTTTCTTCTTTCTTCAATTTACTCTCAATCCATATTCTGTGATCATTAAACTGTTTATTTCATTCAGCAGATCATGTAATTCTTCTTTACTTTCACTCAGGATAGCAATGCCATCAGCGAATCATATCATTGATATCCTTTTGCCTTTAATTTTAATCCCACTTCTGAATCTTTCTTTTAAGCAGTAGCAGCAACAGCGGCAGCAGCAGTAACAACAACAACAGTAACAGCAGCAGAATCAACAAGAACTGGAGCAGCAGCACAGCACAGCTTAAGGAGGAGCCAAAGGCAAAATACATGACAGGTTTTTATGGTTTCAAGCCAGGAAAAAAAATTAAAATGTGAAAATCAGCCTGCCAACTCACAGATAAGTCACAGTAACAACTTATTCCTAAACTCACAGGTAAAACAGAAGAATATGAACTTGGTTCTTTTCCATCAAAATGTGTAGTCACTAACTAGTAAAATAAGCAAAATCTAAATCCTCTTAGAAAACACATTAAAAACTACCTTATTATTGTGTCTCACAGAACATTAGTTTGATGAGGACAAGTTACATATTGTGTCCCTACCTAACTTTATGATAGGTGGTTATTACTGTAGAAAAATTCTTAAACATGTTGGCAGTTTTATATTCATAAGAAATAATATAAACTTTGTAAATATAAAATTTCCTGTTGAAATAATGGAGGAAAAAGATGTAGAGCTATCAGGAGTTGAGATAGTGGACACTAAACTATTTGTTAATACAGACCTCCAACTGGTGACAATTACTTTCCTAAAAAGTTTGGAGTATTCACTTAACAGGCCAACACAAAAAACAGAAGAGTTATTCTATGTGGTGATTTTAATACCAACTTTGCAAAGGACACCAAAGAAAAGAATGAATTCCTGAATCTCTTGCAAACATTTAACATGAAATCTACTGTAGAAACAGCAGTTTGTATTACAAAGACTTAATCTACCACCATTGACCAGATATTTGTAAATGTAAAAATGAACTGTAAAATAAAAACACTAAACACAGGCTTTGGAGATCACACAGCTCAAAAACTCTCTCTCCCTGAGTACAGAAACTGAGCTGCAATCTCAGCCATATTTCTAGAGCTCTCTAAAGCATTCACTGCCATCAATCACAACATCTTGCTTAAGAAACTTAAATCTGTAGATATCAGGAGCCCAACCTATGAGTGGATTAAATCATATCTTCAAAACAGAGAGCAAGTAGTTGAGCTTGGTATCCAAAACGGGAACAAGATAAAGTCCTACTGCTCAGAAAAGCAGAGCATTAAGTATGTTGTACCACAAGGCTCCATTCTAGGGCCAATTCTGTTCCTACTCTTTGTAAATGACTTAAAATCAACCAGTCCAAGTCATAATTACATAAAATTCACAGATGACTTAAATGTAATAATAAAAGAAAGGACCAGAGAAGAATTGCTGCATGAGATTAAAAAGTGTACCACTCACATTACAGACTGATTTTCTGGGGACGATTTAGCACTAAAAAAAACCAGTTACAATGCACATACACACAGTGCAGAATAAATGCCCACTAACAGCATACATAGAGTTGTTTACCAGAACCCTTGAAGATGAAAGCTCTACAAAATTTCTCGGAATATGGATCCAAGAAGATCCAAGATGGATTCAACATGCAAAATCCATTACAAATAAATTGAATACCATTTGTTAAACTATCAAAATTCTTTCTGATTGCACATCGAAAAAGACACTTAAAATGTATACTTCACTCAGGCAGAATCTTTACTGTGATATGGCATAATCTTTTGGGGAAATGCATCTGCCAGCAAAATTTGTTTAATATGTCAAAAGAGAATTGTAAGAGTCCTAGAAAATGCTGTCGCAAGAAGCTCATGCAAGCCCTTATTTAAGAAACTTCACATCCTTCCACTACCATGTCTATATATCTTCCAAGTAATAATATTTGTTAGGAAAGTCTTAGAAAATAGCAACAGTCTTGTATCGACTAACCAGAGTATCCATCTATATAACACAATGAGAAAGCAGGATATACATGTTCAACACACATACACAACACTAAAACAGAATGGACCACTGCAAACAAAACAGACTGTACAGCAAGCTGCCTAATAACATTAAAAACAAAATAAAGATACTTCAAAATTTGAAACTGCTGTGCACAAATATTTATTGTAGAAGTGTTGTTATAGTATAGATGAATATCCCAAAACATAAAAATTTGTTCTGCCTATGTTCTGTACTTTGTATGTAAACCCGAACACCTTAATACAGAAGTGTGTCACCTTTACTGTTTTACTTTATTAATGGATTTTTCAGTGTATAGGGTACTTTTGAATTATCCATGTTATTTGCCTATGTGTTTGTTTCCCCTAATAATGTGAACTTATTTAGAAATAGTGTGCAATTCTGAATTTTCCACAAGACATCCACCTATACACTTTTCTGCTTCTTGGCATTACACAAGTATTTTTTAACGCTATAAGAGCACTGTCATAATCATTTTAACCATGTATCATCTGATCTCCATTTTTTACTTGTCCTGTATCATCATGTGCTTCTCTGCACACAATGTATGATCTACAGGATAAATAAAATTATAATTACAATTACAATTCCATCTTTGCTTCTTTGCTGTACAAATTGAATAGTTGGGACAAAAGACTACATCCCTGTCTTACCTCTTTTTAATCTGTGCATTTTGTTCTTGGTCATCCACTCTTATTCTTTCCTCTTGGCTCCTGTACATATTGTACATTACCAATCTCTCCCTATAGCTTACCCCTATTTTTCTCAGGATTTTGAACATCTTGCACCATTTTACATTTTTGAACCCTTTTTCCAGGTTGACAAATCCTATAAACGTGTCTGAATTTTTCTTTATTCTTGCTTTCGTTATCAACTGCAACATCAGATTTGCCTCTCTGGTGCCTTTACCTTTCCTTGAGCCAAAGTGATTGTCATCTAACACACCCTCAACTTTCTTTCCCATTCTTCTATATATTATTCTTATAAGCAAGTTGGATGCATGAGCTGTTAAGCTGATTGTGCAATAATTCTCACACTTGTTAGCTCATGGAGTCTTCAGAATTGTGTGGATGACATTTATCTGAAAGTCAGATGGTATGTCCCCAGACTCATACATTCTACACATGAATGTGAATATTCGTTTTGCTGCCGCTTCCCCAAATGATTTTAGAAATTCTGATGGAATGTTATCTATCTCTTGTCGCTTATGTGATTTTAAGTCCTCCAAAGCTCTCTTAAATTCTGATTCTAATACTGGATCCCCTATTTCTTCTATATCGACTCCTGTTTCGCTTCTATCACATCAGACAAATCTTCCCCTTCACAGACTCTTTAATATACTCTTTACTCCTATCTGCTCTCTCCTCTGCATTTAACATTGATAGTGGAATTCCCATTGCAGTCATAATGTTCCCCCCTTGCTTTTACTTTCATCAAAGGTTGTTTTGACTTTCCCATATGCTGAGTCAGTTCCTTCTGACAATCATTTCTTTTTCAATTTCTTCACATTTTTCACTCGGCCATTTCATCTTAGCTTCCCTGCATTTCCTATTTATTTCATTCCTCAGTGACTTGTATTCCTATATTCCTGAATTTCCCTGAACATTTTTGTACTTCCATCTTCCATCCATCAACTGAAGTATTTTTTCTGTTACCCACGGCTTCTTCACAGTTACCTTCTTTGCACCTACGTTTTTCTTTCTAACTTCTGTGATTGCCCTTTTTAGAGATGTCCATTCTTCTTCAACTGTACTGCCTACTGGGCTATTCTTAACTGCTGTATCTACAGCCTTAGAGAACTTCAAGCATATCTTGTCATTCCTTAGTACCTCTGTTTCCCACTTCTTTGCATATTGATTCTTCCTGAATAATCTCTTAAAATCCAGTCTTCTCTTCATCACTACTACATTGTGACCTGAGTCTTTATCTGCTCCTGGGTACACCTTACAATCCAGCATCTGATTTTGGAATCTCTGTCAGACCATGATGTAATCTAACTGAAATCTTCCCATATCACCTGGCATTTTCCAAGTATACCTCCTCCTTTTGTGATTCTTGGACAGAATATTCGCTAGTACTAGCTGCAATTTATTACAGAACTCAAATAGTCTCTCTCCTCTAATTCCTTGTCCCAAGCCCATATTTTCATGTAACCTTTCCTTCTGCTCCTTCCACTACAACTGCATTTTAATCCCTCATGACTATTAGATTTTCATCTCCCTTTACATACCATTTTACCCTTTCAATATCCCCATATACATTATCTCTTCATCTTCAGCTTGTGACATTGGCATTTAAACCTGAACTATCATTGTCAGTATTGGTTTGCTGTTGATTCTGATAAGAATAACCTTATCACTGAACTGTTCATAGTAACACACTCTCTGCCCTACCTTCCAACTCATAACAAATCCTACTCCTGTCATACCATTTTCTGCTGCTGTTGATATTACACAATACTCATCTGACCAGAAACACTTGTCTTCTTTCCATTTCACTTCACTGGCCCCTAGTATATCTAGATTGAGTCTGTTTAGATTTTCTAGCTTTTATACCACGTTCAGACTTCTGACATTCCACACCCTAACTTGCTGGTTATTCAATCTTTTTCTCATGGTCACCTCCCCTTTGGTAGTCCCTTTTTGGAGATCTGGTGGGGAACTATTCCAGAATCTTTTGCCAATACAGAGCTCACCATGACACTCTTTCAATTACAGGCTGCATGTCCTGTGGATACATGTTATGTGTCCTTAATGCAGTGATTTCCATTACCTTCTGCATCCTCATGCCACTGATCATTGCTGATTCTTCTGCCTTTAGGGACAGTTTCCCATCCCAAGAACAAGAGAGTGCCTGAACCTCTGTCTGCTCCTCCACTCTCTCCCATAATGCCTGCTGCTCACAGTCTGGCTTCAGCTGCCAGAGACTTTGGTCGTGTGTGTGAGTTGTGTTTGCGTGAGTATTAGTGTGTGTATATGTCGTCTAATTTTGACAAAGGCCTTGTTGGCTGGAATCTGTGTTACAGTCTTTTTGTTGTTTGTGCATGTCTGCAACTCAGCATCTCTGCTATATGGTGAATAGCAACTGTCCTTTTCATTATATTGTTATGCCCATCCTGAATTTTCCATTGTTTAATGAACTAAATATTAGTGTCCATGGTGTTGAGCAACAGCTGAAATCATTAAAATTGAACAAAGCTCCAGGCCCCCAATGAAATCCCTGTCAGATTCTATACTGAATTTGGAGCTGAATTAGCCCCTCTTGTAACTATAATCTATCATACATACCTCAAACAAAAAATCATGCCCAGTTCTCAGAAAAACGTGCAGATCACACTCATCTACATGAAGGGCAGTAGAAGTGATCCACAAAACTATTGTCCAATATCCTTGACATTGATTTGTTGTAGAATCTTAGAATTATTGTGAGCTCAAATATAATGAGGTACCTCAAACACGATGACCTCCTCAGTGCTAACCAGCATGGATTTCGAAAATGCCGATAATGTGAAACCCAACACGCAGTTTTCTCACATTACATAGTGAAAGCTTTGGATCAAGGCAACCAGGTAGACACAGTATTTCTTGATTTCTGAAAAGCATTTGACTCAGTACTACACTTATGCTTATTCTCAAAAGTACAGTCATATGGGGTATCAAGTGAAATTTGTGACTTCCACATCATCAGGTGTAGAAGTAACTTCAGGTGTGCTCCAGGGAAGTGTGTTGGGACCCTTACTGTTCATGCTGTATGTTAATGATCTTGCAGACAATATTAATAGTAACATCGGGGTTTTTTCAGATGATACAGTTATCTATAATGAAGTACTATCTGAAAGAAGCTGCATAAATATTCAGTCAGATTTTGATAAGATTTCAACCTTGTGCAGAGACTGGTAGCTCGCTGTAGATGTTCAGAAATATAAAATTTTGCAATTCACAAAACGAAAAAAATATAGTATCTTATGGCCATAATATCAATGGGTCACTTTTGGAATTGGCCAACTAATACAAATACCTTGGTTTAATACTTCGTAGGGACAGGAAATGCAATGATCAGATAGTTTCAGTCATGGGTAAATCGGGTGGTAGACTGCAGTTTATTGGTAGTGCAGTCAGTCTACGAAGGAGAAGAAGAGAATAGAATCTTTTGAAATATGGTGCTACTGAAGAATGCTGAAGATTAGATGGGTAGATCAAGAAACTAACGAGAAGGTACTGAATAAAACTGGGGAGAAGAGGCATTTGTGGCACAACTTGACTAGAAGAAGAAATTGGTGGGTAGGACATGTTCTGTGGCACCAAGGGATCACCAATTTAGTATTGGAGGGAAGTATGGAGAGTAAATATCATAGAGGGAGGCCAAGAGATGAATACACTAAGCAGATTCAGAAGGATGTAGGTTGTGATAGTTACTCAGAGATGAAGAGGTTTTCACAGAATAAAGTAGCATGGAGAGCTACATCAAACTAGTCTTTGGGCTGAAGACCACAACAACAACAACAACAATATCAGTGAGTGGGGTGTGAAGTGCAGACCACCTCCAAGATGATGCACCTGGGCAGTACTCTGTTGATTCAAAGCAGCAAAAAGTCTACACACATGGCAACCAAATAAAATGTGATCATGACCATAAGAAATGGAATTATCCACAGCACAACAAAGATAGTTCTTGTAAGATCTCACTGATAAAGGAAACAAGACCACAAATCTGAAACTGCAACTCAACATTGAAGGCCTAATCCAAGACAAAGGAAAAAACTGAACAGAATTGCTAAAGAAAACAAGACTGACATTATTACACCCCAGGAAACTCATATATTTTACAAAGAACAGTCCTCTGTGGAAAACGTACTGGCTATAAAGTTGTTGGAAGCATAGCCTCAAAAACTCACAGCTACATAGTGTACATTTGCAACAATATTAAACAACTATGAAATCTTCACGGGTTATCAGCCTAGTGGCGTCGACTTCTAGTCATAACATTTCAATGGATTGTGTATCCATCATCTTCAGGCAAAGTGTTGGGATGCTGTCTGTTACGCGCCTTTGTAGCCTCCAGACTGCTATCAGATTCTGGCCGCTGACCAATCACGTGCCAGCGGAATCGCACCGGGCACTTGGCGCCACCGGTGGTGGGGAGGATGTGTGTGCGGGCATCGATTCCCAGTGAATGTTCATATCAGTGCTGGCTGCAGTCCCCTTTGGAAGGAGCGTTCTTGCCAAATTTCTTTTAATTGCAGGATCCCAGGCTGTACTGAGATGGTAACCACTGTCTCGATTAATAAAATTTTTGTGCAGGCAAATCTCTACCGCTTCTTTTATTATTGAATCCCAAAATCCGCTGGTGCTGCATAACTTCTTTGTTCCTTCAAATTCGAAGGTATGCTTTTTGTTGATACTGTGTTCTGCCACCACAGACTTGTCAACTTGTCCAGGACGCACGTGTTCTTCTGGTTCCGTATGCCGCTGTGTAATGCAATGTTGCGTCTGCCCTATGTATTGCATTCCACATTCACATCCAATTCTCTAAATACCCAGTGTCATTAGTCCTAGTGGGTCTTTGGTCAATCCAAGAATATCCTTGATTTTCTTTGCTGCGTAAAAGACGGTCATCACTTGGTGCTTCTTAAGGATTCTTGCGATCTTCACCGTTGGTGGCGGCAGGAGCACACAACCTCTTGTGTCGTCCTCTTCTGCTCTCTCTCCTCCTCTCTTCTTATTGTTCCTCAAAGCTCTTCCTATTAGTTTCTCGCTGTAGCCATTTCTTCTGAAGGTTTCCTTTAGATGTTGTAATTCACTCAGTAAACTCTTCTTGTCACAAATGGACCTCACCCTGTGTACCAAGGTGTTAAGTACAGAGCTGCATTGTTGACATATAGGTCCGTATGTGTTTCCTTCCTATATATCAAATGTCCCAGCATGCCTCCTGTGTTTCTAGTAATCAGGATGTCCAGGAAGGGTAGGCTTCTGTTTTTCTCTATCTCTATGGTAAACTTGATGTTTTCGTGTGTACCGTTGAGGTGCTGCAGGAACTCAAGTAGTTTATCTTTACCATGTGGCCATACCACAGATCTGTAAAATGCTTTTGGTTTCAGTGGAGCCATGTCCAATGCTACCTCCTCAAAGTATTCCATGTATAAGTTAGCCATGCTTGGTGCTAAGGGGGAACCCATAGCAACTCCATCTATTTGCTCGTAGAATTTTCCACCACATTTGAAGTAGGTGGTGGTTAGTACATGCCGAAAGAGTTTGACTATGTCCTCATCAAAGTGCCCCTCGAGCAGTGCTAGAGAATCATCCAGTGGCACCCGTGCGAATAGTGATGTCACATCGATCAGACTAACAGATCTTCTTCATCCAAGTGCATTTATTTCAGTACCTTGACGAATTCCGCCGAGTTTTTCACATAGTGGGGACAGTTCCCTACGAGTGGTTTTAACAGTTGGGCCAGATGTTTGGCAATGCCCTATGTCAGCATGTTTCTGGTGTTTAAAATCGGACGTAATGGAACCTCGTCCTTGTGAATTTTTGGTAGGCCGTACAGGCATGGTGGTGTAGGTGCCCTCAGGTACAGTCTTCTGACAGTGTTCTTTTCTAGTCCTGAGTTATTGAGCCACTCAATGGTCATGTGTGTCACTGATGCAATCGAGTCCTCTCCCACTTGTTTGTAAGCAGTATCTTGCAGAAGATTAGTGGCAGAAAATTGCCACCTTGGAAAAACTACAATTACATTCTATATCACAAGTCTTGGTTTTGGCCCCACTTTTATTTAACTTGTACTGTGGATCTTTGAACAAAACTGTACCACATTTTGCTTGACAGTCCAAAAACAAAATTCACAAAAAATGGAATGCTCACACAGGCTCAGTCTTAGGTAAGGCATGGGGCAAACTTTGATTCATGAGAAGGATACTGAGAAAATGCTGTTTTATGCATTCATTCATCTTGTTCCATAGATCTGATAAGAAGCAGAACTAACAGGGATATTGAGCAAAACTGAGTATAAGACAAAGAAAGAAATTTAATCTTTGCAGTGTACTAACAGTAAACTATCACTGTACAGCTTAGTGCCATTCACACTTATGCCATCTAAATGCAATCAAATAAATAATTGTGAAAAGGAAAATTACCACTCATCATATAGCATAGCTGCCAAGTTGAAGATAGGCACAACAAAAAGATTGTCACAAATATAGCTTTCCGCCAGTAAGGCCTTCATCAAAATTAGATGACAAACAAACATGTACACACTCACACAAATGCAATCCACACACACATAACTGCAGTCTCAGGCAACTGAGGCCACACTGATTTAGTAAAGTAAATTAGTAATAGAGCTCAGCTATTATGAAGAAAGTTGCTGTTTGTCTGTTATTAGTGATTTAATACTCACTGACTAGATTAGTATGTTTCAAAGAAATTGTTTTTTTAAATACATGAATAATGAGAACTATGTACAGTATCTTACTACTTGTCATTCAACTTTATAACCAGCATTGCTACTTGCTGTCTGAGTAAAAGAGCTCATCAATTCTTGAACCTAGATTTTCAGACAATTTGTAGAAAGAGTGGCTAATGAAGTATGCTTTTAATTTTCTTTTGAACTGGTTGGAATTCCCAATTCTTTGGTATATTTTGGATGGCTGCTTGTTAAATATGTTACCACAAGAATACATAACTCCATTCTGAACTGTACACAAGAAGGTAAAATCTACCTGAAAATTATTTTTGTGTCTTGTATTGTGAATATGTATAAGTTGGTTATAATTTTAATTTTCACAACTTGGGAGGTCCCTTATGAAAAATTATTGATCGTAGAGCAATGAAACTTTGTGGAAATTTTTGAAATAATGAATAAATCATTGAAATCAACCTTCAAACCTTGCCACACTGACCCCATTCCAGTTATCCAGCTTGATTTCCAGTCACTAGTCAAATCCTTAGGCCCATCCCAGAACCTCTCCCCAGAGTCCATCTCTCTACTTACCCCTTCCACTCCCTGCACTCCTACCTTCTACATGCTTCCTAAAGTCCTTAAACCAACCACCCAGGACAACCCATTGTGGCTGGTTACTGTGGCCCCACTGAGAGAATCTCTGCTCTTGTAGACCAACACCTTCAACCTATTACCCGGAACCTACCCTCCTATATAAAAGATACCAACCATTTCCTCCATCGAATCTCCACAGTTCCTGTCCCTTTACCACACAGTGCTCTGCTTGTCACTATTGATGCCACCTCCCTGTACACTAACATTCCTAATCCCCATAGCCTTACTGCTATTGAACAGTACCTTTCCAGACACCCTATGGATTCCATACCAGCAACCTCCTTCCTAGTCACCATGACCAACTATATCCTCACCCACAACCACTTCTCCTTTGTAGGCATTACCTACAAACAAATCCAGGAAACAGCTATGGGCACCTGAATGGCACCATCCTATGCCAACCTATTCATGGACCATCTAGAGGAATCCTTCCTAAAAGCCCAGGATCTTAAACCCCTCACCTGGTTCAGATTCATTGATGACATCTTTGCTATCTGGATTGAAGGTGAGGACACCCTATCCACATTCCTCCAGAACCGCAACAACTTCTCCCCCATCTGCTTCACCTGGTCCTACTTAACCCAACAAGCCACCTTCCTAGATGTTGACCTCCACCTCAGAGATAGCTACATCAGTACCTCCGTCCATATAAAACTTACTAACCACCAGCAATACCTCCACTTCGACAGATGCCACCCATTCCACACCAAGAAGTCCCTTCCATACAGCCTGGCCACCCATGGTTGTCACATCTGCAGTAATGGCCAGTCCCTCTCAAAAAATACCGAGGGTCTTACTGAAGCCTTCAATGACCATAATTATCCTCCCAACCTTATACAAAAACAAATCTCCCGTGCTTTATCTTCCCACTCTCCCACCATCTCCCAAAGTCCCACAGTTTGGCCACAGAGGAGCATTCCCCTTGTAACTCAGTACCATCTGAGACTGGAGCAACTGAATTACATTCTCTGCCAGGGCTCTGATTACCTCTCTTCGTGCCCTGAAATGAGAAATGTCCTGCCCACTGTCCTTCCCACCCCTCCTACAGTGGTATTCCACCATCCACTGAACCTACACAATATACTCATCCATCCCTGCACAACCCCAGCTCCCAATCCCTTACCTCATGGCTCATACCCCTATAATAGACCTAGGTGCAAGACCTGTCCCGTACATCCTCCTACCAGCACCTACTCCAGTCCGGTCAATAATATCACTAACCCATCAAAGGCAGGGCTACCTGTGAAACCAGTCATGTGACTTACGAGCTAAGCTGCAACCACTGTGCTGCATTCTATGTAGGCATGACAACCAACAAGCTGTCTGTCTGCATGAATGGCCACCGACAAACTGTGGCCAAGAAACAAGTGGACTACCCTGTTGCTGAATACGCTCTCGAACATGATATCCCTCGACTCAATGACTGCTTCACAGCCTGTGCCATATGGATCCTTCCCACCAACACCAACTTTTCTGAATTATGCAGGTGAGAACTTTCCCTGCAACATGTCCTATGTTCCTGTAACCCTCCTGTCCTCACCCATCCAGCCCCATCCCTGTTCCCATTCCAGCACTACACAGCCGTCATTTCACTGCCACACCCAGTCTTTTAATTTATTTTTATTTTTATTTCTCTCCTTTCCCCTTTCCACTACTTACCCCTCCCCCCCCTCCACCTTCTCTCCTGCCCTCCATCTAAATTGCAGCACTTCACTGTCCGTCACCCCCACCATACTATCCCTCCCCCTCCCTGCCACAGCCTCCTCCTTACCCCCACCCAGTTGCCACTCCAATCATGCACTGGTGCTGCTGCTTGCAATGTGGTTTGTTGTCTGAGACTGCAGACGTGTGTGCAAGTTACATGTGTGTGTGTGTGTGTGTGTGTGTGTGTGTGTGCTTATTGCTGACAAAGGCCTTAATGGCCAAAAGCTATAATTGTGTGAATCTTTTTGTTGTGCCTATCGCAACTCAGCATCTCTGCTAAATGGTGTGTAGCAACTGTCCTCTCTAATAGTGTTACATTCCATCCTGGATTTTCCATTGTTACATTTTAGTTTCCACATGAGAGGAGTCAAATCTGATGATTTTGGTGTATATACAGTTTGGAACGATCATCCAACAATTTGGTTTGCTCCTGGGAGAGGCCAACAGCTAATCGCACCACAAATTGTTGAGAAAGATACTGTGGCCATAGCTGAGAATGCTCGATGCAATGTGTGATCGTTTAGCAATGCACGAGCTGTGTCACGGCAATTGAACAATCCATGATCCACCAATTGAAAAGTGCTGTGAATAGTTTTGGGATTGTATCCCTATAGAATTCACACTACTCACCAGCTTTTGCCATGTGTCACAGACATTCGAGTAGACTTTGTTCATATGTTTCTTGCAGGGGTTGAAGTTGACATGTGGCTTTGGAATATTTTGTGGGCTGCTTAAGCACACTTAACACTTACTGGGGCAGTGAATATTCACATTTGTCACATTTGGGGATCATCACAGCTAATGAAGTTCCTTTGCATAGTGAATGCATCACTGTGTTGTATGGCTTCATGATCAGTTCGTGACTAGTTTAGTATTCATTGAGGAACTCAGACCTCAATGTCCAAGGACATTCAGCATGAACAACATGTATTACAGTGATTTGCTCCACCAACATGTAATCTCTGCTTTCTAGGAGATGGGTGTATGGGACTCAACTGTATTAATATACGACAGAGCTCCATCTTGCACTGCTTGTGAGATCACATGCTTACTCCATAACACCTTTGGAGAAAACTGAATCATTAGCTTATCATTCCAAATAGTTTAACCACTAATATCACCAAATTTAAACCCTCTCATGGGGAAATTAAAGCATGTTTCTTACAATGGTATATTCACTACTTCTCTTCCACATGTCCTTACAAATGTTTCCCCAAAGTTTCATTGCCCAGCATTACTCACTCCCTCAAGTAGCAAAAGTTGAATTATAACCACCCTGTACATCACAGTTCAGCTGGAACTTATATTCATTATCAGTAATAAAAAACCATTAAGGAGTAAATGTATTGGGATGTGAGTTTAAGAAGGCATCTGCAAGATACACTTTACACAATATTCATACTGCTTGCCTCTTCTGAATAAACACTGCCCAGAAGGGAATTCCATAAGGCAACTAGGAATGAAAATATTCAAAAGAACCCAACACACTTTTCTTTAGGTAAACACAATGAGAGGTACATCTAAGATCATAACGCACTGAATTGAGCTTCTTGACTAGTTTATCCATGTCCTGACTCCATTTTAATTGTTATCCAGTGGGACACCAAGCAACTTCACACTCTGTGCTTCATGCAGTGTATAGCCATTAATGTGTGCTGAAAAGTCATTATTACTTGTCTGAAATTGCCTAATATGAGTCACTGTGAAGTTAAGACCTAGGCTGCTAGCTGTGAACCACTTATAGACCTGGTCAAGTAGTATCTTAGTAGTGTCTGCTATGGTTGAATTTGAGCCATTGAATAGCGCAAATTACAAGTGTTGGACTGACCTTTAAAGTCATAGCAAGATCATTTATATACATTAGAAACAAGAGAGGGCTGTTACTGATCCTTGTGTCACTCCACATGTTATGTTTCCACGTTCTGAAGTCATTTTCATGCCTGTTAATGAGGCTGGCTGTATTCTATTAAGAAGGTAAGATCCCATCCCTGCAATAGGGATGCCATAATACTCTAGTTTGATGAGTAAAATTTTGTGATCCGCACCATCGAAGCTTTTACAAGGTCATAGAATAAGATATCTTTTTTAGCTCTGCTAGCACTGTGTCTGATTTGGGTAATAAAACACATTGTTCATGAGCTGTAATGACTGTCAAAATTACTGATTCACATACATAAAATAAATATTTATACACATATTTATACACATTATGTGGACAGATACAACTTAAACACTTGGCGTCTCAGATAACACTGCCCTAGGTCCAGAGATACTGTTTTTGTAGTGATATTCTTGGGGATGGAAGTCCATATATCTTGTGTCCCCACAGGGCTTCCAAAGGCATGGCAAAGTTGTGTTGCGGTGTGGTGCAGGACATCTCTGGAGATGTTGTCTAGCTCGTACTTGTCTAGATGTCTTGGTTGGCGCAGCAGTCTGCCTGTGTCTGGAAAGGTGATGTCGGTACTGTCTCAGTAGGTGGTACTGGAGGTACCATTGTTAAGTCATCCACCAGTGTTTGTATGTGATCCTGTGGTGGGAGTGTAGGCTGATCCTGTGTCTGATTTTCCATGTTGTGGTCTAGGGCTGACACATGTAGGATGCTGTCCCTGGATAGTGTAGGTAACAGTGCAGCTGTATCAACTGACTGTGGTTTTGGTGGGGAGTGGTGCAATGATCATGACACCATGCTGTTGCCAACCTGTTGGTTTTCATACGTGGCAGATACCACAATCATGTCATGTAGAGACATTGTGATATAATGTGAGTGTATGCTTTCCCGGCGTATACAGCTGGCGAAGAGTTCTCGGGCTTCCAGCCGGGTGGCGGTGTCTTCAAACAGCGACGTTTCGACGAGTGACATACTCATCATCTTCTGGCCAGAAGATGATGAGTATGTCACTCGTCGAAACGTTGCTGTTTGAAGACACCGCCACCCGGCTGGAAGCCCGAGAACTCTTCGCCACATTGTGATATTTCTGGAAGGCAGTGTTTGACACTGAATGTGAAGGAAAGGGGGGTTGTGTCGTGGTGTGAGATCAAAGGGGCAGTATTGTTCCCCAGTGTCTCCACCAAAGTCCACGCTGGGTTCAGTCTATTGACAGACACAGTAGTGGGCTTGCCAGCTAGCGTGATCTCAAATGTGTTTGGTCCCTGTGTTAGTACTTTATACAGTCCACTGAATGCTGGGTGCAGCACTGGTTTGATGGCGTCTGAATGCAGCATTACGTGAGTGCAAGTCTGTAGATGTTTGTACACAAATACAGCGGGTGTTGTGTGGTGCGATGGCAGTGGGACTCTGATGCTGCATATCTGATGTCTGACTCATTGTACAAGGTCTGGGAGGTCCTGTTGCCTTTGCCTTTGTCCATTGTCTGTGTGACAAATTCCGCCGGGAGGCTAATCACATTGCCATAGAGAATCTTCCCTAGCAAGGCACTGAGATCTTTGTGGGCTGTTCTGATACCCAGCAGCACCCAGGGTAGGGCCTCTGACCATTCATTATAGTGGCACACCAGTGTTGTTTTCAGTGTGTGGTACCACCGTTCCACTATGCCATTTTACTGTGGATGGTAGGCTGTGGTATGGAATCTATGGCAGCCGCAGAGGTGGCTCAGTTCCGTAAACAGGGTCAATTCGAATTGCATACCCTGACTGGTTGCTAGCAAATCAGGGCAGCCAAATCTTGCTATCCATCAGTCAATGAACAATCTTGCCACTGTGTCTGCTGGCATGTCCCTGATCAGAGTGGTCCCAACCACACAGTCGTTTGGTCGCTGACAGATAGGACATAATGGAATCCATTAGATTCAGGTAGTGGTTCCACTATTGCTGGATCTTCCCTCTGTTCAACAGCAACATCATTTAATACAGCAATGACAGATATTTCATCTTTACTGCATTTTTCACTCAAAGGGTTCCTTGAAAGGCACACAACATCTTTGTGTTCTTGTCCACTTTTGTATACTGCTTTGATGCCATACTCCTGAAGCCTCAATTCTCAGTTCACCAACTGGCCTGATGGATCCTTCAGGCTAGCCAACCAACATAGAGAAGGGTGATCCATCACAATGGGGAATAGGCTGCCATTCCAAGAAAACTTCTCATATCACAAATGTGCTATCCCAAACAACTGCAAGGGGCTCTTTTTCAGTCGTAGAGTAGTTTACTCTAGACCTGGAGAGTCTGAAATTGTAAGTAATTATCTTCTCAGCATCTTAATGAATTTGCACAACTGCACCTATCCCGTAACTGGTAGTGTTGGTATGAAGTCATATCTCAGCATTCTTGTCAGGCAATGCTAGAATTGGAGATGGTGCTAGCACCTCCTCAAGAAGAAGGGATGATCATTTTTGCACCTCATTCCAGGAAAATTTGGCATCTCCCTGGAGTCATCTTGCAGGGACTGTGTTTGGTACAGAATTTCTTTGTGAATCATGGGCAGTATCAGCATATTCCAGGAAACTTCTCACATCATAAATATACTGAGGACAATCTGTAGCTACTCTTATTTTCTGTGTGTATCAACATTCACTAAATGTTTAAGAATTTCTGGGCAGCAAAGAAACTTTTTTTTTTAAATTAAGATGAAGGCTTGCAGTTTCAACATCTTCAACACAGTTGCTATGCAGCTTAGTTTCTCTTCAAATACATTCAAAAAATGATATTGGCTTTCAGACAGAAAAGACACATTGTCCATTTAAGAAGTTGAAGCAGATTTTCTACCACACATTCTAAGGTGTCTGAAGCATTACACAGTCGAAACAGTGTAACTTAAAACCCACAGAGGTATTCAGGAGTTATGAAGGCAGTCTTTTTCCAGCGAGCCTCATCAACCAAGATTTGCAAGTAGCCTTTCTACATGTTCATAGCTGAGAAATAGTTTGCTCCTTTTAAGCAGTCCATGGTATCATCAGTGCACAGCAACAGATAGATATCTTTCTTCATGATTTTCAACAATGTAGGAAAAGACAGATTGCTACTTACTGTAAAAACCGACTGTCAGGTTGCAGACAAACATGACTAAAAGACACTCACATATAGCTTTCAGCTACAGCCAGCCTTCATCAACACACACACACACACACACACACACACACACACACACACACACACGCACGCAAGCAAGCAAGCACACCTCATTCACACACAACTGCCAACTCCAGAATCTCAGACTGGAATGCAACATCACATGAGATGCAAGCAGCACTCTGGTGGGGGTGGGGAAGGGGAAGGGAAAGTGGAAGAGGAAGGGGAAGGGAAAGTGGAAGGGGAAGGGGAAGGAATAGTAGCATATGGGTGGGGAGAGAGACGAATGCTGTCTAGTGGAGTGTGCAGCAACTAGTCTTCCAACAGTCACAGCATCATAAGGTTGTGGGGCAGGGAAGTGGGTAAAAAAGGAAGAATAAGGAGAGGAGTGGGGAAGACAGGCTGATGCATTGGCAGAGGGCTGCAAATAAACAGGGTGGGAGATGAGAATGGGGAAGAGATGATAGGACAGACAGGGTAGAAACAGTTGGGTGGAGGTCGTGGGCGGACAGGGTAACCGGAGGTTGACACTGGGATGATTATGGGAGCAGAGATTGTTTTGTAAAGATAACTCCCACACGTGCAATTCAGAAAAGCTGGTGGTGGAGGGAAGGATCCAGATGGCTCGGGTAGTGAAGCATCCATGATATCAAGCGTTTTATGTTCAGCTGGATGTTGTGCCACCTGGTGGTTTACTTTGCTCCTGGCCACATTTTGCCGTTGACTGTTCATTCTGGTGGACAGCTGGTTGGTAGTAATACCAGTGCAATGATTTCAGCAGAGCTGGTAAATGATACAGCTGCTTTCACAGGTGGCCCAGACCCTGATGGGGTAGGATAAACCTGTGACAGGACTGGAACAGAAAGTTCTGGGTGGATGGATTGGGCAGGTTTTGCACCTGAGTCTTCCATAGGGAGATGTTTCTTGCGGCAAGGGGTTGGTATTGGAAATGGCACAGAGATGAACTAGGATGTCGTGGAGGTTGGGTGGGTGGCAGAACACCATTTTGGGATGGGTGGGAATTATTTTGGGCAGTATGTCCCTAAGTTCAGGGCAAATTAAAAATCTTAAAATAGTTTTAGAAAATCATTCTGTCAGTGAGCCTCATGATTGTTTGCATTTTTGATTTATTGTCATGCATATATTCACTGGAAGATGTGGCTCCCATTGTTATGAAACCAGTAATGAATCTAAAAGTACAGGACTAAACACATCTAAAGACGTTTATAAACACAAAATAACAGTCTAATTACTTTAAGGACAAACACTGTAAAACGTAAAAATGTCATAATGTCATAAGTCTGCTGACAAATGGTAAAAAGGTAGCCCATAAAAGATATAAAGAAGATGCAGCCAATAAATAAAACACAGTGTAGTAAGTTACCACCCAAGACAATCCTTTGCGTCACATCCACAAGACTCAGCTCAATTTGCAGGAACAGAAACACCTGGCCAGCCACCAGATCACAATTTCATATGGTGTGCTACACATCAGCTGAAATTAAAAGAACAGTCTCTGGATTCTGAAACTAAATGCCTGGATTGTTACTGCCAGCTACCTAACTGCATTATTAAAGATACAAACGATATACACTGCCAGACAAACTGAAGCAGCCAGAAGATATGGTCAGAAGTCAGTGTAACTTCATAATGTACGTAGAATTGGTAGGCATGTAAATAATAACAGTTGTAATTCCCCGTGACATTAGAACAGGCACCAGAGCACATTAGTGTTTTTTGTTTTTAGTGTTGTTACCAGACCTTGTTGGGTACATAAGGAGTGTGGGGTGTGAACAGCATCAGATGTTGAGTGATGAAGAATATTGAGATGATGCACACTCCTGTGAGATAGCATTATCGGAACTTGACAAAGCTTGAAAGGGCCCTCATTGTGGGTCTCCATCTGACTGGCTGGTCAAAAGTGGCAATATCCCAGATTTTGGGGAATTCATTGTGACAGTAATGTGATGTTGGACTGCATGGAAACATGTGGACAGGCATACACATCATTGACCACCATCTGCACCTACATCCATACTCTGCAAACCACTGTGAAGTTCATAGAAGAGGTACTTATGATTGTATGTGATAAGGGCAGCTTCTCATTCCATTCACGTATGGAGCACAGCTAGAATGACTGCTTAAATGCCTCAGTGTGAACTCTAATAAATCTGATCTTGTCTTCGTGATCTCTATAGGAGTGACACAGGGAGTTTTAGTAGATTCCTAGATTCATTATTTACAGCCAGTTCATGGAACTTTGTAATCAGTCTTTCTCAGGATAGTATGCATCTATCTTCGAATGTCTGGTAGTTCAGTTTCTTCAGCATCTCTGTGACACACTCCTCTGGGTCAAACAAACCTGTGACCATTCACACTGCCCTTCTCTATATGCATTCAATATCCCATCAGTCCTATTTGGTATGATTCTTCAACACTTGAGAAATATGCTAGAATTAGTTGCACTATGATTTCATGAGTAATGTTCTTTACAGACTGCTTGCATTTCCTTAGTATTCTACCAATGAATGAAAGGCTTCCATCTGTTTTACCTACAAGCAAGCCTATGTGATCAATCCATTCCATAATCCTACAAAGTGTTAGACACAAGTATGCAAGTTGCAGTCTTTACACCTTCTCAAAATCTTATCAAGATCTGAATGAATATTTGTGCAGCTTTTTTCAGATAGCACAGGTGTTTATAAATTAGATAAAAAAAGTAATCTTTAATTGTGAAAAGGGTAAATAACTTACAGAAATGTTTGATACAGCACTGAATGGAGGGTACCTTCAAGGTTTATTCCCACCTAACACTGTTAGTTTCCAACATTCCCTCTAGGTTGTACGCCTGATTGAATTATTCTAAAAGTCATGGAGGCATATAATGGTGCAGACCATGCAAAGTGTTGTTATGATTTTATGAATTCAAATCCGCTACTACAATTCAGATATGTGGATTTACACTGTCAAGTTCATTGTAAATCTGACTATTTTGTAACCACTGAAATAACATTATATACTGTCAAAACCATGAAGTTTCATTTAATTTCCTCCTCCACTTCTGGGTGTCCCACATACTTTTTTTGTCAGCTAGTGAACTTTATCTGCACATAATCGAATTTCATATTTAACAAATGTTTATCCTGATTCACTCAAAATGTCAACAATTTGTCTAAATGGAAGGAGAGTGATAAACATCTGCCACAAAGCTATCACCCTGTCTGAATTGTTCCAATATTTTCTAAAATATTAGATTCACTAATGAATACCCATTCAATTATCTAGTTTGAAATGCATAGCAGTATAATAACACTTCTATCATGTAGCCTAAACTAAGCATTTTACTGCATTCCCTCTGACATTCTATTAGCAAAGTGGAATTTTATGCTTGTGTCATCCTGCATTTGCTATATTTACTTACTGTCCTAACAATAGAACACAATTTCTCTCGGTCAAAAACGAACACTCTACCTTAACAGAACTTAAACACTGGTGTTTCAAATGCCTCTGTCCTTTGACCTTCCTTTCTCATTCCTAATACCAGTGACTCACCTCATTACATAGATCAGACTGTCATATGCTATGCTGATGACAGCTCTGCTTCCCTCATGAAACAACGTATCAACTTCCAGTAAGATATACTAAAATCACAGGAGTGTGCACTCAGCTTGTTCTCATCAAACTACTCTGTAACCCTGAGTCTGCAGCACATCATCGAACCAGTCTTACTGGAAATGATGACAACAGTAACAGCAATAATCCAAAAAAAGCATGGCAACTTTTTTTAGGATTGCCCACAGGTACATAAATCTGTAGAGTTTTAGGAATACATGTCGATTCCAAAGGTATGAAGGAGGTGTCAGCTCTGTCTACTGAAAGATTCCACAAATCCCTTATCTCTTATGGAATTCACAACCCTACCCTACAGGAGCTACAACCCTACACAGACCACAGACGAGAATGACAGCCATCCAGATAGCATTGCACATAAAACAAACCTCGAAAATCCATCTAACAACATCTGAAAAGAAAGACTTCGGTCATATAATGAAAGAGGTAATGAAGAACAAACAGGAGAAGACAGATCTGATAAAAGATGTAGAGTTTCAAGAGATCAATAATGCACTGACAGGAGTGAAGGCCAGCAAAGCAGCAGGAATAGATGGAGTCCTGCCAGAATTCCTTAAAAATCTAGGACCAGCAGGAAGAAATTGACTAGAAAACTCTTCTCTGAGTGCATCAGGCAGAACAAAATACCTACTATATGGAAAGAAGCCAAGGTATTTGCTGTCCTGAAACCAGGGAAGACTGGGGAAAACCCCAAAGATTTTCGAGCAATTTCTCTTTTATGCACTGTCTGTAAATTATTTGAGAGAATTCTGGCATTGCCCTGTTGGATCCAGCCTCAGCATACAATACAGTGTGGAGGGATGGCCTACTTTATAAACTGAAAGAAAAACTCAGAGCAGCCACACATATAAACTTACGAAGAACATTTTAACTGATGTGACTTTTCATGCTGAGGTTAGATCCAACAAGACAACACCAATTTTCTTCTTATCCTGATAGTTCTTTTTGATAAAGGTTGTGAGTGCAAGGACTTGCAACATTTTAACTATAAGAAAAATTAGAGTAACTCTTAATGGCAAAACCAGCAGATGTGTAGTGCTCAACAATGGACTCCCATAGGGCTCGGTACTGCCCCCCTTATTGGTTAACTTGTACACTGCAGACATTCCAGAAACAATGTCTCACAAGTTTATACACACAGTCGATATGGCAATAGCTTCTAGAGGCAAATATTTTGGAAAATTGGAGCGGAAATTGGATGAAGACCTAAACTTGTTGTACCTATACTACACTAAATGGCATCTCCAACTGAATCCAGACAAGGCAGTAAGTGTAAATATGCATCTAAACAACAGAGAAGCCAAGAGAAAGCTGAACATCTGCATGAATAACCAGACCATTAAACACGAAGACAACCCTTGTTACCTTGGAGTAAAGCTCGACTGGTCCCTAACGTACAGAGCCCGTCTAGAGGATACAAAACAAAAACTGAAAACTGGAAATGCCATTCTAGCCAAACCCAGTGGAACCACCTGGAGATATGATGCAAATACCTTGAGAACTTCTGCCTTGCCACTGGTATACAGAGTGGTCAAGTATTGTGCACCTGTATGGACCAGAAGTGTTCATCTATCAAAAATCGATATCCAGCTAAGAGAAACAATGAAAATAATATCGGAAGCACTTAAACCTACACCTGTAGAGTGGCTACCTGTACTAACATAGCACCACCTGAAATCGGAAGAAATCAGCTACTATCAAGAGAATATAGAAAAATACTCGCAAACCCAAACCTCCCCATACACCAGGACCTCTCAACAAAAAACCGCCAATAGAGGCCTTTAAGCTTTCCAGAGGAATGTGGACTATGCTGATCCATGTGATGATGGGTGTTGGAAGATGCAGGGAGATGATGACAACATGGGGCCTCGCAAATGACACTCAGTGCGAATGTGGACTCAACTGATCAATGGCCCACTTGATGCAGAAGAAAACAGGAGAAAAAATTGAAAAATACATCCAACTGGCTGAGGAAGTCAAGGACATGTGGCATCAGGATAAAGTTGACATTATACCAATTATACTATCAACTACAGGAGTCATACCTCACAATATCCACCAGTACATCAACGCAATACAGCTACATGCAAACTTATATATACAACTACAGAAATCTGTAATTATTGATACGTGTTCAATTCCCCGAAAGTTCCTAAATGCAATGTTCATATACCGTACAGTTAAAAGGAAGTCACGCTTGATCAAGGTCCGCGTCACTTTCCATTTTTAACCAGACATAACATCTGAGAAAGGAAAGAAATAATAATAATAATAATTATTATTATTATTATTATTATTATCATCATCATCATCTTATGAAAATTTAGAGATGTTAATATTTGTGACTACTCAAGAGTAATACATCTTGAACTCTTCCAGCCACACATTCAGTATCACCTTCTCATTTAGGAACACACACTTCACTTTACCAATATTTTAAAAACAGAACAACAACACATAGATGTGTACAGCTGATCCTATGAAGCATTGTTGCCCTCTTTTTAGCAGGTTCAGGCTACTAATTGTTGTTGTATATGTGTATTCTCTTTCAGAAACAGTCACATGAAGCTTGTTGTCATGTAAGAAATATATGGCTACAATCCAGAACAAATGCAGATTATTATATTCCAAGACACAGAAACTGGGAACATATATAAAGTACACTCTCTCTAAATCCAGAGCAGATAGCAACACTCTGCACAGGCCATGTCATTAAATGATCTCAAAGTATTCTACAAACTGAACACTGCTGGTATCAGTTTGTATGATAATTATAGTCAAAGCCTTACTTTTTTATGTATTGTGGTTATTAGCTTGTAAGACAAGAACTATATTTATTGTATTAATATTTTTATATCGGTTCATATACATTTATTCATTGTATTTCAATCAATTACTATTTAAATACTTTATTCACTGTGTTAAGGTACTTTGTATTTAGAAAATGTTTGCATGTTAACCACATATATTAATGTATTTACTGCTTTGATAATTTTTAATTGTTTACAAATGATGAAGTCTATCTCATTTCATATGGTCAAGGCAGAATACAGATTTTTGATACTCATTGGTGAGCACGTCACTGAATATGCTATACACTGAATATGCTAACTGATGCGCATCGTGTCACAAAGTCAGTTTGTGTTTACATACTTTTATGAATGGAAGTTGATTAAACCAATGCTATAATCAAGCCTTACCCCCTCAGCTCTGCATCCCACTTAATGAAAGTAGTTCATCAATAACTGGGAAATAATTTTGAAGTTTGCCACTACAGCTAAAATACTACATTACATTGACCTAAAGGTACACTGAGAATACACCAAAAAATTGACACAGTCTTAACACAGCCCTTTTATTTGTCATTTGTTCCTCATGTTCTGTAGGACCAATACAGTAGGAAAACATTCAGGGATGTAGAATGAATCAAGTTACACATTAACAAAAAAAAGCAGCACTTGGTAACTTAATCTGTATGCAACAGTAAAAAAGTATCAATATACTGCTTTATATTATTTGTGCTTACATGAGCTACATGTACTACAGTAAATTAGCACGGAAGCCTCTACTTCATAAAAACCTGTTTTATCTTCATGTACGAGGGTCATTGTTCTTGGAACAAAATAGAAAAAAAACTTACATCATTGAAATTTTTTGTATTTTTCAATGTAGTCTCCTTGCAGATTAATGCATTTGGTCCAACAATGTTCCTTTGCCTTGGTCCCATCTCAAAAATGAGTTTCCTCCAGGACTGCAAAATAGTTGTCAACTCCGGCTATCAATTCTTCGTTTGAAGTGAATCTTTGTCCACCAAAAAAAAAATCAGTTTTGGGAAGAGATGGAAGTCTGACAGAGCCATATTAGATGAATAAGGTGTGTTTGGAAACAATTCATATATTAGTTTGTGTAATTTTGATCCAGCGTCAAGAGTCACGGCACCCATCTTGCAGATAATTTTTTCATTTCTAATTCTTTACTGAAAATGTGATATACCCTTTCAGAAGACATCTAGCAAATGTGATCAATTTCACACACTTTCAATCGGCACTCCTCCATGACCATTCTGTGCACTTTTGCAATGATTTCTGGTGTAGTAACACATCTTGGCTGACCACTGCACGGATCATCATCTAAGCTCTCCCAACCAAACTTAAATTCATTTGTCCACTTGGAAACAGTTGAATATGAAGGAGCAGAGTCCCCAAGTGTATTCTGGAAATTGGCATGAATGTCCTTTTCTTTCATACCTTTCTTTGCGAAGTACTAATCACTACTCAAATCTCGGTTTTTCCCATCTTCGCAAATCACTACACAGGAACAACAACAGAGCCACGTCACCGCCACAGCTCTCTTCCATGAGCACTGACATGGCACATGTTTACAGGCAACAGTCCAATGAATATTATGTGAACAACTCGTTGTGCTAGTGCTGACCTCTCGTGGTGATCGAGAACTTTTCAAACCACCCTCGTATTAAACAGCTGTAGTTCATCTTCCATAGCAGCCTAGCAAATGCTTTAAGACCCCCTTACACAGGACCAACAGGGAGTAGTTTGAGCAAGAAAACGTAGCTGTTTAATTTCTTGTCCAGTATGTGGAGCACCTTGGTACAGGTTTCGCAGCTGTAGTATTGATTTTGAATAAAATGTCACTACCTGTTTTATTTTTAATTTTATTTTGTGGTTGTTAAAATAAAAAGAAAATTGCAACCTTGCTGTCATTTTATTCAAAACATAGTTGTGCCAACACAGAAAGAGTATGGTGCACTCACAGCCTCAAGTGACGGCGGTGGGCCAAATGAAACATGCACATGTTAACAGGGCCACTTGTATTTAAAAATCATCCTGACACAGGTCGGAAACTTCCAGAAAATTAGGAAATCACTAAGGAACAGTACAAGCTACATGATAGCCATTGGTGTTGATAAATAAGAAGCCATCACAAGCAGGGAGTGTAATATGGTAGCTGTTACAGTATAGGTGCAGTCAGAGTTGAAGACATACTTAGATGTCTTGAAATTTACCAGCTAACCCTTGTCATCACTTTTCTGTGTGCCATGCAGCAGTAATCAATCTGCATGGAACACTGTATTCCTCTGCAGGGATCAACTGACTTAGATGAGCATAGAACAACAGAATTACTGGGTGTCTATGTTTCAGATAACAGAAGGAGGAGCAGGAGGAGTAGTCTGCACTTTCCTCTGTTAATGAGATGATATATGACTTTCTGTAAAGATTTACAGTGAGCCCTAGCATAACATTTGTCAAGGAACAATGGTCATCTCTGGCAGCTAGTAATCAATATTGCCAGAGTAATTGAGTGTTTCCTATAATGCCACTGTCTCTTATGGCCAGCAGGCCATAGAAGTAAAGTCCCTGTGAACTACGTACGGGTGCTAAAGACTTTGCTGTTGCACCATCACTATCACTTACTGCCTCTGATAGAATCATAATATCATTGGCAAACTCATAGTTTTTATTTCTTCTCCCAAAACTTTAATTTCCTTTCTAGATTTTATCTCAGGTTTTTTTACTGCTGGATAGAATGCTCTTTTTCTTGTATAGCTCTTCTATTTATTCCTTCCAGCTTTCTGATTTCTCCTGTCTGCTTAATACTGGTTTGCCATCTGAGCTCTTGATATTGATACAGCTACTTCTCTTTTCTGAGTGTCTCTTTAATTTTCCTGTACGTGGCATCTATCTTTCCCCCAGTTATGCATGGGTCGCTATCCTTGCATTTCTCGTCTAAATATTCCTGAATTGCCAGTCTACACTTTCTGTCAAATTTCTGGTGTATATGTATTCCCTTTTGCCTATTTCATTTATTGCAGCTTTATAGTTTCTCCTTTTGTCAGTTAAATTCAGTATCTTGTGTGTTTTCCAAGGATTTCTAATGGGCTTTGTCTTTTTGCCTATTTGATTCTTTGCTGCTCTCACTATTCCATCTCTAAAGATTATTCGTTTGCCAACAGTTTATACGAGAGAGATTAAAAAAGGAAAAAGCAGTGGAAAGAAGTAATGAAATAGCACAGCAGATAGTGCTGGAATAAAACGAATGAACCAGTCACTCTGCAACACAGTTACATCTCCAGCCTAGTAGCTTAGGCTTGGACCTACACACTGCATAAAACTTTAAAACTTGTTTCATCATCAGCTAAAATAAAGCAGTCATCCCCTAAATTTGCTTCTACCCATTTATCACTCAGTTAAAATGAGATGTACAGTGATTGGCATGCCACAGGCATCACAGACTGGGTGTCTCTTCCCACCAGGGTAATAAACTACGAGTGACAGTTAGAGCCCATGTTAGGCAGATCAGGGCCACTTCATTCCACCACAATGAATGGTAGAAGGAATGCCATGGTCAGATGGTTTGCTTCACCAACTGCAGCTTCTCATCTGTCGCTGTCAGCTACTCTTCCTCCCAGTAATGCATGTATCTCTCATGCAATGGAGAGATGACAGCCTGCAGGGGAATGGACATAATACAACAGCATGTTCACTGCAGATATGCTTTGCAGCTGAGTCTCTGCTCCAGAATGCAGAAATACACAACAAATACTGAGAAAGGAAAACAAGTATGCTAATTTACCTTCCACAGATTCAAAGTAAAATTGTCCTCGAGAACGTGGAGTAAGTAAAAGGAAAAAGGAAAAAAAGAGGTCTAAACATATTTCTGTTTCCTCAAATTCCCACATCCCCCTGTACCCTTCAGAATGAAATCAACTTAACTAGCTGTTGAAAGAAATACAGTTGGTCTTGTATTTCTTGGACCATTTTCTCTGCTGGGTACACATGATGCAATATGACTGTCGGGCACTAAGGGACTCAAATCAGATGACAAACTGTTTGCCCTTAAGATGCCTTATCTGCCCCAGTGTCTTCAGGATTTCACAGAGCTCTATGGTAAATATAAGATATTCACAGGGTAGGCCAGGGAACACTACTGTACAGCCTAAGGAGACCCCCTTTTTGGAACCATCAGTGTACATGACTTTAGAATTATGAGAAGACAAAGTCTGGAGTGCAGTCCTACTTGTAATTTCTCATGTCTAAAGAATTTCTCCCCCCATCAACCATGGACCTTGCCATTGGTGAGGAGGCTTGCGTGCCTCAGCAAAACAGATGGCCGTGCCGTAGGTGCAACCACAACGGAAGGGTATCTGTTGAGAGGCAAGACAAACGTGTGGGTCCTGAAGAGGGGCAGCAGCCTTTTCAGTAGCTTCAGGAGCAACAGTCTGGATGATTGACTGATCTGGCCTTGTAACACTAACCAAAACGGCCTTGCTGTGCTGGTACTGCGAACGGCTGAAAGCAAGGGGAAACTACAGCCGTAATTTTTCCTGAGGGCATGCAGCTTTACTGTATGGTTAAATAATGATGGCGTCCTCTTGGGTAAAATATTATGGAGGTAAAATAGTCCCCCATTCGGATCTCCGGGAGGGGACTACTCAAGAGGACGTCATTATCAGGAAAAAGAAAACTAGTGTTCTACGGATCAGAGCGTGGAATGTCAGATACCTTAATCGGGCAGGTAGGTTAGAAAATTTAAAAAGGGAAATGGATAGGCTAAAGTTAGATATAGTGGGAATTAGTGAAGCTTGGTGGCAGGAGGAACAAGACTTTTGGTCAGGTGAATACAGGGTTATAAATACAAAATCAAATAGAGGTAATGCAGGAGTAGGTTTAATAATGAATAAAAAAAATAGGAGTGTGGGTAAGCTACTACAAACAGCGTAGTGAACGTATTATTGTGGCCAAGATAGACACGAAGCCCATGCCTACTACAGTAGTACAAGTTCATATGCCAACTAGCTCTGCAGATGTTGAAGAAATTGATGAAATGTATGATGAGATAAAATAAATTATTCAGGTAGTGAAGGGAGACGAAAATTTAATAGTCATGGGTGACTGGAAATCCTTGGGTAACAGAAGAAATATTGAATTTAATTGATGAAAGGAGAAAATATAAAAATGCAGTAAATGAAGCAGGCAAAAAGGAATACAAATGTCTCAAAAATGAGATCAACAGGAAGTGCAAAATGGCTAAGCAGGGATGGCTAGAGGATAAATGTAAGGATGTAGAGGCTTACCTCACTAGGGGTAAGATAGATACTGCCTACAGGAAAATTAAAGAGACCTTTGGAGAAAGGAGAACCACTTGCATGAATATCAAGAGGTCAGATGGAAACCCAGTTCTAAGCAAAGAAGGGCAAGCAGAAAGGTGGAAGAAGTATATAGAGAGTCTATACAAGGGCGATGTACTTGAGGACAATATTATGTAAATGGAAGAGGATGTAGATGAAGATGAAGTGGGAGATACGATACTGCGTGAATAGTTTGACAGACCACTGAAAGACCTGAGTCGAAACAAGGCCCCGGGAGTAGACCACATTCCGTTAGAACTACTGACGGCCTTCGGAGAGCCAATCCTGACAAAACCCCACCATCTGGTGAGCAAGTTGTATGAGACAGGCGAAATACCCTCAGACTTCAAGAAGAATATAATAATTCCAATCCCAAAGAAAGCAGGTGTAGACCGATGTAAAAATTACCAAACTATCAGTTTAATAAGTTACAGCTGCAAAATACTAACACGAATTCTTTACAGATGAATGGAAAAATTGGTAGAAGCCGACATTGGGGAAGATCAGTTTGGATTCCGTAGAAATATTGGAACACGTGAGGTAATTCTGACCATACGACTTATCTTAGAAGAAAGATTAAGGAAACGCAAACCTGCATTTCTAGCATTCGTAGACTTAGAGAAAGCTTTTGACAATGTTGACTGGAATACTCTCTTTCAAGTTCTAAAGGTGGCAGGGGTAAAATACAGGGAGCGAAAGGCTATTTACAATTTGTACAGAAACCAGATGGCAGTTGTAAGAGTCGAGGGGCATGAAAGGGAAGCAGTGGTTGGGAACGGAGTGAAACAGGGTTGTAGCCTCTCCCCAGTGTTATTCAATCTGTATATTCAGCAAGCAGTAAATGAAACAAAAGAAAAATTAGGAGTAGGTATTAAAATCCATGGAGAAGAAATAAAAACTTTGAGGTTTGCCGATGACATTGTAATTCTATCAGAGACAGCAAAGGACATGGAAGAGCAGTTGAATGGAATGGACAGTGTCTTGAAAGGAAGATATAAGATGAACATGAACAAAAGCAAAATGAGGATAATGGAATGTAGTCGAATTAAGTCGGGTGATGCTGAAGGAATTAGATTAGGAAATGAGACACTTAAAGTAATAAAGGAGTTTTGCTATTTGGGGAGCAAAATAACTGATGATGGTTGAAGTAGAGAAGATACAAAATGTTGACTGGCAATGGCAAGGAAAGCGTTTCTGAAGAAGAGAAATTTGTTAACATCGAGTATAGATTTAAGTGTCAGGAAGTCGTTTCTGAAAGTATTTGTATGGAGTGTAGCCATGTATGGAAGTGAAACATGGACGATAAATAGTTTGGACAAGAAGAGAATAGAAGCTTTCAAAATGTGGTGCTACAGAAGAATGCTGAAGATTAGATGGGTAGACCACATAACTAATGATGAAGTATTGAATAGAATTGGGGAGAAGAGGAGTATGTGGCACAACTTGACAAAAAGAAGGGACCGGTTAGTAGGACATGTTCTGAGGCATCAAGGGATCACAAATTTAGCATTGGAGGGCAGCGTGGAGGGTAAAAATCGTAGAGGGAGACCAAGAGATGAATACACTAAGCAGATTCAGAAGGATGTAGGTTGCAGTAGGTACTGGGAGATGAAGCTTGCACAGGATAGGGTAGCATGGAGAGCTGCATCAAACCAGTCTCAGGACTGAAGAACAACAACAAAGTATTTCTGGGCCTCTGTAAAAGCCATTGTGGAAGTCTGCTCCAAGCTTGGTGAAAATCTCGAGAACTAGCTGCACTCCTCAGTAAAAGGCAATCCTTACACCAAATCTCTTAAGGCCTTGTTGTCTTTCCATTTGTGACTGAGCAATGGTATGGTGTGCAGGCATATATGGCATAAACAGTGTTTTATAGACCTATCACACCAGGGGCAGTCATCACCTGATACAAAGCGGCTGCTTAGTGCGAAGACTTGGTTGGTTCATTCAAAAGGCTCAGTAGTCAGCTGAAATCCTTCATGGTGCAAACGTCCAACATTTTTAAATAAGAGGGTCATGCAAACTGATAACCAAGCCAAGTTCACATAAAGGCTCAGTAAAAATGGAGCAAACAGGTTTGGTCATCTCCCTATGAATTGTGGTTGACATTTTAAAATACTGAGTGATTTCAGAAATCATCATCTCAGGTCCCTATGCTGTTGCAACCATATTATTAGAGAGTCAAATGTGGGGTCCTGAAACCTTACCATGGCTTCAAAAGTAAGAATGGTATCTCCCATTTGAAACTCAGAAAAGTTTAAAACAGTACATGAGTGCTCAAAAGGGGCGCACAAACTTCTCGTTTGAGAATGTAGCCACATAACTCAGGGACATCAGATAATTTAACATGCATCTCCTGAAGACATGTACACATTGGTCTACTCTGAGCCAGTATACATAGTTCCCCCAAGTTTCCCGAACCCACTAAAGTATGGAAGACATCTGACAGTGAGATTTTCCTCTGTTTCTCCCCTGCTGTTTGTCCTTGATGGGGAGACTGCAGCAGAGGGGGGGTTATGTGATGGGCTTACCAGTTCCCTCAGGCAGACATTGACATCAATACCAATGATGTTGGGTCACCGTGTCAGCCATCAGACAGGACCAAGGTTGCATGGTCTGATGGCCTTGGAGCTGATCATTCTGGTCTGTTTGTTTTCATCCTGAGTTTGAATTCTGGGGCAATGGCAAGGTCATTTTAAAAGAGACATTTTGCTGGGTCTCTTCTAGTCTCTCCATTGTGGGTCTGCTATCCTTTCTGACATTATGTTATTACCATGATTTCAGCATTAGGAAAGCTTGGTTGTGGGGCTAGAGAGTAGGCTTGCAGCTGCATTAACAACTGCAGATTGATGTAACTCCATAGCTGTCAAATTTTGGGTGCCAGCGGTAGACTTTTTGTACAGGCTGCTTCAATGCTGAGGCAAAATGCATCACAAAAGTGGGTGGTTGTGTAGCCTTAAATGCCTTCTTTGTATCAGATAGGGAGATGTGTTGGTTGACTTTAATCTCCTGTAGTATTTTCTCCTCTTCTGTGAGGACAGGACATTCCTTGCTCCGAACTGAATGGTTTCAGAATAATTGACGCACATGGGTGGGGCAGCCCATTGGACACCTTCTTCATGGGCAGCAGACCTGCATCTTCCAGATGCAGCTTAACGCTTAGAACCTATGGTAGTGTGACAAATATGCTGACACTTAGGCAGCATATTGGTTTGGAAACATAGTACCTAACTTCAAGGCAGAGAAAGCCTAATGCAATATATTCCAGCAACTTTGATAAATTGTATGTCAGGATAAAAGTTGCTGATTTCTAGAGCTCACCATCAACCCTTTTTTATGAAATCCTGTACTTCAGTGACATACTCACTTTCACAGTCATGTTGGAGTTTCTTGGTTTCTTTATCCATAGTGTTCCAGCATGTCACAACTCCTTTACAACAATTTAGCTCAGTACGCTGCTCATTGTTGATAGCATGTCCTCCAAGTAGTTTAGCATCTAACAACTTGTTCACTTGGGTAGCCTTAGGCGTCCTGATCAGGACTTTGATGTTGTGCAGCCTCCCAGTAGATTTAAGTTGCCCTGCAAGTACCAGGTGTAGAAGTATGAAACTGGAATTTCCCTATATGTGGTGTTCGCCACCAGTGTAAGGCCTGTGAGTCCGCATCTGCAGTGCAATCTGATTCCTGTAACAGCTGACAACAAATGTCAGCATGCAGTAACCCAAATTCCACACATCGGTATCTAACCCATAAACATGTCGAGCTTTGTGGCTACAAACTATGATTTGTGGACAGCATTGGTATTCTGTTATCATTTGAAGAAAACTGCTGCAGAATCATACCCAATGCTTGTTGAAGCTTTTGGTGAACACGCTCTTGAGAAAACACAGTGTTTCGAGTGATTAAAAATATTCAAAAGACGTGCTTTTGATGTGAGAAGCAATGAGTATTGGAAGCCACTGAAAAATTTGAAGACAATGAATTGCAGGTCTTACTGTATGAAGATGATACTCAAGCTCAACAGGACATCACGGAACAATTGAATGTGGTGCAGAAAGCCATTTCTCTTCAGTTGAAAGCTATGGGAAAGTTGCAGAAAGTAGGAAAATGGGTTCTGTACAAACTGAATGAAAGACAGCAAGCAAATCAAAAGACACTTGTGAAATGCTGAAATGCTACTCTCCGGATACAAAAGAAAGTCGTTTCTCCATCGAATAGTAACATGTGTTGAAAAATGGATATATTTCAAGAATTCTAAGTGTTGTAAATGATGGATGAACCCAGGCAAACCATTGATATCCACTGCAAGACCAAACTGCTTCAGAAAGAAGACAATGATCTGTGTTTGGTGGAATCTGAAGTGTGTCATCTGTTATTAGTTGCTACAACATGGTGAAACCATTAACACTGATTGCTACGAACAGCAAATAATTGATTTAGATCATGCATTATGTGACAAAAAAGAACAGAATATGGAAAAAGACAACACAAAATCATAACACCCCATCACACACAGCAAAACAGGTCAGGGAAATGACTGAGGCATTCAGTTGGGAAATTCTAGGGAATGCAGCTTATACTCCAGACTTGGCCCCAGGCGATTATCACCTCTTTGCCTTACTGGGACACACTCTTGCTGTACAATGCTTCAGTTCATATGAAAATGTGCGAAAATGGCTCGCTGACTGGTTTGCTTCAAAAGAAGAATTGTTTTTTTGACGTGGCATTCATAGCCTTCCAGAGAGGTGGGAGAAAAGTTTAAGTACCATTGGAGATTATTTTCAATAAAATATTGTTTATCAGTTTCAAACAACAGGTGTATAATTATTGAAACCAAATTCCGGTTTCATACTTATACACCTGGTAGAGCTTTATGGATGTAGAAGTGTGACAGTGTAACAACAACAAGTACATTATTTACCAGAGACTGTGGTCTGTTGTTATTAATACTTTTCCTTCACAAGCATTGCAGGTGGACAGCAACAAGAAGTCTCTTTGGAGTATGGGTATTAGTGAAGTAAGCATCCACCCAGACAGAGTCCTACTTGCCTGGGTAAGCGCATATATATATATATATATACCTAAAAACAAAGATGATATGACTTACCAAACGAAAGCGCTGGCACGTCGATAGACACACAAACAAACACAAACATACACACAAAATTCAAGCTTTCGCAACAAACTGTTGCCTCATCAGGAAAGAGGGAAGGAGAGGGAAAGACGAAAGGATGTGGGTTTTAAGGGAGAGGGTAAGGAGTCATTCCAATCCCGGGAGCGGAAAGACTTACCTTGTGTATGTGCGGATGGATATGAGTGTGTGTGCGAGTGTATACCTGTCCTTTTTCCCCCTCAGGTAAGTCTTTCCGCTCCCGGGATTGGAATGACTCCTTACCCTCTCCCTTAAAACCCACATCCTTTCGTCTTTCCCTCTTTCCTGATGAGGCAACAGTTTGTTGCGAAAGCTTGAATTTTGTGTGTATGTTTGTGTTTGTTTGTGTGTCTGTCGACCTGCCAGCACTTTCATTTGGTAAGTCACATCATCTTTGTTTTTAGATATATATTTCCTACGTGGAATGTTTCCCTCTATTATAACCATATCATTAATTTGAACCCAACAATTACGTTTGTTATTGTCGCTGTTGCATCTCGAAATCTTTCCTGTCGTCTTATTTTCTCTTTATTTTCTCTTTCTGTTTTTACCAGTAGTCTCACTTTCTATACAATTTTATCCCGCCTATATATACTCTATAATACGTAACCCACTTCCAAACCATAACCAAAAAAATTTTTATTTTGCGCTTTCAGCAATACCGCTGCTATAAAATCCACCGTTTCTAGTTCAATAACAGCTGCTTTCACCATTAAACAACCATTTCGGCTAGTTCTAATAACTTTTACTTTATTTCCACTTCCGTTTTTCGTACATCACTGATCATTTTTAGCCGCTCCCCACAGGTTTTAACGTCATTATTTACAATTGTTAGCCCCATTTTCGTAATCTTTCACCACAACACCACTCTTTTTAATACAATTACACGTTTTTTCGAAATTTTCACGAATTTCTCCGTCCTTTAAGGTGTTTTAGCGGCAACACAACCACCTAACCTTCATGCACATCGCTGTCTACCAACCCAAGTTCACCACAGGATCAACTTAACCAACACTTTTTCGCCTTTTTTCATACCAGATCTCCAGTTATTTTCTAGTTCACCCTTATCTCTCCCCACATATTTTTATCTTTCATTTTCATTTCAACCTCATGTTACACTTTCCACCTTCTAATACCATGTCACCCTCACAACACCCCCACAACGACCCCATTAAGTCTTATTTACATTCCCTCCGCAAACATGCCTTCACCCTAGCCAGATTACGCTCGCATATTTTATTTTCTCAGGCTTGTCTGACATTTGGCATAACCCCCAAAGGCCTCACACTTAAAGTTCCCATCTCTGGCTGCAACCCTTCTTTCCATCAGTCCCTATACCAGTCCCAAACTGAACAATCCATTGGCCTCACCCACCTAATCCTTCACCTACACATCAACTCAGCCAATGAACACACCCGTCAACTCCTATCCTTAATAAAAGTCCTCAATCTTTCCTCTCCCACATCCACACCGGCTATTCAGAGCATCCTCCTACAGGCCAACCGCAAATTAGAGCAGCATGCCACCCTTCACCTCAAAAAACTATCCAATCTCCTGGTTTCCCACCTCCTGAAAGGCAACTCACTCACCCTTCACAACCTTTCCAGCAAACCTCAACCACCTCTCATTGCACACAAACCCAGTCTCTCCCATCTACTCAGTCTCCCACTTCCAGCTCCACTCCCTCCAAAACCTCAAAATTCCAAGCAACACAATCTGGCACCACAACACCCTAATTCAGTAGTTAACCTTTCCTCCAAACCTCTCTCCCAATCCGAAACCTCTGTCCTATCCAAAGGCCTCACCTTCAGCCCCACTCCCAGATTCAACCAAACAGCCCTTGTCGAAGATTTACTGTCCTACACTCGTACTCTCTGCTGGAAGTATCACTTTGCCATGAAGAAAAATGATCCTAATCCTACCCCTAATGATCCAACTCCCCAAGACACTATCCAAATTGAACCCTGCCTGGAACAGTTCCGTCCTCCATCACAGGGGGACCCACCTCCTCTTCCTCAAAATCACCCTCTCCAACCTTCCAGGAATTTCTGACTTCCAGCCTTGCCTCTCAATCCTTCTTAAAAAACCTTAATCCTACTCCCAACATCACCACTGCTGAAGCCCAGGCTATCCGTGATCTGAAGGCTGACCGGTCCATCATCATTCTTCCGGCGGACAAGGGTTCCATGACCGTGGTACTTGATCGTCGGGAGTATGTGGCTGAGGGACTACGTCAGCTTTCAGACAACACCACATACGAAGTTTGCCAAGGTAATCCCATTCCTGATGTCCAGGCAGAGCTTCAAGGAATCCTCAGAACCTTAGGCCCCCTACAAAACCTTTCACCTGACTCCATCAACCTCCTGACCCCACCGACACCCCGCACCCCTACCTTCTACCTTCTTCCTAAAATTCACAAACCCAATCATCCTGGCCGTCCCATTGTAGCTGCTTACCAAGCCCCCACAGAACGTATCTCTGCCTACGTAGATCAACACCTTCAACCCATTACGTGCAGTCTCCCATCCTTCATCAAAGACACCAACCACTTTCTCGAACGCCTGGAATCCTTACCCAATCCGTTACCCCCAGAAACCATCCTTGTAACCATTGATGCCACTTCCTTATACACAAATATCCCGCACGTCCAGGGCCTCGCTACGATGGAGCACTTCCTTTCACGCCGATCACCTGCCACCCTACCTAAAACCTCTTTCCTCATTACCTTAGCCAGCTTCATCCTGACCCACAACTTCTTCACTTTTGAAGGCCAGACATACCAACAATTAAAGGGAACAGCCATGGGTACCAGGATGGCCCCTTCGTACGCCAACATATTCATGGGTCGCTTAGAGGAAGCCTTCTTGGTTACCCAGGCCTGCCAACCCAAAGTTTGGTACAGATTTATTGATGACATCTTCATGATCTGGACTCACAGTGAAGAAGAACTCCAGAATTTCCTCTCCAACCTCAACTCCTTTGGTTCCATCAGATTCACCTGGTCCTACTCCAAATCCCATGCCACTTTCCTTGATGTTGACCTCCACCTGTCCAATGGCCAGCTTCACACGTCCGTCCACATCAAACCCACCAACAAGCAACAGTACCTCCATTACGACAGCTGCCACCCATTCCACATCAAACGGTCCCTTCCCTACAGCCTAGGTCTTCGTGGCAAACGAATCTGCTCCAGTCCGGAATCCCTGAAGCATTACACCAACAACCTGACAACAGCTTTCGCATCCCGCAACTACCCTGCCGACCTGGTACAGAAGCAAATAACCAGAGCCACTTCCTCATCCTCTCAAACCCAGAACCTCCCACAGAAGAACCACAAAAGTGCCCCACTTGTGACAGGATACTTTCCGTGACTGGATCAGATTCTGAATGTGGCTCTCCAGCAGGGACACGACTTCCTCAAATCCTGCCCAGAAATGAGATCCATCCTTAATGAAATCCTCCCCACTCTACCAAGAGTGTCTTTCCGCCGTCCACCTAACCTTCGTAACCTCTTAGTTCATCCCTATGAAATCCCCAAACCACCTTCCCTACCCTCTGGCTCCTACCCTTGTAACCGCCCCCGGTGTAAAACCTGCCCCATGCACCCTCCCACCACCACCTACTCCAGTCCTGTAACCCGAAAGGTGTACACGATCAAAGGCAGAGCCACGTGTGAAAGCACCCACGTGATCTACCAACTGACCTGCCTACACTGTGACGCATTCTATGTGGGAATGACCAGCAACGAACTGTCCATTCGCATGAATGGACACAGGCAGACAGTGTTTGTTGGTAATGAGGATCACCCTGTGGCTAAACATGCCTTGGTGCACGGCCAGTACATCTTGGCACAGTGTTACACCGTCCGGGTTATCTGGATACTTCCCACTAACACCAACCTATCCGAACTCCGGAGATGGGAATTTGCTCTTCAATATATCCTCTCTTCCCTTTATCCACCAGGCCTCAATCTCCGCTAATTTCAAGTTGCCGCCACTCATACCACACCTGTCATTCAACAACATCTTTGCCTCTGCACTTCTGCCTCGACTGACATCTCTGCCCAAACTCTTTGTCTTTAAATATGTCTGCTTGTGTCTGTATATGTGTGGATGGATATGTGTGTGTGTGCGAGTGTATACCCGTCCTTTTTACCCCCTAAGGTAAGTCTTTCCGCTCCCGGGATTGGAATGACTCCTTACCCTCTCCCTTAAAACCCACATCCTTTCGTCTTTCCCTCTCCTTCCCTCTTTCCTGATGAGGCAACAGTTTGTTGCGAAAGCTTGAATTTTGTGTGTATGTTTGTGTTTGTTTGTGTGTCTGTCCCCTGCCAGCACTTTCATTTGGTAAGTCACATCATCTTTGTTTTTAGATATATATTTCCTACGTGGAATGTTTCCCTCTATTATAACCATATATATAAATAGAGGGAAACATTCCACGCGGGAAAAATATATTTAAAAACAAAGATGATGTGACTTACCATACGAAAGCGCTGGCAGGTCGATAGAAACACAAACAGACACAAACATACACACAAAATTCAAGCTTTCGCAACAAACTGTTGCCTCATCAGGAAAGAGCACAGCACAGCAGATATGTCTGCTTGTGTCTGTATATGTGTGGATGGATATGTGTGTGTGTGTGCGAGTGTATACCTGTCCTTTTTTCCCCCTTAGGTAAGTCTTTCCGCTCCCGGGATTGGAATGACTCCTTACCGTCTCCCTTAAAACCCACATCCTTTCGTCTTTCCCTCTCCTTCCCTCTTTCCTGATGAGGCAACAGTTTGTTGCGAAAGCTATATATATATATATATATATATATATATATATATATATATATATATATATATATATATATATATATATATAGAGAGAGAGAGAGAGAGAGAGAGAGAGAGAGAGAGAGGTTTTTGTCATTCTCACAATCCAGGCAGTTAACCCAAGATCCTTGTATCCTGTGAAACACCACATTCCACCAACCCAAAGCATGGTGATCACTGAAGTATGGCCAGAACTCATGGTTACAGAAGACTAATGGTGCTCACCAGTCCCCAGCTTATGAAACCCGGGTTTGACAAGCCCATACCCACCAAACAAATACTGAGCTCTTTGAATGGTGTGGCACATATGACTTTATTGGAAATACTGCAGATACAGAAGCAATAATCCCCAGAGACAGCAAAGTATTTGGAAGAGCTGTAGAATAGAATGGACAGTGTCGTGAAAACAGATTATAACAGAACACCAATGAAAGTAAAACAAAGGTAATAGAATTAGTCGAATTATGAGTAAATTAGGTGATGCTGATGGGATTAGACTAGGAAATGAGATACTAAGAGTAGTGGTGTAGATTTGTTGTTTGGGCAGGAAAATAACAGATGACAATTGAAGTGGAGAGGCTGTAAGACACAGAATGCAGACTGACAAATATAATATCTGAAAAAGAACAATTTGTTGAAATCTAACATAAATTTAAAGTATGCACTTCCAGCATGTGTTCTACTGATAAATTTAAGTACTAAGAAGTTTTTTCTGAAGATATTTGTCTGGATAATAACTTTACACCAAAATTATATGATTATCAGTTCTGACAGAAAGAGAAAAGAAGCTTTTGAAATGTGCTGCTGCAGAAGAATGCTGACATTTAGATAGGAGGATCAAATAACTACTGGAGGAACTGAACTGAACACATGGAAAAATAAATTTTTGATATAACTTGACTCAAAGAAGAGTTGACATGACATATCCTAAGTCAGTGGTTGCCAACTTGGAGGTAATTACCTCCTGGATGATAAAAACAAAAGGATTTAATTGTGTTTTAGTCATGAAACTAGATTATTTTTAAAAGATCATTACTATTCTCACTATTTTATAGCACTGTATTACTGATTACCTAAGTTATCAATCATTACAGTTTTTTCCCCAAACAACACACAGTACACCATGAGGGCTACAGCTTGTGAAACAAATGTATGATCATTATCACCCTCATATGGTCCACTCACCACACAAACTTTGTACTTTTCACCAAGCATTGTGATGGTAAGATCGAGACATATACCTGTGGGGTGCTGTGTGTGGTTGAACCACGCATCATTATGGAGAGGGTGGTGCAGAGGAAGGATTCTTTTTAACAAGTCTCTACCTTCAAGGGAATAGTTAGTTTTCTTTTCTGAGGAGGAGTTGTAGGCAGCACTGGGAATGCACTGAGAATTGCTTCACCATTCTATAGAAAAAGGTCGTTAGAAATACATAGTACCAGTTGTGTCATTGACTCATCAGTTTGTGGTTTAAAAAAAATCATCTAGAGAAACTAAATATCACTGAAAAATGGAAATAGTCAATGTTCTAAAAGCCTTTTTTCACTAAACACATGTTCAATACTATTGTGTGCTTCGTACTCTGATGCAAGTCACTAGAGTAGTTCCTGGAGCCAAACCATGGAGGAAATGTTTCAAAGCAGTGCTTCCATCTGGAGTTCCAAGTAGGACTGTTGATATTTTTAAAAATGTCAGGAATCTAATATATTGATATTTTAAAAAATATCATTATCGGCTCTCAATGTCTTGGAAAAAAGTATCAAAATATTGACGAAAAAAATACCAATGTATCGAGCTGCACACTGTAAAAATATTGCCAGTTTTAGAGCTGTATATTTAAGAATTGATTTGTTATTAGATATTCTCTACATCAAGAAGCAGTGAGCATGCTTACCCCCATTAGCATAAGAAATGTAAGGAAATTGATGCACATTCACGTTTGGTGATAACCACTTTTCTAACGGTGGTAACTGCATGTCAGTGGCACAATACAAAGTGTCTGATCAGTCCATCTTTGGATTTTTGTGACCTCTTTTTTCATTTCTGCTCACACCAGTGACCTAGCAGCTGTAGAGTCAAAACTGCGTGGTGAAGTTGAATGTTGCAATTTCTGTTGGTAGTGCTAAGCACTGATTACATTGGCATTTCCCCTCATGTCTCCACCCATCACAAAGACCAATTTGTCATTTATATTTTTGTTCTTCATTTTCAGCAATGCCAATGTGAAGAAATAGCATGGTAATTGTCTTAAAAATTGTCTTTTAATACAACTCGTGTGCTATTTCTTTATATTGGAAGTCTTGTTATTCCATTCACACTGCCACTCCCCGGTGCAATTGCACTTCTCCTTTGTGCCATCTACACTTGCTTCTCACAGTCAATCAAAAGAAGGCAAACACAACCTTTGTTCGACAAGATTTGAACAATATTGTTGATCTATGAAACCATTCTGTGTAATTCCAATGCATGCAACTGATTTCTTTGATTTGGGATGCTGCTGACACACTGTTTCTCAATGCACGCGTGTAAGATCTCCAAGTGCAGTATGATCAAAGTGTCTTGTATTCATTTGTCTGAAACAGCTATTAGAAATTCTTACTCTGAAACAGAAGAATTGAAAAATGTCAGTGTGTTAAAAAGAGGGAAGACCATGGCCAATACATGTCTTGATGTACCTCATCTGAAAGATCAGCCATGTTCATCAATTGCAAAACAGAAAGGCCTGTTAATGATGTCATTTCTTTCTCAATAGTACAGGGAGTTATGCAGTAAACTTCACAGCATCTGATCCCTAGAATGGAATTGTATAAGAAACAGAAGGCATATTGAGGGAGGCTTTTTCTTGAAATTAATTTTGTTATTCTTCTGTAAAAAATTTACAAAATATGAGAATGATTTAAAACGTTATTGCTGAATCTCTGTACCTTTTTTATCACAAATAAAACATAGGGCCTCATGGCACTTGAAACAAACTTTCTTATTGTCACTTAAAACTAGTCAGCTCCTTGGTATGGTACTTGGAACATTCATCATAAATTATTTATTTTCTAATTTATCACCTTATTTTCTGCAGTGAGCAACATAATTCTGTGATATCAGACTACTACTCAATGTTTTGCACACAGCAAAAAAGATGCAATGCTTTTTGATTCTCCTGGCAAATGTGAGATTTGACACTTCATTTTTCTTGTGTTATTTAAAAAAAAGTGTTTAAAGAATTTTTTTCTAAAGTATAGTTAAAAAACATTGGAAACCAGTGTCCTAAGGCATCACGGAATCACCAATGCGGTAATGAAGGGAAGAGTTAGGGGTAAAAATTTTAGATCAAAGGATGAACACAATACGCAGGTTCAAATGCATGTAAGTTGCAGCAGTTATTTAGAGATGAAGAGGCATGTACAGGATAGAAAGAATGAAGGAAGATTGGAGTTTAATGTACTGTATACAGCATGATCATTAGAGACATAGCAGAAGGTTGGATTACAAAAGGATGGGGAAGGAAATCAGCCATGCATTTTTCTCAAGAACCATCCCAGCATGTGCCTAGAGCAATTTAGGAAAGTCAAGTAAAACTTAAAATTGGATGGTTGGATGGGTATTTGAACCATTGTTCTCCCAAATGCAAATGTGAATCCAATGTGCTGACCACTGTGCCACCTTGCTTGGTGTACAGGATACAGTAGCACACAGTGCTACATTAAACCAGTCTTCAGACTGAACATCATAACAATAGCAAATACCTGTTTGAAATCCAGAATACTTTCTAGTATGATAGCAATTCTCTTCCTTCCCTTCACCTGTCCTAAGTAACTGAAGGCAGCTTCTGCTCCCTCTAGTATCTTATGGCATTGCAAAGGAGCCAGTACACAATTCATGGTCAATCAGGTTTAGTCTGCAGCTAACAGGAATGCAACAATCTTCAAAGGAAACAGCCATCTACATCTGTTTTCAGTGTGCTACTGGTATTCATGCAGCTTTTCAATAGACACTTGTGTGTGCAATGTAGCTAACAGGGACTTTCAGTCCTTGAATCTAGACAGTGAGACAATCTGTAGAAAGACAGAGTATGGTTCTAATTTTCCTTTGGATTGATATGGACTTCCAAATCCCCACCCAATGCCAGATGGGAGCCTGTTTGGTATCCTTGCCACAGCACAACATGGATTTAGGAAAAGACTATCATCTGACCTCATCATTTTTGAACTTGCGAGTATAGTGCTCCATAAATTATACAGTTGGTAACACGTTACCTTGGCCTCTCCTAGACTCATAAAATTAATTTACAGCTCCTGTCTATATGCACCAGAGGCACACCACACAAATGGCTCATGTCTTGCCTGAGCAGGTGAATATGGTTGATTGAAATTCAGCTTTAATAAAATGCCAGTTTATTTAAATAAACACTGTACTGACTATCAGGACACTGAATGTAACAATAATGGAAATTCCTGGATGGAAAAATATATAAAATAAGGGAAAGGCAACCATTCATTTCAGAAGTGGTATGTGGCACACAGAGAAATGTAATTGATTGAAAACAATTAACACTAGCTTTTGAGCTCTTGTTCTGTTTCTTCCTGAAAACAAACACACACACACACACACACACACACACACACACACACACACTGTATGTAGGACTGCAGTTAAATTTGTAACCTCAGTGTAGGATAAGTTATTTATTAATTCATTCACAGTCATTCATTGTGGACAGTCTACCCCATCAAGAATTAGTACCTGATGGAATATGGAACAAGTCATATAAATAAAAAAATAATAAAAAAAAGCAATTATCCGGAATTTAATGAGTATATTGTTTAACAGTAAAACGTCACTGTACTGGTTACTGGTATTTCTGCTTGCATCTCCATAATTTAACACATTAAATTAAAAGTGAAGTCTCTACTCATAAATAAGCTGCTGTTAATTTCATGCTGGTAATTCTACTTTGAAATGAGAGCATAATGGTAAGCAATATGAAATTCAATGTAGACATTACCTTATTTCACACTTTTGTAAATAGCAAGTATGGGAAATTCACTGCAAGAACTCGAGGAGATTAATGGGAATCATTCTATAACAAGTGCAGCATTATAATTACTCAGTAAACCTGGATATTTGAGAAGAAAATGCAGGGCATTTGTATGTAGTACGCTATTTGGAATATATTACACAGTACCCATTAGAGTAATTTTCACCCAGCTGGCAAATTTATTTAAAATACATCAATTATTTTTTTTTGTCCAAACTAAATCAAGTACTTGATATGATATCCACTCCAAAGAGCAACATTCTCATATGTGGAGACCTAAACATAGACAAACTGAATCCAGATCCTACCTGGGAATCATTAATAAGTGTCACTCAAAGTTTCAAGTTAGTGTCAAGGGCTAACAGTGCAACAAGAATAACAAACCATTCAAAGACAGCTATTGATCAGGTTTTAACAGATTTAGATAAAGAAAACTGTAGTGTATATGTTGTTGAGCTAGGATTATCTGACCATGCTGGTCAAATTATAAATATAAAAATGACCACAGAAAGAACAAAGAAAATACAAGTATATAGGCAAAATTTTTCCAAACCAAAAACGCAGGAGTTTGCTAAACAAGTAGCAGATGAAACATGGGAAACTGTATATTCAGAGGTAGATGCAAATGATAAATTCAAGAACTTCATGACACTATTCAAAATGAAATTTGAAGAGATCTTTCTTAAAGTGTTACGTCCATTCTCAACAGCTGAACAAAACAAATGGGTGACAGAAGGTATCAAAAAATCATCTCCAACACTGAAGTACCTCAGCTCTATCAAACAAATCCATCTTTCTCACTTTTTTATAAAAGGTACAGGAAAACAGTCAGGAAAGTGTAGTGTGCTGCTAAGAGGGCTCACAACTCCAAACTGGTGCTGAGTGCTGAAAACAAAAACAAGGCAGTCTGGAAGATTGTAAAACAGGGAACTGGCAACAGATAGATGAATGTGTCAAACATAAAAATAAAAAAAGAAGGGATTCTAGTAAAAGATCCAAAATATTTGGCAAACTATAAATAATTATTTCAGCAGTATAGGTAAAAAATTACAGCAAAAATTGCTAAAAGACCCTCGTATCACAAATCTAAACAAAAGTGTACCACATTCAATTGTATTACTGCCCACAACAAAGGAAGAAGTCTACAAAGTAGTTTGCAAACTGAAAAATAAAAATTCAGCTGGTTTAGATGAAGTTCCAGTTTTTCTAATTAAAGACTGTTTAGAGCGCCTGTTATCACCATGATTTAATATTATAAACCAATCATTCAAGCATGGTTACTTTCCTGACTACTTAAAATATGCTATAATACTGCCTCTCTTTAAAAAAGGAGACACAGGAAATATAGAAAATTATAGGCCACTCTCATGCTTTGCAAAAATAATAGAAACTATTGTGAAAGATAGACTTGTGAGCTACTTAAATAAGAACAACCTCCTAGCCAAGGACCAGTTTGAATTCCGAACAGGGAAAGGCGCAGAAGCAGCAACAGCATATCTCACTAAATATATCCTAGAAGCACTTGATAAAGGAAACTATACAACATGTATATTTCTCGATCTAACTAAAGCTTTTGACACAGTGGATCATAAAATACTGTTGGTTAAGCTAGATGAACTGAGAATAAGGGAGGTTGTAAAAAATGGTTCCAGTCATATCTAGAAAATAGGATACAGATGACTGAAATAACACATTTATCATGTAACTCCAACTGTATTGAAAAATATGTTTCTTACCCCAAATATATAAATATAGGTGTACCACATGGTAGTGTCCTAGGTCCAGTACTATTTCTATATAGGTGTACCACAGGGTAGTGTCCTAGGTCCAGTACTATTTCTAATTTATATTAATGATTTCCCACAAAGTATAAAGCATGGGCATACAATATTGTTTGCAGATGACCCTAATGTGCTAATCAGTGACACATCACATGTATATATAAGAGAGAAAGCTTAAGAAACACTAAAAAGTGTATATGAGTGGGCAGCTAACAACAAAGTCACGCTTAATATTAATACATTAACAAAAAACCACATTATAATAACCTGAAGTTAGGTAATGAAAGCATAAAATGTGTGGAAAGCACAAAATTTCTTGGCATGAAGGTTGATAGTCAGTTGAAGTGGGAAGACCATGTAAAAATACTTCATAACAGAATCTCTACAGCATGCTATGCCCTCAGAGTTCTTACTCCAGCATGCAATATTTCATGTATTAGATCAGTATACTTCCTGCAAGAAATTTTGGTCTTTTGTCAAAGCGGTAGGTGGATCAAAACAAAATGTCCAGACACTCTGTGACCAAAATGGTACTGAAACAGAGGATGACAGATAAAGGCCGAAATACTAAATGTCTTTTTCCAAAGCTGTTTCACAGAGGAAGACTGCACTGTAGTTCCTTCTCTAGATTGTCGCACAGATGACAAAATGGTAGATGTCAAAATAGATGACAAAGGGATAGAAAAACAATTAAAATTGCTCAAAAGGGGCAAGGCCGCTGGACCTGATGGGATACCAGTTCGATTTTACACAGAGTACGCGAAGGAACTTGCCCCCCCCCCCCCCCCTGCCCCCCTCTTGCAATGGTGTACCGTAGGTCTCTAGATGAGTATAGTCTTCCAGAGGATTGGAAAAGGGCACAGGTCATCCCCATTTCCAAGAAGGGACGTCAAACAGATGTGCAGGACTATAGACCTATATCTCTATCATCGATCAGTTGTACAATTTTGAAACACGTATTATGTTCGAGTACAATGACTTTTCTGGAGACTAGAAATCTACTCTGTAGGAATCAACACGGGTTTTGAAAAAGATGATCTTGTGAAACCCAACTCACGCTATTTGTTCACGAGACTCAGAGGGCCATAGACACGGGTTCCCACGTAGATGCCATGTTTCCTGACTTCCGCAAGGCGTTTGATACAGTTCCCCACAGTTGTTTAATAAAAAAGTAAGAGCCTATGGGCTATCAGACCGATTGTGTGATTGGATTGAAGAGTTCCCAGATAGAATGCAGCATGTCATTCTCAATGGAGAGAAGTCTTCTGAAGTAAGAGTGATTTCAGGTGTGCCGCAGGGGTGTGTCGTGGGACTGTTGCTATTCACAATATACATAAATGACCTTGTGGATAACATTGGAAGCTCACTGAGGCTTTTTGTGGATAATGCTGTAGTATATCGAGAGCTTGTAACAATGGAAAATTGTACTGAAATGCAGGAGGATCTGCAATGAATTGATTCATGGTGTAGGGAATGGCAATTGAATCTCAATGTAGACAAGTGTAATGTGCTGCGAATACCTAGAAAGAAAGATCCTTTATCATTTAGCTACAATATAGCAGGTCAGCAACTGGAAGCAGTTAATTCCATAAACTATCTGGGAGTATGCATTAGGAGTGATTTAAAATGGAATGATCATATAAAGTTGATTGTTGGTAAAGCAGATGCCAGACCGAGATTCATTAGAAGAATCCTAAGGAAATGCAATCCAAAAACAAAGGAAGTAGGTTACAATATACTTGTTCGCCCACCGCTTGAATATTGATTACCAGTGTGGGATCCGTACCAGATAGGGTTGATAGAAGAGATAGAGAAGATCCAACCGAGAGCAGCGCACTTCGTTACAGGATCATTTAGTAAATGCGAAAGTGTTACGGAGATGATAGATAAACTCCAGTCAAAGACTCTGCAGGAGAGACGCTCAGTAGCTCGGTATGGGCTTTTGTTTAAGTTTTGAGCACATATCTTCACCGAGGAGTCAAGCAGTATACTGCTACCTCCTATGTATATTTCGTGAAGAGACCATGAGGATAAAATCAGAGAGATTAGAGCCCACACAGAGGCATACCGACAATCTTTCTTTCCACGAACAACACGAGACTGAAACAGAAGGGAGAACCGACAGAGGTACTTAAAGTACCCTCTGCCACACACTGTCAGGTGGCTTGCGGAGTACGGATGTAGATGTACATGTATATCCAATCTGCTATTAGTTATGGGATAATATTCTGGGCAGTGAACAGGAAAAATATCGAAGCTATATTCAAATTGCAGAAAAGTGCAGTACGTGTAATGACCAAGAGTAGCAGCATGGCTCACTGCCTTGAACTTTTTAAAATGCTGGAAATCTTAACTGTCCCATGTGAATATATTTTTCAGAATGTTACATACATTAAAAAAACATTGGATACTATGTTAACAATGGTTCTGTACATGGTTACAAAACTAGGAACTGCAATAATTTGCATCTGGATAGAAAAAAATAAAGTTAAAACGCAACAGAGTCTAATGTACAATGCCATCAAATTATATAACAAATTACCGCAAAACATAAAAGACATAGAGACAATCTCCTCCTTCACAGAAAAACTAAAAAAAATTTCACAAAATGAAAGTTACTATACAGTAATGGAGTACTTGAATTATAAAAGGAAGCCTGAAAAATGTAAATTAGATTATAAGAAAATTTCACTGTCAACTATTGTGTAAGAAACAAATTAAAACTGTTAAATTGTCTATTATTCAATGACGAAATCCATACAATGTAAATTGTTTCACGGATTAATAAAGAAATCAAATCAAATCAAATCAAATCATCCTTCTGTATATACAACTGACAAGTCTTAAAACAGAGTACCAACAGTGAAACCTTTTTTAAAAATCTGACAGCACTTTGGTGTAAAGTGTGAGAATTTATCTCCAAATATGTTGAACCAGTAGCAGTATAATTTTCCATAACAATACACTTTATTAAAACACTTTGTTTTAAGTCACATTCATAATGTTAGCTATCATTTTAATCAATTACAGGTTTTACTGTATTATTATCTGAAGACCCAAAAATGTAGAAGTTAATGCAAGCACCTCTCCTGATCCACCATAATAGACTGAAGCAACACAATCCCTGTGGAATGTATATCATCAACTTCTTTTTACAGCTAAGAACAATAGTGCATGTTAACACAAGTGTACAGCACCAATCTGTTTATTCGTGGGCTCTTTCAGTTTCTGAAGCTTACAGAATTCCTCCAACTGTCAATATGAAGACCACAAGATGGATATGGTGGCAGAATCAGAGTCATATCACAAGCTGATTTCACAATAACATAGATTCACCGCTATTTGTGCTAGTGCTTCAAAATTCACAACTTAGAACAAGTATCACAAAAAAAAGCACATATTACATTTTGTGTTTCTTTGTGTTATGTTTCTTAAGACTACTGGATATGTCAAAACTTTTACCACAAATTTGACAGACATATGGTGGCCCTTCTGTATCAGTACATATGTGACTCTTCAAACCTCTAGCCTGAGTAAAAGACCTGCCACAATGTTCACAACCAAAGGGACGTTCTCCTGTATGCATTCGTTTGTGTCTTTCCAACCCACTTAACCGATCAAAAGATTTACCACAATCTTCACAGTCAAATGTTGGTAATGGTCCTATCATTCCTGCTCGCCTGCGTCTCCTAAATTTACCACTCTGTTTACGACAAACTTCACAACTTCGTTTCCTTTCTCCATCACGTCTCACCACAGTTAAAGCATGAGATTCTGTAAAAGTTCCACCACAGTCATCACAAGTATACACTTTCTTTTTTTCATGAATTTTCCTGTGTTCCTTCATACGAATAGACACAGTGAAAGTTCTCCCACAGATATCACAACTGTATGGTCTTTCTCCAGTGTGCTGACGTTTGTGCCTCTTGAGATTGAAAGGGTCTTTAAAACCTTTACCACAGAATTCACAGCAGTAAGGCACTTCCCCTGTGTGTGTGCGTTTGTGACTCTCAAGTCGGTCAGATCTATTGTATGATTTGCCGCAAACATCACAACTATATGGTAGTTCCCCAGTGTGTATAAGTTCATGTCGTTTCAGATGGCATAACTGTCTGAAAGATTTGCCACACACATTGCATTTATATGGGTGCACACCCGAGTGTGAATTTGCATGTCTTGTCAATCTGGATGATTCAGTGAAAGATTTTCCACAGACTTCACACTTGTATGGGCGTAGTTTTACCTGCTCACATTTGCGTTCATCAGCCTCAGCATCTTCACTCACAGATGAAGCAGTTGTCTCAATTTCTGTAGCGTGTTCTGACATGTGTACTGTCAGGAAGTCTTTTGATTTGAATCTTTTTTGACATATTTCACAAAACCACCACTCCAATGCTACACTTTTGAATGTCTCCACTCCTGCTGCCACAAATGGTCTCCTCTTATCATTCAAAGAATGCTTTCTCAAGCTTATTGCATCAGGAAATATCTTGCCACAGCGTTTGCAGATGTAGGATGATGGTTGCAAACTGTCAACACTGATAACGCTACTTGAATTTGTAAGACCTTCTCCTGATGTATCAGTACATTTTCCAGAAGCACTCTGCAGTAACCTATAAAATTAAGGATACCAATAAAAAACAGTACAAAATTTTAAATTGTATATATTTCTTAAAAGTTAAGTGAACTAACTGTAGAGGACAAGAAACATACATGCAACCCCCCCCACTCATACACACACAATATCTGCTGTGACAGGCCCATATGACACAAAGTTGCTTGGTACCTCCTTAGCATTCAATAAGAGAATTATTTCATGAAAAATGAAATCATGGAAGCTCTAGGTTGGATTAACAACACTATCAAAAAATGATAGATTGCTACTCACAGTAAAGATGACATGTTGAGTTTCTGACCAGCACAATGAAAAGACTGTTACACATTAATAGCTTTCAGCCAAAGCCTTCTTCAGCAAAGAAAACAAACACAAATTCACACAATGAAACCCACCTCGTGTACATATGACCACTTACACAGGCAGGAGTGGGGCAGGAAAGGGGAGAGATAACAGGTTACAGGTGGAGGGAGAGAAAGCCCTGCCTACCAGAGTGTGCAGCGTCTAGAGACTCCCAGCACAGCGCCAGGAGGTGGGGTGCGGGGAAAGGCAAGCAGAACAGGATCAGGGAAGAGATAAGAACATGCAGGTACATTGGTAGAGGGTGGCACACAAAGAGGGTGAAGGAATGCGAAAAGGACAGAGGTGATAGGACGAGAGGATGGAAACTGTTGGGTGGAGACTATGTCTAATAGACTTTTCTGTCTGCAACTCAATGGGTCATCTTTATTGTGAGTAGCAATCTATTTTTTTCTAATACTCTTGTTATTTCTTGAAAATGCATGCAAGCTGCACTTAGCATGTATTTATAGATAACAAGAATTAAATATGTTTATTATTGTGTCCTCCTTATAAACAGCAGCGTACAATCACACCCAGTAACATTTCATATTCGCTAAGGCCACAACTTGAATTGTCAATATCTCTCCACCTCCTTTTCCTTGTTTCATCACAGTAATTGCTTTGGCTATTAATGTCTCCAGTTTTGAGCCATTTGGATGACTATTTAGGATGAAAATGTACTTCAGGATGTGGGCAACGATCAACTTCACATATACATCTCTATCATAGATGATGGATTATTTGGTAGCCAGACTCTGACATGAGAGTAATAGAAAATCAAAACATTGTGTAAATTGTACCACCATTACAAACATCAGTGTGTATTGTCATACAAATTTTAAGTTTATTTCAGACTTTATTAAAAGGTAACTTAAAGTCAACCAGGAGTATAGCAAATGTAAAATAATTCTGGATACCTGGAACATACAAGTCAAGTCTAATTCTGAGAAAGTACTGACATCTGCTGCAATCTAGGTGTCACTTGATACAAACGAATCACAAAAGCTATTTAATTCAGTCATATACTACGGTCCTGAAATTCACGCCCAAGTTCTTTGGCAGCTGATGTGTCATTGGATTTTAAAAGAAAAATACTCTACTTCAAAATAACAACACTGTAAGGAAACACTAGATTGCACCTTACTGTAAATAATTATGATAAGCATGTATGTAAGGCAAAATCTGGTTTCGGGCAGCCAGAGACAGTGGTCACATGTGTGCGAGTTGCATTTGCATGAATGTGTGTGTTTTCTAATACAGAAGGCCTCTTAGCCAAAAGCTTACTTGTTTAGCAGTCTTTTTGTTGGGCCTGTCTGGAACTCAGCATCTCCACTATATGGTGAGTAGCAATCTATCCCCTTCATCATACAGTCATAGCACTACTACAGGTTGAAGAATCTATTACAGAGTTACGGTAGTTAAGCCAACTGTTTGCTAAATGTACTTAAATCTGTTTCTAATGTGAGATAATATGAGTGACTTACAAGAAGACTAATGCTTATGTGAGAAGTGTGAATTTTGTTCTTTATGAAGCTCAAATATACCAATAGTTGTTGAAAAGTATCCTTCGAGTACCTAATTATTTCACAAATAGAGAGACAGTCTTTAAGGTTCCTGTAACTAGCATCATTCTTCAGAGAAGAAGTTTATAGAGATTCCAGAAGCCGGATAACCAGAGAAGAAGATAGGCTGTGTACACCAAATAAGTCGCTGTGTACACCAAGTAAGTCAACTTGTATAAGAGAAGTGGGAAGTCTGCACATACAATTCCCAAATTCTTGTCTTCAAAATGTTAGAATGTGGTGACTGGTGTGAAAGGACACAAGAAGACAGGAATTTTGAGACAAAAACGAGATAAGAAGATATCATGTCTTGCCATAGCAACTGAGCATAATGAGACAAAAGAATCATTCCAAGAAATTGAATTAAGCCTAAAGTATCAGATGGAGAAAATTTATGAATGTAAAAAAGGAGAAGACTTAAGAAAGTCACAATGTTAAAAACTGGATAGAAGATCTTGACATATTAGACTAAGAAGAGACACGCCTAGAAAGATATGACCAAGAAGATCTGGTGCAGGGAGTATACAGCTCTCACACACATCATAAGGATGCAGATGTGGAAACCACCCTACATCCGATGTCGCTGGCACCAGCTGCTGTTCACCGGTGTTGACCTGCCATCACATCCGCTCACCTACACTGCCAAAAGTCTATGCTAGGTGAGTGCGAAACAAAACTTTAGTACCTTAGCAAGAAGTGATACAAACTATTGAGTGAACTTTATTAGTGTAGTTATTATACTTAAAGTTAATTTTTAAATGCTCACAAGGTCTAAAGCTTGTAAAAATATGGATAACGAACAGCAAGTTGGGGAAACTTCATAACCAGTCATGGCTATGAAAATTAGTAAAGAAGGGCCAGATTGGTCTGAGTAGGTAAATGTAATCAAAACTCAATTAAATGAAGCCTTAAATGCTCAGAGTCTGCAGTTAAATGCTAAATTAGATGGTCAGAGTGGAACTTTAAATGCTAAATTTGATGTTCAGTACGAAACTTTAGGATTGTTAAATGCCAAGGTAGATTCACAAAGTAAAGAATTTAGTAATCTATGTGAAGGCATGGGAGATTTGAAGACTGAATTCAACACTTTAAATACTAAAGTAGAGAATGTTAAGACAAATTTAAAGAATGAACTGACTAGTTCCTTGCACATTCATGTAAATCAAATGTTCACTGACCATAGTAGAAAACAGAATGATAATTCCAGGAGTTATCAAAAAAACTTAGAATTTGAGATTGAGGACAGATGCAATAATGTAGAATCAGAAATCAACGTTAAATTGAATGCTGTACAGCAGGGACTGAGTACTTTAAAAGAGAGAGTAGATAAGCAGAGCGAATTAATGCCTGTCATTCAGTCATAAATTACAGGTGTAAGTACATGAGTGGATAATGTAGAAAGAAGCTTTAAAGAGAAAATAGCAAACTATTATATTGTAAATATAAGTAGTTTGGAATAACAAGTTGATGAAATTATAGAAAGAAAAGTTACCGCGAGAATAACATTTGGGAACCTGTCGCCTATGGCTTCTTCTGAACTTACTGATACCAGGAAGGGCATAGATGAACTCTGGAGAGAATTCAAACTTATCCAGGAACAAGTAGAAAAACGAGTAACTTCACCTAATGTGGTGTTAACCAGTGAAGCAGTTACTGATTTGCAATTGGGAGCTCATTTGGGGTTATCGAGACAATTCCCTAAATTTAATAGAGAGGTACATCCAACACATTTTTTTGAAAAGGTTTAACCAGGCTTTGCCAGAAAATTGGGAAGATTCTAAAAAGATCGAATTTGCTGTGGGTTACCTTCTAGGAGAAGCCTCAGAATGGGGAACCATAAATATTGAGACCTTTTCCTCTTGGGGAGATTTCCAAAAGAAGTTTAAAGAGAAGTATTGGCCTGTAAGAGCACAAGAAAAGTTAATATCATATCCATGGGACCCGGGCAGAGTCATATATCCCCCAGGGACATTAACATTCTGAGTTAATGGGCGGAGTGACGACTGTCGGATCCTGAATTGTTTTCGGTGTTTCTTCCAAAACAGTTTCCCTGCATCGAATTCCTTTAAAATCTTAAACTACTCTGTCATCTATTCCTAAAATCTTCAACTATCCTGTAATCTTATATCATAGAAAAATGGATATTACAGTCAAATAAAAAACAATCCTACAGAATCACAGGTAAAAAGTGGTATTTAGATAAATTGAAATGAATTGAATATTATGTGTTTTAGAAAATATAATATTGTGTCACTAGTTGAACAACTAATATACCACAGTATATAGATTTTCTATTTTGTATAGAATATTTTATACCTTTTGTGAGATGTGATATAAATGGGAAGGTTTGTATTAAGTTTGAAAGGGATGGGTGTTGTAGATAAAAGCATGGTTTTCAAGAGCAGATAAACCATGGCTAACACAAAACACACATCACACCTTTCAGACAACCCTCGCAAATAAGTGTGCCTGATTCTTCACCATTTGCTGTTTCCATAGGGTTGCTAAGATTTCCTTCGGGGACCTCAAGGGCGAAGGTGGGAATGTCTATTCTGTAGGAGATGATTTAACACCAAACCTCCTACGGTGTCTCACTCAAGTACCTGAGGGGTAGGGATCCTGGGGAAGAAGGGTGGTAAGGATTTCCTGTCTTTGGGGCTATTTTCGTTCTCTTCTTAGATCTCAGCAATCATATCTATTTTTTTCCTTTCTTGCTTTTCATTTGAGAACCTATCTATTTTTCCCCTCTTTCCATATTCACAAACTTCTATCGCTGAAGTCCTTTCTTGTTTCCCTGGTTTATAACAACCTACATCTTAAATTTAGATAAGAAAGATGAAGAATCAGACTACATGAAGACAACATGAAGACACATCCACATACACACAAGAATACCCTTATACACAAACATTGAAATTACAGACTAGAAAGCTGCTGTGATGTGAGACTGCCAGGTGTTGTAGGGGAAAGAATGTGTGTATATACGAAAATATGCACATACACACATACAAATATATATAAAGACTGTGACGATTCTACATCGCAAATATATATAAAAAACTATCATACATATACATAAGTATATAAAAACTACTAAGATTCTGCATCAAGTATACATAAGGAGGATGTGTGAGCAAAGACAAAGAACACAAACAAGAGTGGAATTTATCGTGATAGTCATTTAAGAAAAGTCAGTATAATAAATATTCTGAAATTTGATGAATAGTAGGATAGTAGGACTTGAATTATAGGTAGGTGTAATATCTACTAAGAGTATAGAAGTTGAGGAGGACTCTATGAATTAAATTAAAAAGTGAATGTGAAGTGTAGAGTAGATTTGTAGCTTTACCAGAAAGTACTTGATTATAGTATACATAGAAACGTATACTAGGGTAATGAACCATGAACCCTCTCAGAAAGATTAAGGGAGGCATACCCGGCATTTACTAAATATAAAGGACAGGCATACCTACATGGAGATAGGACAACCTGTGGCCTAAAAAATAGGAATGTTTTATAAAGGGGTGTGCCTACCAGAATGGAAAGAGGAAGTGCTCTCATAAGGTCAACCACAAGCAAGGTATAGGTACTGATCCCAGGGGAAAGGGACAGTATCGTGATAAAAGTTACAAAATCTGGTAGGGATTATTCTGGAAAGTTTGAATGCTATGCACAACGAGCGTTAATACATTTCATGGAAGTTTACGAGTGTCTAGAGAACACTTTCATTTTGTCCGGAGTTCCTCCAAACTATGAAGAATAATAGAAATAGTACATACTAAGGAAAGGTAGTGCAATAGATGAGAACAGAAAGTAGATTACTCATGTGCCACAAATATCTGGAGCTTACAATCGGAGAAAGGGAGTCCTCATAATTCCTAAATATTAGAAAAGTTGAGTAAAACCTTGCACAAATGCTCAAGTTTGAACAAAGTAGAGCAAGAAAAGAGTAGAAAGACTGTAAGCAGAAGCCTCTTTACCAGAATCCAAAGAATTGTAGTTGAAAAAAATATGTATATAAACATGTAGAAGAAAAGTATATGGTTATGATACGTAATGTTATGGGTGATGTTATTTACATAATGATTATGTAAAAAATATCGTGTGTTCGGTCTGAGGAGGGGAATATGTAGTGTTTTGAGAATTTCTGTGTAAATTCTAGAACCACTCGGCCTTCTACCATCTCAAACACACGATGTTTTAGATGTGAGAGTGGGATGCCAGAATCCTATCTATTGCGCGTCACATGTTTGTGTGTGCAGGTGTGAAATCAGTCATGAGTGGAAGGTAGACGCAGTGGGGTGATCCGTGGAAGTTCTAGTGAAAGTATACGGAAGAACTGTGGAACTTCTAGGTTATTCTGTGATAATTGTATCAGTGACCATTGTTATAAATAGCAAGAACAATTGAGATTCTGAAGTCTAAAAAAAAACTCTTATCTTGGGCCTGCTGGAGGCAAGACGTATTTTATGATTTGTTTGTAATAGAGTTATGGTAGTTAAGCCAACTCTTTGCTAAATGTACTTAAATCTGTTTCTAATGTGAGATAACACAAGTTACTTACGAGAAGTCTAATGTTTATGTGAGAAGTGTGAATTTTGTTCTTTATGAAGCTCAAATATACTGATAGTTGTTGAAAAGTATTCTTCGAGTACCTAATTACTTCACAAGTAGAGAGAGAGTCTTTAAGGTTCCTGTAACTAGCACCATTCTTCAGAGAAGAAGTTTATAGAGATTCCAGAAGCTGGCTGTGTACACCAAGTAAGTCAACTTGTATAAGAGAAGTGGGAAGCTTGCACATACACTTCCCACATTCTTGCCATCAAAATGTTAGACAACTGGTTGGCAAACTCATACCAAGAGCGCAGCAACATTGCAGCAGCAGGAGACCAGGCATCAGGTGGCATGGCTTACGCAGCTGGCAATGCAGCAGCAGTCACTCTCACAGTGCCCCGCTGATGTCAGAGCAGGCTCCCAGCAGTGTCTGCTGGTATCATACCAATTTCAGAAATGAAGCAACCAAGTGCTGCACCTCTTGCTCACACCTAGACACCAGCTGCTATCAATATAGATGCACCCAGCTGCAGTACTATATTGAAGCGTCTGTTTGTAGCAGAACAAGGTGGGGGCATGTAGACACTCGATCAGATTTATCAATTTCCCTAGAACCACACTAAGAGATCACAAGAAGGCCAAAACACCGTGTCTCATGGTGGCAAGCAATTCACCACAAAAACATATAACACCCAACATTGGGTCTTGGACTGTGTTACACATTTATGTGGAGGTTCACAAACCAGTCTGGGTGCAGATTTCCTCAGACACTACAAGTGGACACTGGCAGATACTGAAAGTGCCAAGTTGATCAACACGACAACAAGTCTGAAGATAACTGGGCAGTGACAGCAGGCTGTCTTTTTCACCATTAAACCCCAGGCATGTTCCAGACTGTTCACAGGCTGTTCTGAACAAATTTCTGGAATTAACTCACCCATCTAAGGGACATCAAGCATTCAATGCTCCACCATATTATCATCTCCCCATAGGGCCTCCAATTTTGTGCTGCCTAGATCACCTAGCAACCAACAGGATTGCGATACCAAAGGCCAAGTTTGAGCCAATGTTGTGACAAGGCATCATCTGACCGTCGAGCAGCCTGTGGTCTTCTGCCTCGCATTTGATGCCTAAAAAGGATAATTTGTGGCACACGCATGGGGACTTCTGCATGCTAAATTCCAGGACAGTGGCAGACAGATTTCTGGTGCTGCATCTGCAACAATTTAGCCATGTCCCAGCAGGTGTGACTGTTTTTAGCAAAACTGACCATGTGAAGATGTACACACAGATCCTATCGCACCTTATGGTGTAGGAAAAATCATTATTACCATTCCCCTCAGGTTCTACGAGAGCATGTTTATGATGTTTGGCCTCAAGAAAGCTGCTCAGATTTGGCACTTCTTGGATGGGATCTTGATAGGTTAACCATGCTGCTTTGCATACCATGATGACATCCTTGTGTTCCACGAGACACCCAAGCTACACCACAACCACGTAACAACTGTTTTCCAGCACCTCATAGAGGCTGGCATTGTGATCAACCTGCAATAATTGAATTTTGCAGACATTTAAACACACCTACTGGATCTACACCTTTGCCAGACAAAGTACGGGCAATAGTGAACATGCCACACACACACACACACACACACACACACACACACACACACACAACTCACAAAGGCCTACGTCATTACCTCAGGATGATTAAGTTCTACTCGCACAATCTGAGTAATGCTCTCACAGTGCTCAGAGCTCTGACTGCAGCGCAATGCAGCCCCACTGCAAAAGCAAGGGCTCCTGTAACCTGGACTGATGAATAGAGCACAGCTTTATCTAATTGTCTAAATGGTGCCTTGCCAAAGCTGTACTACTCATCCATCCAATACATGATGTGGACTTGGTCGTCAATGTGAACACCGTGGCTTCTTCTTGCGAACGTTATCGACATTATCAATGCCCTTGGAGGGAATGCAACCATGAGCTGCTGGCTGTGTATCAGGCGATGAAACACTTCTGCTTGTCGGTATAAGCCCACCACTTCATTATCTTCACTGAACATAAACCTATAACAGATACTTTGTGGATCAACAACACCAACTGTTCACCATGCCAACTACAGCAGTTGGAGTATGTGTTGCAGATCACAATGGGCATCTGCACATCTCTGGGATGGACAATATTGTTGCTGATAGCTTGTCCCGTGACTGCGCAGTCATCTCCATCTCACTGAACTTTGAAGATGCCGCAAAAGAACAGGAGGGCGATGGAGAACTGTACAGCTTCCAACACAACACCTCCAGTGGCCTACATCTAGAATTGGTCCCAGAAGGTCTGATGCGACATTATGACAGGCACATATCATCCGTTCTTTCCAGAGAGTCTCATGCAGTGTTCAAAACTGTGTCCCCATGTTATCAAATCCCAGTGCAAACATCATGGTGTTGCTTGTGGCGCCATATTTTGTCTAGCTTAGACTTCGAGAAACTTCCATCGGTAGGCATGCACATGCATGGCATGCCAGTGCACCAAGCCCATTTACTCTGTCCCAAGGCAAATGCTACCTTCTTACAGTGGTGGACTACTTCACCTGCTGGCCGAAGGTGATGCCCATAGCAGACATTACCGCTGAGACGGTCACTACTGCCTTTGTTGATACCTGAATGGTGCACTTCGGCTGCCCTAGCCATGTAACTACACACAACAGCTGCCGGTTCAACTGTGTTCAAAAATGTCACCCATCTGTGTGGTGTGTGGCTGAACTGCGTGACAATCTACCAACCAGCTCCATCAGATGCTGAAGATGGCCCTGATGTGCCATGATACCTCCTGGATGGAGGCACTCCTGGCTCATACTCCTTGGCCTGTGAGTGATCCTCAAGCAAAAGATCGGCACCTCACCAGCACGCCACATCTATGGCCAGTCACTCTCCATCTCCAGAGAATTCATGGAGGAATTACCGCTGCCACATGACACCTTGGCTCCACCACAAGCAGCATGTCTGCACTGTCACATGGCTGGACTCTGACCGCACCCACTGATGCGGCACAGCACAGGCAGAGCTTTCGTTCCAAGCAGATCTACAGTGCCGCACACAGGTGTGTTACAGCTACCACTTTGGCCATCCTACTTGGCACTGCACCACTTGATGACTCATGGTGGGAAGGCATTGGAGGTCAAGTACAATAATAGGCTGACTAAAGTCTCCAGTGACAGAGTAAAATAGGCATACATCTAGACAGAACCAGCTGCTGCACATTTCTTCAACCTGGAGGTGGGCTTGGCAATGGACAATGTAACCAGCCATGCAGAGCCCATCCCCACACCTGCCGATGACTCACTCAAGCTGCCAGCTGTCACCAAGCAGCCATGAGCACCCCAATCGCCCCACCCAGACGGCTGCCTGGACTGCATTCCAGCCAGCGCACTACATCACACATGCCGGCTGCTGTGTCCGCTTCAAATGCCCATGCTGCATCATAATAATGTCACACCGCACAAAGCAGCCCACGCACACCCCCGTGCATGCCACACCAGCCGCACGTGATGTCACACACTACAGCCATTGTGCTCACGCTGCATCACACACTGCCACCATTGTGCTCATGCAGAAGTCACCACAAGCATGTGAGACACAGACATACAGGTATGCTAGCTGTAGATGGAACATTTTCAATTTTTGAGCCTAACGAGCTCCACTCCCCTATGCAGAAGTACTGTTAGACCAAAGCTCGGCAACAATGCAGTGCCCAAAGGTGTACAGGCCACAAAGAGAGACGGTAGTGAAAACAAGCAGCTGATACTGCATGGAGTTCTACACCATTCTTCAATCTCTTGAGCTATGGTCCACACAGATTGAGCACAATGCACTCTATCAACCATCGCATATGCAAACCAGACAGCCATTACTTGTTTGCTATGTTTCTTGTGCCAGCAAATTAAATGGTATCCATGAGTCAGCAGACAAATCACATGCTCGGCCACTCACATGACCATTGTCCTTCTGCAGCTACGAGACTGTACTGCATGCTCAATCACTGAGATTAGTGGGTTGAGCCATCCACCACTGTCGCGCAATCGCCCTCGTGAGCATTTTGAGTGAGAATATTATGAGTTTTTTTGTGCGTGTATATTGTTGTTAATAAATGAGATGTTGCATTACCACATGTATTCAATTACCACCACCTGTGCCTATAGCTTGGACTTTGTGTGTAGACACAGCAGTAAGTCGGCTCACAGTGTGACAGTTTTGAAAGTGGCAAAAATCACTTGTTGCATGCTTCAACATCAATAAAAGTGTTTATTTATACATCAATAGTTAACTACACAATTTATTCTGTTACTACATGCAGATATCAGATTCATCTTTCTACTCAGTGTCATGTACCTAACATATTGTAAATATAATTTGTTTATGTTTTCACTGAACATGCTTTCCTCTCAGTTTATTCAAACTAAAATCTTTTTAATGTAATACTCTTGAAAGTATAGAGCCAATTATATATAGGCAGGTGAGTTGTAGGCACAGAAGGTAGTTTTTTGTAATTTTCGCTTTGCTTCTTTCCCATAATGTAAAAGTGAATGTTACAGACATCTCCTGCAAGGAATTTAATGTACTTTCATGTGCTGTAAAGGTTTTTATTTGTAACATGTATATTTTTTTAGCTCTACAGGATGGGAGTGGTTATCTTTGACAATTTTGCAGAAGTGTGCTCTAGCACCAATACCGCTCACTGAAAAACCAAACAAGACTAGAGAATTTTTAGAAAATTTTGTCTGCCTTACTTATATGTAGAGTGGTCATCTTATAAAAAAAAAAAAAGGCAGAGTTATTGAGAGATAAGCAAAAAAACCTGAAAAAAAGTGGGAAAATTGAGATATCTTGTGTTTTCCATTGTGATGCCAACCTCCTACAAGACGGAAAACATCAAGTTTGGATTCAGTAAACAAAAAACATACAGAACCACTGAGATAAAGAAAACAAGATTTGCAATTTTGTTACAGGAAAATCACCAGTTGATTAGGCTGTAGAGGCTACAACATGAATGAACCATCTGAAAATATGTTTGAACTGGCAGCAGCCATGGCTGCCACTGCTGGTGAAATGCACAAAATGTTCACACAGACATCATTCAGTGCTTAGAAAATGTTTTTCTGTCCACTAAAACCACTATGAACAATGACTGATGCAAATAATTTCAGTGTTTACGTCATAAAAGTTATAACAGTAATACAATTTGTACTGCATCATGTAATTATGTACCATGAATATCTCACTATATCCAGTTCTGTGCACCAAATAGACTCGTATCGACAACTGATGTAGTGTATGAACAGGGCACAGTTAACAGGGTAGATTTTCCCAAATTTTTGGGTGTTCAAATTGATGACAACTTGAAATGGAAGAAGCATATTACTGAGCTTCTTAAACTATTAAGTTCAGCTTCTTTCGCTCTTCGTATAATCACTAGTCTTCATAATAAACAGATCAGCCTCCTATTGTCTTATGAAATAGTTTTCACTTAGACATAAAGTATTCATTGCACAAAAGAGAACACTGAGAATAATTAGTGGTGTTCACCCAAAGATGGCATGTAGGCACCTATTCAAGGAGTTAGGAATTTTAACTGCACCATCAGAGTACATATATTCACTAATGAAATTTGTTATAAATAATCCATCTCAATTTGTGAAGAACAGTGATGTTCATATGTACAACACTAGAGGGAAAAATGACATTTCCTATCCATTATTGAAGCTGTCAGATGCTCAAAAACGAGTACATAATTCAGCAACAAATATCTTGGATCATTTGCCCAACAACATAAAGTGTCTGGCAGATAGCAGATGACGTTTTAAATCTAGCTTAAAATAATTTCTTTTGGACAACTCCTTCTATTCCAAAGACGAGTTCCTGCTTCGGAACTGGTTCAAAAAATAATAAATAAATAAATAAAAATAAAAAAGTTGTACCTCTAAATGTAGTTCCATGCGCAGAACTAAAAATGTCAGTAATATTAATATTAGCACTATTCATGTGTGTGTGTGTGTGTGTGTGTGTGTGTGTGTGTGTGTGTGTTTGTGTTTTTATATACAGGGTGGTCCATTGATCATGACCAGGCCAAATATCTCATGAAACAAGCGTCAAATGACAAAACTACAAAGAACAAAATTTGCCTAGCTTGAAGGGGGAAACCAGATGGCACTATGGTTGGCCCCCTAGATGGCGCTGCCATAGGTCAAATGGATATCAATTGCGTTTTTTTACATAGGAACTCCCATTTTTTATTACATATTAGCATAATACATAAAGAAATATGAATGTTTTAGTTGGACCACTTTTTTCACTTTGTGACAGATGGCGCTGTGATAGCCACAAACGTATAAGTACATGGTATCACGTAACATTCCGCCAGTGCGGGCGCGGTATTTGGTTCGTGATACGTTACCCGTGTTAAAATGGACCATTTACCAATTGCGGAAAAGGTCGATATCATGTTGATGTATGCCTATTGTGATCAAAATGCCCAATGGGCATGTGCTATGTATGCTGCTCGGTATCCTGGACAACATCATCCAAGTGTCTGGACCGTTCACCGGATAGTTACATTATTTAAGGAAACAGGTAGTGTTCAGCCACATGTGAAACATCAGCCACGACCTGCAACAAATGATGATGCCCAAGCAGGTGTTTTAGCTGCTGTCATGACTAATCCGCACATCAGTAGTAGACAAATTGCACAAGAATCGGGAATCTAAAAAAAGTCAGTGTTGAGAATGCTACATCAACATCAATTGCACCCATACCATATTTCTATGCACCAGGAACTGCATAGCGACGACGACTTTGAATGTCGTGTACAGTTCTGCCACTGGGCACAAGAGAAATTACGGGATGATGACAGATTTTTTTCATGCATTCTATTTAGCGGTGAAGCGTCATTCACCAACAATGGTAACATAAACTGGCATAACATGTACTATTGGGCAACAGAAAATCCACGTTGGCTGTGACAAGTGGAACATCAGCGACCTTGGCGGGTTAATGTATGGTGCAGCATTATGGGAGGAAGGATAATTGGCCCCTATTTTATCGATGGCAATCTAAATGGTACAATGTACCCTGATTTCCTATGTAATGTTCCACCAATGTTACTACAAGATGTTTCACTGCACGATAGAATGGCGATGTACTTCCAACATGATGGATGTCCGGTACATAGCTCACTTGCGGTTGAAGCGGTATTGAATAGCATATTTCATGACAGGTGGATTGGTCATCGAAGTGCCATACCATGGCCTGCACGTTCACCAGATCTGACATTCCCAGATTTTTTTCTGTGGGGAAAGTTGAAGGATATTTGCTATCATGATCCACCGACAACGCCTGACAACATGCATCAGCGCATTCTCAATGCATGTCCGAACATTACGGAAGGCGAACTACTCGCTGTTGAGAGGAATTTCGTTACGTGTATTGCCAAATTGACGGGCATCATTTTGAGCATTTATTGCATTAATGTGGTATTTACAGGTAACCACACTATAACAGCATGCGTTCTCAGAAATGATAACTTCACAAAGGTACACGTATCACATTGGAACAAATGAAATAAAATGTTCAAACCTACCTATGTTCTGTATTTTAATTTAAAAAACCTATCTGTTACCAACTGTTCATCTAAGATTGTGAGCCATATGTTTGTGACTATTACAGCGCCATCTACCACAAAGAGAAAAAAGTGGTCCAACTAAAACATTCACATTTCTTTATGTACTACACGAATATGTAATAAAAAATGGTGGTTCCTATTTTTAAAAAAGCAGTTGATATCTGTTTGAACTATGGCAGCGCCATCTAGTGGGCCAACCATAGTGCCATCTGGTTTCCCCCTTCAAGCTAGACAAGTTTGGTTCTTTGTAGTTTTTTCGTTTGGCGCTTATTTCGTGAGATATTTGGCCCGGTCATGAGCAATGGACCACACTATTGATAAAATAATCGTAAAAATGATCTACGGAACATGACATAACTAAACTAAACTAAACTTGAATAGTGGTGATTAATGTTCAATGACAACACTATTTCACGTGTGGTGCTAGATAAACTGAGAATGAAAAACCTTACAGTGTTACATGTAGTGGTACTGGTGGAGCTTGAACTCTGATCCTTTGGCAGTGAGAATTACAATGACACCATTCAGCTAAAATAACAAGCTGTCCACAGTTACATGTAATGGTACTGGTGGAGCTTGAACTCTGATCCTTTGGCAGTGAGAATTACAATGACACTATTCAGCTAAAATAACAAGCTGTCCACAGTATTTCCGAGTCATGATATAAATTTAGGCCTAAAGCTAGGACAGTAAAAAATGTGATACCCATAGAACACTGAGGTCGTTTGTCTCCAATGAGATTTTTATAAAAAAATCAACAACAGGGCTAAAGTACGATCTATATATCCGCCGTTCATGTATATGTGATACATTTCAGCCAGAACTTTACTTTGAAATACTATTACTTTTATATTACTATTTTCAATACATGAACATTACTTATCTGTTAAGGAGTGTGACGTATTTCTAAAGTTCCTAACATTTACTCATTTCACAAGTCTGAAATCACGTACTGAGTAGATTATTGGTACTTTTGTACACATTTCCCACAGACACTATTTTCATTTCACACAGGTATAATTGATCTTGTTATGCTGGTACATTTCAGTTTCACACACCCGTCATATTTTTGATGTGTCCAGTCTTGCAACTGAGTCTTCCTTCAACTGACTTTTTAATGTTGTCCTGTTCATTGTTGTTTTCCACTTGTGAGTTCATTTAACAGTTGAACAATGAACAATTTTTTTAATTTTTAATTTTTTTTATTTTAGTTATTTGATTGTAGGTGACCCGTGCTGCCCTGCCTAGCATGTTGTAAAAGATATGTATCTGCAATCTCCTGCAAGCAACATTAGTTGCATGTTTATGAATCATTTAAGCAAAGACATCCACACCATATTTCAAGGAGTCAAGGAAGGCAATAGTTTCTCATTTCTTGTTCGCCCACTGCTAGTTCAGGATGTAGTGTGCTGTCAAGAATGACATTCTTGGTTTCCTTCTTTTGGTTCAAGGTCAGTATGCATCAGCCTTCTTCAAGATAATGATGGAATGAAAGTCAGAACTGTCAGTCTTTATGTAACTAGGAACTTTTCAGAGAATCTTGTTCATTGTTCCCACTAACAACAGTTTCTTCTGTCAATGTTCCTTCATAAGCTGAAGGTATGTGAAGAGACAGTTTGTTGTCACACTCACTCTTTTGTTTGTAAATGGCTCCATGGAACAAATGTGAAATACTCTCTCAATAGCTGGTTGCCCTGTCAGCATTTCTCCTTACCAATATATGGGACAGCATGGCAAAAATGCTGTAATACTACACCTATGGCTGTCAAAATCTCGAGTCTATATTTGTCAGAATGGTTTGACGAATTTGGTAAATTTATACCTTGCTTTGCATGCAAATATCTGCTCATCAGCTGTAATATTTTCATTAGGGTGGTAATAGTGGAAGTCGTTTCCGAAAATGTATTCTGAACTTCTGAAATGGGTCTGAATTTTTCAGCAGGGATGTATTGGTCTCAAGATGACTCCAAATCAAAGAGGAGAAATCCAACAAGTTCACAAAATCTTTCATCATTTCATCCCTTATATTTTATCCCCATGAATGAGATCAAAGATGATCTTAAGAAACATATTCAGCTCAAAGAGTCTCTCTTGTGTACACTTCCTCCAGTTCCTTTGGCAACGTGGTCTAAATGGTACACTTTACTCCATTCGGAGCATTTAATATTGTGTGTTACTTTTCATTACACATCTGCAACTACATCTGCATCAATACTCTGCAAACCATTGTGAAGTGTGTGGCAGAGGGTAAATCTCATTCTACCTGTTACTAGAGTTTCTTCCCGTTTCATTCACATATGGAGTGTGAGAAGAATGACTTTTTGAATGCCTCTGTGCCTGCTGTAATTATTTTAATCTTATCCTCATGATTTCTATGTTAGTGATATGCAGGGGGTTGTTGTACATTTCTAGAGTCACAATTTAAAGCCAGTTCTTGAAACTTTGTTAGCAGACCTTCTCAGGATAGTTTACATCTATCTTCAAGAGTCTGCCAGTTCAGCTTCCTCAGTATCTCTGTGATGCTCTCCCATGGATCAAATAAACCTGTGACCATTTGTGCTGCCCTTCTCTGTACACATCCAATATGCCCTGTTAATCCTGTTTGGTGTGGGTCCAACACACTTGAGCCAGTCATATGAGTGATTTGTATGCAATCTCCTTTGTAGATTGATTGCACTTCCCCCGTATTCTACCAACAAACCAAAGTTTACCACCTGTTTTATCCATAACTGACCCTATGTGGTCATTCCATTTCATGTCCCTACAAAGGGTTACACCCAGGTCTTTGTATGAGTCGGCCAATTCCAACAGTGACTGACTGATATTAAAGTCAAAGAGTAATTTTTTTTTTTTTTCATTTTGTGAAGAGCACAATTTTATATTTCTGAACATTTAGAAAGTTGCCAATTTTTACACCACTTTGAAATCTTATCAAGATCTGACTGAATATTTATGCAGCTTCTTTGAGACAGAACTTCATTATAGAAAACTGCACCAGCTGTGAAAAGTCTGAGGTTACTATTAATATCATCTGCAAGGTCATTAATATGCAACATGAACAGCAATGGGCCCAACATAATTCCCTGGGGCACTACCAAAGTTACTTCTGCATCTGATGATGACTCTCCATTCAAGATACCAAGCGGCATTCTCCCTACCAAAAAGTCCTCAATACAGTAACAAATTTTGCTTGATACCACATATGATTGTGCTTTTGATAATAAGTGTAGATGTGGTACTGAGTCAAATGATTTTCAGAAATCAAGAAATACTGCATCTACCTGCCTGTCTTGATCCAAAGCTTTCAGTATGCGATGTGAAGAAAGTGCAAGTTGGGTTTCACATGAGAGATGTTTTCAGAATCCATGCTGGTTGGCAGGGAGGTGGTCATTCAGTTCAAGGTACCTCATTATGTTTCAAGTCAGAGTATGTTTTAAGAGTCTACAACAAATCTATGTCAAGGATACTGTGGACCATTTCTACTACTCTTCTTGTAGACAGGTGTGACCTGCACTTGTTTTCCAACAAATGGACACTTTTCTTTGTTTGAGGAATCTACAATAGATTATAGTTACAAGAGGAGCTAAATCAACCACAAATGTAGTATAGGGTTTGTCAGAGATTCCCTCAGGACCCGGAGCTTTGTTTAATTTTAATAATTGCAGCTGTTTCTTAAAATCGCTGACATTAATACTTATTTCACTCATCTTTTCAGTGGTAAGATGATTAAATTGGGGCAAGTCTCCAGGGTTATCTTTAGTAAAGGAACATTTGAAAACAGAGCCAAACATTTCAGCCCTTCCTTTGTTACTTTCAATTTCAGTTTCTGACTCACTCACCGGGAATAGGACACTACCTTTGGTAACACTAACAGCCTTTACATATGACCAAAAATTTCTTTGGATTTTCTGAAAGATCATTTGAGAGTATTCTGCTATGGTACTCAATGAAGGCTACATGCATTGCTCTCTTGACAACCAAATGAGTATCTATCCAGTGGTCAACTATACTTTTACACTTGAGCCACAGTTCCTCTTCCATGTTTTGAAAGGTTTAAGTTCTTCAGTGAGATGTGGTACTATTGATTTTTTTATCTGATTTACTGAACATATACATCTTTTTACTTGGTTTAGTTGTCCTTTGTAACTTCACTACTGCATCACGGTCACTGATACCAGTCTTGATGTGGACATCCTCAAAGAAGTCAGGTTCATTTGTTGCCATTAGATCCAATACATTTCCATTATGGGTGGGGTTCTGAACTATCTGTTCTAGATACTTCTCAGAGAGAAGGAATTTAGTAATGTTTCACAGGATGTCTTGTCATGCCCATCACTAACAAAACTGTAATTTTTCCAGTTGATTGTTGGATGATTAGTGTCTCCACTGATGATTGCAGTATGACTAGGGAACTTACTTACAAGTGATCTGAGGTTTTCTCTGAAGTCAGGAGACGAGTCTGATAGGTGATAGAAGAAGCAATTATTGTTTTATGCCTACCTCTGATACTGAGTCTAGCCCAAACAATCTCACATGCAGCTTCAATTTATATCTCCATGGATTTGAGTTTCTTGACTACTGTGACAAATACACCACCTCAATTTTCCATTTGCCTATCCTTTCGATATACCCTTAAATTTTCCCCAAAAATCTCACTGATATCAATTTCAGGCTTCAACCAGCTTTCTGTACCCAGTATTATATGAGCTTCACTGCTTTTCAGGTGAGCTTCAAACTCCATCACTTTGTTGCAAATGGTTCGGCAGTTAACCACTAGGATTTTAATACTCGTACCTCCAGGAGGCATTTCTTCTTATCTTACACTGATACATCTAGGTTTCCTAAAGCTATCGTCATCTGGATTTGATAGAGAGTCAACTAATCTAAAAAAGCCTTGTGTGCACCCTGCACACAATCAGCTATGTGAGTGGCAGCCTCTATCAGGTGTAGTGTACACCTGACCGATTTAGAAAGACCCTAAAGTTCTCAATCCTATGGCGCAAGTCCAAGACGTTGCAGCCTAACTTGTCACAGAACCTTCAAAGTCTCTGGTTCAATACTTTGACACAGTAACAAGGAGCCATGATCAGTTCTGGGGACAATGCTGTAAATTGTGAGTCTCATTGTAACTCAGTGTGCAAAGCTGGTCTTTTCAACCTTCTCTGCCAGTCACTGGGATGACCCAAGTGTGATATCAGAGCTCAGATGACAGGCATCATTTGTTACAAGATGTACCATAATCTGCAGTTGGTTGCACCCTTTCTGCTCAATGTCTGCTGGAATAGCCTCTTCAGAATGTTGAATCAGGTCCCCAGGCATACACATTGAGTGCATCTGGTGTCCTTTTCTGTACCTTAATGCCATTTGCCTAAGGGGTACTATCATTAGCCATAAGCTTCAATTGCTGATGATTAATAGACACTCAGCACTGACTATTAAAAAATGAGTCAGAAGGCACTGGTGACTTTGTAGCAGCCATTTACATCATGCACTGGGTCCTCCCCTCTCTTTCAGAACATTTAGAAACACTCTTCTTCCAGGTGACAGTAAGTTTGCAACCATTCCATTCTATTCTATTCCCTCTCTAACAGCTATCTTCATTGTTGACACAATTGACTTCTGAGATTTTACTGAAGAAAACAGACATGGAAGAAACTGGAAATTTGTGGTAAGTTCTATGGGACCAAACTGCTGAGGTCATCAGTCCCTAAGCTTACACACTTCTTAACCTAACTTTAACTTACATTGAGGACAACACACACACACACACACTCATGCCTGAGGGAGGACTCGAACCTCCAATGGGAAGAGCCGTGCGAACAGTGACAAGGCGCCTCAGACCGTGTGGCTACCCCATGCGGCAACTGAGATGGAGATACTTCTACTGGCAGTAACTCTTCCTCACTCATATTATTCATTGTTACAATCTGTACCTGATGAGTGACTTTCTGATCTAGATCCTGAGTTCTCCTGAACACACAAAAACTCTTCACTACTAGACTGTGCTGACATGGCATGACTGAAAATGCCTGCTAAAGGCAAAAAATCCTAACTGATGAGGCAAATAATAGCAACACATGGAACACAGCTGAAAAGTTATATGGGAGCATCCAGCATGCAAACCTCTCCGACAATCCACATATCATTATTTGAAGCACTGACTGTTGACTGAAGCAAAATGTAATGCAAGTACCTTTATAATAATGGAAAGAGTAATATTCTAAAAGGAATTATGCTAAGGGTCAACTAACCCCTCCTGCTACTCTAGATACATTTCATGCAATTGTGAAAATTTAACAAACTGTAGCACACCATTGTCAAATAAGGAATAGTACTATAGTTTGGTAGGAAAATGTTAAAAACTGATTTAATTATTGCAGAAATAGAAGTTGGAAGATGATGTTTGACCCCCCTCATTGTTACAGTGTTAAATTCCACATCCTCTAGTGTCCCACATCACATATTTAATCTGAAGTTTTCTCACACATGACTGATCTTATTATATTCTGAAAACTAATAGTACCATTTCATTGTCCAATGCTACATCATGCAGTGAAATGTGTGGGCGATAAGTTCTGAGAGCCTGTGCAAAATAAAGAAACCTTCATCGCCACTGGAACAATTGACTGTTGAGGATGGTGACTTTCATTAAAGACTGAATTAAATGAAATATTGGTGTTTGACTTTGTAATGGTACTTGAATTACGTAACCATTATGGTACCTCACCTGAACCTCTCGATACCAGTAATATTCGACTGTATTTCTGTTAACTACTTAACATATTTCTGAGACAACATTCAGATTTGATTTCACTTTTGATACATCGATATTTTTATATTGCAATTATATTATTCTTATGTGTATTCTTTCTTTTGTCACTATGATCTTTGATGTACTTGTAACTCTGATTTTTGGGCGCGTAAGCGGTTGTTAGTTAGTTTTTAACTTGTTAGAGAGTCGGATCTTGAGAAAGTCAAGTCGTGGACGTCATGCTGGAAAGACGAATATTGTCATCAGCTTATAAAATGTGAAGCCAAGGCACAGTTAGTCTCAGGAATCAGTCAAAAGAGCAAATCATGATATCAAAAATATGTTATCAACTTGATGGAAACAAATGAAACTTCAAAATGGTTTGAAGGACTGACATACGTGCAAGCAATGAAAAATAGTGATTATCATGAAGAGATCAGATGTTCATCACGTGAAGCCATGTTTGGAGTTCCCATGAATATGGGCAGTGCCACCTCAGTTCTTGCACGTGATTTAGTAAAAAATAAAAACACTGAAGAAGACTTGGAACCAATGTTAAATACCACTTCCACTGAATCACAGGAAATTGAAAATGATGGCCAAGGAATTTATACCAGTGAATCAAGTACTGGAACTGATGGAATGGAGAAAGAAAGTGTGGCTGCAGCAGGTGAGGAAGCATCAGAGACACAGGATTTGATTACAGTTAACGAGACAATGGCACCAGCTGAGGGTTGTGACAAGATGCTGACAACTTCCAAAAGTGTTAATAAAATGAAATGGATCTGAGAAGCTGCCAAAGGTCTTCAATTGCAGGCAAAGAAAATGAAAGCAGCCTCATGAAACAAAATTCCAAAACCTTCAGTTGGACAGAATGTGAGAATTTAAGTACTGGGTGTAGACAGGGCAAAAATTGATGCAAAATCTATATCAGTAGTGATAAATATTCAGGATGAATAATTTTATCAACTTGGTACCAAAGCTGGTAAACTGAAGTCATTGTACACTAGGAACCAATTTACAATGTGCAAGGAAAATTTTATCAACATCGAAAAAGTAGCAAGAGAAGAAATTAGTCTATGGGAAGCGGTTAACAAACAATCTTTTGTTGGAGCACAGGGGTTCAAAAAGTGCAATTTCTTAAGAAAGCATTCAACTAAAAAATGCTTGTGTAAGTCATATTTCATATTATGTAATTCGAAATGCCACAATATTCAGCCTTGTTGTAACAAAAATTAACGTTCACAAGGTAACATATTTTCCAAACATTTTTCACTAATCTGGAATATTGCTCATTATAATCACACTGGAGAATGTTTAAAATACATAAATTTACAATAAATAAAAACTATTTCAATAAATTGCTAAGGTGAGTTTTTTTAATGAATATGGTTTTACCAGTTGGTATGAGTATATACTAAAATTTACCAATGTGTCTTGGTAAAAGTTCGAAATTTATGCATATAATAAGAAATTTTGGACACATCGTGGTCGTAAGCCTTACGTTTCACCAGTTAATTCTAGGATTTACCAATCATCTTATTTTTACAGTAACACACACACACACACACACACACACACACACACACACACACACACACAAACCAATGGTAGAGTAACAAGTTATTTTGTGCCAGAGAGAATATTTTGATACAAAAAATGAGAAGAAATATGCTCTTCAACTGATTAATTTCTGTATCTTCACCTGTTTGTTCCTATAAGTGGTAGCGGGTGGACGTATGACTAGCTCCGCCGTGCCAGTATTGTTTAAAAATGTGCATTTTGATCATATATTAAAATGCGTTAAAAAAGTTATGAGGAAGGCAAGTTTTTCATATAAATATCTGCATCAATAACATCCATCTGTTCATCATTTTTCCTGAGCCAAGAATCCTGCATCAGGAGGTTCGAAGCAAATGAGAGGAATTTGCATGAGCAGTGGAGGGACAACCCTGTATCAGCATTATCATAATCAGCTCTATCCACAATGGAACTAATAAGAAGTAGTACATAACTTTAAATGATAAATACTGATCTAAAATGTATTAACATTGAAAGTCTGTTGATATTATCACCAGTTAAAGTTCACCTAGGATATGTGTACCTTCCAATTTCTTTTAATTATTCTTCCCAATTAATGTTTTTTTAATTACTCAAGCTTAAATTATTAATCAGTTTCCATTATTTCATCCCCCCCACTCATATGACACTATTCAGAGGCGACCGTGACAGGATGGCACCAAACGGAATATGAACGGACCTTTCAATTGTTGAGATAAAATTTTTTTAATGAATGATTCATTTTACTGTCACAAGAAACAAATGAAAGCTCTGTTTTATTTGTTACATGTCAGTGAGAGAGGAAATAACAAAAACATTGAAGGAGCAAATTAAAATTAAATTCTGCCTAGAAACCAGGTGCGCCGGGAATGCTGGTAAAGGTAGGACACTGCTACCCTATATGCTTATATGGCTGCACTTGGCACCATCTCTTTGGCAGTAGATAATCTCTTTTCCTTCCAATTAATATCCTTTATGGAAAGTGCAATTCTACAGAACAGAAAATTTGAATAAAGTCATCATTAAAGTGCAAGATAAGTCATCAAATTCTATATGACTGTGTCAGATAATAATCAAGCTCAGTAATGAATAGGCAGATAAATCTACTTTAGTTGAAAAGTACCAACAAAACAAAATTTAATTTTTTTAAATTTTGTTAAACACTATTCACAATGGAGTCAAAGGAAATGGCAATTGTTGAAAACTCATTATAAAATTCAGTATGCCAAGATGTTGAAAATCTGAGCTTGGCAACACTTGTAAGTAATGCGCCAACTCGTGAACTGCGCAAAGGCTACCAAAACAACGAGGTTGGCATCCCACTATCAAAAACAACACTGGTAATACAATTAATCATGATGTCACTTTTATGACGCTTGATGAGACGATTTCCCAGTTCTCATTGGGAACCATTTTTTCAAATAGTGACACTGAAGCGCGCAACAGCAAAACTTCCTTTTATTATTTGCTCATGACATCCCAAATGCAAGAACAGGAAACAGTTCATAAAAGCAATGTAAACACTAGCAAGACACACTATTTGACACAACTCATGCAACTAATAATACAACAGTTTACACAGCAGTTCACAAAACATCAGGAAAATATACAAGGTGTACAGCTTTGCTTACACTGTTTTTTCCTCAACACTTGAGGCTTTAATGAAACAAAATGGTTACACATGTATCATTCAAAGTATTTTTCATCGCTGGCCACTACTTTCTTCCATCTTTCGGGCAGTCTACAAATCCTGCATCGAAAAAAATTGTTCATCTTTTGAAGCAATTCACGAATCAATCCAATTTGTGACTTCTTCATGAGATCGAAAGTGTTGGACAGCCAAGCCATGTGCCATTGATCTAAACAGGTGATAGTCAGAGGGAGCAATGTCTGGAGATTACAGTGGGTGGGGTAGGACTTCCCATTTTAACGTTTCCTAGTGTGTTTTGACCTCTTTTGCAACATGGAGTCGAGCATTGTTGTGCTGCAAAATCACTTTATCATGCCTCTCGCTGTATTGCGGTCATTTGTCTTTTAATGTTCTGCTCAAAGATATTAAATGTGTTTGATAATGAGCACCTGTGATTGTTTCACTTCGTTTTAACACCTTATAGTACATGACACCGAGCTGGTCCCACCAAATGCAGAGCTTGATCTTAGAGCTGTGAATATTCAGTTTGGCTGTCAATGTGGAAGCGTGGCCAGGATATCCCCATGATTTTTTTGCATTTAGGGTTATCGTAATGAATCCATTTTTCGTCCCTGGTCACAATGCGATGCAGAAATCCCTTCTGTTTTTGCCTCTGAAGACACTAATCACAAACACACAAATGCTGTTCGTCTCTTGGTTTCAGCTCACACGGGACCCAAGTTCCTTCTTTCTGAATCATGCCCATAGCCTTGAGATATTTTGAAATGGCTTGCTGTGTCACTCCCACTAAGCATGCCAATTCTTTTTGAGTTTCACGCAAGTCTTCACTCATCAATGTCTCCAATTCTGCATCTTTGTGAACATTCTCTCTTCCACCACTATGCCAGTGTATGATGTTAAAATCATTGTTCTTGAAGCATTGAAACCACTCATGACACGTTCTTTCACTAATAGCATCCTTACCATACATACTTGAGAGCATTCAATGAGACTCAGCTGCTGTTTTCTTCATACTGAAACAAAACAGTAACACCTAATGCAAATGACGAGAATTAGGCTCGTAAAGTGACATTTTCAATCAAGAACAACTTTATGATGCAGACACAAATCAATTAATGTTTGAAGGAAGTAATGTTGACCAAGGTCCAAGCTAACTGCCTGATGTTTTCGATCTGTTTCTTTTGACCGCTACTTACCATTGTCACCACCTATCGGCAAACGGCAGAAGCAAAGTTGTACATTTTGTAGGACAACAGTTTACCACTGTAGTTCACAAAACATCACGAAAATATAGGACAACAGCTTACACACCAAAATCAGGCATTTAACGATTTCAAGAAGAGTATTAGTCAACAGTTCAGCGAGGCGAGCAAAGCTATATGCACTGAATTATCTGATGAACTATCCGGAAAGTTGGCTGGGCAAGGTAAACAACTAAAACAAGAAATTATTACCAACATATCCTGCAATATAAATACATTAACAGAAAAAGTATCATCCATAGACGATAAAGCAGGAACTACTTGCAGGTGAGTTACAAAACGTTAGTGAAGCATATTCTCAAATTCAGGAGACGCAATCCCAGGTGGATGCGTCGGTAAAAAATGTGACAAATGCAGTCAGTGAGCTGCAAGATGTATGCAAAAATTTACCTACAGAAGTAGAAAAGTTATGAGTAGACCAGTTGATTTTAGAGTCAAAATTTGCCAAAAAACAGAGAGATAAGTTATGTGCATATGTAAAGGAAGTAACTGAAAAAGCTGAAGTCAGGATGCTCGATAAGGGCAGCACCTTTGCTGAAAAGGTAGTGTCAGTGTGCAAAATTTATGTAGATACTGTAGAAGAAGCTCTAAAGGAGAAGGGAAGCCAACTTCTAGCTAACGCAGATTCAGGTTTAAAGGAAGCAGAGGAAATGTTACAAGGCACTACTGTTAAAACTACTGACATTCCAAAACAACATTTGACAGAAAACAAACCCATGCCTTCAGAGAGGCTAGATACTTTCACTGGTTACCCACAATATGGGGCTAACCCATCAAAGGAAAAACAACTATTGCCAGCAGCTGTACCTGTTGCACAAGCACAGTTGCCATGCACTAACCCACAAGCGAACACAAACATGCCTGTCACTGACAGCGCGGCATGTTTGTCAACGCTAATTGCAGATGAGGGATTACTTAGGCATCAACAATTTCTGGTATTTACCTCTTAAGGGAAATGAATAATCCCCATGGTCTTTATCAGAACATTTTGAAATGTTTTACCTTGTACCAGAACTGAAGCCCAGAAAATTAGATTTGTTGTTGGATACACACAGGGTGACGTCTTGCTATGGGCTATGGACATGGCGGAACATTGCCATTACTATGAACACTTTGAGAAAGCCTTTCTGGATAAATATTGGTCTGAGACTGTACAAGAGAGGCTCAGATGTGATGTATTCAACCCAGCTCCATTCAATAGCAAACATGGAAGCTTAAGGGGCTATTTTGAAAAATATTTTAATAAAACCAGATACAGGAAGAACATGGTACCTCAAGTAGACATGCTGAAAATTTTAAAGAGTCATCTTCCGGCCCACATTAGGGAAAAACTCATTACTATTGTGGAACATGACACCAAATACTTTCTATCTGTACTGGACTCAATAGATTTGATATACAAAGAGATGCCAATACAACCTAAGCTTGTTAATATGCACACAGTGCTACAAAGATTTACGGACCAACAAGTAAACAATGGATTCTTAGTACAACACGGATGGTAACCTTACGCCACACAGATCTATGGTAATGGCAATGGTAATCACAATGGCAATGGACAAAGCCATAAATCCAAGGGCAGATATAAAATAAATGGGCAAAAAAACTACAATGGCAGATAGCATTTGGTGATCCTGTACAATATGTACAGACACAAGCTACTGGCAATAACCAGCCGATCACTTGGCAAACACAAAACAATACCAAACATCCAAATAATCCACAGACAGTGGGATTTGCCAAACAAAATAATGCACATATGCCAAATAATACACAAAGGCAAAGATAATTTCAGTCGAGAGCCTCACAGGAGTCGAGAGCCTCACAGGATACTAACTGGTGTAATCAAACACCAGTAGTCCATATAATAGAAGTTATGCCTAACCCAGAGACCGATGCCACTGCGACACCAGAAAACTTGAACTGGTCATGGTAGGCCCCCGTTCTGTGACCTGGGAGGAGAGCGGGGGCATGAGCTTCATCGATACTTGCTTTATCAGATGTGATCAAGGTAGGTATACCCTCTAAGTTGTACATATGTATATTAATATTAGATTTAGGATGCTGGAAAATCATGTTCCAGAATTTGTGTTGTTAATTGATAAGGAACATTTTTGTTTCTGTTTTTTTCTTATAGTCAAATGTGTCAGCGATAAAATGAGTGAATGTGACGAAGAATTTATGCTTTCCCTTGCGCATGGCCTAGTTTTAAAGAAATAAACAAACATATGAAACACACGATAGTGTGCAATGCAATACTAAACTCGCCACGATATAACTGGTATCAGAACAACACAGGGCATGCAAATGGGGAGCAGCTAGGCAACAAACACAAGTGCGTGCACACTGGACGGACACAGCTGGGAGTGTTGGAGTACCCAAAACAAACAAACCCTATGAGCTACAGCCTACAATAGCGTTTGTAAAGCCTATTGCATAAACAGGGACATAGAAAATTTAGGAAGAGTCTATGCTACAACTACAACTATCTGCACAATACACACATACAAAGATAAGCTGAGGGATTACATACACAGAAAGCGATCGTAAACTATGAGATATTTACTGATGTTATGGTACTATATACATTATATCTATATATGTACAATATTTACAAATTTATGTAGTGAAAGTACATGCACTAATTACAAGGTGTACAACTTCGCTTCCGCTGTTTGCCGATAGGTGGCGGCAATGATAAGTACCGGTCGAAAGAAACAGATCAAAAATGTCAAGCAGTTAGCTTGGACCTTGATCAACATAACCACATTCAAACATTACTCGATTTATGTCTGCATCATAAAGTTGTTCCTGATTGAAAATGTCACTTTACGAGCCTAAGACTCGTCATTTGCATTAGGTGTTACTGTTTTGTTTCAGTATGAAAAAAACAGCGGCTGAGTCCCATTGAATGCTCTCAAGTATATATGGTAAGGACGCTATTAGTGAAAGAACATGTTGTGAGTGGTTTCAACGCTTCAAGAATGGTGATTTTAACATCATACACTGGCATGGTAGTGGAAGAGAGAATGTTTTCAAAGATGCAGAATTGGAGACATTGATGAATGAAGACTTGCGTGAAACTCAAGAAGAATGGCATGATTAGTGGGAGTGACACAGCAAGCCATTTCAAAACATCTCAAGGCTATGGGCATGATTCAGAAAGAAGGAGCTTGGGTCCCGTGTGAGCTGAAACCAAGAGACGAACAGCATTTGTGTGTTTGTGATTAGTGTCTTCAGAGGCAAAAACAGAAGGGATTTCTACATCGCATTGTGACCAGGGACAAAAAATGGATTTATTACGATAACCCTAAATGCAAAAAAATCATGGGGATATCCTGGCCATGCTTCCACATTGACAGCCAAACTGAATATTCACAGCTCTAAGATCAAGCTCTGCATTTGGTGGGACCAGCTCGGTGTCGTATACTATGAGGTGTTAAAACTAAGTGAAACAATCACAGGTGCTCATTGTCGAACACAATTAATGTCTTTGAGCACAGCATTAAAAGACAAATGACCGCAATACAGCGAGAGTCACGATAAAGTGATTTTGCAGCACGACAATGCTCGACTCCATGTTGCAAAAGAGGTCAAAACATACTAGGAAATTTTAAAATGGGAAGTCCTACCCCACCCACTGTAATCTCCAGACATTGCTCTCTCTGACTATCACCTGTTTAGATTAATGGCACATGGCCTGGCTGACCAACACTTACGATTTCATGAAGAAGTCACAAATTGGATTGATTCATGGATTGCTTCAAAAGATGAACAATTTTTTCGATGCGGGATTTGTACACTGCCCAAAAGATGGGAGAAAGTAGGGCCAGCAATGGAAAATACTTTGAATGATACATGTGTAACCAATTTGTTTCATTAAAGCCTCAAATGCTGGGGAAAAAATGGCGGAAGCAAAGTTGTACATCTTGTGTATTTGATGGACCGGAAAAGTCTTGCTTCAGATAAACAAGCAAGTACAGCATAAGTGGAAAACTGAATGAATGAATGAATGAATAAATAAATATATAAAAATAAAAGAACAAAGGAAGAAAAAATAATATGATACATTACAGTTGCCCCCCATTGTGCACTGGCATCATACAGAGGTGCACAGTGCCTGAGCTTATTTCCCTTTTTGAGAATTGATAACCCGGGCCGGTATGGGCATACCCTTTATTTTTGGCCATTGGAGATATCTTGTGTGATTATCTATTTATATGGGCATGTCAGCTTCCTTTAACACATACATGCATAAGTTCTCTCTCCTAACAAAGTGCTTGCTGTAACCGGGTGGTCCCAGTGTTGTCATTCAGCATCTACACAGTGTTTAGCTTGCAAAGCATGTGTGGGCAGTGCAACAGTTGGTATCATCCCAGCCCACACTCACGTATCTAGTACAGAGCCAGAGTGTCCATGCCATGAATTTATAGTGGCTTTCGCTGCATAAATTTGTGAAGCTGTTTTTAGTGGTGTGATCCTTTGTGAAACCTTTGAAGTAGTGACAACTGGTTTCTGTACCAGTGGCCCGAGGAATTTATTTCACCTTGTCACTCCATTTTGTGCCAGAGATAATGTTTTCATAAAAAAAGAAAAGACACATGCCCTTCAATTGATTAATTTCTGTATCTTCATCTGTTTGTTCCTACAAGTGGTAGCGGGCGGATGTATGACTAGCTCTGCTATGCCAGTATTGTTTAAAAATTTGCATTCCATCTGTATATTAAAAGGTATTATAACAGTTGTTAGGAAGGAAAGTTCATTCATATGTATATTTGAATCAATAACACCCATCTGTTCATCAGTTCGCCCACACCAAGAATCCTGCATCAGGAGGTTGGAGCAGACGAGGACTTTGCGTGAGCAGCGAAGGGGCGATCCTGTATCAGAATATCTTAATCAGCTCTATGCGCAATGGAACTAATGAGAAAAAGTATGTAACTTTAAATGATGAATATTCATCTTGAATGTACGAGGGCTATCCACAAACTACATTACGTTTTCGTTTGTGTCCGTTAGGGGCGGGGCTAGCGCGGCCATCTTGGTGTCATGGCATTCCGCTGCTCAGTCGGCATCTTGCCGTGCTAGTGAGAGGTTCGTGCTGTACTCCATTGAGTTACTGTGACAGTCTGAAATGTCAGCGTTAATTGAAAATGCCGCAAAGTGTGAAGTGCACCGATAGAAATCTATCGGCAGCTTTGTGAAGTGTATGGGGGCAATATAATCACTGAAGGTGGAGTGCGTCAATGGGTCATAAAATTTAAAAATGGCCGAACTAATGTTCGCGACAAAGAGCGAAGTGGAAGACCCAGCACAGTGACTGCCGAACTTGTCGAAAAAGTCGATGCCACGGTCCGTGAAAACCGTAATTTCACAATAACGGAACTCTCTATGAGTTTTCCACAAATTTCACAAAGTTTGTTGCACGAAATCACTACCGAAAAGCTTGGTTACCACAAGTTTTGTGCAAGATGGATACCAAAAATCTTGACAGAGATTCACAAAAATCAGCGAATGGCTGCAGCATTAACGTTTTTGGACACTTACGAGAAAGATGGCGACTCATTACTCGATCACATCATTATTGGTGATGAAACATGGGTTAAGCATATGAACTGCGAGACAAAATTGCAGTCAGTTCAGTGGGGGCACACAAATTCCCCTCAAAAACCCAAGAAATGTATGCAGACAATGTCGGCAAGGAAGGTGATGGTGACTGTCTTTTGGGACAGAAAAGGTGTGATTTTTGTGGATTTCCTGGAAAGAGGCACTACAATAAACTCTCAAAGGTATTGCCAAACTCTGCACAACCTCAGAAGAGCAATACAAAACAAGTGCAGGGGAAAGTTGGACTCAAAGATCTTGCTGATTCACGACAACACCCGGGCACACACGGCAAATACCACTTGTGAAGTTCTCAAGTCTTTTAAGTGGGAGTTGTTTCCTCATCCGCTGTACAGTCCTGACCTGGCACCAAGCGACTCCCACTTATTCCCAGCAATGAAGAAGTGGTTGGCTATGCAGCGTGATGATGACGACGCACAGCTTCAAGAAGAGGTAACCACGTGGTTGAAGGTGCAGGCGGCCGAATTTTACAACAAAGGAATTTCCAAGCTCGTCCATCGCTACGATAAGTGCCTTAATTTAAGTGGCAACTATGTAGAAAAGTAGTATTTAAGTGTGGCTTTCATCTGTATATAATTAAAAAAATTTCCAATACTTTATTTATTTTTAATTCCAAAACATAATGTACTTTGTGGATAGCCCTCGTATTAACATTGAAGGCTTCTTGATATATTAGCACTAGTTAAAGTTCACCCAGGATGTGTGTACCTTCCAATTTCTTTTAATTATTCTTTCCAATTATTTTTTTAATTAGTAAAGCTGCAATTATTAATCAGTTTCCATCATTTCATCTTCCCCACTCATATGACACTATCCACATTAAAAATACTTTTGAACTTTATCTGCTTACACATAACTTTTTCAGTCACAGCAACAAATGTTTCATGTTGACTGTTTAGGTGACCTGAAATAAGTTTCTTGTCTCAATTACTAGCAGAAATATCTTCCTATTTATCTTTACATTCATACTCACACATATAGTCAGTGATACTATAACAGCTTATAATCACTGACTACCAGCTCTATGTAAACTGACTGAATAAAAAAAATTGAGCCTGTTTGTAATCAGGAGATCTAAGGTGTTACTATTTCAAGTTGTTCTCCTATTAACTGCTCCAAATTTTTGGGTAAGGCACTTGGAACAATTTTCCTACTAGCTGTTTTAATCGCTGGACTCTTTTCCCTCTCATATTATAACATGACCAAAAAATTTATGCACAACCTTCTCAGAGTTGGTTTTTAAAAAAACCCCGCTGCTGCTCTTGAGGTACCGGATCTACAAACAGTATCCAGTTATTATGTTTGCTCCTGCTTTAACATTAATGTTTTCTCAAATTATTTCATGTTCCAAATTTGTACCTACCTCAGAAGATATTACTGTCTTATGTATGGCTATAAGAATGCCTCCACCAACATTGTTGAACCCATCCCAATGATATATATTACAATTAGAATTTAGAATTTCACTGCTAGTAAGCTCTGATTTCAGCCAGCTTTTTATACCTGGTATGGTATAAGCATTACTGCCGATTATAAGGTGGACTAGCTTTCCACGGACGCATATGCTATTCCTTTCTCCTGTGTCTCATGATGAATACAACGAAGTTAATCAATGGGGCTTTTTCTTTTTTGTTCTTTCTGAAGTCAAAACATAATTAAACATGCCTGGGGAGAGATTTCTCAGTCCCAAAACCTGATGTGTACGTTTCTACTTTAGCAGCCATTTCCTATGTGCAGCATACACCTGACTCATTAACCCTACCTGCCATTTCCCAATTGCTTGGGCCACAGTGAGCTAGAAGGTTGTTCACACACCGAGTCATTATGCTGTTTAGCCAAGGGCTCAAACTTGTGCAAACAGTATGTGCTTTGTACCATATCTCTCTCGCAGTGGAACTAAAGAACTGTGAAATAATAAACAACATTAGGCATAATGAATATTTTGAAGATGTCTGGGAAGTAAAGTTGACTGATTCATCAGTGAATAAAAACAATTCAGTATTTGGAAGTGGATTGTTAACAACTTGTAAATTAATACTTAGTTTAAATTACATTCTGATAAAATCCATAGACCAGAGTTTCCCAACAAAATTTTCTCGAGGACCCCCTCATCAAGCATGATTGGTACCTTGTCACATCACAGTATCAAGTACCTAAAAGGCTTGACATGCACATTATTGAAAAAATACTGAGCTTAAAACTTTTTCAATTTAGCCATCATTGTTATTGTTAAATTTTTTATTATTGCTCAAAATCTTTGTCCTCAAATCTAGGTGTTTAGTATAACAGACTCCTTAGACTCCTTATAGAAATTAAAAATTGAGTATGAACTGAAAATGACAGGAAAAAATTAAAACTGATTGTATTGGTCTTTCAAGTGTTCTACGCTTGAGATTGCATTGAGTAGACATGTGTGAAAAAAAGAAAACACTACTTCCATACGAGGTATTATTTATTTGAAAAAAATACAGTTACAACAGAGTACTCCATCAGTATACAGTTAGTTTTAATTTTCAGTTCTTAATGAGATGAGTTCAATCTGACCTTTGAGTCCATTATTTCTGAAATATTAGGTTCCAAACTTGAAACTTTCATTCTGAAATCCGACCGCATGTCGATCCAATTCCTATATCTTTTTTCACGAAAGACATGGAAGAAAATGCTTGCTCAAACTGATATGTAGTTGCAAATGGAATGATCTTTTTCATTGCCTTATCTCCAAGTTTCTTGTAGTCCTTGCATGCTAATGCCCAGAAGTCTGTAATTTTATCACCGATGAAAATGTTTATCATCGTACCCCAGCTGGACAGATCCACAAGTTGATCTCGCTCTTCTTCAGTGAGGCCTTGGATTTTGTCTATTTCTTCACAGCTGAAGGGATTTTGAATTCATCTGTGGTCAGGGTCAGGTTCAGGGAAATACTCTCTAAAAGTGGTGGCTAGGCTGCATAGATGCTCAGCTACAACGATCTTGATCTGGTCAGGCAAACTCTCCTCTGATGACTCCAAGAATTGTTTTAAAGTAGAAAAGCTAGTTAGTGACTCATTTTCTATCCTTGATGCCCAGATCTGCCACTTTCTGACCATAGCACTAATCTTATCCTCAAGGTTGAACATGTCTACATTTTTTCCTTGTAAACTCAAGTTCAACACATTCAAGTGTTCAAACACAACAGCTAAGTAAGCAACTGAGCAAAGCCAAGGAAATCTAAATGATTAATGGAAAATCTCATATAAAGATGTGAAACAAATACTAACAAAGAGATAGAGGGGCTGGCCAGTACTTACCTCAGCTCAGTACAGCCGATAGATACACAAAAAACAGAACCGAAAATTTACGTTCCTAGCTTTCAGAACAAATGTTCCTTCATCAGACAGGAGAGAGGGGAAAGAAAGGGAAGAGGGGAAAGTGGATTCCGTTACTCACAACCCAGGTTATGAAGCAACAGGGAAAGGAAAACAGGGAGGGTAGCTGTATCCCAAATCTTGGCCTCTTCAAGAGATTTAATTGTTTATTTCATTAACAATTCATTAAGTGTGGTGTTTTCTTCCATTCTGCATACTACTTCGAATTTTTTATAATATATATCAGAAGTGTGACTTTACATGATTTATCCATCTTGTCAGTCACAGCATTATTTGCAAAAATATAAAAGCCTATCATTTGCAAAAATATTTCCTTGCTGGATATCAGTGTTTCTACAGTGGCTCTTGTAGAACAATACATCTCATATTATTATTATTATTATTATTATTATTATTATCTTGGAGCCATTATTCTGCATAACATGGAAGTACATTTTAATTTCATTTAAACTGACATGGATCCATGCCTCATCAATTTTCTTTCTTATATTTTCACTGATCATTGTTTGTTCTGAGGACTGATTCATTTGTCACAATATTATTCCAAAACACATTGTATGGAAAAACACTCTTGTACTTCCACCTAACCATTCTAAAATTTGTGCTCTTACGCCAGGAGTCTGCAAATACCACAGATTTTTGGCTTGTTATTTTCTTCTTTCTAAATCCACTGCTTCAGTGATTGATGATTAATATTGTCTTCATCATTAGTGTCATAATGTTCAAATGTGTGTGAAATCTTAAGGGACATAACTGCTAAGGTCATCAGTGCCTAAGCTTACACACTACTTAATCTAAATTATCCTAAGGACAAGCACACACACCCATGCCCAAGGGAGGACTTGAACCGCCGCCGGGATCAGCCGCACAGTATTAGTGTCATCATCAATGATTAATCGTCTTTGACGTTTCTGTACAGAAAACACAGTGCCATTCCCATCAAGACCATTATAGGCAGAATCTACAAAGTCACTGTCCACAATAACAACGCACTTATCACTATTATCATCAATATTAGATGTTTTTTTTACTGACGTGTGAATGTAACTAACGAGCACACACAACTGAAGTAAGAGGCTACCAAGAACTGTTGACCCAATCATCTTCCTCATGTTGATGTCATTTGTCCCGCATGAAATTCCATGAGCCAGCCTAATACTGTTTATGTGTGAGACACATCAAGCACCATGAGGCAGACTCATGCTTATTGTTTGTAGTCCAACTTCCTTACCATGAATTTCACTCATGGTTGTAGGCCAAGGGGTTAAAAGAGGGTCCTACGTTTCTCTACCTAAAGGAATATTTACAAATATAGTGCCTTCACACTGTTTCAAAGACTGTTTAACTCTATAGAAAGATAATATTTGCACTTGCATACACAGGAATGCCTCTCAAGTAGCTACTTCCAGAAGGCTAGTTTACATTTGACTTTGTCATGAAGCAGTGTGTAGGAAGATGACTGATGAGACCTAACAGCTTTACTGCATAGACTTTCACGTACTGATGAAAAGAATGTGTGTGTGCCCTTGTAGTGTTACCATATCACTTTGGTGAAGTGATGTGTTGTATAAAAACTTTTCAAACTGACAAATGATGATCACCACTAAAAAGGTTCATTTTCATAATGTATTAGATAATCCACTGTTTGGATGTACGGTTTATTTATACACATTATCAGGAGATACAAGCACGCATCTTATCTGCTAGTTGGGCCAACAATAAACATTGTGCCATGTTTTCAGTGCCTGCTGATGAGGCACTTTATCCTTTGCCATGTGTTCATGCCTTGGAGGAGTAGCAGTGACAATGCCTATGACATCAAGGGGGCAGGAGAAAAACAGGGACTCAATTAAAATCTCTTAAATAAAACAGTGTTTTGGACCGCTAGTCCGTATCAATGTACTGCAATGTTCTGCATAATAAAGCACTTTTGTATCACATAATCATCATAAACAGGAGTACAATATATGACACACACTATTCATAAGAAGCATTGTATTGGATGTTGGATTTGTACTCTTAATTTTCAGCAGTAATTGCAGCACTTTGAGAAAAAAAGTCTGATCAGATAATGTTGGCAAGTGTGCTGAAATAATAAGCTGAACAAGATAACATAACAGGAAGTCTCAGCTTTCCATCAGACTTTACTTCGTTGCAGGATATCACAGTGACAAAACTGTGGAAAATTGCATCCTACAGTACATGTGCACTGAAACAACAACTGTTTGCAAATTGTTGGTGAGAAAAATACGTGAAGTGAGGACTGATATGTCTCATTTACAAGTATATATACTTGATATTTAGCTGTATCCCTAAAGACTGTAAAGTCTTCGACATTATACCACAAGGATGCCGATTCTGCTTTCCTCCTAGGGACGGGAGCTCTGAAAGCTACACTGAAACTGCTCTGGGCTTCTCAGCTCTCTACAGGAGGATAACTTGATTTTTATGTCTGGTTAGGACTGTGTTTTTAAGATAGATCAGATCGTATCATACATACAACTTTGAAGACACACGTACAATTGCAAGAATTAGTGCTAGTACGACTCAGTTTATCAGTAATACAATGAATGGTGAGGGAGGTGCAGTAACTTTCTGGTCATTCATTAATTCACAAAGTGGCTACAGCACAGTTACACAGCTTTAAAATAAACAGTCAAAGAAGGATAGCACCAAGGTGCGACATTTACCCACCTAATACCTGTCGCACAATACATAGGTCACTGACATCACCACATTTACAAAAGGAACACTTCTCAGCCATTGTTTATAGAAGTATATTTTACACAAAAGCTCATGTAGCAACCTATAACTACACATTGGTAACAAAAATTCTTTCGTTTTAGTTATTATGTTTACCGTTCGAAAGTTGTTAATTCATGATAATGGCTAAATATACAGTATTCTGAGCCACTAGCTGATTACTAATCATTTTCAAGAGAGTTTTCTTTTTAACTTTTTTAATGAGCTAATAGTTTTATTCATGTGACTGGCATAAAACAACTTATGTGTCTAGGTCTTATAAATGTCATGCACTGACCATTCATGACAACCAGAGCAATAACAAAAATTAAATTGATCTATTATAATTAGTTGTTTAAAGATACATGAATAAAATTCTGCAAATTCTTGGTGGAAATGGCATGATGTTGACCATCTTTTTCTCAAGCAGTTCATTTATGAACAAACATTCATGACTGCAGCAAAAATGTGACCTAAACTTAACCAGCAACAATGTCACACAGTCAATGCAGTGATAACTGTCTATAACAATGTAATGGTGGAGTGAGGAAGTCCTTGTTGTAAATGTCTATAGATTAACTTGAATTTGTCACGTAGGTCACAGTTGTGTTCATTGCAGCATGATCTAGCATCTCTAAATGTTTGGTGAAAACTTTGAAAGACCCTGATCATATACAGAACAGCAAGAATTTTACATTTATGCAAACTGTAAACATAACATAATAAAGTGGCAAATTCTGAAACAAATAAAAGAGACTTCAAATCTAATGGAAAACTTACCATGTATTGTTTAACACTTTTTCTTTTGGCCCAAGTGCCTGAAACATTAAATAATGCTATTTCATAAAAACATAATAATATTTAGTGTAGTATGATACAGAAGTTATAGCCTCTCCTTGTCTTTGTAAAAGTCTAATAAGAAACTTCACTAATCAAAAATACCGCCAACTGAACTATTCCGTTAGTGAGAAAAGTTATAAGTTATTACCTATTGGTGGACACAGGTGTTTAAGAGCTCATTTTCCAGTTCACCAGTTTTAAACTCTGGCCTGCATATTTTAAAGATGTAAACTATATCATAAATACACTTTACAGGAGTGATTCATCAATCTAATGAATAGCTGAATGATGTCATTCAAGTCATACGAGAAAATTGTCAAAATGATATGTAGTCAATTATTTATTTGTCACTGTAGTCACCATCACAAGTTACAGAAGTGCCTTCTGCCATGACATACAACTACACCTTCACTGTAGGTAATTTATTGGAAATATAGCTTCAGTGGAGATACATCTGTGTGTTTTCCATTTAAGAACTATATTTGCTTAATCCAAAATATTTGCCTCCTCAGTGAGGATGCTATTGAAAGCCTCTTAACGAATTTCCAAATATTTGTATTACTATATCAGATTATGAAGGGGAATGAACGGTTTCTTCTCACATCACCCCTAAGTACAGCGTATACCATAACATATGTATCCTTTTGTGCGTGTATGACACGAGGAGACCACTGCAATCCTGCTCATAATGTTACTGACAAGTGTCATTTGTACTAGACAAGATGTTAACCCCTTTCAGGTTCAGTAATGTTCCAAATAAAAACACTACATTTTCATCAGTAAACTACACCATCTAGGTCTACATCTACATAATCTACATCTACATGCACAGTCTGCAAGCCACTGTATGGTATGTGGTGGAGGGTACCTTGTACCACTACTAATCATTCCCTTCCCTGTTCCACTCACAAACAGCAAGGGAAAAGCAATTGTCTATATACCTCTGTATGAGCCATAAGTTCTCTCATCTTCTCTTCATGGTCCTTAATAAGAAATGTATGTTGGGAGCAGTAGAACTGTTCTGCAGCCACCTTCAAACACCAGTTCTCTAAATGTTCTCAATAGTGTTCCACAAAAAGAAAGTCCCCTCCCCTTCACAGTTTCCCATTTGACTCCATGAAGCACCTTTGTAATACTTGCATGTCAATGGAACCTACTGGTAACAAATCTAGCAGCCCATCTCTGAATTGATTCAATGTTTTCCTTTAATCCGACCTGGTCAGCATCCCAAACACTTGGGTAGTGCTCAATAATGGGTCGCATTAGTGTTCTACACACTATCTCTTTTACAAATGAACTGCACTTTCCTAAAATTCTCTCAAAAAACTAAAGTCGACCCTTTGCCGCCCTTACTGAAATTCTTACGTGTTTGTTCCATTTTATACTGCTCTGCAGTGTTACACCTTGATATTTGATTGATCCAACTGTGTGAAGTACTACACTGCTAATGCTGTATTTGAACAATGAGGGATTGTTTCTCCTACTCATCTGCATTAAGTTACATTCTTCTACGTTTAGAGTAAGATGCCGTTCATCACACCAACTAAACATTTTGTAATATGAAAAAGGTTTTACTAATGCAAGCTTTCAGAGCCAGTGGCTCCTGTTTCCAGCAGAAGATCTGAAGGGGAAGAAAGATGGGTGAAGGAAAAGGAACTGGACTGGTTTAAGAAAAGGGGTGGAGTTCAGGAAAGTCACCCAGAACCCTGGGTCAGGGGAAATGTACCAGACTGGACAAGAAGGAAAGGCTGATTGCAGCAAATTGCACCCCAGATGAAATTTGAAAACCTGAGAGCTTAAAGGTGAAAGACAGCAAAATATGGAAGACAGAGATTACTGCTAAAACATTGTGTGCAAGTTAATAAGAGTGAAAACCTAAGTGCATTTTATGTAACAGAAGTGGAAGGGAGACAGAAAAAAAAAAAAAAAAAAAAAAAAACCAGGTCAGAAAATTAAAGATGTAGAAAACTAGAACGGAGTGAAGAAAGGAGAGTTACTGTGAAGAAACATGGAGATGGAGGAAATTAATGTAAATTAAGGAGAGGTAGTGGAAAGAACCAAGGACATATTGTAGTGCTAGTTCCCACCTGCTGAGTTCTGAGAAACTCATGTCTGGAGGAATACGAGGTGCATTCAAGTTCTAAGGCCTCCGATTTTTTTTTCTAATTAACTACTCAACCGAAATCGATGAAACTGGCGTTACTTCTCGACGTAATCGCCCTGCAGACGTACACATTTTTCACAACGCTGATGCCATGATTTCATGGCAGCAGCGAAGGCTTCTTTAGGAGTCTGTTTTGACCACTGGAAAATCACTGAGGCAGTAGCAGCACGGTTGGTGAATGTGCGGCCACGGAGAGTGTCTTTCATTGTTGGAAAAAGCCAAAAGTCACTAGGAGCCAGGTCAGGTGAGCAGGGAGCATGAGGAATCACTTCAAAGTTGTTATCACGAAGAAACTGTTGCGTAACGTTAGCTCGATGTGCGGGTGCGTTGTCTTGGTGAAACAGCACACGCGCAGCCCTTCCCAGACGTTTTTGTTGCAGTGCAGGAAGGAATTTGTTCTTCAAAACATTTTCGTAGGATGCACCTGTTACTGTAGTGCCCTTTGGAACGCAATGGGTAAGGATTACGCCCTCACTGTCCCAGAACATGGACACCATCATTTTTTCAGCACTGACGGTTACCCGAAATTTTTTTGGTGGTGGTGAATCTGTGTGCTTCCATTGAGCTGACTCGTGCTTTGTTTCTGGATTGAAAAAGGGCATCCACGTCTCATCCATTGTCACAACCGATGAAAAGAAAGTCCCATTCATGCTGTCATTGCGTGTCCACATTGCTTGGCATCATGCCACATGGGCAGCCATGTGGTCATCCGTCAGCATTCGTGGCACCCACCTGGATGACACTTTTCGCATTTTCAGGTCGTCATGTAGGATTGTGTGCACAGAACCCACAGAAATGCCAACTCTGGAGGCGATCTGTTCAACAGTCATTCGGTGATCCCCCAAAACAATTCTCTCCATTTTCTCGATCATGTCGTCAGACCGGCTTGTGCGAGCCCGAGGTTGTTTCGGTTTGTTGTCACACGATGTTCTACCTTCATTAAACTGTCGCACCCACGAACGCACTTTCGACACATCCATAACTCCATCACCACATGTCTCCTACAACTGTCGATGAGTTTCAATTGGTTTCACACCACGCAAATTCAGAAAACGAATGATTGCACGCTGTTAAAGTAAGGAAAACGTCGCCATTTTGAGTATTTAAAACAGTTCTCATTCTCGCCACTGGCAGTAAAATTCCATCTGCCGTACGGTGATGCCATCTCTGGGACGTATTGACAATGAATGCGGCCTCATTTTAAAACAATGCGCATGTTTCTATCTCTTTCCAGTCTGGAGAAAAAAAATCGGAGGCCTTAGAACTTGAATGCACCTCGTAATACAGATGGCGTATGTGTGGAATAGGCACCAAGGTCACGACAGTCTTCTTGTAGAGCATGCTCTGCAACAGGATATTGTGTGCTGCCGGTATACATGCACCATCTGTATTCTTCCTCCAGACACCAGTTTCTCAGAACCAAATCCTAACCACAGTTCCAGTGCCTCTTTTCGAGCTGCCTTACACTAAAAACTAGATCCACTGTTGACATTCCTGATCTAAACCCATATTGTTCCCCTCTTAACCTTTCTTCTGTACTCTTTTTTTCCAGACTTTTCTCAAATATCTTGGCAGAATGACACAGCAAAACAACTCCCCTATAATTGTGACAGTTTCCTGCAGGCCTTCTTAAAAACTGGTGCTACAATTCCCTATTGCCAGTCTTCAGGTCTTCCTTCTTTTCATATTGTTCTCGTGGCCTGACAGAGCCATTGCAGCCCAACATTACCATCTCCCTACTTACTGGTCCAGGTGCTTTTCCTGCTTTCATGATGTTTATCCCCTTTTCTATCCGGGTTATATCTATCTCGATATTCTGTACTTTCCCTGGCTCCTCACATTCCTCTTACATACTACCATTCTTGAAAATATTCCTTCACATCATCTTGATTTTCTGTACATTCTCAACTTCCTTTCCTCAGAGGCAATAGGAAACTGCGTAAACCATTTGTAGTGCTAGTCATGCCATCAAATACTCTAAGCTCAAATGGATTCTTAATTTCTTAATAATAGCATTAAAAAAAGCTGCTGGAATGCACTATTTTATAAGGGGCCCTAAGAATCAAATGGGGGAGAGCTCCTGTATCGCTTTAAAGATTCCAGGATGTGTTGTGAGCATAAGATCTCATCATGAAATTTACATACGGAACACTGGTTAATCTGATTACATCAATGAAAAGTTGAGTACCAAATTCTAGAGTGAAGCTGTGTCAATGAGCAGAAAGGTTTCCAACTGCAGTGGAAGATAATGTGAAACAATCAGTGTAGTTTTCCTTGTGATAACCACATAGCTTAAAGTCTCAATTTTAATTTACAATATCCATTCTGATATCAGGGAAAGGGGAAGGGGCAAGCTAGGTCTATATGACATGGAGGTAATTTCGTTAGTGAGACAAACTGGAAGGTTGTGCCCATCATGAGTATTTTTTTATTCCTGAGAGGAAAACAGCTTAATTCTTGGGAAGAATGAATATGACCATGATTACTGTCTCTATAACAGTATCTAAAAATGTGAGAAATGATATTGAGGTGTACGAATCTGCATGTCACATGGTTTTGTCTGTTAAGGAGAATGCTTTCCGCAAAATCTGCATCAGCCAAGTTGAAGCATAAACTGTCTCTGTGTGGTCCCACAAAAGTACTTAACTTTATGATAAACTAAACAATGTTGTGCCAGAGATACCAAACAATGAAAGGTTAATCAATCAGGATGACTTTAGTGAATATTAATAGAGACACAAATTCAGTGGTTGACTTCTATGATCATGAAGAGAAAAACAAACAGTGGGCATCTACTACAAATTTGTGTCAACAATGATACAATCATTTTCAAGAACCTTTATCAGCATCATCAATGTTGTTACAGAGCATGGATTTCACATGACAGCAGGGTTGAAAATGAAACTGGCTTTTTTTTTTTTTGTAAAAAAAAAAAAAAAAAAAAAAAAAAAAAAAAAAAAAAGACACTTGCATACCTCCTCATTCAGTCATAAGATATAGGGCTGAATGGACTAATTAATATCATGCTTGCAGTCACTCAAAGGTCTGGAGACAAAAGTAAGACCAAAAGTTTGGGAATGTACGTAAATCAGAAGAAGTCAACCTTGCAAGCAAGTGGTAGGATAACAGAAATTTTTGGCTCATTTCTCTCCGACACAACACATAGGCTATCACAAGCAAAGGGGTATTGGACTTCTGTAACACTAGAGCCACTTGAAAAGAGAGTCTGTTTAAAGGAACTCGGAAGATAAACAGTGTCAAATGAAGATAAATGGACACACACCGTGAAATGTTACATAATTGACAGCCATGAGGATTCAGTAAATAAATGAAGTACATGGAAAGAGAGACTAACACCTTTTCAAGATACTCTTCCTTCTAGATATAACCTCATATTTGGTGATAAAAAATGAAATGGTAAGCTTTATCTGTGATGGAAAGAAACTTACGAGGTTTTGGAAAAAACAGTGAGACATTATATTTCAAAGATAATAACACTGAGGAACAAGAAACTTCTGTGTATTCTACAACATAAAGGGTCAACTACACTATACTCCAATTATGGTGCATAACATTAAAATAACATGCAAACAAAATTCTGCTACACAGCTTATAACATGATTGAAAACTTATCTACATGCTCAGATACTTCTGGATAAAGTAAGGATTGTTGAAAGTAGAGGAGCATAAGAGCAAGTCATGAGTATAAACAATGATCAAAGAGTGTCAAGAGATTTTTATTTCCTGTTTTACAAAGTTCCTTGATGTAGCGACACAAAGTTTTTCAATTATGTTACATGAAACAATCTATCAGGTATTATGTATTCACATTCATTAAAACAAGGGAAGGTTATGGTTTAATGTCCAGTCAATAATGATGTCATTATATACAAAGCATACAGTCTTGATGGGGAAGGAAACTGACTGTGTCCTTCCCAAAGGAACCTTCTCAACATTTTCGCTAAGCTCCTTAAGGAAACTGTACAAAACCTATATCCATATGGTTGGGTGGGGATTTGAATGGTCAACCACCAATTGTGAGTTCACTGTCTTACAACTGTGCCACCTCACTCAGATTCACATTTTTTGTTATTCTGAAAAGGTTCTCCACAAGAGTAAATTTGTCACAGTAAATATGGATACATATTAGTTTGAAATTTTTAGTATGTTAAAAGGTGTCACTGGAGGTGGTTAATACTTTCACGTACTTCTTTCAACACTTAATAATATAGGCAACTACACTGATGGAAAAAAAATCACAACACCACAAAATGATTAATGTAGAGTAATGAAATTTCAGGAATACACCTGCCTATGTTGATTAATGTTGCACAATCACAGGTTAATGTACGCACGGGATAAGCCATCGCAAATGTGAAATACTGGTACATTAATAACCAACATAACTGCCAGAATGTTGAATGCAAGCATGCGATTGTGCATGCATTGTGTTGTTTAGATGCTGGGTGTCAATTTCTAGGCTCATGTTCCATGCCTGCTGCACTTGGTTGGTCAATACAGGGATGGTTAATGCTGTTTGTGGATAATACTGGAGTTCTCGTAAGATGATGTCTTATAAATGCTTGATTGGAGACAGATCTGGTGATCAAGCAGACAAAGTCAACATTTTGACACTCTGCAGAGCATGTTGGGTTACAACAATAGTATGTGGGTGATGGTTATCCTATTGGACCCCCCCCCCCCCCCCCCCCCCCCGGAATGCTTTTTACGAATGGTAGCAAAACAAGTTGAATCACCAGACAACGTACAAATTTGTAGTCAGGGTGCTTGGGATAACCATGGAAGTGGTGCTGCTATCATACATAACTTCATCCCAGATTTTAACTCCAAGTGCAGGCCCAGTGTGTCCAGCACACAAGACAGGTTGGTTACAGGCCCTCAATTGGCCTCCTCCTAAACAACACATGGTGATCACTGGCACTGAGGCAGAACCAGCTTTCTTCATAAAACACGACAGATCGTCTCGCTCGGATCCGTCCTTCAAGTCACCGATTTGCAACAGTTCGTTGCATCATTGTGGTGCCAAGTGCTGCTCAAATTGCGGCTGCAGATGCAGTATGATGCAGCAGGACCATACACCAACCATGATGGTCTTCGCTCTTGATAATTTCACATGGATATCCACAGCCCAATCTTCTTCCAAACATACACTCCCATGACCACCATTGCCAGCTACATTCCTGCGAAGCCTTTCTGCAGTTTCACAGAAGGAACATACAGCTCCTCTTAACCCTCATTCAAACTCAGTGACATGTTGATAAAGGTGTCTTTATTGCATTAAAGGCATTCTTGATTAACATCAACACACCATGTCCTATCTCGAAAGGCAACTAACACTCTTGAGTGTTACAGTGTGTACTTAAGCACACCTAATTTGTATCATCATAGTGGCACTACCAGTGCCACTCTTATGCAACTGGAACAAAATTTTAATAGACATTGTCTTTCAGTTGTAGAAACATGACTACCAACTTTCATTTATGTTGCACAGTTCCTCCTTGGTGTTGCCATTTTTCCCTGTCAGTGTATAAAAAGGGGGTAGTAAATTTATAGTGCACTGAGGAAGATTGCCATAAAATAACTACCAAAGGCAACCAATGTTCTTCATTCTTTTTTGTAGCTCCAAAGCCTGGACAAACAAGACAAGTGATCAAATTTGCAATAATGGCTTTGTACTTTTGCGTTAATATAGGGTGTTAAACTTATTCTAAACTGAAAGAAGGACAAACACAATATTCTTCTTGGCTCTGCAGCTGGGAATGCAATCATTTGAACACAATATGTTGGTGGTAGAGGTGGCTGCTATCTTCAGGTGAGAATGTTATATGCTAATCTTGCTGGAACTGATTGATACCGCCGAACAGCCATCCTTTTATATGCCACAGAATGCCAACAGTGCATGCACCAGAAATTGTCACTGCTGCCACCTACCACAAGTGAACAAACAGTACACAAGGGCCTCAGGAATGAGAGCTGACAGAAATGTATAAATCACTATCACATAATACTGTCAATGTATTTTGCCACAAAAGTCAGTTACTGCTGGTTTCTTAACATTGGATGAAACAGGTCTCCATATCTTGCTCGAATGGTATAACCTACATAGTGAATTTGATGCTAGGAGGTAGAAAATTAATATGATCCAGGAAATGGTTCAGGGCATTTTTTCTATTTGGCCGTACCATACTTGTACCATCCATGTACCTCCAAAAAAGGTAAGACAGACATTCATGGTTGTGGATTTGTTTCAGGTGAAGAGGTGCATGCCTGGATACAATTATTGTTCTGTGGGCAACCAAAAACATTATTCCATGAAGACATTTTCCATCTAGTCTAATAATGGGATAAATTTATTAGTAGTTATGCTGATTACTTTTGAAATAATATACAGTTTTGATTACTTTTGAAATAATGTACAGTTCACTTTCTTCTTCTCCATCTGCCTCATTTTCATTTGACCACACCTTTTATATGTTATAATGTAAGATGTGCTGTTGAGTCATTTTCAGAGAAGTTGGCTACCTGTGATCTGGGTGATTGGATCTTCCAAAGAGGGAGGCATGTTGTACTAGAGCTTCATTACTTGGCATAGCTGAGATAGCAAAAAGATGTGAGCATGGACTGATGTAAGAACTATCAGGGAAGCAGGGCTGGAGGAGGCCAGCTAGATGTTCTAGCATAAGATGCTACATGAGGGGCAACAATGACACTGCAGGAATCCTCAACATGGTGTTGTGGTAAGTGAAGCCGTCACACCTTCAAGCCCTGACAGCACAGCCAGGGCTGTAATACTGACACAGCGGAAAGACAGAAGCCACTTTAGCAGTGGTGACCTGACTGCCACACACTCAGGCCATGTGCCCTGCATGGATCTGTGTGCCAGTGCCTGCCAGCACAGTTACCTTCCTCAAGAGCTGGCACAGCTGCCTGTCATTCAGGCTGGAACTGACTCCATTTCTCCACTGCTGGAACGCTTACGGCACGGCACTGTCCCACAACAGCCTGTTATGCTGTGCCAACGAAGACAGTACACCGATTTCAACACCCTTAATACGCAAGAATCATGTTACGGGCTTTCAAATTAAACTAATTATGGTGTGACGGCCCTCAACTATGTACCCTCAGACACAGAGTTGAAATATTAAAAGTTTTGGCTAGTTTTGTTGTCCAGGGGCTGGGATACGTAGTTGCCGCATTACAAGCCAAATACTGCTGAGTCTATAGTATACAATATAAATATACAAATGAATTGAATGGTCAAAGATTCCTATCACCCGGCAGTTGCGATTTTTGGACATAACATAGATATTCATAAATGAAAGATTGGAATTAAATAAATTCTGCAGGTGCTATTTTTAAAACTTTAAATGATGAGTACGATAGCAAAAGTACCTTTAAGAATGCCCTTTATTACTGTAAAACACTTATAGATGTTGATGGTCCGGCAATTAAATAAAATATAAGTTGAATAACAGGGAAACAATAGATTCCTACTTCACGTAATTAGTTATGAACAACAACATAGCTCATGAGATATTCACTTCTAAACACATAGTAAGTCTTCACTGCAGAAGCCATGTAAATCTCACAAGTGCACAAGTCGGCACTACGAACTATTTCTATCTCTGTGCGCATGCACAAAACTCCACTCTTCAGCGTAGTTCCTACGACCAGCTGTCGCGTCTACCCATCCAGCACTTTCCCACGACCGTGCGTCCTTTCCGCCATACTGTCCAGGACTCTCTCGTGTCCTCTCCTGTACTATCCAGAACTACCCTCTTCCATACAGTCTCTCCACGTGTCCTTTTTTGGAACGATCGCTGTGACTGGCTAGAGCACTCCCACCTTGTCTCCAAGCCAACGCACACTCACAAACATAATGAAACACATTCAAAATATCGGATTTACATTTAAATAACTTGAAATTCAATAAATATTCCTACGGCTGGACAATAAACACACTCTACCACACATTATTAAAGACATAAACAAACTAAATAAACTTATATCAAAGGAACAGAAGTAAGCCAGTAGCCTAATGTCTCTGTGCTCTCTAAAACACAGTAAATAATTGACCAATTTCTTCATGAATAGTATATATCAGATATAAACAATGACATAGATGAATAAATATATTTATAAGCCTGCAGCTACCATTTTTTTCGTGGAACTGTGGAGTACTTACGGCCTGACGCAATCGATAGTAATCGGCCACTTTGACCTCTAATAACTCAAGTACTATTCAAGTTACATGCATCTAATTCATACCAATTTAGGTTTACAGTAATAGCTTTATAAAGACATGTCGATCGACAAAATCAGATGAACCGTTTAGATTTTGGAAATTTGTTGCTGGGTGTTACTTGTGTAATTTATCATCAGATACTAAACCTTAAACTAATAAAGATATTAAAAATCTGATTACACAGTAAGAATTGTCGTGCAAATAATGGTAATGTACATGTTTCTTTTTGAGGCATCATGATTCCTCCGGCTATTATTAATTTCTATATGAACTGCGAAATGTCTGCCATTATGGCTTCACAAAGTCCACCATCTCCCGTACAGAAGGGATCACATGTTAGCAAAGATCACAGTAACGTGTGCCATTCACACTGCATGTCTTTGGTCTATGGGGTTCGAGTTCCTCAAGGAAAAATGGATCAATCGTTAACTATGCTATGAAGACACACGGCACAGTGACATGTTCACTATGCAAGGGAACTTCATGAATGTCTGTTGGCAATGATGATCCCAAAATCTGACATTTATGAGAGTTTATGCCTCAATGAGGATAACGTATTCTTCATTACTCCACAAAATGTGCCAAGGATACATGTCCTAAATTTCAGTCCTTGCAAGAAACATAAGAGCAAAGTCTACTCGGATATCTGCGTCACGTGGCACATGTTGGTGGGTATTTGAAGTTTGTACAGTTATCATTTCACAATTGTTCACACCACTTTCTGAACAGTGAACCACAGACTGTTCAGTTGCCATGCGACAGCTTGAAGACTGCACATTGCATCCAGTATTCTCAGCCATGGCAGCAGTATCTTCTTCAACAATTTGTGGTGCAATTGACCGTTGGCCTCCCCCAGGAGCAAACCAAATCATTAGCCGATCATTCCAAACTGCGAAAACACCAAGATCACCTGATCTGAACAATCTCATGTGGAAATTAAAATGTGTTTCTTTTAATGGTTTATCTATTATTTCTCTTCTGCATGTCCTTGCGAATTTTTGAACAAAGTTTCATTTTCTTATGATCACTTACTTTTCATGTAAGCTCTCTCAAGCAGCAAACATTTAATTACAACCATGCTATATAATAAATTGGTTGAGCAGAAACTTGTCTAATTAACACTGAAGTTATAGAAACCCCTACCCAACAATCTCTCACCCTCACCACCCCACCCATCATCTATACCCCCATTACCCAACTTAACAAAGATTGCTACTCCTGTCAGACGCAATGGAAATAGTGTGTGTGTGTGTGTGGGGGGGGGGGGGGGGCACACATGCATGCATGAGAGAGAGAGAGAGAGAGTTTTTCTTTTGTCTGCATCTGATGAAGGACTAAATCTGATAGCCAGATAATAACTAGCAGTCTTCTTGAATGGGCCTGTCTGCCACTCCCTCTACATGGTGAGTAACATTCCACCCAGTTCCTTAGCATTACTTGTGAGTCTGGGACCCTTCCCTAGTAAAATTATAGAAGAGACATAACAGATACTAAATACAACACTTTTCATCAAAGTTAACTTAGTAAGTGCAATAGTGTCTGAAATATGGTCATCAGACTACAGTGACAGATGTTGTAAGACAGGTGTTGTGAAAAGTTAATTTTCATAACTGGAAGTGTCACTTTTATTAAAATATTCTAAATTATTATGCTGTGGCTAGACAAATTTCTTATTGAAATCCAATGTTTTATTCACATCTGCAGATGACATTTTGACAGGGAGTTGTAGCTTTTGTGAGTGTCTGACATGCACCATGGCTTGCCACTGAATGAAGTAAAATTCTGATTCCAAATACTCTCACACAGAGGTATAACACCATATGTTTTGAAAACTCTAGCACAACTGGCAGTTGTTGGTACCTGTGATCTGCTATTATTATCACCACATGGTACACATTTTTGGTACTGAAATCCAGGTATCATTCAGTTTTACATCCTCCTCCTCCTCCTCCTCCTAATATCTATGACCCCTCTAAAGATCCTCTCATAAGTCTCCATCTTCTTCAGCACCAGAATCCAGATACTATTTAGTTTTCTATCCCCTTCTTTCCATTTAAAATTACTGAGATATTTAGTAACCTCTATGACTTCTCTGTACAGCCTCTCACAGTATCCACTTATAGCTACCGATAACTGAATATCACAGTAAGATTACAAGCTTATTAGATCTGCAAGTATACAGGAAGCTGAATTGGGACACAAATGGCAATGTTCTTAGAACTGTGACATGGATGATAAAAAAATCCACCTCAATTAGAGTGGGCAGCAAAGTCTGTTCAATTCAGTTGTGCAACCACCTAGGCTTTATAGGCTGCCAAAGATTCACAAGGAGGATGGCCCTCCAAGACATACAGTACATGCCACTGGTTCATCCAACTATTTTGGCTGCCAAGTTCTTGACAAAATTATTACAACCATTCATAGACCAACTGGATTCTTAGATCAAGAATTCGGTGCATTTTATTTGGCATAGTGGTCCAGGCAGAGGACGTGTTAGTCAGTTTGATGGTGTATCATTGTTTACCATGGGTCCACTTAATGACATGTTGGAACAACTGAATCATGTTTTTTTTGTGCAAATATTGCAGAACTGTTTAAATATCATCTGATGACAACAAATGGAAAAATGGTTTTTCCAGACAGACAGCTGGTGTGGCTATCAGGAGCACCTTAAGCCTGGTGATAGTAAATTTCTTCAAGGAAAAATCTGAACAACTGGTGTAACTAATTAGGAACTGCCAATAAAGTACCAAATAGATGGTTCCATTATGCGGACAACATGTTTGTGCAGTGGAGACATGTCAGAGAGGAACTATGTTGTTTTCTTGAACATCTTAATGAGATTATTCTGAAGATTCAGTTCACTATCGAGAAGTGGGTAGACAACTGATTGCATTTCCTTGATATAATAGTCTTCAAGACAGAAGATGGTAGTTTGGCCCATATTGTATACTGAAAATTCATGCATATCTCACCAATCGCTGTCAAAAAATGGACAGTCATCCACTAAGATAAAATCAGCATTAAGACTGCCATGCAAATATCATATGGATGAACAGGTATCTGCAAAATCTAAGTTCTTCCTGTAGTTCATTAAAGACTTTTTTAAGTTATCAGTTTTCTGACTGGTGATGTGGCCCACTACTAGCTCCTTTCCTGTGCCAACCTCTTCATGTCAGAGTAGCACTTGCAACATACTTTCTCCATTATTTCTCATGTATATTTCAATCTCTGTTTTTACACTTTACAGCTCCGTCCAGGATCATGAAAGTTATTCCTCAACATCTTAACCCAACTCTTATCAATCATTGTTTCTTCTTACCAGTGTTTCCCACAAATTCCTTTCTTCACCAATTCTGTGGAGAACCTTGTCATTTTTTACCATTCCACATCATTTTCAACATTCTTCTGGCCCAGAACATCTTAAATTATTCAATTCTTTTCTGTTATCATTTCCCCATAGTCCATGATTCACCACCACACAATGCTGTTCTCTAAACATACATTCTTCGAAATTTCTTGCTCAAATTGAGGACAATGTTTGATACTAGTAGACTTCTCTTAGCCATGAATGCCTCTATTGTTGTATTAGTTTGTGTTTTATGTCCTCCTTGATTCATCCGTCATGGGTTATCTCGCTTCCAGGGTAGCAGGATTCCTTAACTACCTCTATTTCATGATCACCTATTTTGATATTAAGTTTCTCATTAGTCTCATTTCTGCTACTTCTCATTACTTTCATCATTATTCAGTTTATTCTCAATCCATATTCTGTATCCACACTGTTCATTCCATTCAACAGAACCTGTAATTTTTCTTCACTTTCACTGGGGATAACAATGTCATCAGCAAATCTTATCACTGATGTCCTTTCATCCTGAATTTTAATCTCACTCTTGAACCTTTCTTTTATTTTCATCACTGCTTCTTCAGTGTACAGATTGTAGGGCAGGGGCAAAAGACCATTTCCTTGTCTTAAATCCTTTCTAATCTGAGCATTTCGTTCTTGGACTTCAGTTCTCATTTTGTATTCTTGGGTCTTGTACATAATGTATAATACTCATCTTCACCTGTAGTTTACTCCTATTTTTCTCTGAATTTTGAACATCTTGCACAGTTTTACATAACCAAACATTTTTTCAAGGTTGGCAAATCCTATGAATGTCCTTTGATTTTACTTCAGGCTCACTTCCATTATCAAGCACAACATTAGGACTGCCTCTCTGGTACCTTAAACTTTCCTCACACCCCATATCCTCAATTTTCTTTTCCATTATTCTGAATATTGTTCTTGTCAGCAACTTGGATGCATGAGATGTTGTGCTGATTGTGGGATAGTTCTGGCACTTACCTGCTTATTATCTCCAGAATTGTCTGGATGATATTTTTCCAGAAGTCTGATGGTTTGATGCCAGTCTCATAGATTCTGCATATCAACTTTAATTTAATATGGTCGCCACTTCTCACAATGGTTTTAGACATCCCAATAGAATGTGATATATTCCTCCTGCCTTCTTTGATCCCAAATCTTCCACAGCTCTTTTAAATTCTGACTGATGGGATGTCAAAACTCTTCTCTATGACTCCAGTTTCTTCCTGTATCTCACCATCAAACAATTCCTCCCCCTCATAGATGCCTTCAATGTAGTCTTTTCCAGCTATCCAGTCTCTCCTCTGCACTTAAAAGAGAACTCCCTTGCACTCTTAATGTTGTCTCCCTTGCTTTTAATTTCACCAAAGATTGTTTTGACTTTTCTATTTGCTGAGCCATTCCTTCTGATCATCATTTTTCATTTTTCCTGCAGCCATTATAGCTAGGCTTCACTGCACCAACTGTTAATTCCATTCCCAGGTGATTTATATTCCTATATTCCTTCTTTCATTAACCAATTAAAGTATTTCTTTTGTTATTCAAGGTTTCTTTGGAGTTACATTTCTGAGTGCTCTACATAGAGATGTTCAGATGTTCACTGCTCCTCTACTGAAGTGCCAGCTATAGCAATTCTTATCACAGTATACACATCATTAGTGAATTTGAAATGTATCTCATCCTCCCTCAGCACTTCAGTATCCCACTTCTTTCCACATTGATGCTTCAGGATGATACTAAAATTCCAGTCCACACTTCATCATTACTAAATTGTGCCATGAGTTTATACCTGCTACTGGGTATGCCTTACACTCCAATATATGAGTTTGGAATCTCTGTCGGATCGTGATGTAACCCAGCTCAAATCTTCCCATGTTGGGCCTTTTCCAAATACACCACCTCCTTTTTGAGGTTCTTAAATAGAGTATTGACTATTATCAGCTGAAATGTATTGCAGAACTTGATAAGTCTTTTTCCTCTCTCATTCCAATTACCAAGTCCATATTATCTTGCAACCATTTCTTTTACTCCTTCCTTGCTCCAAAACTGCATTCCAGTCCCCCATGATTAGTTTACTTACATCTCCCTTTATCTACTGAATTACCCATTCAGTAACCTCCTATACTTCCTTACTTCCCTCTCCGCTGGTGACATTGGCATGTATACCTGAACTATTGGTGGAGGCACTGGTTTGTTGTCAATTCTGATGAGAACAACCCTACCACTGAAGATTCACAGAGCACACACTCTGCCATACCTTCCTATTCATAAAGAATTCTACTCCCATTATGCCTTTTTCTGCTGCTGTTTATGCTACCCTATATTCACCTAATCAGAAACCTTCCTTCTCATCATTCTTCTTCACTGACCCCAGTATAGATTGAGCCTTATCACTCCAGTTCACATCCCAACTCACAGAATGTTTCCTGTCCATTGGTTATTCTGTCTTTTCCCCATTGTTACCTCCCCCTTGGCAATTTCCTCTTGGAGATTTGAATGGAGGACTAATCTGAAATCTTTTGCCAATGGAAACATTGTCACAACACTTTTTTTAAATTGCAGGCCCCATGTCCTGTGAGTTCCTATTGTGTGTCTTTAATGTAGTAATTTCCACTGCCTCCTACATCCTCAGTCATCTGTCACTACTGATTCATACGTCTTTTAGGAGCAGTTTCCTAACCTCTGTCAGCTCCTCCATCCTCTTTGACAAGTCTGTTTGCAGAATAAGAGTGACTGCTTATACCAGAAGTTTTCAATAGCCATTGCTGCCAATTTTTTTCAAAGTTTAAAAAGTGGCTGGGTTTGGACTTGGGACCCAGGACATTTTTGTTATTAGTCAAAGATGCTATGCCACAACACAGGACTCCAGTCTACTACTGATTGCATACAAAAGATCTTGACAAAACAGAATATTACTGTAGTTTGCAAATTCTCCCAGAAGATAAAATAATTGGCCAAGGATGCTCTCAAACTGCCGCAAAAAGCTTGAATTTACAGGATGCTGTATAGTCGTGGCGACATGAACATGAGTACTACTAAAAGAAATGGATAAAAACAACCAGAATAAACAAAGGCAACCACAGAAAGGGAAAAAAGGCAGATAAGCTATTGTGGAACATGGATACCATGAAATGCTACACAGAGAAGCCATGGAGATTAATAAACATCCCAATATTTTTTATCAGAAGGAGGAAGGTGTGAAACTCAATGATATCTGGATTATGGTGATGAAGTAATTGTGTAGTGGTCTCCCACCATGATCCTGTGTGATGTCACACAAGCCACGTGTACACTGGACCTTCAAGAAAGCTAAAACTCCCCTTGACAGTGTCCTATGCTGCTGGGGACAAAACATTGGGTATGAACAAGGAATTCATCCAACCATGGTGTAATGGCCTGGGATATTTTATTAAGTGTAAGACAGGTGTTGTCCATCACAGAGCGATTACCTGTCCAAATTTTTAATATGTATTGTGATGAGGGTACAATGACTACAAATGAGAGAAATGTAAATACATACAGACGCTTACCAACAGCCATTCTTTCTACACACCATTCACAAATGAAACTGATACAATGGAACACGGTACTGGTACATGAAGTATCATTCACCACACGTCAAAATGGTCTGTTAGCATGGACGTATATGCATGTACCAGAATGACAAATATACCACAAAGGAATGGTTTGGAGGTCTCTATTTACAAATTTGCTTCTTGAAAGTCTTGAAGTTACAACGTATACCACTATAAGGCAAATTGTGTATCATAAAGATTTCTAAAATTCTGTCTCAGATAAAATCAGAATTACTTTAAAATATTTTGTAGTTCTGTTATTTATAACACATTATATATTCTAAAATGACCCTTATGAATAAACGTAGGGTGTTTCATATATAAAAATTTAATAATAAATTTCATATGTACTATCATCTATTACTGCCTCAATGTGAAGCTCCACATTACTTACTTCGTCCTCTTTGATTTCAATTTGGAGCATCTCCAACGGGTGGCCTGTTTCTGGTGCCTGCAAGAGAAGCAATGCAAATGATAGTACCTGCACAATTTCGGCATGTAATGGCTATGATTAACTGAGTATGGCTAAGCAGGTATGGCTAGAGGACAAATGTAAGGATGTAGAGGCTTATCTCACTAGGGGTAAGATAGATACTGCCTACAGGAAAATTAAAGAGACCTTTGGAGAAAAGAGAACCACTTGTATGAATATCAAGGGCTCAGATGGAAACCCAGTTCTAAGCAAAGAAGGGAAAGCAGAAAGGTGGAAGGAGTATATAGAGGGACTATACAAGGGTGATGTTCTTGAGGACAATATTATGGAAATGGAAGAGGATGTAGATGAAGATGAAATGGGAGATATGATACTGCGTGAAGAATTTGATAGAGCACTGAAAGACCTAAGTCGAAACAAGGCCCCGGGAGTAGACAACATTCCATTAGAACTACTGACAGCCTTGGGAGAGCCAGTCCTGACAAAACTCTACCATCTGGTGAGCAAAATGTATGAGACAGGCGAAATACCCTCAGACTTCCAGAAGAATATAATAATTCCAATCCCAAAGAAAGCAGGCGTTGACAGATGTGAAAATTACCGAACTGTCAGTTTAATAAGTCACGGCTGCAAAATACTAACGCGAATTCTGTACAGACGAATGGAAAAACTGGTAGAAGCCGATCTCGGGGAAGATCAGTTTGGATTCCGTAGAAATATGGGAACACGTGAGGCAATACTGACCCTACGACTTATCTTAGAAGCTAGATTAAGAAAAGGCAAACCTACGTTTCTAGCATTTGTAGACTTGGAGAAAGCTTTTGACAATGTTGACTGGAATAATCTCTTTCAAATTCTGAAGGTGGCAGGGGTAAAATACAGGGAGCGAAAGACTACTTACAATTTGTACAGAAACCAGATAGCAGTTATAAGAGTCGAGGGACATGAAAGGGAAGCAGTGGTTGGGAAGGGAGTGAGACAGGGTTGTAGCCTCTCCCCGATGTTATTCAATCTGTATATTGAGCAAGCAGTAAAGGAAACAAAAGAAAAATTTGGAGTAGGTATTAAAATCCATGGAGAAAAAATAAAAACTTTAAGGTTCGCTGATGGCATTGTAATTCTGTCAGAGATAGCAAAGGACTTGGAAGAGCAGTTGAACGGAATGGACAGTGTCTTGAAAGGAGGATATAAGATGAACATCAACAAAAGCAAAACGAGAATAATGGAATGTAGTCTAGTTAACTTGGGCGATGCTGAGGGAATTAGATTAGGAAATGTGACACTTATAGTAGTAAATGAGTTTTGCTATTTGGGGAGCAAAGTAACTGATGATGGTCGAAGTAGAGAGGATATAAAATGTAGACTGGCAATGGCAAGGAAAGCGTTTCTGAAGAAGAGAAATTTGTTAACATCGATTATACACTCCTGGAAATTGAAATAAGAACACCGTGAATTCATTGTCCCAGGAAGGGGAAACTTTATTGACACATTCCTGGGGTCAGATACATCACATGATCACACTGACAGAGCCACAGGCACATAGACACAGGCAACAGAGCATGCACAATGTCGGCACTAGTACAGTGTATATCCACCTTTCGCAGCAATGCAGGCTGCTATTCTCCCATGGAGACGATCGTAGAGATGCTGGATGTAGTCCTGTGGAACGGCTTGCCATGCCATTTCCACCTGGCGCCTCAGTTGGACCAGCGTTCGTGCTGGACGTGCAGACCGCGTGAGACGACGCTTCATCCAGTCCCAAACATGCTCACTGGGGGACAGATCCGGAGATCTTGCTGGCCAGGGTAGTTGACTTACACCTTCTAGAGCACGTTGGGTGGCACGGGATACATGCGGACGTGCATTGTCCTGTTGGAACAGCAAGTTCCCTTGCCGGTCTAGGAATGGTAGAACGATGGGTTCGATGACGGTTTGGATGTACCATGCACTATTCAGTGTCCCCTCGACGATCACCAGTGGTGTACGGCCAGTGTAGGAGATCGCTCCCCACACCATGATGCCGGGTGTTGACCCTGTGTGCCTCGGTCGTATGCAGTCCTGATTGTGGCGCTCACCTGCACGGCGCCAAACACGCATACGACCATCATTGGCACCAAGGCAGAAGCGACTCTCATCGCTGAAGACGACACGTCTCCATTCGTCCCTCCATTCATGCCTGTCGCGACACCACTGGAGGCGGGTTGCACGATGTTGGGGCGTGAGCGGAAGACGGCCTAACGGTGTGCGGGACCGTAGCCCAGCTTCATGGAGACGGTTGCGAATGGTCCTCGCCGATACCCCAGGAGCAACAGTGTCCCTAATTTGCTGGGAAGTGGCGGTGCGGTCCCCTACGGCACTGCGTAGGATCCTACGGTCTTGGCGTGCATCCGTGCGTCGCTGCGGTCCGGTCCCAGGTCGATGGGCACGTGCACCTTCCGCCGACCACTGGCGACAACATCGATGTACTGTGGAGACCTCACGCCCCACGTGTTGAGCAATTCGGCGGTACGTCCACCCGGCCTCCCGCATGCCCACTATACGCCCTCGCTCAAAGTCCGTCAACTGCACATACGGTTCACGTCCACACTGTCGCGGCATGCTACCAGTGTTAAAGACTACGATGGAGCTCCGTATGCCACGGCAAACTGGGTGACACTGACGGCGGCGGTGCACAAATGCTGCGCAGCTAGCGCCATTCGACGGCCAACACCGCGGTTCCTGGTGTGTCCGCTGTGCCGTGCGTGTGATCATTGCTTGTACAGCCCTCTTGCAGTGTCCGGAGCAAGTATGGTGGGTCTGACACACCGGTGTCAATGTGTTCTTTTTTCCATTTCCAGGAGTGTAGATTTAAGTGTCAGGAAGTCGTTTCTGAAAGTATTTGTATGGAGTTTAGCCATGTATGGAAGTGAAACATGGACAACAAATAGTTTGGACAAGAAGAGAATAGAAGCCTTTGAAATGTGGTGCTACAGAAGAATGCTGAAGATTAGATGGGTAGATCACGTAACTAATGAGGAAGTATTGAATAGGATTGGGGAGAAGAGGAGTTTGTGGCACAACTTGACTAGAAGAAGGGATCGGTTGGTAGGACATGTTCTGAGGCATCAAGGGATCACCAATTTAGTACTGGAGGGCAGCGTGGAGGGTAAAAATTGTAGAGGGAGACCAAGAGATGAATACACTAAACAGATTCAGAAGGATGTAGGCTGCAGTACGTATTGGGAGATGAAGAAGCTTGCACAGGATAGAGTAGCATGGAGAGCTGCATCAAACCAGTCTCAGGACTGAAGACCACAACAACAACAACTGAGTATCCTTGTGTCTATGTGATAAATTAACAATAAGAAACAATAAAAAAGCTCTCAATCACACAGATATGCAATAAACACACAAGTTATATCTTATGCTTAACTTCTACAGTATTACGGGCATAAATAACAGACTGAGGCACAATTCAAAAGCATAGTATCATTTTCAATGAAGTGTAACACACTTCGCTTAGTACATGTGCTCAGCAGCTTCATGTGGTTGGTTAGCCTTATAACCTCATGTTGTTTGTTTTAATGTTTTAATCCTGAAAGCACAATATTAGCAATTCTGCAGACAGCAAAGTTTGCTGCAGGAACAGAATTTGCAATGTCTGAGGACATAATGCTGCTGAAACTCACTGTCTGGTGTATGAAACATATAGACATATCACTACAAAGTTATATATATAGTAAGGGAAGTTCATCTCCTCATGCATAGAAGAAGGATGCACAGAGAGCTGTAACATAACAGAAAATATCATTCACACTAGCTTTCCATCACTAGCTCTTTTTCTACCAATAGGACACACATTCAAACCCATAACTACACAGACACCCAAATGCACACTCCCTTTGCCATGGCAAGACTAATTATTGATCATTAATTATTGAAAGCAGTTGCCTGACCTGATGGGGGTGTAAAGGGGTAGGGAAGGATGCAATGAGTGAGCAGTGGGAAAGATGCAGGTTTTTGGACAGATGACTTCATGGCCACACAACGAGATGAAAGAAGCACGGAGAGTATAACAAAAAGACATTCAGAAGCCCTTCTCCCTTGTCCCCCCTCTCACTTTCTTCCTCTCCATCTTCATCTTCCTCTTCCTCTCCCCCCCCCCCCTTTTCAGTCCCCCCTCTTCCTACATCTCTTTTTGTTGTGACCTCTGTGCTGTTTTTTGTTATGTGCTACTGTGGTCCACTATCAACCTGCTGTAGGTGGGTGGTTGCCTTCTCTGTGTCTTATGTACTGCTCCATCTAGGAAATTCCATTAATATCACACATTGCCAGTTCCTCTGTCTTCCTCTACATACCTTTTTACTTGTGACCTGTCTCACTTTATTTATGTACAACTCTTTGTCTATTCTTTATTCCTTAATTTTTTATACTTCCTTCTGCTCTATGTACCTGCCTTCAGTCCACATACCTGCCACCCTCTGTCGGGTGGTTTGAATGCCTGCTGTTGTAACGGCCCACCACACTACACAGTGCTGTGCTACAACTCCCTACTCTCACGGTGACATCCACATTTCGAAAATTTAATTCCAGTGCAGTTTTTAAGATTATTTTCCTCCATCGACTCGTACTACCTAACTTGACTGTCAGTAGTTTGCACTTGTTTGTTTATGATCTCCCTGTGAGATTGTGTACATTTCTTTACAATCACATGTTTCTTCCTGTCACACATATCAGTTTCTGATTGATCTTATTTATTTATGAGAACATCCACTACTTCCTGCAACTTTCAAACATCATCTGATCTTCCTACAAAGCCCTCTATATACTGCCATCATTTATTTTTGTTATAATACTGCACCCAGAAATTTTCATCATCTTATTTTTCACCTTTTTGAACAAATTTTCTGTTACTCCTTTTGTCCTCCACCCATCCACCATCCAACCATGAATCCCTGCTCACTCTACCTTCACCAATTCCAAAAACTCTCCTTTGCCCTTACAAAACTCCAATCACATACACACTTTCTAAAATCTTATCTGGAACATGGTATCCCACCTAATGAACTTACCATTAAAATTGACACCTCAGGCTGTCACCCACCCTACAACAAGAACCTTCACCTTTTCCAATTCCATCAGACCCTCACCCTCACCAATTTGATGTTTCATAATCATACAACCCAAGCTCAAATCATACTTGACAGCCTATACTCCTTTCACAAAATATTTTTACTCTGTGACACCAACTAACTGGCTGCTTATCACTGCAATAGAAACTCTTGCCCTCTTACAGTTGGAACAGCATTCACAGCACTGTCTGAGGAAGCTGTCCCAGTTACTCCCGGCTTATGCCCACATGGGCTAACTATAGCCAAGTAAAAGCCTACCACTCTGACCAGAACCACATTAACCCTCTATAGCTCCCTGAGCTCCCAGACCATGCTTAATTTTTTTAAGGGCACAAAAACAACTAGGGTCATACGCGCCAATTTCAAAACTGTGAAACATGAAGACAAAGAGAGCAGTTAAAAATGACTACATGTCAATCCCAATTGATGGAAGAGAAGACAACTAAAAAATGGGACGCAGAGAGAGGTCTATAAAACACACCCATAGAGAAATGGACGTCCAGAACTAAAAATTAAATGGCCTTCGCCGTATTGCTACAATGAATAAAAAGTAAAACATGGTCGACAGCCCACGAGTCATTTGCTAAAACAGTCAATAACTCAGACAGCAAACCCAAGAGGGAAAGTAAGCGGTTAAAAAATGGGCATTCCACCAGGAAATGGTGGACAGTCAAAAGTTGGGTGCAATGTGCACAAAGTGGTGTGGGAGTGCTACTTAACAAATGACAAAAGCTAAAAAGGCAGTGCCCAATATGCAACTTAGTCAAAATGACCTCCTTGCAGTGGAAGGGCCGAGAGAAGGTCATCCAAGCCGCTGGTAGTGGCCTAATAACCTGGAGATTATTCCCATGAAGGGAGGACCAGCAGCGAGGCCAGAGTGCACCACCCCCTGACAAATGGCAACACAGAGATCATCATAGAGAATATAAGAACTAGTGGGCTGAGGCACGAGGACTGCAGCCTTGGCAGCAGTGTCAGCAGCCTCATTTTCCATCAAGAGTGAGAAGGTGACAGTTTTCCTGGACCTGTTGCACTGAGGGATGGGCAGTGTACAGTGCACATAGGCCTTGAAGGGCACTGAGAGATGTTGATGATGATGATGATGATGATGATGATGATGTTTGGTTTGTGGGGCGCTCAACTGCGCAGTTATCAGCGCCCGTACAAATTCCCAACCTTCGCTCAGTCCAAACTCGCTACTTTCAGGAATGATGATGAAATGATGAGGACAACACAAACACCCAGTCATCTTGAGCTGCTGAGAGAGTCTGACCAGATGATACAATTGAAAAGCCTGTGTTGCTGGATGTACTCTGTGGCCTGATACAGGGCGAAGAGCTCTACTGTAAATACTGAGCAATGTGCTGGAAGCCAATACTGAAAAAAATCGGCTCCAGTGACGAAGGCACACCTGACACCAAGGTCAGTCTGAGACCCATCAGTGTACACAAAGATACAGTCGTGAAGTTTCATGCGAAGTTCGTGAAACTGAAGCTGAAATTGAGGCTCGAGTAGTGTCTTTAGGAAGCAAATGATGGCCAAGATGAACAAGGGCCACAGCAAAAAGCCAAGGTGATGAGGGGTTCACACCCACTGGGAAAGTTGCAGGTGGCTTGAAGTTAAGCTGCCAGGGCAAGAGTTGAAAGCGAACTCCAAGGGGTAACAGAGAAGAGGGACATGCTCCATACTGGTGATCAAAGGTGTCATTGAAGAAGGAGGCATAGGACGGGTGTCCATGGATGCCAAACAAATACCATGCATACATGCTAAGAAGAAAGTGACAATGGTACGACAGCAGTAGTTCAGCAGCTTCTGCATACTGACTCTAAACCGGGCTAATGTAAAAGGCAGCAGTGGCCAAATGCATGCCACGATGGACGTGCAGATGCATCAACAAAGCACTCGTAGTCTAGTTTCAAATGGAAAGGGGACTGGTACAAACAGAGGGTGGTTCAATCTGCACCCCAGGAAGTACCATTGAGGACATATAGGACACTGAGAGACTGCGTGCAGCGGACTGCCATGTAAGACATGTGGGAGGACCAAGAGTGTTTCCTATCAAACATGAGCCCCAGGAATTTTGTAGTTCCGACTAATGGAAGAGCAAGAGGCCTAAGATGTAAAGATGGTGGAAGAAACCAATTGTGCCACCAGAAATTCATACAAATGGTTTTGCCAGTGGAAAAACGAAATCCATTGTCGATGCTCCGTGAATAAATATGATTGAGACATCACTGGAGACACTGCTCAATGACACTGATCTATGGAGAACTGCAATAGATGGCAAAATCATCAACAAAACAGGAGCTGGAGATGCCTGGCAGAAGAGGAGCCATTATAGGGTTAATAGCGATAGCAAAGAGGACAACGCTCAGGAAGGAACCCTAAGGCACACCGTTTTCCTGGATAAAGGTGTCTAACAAGGCAGAACCCACATGAACCTTGAAAACTCGGGTCTGTTAAAGACTCCTCAAGGAAACAGGGCAGGCGGCCACGGAAGCCCCATGTGTAGAGAGTACGGAGGACACCAGTCCTCCAGCAGGTGTTGTAGGCTTTCTCCAAATCGAAAAACATGGCCACAATCTGGGATTTCCACAGAAAACCATTCAGGACATGGATGCACAAAGCAATGAAATGGCCAATTACAGAACGGTGAACTCGAAATCCACACTGTGCAGTGTTTAGCAAATTGCGAGACGCGAGCCACCATACCAGCAGGGCATGAATCATACATTCCGTAACCTTGGAAACAGCTGGTGAGAGAGATGTGGCAGTAGCAAGAAGGGGGGTGTTTGTCCCTACTGGGCTTAAGTATAGGTATGACAGTGGCTTCACACCAGCGTCTGGGAAACATGCGCTCTTCCCTGATGCTGTTGTATGCATTAAGTAGAAAGTGTTTGACTGCTAGAGGGAGGTGCTGCAACATCTTGTTGTGAACAGCGTCTGGCCCTGGGGCAGAGGATCGTGATGAAGTAAGAGCATGATCTTGCTCCCTCATAGTAAAGGCGGCATTGTAGCAGTCACGATTCTGGGAAGAGAAGGGTATCGCCTGAGCCGCCTCCACTTACTTCTGATAGAGGAAGGCAGGGTCATAGTGGGAAGAGCGGAGAAAGTTGTTGGAGATAGCAACAGGGTCCATGATGACATCATCTGCTACTGTCAGGCAGGAAATTGGGGAATGAATCTTGCTCCCAGAGAGCCATCAGAGGTTGGCCCACAAAACAGAGGAGGGAGTGGAACTGTTAAAAGAACTAGTGAATGATATCCAGCTAGCTTTTTAGTTATCCCGAAGAATGTGACTACACTGCGTTTGCATCTGTTTATAATGAATGCAGTTTACCATCGCAGAATGACAGTTAAAAACATGGAGAGCACGTCTCTACACATGAATTGCATCACAGCATGGCTCAGTCCAATAAGGGCCTGGGACACAGCATGGTAAAGAGGAAGTGCAAGGAATGGAACTTTCTGCAGCAGTAAGGATAACATTTGTAAGATAATCCATCTGGTCATCACAACTAGGGAAATCTTGTTTGTAGAAGGTCACCAGGGAGGAGTAAAGCCACCAGTCAGCCTTAATAAGCTGCCATTGGGTGTGCACGCAAGTGGGATAGGAGTCAGCAAATGGATAGCATATAGGAAATAGTCACTCGAGGAGATGTCAGAAAGAACGGACCACTCAAGACAATGGGCAAGCTGGGCAGTGCAGAAGGATAGGTCCAAATGGGAATAGGTGTGCAAGTAGTTGGAAAGGAATGTGGGGACTCCTGTGTTAAGGCAGAAGAGGTTAAGTTGATTAAGAAGGTCAGCCAAGACAACATCTCTCTGACAGGTTCTGGGAGAACCCCAAAGGGGATGGTGTGCAATAAAGTCAATGGGCAGCAGAAATAGGTGAGTTAGCTGTCCAATAAGCTGGAGGAAGTCTGCCCTGGTGACATCAAATGATGGAGGGGTATAAAAGGTACAAAGGGAAAAGGTCAGATGAAGAAGGAAAAGGTGAAAGGCAACAGCTTGAAGACGGGTAGTCAGGGAGATGGGTTGACTATGAACGTCATCCCATATGAGCAGCATGACTCCCTCATGGAATGGAATGAGGACCTCAGGAGGAAGGTCAGAACGTACCAGGAAGAAATGCAAAACCTCAAAGCAGTCAGGAGGATGCAATTTTGCTTCCTGAAGGCAGAATACAAGGGGATGCTGCAATTCTAAAACCAGCCATAAATCCTCTTTGTTGCATCGAAGGCCACACACATTCCATTGGAGGAGAGTCATGATGAGAAAAAAATGAAGGGTGTCACCTTGACGGCTGCTGCGTGCCAGCCTGTGAAGACTCACCATTACAGGACACAGAGGCAGGATGACCCTGCTCCAAGAGGTCCACAGACGCACTGGCTTTCTTGTGCTGTCAGCCTGCAGAGCCCAATGCAGAAAAACGGTTGGTGGTGCACACCAGTGACATGGAGGCCAGCCGGGCAAAGGTATCATGTGGCGACACCATCGAAAAGGAACTTCAAGTTGGCAAATTAGAAGACCGTTTGCCTTTGTTAAACTTCTTTGAGCCCTTTCAGTTTGAAAGGAAGCCTCAGGTGCTGGTTGGCTGCACGGACGTAGGAAGTCTTCACGAGAGTACTCCTTCTGCCCTTTCCGGCCTGCTGGTTGTGGAGCTGATGATTTCACCCCTTGAGGCGAGAGTTTGATGGCTTCTTGCACTGCTGGATGAGGGAATGGCAATGCTACCTTGCACTGGCTGATTTCACAACCTCAGAGCTGAATTTGAGGTCACGTGTGTGTGTGGCCATGTGCTTCATGGAGCGAGATGTAGCAAGAACATTACTATAAATGCCAGAAGGTAGAACACATGGTTTGCGACTAGCCAATACCTTGCGAGCGACCGGGTAAGGAACTTTTTCTTTTACCCAGATCTCCTGAACAGCCCCCTCATCGGGACAATCTCGAGAGGTGGCGGCATGGTCACCATTGCAGTTGATGCAGCGAGAAGGAGGAGGTGGACAATTGCCCTGGTATGCGTCCCTACCACAGGGTACACATTTGACCAGGTATTGACAAGACATTTGAGTGTGGTTGAAACAATGACACTGGTAGCAGTGCATCGGGTTCAGAATGTACAGTCAGACTGTGATAACTTCATAGCGTGCTTTGATCTTGGACGGAAGCAGCACTCTATCAAAGATGGGAAAAAGAGTGCATATGGGCACTAAGGAGGCATCTATCTTTTCCCTCACCAGATGGACGGCAATGACACCTAATCAAAGGTATGTTAGGATTTTGGCCTAGGTCAGGCCATTGAGAAGTCTAGTGTAAATAACACCACAGGAAGAATTCACAGTTCTATGGACAATGCAGATCATTCCAAAAAACCTGCAGACATGTTCCCCAAGGAATGATGAAAAGAATAGCAACAGGATAGACATGCAGCATGGAAGGGACAAGATGTGGCAAAGGCAGGAGTCCCGTGATAGTCAAGCACAAGCCTGCCAAAGAGTGGCATGCCCCCTGGGGGGCTGACAATGTCTTGTTGACTTAATCTCCCTTCCACATCCCCTAAAACTTCTCCACCTTCCATGAAAGACACTACTTCTGAATACCCATCTCATAACACTTTAGTCAATATTCCTGCCAAAACTCTGACCCCTGAGGAAGTCTCAATACTTTCTTAAGTCCCAAACCTAATTACAGCCGTGCTGGGCATGTAAGGGACCTTCTTTCCTTTACTTGATCTTTGCAGTGGGAACATTTCTACAGCACATCCTCTACTGACAACAGATAACCAAAACCCCCATATGTAATGCTGTTTACAACAGTACCAACCTTACTCCAACCATGATCCTCCTCCACTTCCAACCTGGCCTCACCTTCATTTCCTAAATCCCATCCAGTTGTGCCCAATATAACTCCAATAGAACACAATGTTCTCGTAACCTGAAAAACAATCCAGACCTAATCAACCTTCCCACAAACAAAGGCTCCACCACAGTGGTCGTGAATCATAGTGACTGTGTGACTGAGGGCCTCTGCCACCTATCTGATGTCTCTGCTTACAAACCACACAACCATGATTCCATCCCAGATATCTAACATGACCTCAAGTAGCTTCTCAAGGCCTTAACTCCATTATGTAACCTGACACCTGAATCTATCTCCCTCCTCACATCAGCAACTCCTGCACTACTACCTTTTACCTACTCCCACAAACCCTGTTCCACAGGTCTCCATACTGATCATCCCATTGTAGCTATAGGTACAATGCACCCAAAGAATGAACTTCTGCCTTTGTTGACCAATATCTCCAAACTCCTTTGTTGGCCAACTATGTATGTGACATCCTTTAACACAAACACCCCCATGCCCATGGCCTTATGGCCATGGATTACTACCTTTCTCATCACTCTCCTGATATGAATCCCACCACCTCTACTTATCCTTCAATCCGACCACAACCTGATGCACAATTATTTCTCTTTTGAAGGCTGATTCTTGTAGTAAATCTGTGGTACTGCCAGGTGTACTCACATAGCACCATCCTATGCCAAGTTATTTATGGGTCATTGGGAGGAACCTTCATATCCATTTAACACCTAAAACCTCTCGCATGGTTCAGATTCATTGGTGACATTTTCATTGTCTGGATTCACAGCAAGGACAATCTTTGCTCTTTCTTCCATAACTCCAATACCTGTTCCTAGTCCTTCTCAACTCATCGAGCCACCTTCCTAAATGTCTCTCTCTAATTCTCAGATGACTCAGTAAATGCATTTGTCTATATCAAGTGCACCAACCACCACCAGTAACTCCACTTTGACAGCTGTCAACCATTCCATGTGGAAAATTCTCTTCCATACAGCCTTGCCATCCTTGGGCACTGCATCTACAGTTGTCAAAATATAGCCTCAACAGAACCTTTACTGGCACACAATATCCTATATAGTTCATACATAAACAATTCTCCTGTGCCATTTGTGCCTGTGAGACCAGTAAACCTATGAAACTGAAACAGACCTGAACCAGCACTCCGCTGACCACCCAGTATCAGCCTGGCCTTGTAAAGCTAAACAATATCCTCCATGATGGTTTCAATTACTTTTCATCGTGCCCTGATATGATGGATATTCTATCCAAAATCCTACCAAAATTCCACTAAAATACTGTTCCACTGCTCATGCAACCTACAGAATATCCTTGTCCATACATACCACATTCCTACTCTCAATCCTGCACCCTATGGGTCATTTCCCTGCAGGTGGTCCAGGCGCAAGACCTGTGCACTCACCCACCCCCTCCTACCATAGCCCAGTCACTGGCACTTCCTAGCCACAAAAAATAGGCATGGCCACGTGTAAAATATCTGAACTACACAGATGGGAATTGTCTCTCAAATGCATTCTGTTCTCTAACAATCCCTCTGGGCTAAACCTTCACTAACCTGTTCCCCCTGCTTCACCTTGCCTTTTCCCTTCTCTCTCCCGTCTACAACAGTCCTCCATCCAGATCATGCATTGCCTTCTACCACCACTCTTCCTCATTGCCCCCTCCCCTCCCATGTTGGCAATCTCTCTCTCTCTCTCTCTCTCTCTCTCTCTCTCTCTCTCTCTATCCCTCCCTCCCTCCCTCCCCCCCCCTATCTTCTATCTTTCTCCTTTGTCATCTTCACCTTTATTTCCTTTTTCCCCTCATATTTTTTCACTCTTCAGTCCCCCCCCCCCCCCCCCCCCTCCTTGATAAACCTCTTTTTGTTGTACCTTCTGCACTCTTTTTGTCTTGTTGTGTGACCGCAAAGTCATCTGTACAACGACTTTCAACTTTCCTGCTACTCCCTCCTTGTGTTCTTTCCTACCCCTCTCACATACATCACCTCAGGCAAGTGCTTTCGATAGCTGAGGATCAATAATTAGACTTGTTATGGCCACACGAATATGTGTTTGGGTGTCCATGGTTCTGTATATGAATATCTATACCATTGCTAGAAAAAGAGCTAACGCACAAAAGTTAGTGTGACTGATGCTGTTATGTGTCACTGTGCTCCATTCATTCATTCATTCATTCATCTGCTTCAGATGACTGGCTGCCATTCTCTTACTTTATGTGTTGCTCAATCCAGGATTTTCCATTATTGTTTCACTAAGATGTTATTTTTCTAAAGACAGAAACTGGACACATTTAGTTCTTGGAATAAACAGTGAATAAAAACTAAGAAGCTACAGTCTATGATAAAGAGTTCTGGCAGAGGAAAAATTGCAGAGTTTTCACAGTACACTAATGGATCACTGTATATTACCACAACTGTCAGCCAGGATTCACCAGTCTGAAGTCATAAATATGCTGTGTGCACATGTATGGTCCCCCTCCGATTCCCTTCATGCGGCAATGACTTCATGCAGAAATGATGTCATGTTGAATTGCAGCAGCCTTGTGTGCCAAAAACAGCCTCATTCTATCAGGTGGGTAGTCTTCATGTAATTTCTGATTGGCATATATCTGCACATAAACAATATTTGCAGTTTAATCTTTCACTGCAATAAACACACAATTCTCTCGCACTTGTGATTGCGACTGTCAAGACCAGTACCTCTTTTTCTTACTAATGAACCATGTATAATATCACACGCAAGACCATTTAAAATATCCCTGACTGATTCAGTCTGCTGGAATACAATTCCAGCCTGGATATTTAGTCTTGTTCGGTCATGTTATTTTTGTAAATTTAATTATGTAAAAATTTGCTTGAAAAGTACAGAATTAACATGTTTTAAGACTGTGTTTACCAAAATCTGCAAGACTGATTTGGAAATATTGTTCCCACAAAATTACATTTATGGTATGGATGGAGTGAATCTTTAGACTGGTTGTGATATAAGATCATATGTCTCAAGTAGAAGAGAATCACCTATGTATGACAAAGGGCATGACTGTGTTCCTCTACCTCAGTGACCAATTTCCCCTAACATTGAATGGTGCAGGTGCACCATGTGCCTTGCTCCCTCATTAATACACTCAAATAGAATGCATTAGAGAAGAGAATGAAATTTCACTGTCATATAACTACAGGCCTTTCCTGCGTGAAATATTTTATAACACTGTGGTACGAAGGAGGAACTAAGGTCTCTTTTCATACATACTCCACATGTTGTTGGTCTTTTCTTTACTGTACTTCGCAAAAATATGGGAACTTTCCCTGTCATAAGATTAGCAACTTTTGGTGTAGGGGTGGAACTCTAGTAGATGACACATGTTATGGAGAGAATATGGCCAACTGTTCTCCCAAAACTAATCATAAATTCAGTCTGCTCCTTTTGTTACCATGTGTTTTGTACACAAGATATATTCTGAAGCATGCAATGTCCAACAAATGAGGAAAAATCTTGTAACAAATTTTTTTCAGTTTGCTCGTGGCCATTTGTTCAGTTTTCAACTGGCAATTGCTCCTATCTACACATTCCATATTCTTGTTGTAATCCATGACAACACTCAGCTTTTGAACTATGCAGTTCTTGGCTTTTACTTCTTGCAATATATTGTCACAAACTGTACTGACTATCACAACATCTTTTGTCCTGTCATTTCATGAACTTCTGCTTGTTCTCTCCATTGTTACATATTCACCCTTCTTCAGTTTTTCATTTTCCATGGAGTCTGGGCAACATCTTTTGTCCTGTCATTTCATGAACTTCTGCTTGTTCTCTCCATTGTTACATATTCACCCTTCTTCAGTTTTTCATTTTCCATGGAGTCTGGGAACTTCTCTGTTTTGCCACATTGTGCCAACAGTGGCAGTGTCCTTAATCGTTAACTTATCAACTAAATCTGGACTACTGTACCAATAGTAAAGGTAAATACAATAACCCTTTACTAGCAAAGCATGAGTAGGTTATAAAATAATTTGAGAAATTTATTTTCTCTTCACAAAAATGACTGTCATGCTTTATGTCTATACAGTATAAACCAACAAGTCCCAAACATTTTGTTTTGTACAAAGAGTCAGCTACAAAACACTGAAAACAATTTATCACATCATTCTTTATTAGTGCCAAACGTATACCACTCTTACAGTAAACAAAAAGCACTGGCAAGCTGAACTAACATTAACATGTACAAATGCATCTTTTGGTGTCTGCTGCAGTGCTGCATTTTTATCAGATGATTCTGAACCTATGTCAATTTTATTTTTTTACCATCTGTGTCTTACCAACTATTAGAGCTGTCATCACTTTCTTGACGGGAGATGCGTGCTCATGATACCAACATTATAAGTGGCTGTGAATATATTATTTTAACTGACAAGAGATACCATCTAGTGTAATACACGTCTATCCGTAGCATTAAACCTGTCAGCCCAAAAGTAGTCATTCCCATTGGCTACACACCAAAGAATGCTGTGGATGGATATATCCATTGAACTGAGAATGAGCAGGCCACCTTTCCAATTAAAGGGTTAAATCTTTTAGCACAGTTGTTATCAGTGCATGCACTAATGAAAAGTTGCAGTTTTTGTTAATGTGCACCATTTTACTTTCACAATAGTCAATTTCTCTCCCATAAATTATCTTCCTGGCACAAATTTTTCTCCAACTCCACAAATCACGTTTCTCTGTATTATACTACTTTCTGATGTTGGTTGCAACTGTCACATCTACCTTCTTATTTCGTTTACTTGTCATGTACCTCGTTTTCAACCCACATGTAATAATCAGTTGTCTTGAATTATCATATTACCTGCTCAGAAGCAGATTTTTTGTTTCTTGATCACTGTTCCATCTAATATCTCATCTCTTTCTTGTTGTAGCAAAAGGTCAACAGGACATTTGAGAACCTATACACCAGTTTTACAAATTTTACATAAATTTTACTGAAAGCCATTGGCATTACATATAACACTTGATACATCACTCAAAAAATATTTAAAAATAACAAATGTTTCCCAAACAGAGGTATGCTGAACATGTTAAAATAAACAAACATTCTCTATGGATAAAAACTGGTCTGCTTTTTCTAGACATCCAGTTTAATCTGTAAACTAAGTTACACAAAATGTTAATGATAAAGAAAAGTGTTTTGTACACTATTTGTGAATGCAATGTGACAGTTGAAATATAGTATTTATTGAAAATATAATGTGTGTGCATTTTATGGATTGTGTATATTCTGTTGTTATCAGATAAATGGCATTAAAATTCTGAGTGAATGGAAGTAATATACGAGCAGGAAAAATAAGTTTTCACCTGTTCCACATCTGCAGTATCAGGTTCAGAGACATCTTCAAATTTCTCTTCTTTCACTTCCACGTCATCAGTTCCCTGCAACATGAAACACTTCAACCTAAGAAACAGTAGTACCAAGTTTGCCTTGTGAACTGCTTGTGAAATCTGTCAGGCAAACAAACAATCAAGAATTGCTACAGTCAGTCCAGAAACCAGTAAAATATGAAAAATAATAACCATTATTATGTTTATTTTAATTATACCATCATCAAATTAACAATCAGTAGTGTGATATGCACAAATACTTTAACACAATGATGGAGTTCAGCTATATGCTGGGTGGTTATAATTAAATTGACAGTGTTCCTAATGTTGCAATGTGGGCTGTATACATGCCAGGAGCTGAAATACTGTAAGTATGTTCATTAATAATGTGCTTGCAGAGTATACTGTGGGTGGGGTGAGGTGGGGGGAGGGGGGGGGGGACAAAAAAGTCCCATTTTCTGCCATCAGGTGAAAATACGGCACTGTCAGCAGCCAGAATGTGGTTTGTGCAAAATGAATGGGGAGGAACAATCAAACACATGATAACCGTGTTTCTGAAACGTTTATTAGAAAATGGTCACAAGTTACAACCTTTGTTCAAGATAGTCTACTGACTTAGCAACATGCCGCATTGTAACATGGCATGGTCGACAGTTGCTCACAGCATATTCGGTGTAATCACAGTGATATATCACTGTATGCTATCCTGCATATCAGGAAGAGTCTGGATACATCACTGATGGACACGATGTCCCCACAACCAGCAGTCACATAGATTTGTGTTGGGGGATCTTGAAGGCCACGCATCTCAAAATTGCCGACATATGATGCATTCATTACCAAAGGCTTCTCAAAGCAAATCTTTCACCTTGCAAAAGAAATGTGGTGTCGCCCCAACTTGTATGGAAATAGTGGTGTGAACAAAGCTGTGTTCTTGCAAAGCTGGAATCATGTGCTGCACAAGGAGATTCTTGTAACATGCAGATGTCACTTTACACCAACAAGCCCACAAGTTGTCATCTCCTTGAAGAAAAACAGAATGAGGAGTTTGTGAAACAACACCACAATATAGTTATACAACCAATCAATAACAAGGATCACCCACAATTATAAGAATGCAAATCTGGAGTAAAACAAATTAATAAATACACACCAGCAGTAACAAGAGTAGATGAATGAACCAAAGCAGAACAGGGATATGAGCAGCCATATCTGCAGGAAGTCAAGAAGAGAAAGGAATTTGGGCTCTTGTAGTTACAGCTGCCAAAACAATTAATATGGTTCATTAGACCCTGTTTGGTGAAGAAAGAATAAATAAATCGCAGCTATAGCTGCAATAATAAATAGTAATACAAAATGAAATGTGAAAAATCAGTTTGAAGTTGCATTATCTATAACAAATCCACCGCATACTCACTAAACTAAGACTAGTCTTCATTTTCCTATTTAAGGATCTGAATACTTGCTCTAGGACTGCTGAGAGGAATCTCCTTGCCTGTAGCCTATTTCAGTACTGATAAAATCTAATGGAAGCTGTACTATTGTTGTATATATTCTTCAACAAGCTAACATATGTTGGACTGTACCTTTTCCCTTGTTTTCCAATAGCCATCTGCACAGTTTTTGCTGAAATGAAGTCAAAAGTTTCTTCAACATATGTGAATTTTGACAAAATGCTAATGCATACTCATTGCTCCATTCTACAATTTTGTCTATGGCTTGCATTGTCCATTGTGCTGTATTCACTTTTATAACCAACTTGTGTCCTTTACTGATTACAGTGACTGTATTAAGTTCTGGGTGCCAGACGTCCAAGTATTATGTCCATCATCTCTTTGAATGCAAAGTTACAAAACACTGTTATTGCTGGTCTTCCAGCTAGCATAGGGTACAGCAATTATAACACATGAAAATAAAATGTGGAAAATTGAAGAAATCAATCATAAAACAGAATAATGATGTTAAATATAAACAAATATTAAGAATTTAACACACATAAAAGAATATTATAACAATGGCAAATATTTCATTCTTGGCTGGATAAAATGATACCACTGAAAACTACTCATTTCCTTTCACAGAGTTTTGATAACAGTCATGAATTCACGCAAAAAATTGTAACATTCCAGATATCTCATGACGATGTCACCACTGCATCTATTCCTTCTTGTTGTTCATTATCCAGAAAGATAGGATGAATTATGTGGAAACACCAAGTGTAGACAGTCTTATATGCACCATCTAAAACATGGGCAGTGATTGGTAGTGTCAAAGATGATATCCCAAAGATGGATATAAGGGGTCTATCAAATATCCTGCCAATGTGGCAAGACATTTATTGGTCAGACAGTGTGTACTGTTGAAGATCATTGCTAAGAACACCAACAGCATGCCAGATTGCAACAGTCTAAAAAGTTGGCAGTTGTTGAACACTAGCTGTTGGAATTAGGAGGAGGAGGAGGAGATAAATGTTTAATGTCCCATCGACAATGAGGTCATTAGAGACAGAGCACAAGCTTGGATTAGGGAAAGATGGGGAAGGAAACTGGTCATGCCCTTTCAAAGGAACCATCCTGACATTTGCCTGAAGTGATTCAGAGAAATCAGGATGGCCAGACCCAGGTCTGAACCAACAGCCCCCTGAATGAGAGTCCAATGTGCTAACCACTACGCAACCTTGCTCATGCCTGTTGGAATTACACAGAGTAGATTATGACCATTCTAAAGTTCTTATAGAGGCTTCTAATTTCTGGGGCTCTATTATTAAAGAATGTATTGAGATTTGATTAAGAGAATCTCTGATCAAGCATGACAATGGCTATATCTTTAGTAAGGATTTGGGAACCTGCTATTACCTGTAGTCTGATTATGAAAAGGGAGGAGATATCCCAAAATCAAATGACTTCACAAACAGGTGGAGGAACAGCAGAGGTGCCACCAGTATGCATCCCTAGGTGAGCCTAAGACAGAGCACTTTGTCAGCAGTTGGAGTGGGGGATCGAGGGATGGGGAGAGGAGATGAAAGCAATGTGCCGCCCCTGAAGTGGTCAGTTCATCAGTGTACCTGATGATGGCAACAAGGTCACCTGTTGAAATATTGTATCCATTGGATAGTGATATCTGGGCAGTTCACTTGTGAACTGTTTCATAAGAAGTAAGCTGGGAGAAGCTGAAGAACTGCATAACATTTTGTGCTACTGCCTAAAATGGAAGGTAATACTCCATCAAAAACAAGGAATGCCCTTTCATTAAACCTGATTTGCCTTATATTAAAATGTATTTTGCAGATACAAATAAACCACATAACTGAAAGTGCCCTCTTGCTAGAATAGGAATCCAAACGGATATCTTTTTGTATCTGGACTATTCCAATTTCCTAACTGATATCAGCAAGCAACCCATTACAGCCTTTTGTACCAGAATATGAAATTACTGTCTGAACCATCCACATTTCGATACATATGCCACAATATGGTGCATGGTGGAGTGTAGCTTCATTTACTTTCCTGTTCTACTCACAAACAGAGCAAGGGTAATATAACTGTCTAGATACCTCCATATGAGCCCCAATTCCTCTTATCTTATTGTCATGATCCTTATGTAAAATGTACAATGAGGCCGTAGAATCATTCTGCAGCCAGTTCCAAGTGCCGGTTTTCTAAATTTTCTCAACAGTGTTCTGCAAAAACAATGTTGTCTGCCCTACAGGGATTCCCATTTGAAGTCACAAAACATCTCCATGACCAACTGGTACAAAATTTAGCAGCTCAGCTCTGAAGTGCTTCAACGTCTTCCTTTAATCAAACCTGGTAGGATCCCAAACACTCTAACAGTATTCAAGAATGAGTAGTGTTAGTGTTATATATGTGGTTCTTTTATAGGCAAGCCATATTTTCTTAAAATTCTTCCATGAAACTGAATTCAAGTATTCATCTTCCCTACTACTGCCCTTACATGCTCATTCCATTTCAAGTTGCTTTGAAATGTTACACCTCAATATTTAACAGACATGACTGCGTCAAGCAGCATGCTACCAATGCTCTATGTAATGGAATTTTTTTTCCTACTCATCTGCATTAACTCATTTTTTTTTCTACATTTAGAGCAAGCTGCCATTGTTTATAACATCAAATAGAAATTTTGTCTAAGTCATCTTTTATCCTCCTACAGCCACTCAATGACAGCTTCCAATCCACCATAGTACCATTAGCAAACAGCTACAAATTGCTACTCACCTTGTCCGTCATCCCATCAAGGTATATAGAAGGACAAGAGGGTACTCTCATACTTCCCCGGACATCCTTGATGATACCTTTGTCCCTGATGAACACTTGCCATCAATGACAACATACTGGGTTCTATTACTTAAGAAGTCTTCGAACCACTCACACATCTGGGAACTGTTCCATAAGCTCATACCTCGTTAATAGTCAGCAGTGGGTGGCCATGTCAAATGCTTTCCGAAAGACTAGTAATGTGGTATCTGCCTGTTATCCTTCATCCACGGTTCACACGATATCAAGTGAGAAAAGGGCAAGCTTGAGTTTCATATGAGCGATGCTTTCTGCATCCAGGCTTATTTGTAGACAGGAGCTTTTCCACGTCATGGAAATTTATTACATTCAAACTCAGAATATGTTCAATAATTCTGCAGCAAGCTAGTAAGTAAGGGGCCAATGTTGTAGAGTAGTCTTTGTAAAACTGAACTGCGATTCCATCCAGATCTGACAGCTTATTTGTTTTCAATACTCTCACTTGCTTCTCTGCACCAGGGATACCTATATTACTATGCCCTCCATACATGCATCTGTGCGATGCTCGAATGATTGTATGTTTGTACAATCCTCCTGTGTTAACGATTTATTGAGCTATAGATAGGTATATGTATTTTATATGGAAATTATTTTCACTTGTAGTATTGTGATTCTAAATTTCACTCTTATTATTAACAAAAACACCATTAGCAGTAAAAGTATTGGCCTTTCTGTAAATGTTGGAATTACAAGTCCCAGAAGAGGCTTCTGCAAGATGTCTGGGTTTTCAACGTAACACATGATTTCTGCACATATCATTAAACCTCAGTGGCCCAAGACAGTGGCCATGTGCGTGTGAATTGTGCTTGCATGTGCATGTGCATGTGCTTTGTGTGTGTGTGTGTGTGTGTGTGTGTGTGTGTGTGTGTGTGTGTGTGTGTGTGATACTATTGTCATTATTCCATTCTGAATTTTCTGTTCTTTGAAATGATGTTTTATGATTGTGAGTGGTATTTAAAATACTGTGTACACCTGATTATTTGTGTATGGATTATGCAGTTTGTGTATTATTTGTGCATCAAAGAAAAAAGATGTGCAATATTTTTCTCTAGCAAACAGCAACCAACAACTTGTCACACAACAATAGGTGCCACTTCTGTTGTTCAAATGACTGCTGCTTGACAACAGAGACCCATTTCCCTTCTCATCGGCCAGCCTGTCCTGTGTAAATCAAAAACAATTTCTATTTCTGACTTTAATTGGCAGGTAAGTGTCAACAGAGCAAGTTAAAAGGGATTTATAAAAAGAGACAATGGAGAAGTGAAAGAAGCATGAGTTGATTTTAAAACAAAAATTAGAATTAACTGAAAGGTGAAACTGCTGCAAAACTAAATGTTGACTATGATATCATGCAGTGTCATTAAAACGAATAAGCAGATAATACAGGATTTTGTCACGAAACGTGATTCTAGATCTGGATCATCTACACAAAAAAACATGAAGAGATCTACATTTGATGAATTTGATGAGCACGCTACCCCCACTACCGGACCAGAGCGGAGAGTGGGGAGAGTCACGTGGGGCACACAACAGCTGCCGCCAGTCAATGTAAATCCGCGGCCACCTGCAGGGATATCACTCACGAATTATTACTGCGACAAATGAAACAAATAAAGGAGAATGTACACGTGCCACATAATTTTATTAGCTTAGTGTATGCCTCTACATTCACATTAATTTGTGAACTGTTACACAATAAAAGGTGTCACTGAAGTGTGGGATTCTCGGTTATCTTGTACTTTCTGCCCTTTACAATTGCGCCTATGTTCGGAGTAATTGTTCTTGTGCATTTTATGCGCAGCATGCAGTTTAAATTTCAATCAGACAATGCGTTTCTTACATTTCATTGCAGAGAACAGTTGTTCACAAACATACGTGGAACCAAACATTGATGTTATTGTAGCCGCCAGTTTGTGCAAATGAGGAAATCTATCCTCAGGGAAGTGTCTGTAGAATTCCAAAATGTTTTTCTTGTTCTGAAATTTGTCTCTGTAGTCTCTGTCACACTGCAGGTCAATAATTTATTGCTGCAGCTCAGGACGAATCTCTTAAATATTCGCTGAATATGGAGAAAACAGATCAAAATCACTGTCTAGTGCTGTCGGATCTTGAAAGCGCTGATCAACTAAACTATGTGAATAACGTTCACAGTCTTTGTGAACATCTTGCATGGATGATAATTTAGGAAAATGAGCTAGGTTTCCTGTTTCCAGCTGTCTCACCCAAAGTGTCAATTTCATTTTAAAAGCTCGTATTTGATCTATGAAATGAGTAATTAGCAGATCTTTACCTTGTAGTGAAATGTTCAAAGCATTCAGATGGCTAGTTAAATCTGCTAAGAACGCGAGATCACATTCAAACGTGCGTGTGCACTTCCCCTCCCTACCTACTCCTCCACCTTGCACCTGCTCGCGAGCACGTGCCTGAGCAGACGCGAGTACTCGCGCTCAAAACCGGCCAGTTGTTAAGCCCTGAATTAGATGCTGCTCTTTTCCTGTGGTTTTGCCAAAAACAAGCAGAAGGTTTCGTTTTCATGTGTAATGAATGCCATAAAAGGATTTTTTCATGAAGTTCTAGAGTTAGAGGGGCAATTTAATGCCTCATCTGGATGGCTAATCAGATTCATAATGTTATGTTACTGTGCAAGGAGAGCAGTTTAGTTCAAATGTTACTGCAGCTGATTCCTTCTGGGAAGAGTTCTAGAAATTTATGGAAAAAGAGAATTTCACACCAGACCAAACTTATAATGCAGATGAAAGTGGTCTGAATTGGAAATGCTTACCAACCAGAACCCTTGCTTTTAAGAGCAAAGTTCGTGCTGCTGGATATAAGTTTTCTAAAGAACACATTACAATTTTGTGCACCACTAATGCTTCTGGGAATTAAAAAGTGAAACTGCTAGTGACTGGAAAATAAAAATAAATAAATAAATAAATAAAAAACGTGGTCAAGGATATTGCAGATAAGGATATCCCAATGCATTACTATGATCAAAAACAAGCATGGATAGTGAAATTTTCAAAAACTGGTTCCACACACATTTTGTACAGTACAGTGATTTCTAGTGAGAAAGGATGGCTACAGAATGCTGTTCTATCTTCCTAATGAAAGGGTTCTCATATTTGGTGATGGTATCATTGTAACTAAATTTTTAGCTACTAATATGACTGCCATTATACAGCCAATGGACCAAGGCTTAATTGCATTGGTAAAATAGCACTACTAGGCTGGCCAACTGAGAATGCTAGTTGACGAGAATGATTTGGTAATGTTCTGGAGAGTTGACAATTCTAGATGCCATACATGGGATTTCTGATGCCTGGCACGAAGTCAAGCCACATACACCAGTTCAATAATGGAGAAAAATTCTTCCAGGTATAAAAGCAAGTGATTTTCATGATTTGAGTGAGAAGACACAACAACCGCACAAATAACAAATTCGGCAACAGGTTTAAATGGTTTTGAACATGCTGATGAAGGAAAGTTGAATGAGTGGCTGAAGATCAACACTTGTGACCCCAGCTTCCACAACATGAGTGACACTGAAATTGAGACTACTGTTTCACAACAGAACAAATAGGAGGACAGTGAATGAGAAAGTGGGGACAAAGAAAGTAAACTAGTCAGTCATTGTACTTCACTATAATGATGTTGTTGCTGCAAGAAAACTTTGAAATGCTATGTGGAAAAGCGTCAACAACTCTCAGAAGCAAACCAACATCACAGACTATTTTAAGAAATAAACAGGACTACAGCACCTATGCACATAGCTTTGATAAAATTTTGAACAAAGAATGCATGTGTGAAAATATCTCTATTATTCCTGTTTTTCAGTTACCCCAAATAATCAGAAGTATACAGCATTTTTTATCCTGATTTCAAATCTGATTTGAGTTTTTCTGTACAATGTCAAATTTATGAACAAATCACTTCTGAAATCACATTTTTCTTATAATGTGGATTTTTTAAAATTCAAGTAAAAATAGATTATTTATTTTGCAGCCTTGGATAGAACCACCACACACTTGATTAAAGTCAACAATCATGTGTGTTCACTTTAAAATGCTGATAATTATTACAAAAACACAGCACATTCATAGCAATTTAATTTCCCTTTGTTGTTTTCATGGCATCAAGTTTTTTTTATGACATGGAGCAAAACTTCTCTTCATTGATTGTCTCCCTTCACCGATGCCATCTCTCTTAGTATAAAACAACAGTCAACCATAGCCATAATGTTTGCATTCTGTTTTCCCTTCTATCTCGTTCCCATCTCCCTGGTGTCCTGGTAAAACAATTCTCCCTGTTTTTCACTCACACAGTCAAGGTTCACAGGGGGAAAAAATCAATATGTGAATGTAGAAAACTAAGCTTCATGCTTAAGTTACATCCTAATTTCATGGAAATCTGCAACATTGTTTCACCAAGGGTTTATAGTTTGGATGTTTGTTGCAGCCCAAAAATATGGCCACTACTTCTGTGGATTCAATGCACTTTCAAATAAATTGTCTCTCACTAAACGTCTTATCTGCAAACCCACAAAGATCCCTTCTTTATGTTTCTCACATGATACATGTGGAAATCTTGTTACCAAGTACCAGAAGCTGTCATCATCTTTTCAAGTGCTTTAGTGGACTGTTTCATTAATGCAAGCTTGATGTGAAGAGATGGTGATAGTATCCTGCTTGATTGAACACTTAGTTCATTTATTGTAGTTGGTGAATTGGGTTGTTCTTTTGGGCCAGTTAGTCACCTTCCAATGCCTGTCTTTCGCTTGTCTGCACCAATCACAAATGAAACACAGCAGTTTTATTTAGATTACTGACCAAGTGACATACCACATACATTCAAACTCCAACATATTGTCCAAGAATGTTTTTCATGGCTCAAGTATTTCAACACAGCTTTGAGGTTTTCTAGTACCTCCTTAGGGTGTACTGAGTGTATGGTATATCTTGTGTGGTGCATCTGAGAGGCATTTCAGCCCTCCACCAACATAAAAAATGATTCACAATTGGTGGGCTAGTAAGAGGGAACTAAAAAAAAAGAGGAAGACTACCTGTGTCAATAGAGGATTGAATGCAAGATGGTCAAAACTATAAATGGACGTATTGAAATGGATTCAAGGACACTGTCAAAATGGCTTTTTAATTAATACTAAAATGATTCAAATACACACTCATAAACTAGCGCAACAGTGGAACTTAATCGACTTTAAGGGAGGAGTTGGTTGGTGCAGCTGGTTTATGAAGTATCATGGACTTAGCATACGAAACAAAACCAATATATCTCAGAAAATGCCACAAGAGTATGTAGAGAAAATATTATCTTTCCTTTGCTTTATCATTCAAAATCAAAAGAAAACCAGTATGGAACTAAGCCAAATAGCAAATATGGACAAAACTTCTCTGACATTTGATGTGTCAAGTAATAGAACTGTTGCCATGAAAGTTGCTAAAACTGTAACTATAGAAACAAGTGGACATGAAAAAATGCACTACATAGTTGTTCTTTCATTTTCCACAGATGGTACTAAACTTAATCCAATGATCATTGTCTAATGCAAAACAATACCAACAGATGGCATTGTATATGTTGTAACACTTCTGCCACTAAATGTAACTGGGTTTTCTCTTTTGATGCTAGTCAATTGTCAGGATGAGCATTACTGCAAAGGGCATTTGATTCCAAAGCATTATGTCAGGGTGAAAATAATAAATAAATTAATTTTTCTCTCTTAACAACAAGTGGGCAGGGTGGATTCTTCCTTGGCTCAGGTATGAGGTAGAATGAAACAGCATTTTTACATAAGATAACTTTTATTGAAGATTTGTACAACTGTTCCCTTACTCAATGTTCTGGCTCGGAGAGCGGCAGCTGTGTCGTTTGCGAAGCCTTCTGCTGTGGCAGCAGCGGCATCTGATTACGCCTGGCGGTGTGTATCTCGTGTCGCCGTCTCGCCCAGTTGACTGGAGATGCACATCATGCAGTGGCCCATTTAATAATTGAGAGCAAAGTCGTGCATCGGACGGTGATACCTTGGATGTGGCGTCCCAGTGTTTCTCTTCTCTAAGCAGTCGCATGTGTCAGTGCTGTGCGTCGGCCAGCGGAGCAGTGCTGCAGGGGAAGGCCAGTGTCCCGGACTCGAACAATGGACTCCCGCTTGCCAATCTTCGGCTGTCAGATCTTCATCCCAGCTCACAGGTGACTGCTGATGTGAGGCCGACTTCTTCCCGTCCTCACAAGTCACCCGGGTACGTAAAAATCAGACTTCAAATACTTCTTAACTTCTGTCTTCTGGCGCCGAGGTTGCTGCTTGCTATTCCATTACAGCGGCGGACTTGGTGCGTCTGTGTATGATGAAGTCTTTTCTTGCATGATGGTCTTCAGCACCGAAACTGACTGAAAACTACTGCTACTCTTCTTCTCTTCTTCCTCTTTTTGTCGGGCCCACTGCATCTCACGTATTTATTCACTTCAGTTCACTGGAGGTGAACGACTTCATGGTCATTGCCTCTTCTGTGACGTTGAAAAGCTTCTCGAAGAATCTCCTTGATGTCGGTCATTGGCTCTTGGAATGTAGGCGAGGGCCTTTGATCACATGTGACAACTGAGAAACACGTGAGCCGGTCATTGCCCCTTGTGTCACATTGAAAAGCTTCTTGAAGAATCTTCTTAACATCGGTCATTGGCTCTTGGAATGTAGGCGAGGGCCTTTGCTCACATGTGACAACTGAGAAACACGTGAGCGGGTCGGGCGATGCCCTGATGGCTGAATGGACAGCGTCCGCTTATGTGGGGAGGGTGATGGCTTCTTCTGAACTTGCTGACTCCACGGTCATTGTCTCTTCTGCTCTGCCCACTGTTTCACAGTGTGTAATTCTTCTAAACTAAACTAAGTTTTTCATTTATTTTCTAATTTCTACTTCACTTTGATTTCACTAATTTATTTACTTATCTTAAGTACCACTCAACAATGTACATGACAAGGGTTGGATGGAGAAGGCTGGCATGAAATTATGGATTAACAGAGTGTGGGAGAGAAGGAAAGGTGCTTTACTGAATATGAGTTCTCTTCTTGTACTAGATTAGTTAGAGTTAGAAATCACTTAAACAATTATGTGAAAGAGAAATTGAAACAGGGAAATACAGAGCTTGCTGTTATTCTGGTAGGACTCACTTCACAACTACGAACTCTTGATGTGTCAATAGATAGACCATTTGAAGAGGGTATGAGAGAGGAATGGAACAAACGGATGATGGATGAAACTAAACATGAATTCATACCAAAGGGAGCTTTAAAATGACCTACAAACAAACAAGTGTGTTAGTGGATAAAACAGTTATGGTCTAGAGTGAGAGATGACATCATTCTTAAATATTTCACGAAGTGCAGCATAAGTCACGCTCTCGATGGTAGCAAAGACCATCTTATATATGATGACAATAATGACGACAATGTGGAGGAGGAGGAGGAGGAGGGGGGGGGGGGGGGGGAGGAAGTAGTAGAAGAAGGTTCAGACGTTGATATTCGGGGATTTTAAAGGTCACTTCAGTTTTATAGCCTAAGGATTTTGTTTAGTCTGGGGTTGCAGTCTAATAATAAAAATTCCAGAAATGTTATTTCTTAAAAAACTGCTGAAAAATTAAGATGCGTCTTCTAGTCCGTAACATCTTATAGCCTGTTACATATGGCAGATGAATTATGTATAAGTGATAACTTTTAGAAAGTTATTCTCCATCATCATCATGTTACCTCACCAGCAACTGCTGAAAATGCCACAGCCTAATACTCTACATGAGAATAGCCTAATGGTTAATGCCAATCCCATCAATGTCAAGACAACTACCAACTCGGCTATGGCAAGTAGCATTACATTGCCAGCTGAAACTGATATTAAACAGAATCCAATATTATAACCTATAGTTCTATTGCTGAAGTTAATACCATGAATTTTAATCCCATAATTGATCCAGATACAATGATTTCTAGACCCAAGATACAATGATTTCTAGCCCCATTGTCAGAGTAGATAATGTAACATCAGTCCTAACAACTAGATCTGTTACTACAGAACAAGATTCTCTTGCATTGATTTTGCAAAAATTAGAGAGCACATATACTGACTTTTCAACACTAAAAAACAACAACAAATTTTTATGTGAAACTAGATCAAAATAGTCTGAAGCTTGCAGTGAAACAAGTAGTGCCATGTGTAGTACATATATCTGCTGAGCCTAAAAGCAAAACAGAGGAATTTCTAAAAGAATAGGGTAATCAGATAACTGAAAAATTCGAAATAGAGCTAAGGAATGTGATACATCAGACTGTCACTGATGTATGTGCAACCTGTCAAGTGCGAATTTAGTTCCATGAGGTAAACGTTGCCTCAAAATCTGTCCAAATGGCAACAACAGGTTCAAGATAAATTAACTAGCCAAACTGATTGTGTGAAAAAGGAATTAAACGCTGTAAAAGGGCAAATTGGTGATAACATGTCACACATGCAGCTCAAGTAGATCGGGTCACTAGCCACTATTCTTAGAATCCATCAATATTACTCTCCAATAACAGGAGCAGTATTGCCACTCCTACCTGGCAGAAACATACAGAATTGTTAGATGAAAAAAATTTGCAGAAATTTTCATCTGCTTGAGTTACTGAAAATTTATCAGAATTCAAGTTTGCGTGAAGCAAGATCAAATTCCTAAATCACGTAATTTCATCTGAGGGTATAAATTCCAATCCTGAGAAATTATATTATGAAAAGGAGTTGCCACTCATGATACAGTGGAGATGCTGAGTCACAGATAAGAACAACAAAAAGACTGTCACAAATAAGCTTTCGGCCAGTATGGCCTTTGTCAAAGACAGACAGCAGACACACACACTCTCATGGAAACCCAACTCTCACACACACGACTGCAGTCTGGCAATTGAAGCCACACCACTTGTGTGGTTTCATCTGCCAGAGACTGCAGTCGTGTGTGTTGTATGAGTCGTGTTTGCATGGTGTGTGTGTGTGTGTGTGTTTGTGTGTGTGTGTGTGTGTGTGTGTGTGTGTGTGTGACCTATTATTGCTGTAGTGGCTGAAAGCTTATTTGTGACAGACGTTTTGTTGTGCCTATTTGTGACTCCACTATATGGTGAGTAGCAACTTTCCTTTTCATAATATTGTTGCATTTCATCCTGGATTTTCCATTGTTTAATCGTGAGAAATTGAGTGCTATTAAGAACTTTCTGTTTCCAAGAAACAATCAACAGCTGAAAGCCTTTACAGGGTTATGTTTATGTTTTTAGGCAACTTGTGCCACATCAGTCATTGAATAGCTATGCCTTATTAGGCCTTTTAAAGAATAGTCCGCGGTACAGGACAGAACGTGAGGAGGACTTTTGGGGCTACAAAGTGTGTGTTCATTCACTCTGACATATTGCGTCATCCCAACAAATCAAAAGACTTTTGCCTTGCCTCCGACACCTTATTTTAAACCTATTCTATGCAAAGGAAAATATGAAATAAGGAAATGAGCTTCGCCTGTAGGACCCTGTCTGAGTATGAATGAGGATATTCTGCACCTGAAGTACAGATCTTGTCTGGGCTTTAAAAAAGTTAACTATTATTTGTTTGGAAGACATATCAAGGTTTACTTTTATCACTGAGCCTTCAGTTTCTTACTGTTATGTAAAACTGCTGTATAATCATCTTACCCATTGGTCAATGTTTCTTTAGTCATATACCTTTGATATTGTTTACGTAAAATGAAGTGACTAAATCATTGCTGACACCTTATCACAGTGCATGCACGTGTATTCTGCCACCTATCAAAATGCTCTTGTATGGCATACTCATTATGTATGGTGCAAAAAAGTGCTGCAGGAAATTGACCTTACATCACTATTTCCCAAATATGTAGTAATGCACACAACACATTCCAAAAAGTCTCTACCCTGCCAAAAGACAAAACCTTTGAACTTGGGCAGTAAGACAGAATTGCATACGATATTACCTAAAGAATCTTTGAGAATGGTTTGTATTGATCTTTCAGCACTACTACCTTCCATCCATGGGGGGTGTTAAATATACTGTTGGCTTATATGATGTCTTTTATAAATATCTTAAGCTCTATGCAGTGAAATCAGCTGCTGCCACACCAGTCATTAGGAGAATAGTAAATGAAAATATCCCTATGGTAGGCAAGTTTCAACCAATTTTGTCAGACAATGGGCAATTTCACTTGTCACAAATATAGGTAACCTTGAAAGATCAGAAGATTAAGCAAATATTGGTCCCACAGTTCAACCCACAAGCCAATCCCATGGAACAGATCTTTTGTGAGTTCAATCACTTTATGAAGACTTACACACCTCATAAACAAATGAAATGGGTAGAATTTCCTAGCGTATTCGAAGAAATAGTGAATAATTTTCCTATGCATCCTACTTCACACACTCCAGATGATTTACTGAAATGGGAAAGAAAAGAATCAGTGGCTGAAACCCATTCCACATATGCCATGAGCAGAGGAAAGCCTGCAAGAAAGTTAAAACAAGGGCTGACTTCTATCACGGAAAATACTACTCTACAAAAGTAACAGTATGACAAGAGGCTGGGTAGAATGCAGGTATACTCTGTAGGTGAGAAAGTGATGTTGAAAACCCACTACAAACCTTCACTATTATTAAGAAAGAATAAGAAATGGCAATTGGTACCTATGAGGCTATTCCAGATAATCCAAATTCCCCACAAAGGTCGTTACCTACGACCCATCTGACTATGAGTAAAATTAAAGGTCAGTACCCTCACAAGACTTGGGAAGTATTTCCAATAACTGAATGCATATACTGACTGAACCTATAAAATAGGATGAGCATAGGCTTTAGTTATAGAACTGTGCTAGTTACATTGAGTATAATCTTCTGCTTAGTTAATAATGTTAAGAAATTGGGAACATACATTACCACAACACACTAAGTTTTATTTTTTGTAGAAGAAATGCCTGGCTGCAAGTACGAAAGATTGTATATCTAATCCATATGCAAATGGTATTGGTGTAGCAACAGGAGCAAGAACATAGACGACTACTCTCCCATTTAAATGAAAACATACACTTGATGTGTCGGAGAAGAATGTTTTTGTAGTATGACCATTGCAACCTTAGGGTTAGTATTGCTTAAGGGCAGCAGCGTCAATGGGCGTGACCCGTTTACTACGCAGGTAAAAGCAGTTTGGTCATAAGTCTATTGGTTAAGAGGTGATGAAAAATTAATGACGTCCTACAAGGTATGAAAGTGTTTTGCATAATATGTGAATGAGTGTATGTAAGGACTTCACACGCAACACAGATAGCCAGCCAAATACTGTGTCCATACAATACAAGCACCTAAATGACAGAGTTAGTAATCAGAAAGTTTAGGCAAAAGACTATATTATAAGCCTTTTTGTCATCTACATCTAAGATCTAAGGTAAATGTGTTAGCCTGTAATTCAAGGATTTTACTTAATCATCAGGTATCTGAATCTGTCATGTGATTTTAAAGCTGATGAGCAAAATGCAATAAGCTGTTTGAGTCTGGAACATAAGCATTTAAGGTGACCAATATTGACTCTTTGAGAGTTGCTTTCCTTTAGAACATTCTAAACACGGTACTAGCAGTAATGGGCAGCCCAGGTGGCTGACTAGTGGGATAAGGATATCATGTAGAACAAAGCGGGAATTATATCAAAATGTTAGAAGTAGTCAGAATCAAGCTACAGTAGCCCATTACAAACAGTATTGTAAGGTGCTTAAAAATGTTATTAGGAAGGCAAAGAGTATGTGGTATGCAAATAGAGTAGCTAATTCTCAGGATAAAATTAAAACCATATGGTCAGTTGTGAAGGAAGTGTCTGGTCAGCAGTACAAGGTCGACGATATAAAGTCAGATCGCAGTAAAAATATTTCTGTTATTGCAAATCAGGTATATGTACAGTATTTAACAATCATTTTCTGAGCATTGCTAGTGAGTTAAATAAAAAATTAGTTTCTACAGGAAATCATATAACTTTCTTGGCAAATGCCTTTCTGAGATTGATGTCTGAAATACTCCTCTGTGATACAGACAAGAGGGAGATTGAGTCAATAATTAAATCACTGAAGACTAACGACTCTCATGGTTATGATGGAGTGTCTAGCAGAATATTAAAGTACTGCGCTGCACATGTCAGCCCTGTATTTATCCATATTTGTAATTTTTCCTTTAGAAATGGTCAGTTTCCTGGGCAATTAAAGTACTCAGTAGTAAAGCCGCTTCATAAAAAGGGAGAAAGGGATAATGTAGATAATTTTAGATCTATTTCTATGCCATCAGCGTTTGCAAAAGTTATTGAAAAGGCTGTGTATGTAAGGATAATTGATCATTTTATGTCATACAATTTGCTATCAAATGTACAGTTCAGCTTTAGAAGTCATTTAACAACTGAAAATGCTATATTCTCTTTCCTCTGTGAGGTAATGGATGGGCTAAACAGGCGTATTTTTTTATTTAACTAAGGCATTGCTCCAGAAGTTGAACCATTAGGGAATACAGGGAGTAGCTCACAATTGGTTCACCTCTTACTTTAGCAACAGGCAGCTAAAGGTCATTATTCACAATGTTTATAACAGCTGTGATGTGGGATCTGAGTGGGGTACTGTCAAGTGGGGCTGCCCCAGGATCAGTGTCGGGGCCACTCCTGTTCCTTATTTATATAAATGATATGCCCTCGAGTATTACGGGTAACTCCAAAATATTTGTGTTTGCTGATGACACTAGCTTGGTAGTAAAAGATGTTGTGTGCAACATTGGCTCAGTTTCAAATAGTGCAGTACATGACCCCAGTTCATGGCTTGTAGAAAATAAACTAACATTAAATCACAGTAAGACTCAGTTTTTACAGTTTCTAACACACAATTCAACAAAACCTGACATTTTAATTTCACAGAACGGGCATATGATTAGAGAAACTGAACAGTTCAAATTTCTAGGTGTTCAGGTAGATAGTTAGCTGTCATGGAAAGCTCACATTAAGGATCTTGTTCAAAGACTTAATACTGCCATTTTTATTATTCGAACGGTATGAGAAGTGAGTGATACTTTGACACGAAAATTAGTCTACTTTGCTTATTTTCATTCGCTTATGTTGTATGGTATTATATCTTGGGGTAACTCTTCCCATTCTATAAGGATATTTTTGGCTCAGAAATGGGCGGTTCGGGCAATAAATGGTGTGAGTTCACGAACCTCTTGTCGACCTCTGTTCACGAGTCTAGGTATTTTGACATTGGCCTCTCAATATGTATATTCCTTTTTGTTGTTTCTTGTTACCAATATTAGTTTATTCCCAAGAATAAGCAGCTTTCACTCGGTTAATACTCGGCAGAAATCAAACCTGCATTTGGATCAGACTTCTTTAACTCTAGTGCAAAAAGGTGTGCAGTATACTGCTGCATCCATTTTCAATAAGCTGCCACTCAAATTCAAAAATCTTAGCAGTAATCCACACGCTTTCAAATCAAAACTGAAGAGTTTCCTCTTGGGTTACGCTTTCTGTTCTGCTGAGGAGTTCCTTGAAAAATTAAACTGATTCTTATTGTATTGCTGATAGTGTTTACTTAACTTATGGGCTGACTTTTTTCAGGTTCATGAACATTTATTTTTATCTGTTATTACTTTTATGTTGTAATTTCATGTACTGACACGTTCCATGACCTTGGAGATTTGTTTCTCAATTTGGTCCTACGGAACTTGACGTGTAAATAAAAAAAATAAACACACTCAAATGAGCATAGATGCTGAAGATTTCTGATGATGGAATGACTGTCATCCAGGTAAATGTTGAAGGAATATTTTTGTAATAGATGATGATGAGATAAACTCCTTGGCTACAGGAGAGCCATGCAATAAAGACTTTTACAGCCACAAGATCATCAAATGATGTGTGGATAGTGTATTACCTAAATGATTTAACTAATTGTTCACTGTGTTGGAAATTACATAAAATTTGTCAACCACATGGTGATGAGAGAGGCCATGAATAAAATTAACTGTATTGCCAATAAGAGTACAACACAGGATATCGCTCCAAAATTGGAATAATAATGCAGCAACAGCAAAGAATTTCCATTTATTTATCTTAAGAATTACCACTTCTACATACGTGTGTATGTATATACATATATATGTAGTAGCAGTAAGTTTTGTCAGGTGCAATAGCTATTAGCTATCTTATATAGTGCAAGCAAAGGAAGAGACAAAGTAATGTCATATGGCAAGCACTCTAGAAACATTCTGATATATGCTTTTTGTGCTAAAAAAACTGTTACACCAGTTTTCAAGATCAGAGGACTAATGTAAAACAAGTCTCAAACTCATGAAATTTTTCTTTTCCTTTTACAACGGAGTTTATGTGAATTTTACTACATGTCTATGATGTTTGAGACTTATTACTTGCACGATTATGGTACTACTCACAGCATGACTAAAGCAATCATGACTGACTGATCTGTGATGCAAAATGTTACTCATTTATTCTGCTCTACTAGGAACAATTGATAGGAACACTATCTCTAAAAAAATTGTGTTTCTGTAAAATGAGAATGAGATATGCAGCAAATCTGTAAATGTGCAAGTTGTTGTGATGAAATGCATTAGATACATCAGTAACTATATTCTAATCGTATTTCTCATTAGTGAGGCTTAGAAACATGAATGTAAAACAATATGTAAATAAGGCAAGGTGGAGAGGAATTACAGTAGTAATTATGTTCAAGCAACCAGTACTCAAATGGACTTGAAAAGCTAACAGTGTAACTAGCATCCAAGAGACAACTGATATTACGGTAAAATTTGCTGCTGAAATGAGCAGACACCAAACTGCACAAGTGTTTCATGCAATCTGGGCACTACCACTGACTAGTGTAGTGTTTCGGGATATTTGTAAACATCTCAACACACCATTGGAAAGCTGTTGACAAGAGATGCTTGTGAGTAAGTTGAATAAGAATAAATGTAGTGGGAAAGTGAAACTGTGTGTTTTCCTTTCTTGTATGCAGTGAAAGTGGAGCAGTGGTGGAGCCGGCGAGAAGGGGACCAGTAAAAATGGTATTACAACCACTGGTTTTCTGGGAGTCATTTGTGCCATTGTACAGCAAGTGCCTGAATTCAAGGGTCATGGAGTAAACGACACACCAGCAAGAGCATAATGAACAATAGAACAGCAGTAGTTGTTTATCTGTTTTTGCTCTCTCAGGTCATAAAGTACACACGTACGGACATTTTTGAATGTACTCAAGAGAAAGGTATTACCGTAGCAATGTTTGTTGTGTTGTTAAAAGAAATAGTGAAAATGTTGGGCAAAATATACCCCTGGTTGTGAGAAATATGGCTATTTATTTAGAAGCGCAGTAGAGAGAACTTGCAGAATCATTCCAAGGATCTTCACCACAGTTGATTCGACAAGGAGATGGCATGGAAGGATCCGGACCACCAAACAACTACTATGAGAAGAGAGGATAAAGGTAATAATACTTTCAGCTAGCGGTGTATTAGGGTCAGCAAAATATTGCCATGTTATATCAGCCAGGGACACAACTTCTCGATAGTGCTGGTATAAGACCCACCACAAATCCTACAAAATATACATCAGCAGGAGAATGAGCGAAAAATACACCCCATGTGGTGACCCTGGAAAATGCGAACAGAGAATGCACCAGCAAGTGCAGAAAATTGATTTGAGTCAGAATTACAACTTCAAAGAATAGAAGACAGAGAAGTTGCCCCTGACAACCACTAATCAACAACAGTGCCTAATAACGCACATAACAAGAAACCAAAAATAATTCAGAGCCTCTTTTAATGAACTGTCTGAGAAAGATTAGTAAACACATAATGAATGGAAACTATAATTTACTGTTGGATATCTGAAATAGAAAAAACAAGAAACCAAAAATAATTCAGAGCTTCTTTTAATGAATTTTCTGAGAAAGATTAATAAACACATAATGAATGGAAACTATAATTTACTGTTGGATATCTGAAATAGAAAAAAAAAGAAGACAGTGGCAGTAGAAAGTGCACCCATATTACAAGCAGTGAGTGCATGGAATTAGTTCAAAACTTAACAAAATTGTTTCAATAGGATAACGCATATGGCTCCCCCCCCCCCCCCCCCCCCCCCACCCATGAACCATGGATCTTGCCGTTGGTGGAAAGGCTTGCGTGCCTCAGCGATACAGATAGCCGTACCGTAGGTGCAACCATAATGGAGGGGTATCTGTTGAGAGGCCGACAAACGTGTGGTTCCTGAAGAGAGGCAGCAGCCTTTTCAGTAGTTGCAAGGGCAACAGTCTGGATGATTGACTGATCTGGCCTTGTAACACTAACCAAAACGGCCTTGCTGTGCTGGTACTGTGAACAGCTGAAAGCATGGGGAAACTACGGAAGAAATTTTTCCCGAGGGCATGCAGCTTTACTGTATGGTTAAATGATGATGGTGTCCTCTTGGGTAAAATATTCCGGAGGTAAAATAGTCCCCCATTCAGATCTCCGGGCGGGGACTACTCAAGAGGATGTCGTTATCAGGAGAAAGAAAACTGGCGTTCTACGGATCAGAGTGTGGAATGTCAGGTCCCTTAATCGGGCAGATAGGTTAGAAAATGGATAGGTTAAAGTTAGATATAGTGGGACTTAGTGAAGTTTGGTGGCAGGAGGAACAAGACTTCTGGTCAGGTGACTACAGGGTTATAAACACATAATCAAATAGAGGTAATGCAGGAGTAGGTTTAATAATGAATAGGAAAATAGGAATGTGGATAAGCTACGACAAACAGCATAGTGAACGCATTATTGTGGCCAAGATAGATACGAAGCCCGTGCCTACTACAGTAGTACAAGTTTGTATGCCAACTGGCTCTGCAGATGACGAAGAAATTGAAGAAATGTATGATGAAATAAAAGAAATTATTCAGATAGTGAAGGGTGACGAAAATTTAATAGTCATGGGTGACTGGAATTCGGTAGTAGGAAAAGGGAGAGAAGGAAACGTAGTAAGTGAATATGGATTGGGGCTAAGAAATGAAAGAGGAAACCGCCTGGTAGAATTTTGCACAGAGCACAACTTAATCATAGCTAACACTTGGTTCAAGAATCATAAAAGAAGACTGTATACATGGAAGAAACCTGGAGATACTGACAGGTTTCAGATAGATTATATAATGGTAAGACAGAGATTTAGGAACCAGGTTTTAAATTGTAAGACATTTCCAGGGGCAGATGTGGACTCTGACCACAATCTATTGGTTATGACCTGTAGATTAAAACTGAAGAAACTGCAAAAAGGTGGGAATTTAAGGAGATGGGACCTGGATAAACTTACTAAAGAGAGAGCATAAGGGAACAATTGACAGGAATGGGGGAAAGAAATACAGTAGAAGAAGAATGGGTAGCTTTGAGGGATGAAGTAGTGAAGGCAGCAGAGGATCAAGTAGGTAAAAAGACCAGGGCTAGTACAAATCCTTGGGTAACAGAAGATATATTGACTTTAATTGATGAAAGAAGAAAATATAAAAATGCAGTAAATGAAGCAGGCAAAAAGGAATACAAATGTCTCAAAAATGAGATTGACAGGAAGTGCAAAATGGCTAAGCAGGGATGGCTAGAGGACAAATGTAGGAATGTAGAGGCTTATCTCACTAGGGGTAAGATAGATACTGCCTACAGGAAAATTAAAGATACCTTTGGAGATAAGAGAATGACTTGCATGAACATCAAGAGCTCAGATGGAAACCCAGTTCTAAGCAAAGAAGGGAAAGCAGAAAGGTGGAAGGAGTATATAGAGGGTCTATACAAGGGCGATGTACTTGAGGACAATATTATGGAAATGGAAGAGGATGTAGATGAAGATGAAATGGGAGATACGATACTGCATGAAGAGTTTTACAGAGCACTGAAAGACCTGAGCCGAAACAAGGCCCCCGGAGTAGACAACATTCCATTAGAACTACTGACAGCCTTGGGAGAGCCAGTCCTGACAAAACTCTACCACCTGGTGAGCAAGATGTATGAAACAGGCGAAATGCCCTCAGACTTCAAGAAGAATATAATAATTCCAATCCCAAAGAAAGCAGGTGTTAACAGATGTGAAAATTACCAAACTATCAGTTTAATAAGTCACAGCTGCAAAATACTAACGCGAATTCTTTACAGACGAATGGAAAAACTAGTAGAAGCCGACCTCGGGGAATATCAGATTGGATTCTGTAGAAATGTTGGAACGCGTGAGGCAATACTGACCCTACGACTTATCTTAGAAGCTAGATTAAGGAACGGCAAACCTACGTTTCTAGCATTTGTAGACTTAGAGAAAGCTTTTGACAATGTTGAGTGGAATACTCTCTTTCAAATTCTGAAGGTGGCAGGGGTAAAATACAGGGAGCGAAAGGCTATTTACAATTTGTACAGAAACCAGATGGCAGTTATAAGAGTCGAGGGACATGAAAGGGAAGCAGTGGTTGGGAAGGAGGTGAGACAGGGTTGTAGTCTCTCCCCGATGTTATTCAATCTGTATATTGAGCAAGCAGTGAAGGAAACAAAAGAAAAATTCAGAGTAGGTATTAAAATCCATGGAGAAGAAATAAAAACTTTGATGTTTGCCAATGACATTGTGATTCTGTCAGAGAGAGCAAAGGACCTGGAAGAACAGTTGAACAGAATGGACAGTGTCTTGAAAGGAGGATATAAGATGAACATCAACAAAAGCAAAACAAGGATAATGGAATGTAGTCGAATTAAGTCGGGTGATGCTGAGGGAATTAGATTAGGAAATGAGACACTTAAAGTAGTAAAGGAGTTTTGCTATTCGGGGAGAAAAATAACTGATGATGGTCAAAGTAGAGAGGATATAAAATGTAGACTGGCAATAGCAAGGAAAGCGTTTCTGAAGAAGAGAAATTTGTTAACATCGAGTATAGATTTAAGTGTCAGGAAGTCATTTCTGAAAGTATTTGTATGGAGTGTAGCCATGTATGGAAGTGAAACATGGTCAATAAATAGTTTAGACAAGAAGAGAATAGAAGCTTTTGAAATGTGGTGTTACAGAAGAATGCTGAAGATTAGGTGGGTAGATCACATAACTAATGAGGAGGTATTGAATAGAATTGGGGAGAAGAGGAGATTGTGGCACAACTTGACTAGAAGAAGGAAACGGTTGGTAGGACATGTTCTGAGGCATCAAGGGATCACCAATTTAGTATTGGAGGGCAGCGTGGAGGGTAAAAATCGAAGGGGGAGACAAAGAGATGAATACACTAAGCAGATTCAGAAGGATGTAGGTTACGGTTAGGTACTGGGAGATGAAGAAGCTTGCACAGGATAGAGTAGCATGGAGAGCTGCATCAAACCAGTCTCAGGACTGAAGACCACAACAACAACAACGACAACAACAACAATGCATATGGCGGACGTCGATCCAGCGGGAGTTATCAATGCAGAGCGGCGAGCAGTTATGCGGATACGGGGTGCTGTATGGTCCAGTCAGCAACAGTGCGCAACATGAGAGCAGACGTCAGCTTCAACTTCAGAGCCGGCTTTGGCTGTTCTACAACCAGCAGCAGTTCACAGTTCCGCAGAAGGGTGAGCCGTGAACATTTAAAAAAGTAGAGACATTTCTGTGAGTATAGGGTTCAATACTAATATTATTGATTGGTAATAAATAGTACATGCCGATCACAAGAAAGATGGCAATGCAAAACAAGGAGTTAAAATCGATACTAGAAGGTATAATTATAGAACGAGCAGAGAAGGATAAGGCAATACTAGAATGTATAATTAAAGACCAAGCAGAGAAAGATAAGATAATACTAGAAGGTATGATTAAAGAACAAGCAGAGAAGGCTAAAGAAGGATGGAGAGTGGAACAAGTAGAATTAATTGAGTCTATTAAGGAACAAGTTACTGAATCAATCGATGCCCACTCAACCATAAAATACAAGAGGTTAAAGCTAACTTAGAATCTAACTTTAATGCACAAATTAATGATCAAAACATTAAAATAATGAAAATAAATTCTGGAGTAAATTAATTACAAGACTCAGTGCCAATAGAAGTGCAACAAGGAGCTAAACAAATGTTAACAGGTCATTTACAGGAAAGTATACACAGATTAACAGCCTGACAGTAGACAGACTATGTAGATAATGTGAATTCCCAATTCCAAGTGGTACAAGCTAGTATATCAGACACAAATAAATGTATCACATCCTTACAGAAAAATGCTGTAACATCGATCACGTCAAGCCATAAGTACTCCACAGCTACACACAAAAAAACAGTAGCAGCATGCTTATAAATATATTTATTCATCTATGTCCTTGTTTATATCCAATATCTACCATTCATGAAGAAATTGGTCAAATATTTACTGTTTTTAGAAAGCACAGAGACATTATACTACTGGCCTACTTTTACTTGCTATTCCACTGATATGTGTTTATTTAATTGGTTTATGTATTCAATAATGTATGTTAGAGCGTGATTACGGTCCAGCCATAGGAATATTTATTTAATTTCAAGTTATTTAAATGTAAATCCAGTATTTCAAATGTGTTTAATTATGTTTGTGAATGTGCGTTGGCTTGAAGATTTAGTGGGAGCACTCTAACCAATCACAGTGCTCGTGAATGGGGAGACTGGGTGGAAGTGGGAGAAGAGTACGGGAGAGGACACAGGGGAGTCGGTGACAGTACAGTGCGAGGGACTGTTGCACAGGACGTGGAGAGTCCGGGACAGTACGGCGGCGGACGCAGAGTCGTGGGAAAGACTTGGAGTGGAGCAGTTTGCACGTGGTCGCGAGAGATAGAAACCTTCCATAGTGCTGACTTGTGAGACTTCCGTGGCTTCTGCAGTGAAGACATAGTACGTGTTTGGAAGTGAATATCTCATGAGCTATGTTGTTGTTCATAACTAATTATGTGAAGTAGGAATCTATTGTTTCCCTGTTATTCAACTTATATTTTATTTAATTGCTGGACCAACAACACCAATAAGTGTTTGCAGAAATATACCACATTCTCAAAAGTACTTCTACCATCATACTCATCATTTAAAGTCGTTAAGATAGTACATGCAGATTTTATTTAATCGCAGAATTTCTACGTTACATTCTCAATTGCCGAGTGATTCATGTGTCTATTCATATTGTATACTGCAGACTCAGCAGTATTTGGCTTGTAATGCGGCAACTATGTATCCCAACTGCTAGACAACGAAACCAGCCAAAACTTTTAATATTTGAACACTGAGTTAGAGGGTACATAGTTGAGGGCCACCACACTACACCATTTTATTTTCTATTTGAAAGCCCGGATGGGGCACATATAAAAAGTACATAGAATGGCATTTGACAAAATTGAAGTACTTAGATGATCCAATAGATGAAATGCACTTAGTAAAAGTACTCATTAGATGTTTACCATACCACACTTGACAAGGAATATTGTATAGAGGGTGAAAAACTGTGAATGAGTTATTAACGTTTATTGAAGGTTTAGACACACTGAATACTGAAAGAAATGAAAATTATTCAGTGAAATATGGGGAATAGGAATAACAAATCCTTTCCTAATTCCTTACTGCGGACAAAGGAATCCAATTATTGTAGAGTAAGCAGTACTGAAATTATTCACAGCAAGGACAATGGTCTAAATTACAATAACCCTAGAGGGGAAAGAATTCAGACTGATAACATCAACTCGCAGGTGTTTACACCTCAAAACCAACAAATAAATATGCAACAAAATAATGACACAGGGGCATATCAGTGTATTGTTGAAGAAAGTTCTTAGTGACGGAAAATGAGAAAAATCCTGGGTGAAGGGCCAGAATCCAGGATGTCACAGAACAATACTTGGCCCATATATAAGAAAAATGGTGACATAGAAAACGACAGGTTATTAGTGGAAGAGGAAAATTTAGAAAAAGTACGACGCAAACCAATTGTAATTGGAAGAATAGGAAATAAAGGAGTGGAAATTTACATTGATTCAGGAAGTGAAGTATCAATAATTTTGGAGGAATGGCTATTAAGTGGAAGAATAAAGGAATTTCCTAAGTTACTCACTACAGGAGTACGTATTTTAGGTATTACAGGTACTAAGAGCAATGTAGTGAAATGGGAAATAAGGGTTACATTTGAAATAGACCAACTGGTGTCTGAACAAACCATGTTAATAGTCCCTAAAATAAATACGCAAGTATTACTAGGAGTAGATTGGCTAATGAAATATGCAGTGGTAATAGACTTTCAGAGTGGTTCTTTTAAGTGCAGTCTAGATAACTATAATAAAGAGATCTTGTTTAAGATCAATGTCAAGGACTAAATGCGAGTAATAATTTACAGTTGATAGCGAATATGAGTTCAATGGAGAAGGATGTAAGTATCTACAACAAACAGCAAATAAAGCTGATTTGTACACAAAGGCTTACGAATCAGAACTGTTAACGCTTACTCAAAATGAAGAGCTATATCGAATATTATGCAGATATTCAGATGTATTTTCAGACAAACCAGGGAGTATAGGAGATTATGTGTGTAGTTTTCCGATCAAAAGCAGGGAACCTTTTTCTGTAGACCTAACCCTGTACCAATCAACATAAAACAGGAAATACAAGAAGAAATAGATAAAATGTTAGATCATAATGTTATAGAAAGAAGTACAGGCATATACGACAATCCACTGTTAATTGTCAGAAAGGCAACAGGAGGTGTGCACCTAGTACTAGATCCGAGAAACTTGAATCGTCTCATTGAACCAGAGAGAGATCATCCCATATGCATAGACTAACTACTTGCTCATTTTGCAAAAGCAAATTATTTTAGTTTCATGAATCTGACGACTGGGTACTGTCAGGTGAAATTAGCTAAAGAATCTAAACCTTATACTGCTTTCCTATATGATGTAAAGTCATACCAGTTTAAAGTTTTGCCATTTGGGTTATACTTATCGGTATCAGTGTTTATAAGAGCATTACATCAAGCATTAGGGGGAAAGTTGTTACAAGAGCTATTGTTTTATGTAGATGATATACTGATTGTTTCAGAAAACTGAGAGAAACATTGTGATTTACTTGCAAGAGCACTAGAGAAATTCTATGCCAAGGGAATAACTACTAAGAATGCTAAATCACATTTTGGGCAAGAGGAACTAAAATTCTTGGGACATCTCATAGGAATAAGAGGAATTAAGCCAGATCCAAAATGCATTAGAGTGATTAAAGACTGTCCACACCCACAGAATGTGAAACAGTTATGTCCCTTTTTAGGATTAGTGGGATTTTATAGACGGTATATACAAGGACAAGTCACGAATTATCCACATCTACTATTGTTATAAAAGCAAAAGTGAAATAGATATGGCATGAAAATGCACAAAAGGCATTCCAGGAAGTAATGAATGCCCTACTCAATGCTCCTATTTTAAGCCATCCGAGTCTTCACGAACCATTTGGCATTATAACAGATGCATCAGAATATGGCATAGCAGCAGAAGTATTTCAAGGGAAATGGGACCCAGAAGAAGGAGAACATAAAACCACTGCTTTCACTAGTCGCAGCCTAGACAAACGAGCTGAATTATACAGCAACTGAGAAAGAATTACTTGCTGTGGTAAGAAGTTTAAAAAAATTTGAAACAGTGATTGGGTGTTCAGATATCGTTATTTATACAGATCACCAAGCATTGATATTCTTAATGGAAAGTTGTTTATTACATAGGAGGCTCATGAAGTGGGTATTGCTTTTACAACAGTTTCAGATACAAGTAGTATACATCAAGGGAACATTAAATTGTGTACCAGATGCTTTATCACGACTGCCATAGAGAATGAGTAATTTTCAGAGAACTACTGGACAGGAATGATTTTTAATATAAATTTTATGAAAATAAGCTATACAAAAGACGAAGCACATGTGTTAGCTAATAAAAATCAGGCAAGGAATGAAAGATGAAGAAGAGTTAAATCTTAAAATGTTAAAGTATGAGAAAATTGAGTTACTGTCCACAGAAGACAAACTTTGGGATGGTGCGTATTTTACCCTTTTTCTCCCGCTGATGTATGTTTTTTAGGATTTGTGGTGGGTCTTATATCAGCACTATCGAGAAGTTGCGTCCCTGGCCGATATAACATGGCAATATTTTGCCAACCCTAATACACCACCTGATGAAAGTATTATTTATTACCTTTATCCTCTCTTCTCAGAGTAGTTGTTTGGTGGTCTGGATCCTTCCATGCCACCTCCCTGTCGATCTAACTGTGGTGAAGATTCTTGGAATGATTCCGCAAGTTCTCTCTACTGCGCTACTCAATAAATAGCCATATTTCTCACAAACAGGGGTATATTTTGCCCAACATTTTCATTATTTCTTTTAACAACACAACAAACAATTGCTACGGTAATACCACTCTCTTGAGTACATTCAAAAACGTCTGTACATGTGTACTTTAGGATCTGAGAGAGCAAAAACAGATAAACAACTACTTCTGTTCAATTGTTCATTATGCCCTTGTTGGTGCATCATTTACTCCATGGCTTTCATATTCAGGCACTGCTGCACCATGGCACAAATGACTCTCAGACGACCAGGGGTTGTAATACCATTTTTACCGGTCCCCTTCTTGCCGGCTACACCACTGCTCCACATTCACTGCATACAAGAAAGGAAAACACACAGTTTCACTTTCCCACAACATTTATTCTTATTCAACTTACTCACGTGCATCTCTTGTCAACAGCTTTCCAATGGTGTGTTGGGATGTTTACAAATATCCCGAAACACTACACTACGGCACGGTGACAGGAGCAATGAACTGCCAATAGAGGCAGTTTAATTCCAATTGTTGGTGGTGCTTTAGACATGGAATCCACACTCTTGAAGTTTAAATGGATAAATGAAGACAACTTTGTCAACTACGAGATGATGTATAAAGGCTATGGCACATACAGTATCTATTTGCTATTTTCTATTCATCTGTTACCATGTGAATGACTAGTTCAAGAGCTATGTACAGCACTTTGTAAAAAATTATATGGATAGTGCAAGACCACTACAGTTGCCTGAAGGTAACATGGCCTCTGATACACTCACTAGAATCTCATGCGAATCAATCCTTATATAAAAATAAAGTTTAATGCCTAATATCATTAACAAGCAAACAAATAACTCATTCGGGATGTTTGTGTTGTTACATATACAAGTAACTCACATGTGCAATCACTGTAATTCCCACTTGTGTGTCTTTTCTATGTAAGCTACCAATTCTTGATGCCACTTCCTGGAATCCTACACAAAGGGGCCTGTAAGTACCTAACCCTGTCATCCTGAAAAACTTGCCTGGAGGTTCGTGGTTCAGACAACAGTTCCTTGGTCGTTACACCATTGTCCTGCAGTTCATTGTTTCTTATATCACTTCTACCACAAGCATCACCACAATCCAGGACGAATGAACTACATTTTACCTCCACTAAATGATACAGTGACTATTTCTAAATTTTTTTTCTCTTTCTAGAAAAATATTTGAAGTAATTTCTTTTGAAACTTTCTATTATATGTTAAGCGAACAGACTAAAATTAAGTAAAGTTTGTGAAGCCAATGAGTGACACTAAGTATGAAATACATGTCCTACAAAGACACTCCTAGCAGTGAAAGGAACATTTGATTTCACCGAGTAATTTTATGAAGAAAATTTCTCATCTCAATCAAAGGAAGCAGTGAAATGATACAGCCTGTATATATATTTTTCATTATAAATGATATTAGGAATCTGTAATCAAACAACCTTTTATACATTTAAGGGTAACGTAATCTATGTCAGTGTTTGCAATAAAAAAATCAACAAAATGTTATACCTGAGCTTTTGTAAGTTGTTCATCAATTGTTTTGAGGCATAGTTTTTCTTCTGTTTCAGCGAGTCTACTCTCCTCTGCCTTGACTGTTGCTTACATAGGCATTTGTAATCTTAGTTAATAATAACAGCATTGTAATTCTTCAAGCTTTCCCAACAAGGCATTGTCACATTCATTAATCAGGTTTCTGCTGGTTATTTGTGCCTTTCTTGCATGATATTTCAACTGCAGTCTTCTTCAGCTGCTGCAGTATTAGACAGCACCTGAAGAAGACTACAAGTCACACAGCTGAAATATTGTGCAGGAAAGACGTGAATAACCGGCAGAAACCCGATTAATCAACATGGCAATGACAGCACTAATTGGAGATGGCATACATGTGTTTTAATAATTACCTGACCTATCGAAGTTTCCATTTTCTGCAAGTACTTTTAACGCTGATGGAAAATTACCAACCATTTTCTACATCTCATGCAGATTGCTACTGACAATAGAAAAGTTTTTACAGCCTGCATCTATTGTTTCACCAGGAAGTGATTTCCAAACATGAACACAACTTGCTGTGTTTGTAAAAATTAATATTTACACAGTTGTGAATTAGAAATTGCGAGCCTGTTATCCCAGCAGTGAACAATGAATCCATGCATCTACATTCTCAAATAATTTCCTTTTCCAATGTAACTCCTCTTCTTGTTCAGAAGTGGAGAGTTATAGGTTGCTCAAACACTTGAAGGAACTCATTTGTAATTAACTGCAAAAACACATTTAACAACCCAAATATAAACTGACATCACTTTTGCACGTCAACAACGAACTTTAAAACTTACAACCTAACAGGCAGATGGGTCTGACAAGTGTGGCCAACAATTCCATGTTACTAAAGTAAAATTTCCCTTACTTGTAATAAAATCGGTCTCTGCAGAACTATGGTTTAAATGAAAAATTTCTGTACTTGATTTGCAGAACAAAACTATATGCAATAGAGAGAGAGAGAATCAGACTGAAAAGTACTTCAGGAACAGTGAAAATTATGCAAACATCAAATATCGTATTGCATCTTGTTATACCCACTTTTATAAATATGTCTGCCCCCCCCCCCTTACCCTCACTGCCCCACAACCTCCCAACCAATGCTGTGTCTGTTGCTAGTCTAGTCCCTGCACACGCTGCCCTTCTCTCCCCCTACCCATACACTGCTGTCCCTTCCCCTTTCTCATTCAAACCCAGGATCTCCTGCTTACGAAACAGTTCCATTAAGCACTCCACCATCTGGACATGGTTTTTATTACAATAACTGCATGGACTATCTCAGTACATCTCTCGGCCGACCCACACTCCCATCGAGTGCCACCTATCCGCAGTCCCTGTCCCTGTACTGTATGCATGCTACTTTGAGATTCCTACAGGTCCTGCATTATAGTACATTTGCTTTGAAGGTGGTGGGTTTATGACTCATCAAGGTGAATCAGTTATGTTTTTTGGATGTGTCAGAAAGAACGGACACCATGCTTTCATACAATTGATTTGCCTTGATGGGCCATGAATCCACCATTTTTGGTTCGGATGCACTATTATGGTGGATCTCCTGTAGGAATCTCAAAGAAACGAGCATGCAGGACATGGATGGGGACTGTGGATTGGTGGCACTTGGTGGGAGCATGGGTCGGCCAAGTTGCAATAAACACTGTCTCTGGATGGCACAGTGGTTCATGCAAGTGCCCAGTCAGCAGGAACCCTGGGTTCAAGTCCCGATCTGGCACACATTTTCACTCATCACCACTGTTTCTGCATTAAAGTCCTGATCCAGCTGACATCAATAACTTCTTCCCCCTCTCCCTCTATCTTCAATGTAAGTAATATGCATCACAGCTGCAGATTACACATGCTGTCTGTTCTTTCAGATATGTCCAAAAGAACAGACACCACGCATTCATATAATCAACTTTTTCCTTGGATATTTGATATTCTCACTGTTGTATACTTTAGTTTTTCAGGAAATACAACTTTATTCACTGACAGATAATAGTTGTACTTCGAAAGAGGCACTATCAAGTGAGCACAAGATTTAGTACTCTGGTTGAAATACCATCATAACCAAGAGTTACTGCACTTCAATCACCTAATGAGTTGCTAAAACTGATGTCTATGCATGTGCACATACACGATAGAACTGCACAGTGTTTGTTAGGTAATGAACAACAGCTTGAGAGCTGTTTTCTATTACGTGTTTCTGTGTGCCATGCATCCTCTAAATATAAGTGGTTTCCTTTCTTTTATATTATGTACTAGCTGGTGTACCTGGCTTCACTCAGGGAGTTGATATGAGATTGTATGGTAGTTGGAATAAAAGGATAAACTTTAAAGTATAAGAGGTAAAAAAATTTTATTGAAAGTGTACTCTAACTATTTACAATACTTATGAAAGAAAAAGAGGTTTTTTTTTTTTTTTTTTTTGTTGAAAACATATCCCAACTATTCACAATACTTCTTTATAACCAACATCTTTCATTCTGTTATCCGGAGTATATATGTAAAATTTTTCCAAATTTCCTACTCGAGAGCAAGCTATATATAGTTGACGGTGAGAAAAGCAGGAATCTTTGAGGTTGACGTAATATTTTAAAGTATGTCCTTGCGCTCTGTTAATTGTAAAACTCTAGGCTACTTTGACTGGAAATTGCAGTCCTTTAAACTGGAATGGCAGTTCAGTACAGATCAGTGGTATTCTGGGGATAAACAGTGTGTGTCCTCTGTACTTTCCAGTCATAAGTTTAGCTTCAACGAAGTTATTCAATAGCTGTTTGACAATCATCTTTTTTCAGTTATAGGGTTTTGGTGATTTGATATTTCTGAGGAGTATGATCAGAGGCCCAATTTTAAATTGAAGGCAGTATAGTGGCATTCCCGATACTTGCAAAGACTTTAGAAATTCTGTTGGGAAGTTCACACTTTCTTCAGTTTTTACCATTGTGTCGATCGATTTGTGTATTCTCTCTTCACCAGGCTGAGCGGACGATTTGGATGGGATTCGGTTAATGAAAAGGGGACATACAATACAAGGTTTATTTCCCCAAAACAATTAATTAATTGTAATGAATTACACCATGGTTTACAAATTACAATGACACAAACAATCAAACTACTTACAATATGAGGTAATAAAAATGTGAAATGTGAACAGAGAAACTTATTTGTGTCGTTTGAATCACTGCCAAACAAACTTTACAAGTTGATACTTTGACAAATAATCGTTGTGCATTAAACTACATACTTTCACCTAATACAGTTAAATTTTTAAATGTGAAGCACAAATGTATAATTTACAATTAAATTTTCAGTTGAAGTTACTCCTTCCTATACCTTCTTTAAAAGAGTGATGAAATTTTCAACAGGTGTCTCAGCTAAAAATGCCCGTAAATCCGTAACACAACAACACGTACATGATTAAATATATGTGCGACAAGGCCCAACATTAACAGCACAAACACATACAAACTTTCGCCAACATGGGCCGCCTGCCGGTCAAAACGTGTTACGACTACAGCAGCGGGTAAACTTACATAGGTAATAACACAGGCCACCTTGCAATCTTGCCAAAATCAGTTTACACAAAGGAGGAAGAAGGGGGAGGGGGGGGGGGGAGGGGTAAACACAATAAATACCATATGCAAGTGCACTTGCCAAACCTACTACTAAAAATACAGTATAAAAAGCTCTCAATTAATGACAAATCCGGGATAAGCCCGGCAATATTGCACCTGAGCGCTAGTAGCCAAAATAAGGTTGACAGATACCAAGGTCTGACATTATCGTAGGACTAACTGGCACAATAAATAAATAAGAGTAAAAGAATAAGCAAATGCCAATGCTCAAGAATTTAAATAAGATTAAGTACACACGAGGCTAAAATCAATTGCTAGCACCTTGGGCATCGTCTTAGGCTTAATTGACACTACAAATAAAGGTAAAAGGACAGACAAATGACAATGCCCAGCAATTTAAATAAAATAAGTAAGCACAAGGCTAAAAGCAATTGCTAGCAACTTAACAAGCACATATAAAAATATCAAACTGCTGCCACATCACAAATGGAACAGGCGTGCGCGCAGTCCCCAGCAAGCCAGAAAACCAACAACACACACTCCAGCAACTGAGCCAGCCTGACCACAGTAATTTCAACTCAGAATCAGGGCACGTGAGCACACCGGGTCCATGCAAAACACACGCTGCTAAATAATTCCCACCAACAGATACGGCCGCCCCCCGGGACCAAACCACGCAGACCGGACAGAGCAAACACACACAAAAACTGCCCTGCAGTCCTTACAACTCCTGAGTGCGGAAACCCAAGCAATATCGTGGCACCCTTTTCAGAGGCTGAGAACCTCGAGCGATCTCGTGAGGGAATCCATTAGTTGTCCACTACACCACGTCATCAACACGGCACACTGCCCAATGCCCAAATCAATGAGGCCCGCCAACAACGAGACCACACCTCCGTGCCGGGGCGGAAGGCAATATACCGCCAGCTCAGTGCGAATCAAACTGCCGAGCCGAGCGCGCGCGACCCCCCACGAAAAATGCTCCAGAGGGCAGCAGCCGCCTCACCGCCTGCGCAGGCCGAACCAGACGGAAACAGAAATACAAGCCACTACCAATAGTGCTGGATACGCAACGCGCCAGAGAAATGGCACACAGGCATTTTCTTTTGAATATTAAGTTGATATTGTCAATAATATTATTTTTAGTTGTCAAAATTGCCCTTTCAAACAGCCAGTCTGGATTAGTATAGTTGTGAACAATGTTTGGATAAATTTGGTCAACGAGTTTGTTTTCAGCAGTGGTTGTGTTGCAGAATTCATTGGGGCTGGTCAATAGGATATGTGCCTTCAACTATTTGTGAAAGTTGTTGAGCAAAATGTGCTGTTTTGTCTTTTGATAACTCACCTTTCATATTTTTTGTTAGTCGCAGTATTTGTATGTATGGCCAGAAGTATGACTTTTTTCAAGCATGCATTGATCTTGTCTGATGCTGTTGACTTGGGGATAACTGGAAGCATTTGTAAAAAAAAAATCTCTTGAGAGTGAGTAGAGCTCCTCCCATCACTTCAGAGTTTCCTAGCAAGTCTTGTAATGTTTTGTCCATGGCTTTGAGCAATTTCTTATGTGCCATTGTGCATTCATTCCAGAAGATAATTTCAGCTTGCTTTACAAGTTCACCCCGTCCATCTGCTCTTGAGATTTTACATACTGGGAATTGTTCTTCAGCCATATACAACAATAGCTGTAGGGTGGAATGGGCAAGTTTGTCATCCTCCCAAAAGTGTGACTACAATGCCAGAAGATGCAACTGCCAGTGCGATGTTTTGTTTAACACGTAGTTCTCCTAGCAATACATTTATTAGAAACACCTTCCTGGTGTCACCTGGTGCCTACAAGTAAATAATTCCACCAGTTTTGTTGTTCTTCAACATTCTGGAATCTTTCCGAATGTCCCAGAACATCCTGGATCATTGTGGAACATTCCGGAGCGCGCGCGCACGCGGCCCCCCCCCCCCCCTTCCACACACAAACTCTCTATTACAAGTCATCTTACAATGTGTGATGGAGGATACTTCTGGTGCCACTATATTTTCCTCCCTTCTCTGTTCTATTCATGAGTAGTACAGGAGAGGAATGAATGTTAATAGACATGTATATGACCTTGCCATAATGCACACCACCTCTCTAGTAGTGTCTGCATCAGCAGCTTGTTAAACATCTGTGTAATGTTCTCATGCTGATTAAACATTCTCATGATGAAAAATACTGCTGGATCTCCTTTCTTCCTCTGTTTTTTTAGCCCTATTACTACCTGTTCCAGACTACTGAACACTAGGGCATTGGTCAAACAAGTGACACTTCTTTTGTGGATGTCTTGCATTTCCTTGAGATTCTCCCAATGTATCTCAGCCTGATCTGCTTTTCCTACAATTTGTTTTGTGAGGTCTTATCACTTCAAGTTGCTACAAATGGTAACTCCTAGGATTAACGTATTTTATGGCAGTAACTGTTCCAATGATTATCTGCTAATAAGGTAATGAAACACTAGTGCATCTCCTTCCCTATTCCTGCACAACATGTTACATTTATTTACATTCTGGATCAAATGCCAGTCCAGGCACCAAATGTCTATCCTCCGTGTCTTCCTGCATCTTGCTACAGTCCTCTGGTGGTGCAGCCCTCCTAGGGACAACATTTTCCATGAATTGCCTCAGGAAGTCTCCAATGCTATCCACTTGATCATTAATACATATTGCAAACAGTCATGGCACTATGTATCTCCCCTAATATACTCCTGAAATTTGTCAATTTTATTCTGTTATCTCCTAAAAAGCCCTGAATCCAGTTACAAATCTGGTCCTCCACTTGGTATCCTTGTCATTTGTTCACCAAACAATAGAGTGGAATGACTTCCAGAAGTCAAGGAACATGACATCAACCCAGACACCTGTGTATGGTGCCCTGAATCTCTCTGATGAACAGACCAAGCTTAGTTTCATGAGATCTCCGATTGAGGAATCCGCAAGCTCTTCATTCTTCAAAAATGTTTTACTGTGAGAGTAATTCCTATGTATCCTTCATTGCTCCAGCAAACTGCAATAAACTGATCCTAGAAGGGGAGTAAGTTCTTTTGCATAATAACTGTAGAACCTCATGGGTATTTCATCTGATCTAGCTGCTTTCTCACTGTTGAGCAGTTTTAGTCAATTTTCTATTCCATGATCTCATTAGGTGTGCATATTGACGAAAACAAAATGGAAATACCATATGGTAAACTTGTAAAAACATTTAGGTTTGGCTACTTTTGCCATAAAAGTAACTGTCAACTTTGTGGATGTGAATGTCAGAAGTTACTATATTTTGCTTATTTTCATTTACTGACACCCATTACTCCTCATTTAGGCAAAAAGTATTCCATCACACAAAAGGAAAGTAATTATAATTATGCATGTGGTTCACACATGCAGATATTACAGGCATCTCTAAACAGCTGGGTATACTAAACACAACTTCACAGTACATTTATTCACTTATGAAGGAAGGAGCCTCCAAGAAGATTGTGCAAGGGTCATTATTGACAAAGAGAGGCATACCCTGGGCATTAGGAAGAATCCTAGTGGTGAATCCTTCCACCACCAGGACCAAAAAGAACAAAGGCTTTCATCAAAGCCAGCCTTTAGACTAATATCCCTTAATATAGAAGGTATTTCATCTGATAAAGAAGTTTTATTATCTAATATCTGCAAACAAACAGCCTGTGATTTTCTGTTAATTCAAGAGACACATAGAGGCCCAGAAGAATGAAGACCAAAAGTAAATGGAATGAAACTTATCATTGAAAGACCAAGTATGACATATAGTAGTGCAGTGTTTGCTAAACCTAATATAAACATCATCTCAGTAGGTTCCACGTGAGATAATGACATAGAGATCCTGATGGTGGAAATCCATTCATGTACAGTGATATCCTTATATAAACCACCTAATGCTAAATTCTGCTTCAAGGAACCACCTAACTTCCACTCTGAACCAACAAAATTAGTAATTGGTGACTTTAACTGCCACAGTACGCCATGGGGCTACAAGACTGACAAAAATGGAGAAGATCTGGAAGATTGGAGTGAACAAATGGGACTGATGTTAATCCATGACTGGAAGCTACCACCATCCTTCAATAGTGGCTGACGGCAAAGAGGTTATAACCCAGATAACATCTTTGCCGGTGAACATGTTGCCCAACAGGTAAAGAAGTATGTTACAGACATAAACCCATGCACACAACATCGACCTATTGTTTGTTCTGTTGAAGCAGCTGTGAAACCAGAGTGTGTCCAGTTCAAAAGACAATTTAACTTCAAGAAAGTAAAGTGGGAGAATTTCACACAAGAACTTGATACGGAAGTCCTAAATCTCGACGCATCACCAGAGAGGTATGATGATTTTGTCAAAACAGTCCCAGCCATCTCACGTAAATATATCCCAAGAGGATGCAGAATGAACTATATCCCAGGACCCGATGAATACTCCAAATCTCTGCTGGAGAGATATGAACAACTATTTGAAATAGATCCACTCTCTGATGAAACAATAAAAACAGGTGAGGACCTATTAAATTCCATATCAGTTTCCAGAAGCAGACAGTGGTGTGATTTGGTATCAAACCTAGATATGAAACAGAATAGCTGAAAAGCGTGGAAATTATAGAAGACCCTCAACAATGATCCAACCATTACACCCCCTGAGCTCTCAAAGGTAACCCCTGACCAAATTGCTCATCAATTACTTCTCAACGGCAAAACTAAAGGAAGATCAGAAAAAATCTAAATTCATTAGACAGGCAAATGAAAAGGAGTATCTCAACACCCCTTTTACCTTAAAAGAACTGGAAACAGTTTTCACAACTATAAAGAGTAATAAAGCTGCTGGCCAAGACGAAATACGGACGGAACAAATCAAACAGTTTGGACCTACCACAAAACAGTGGATATTAAACCTTATGAACACCTGCATTTCAAAATTGCAAATCCCCAAGATCTGGTGTAAAGCCAAGGTAATAGCACTTTTAAAGCCTGGGAAAGAACCAACAGACTTAAAAAGTTTCTGTGGTATCACCGCCAGACACCACACTTGCTAGGTGGTAGCCTTTAAATCGGCCGCGGTCCGGTAGTATACGTCGGACCCGCGTGTCGCCACTGTCAGTGATTGCAGACCGAGCACCGCCACACGGCAGGTCTACAGAGACGTCCTAGCACTCGTCCCAGTTGTACAGCTGACTTTGCTAGCGATGCTATACTGACAAATACGCTCTCATTTGCCGAGACGATAGTTAGCATAGCCTTCAGCTACATCATTTGCTACGACCTAGCAAGGCGCCATTACCTGTTAATATTGAGATTGTAAAACATGTACCGTCAAGAGCGGTGTACACCAAGTATGGATTAAAGTTACCGTATTTACTCGAATCTAAGCCGCAGCGGAAAAATGAGACTCGAAATAAGGAAAAAAAAAAATTCCCGAATCTAAGCCGCACCGGAAATTTGAGACTCGAAATTCAAGGGGAGAGTAAAGTTTTAGGCCGCACCTCCAAATCGAAACAAAGTTGGTCCATTGTAATAATGAGACACAATTTAGGTCGAATGAATGACGATACAGCTACAGTAGTTTGGTTCGAGTCGTAAGCTTAGCAGTTAAGCTTAACCAGGTAGCCATTGCTACGCGTCAGGCGCTCCGTCCGTATTTATACGGGTACCCTTCCTTTTTCGCGCGCTTCGTCTGGTTTGAATCGATTGCTTATTTTGCTTCAATCTGATAAGTTCTGTTTTCTTTGTTATAGGTGTTTGCGTCACTCTAAGCTGAAAATGCATTACTGTACTGTGTCACGCATTGTTTGTCGCATTCTGATAGTGCGTGTTTACGGCCTGTCACCGCTCGCGGCATAGCTTGCTTTTGTGCGCGCTACTGCCGCTTACAATTAAAAAAAAAAGAGAGAGTAATCGTCTCACTAGCAAAACAATGGCAAGAGACTGCTATTTGTTGTTACTTACACTGCTGCTTTCTTTGATAATGATCAACAAGAACCAAATAATAGACTGCGTATGATAGAACATGTTCTGAACGAGAGTTAGGCGAAAATGTTTCTCCGTTTGAAAATCTTTGCGGCCAGTTCTTTAGCACATCAACTTCTGCACAGAAATTAGTCATCTTAGAATTAAAAATCTAGTCAGTTGTCATGCTTCATTTCTGACTGTATCACTATTAGGAGGCATAAGAATAATACGAATATAAACATGACACGATACGTATATTCTTCCGCGTTTGCTGTTGTCTCACTCTAGTTTCGTAGTTTATTAGGCAGGCAGGATTTAAATAAGATAGCAGCAAACACGAAACAATACATGGTAAAATGTTTATATTCGTATTATTCTTATGGTGAAGAGAATACTGCATGTGATTCACATTTCATCAGGTTCCTATTAGCAACCATCTCTTCTCACAGGTAGGAAAAAATTCAGAAAGTAGAGTTGGCCATATTGACAAACATCCGAAACAGTATTGCATGTCGGATTTTCGTAGTACATTGAAATTCTGCTACATTCGAAGATGAACAATACGGAATTTGTATTTACTTCGTTGGATAATGTATGAAAATGCAGTGGTCGAAACTCAGGGCGGAGGAGAAAAAGCTCGTCTTCTACCTTTTTTTTTTTAATTTATTTACTGACGCGGAGGTTTTGGCGCCAGTATTTATCTTTGTGCCTATGAAGCATGCCTGTGTAGCGCTACATATATTTGACGGCAGAAGTTAGTTGTGGCGGCACCTACCAACATTTTTCAGAACTTCCACTTGCTTTGCACTCGATTCTAAGCCGCAGGCGGCTTTTTGGATTACGAAAACCGGAAAAAAAGTGCGGCTTAGATTCGAGTAAATACGGTAAGTATTCCAGCAGCAACGTACCTTATTGGCTATATTAATTACATTGTCCTGTTCCAGACCTCACGCCAGTTTGCGTGAGCTTAAACGCGTGCCTTTCGGCTTCCTCCAAACTCCGTGAATTGGCTCCTGCCAATTCACAACAGTTTCTGTCCGGTTTCAGTTCTTTGTCATTTGTACAAGGTATTGGAAAGGCTGATCCTAAATCGAATATCAGAGTGTATTGACAAAATACTCATAAAAGAGCAGTCCGGCTTCCAATAGGGAAGGTCTTGCTGTGGATAGATCCTTAATTTGACTCAGCATATTGAGGATGGGTATGAGAGAGGCGGAATAACAGGTGTGGCTTTCATCGACCTCACAGCGGCTTATGATACTGTTAACCACAAAAAGCTGCTTAGAAAGTATAGTTAGCTACAAAGGTTTACCGACTAACTCAGATCCTTCAGTGTATGCTGCAAAACAGGAGATACTTTGTCTCTCTCCAAGACAAGAAGAGTCGATGGAGAATGCAGAAAAATGGTCTCCCTCAGGGAAGTGTGCTGTCTCCGCTGTTATATAATATCTACACAAATGACCAGCCAATTAACTCTTCAACTAAGGCATTCATATACACTGATGATATATCACTCGCTGCCTAAGGTGAGACCTTTGAGGAAGTAGGGGTGAAACTGACAATAGCTCTTGAAAATTTGGCCAAGTATTATGATGAAAACCAACTGAAACCGAACCTTGGAAAGAACCAAGTCTGTGCATTCCATCTTAGAAATAGGGAAGCCAAAAGGAAACCAAACATCACTTGGAGAGGAGAACAACTACTCCACTGCGAAACTCCTAAATACCTTGGGGTGAAGATGGACCGTTCCCTCACATTCAAAGCCCACTGTGAAGAAACGAGCCTCAAAATAAAAGTGCAGAACAACATCATCCGCAAACTTACAGGAACCACCTGGTGTGCCCAGCCAAAAGTGCTTAGAACATTTGCCTTGACACTATGTTTCTCGGCCGCAGAATATGCAGCACCCATCTGGCAAAACTCTGCACATGCTAAACATGTAGATACAGCCCTGAACAAGACAGGATGCATTGCTACAGGCTGCTTATGACCTACTCCTGTCAATAAACTGTACCAAATTACAAGTATAGCACCACCATGCATTTGAAGGCAAGCTGCAACAGAAGTGGAGAAGAAAAAACAAGAAATCGACCCTAGACATCCTTTGTTCGGACATGACCCTCAAAAGCCAAGGCTGAGGTCTAGAAAAAGAGCTTTCTACAGAAAATTATGGCAATTCATTCTTCTCCCAGAACTTGCAGAGAGGAGCTTTGGCAACAAGACTCCCTAGCTGAAGACGATTACATAACGGTCAAGGAGGAAATAGCCAAAGGTACACACCTGTCATACATGACCTGGAAGACTTTGAACAGACTGCGAGTTGGGGTGTCAAGGTGCACAGCCAACCTCAGGAAGTGGGGGCTTCAGTAATGAGGAGGAAACTTGTCAGGGTGGTGACGTACAGGATGAACAACATCTGCTAGTCTGCAGGAATCTACCGGCTGCATGCACTATCAGTGATCTTGCTGCAGCCTGCGAAACTGCTGTGATAACCACCAAATACTGGGGCCGTCAAAATATATAATTATCTTGCTGCTTGTTTGTACATATTACTGAATCTGTGTCATAAACACTACTGTACATATTTAATTTTGCAAATTTGTTATGTGAATCAATACTTATTACTTTTTGTGATTATTTTATGTCCTGGAGTCGAAAAATAAATAAACTTACGAAATTTGTTGTTTGTTTTGCTGATCTGTTCCAAACCATAATTTTTATATAAGGATGATACATGGAGAAAGTAACTAACTAAATATCTGTCATTTCAGCATTTTTGTGATGACTGAAAGGAGAAACCATATTATGATCTTCCACAGTTGAAACATTTTTGTTGGAATGAATTCAGTATGTTGGCCTTATCTCTTTATCTACATCACTGAACAACAGAATAAATATCATGATTTGCTTGCTTACTTTATGTATGTTTTTTTAAGACCAGAACTTTTTGGGCCTTGCAGTCACATCAGTTGGAAAAGTTTTACTTTCAAATTCAGTGAATGCTTCTCACATGTGTGTCTAAGCACTTATTTTGCTTCTAAATAATGCTAATGGATCTACTTTCAAAACGAAAGGAAGAAATATTAGAGTTTCACATCCTGTTGATGACAAGGTCATTAGAGACAGAGCACAAGTTCTGGTCAGGAAAGGAAATAAATCATGTCACTTGGAAATTAACCACCCTGGCACTTGCCTTAAGTGATTTAAGGGAACTATGGGAAATGTAATTAGATTACTGAATGGGGGTTTGACTTATTGATCCAAATTAGAGTACAGTTTCTCACAATGTACCATTTTATTTGATATCTTGAGTTGATAGACCATGTTTCCTATTTTTGTTTTCAGCTATTATAATAATTTGTTGAATTTAGTGGTCAATGATTTGGGTACCATTTTCCTTGGTGGGTACTTGCTTCATGCCTATTAATTCTCCAAACTGCCTTTGTTTCATTCTTTTTTTGTCATGAAGAATTTTGCTGTTTTGTTTGTTGTGTTATTTCATAGCTCTATATGTATTATTTCCTTTACTGTCCCATAAACAAATGGATCTCTCTGTCAAAGATGATAAATCTTGAGAACACAATCAGGAGGGATCAACTAGGAAAAAAGTTTGGCCCTCTGCTTACAGTCATTTATGTAGACTAGCGTATCACTACCTAGTCCAGTCACTTTCTTACTGACCTTTGAGGACAACAGCATGTAACATCTTAGGTCTCTTCAGTCCTCATCAGGATTCAGGAGAGGCATTAAAATAACATCTGTCCATGAGCCATGAACTGTGTTGCCTCTCCGATTAGATCACTCAAAGTGTGAGCGAGTTGTACAGGTCTCCTTTATGGGCATTTTAGCATGTCCACATGGTTTCCACTGTGGCCATGAGTTACAAAAATGTACAATCTAACTTTCATGTAGGAAAATGGGCAGATGTATGCTTCATCATTGATGGAACGTAAGTCCCAACTCCCCCTCTCAGTAACAACTGTGTGGTGGCAGAAGACCAGGTTGTGACTGCCAGATGCACTGACTAAAATAATTTCCTCTGTCACTGTTTATGGTTTCTCTCTACAAATATTCTCAAGAGTCTTATTGTGTGTTACATATGTAATATAACAGCATACCAGCCTCCTTATATAAAAGTACTCACCCTCTCTTACTACTGTGACTGTGATGAAACGTTTTATGGGGTTGTGTGATTTTAGGTTTTACTGGCACACAATGATTTTCAAATGATCCCAGTATTCAGTCAGGTGGTATTGTCTTAACGGTGAGACATTTCCACCAGCTAACTTACTGCCATCTTCAGAAAGTCTTGATGACTATTTTCTCCTGGGCACTGTTTTATACACCTCCTGCCTCCCACTGCTGAGCTTGGGCCCATGCAGAGGCGAATGGAATAAGAAGGCAGACGGGAGAGGGATGGGTGGGATGGGTGGTGGAGGGGTAAAAGCTAGTTGAATCACAAATAAAATCCCTCTGTTTTTGTGTCACCACCACACGGGCCAAGAGGCCACTGATAAGGATGAAGCGTGTCTATGTGGTATTGTCTAAGTTCTTCAGTTACGTGGCACGAGTGGATTTTTTGACAGTCATCATACTTTGAGCACGCTCAAGGCTGGGTCCAAAGCCTTATGAGTTGTGCCTGGCTCGTGTTCGTGCCATCTCTTATTTAACATTCTGTTTTTACCATACTGCAACCTCATTATGTTAGTTTCAATTACTTGTGTCACCGAGTTGCTGCTTTCCCTGCCCGCGAGCGGCAGCAGCAGCACTTATCAATAGAAACCCTGCTGTATTATCTTTGCTGGACTGCTATTACTTCCTGGTCGTTGTGTGATGACCAGTGAGTTGGAACATGCCAGCAGTTAGTTCGGACCTGGCAGTGTTTGAGTTGGCATGCAGCACAAGTTCAGTTTGGGTGCAGCAGCAGTGAGGTCCGGACCACCATGACTCGCCCGACGGTTGCCGACACACATGATTGGAGTGGGGAAGACTTTGGTTGGTCGTCGGTTGGCTGTCTTGCCAGACAATGTGTATTTGGCCAGCGATCGCTTATGTGTTGGCTGTGTGTACCGACTTGCGATTTGTCCCTGTTATTGTACAGTCACTGCTGTTAGCATTGTCTAATCCTTCGTGCAAGTGTTCATGAAACTGTGTGTAGTTTGTGTGATTCTGACTGACAAATTATTTTAATTGATGTCGGCGTACTGGCTCTGAGCAGTTGGTCGGTTGGCATGGAGCAGTGAGGAACTCTCGGTGGGGCATAGTTTGGCCAGGGCCTGCTGGCGGTCTCTACGCGGTGTCGGAAAGTGTGATGCTGTTCCTATTGCTATGAGGTCCATGGCTCACCAATCCTGGACATGAAAGTTGAGTTTTGATTTAACTTACTAGCAAGTCAAGACTGTTCACATTGTGTCGTTTGGAGTTTGTTATCGGCTGTTACAATATTCCCGCAAGCAACAACATGGTTTTCAAGTTGGAAAATTCTAGACACCCTCTGATTGAGTTTCACTGTATCTGGTTATTTGAATTGAAGTGCACCAGCGGAATCTTCTGCCTTGTGGCCAATAACATTCTGGTTACCTGCCCTGGGTGTTGACATAAATTTCAGGCAGTGTAGGTTTCTCATCGTGTTGTTGCTGTCCAGCACGGTGTGTAGTTTGACAGCTCCGTGTATGATTGGTTGTGGGTGCCATTGTTCTGTTGAACTCCCTGTTGTGCCCTGGTCAGATGAAGTGAAAGTTATCTTGCTGGTGGGTCCGCTGACTGTCAGTTGGGTTGTTGTCGGATCGTGAATGGTTGGCCCGACTGCCTCTCTCACCTAAACGAGTATTAGTGTTTGACTTACAGGCTGACCCTCAAACATCTGGGCACCCTTGTGTGGACAGCCCTTTTTTTTTTTTTTTTTTTTCCTCGTTGTTGGTACTTGTTTGGCTTCTAGGCGGTTTTCTGTTTTAAATTATAGTTGTTTTACTCTTAAGGCCTTCAGCCTAGTTTTAAGTACTGTTTCACATAAACCCTTTGACATTTTAAAAAAATTTTGAATTTTTAAGTCTTCAGCTTTCAGCCGATTTGAATTTAACTTGTTTACTTCAGCCTACTGAATTTTTAATTGTTTGGCCTTCAGCTGGTTTGAATTTCAGTTGTTTGTTCTTAAGGCCTTCAGCCTAAATTAAAGAACTGTTTCATGTAAGGACTTTGGTATTTTTTTAAAAAAATAACGTTTTGGAGTTTTAAGTGTTCGGCCTTCAGCTGATTTGAATTTAACTTGTTTACTTCAGCCTAACTAAAGAACTGTTTTAAGATAAGGCTTGCCTTTTAAAGTTCTGATTATGCTTGCGTTTTAAGTTATAGGTCTTCAGCCATTTTTAGATTAAACTGGCTTTCAGCCAGTAATTAAGTCCCAAAGATTAAGACTGTGTGTTTAAAAAACTTTCTTGGGCTCTTTTAATGTTTGATCAAATAATAAGTTGTATGTTCAAATGTAACTGACAGCCCATTATTTTGGCCCCTTTCCACAATTTAGTCTATCTGTCCTGTCCTGCAGGTTAAGCAGGGCATTTCACCTTACTTAGATGGAAACCACTATCCACATTTATCAGTTCATCCTTTAAATGGATCTCTACAGATGTAAATCACTATCTTCATTTATCAGTTCATCCTTTAGTTGGATCTCTACAGAACCTTTTAAAATGTCAACACATAATATGGTGGCCGGTTTATGGTGTTGAACTTATGTCACAATCTCTTCTTTCACATTCAACATTTTCTCATCTCTATTCAGAATGCTTTGAGGTTCTCTACAGTAGGTTGATACTGGAAACCACATTTGTTGGAACAGCAATACCACACTTTTCATATCAAGTGGGAATACATTGTCTTCAATGCTGACCTGAAATTTGTGGATTGATTTATAAGTGGTACGGGTAGTCATGTCTGTAGTGTTATCTACACTTCCCATGAGTTCCTTATGACATTCAAACATACCCTGTTAACTTTATAGTGTTCAGACAGTCAAGTGCCCTTCTTTCAAGTGATGGTCAGTCTGGCAAGGGAATTCAGACAAGGAATTCTTCATTGAATTGATCATCACTTTCCATTGAACAGTTCCACTAAAGCATGAGAGCATGACAGACTGATGGTAAATGTTGGACACGGATCAAGGTTTATGTGTATGGATAAACAGTTTACTACTATGATATACTCACACTCCACAAGGACTGAACATGGGGGATCTCCTGGGCAGCCTTATGGAATATGATAAGCAGAAATATTTTGAGCAATGAAAGGAAATATTCCACTTGTGGACTCAAATAACTACCAATACGTGAGCTTCTCTCTTAAGTTCATAAATTTTCATGAACAGTCATTTCATATTAAAGTTGTTGTGCATAACACACAGGATATGTTGATAATGCTGGTCATGGTTTGCAGCAATGGAGTTCAGGAGGTGCACCAAGGACCTTTTTCAGAATCCTTCACACTGAGAAATTGTGTCAATCGTGGTGTAATGTAATATGTTTTCTGAAACTGATAATGTATCACATATTAAAAAAAAATATGTCAGATAAGAAATAATTTGGTTTGATATTATATTTATAGAAATCAGAAAGGGTGAGCAATTTTTAAAAAAATGTGTAATGTGCACATGTCACACATGTCGTCTGCCCTGCCTGCCCCCCCCCCCCCCCACACACACACACAAATTAAATGCGATAATTTAGGCACACTGTTGTGCTATCTCACTTTTGTGGTAGGGAACAAAGAACTACCCCTCTCAGCACGATCTGCATGAAACACAGGCAACTACTACTGCCAGCACTCGTCTACTCAATACCGTCTCAGCTGGAAACATACATTAAACAAAAGAGCCTAAAACACAGTTTTTATACAAACCAAAATAAACAGTTGGAAAACCTCTATAAGAACACAAGGGCAACTGTGCAAGGGGGAAAACAGACAGATCGGCTGTCATGGAACTGCTTTGCAGCCAGGAGACCACTGGATTCAATAAAATAAGACTCAGCCATAATTGGTACTGTCAGCCACAAGTGGATGTATGAAAATCTACACAGAGAAGTCACAGAGATTACTAAGATTACTAAACACCCCAGTAATTTTCATCGGAAGGAGGAGGGCGTCAAACTGAATGATATATATGGGTTCTGGTGATGAAGAACTTGTGTAGCAGTCTTCCCGCTATGGGGCGATAGCAAAAGTGGATGACAGCAATTGACAACAGCCAATTGCTTTCAAAACGTGTAATGTGATGCAAGTCAGGTGGACAATGGACCTCAACCACAAGTTCCACGCACATGATCACATCTGACCCAGAATGTGTGTGTGTGTGTGTGTGTGTGTGTGTGTGTTGGGGAGAGAGGGGGGGGGGGCTTGTTGGCTGAAAGCTACTTTCTGACAGTCTTTTTGTTGTGCACTCCATCCTGGATTTTCCATTGTTTAAACATACCACAAATAAATGTCTTGCATTTTGGAGGGAGAAGACTGAAAGCCATGGAAAAGGGCCCACATAGAAGCCCAGCAGATGGCATCTTGGAGCTGGCATTCAGAAGACGCTACCGAGTGGGAGCTGCATTAGAGGCAAAAATAGCTGACATACAACACCTGGGTAACTATATACTCAACAGAGATTACAGGCTCATTGATGGTGACGAGGGAGAGTGTGACACTTAACACAGAGCTCTGTGGGATATCATTCTTCTGGATTCAAGGGGTGTTGAGTAAAGTGCCAATGCTAACCTGGAAGAGCTGGTGGGATAAAACTTCATGGATAAAAATCGGAAGGAGGCCGCAAAAGCTCCAATCATGGAGGGTAACTAAAAACTGATGCCACTAAGCTGTTTCTTATGTGTTATGTAGGTCAAAGAAGCCTGTCAGCATTTAGAAAAGGCTGTCAGATTGCTGTTTCCAATCTAACTAAATGGTCCTTTCCAGAAGCCACACTAATACGTGACAAAATTGATTTGAATACCCAACATACTTGGAAGCTAAGCATCCTCTTGAGCAGTTTACAAGATACTTTAGTCAGGCTAATCAGTCAGTAGCTGACAAGAGATGTTGGGTTCTTCCCATGCTTATGTACAGGAATAATTATGCTGTCTCACCATTGCAAGGGGAAGACACCTGTGAGCCAAATGCAGTTGAAGACCCTGAGTAGATGTTTCCTCTGGATAATATCCAAGTTTTGGATCATCTGAATGTGGACACTATAGGATTTGGGGCCAAGTCATGTGAAGAGGTAGGAGGATGCAAGAATTCCCATACAGTGAAGGGTTCATTACAGGCCTCAGCTTGGCGGGGTTTGAAACATCAAGGGGCTGCTTCTACTCATTGTTCCTGGTGGAAAAAGGTAGCAGGGTAGGAAGAGGATGCCGATGCTGTCTAAATTGTGTCATTGTGCCATGAGGTGGTCTGCCAGGACTGATGGCTCAGTACACAGAGCACCCTGTAGGATAAGACCCCGAACAGTCAATTGTTGCTGGCAGCCCAGAAGGCAATGGAGCTGGGACCAAACCTGAGATGAAGAGGCATATGTCCTCGAGATGGATACATAGCACTCCCAGCATTCCTGTTTACTCTGCTTAATACGGTAGTGAGCCTTAGCATGGAGATGCTTAAAAGCAATAAGGCTGGTCTGTGAAAGGTATCATTTACATCACTGCAGTTGCCAATGGCAGTCCTGGATAGCCGCTGCTACACCCTTGGTTCATCACGGTTTGGCTCGTGATGAGGGGGGCCTGTGGATAGGGGGACCACAGTGCTGTTATTGCTTCCACATTGGTATTGTTGTTTTTGTTGTTTTGGTTTTTTTAGGGCGCAAAACTGCTATGGTCATTAGCCCCTGGTCCGTGACTTAGGAAACAGTAAAAAACCGAAAATGGAAACCAGCAGCAATGGGAACGAAAGTCATTAAGTTGGAGAAACTAAAAGCAGAAGGAATGCTTAAAAATCCACTACAGAAAGGGGTTGGTTGTCCCCAAAAAAAGCTTCAAATGACTGACGTCATTTCACTGGCACTAATAAACTCGAGAACACGATCGGCTGAGCGCGTGTCATCTGCTAAGATTGACGATATATCAGGCGACAGCTGTAGACGGGCACGTAACGGATTAAAATAGGGGCACTCAATTAAAACATGTCTAACCGTCCACAGCTGAGAGCAGTGGGGACAAAGTGGGGGAGGATCACTGCTTAAAAGATGTCAATGGCTAAAAAGACAGTGCCCTATCCGGAGTCTAGTTAAAATTACCTCCTCCCGACGACGTGTTCGGGAGGAAGAGGTCCAAGCACAAGGAAGAGCTTTCACGTCCCGTAATTTACTATGGAGAAGTGTCGACCAATGTGCGTGCCATAAATGAACAACACGACGACATAAAAGTCTCCGTAGATCGGCGAAGGGAATCGATTGAATAGCTGGCCAAAAAAGAGAGACTGCAGCCTTGGCTGCAATATCGGCCGCCTCATTTCCACAGATACCAACGTGTCCCGGGAGCCAGAGGAATGCCACCGAGATGCCCCCCCAGGTTGAGCAAGCGCAGATAGTCCTGAATCCGGTGGACCAGAGGGTGCACAGGGTAAAGAGCTTGGAGACTGAGGAGAGAGCTGAGAGAATCTGAGCAGATAACGTACTGTATCCGCTGATGGCGGCGGATGTAGTAGACAGCCTGGAGAACAGCATAAAGCTCCGCAGTATAAACCGAACACTGGTCAGGAAGCCGAAAGTGATTTGGGGTGTCACCAACAATATAGGCACTCCCTACACCTAACGATGTTTTCGAGCCATCGGTGTAAATAAATGTGGCTTCCGTCATTTGTGCATGTAGAGCAGCAAATGCCCAACAATAAACAAGTGAAGGGGTACGATCCTTGGGAAATCAACAAAGGTCACGGAGCAGGCAGATCCGGGGACGGAGCCAAGGCGGTGCTGTACCCCAAGTTGTCAAGAAGGTTTTAGGAAAGCGGAAGGAATGAGAATGGAGCAGTTGACGGAAGCATACTCCCGGTGGTAGTAGGGAGGAGGGGTGGCCTGCATACCCTACGTCAAAGGAGGCGTCGAAAAAAATGTTATGGGCTGGATTAGCAGGCATGGAAGACAGATGGCTAGCATACCGACTCAGAAGGACTGCTCGCCAATTGGACAGCGGAGGTTCAGCAGTCTCAGCATAAAGGCTTTCCACAGGGCTGGTGTAAAAAGCTCCAGACACTAAACGTAATCCACGGTGGTGGATAGAGTCGAGACGCCGAAGAATAGACGGCCGAGCACAGTAGCAGACTATGCTTCCATAGTCCAATTTCGAGCGCACTAAGGTGCGATAGAGGCGGAGAAGGACCACTCAGTCCGCTCCCCAGGAGGTACCATTCAGGACACGGAGGGTGTTGAGGGATCGCAGACAGCGAGCCGAAAGATAGGAAACGTGGGAGGACCAGCACAGTTTTCTGTGAAACATAAGACCCAAGAATTTAGGGACATCTGAAAACGGAAGGTTGACAGGTCCTAGATGTAAGGAGGGTGGAAGAAACTCCTTACGTCGCCAAAAATTAACACAAACGGTCTTACTGGGAGAAAAACGGAAGCCGGTTTCGATGCTCCAAGAGTGGAGGCGATCGAGACATCCTTGAAGACGTCGTTCAAGAAGGCTGGTCCGTTGAGAGCTGTAGTAGATCACAAAATCGTCTACAAAGAGGGAGCCCGAGACATCAGGAAGGAGACAATCCATAATTGGATTTATGGCAATGGCAAACAGTACAACACTCAGCACGGAGCCCTGGGGTACCCCGTTTTCTTGGGAGAAAGTACGGGAGAGAGTAGTGTTGACCCGCACCCTAAATGTGCGCTCTGCCATAAATTCATGAAGAAAAGGGGCAGCCGACCTCGAAAGCCCCAAGAGAACAGTGTGCGGAGGATGCCTGTCCTCCAACAGGTATCGTATGCTCTCTCCAAATCAAAAAATATTGCTACTGTTTGGCGTTTCCGGAGAAAATTGTTCATGATATAAGTGGAGAGAGCAACAAGATGGTCAACTGCAGAACGATGCTTTCGGGATCCGCATTGGGCAGGTGTTAAAAGACTGCGGGATTCCAGCCACCAAGCTAAACGGTAATTCACCATAAGCTCCAAAACCTTACAGACACTACTCGTGAGAGAAATGGGGTGATAGCTAGAGGGGAGATGTTTGTCCTTCCCAGGTTTCGGAACAGGAATGACGATAGCTTCCCGTCATCGTCTGGGAAAAGTACTGTTGGTCCAAATTCGATTATAAAGGCGAAGGAGGTAACGCATACTATGGGTTGATAAATGCAGCAACATTTGGATGTGGATACCATCCGGTCCTGGGGCGGAGGAGTGAGAAGAAGAGAGTGCATGTTGGAGTTCCCGCATGGAGAAAACAGTATTGTAACTTTCGCGATTTTGAGAGGAGAAAGCAAGATGTCGCACTTCTGCTGCACGTTTCTTCGGGAGAAACGCTGGCGGGTAATTTGAAGAGCTCGAAATCTCAGCAAAGTGCTGACCCAATGAGTGAGAAATTGCGACGGGGTCCACTAATGTATCATGCGCGACAGTAAGCCCAGAGACCGGGGAGAAACTAGGTGCACCTGAGAACTGTCAAAGCCGACTCCAAACTTCCGAGGAGGGAGTGAAGGTGTTAAATGAGCTAATAAAGAATTTCCAGCTTGCCTTCTTGCTATCGCAGATGACACGACGGCATCGTGCACGGAACTGCTGATAGTGGATACAGTTGGCCAAAGTAGGATGGTGGCGGAAAACGCGAAGAGCACGTCGCCGTTCACTTATTGCGTCACGGCATGCCTCGTTCCACCAAGGAACTGGGGGGCGCCGGGGCAATTCAGAGGTGCGTGGTATTGAATGTTCTGCAGCTGTAAGAATAACGTCGGTAATATGTGTGACCTCATCGTCGACGCTGGGAAAGTGACGGTCATCGAACGTCGCTAGAGACGAAAAAAGTGTCCAATCGGCTTGGGCAAACTTCCAGCGTCGTGGGCGCATATATGGCAGTTGAGGCTGCAGTCTAAGGACACATGGAAAGTGGTCACTCGAGTGTGTATCATCAAGGGCGAATCATTCGAAGCGCTGAGCTAGCGGAACAGTACCGACCGCAAGGTCCAAAAGAGATAAATTTGTCGTGGAGGCAGACAAAAATGTAGGGGCCCCAGTGTTGAGGCAAACTAGATCCGCTTGGTGGAAGACGTCTAGCAATAGTGAGCCACGTGGACAAGGATGTGGAGATCCCCAAAGCGGGTGGTGGGCATTGAAGTCCCCAACCAGCAAATAGGGGGGTGGAAGCTGACCAAGAAGATGAAGGAGATCAGCTCGTGCCATTGGTGTGGACGATGGAATGTATACAGTACAAAGAGAGAACGTGTATCCAGAAAGGGAAAGACGGACAGCAACAGCTTGGAAGGAAGTGTTTAAGTGGATTGGGTGATAATGGAGAGTATCATGGAGAAGAATCATGAGTCCTCCATGGGCTGGAGTGTCTTCAACAGAGGGGAGATCATATCGGACGGACTGAAAATGAGGGAGAACAAAGCGGTCATGGGGACGCGGCTTTGTTTCCTGAAGACAGAAGATGACTGGCGAGTAGGATCGTAAGAGGATCGACAATTCATCCCGATTGGCTCGAATGCCGCGGATATTCCAGTGGATAATGGACACAGGGTGAACAGAAAATGGAGGAATGTGACCAAGGTTGCTGTCAACTCAACGACTGCTCAGAGTTTGCGACCGACAGCATGGAATGGCATTCAGCCGAAGGCAGAAGATCCTGATCCATAGGTTGTTCAGGAGCAGCTCCTGCCACCAGCGATCGGCCGGTTGATCGGCCGCCAGCAGTGCGCCTCGGCGACACAGAAGACGGCCGAGGGCGATTTCCGCCAAGTGGTGCTGTAGATGAGACACGCCTTGGTAGAGAAGGAGATGAACTGGGTTTCTTATTAGCCTTCTTGGAAATATGATGTTTAGATGAAGGAGAAACCGATGGTTGTGAAGTTGGAGTACGTAAAAAATCTTCACGAGTATGCTCTTTTTTCGAAGTCTTGGTGTCTGACTTTTGGGCTCAAGATTTAGCAGAAACCGATGAAGGGTGAGCCAGAAAGTGGGCAGGCGAAAGTGGTGAGGTTGAATGGGCGATCTTTGCGCTGGCTGATCTGACGACCGTGGCACTAAAGGTGAGGTCGCAAGTCTGCGTGGCCGCCTCCTTTGTTGGCCAAGGAGAAGCAAAGACAGTGCTGTATTTTCCAGTCTGAGGCATGGTGGGCTGTCGACTGGCGAATAATTTTCGAGCAGCAAAGGTCGATACCTTTTCCTTCACTCTGATTTCCTGGATGAGCTTTTCGTCCTTAAAAACGGGGCAATCTCGAAAGGAAACAGCGTTGTCACCCATACAGTTGATGCAGTGAGGGGATGGAGGTGGACAAGCACCCTCATGGGCACCCTTGACACATGTAACACATTTGGCCGGATTGGAAGAGGACTGGCTGGTGTGATTGAACCGCTGACACCGATAGCAACGCGTAGGGTTTGGGATGTAAGGGCGAACGGAAATTATCTCATAGCCTGCTTTGATTTTCGATGGGAGTTGAACTTTGTCAAATGTCAAGAAGACAGTGCGGGTTGGAATGATGTTCGTGTCAACCCTTTTCATAACTCTATGAACAGCCGTTACGCCCTGGTCAGACAGGTAGTGCTGAATTTCTTCGTCAGACAATCCATTGAGGAAGCGTGTATAAACGACTCCACGCAAGGAATTTAAACTGCGGTGCACTTCAACCCGGACAGGGAAGGTGTGGAGCAGTGAAGTACGCAGCAATTTTTGTGCCTGGAGGGCACTGACTGTTTCTAACAACAGGGTGCCATTCCGTAATCTGGAACAAGACTTTACAGGACCTGCAATTGCATTGACACCTTTCTGAATAATGAAAGGGTTGACCGTGGAGAAGTTGTGACCTTCGTCAGACCGAGAAACAACAAGGAACTGTGGCAATGATGGAAGAACTGTCTGTGGCTGAGACTCAGTGAACTTACGCTTGTGAGCAGACATAGTGGAAGGTGAGGAAACCATTGCAGAAGAATCCCCCATGATTACCGGCGTCTCCGATGGCGCGCTCCTCCCTTGTGGGGGCCCTCTCTGAGGGCACTCCCGCCTTAGGTGATTGTTCACACTTCAGGTCACACATCCCGACAAACGGACGGAGGGACCAATCGGCACTTTCGGAAGGTATCAGCTCGGGTAATCACCCCTCCCTGGGCCTGGCCATAACCAGGGGGTACGTACGTGTCCTACCTGTCTACCCGGGGCTGGGAATTACATGTTACCCCGTCACCGGCTATGCACAAAAACGCGTGGGTCGGCCTTCAGACATGCACAGGGAGGAAGAAAGAGAAAGGGAAAAACAAAGAAAGGGAAAGGAAAGAGGAGAGGTCTCAAATGCCGCAGCGGAGAAAAGGGTAAAGAGAAGAGGTAAGGAAAAGAGAAGGACAAAGGAAGGATGAAGACATACAAGCAGAGAAGGCGAAGAATGCGGTACATTTACGAGCGTCCGTCTCCGGACGTAGGCACAAACCACACTCCCAGAGGGGGAGAAAGGGAAGGAAAGAGCCAGAGGCGAGGGGAGGAGGGGCAAAGATGGGGGAGAGGGAAGGATGCAGAAAAGGAAGGTATGCAGCCCGGAAAGGAAGGAGGGCCGCATTAGCTCGGGGTCCCGTGCTCGCTATGCACGTATCCACAAAAGAGTTGTGGACCCCCTGGGGGATCCACATTGGTATGAAAGGGGATCCAGTCACTAATGACATCAGCGCGAACCAAAGTGCAGACCCCTCCAGATGCTATCTCGGTGCCAACATGATTCTGACAGAATGCTCAATAACCACACAATGTTGGTGAGTTGTCAACATGGAAGTACGTTTCATGAAGAGCAAGACAGAATATGAGGAAACAAATTGTTGTATCTGTGGTAGATGATGGTTACATCTGTTGCAATTCCACTGGATTATTGTGTAGTAAGAGTTCAGGTTAGACATAAAAAAGCTGAGGGGAGGTCATGTCATCGGGTTAGTGGTCATCACCGATGATGATGAGGTGACATCCGTACAGACTGGGTCTGATTCAGAGTGAGGAGGAGTGGGCAAAGCTCCCCCAGGATGTCATGGAAGCCTCATCCTTGGACTTACGCTGCGTCTTCTCTTGCTGAAGATGTTATCAGTATGGGAATAGGTGGCAGTGAAGCCTGAATTGGTCAGAGAGCAAGCAGCTTTGGGTCCCTAGAAATGTGCTTTCCTGCATCCGACCTGACGTCGCAGGCTTCCTACCTTGAATACGCTGGGCATGGATGCTACCCCTAGCAGGAGGCAGAGAAGAGGAGGAAGGGCAGTTCCTTGAGGAGAAGGGACAGGAGCCACCAGGGTGAAGGAAAGAGAATGGGGCAGGATGGGAGTAAGGAGAAGGGGGTAGGAGAGGAAGACATATCTGAGGCAAAGGTAGACGGGAAATCCACAGGGTGAAGTCTGTCGAACTACTTCTGGGCTTCAAAGTAGCTGAGATGGTCAAGGACCTTTTGTTTCGTGGATTCTCTTTTCCTCTGTTTACACTGGGCATTCCAGAAAATGGTTTGACATCACATCTGTGTACCATCAGCTTGACCTTCATGGGTAGGGAATGCCCCTCGAAGGTCAGCCAATGTCTACACGACTGTCCTTAGTGCCTCTCTGGACAAGGCAGATGAAATGAATGCCACATCATTCCAGATTAGCCCTAAGTTCATCATAGGATTGGAGGAGAAGGTCCATTAGCAAAATTACACGCTGTGTCACATTGAGAGACTTGTGAGGAGTAATATTCACTGGGACATCTCCTAAGCGGTTGCAGGCATGGAGGGAGGCTGACTGTCAGGCACGAGTTGTCTTTATAAGGAGAGAGTCAGATATCATCTTGCTTAAACTTATGCACCACAGACAGACATTACTGTTGATGCATCTCTGTTGCTCTTGAAAGGACTTCTTGGATGGAGGCAATTTATTCTTCCAAAATGGATCAGATTTGGTATATGATTTTATGAATTGTTAGAAAGCTGGTCTGAATGTATATGGGAATTCTTGGTTTGCCGGCCGCTGTGGCTGAGTGGTTCTAGGCACTTCAATCCGGAACTGCGCTGCTGCTACAGTCACAGATTCAAATCCTACCTCGGGCATGGATGTGTGTGATGTCCTTAGGTTATTTAGGTTTAAGTAGTTCTAAGTTCTAGGGGACTGATGACCTCAGATGTTAAGTCCCATAGTGCTTAGAGCCATTTGAACTTCTTGGTTTATATTGGTAAGGACACAAATTACGGCATTAATTATCCTGAAGAGAAAATAACTTACTAGTTTTAGAACTTACTCATGATTTGCTTGGAAAGGAATGTTGTATTTACCTTCATTACTACTGCTACTACTACTGCTACTGCTGCTGCTGCTGCTGCTGCTGCTACTACACTAGTTCAGATTTAGTTGACAAGTTAGCAATGTAGGACAACAAAGTGTTTATTACAGTCATGCCATCTGAGTCAGTGTGTGAAGTTGTATCAGTGTGAATGCTTCAGTCTGCCTGTGAGAGTTTTTTAGTTAAAAACCTTCCTCCCCAGCGAAAACGTGATGACAGATCGTTGGGAGCAATGCGTGGCTGGGAAATTTTGTTTCCTGTTGGGGAAATCAGACATGGAAACAACTGTAATGCTTAAGACTGCTTATGGGGCTGCTTCCCTAAGTAAAACCAGAGCCTATGAGTGGTTTTCACGTTTCAAAAATGGAGAAACGTCAATTGAAGACCAACCCCATTCCAGATGCCCCTCAATGTCAAGAAATGATGAAAATGTCAACAAAATCAATGCCCTCATTCATGAACTCCATCGCCAAACCACTGATCAACTCTGCGAGACTTCTGGAATATTGTAGTGTTCAATTCAGAGGATTTTATTCAAAGATTTGCACATGAGAAGGGTTGCAGCCAAATTTGTCCCTTGCCTTCTCACAGTTGAGCAAAGGGAGCATCGACTTCAGGATGCTTTGAGCTTCAAAATAAGGTGAAAGAGGATCCTGAATTTTTTTCCAAGGTGATGAATCATGGTGCTATGGATATGACAATCAAGTCAGGGGAAGACAAGTGGCTCTCCTCGTCCCAGAGTAGCTCGCCATGAGAAGTCAAGCATCAAACAATGCTCATCTGCTTCTTTGATTGCAGAGGTGTTGTGCACACGGAATTTGTTCCCTTGGGTCAAACTGCCAACCAGGACTACTACTACTTGGAGTTTTTGAAAAGATTGAGGGAGAGTATCTGGAAGAAAATGGCAGATCATTGGCACACAGTTGACTGGGTCTTCCATCATGACAACGTGCTGGCCCACACTGCCCTCTTCGTCAAACAGTTTTTGACAAAAAATGGTATGACACCAATTTTACATCCCCCCAACTCACTGGCTGTAGCTCCTTGTGATTTTTTGTTCCCCAGACTCAAAATGGACATGAAAGGAAAGTATTTTGCCACTGTGGAGGAAGTAAAACAAAAATAGCTGTAAGGTGTAAAGAATATCCTGATAAGCGAATTTAAAATCTGTTTTGAACAATTGAAGGATCAGAAACTTCCTGGCAGATTAAAACTGTGTGCCAGACTGAGACTCGAACTCGAGACCTTTGCCTTTTGCAGGCAAGTACTCTACCATCTGAGCTACCCAAGCACGACTCATGCCCCGTCCTCACAGCTTTACTTGTGCCAGTTCCTCATCTCCTACCTTCCAAACGTTACAGAAACTCTCCTGCGAACCTTGCAAAACTAGCACTCCTGAAAGAAAGGATATTGCAGAGACATGGCTTAGCCACAGCCTGAGGGATGTTTCCAGAATGAGATTTTCACTCTGCAGCAGAGTGTGTGCTGATATGAGACATCTTGACAGATTAAAACTGCGTGCCGGACCGAGACTCGAACTCAGGACCTTTGCCTTTCGCGGGCAAGTGCTCTACCATCTGAGCTACCCAAGCACGACTCACGCCCTGTCCTCAGAGCTTTACTTCTGCCAGTAACTTGTCTCCTACCTTCCAAACTTTATAGAAACTCTCCTGCGAACCTTGCAGAACTTGCACTCCTGAAAGAAAGGATATTGCGGAGACATGGCTTAGCCACAGCCTGGGGGATGTTTCCAGAATGAGATTATCACTTTGCGCACACTCCGCTGCAGATGGTAGAGCACTTGCCCGCAAAAGGCAAAGGTCTGGGACACAGTTTCAATCTGCCAGGATGTTACATATCAGCACACACTCCGCTGCAGAGTGAAAATCTCATTCTGGAATTGAAGGATCATTCAGAGAACTGTGTTGTGGTCAATGGAGAATACTGTGAAGGTGATCAGAATATTAAGAAATAAAGACACTAAGATTAATTTCCATCCTCTCCCCCCCTCCTTTGTAGTTAGCCACATGATTTTTTGTCAGAAACCAGTTTAAAGATTCATTCCATCTATACCGTAAATATAATTTTGCATGAGCAATATTTTCAAATCAGTTGTGCACATTCTGGTAAACACACGATCTTTAAACTTGTTAATTCTGTACTTTCCAAGCCCATATTTACATAATAAAATTTGCAAAAATAACACAACCAAGCAAATATAAATCCCTCCAGGGGGCCCATAGCTCTTTTGCAAGTACATGTGTGGCGCACACTGGTCTCTGAACTATTGCAGCCTTTCTCCTTCTTCTTTTCTGGCCTGCTTTACCTTCCTCTTCCTTCTCCCCTGTCCTTATTCCCCTCACTTTGCCCTTTTTTGTCCCTCTCTTGGTATTCTTATTTATGTCGGCCTGGCTATCCTCTTGACTTAGTTCCATCCTTTGGTTTTCATTTGTTTGCTTTCCCTCCTCCCTTTTGGATTTCCTGTTTTGGTCCCTCTTAGGGATTTGACCATCTCTAAATTTGAAATCCGTAGTGTGAGCCAAATGGGGAAGAGGTCCATTCCTAGTAGGGATGGGAACAACTAAATGAAAACGATTGATCCATTTGGTTATTAAAAACGGTCGACTCATTCGGTTGTAGTTACATGTATCAGTTGAATTATCCATTCATTTTTTTCGAGTGAAACTAATCTGTGGGAGTAACTGCATGAAAAGATACGACACCACTGTAACTTTGTGTATTGGCTGAATTGTTCATTCTTTCTTTTCAAGTGAAATGTTCATTCTTTCTTTTCAAGTGAAAACAATCAGAAGTTTTTCTGTCGGTTGAACCATGTGTTCATTCTTTTAACTGAAACCCCTTTCAGTGTTTTAGATGCAAAAGCTATCCATTTATTTTTCTGAGTGAAACTAGCCCACAGTAATTTAATTAGTTGAACTAATCTTATACTGACAGAGGGTGGTCCTAAGTGAAATGTATCTCAGGGGTATGCCAAAGGTAAAATAAGCAGTATACTGTTCATTTAATTATGTACTGAATGGAGTAATTTTTCTTTTCATCATTTAAAACTGATTCACGTATTGTTGTGGATTAAATTGTTCCAGTTGCCATTAACACGTAAGTAGTTAACATGACATATTGTTGGGGTAAGTCTGTCATCGCCTAAATTTCTAACCCCAGACAAAAACTTCTAAAACCCCGGACATGTGGGTCAAATCAGATTATTTTCTGAGACACAAATAGTCTGCAGACGACAAGTTGGCCAATGGCCACAATATTGTGTGGGGAGCGAGAGCATGAGAGGGGTAATGTTTTCTTGCTGGCGTTTCAGTGCCAACAACACCAGCAGATGCATGCCTCCATCCAACCAGCAGATATAAATTACACATGAAAGAAGGATTTGTGAAAACTCATTATGGAGACATTCATATTCAGACATAGTACTAATTTGCAGTAAGGAAATTAAACATAAATGAAATCTGTTTTACACAGCTCAATGAATAGAAGGCAAATGACATTTAAGATACTCATTCGTCTGGCAAACGGGGTGGCGTCATAGTGTATGCAATTGCCTATTGTCGACGGCTTCTCAATGTCTCTATAAAGCAGTATCAAAAACATAGGGTGTTCCAAAATTGGCTTTATAGCATTGATCACATATATTTCAGAAATGAGGACAGGTAGAAAAGCGTGGTTTGTGACGGAGGGAAAGACAAGAAACTGACCTAATAAAAACGTGTTAAAAAGTGATTGTTCATTTATATATACACAAATCTATAGTACAGCACCAAACAGTAAACATTTAAAACCAACAAAAAATTGATATTTAATGCCATGAGTACAAAAATTCGTATTTCAGTGACTAAATACATACATTTTGAATATGCTTTATTTTTGGAAATATGCTTTTATTCACATCTCCTTGAACAAAATACTTTGGCTCTAAAACAGTTGTCAGCCCTACTCATGGTTCATGTATAACCAAAAGAGCTGAAAAAGTTGTAAGTAAAATCACTCTCACACAGTGAGTGAGTGAAAACATTCATGTACCTGACATGGCTGCAGAGACTAGTTTCATTCAGTTGTATTTGACTGGAAAAACAGGCTGAACGAAAAAACAATTGACTGACGAGTCGATTATTAAAAAAGAGTCAATTGACCCATCATTCCTCCCTAGTGTCTTTGGCATGGGTTCCTCTCCTCCTCCTCCTCCTCCTCCTCCTCCTCCTCCTCCTCCTCCTCCCCCCCCCCCCCACTCACACCTTTCCCCCTCCCCTCCCTACCTGCCATAGCCCTTTTGCCTATTTGCTAGGTAACCTGCTCGGTAGCCAATCCATGTGGAGGGGCTTTATGTATCCATTTGGCTGAGCCCTCTGAACCGACAGGGATCATACTGCTGGTACCTGTGCTTGAACACCTTGTGAAAGCCTAGGAGTGGTTGCTATCTCTTCGTGGCATCGCAAATTCTGACCACAGCCATAATGCCATGCGGCTGTTGCTAAGGCTGGGTGGCGCCCATTAGGCGAGCCTATGATCGGAGTGGGCGGTACCAGCGTGGACATTTGGCACATGAAATGCATTGAACTCTCTGGCTGCTCTTCTGCGACTGTGACTCTTTGTAGGAATAGTTCCATCTCAGTTCTTGTTTCTGCCTTCCCGGCCTTTCCCCCTTGGCAACCCTCAGGGGAGGAGGGCTAGGACTGATGGGGAGACTTTTGCTGCTGCAAATACTTCCTTTCAGTGAAGCTGAGCCCTTAAAATGTGCCTCAGATATTTCATAACTGGCAGTGCTTTGAATAGTTTACTGTTCACAGCACCTTACGATGAGGGGGTGCCTGTTAGTTCTTGCCTTTTCCTAGTTCAAATTGATGCAGATAATTCTAATGTTTTGACATTAAACTTTGTTCTTTACATTATATGTAATAGTAAAAATTCAAAATGAAAGAGTTGTGCTATGATTAAACGTCCTTTTCTTTTTTTAAAAAAAGGGGACATGACCAAACAAATTTATGATGAGATGTATGGTACATTGGGTGGGTAACAGCCTCTCCTACTCCACTTACTAGAATTGGGTTGCTGCATTTAAAAAGGGCATTTCAGCAATTACAAGATCAATTCAAGTTACCATTATAGAAACTGTGAATGCTATTCATTTGATGCTCGATGATTGGAGGATAACTGCTAAAAAGATAGCAGAGACCGTTGGCATATCTCGAGAATATGTGGGTTGTATTATGTATGAGATTTTTGACTTTAAACAGCTATCAGCCAAATGGGTTCCCAAATGCCTCAACGCAGTCAAACAGTGAGTGATTGCTTCAGGGTTCAGGTTGCTTCTAGTATTCCAACTTGCTGTACCGAGGAAGTGAGCTTGTTGCTGACAGTTGCTTATCATTCATAATGTCCTTTTTACCAGTTCTATCTTCTATCTTCTCTCTCTCTCTCTCTCTCTCTCTCTCTCTCTCTCTCTCTCTCTCTAAATATTATTGAAGAATGATTACTGATAGCAAAATTATTACTGAATGCATTAAATAGCTGGCAAGTATTTCTTAATGAAATATATATTCTTAAATGTTAAACGGTTTTCAGTGAAAAAACAAAAACAAATGCTTTGTCAGATGTAGCAACATTTGAGACAGAATACAGGTTTTTATTCTGCTCCTTTCTTTATCGACTTTTATATGACTGCGATGCTGTGAAGATAAAATGAGAACACTATCATAAAAAAGATTTAATAACAAAGAATCAATAACCTAGATGCTGAAAATGTTTCCAATACTAATCAATTCCTATGATTCCCAGAGAATCGGTGATTCTTGTAATTGTGGAATTGGAGTCAGCACATGACATATCCATAATTAAAATGCTTATGGATAAACTTTTATTTACTCTAATTCTAGTTATGTTCAGGAGAAGCTGAGGCACAGTTCGAACCTTATGAATCTTCTCCTGCTTATGAAGATCAAAAAAACTGACTGAGAACAATGTTTTAATTTTTTTGCAGTAGTGTATTACAAGTAAAAATAGTACCCACAGGCTTGCTACTTAATACAAGCTATACCTTATTTCAAACAATACTTTTAATCTTAAATGTTGCTTACTTCTTTTATTATGTACTATCCCAAGAATTGATCTTATTAAAGATGCAAAAGTTATGTTTACAGTCCAATTTATTTCCCCTTATAACTCTCCTCTAACTCACAATCAGCTTTTTCAACATGGCCACCCAGCCACTAAACCAGCAGTGTAACAAAACACCTTTTCCAATGCAAGATATCAGCTTAATTTTTTTATAAGTGCCACTTATCAATCTTTAAAATGCATAAATTCCCTGGTATTTATGAATTTTGGGCATTTTCCCAGGCATTTATCCTGGGCATCTCCCCTGACTTATACATGACAAGGCATTTTACAACACTGCCTTAAATACTAGTGTACACATTTCTTACAACTACTAATGTCACAATTTTCATGCACTCAACAATATTCATTCTGCTCATCTGCACTTTTTGCCACTCTCATACAATTAGTCATCCTGTCTGCTGCGACCTTAACTTTCGGGGCGGGGGTTCAGGAGTTCATTTGGTAGGGTGGCTCTCCATCTCAGGTAGATGAAGGCTGCACAAAATGAGTCAGAGTCCCTGTAATTGCAGCTGACAGAGAGAATGTAGATCCGTTGTGTCACAAGCTGTTCCGTTTATTAACAATCCACTATTGCGTAATTCCAGTCTCTTCATCCCAGTGAGCCTCCCCTGCTCACAGCAATTCAATACAGCCGCTATGGCATCATAAATGAAATAAATCCAGTGTAGCAATGCTTGCTGGAAAGAGTGTTGTGGCTACAAAATATCATGTGGACAATCCTACATACAGCAGAACCCTCCCTGTGCCTGTGCCAGTCTGGATCACTCAAATCAGACAGACTGTAACCCTTTCCATATGACGGTGCTGAAGTTCCTGCACTGTCTTACCATATGCTTACCCCAATGTCTCATATGAACAAGATTTCTTTTGTCCTGCTGTGCAAAAATTTTCCTGCAATCTTTCACTTTAATGCAGGTAAGCATGAGTGGTGAAACACTTGAATTGTATGTGCCCACTCACTCATAACTGGTAACCAAACAAAATACTTGTAACCACTGTCCTCACTTGTGATAGCAAAGAGAGAAATTTAGATTATGCGGCTCTGCAGTAAGTTCTGGCTCTGATGGCAACTGCTCCTCCACTTTCTGCAACCCACTCAAGTACTGTTCTGATGTTATCAAGGCTGGCCTAAACTGACCATGAACAGCATGGTGAATGGCTTCCTGCAGATTTGCCACACATGCATCTCAGACACTGTCCACCACTGATTGTAACAGTCTTGCGATTTTTATCCTCATATCCAAAATGTTCTTTCAAGTTTGTACAATTTTTGGATCCTGTTTCATGGTGTGTACTATTCATCACCTCCCTCTCCAAGATTGTCAACTGCATGGTAGGCCCTTCCACCACTCCTTTATTATCCTTTGCCATTTCCTTCACTCCTTCAGAGGTTCCATTTTATTTCACTGTCACTCTGATCTGCAGTTTTAAATGCTGTTTTCAATAACCTTTCCCTGCCATCCAACCAACTTAATTTGCATCACATCTGTTTCTCGATTCATCTGTTCCTATAGCTGTTCTTAAGATTTGTGCAATCTACCATACTCCTCCATACTTCTTTAACAACACCTTCCTCCTCCAATTTCTTATGACCATGCTAACAATCCTCCAATCTCCTCTCCCCATTTCTCATCTCCCACAAATTGATGTTTAGCTTCAAAATCTATTGATTACTTATGGAGAACTGCATCTTCTTGCCTGGAAATCAACACTCCAGACACTGACCTTGCAATATCCCTCTCCACTCTTTGTGAAGAGGTGAAGCACTGCCACAACTAGGATCCCATTTGTCCCCATCCTGGTGCACAGCACCCTCAGAACAGAATCCACAATTACTCTTCCTTCTCTTTGGATAGTCTCTGTCTCTTGACATATTTATTACACCTACATTAATCATATACTCCAGACAACTTTATATTAACTGAAGTACACAAAAAAATACTTGATACACCCCATTGAAATTACATCTCCTACCTCTTCAGACTACTTACCCTGTAACTGCACTACAACATAACACAAAAACTCACGTCACTCCTCATTTTCTTCATTTCAATCCTCTTTATCACATTTTCTGCTCTTTCTCTTCACTATGGATGTTGATTCGACTTGTAAAGCATTTTACCAATCTTTTATCTGATCACTTCAAATAGCAAGGACATTTTTCTCCCATACACCATCTCATAAGGGGATACCAGTACCTGTGCGAATCTTCGAGTTGTGAGCTGCCACAAAAATGATAGCTATGTATCGCAGCCACTGCAGTGAGAATTTATGTAGTAACTCGCCATTCTACCCACAGCACAATGGACACACTCATTTCTACCATTAGTTTGCAGTTGTTGTGAACTAGTTCTCAATTTTTGAACTTGGTGCAAATGACAAACTATTTCATCAATTCAGACATGAAATTTGTCCAATGATCCATGATCACTGTCTCTGGTGCATCAAACTTGAGCAACCAGTTGTTAACTATGGCTTGCATCACTGTTGCTGCTTGCTGATTTGGAATGCCAATCATTTCCACATTCAGAGAAAGTTGATCAATAATCATTAAAACAAAATGGTTTCCCACTGGAGTCAGGTTAAATGGATCTAAGACAGCCATCCCAATCATTTTGAATGGTTTTGTTGCTCCCTGTAACATTTGTAAAGGTATATGCTTACAGCTCATGCTCACTTACTGTGTGCACTGAAAGTAATCCTTTACATATTTGTTCACATCATCTCTCCTCCCTTTCCACCAGCACTGTTCTGCTAGCCCCCTGTTCATTCCTCTCCAGCCTTCATGCCCAGATAGTAAGTTGTCACACGTTTCACTTAACACTTCCTCTCTGAGCTTTGCTGGCACCACATATGGCCCTAACCCTGTTGTCTTACACAACAGGATATCAAACAAGTTGAACTGCAGCTGTCTCATGGAAAGCTTGCACACAGTCTGAGCAGTTTGTGCTGTTTGCCATTCAGTAAGTCTATGCCCTAGTGGCTATACTGCTGCCAACTTACTGCTCAATCCATTCGTGTTTACAGGCTTCTTTCCTGGCTTATTCAACTTCATAACCAAATTCACTCAACCTCAATGCTCTTCTTGTGAGCTCACTTTGAGGGTCCTTTAACTCCAATAATCATTTTAGGGCTCCATGATCAGCCACTACTTTGATTTTTTTATACAAACAGCACAAAAAAATCTAGCTCAATATATTAATCTGCGCCAATGGCCTTGCCGCAGTGGTAACACTGGTTCCCATCAGATCACTAAAGTTAAGCTTCGCACTTGGTTGGGTCATCATCCGGTCTGCCAACTGTTGTTGGCAACCCAGGTGCACTCTGCCCTTGTGAGGCCAAGTGAGGAGCTACTTGACTGAGTAGCAGCAGCACCGGTCACAAAAACACAATGGCCAGGAGAGCAATGTGCTGAACACATGCCCTTCCGTATCTCGTATCTGTGTCCGGTGTTGCCTATGGGCTGAGGATAAGGTAGCCGGTCGGTAGTGTTGGGCCTTCATTAAAGGCCTGTTTGGGTGGTGTTTGTTTGTTTATATATATATATATTTATCTGAGCTTTCAGTTCTTTGTTATGAAATAATTCTTTTCCACTTTACTTGGTTGTCACAAAATGTAAGCCAAAGGATGTCCTCCTTATTTACTATCTGATTTATAACCCACCCAACTGTCTGATGAAGCACTACGTGACAATACAAACTCCTTCTGATAGTCTGGGAAAATCAACCCAGGCTTGATGTCAAAGCCTTTATCAAACTCTCAAAAGTGAATTGGCATTCCTTAATCCACTCAAATTTCACACCTTTTTCAACATGTGGTGTGAGTGGCTGTGCAGCCAATCCCTTTACAAACTTCCTGTAACAGTTTGCAACTGTTTACCTGTCCTAAGAACCAGAGAATCCTGAACTGTTTACTAATCTCTGGTCTGTTCTGATCCCTTCTTTAATAATCCCATGACATAAGTAACCTACTTCCTCCAACACAAAATGACACTTCCAGACTTATCAGGTGACATGCCTTTCAACAGAGTGTCAAGTTCCTACGTTTGGCTTTCTGGAGTATAATCTTGTTTGCCTCATCATTCTTTCGCAATTCACATGTTCGAACATTACTCTTATGTATTCTGTCTGTGAACTACTCTGTTGTCTCACTGTCTCATTACTCAACTGACAACAGAAAAATCTCAGGCTATTCTGTTTTTTAAACTGCTATAGGAGCATTCCTACAATTTTTAAATGCCTGTACATTCCTTAACCTCTCTGCACACCTTAAAAAGGCTTTTGCCTCTCCAATCAACTGTAACTTTGCTACTTGCAGCAACTGAACTTTCAGCCAACCTCCCATCTTTGGTAGTGCTTCCAGATGATCCAAAAAAGACATCACATCTTCAGCTGACTTACCAGGAAAGGAACTAATTAGGATGGTAGCAACTGGACCCACCTGATGATCACACTGATGGATTAATGCTGACTGCTCATCCTTAACCCCAATTCAGCACAGTAACTCTGTCATGTCTGGTCTCTATTGCACTACATCACTAATTAAAAACTGTATTGCTTCTTGCTGGACCAAACAATGAGTTCTGACTCTGTATTTGTGGAATCTTTACCCTTCATATACAACATGGCACAACAGAGAATTCATTCACATTACTCACAAACTTATAACTGCTCCACAAAAACTTACACTTCATCTTATTATTAATGATCTAGACTCAAGTACACTGCCTGCCAGTATGGTCATAACGGCAGCATGTACAACACTATTGATACTGTCTCTGCACAAGGTGCAGTATTCCCTACCAAGTTACACGAAGAACGCCTCACTGGCCACCAGTTGTGTCCCTACAGTTTCAACCAAACTCTAATATCCCAACCAGCTGTACCGGTTTGACCAAAGTCACTCTTAAGTTCCTATGCAGCTCTTGCTTAGACCCAATCTCCCCTGAACACAGAAGCAGAATCAACAGTTTGCTCAATCACCCCACTGTGTGACAACTGCACATTGTGGCTGTGACATCACAGTGCATGGAGTATGGACCTTCTGCTGTCCACTTAAGTCCTCTGAAGTAAATGTCAACACTTCTGACACCACCTGAAGTTGTCTGGGGTGTTAGACCACTTCTGTTCAGAGTTGGGTCTAGAGATTGTGTGGATGACAGACTGCTAATAGCTCAGGCACACATCAAAAGTTAAAACATTTCATTAACACTCATTTGTCTACAAGGGCGGTGTCTTGGTGGAAGCAGCAACCATGCCCCCTCGAGCACGTGGAGAGGCGGCATGTGGCAGCAGTGAGCTGATGGCTACCCCACTGTGACAGAAGTGCCCCACAATGCTGACTCCAATAGATTCTGCAGTGGTGTGTAGCCTCGTTACTAGGCCACAGCCAGTGGCACTGAAGATGGCAGAGTTTTTTGTACAGGATGCCAGTTTCTGATGGTTAACATGCCCCCACAAGTGACAGTGTGCAGAGCCTTAACAATTGCACTAGCACAGAAGGGTAGGTGGTTGAACCACCTGGCTCCCCAGTTACTGCCTTCCAGGGCAGGAATCTGGCAGCTGCTAGAAATGGGCCAACTGCTAACTTGCTGGCAGACTAATGACAAGTCCAAGGAGGAGGACTTGGTACTAGCAGATGGTGTGGCAGTAGAGGCCCATAATTTTGGTGGCTGCTTGCTGTCACGTGGTGCCTGGTCGTCTGATGGGACTCTCCCATCTTTGTTGGCACTGCTAGGCTGATGATCCCTGCGCTCAAATAAATGATTTTCTACACTCGTGCCTGCACCACTTCTTGTGCCGACATGCTGCTACCGGCCGCTCTCATTACAACAAATCTGTATCAAGGGCATGTGGCAATGGCTTGCCTTGTCCTCCAAGTATCCTGTTTTATTACTTTGGTTGCAATATTGTGGAGCCTAGTCTAGTCTGCCTTGTGCTATCCAAACAGCCCACAATGTATATATCTATTCAAAGAGTACCTAAAAATTTGCTTGACATCCTTCTGAGAGATAATCTCCATTTCTTGCAAAATAACTGAGTAAGTGTACGCCAAATTTGTCTGGAATTTGGAGAAATAGTATCAACAGCAATTGACAGATTTATACCAAATAAATTAACAAAGGACAGAACTGATCCCCTATGGTACACAATACAGGTCAGAACACTGTTGCAGCAACCACAAAGAAAAACATGCCAAACGAATGGAAAATCCACAAGATTGGTAATATTTTACAGAAGCTCGAAATTTAATGCGAACTTCAATGTGAGCTGCTTCTAATAATTTCCACAATAAAACCTTGTCTCAAAACCTGGCGCAAAATCCAGAGTGATTCTGGTCATATGTAAAGTATGTCAGCAGCAAGACACAGTTAGTGCCTTTTCTGAGTGATAACAATGGAAATATTACCAATGAAAGTGCTGCTGAAGCACAGTTAGTAAACACAGCCTTCCAACATTCTTTCACAAAAGAAAATGAAGTAAATATTCCAGAATTCAAATCAAGAACAGCTGCCAAAATGAGTAATGTAGAAGCAGATATCCTAGGAGTAGTAGAGCAACTTAAATAACTTACCAAAAGCAGGTCTTCCAGTGCAGACTGTACACCAATTAGGTTCCCTTCAGAGAATGCTGATGTAATAGCTTCATACTTAATCATATACACCTGCTCAGTTGATGAAAAATCCATACCCAAAGACTGGAAAGTTGCAAAGATCCCACCAATATTCAAGAAAGGCGATAGGAGTAATCTACTAAATTACAGGCCCATATAATTAACACTGACATGCAGCAGGATTTTGGAACATATATTGTGTTCGAACACTATGAATTACCTTGAAGAGAATGACTTAGTCAACACGGATTTAGAAAACATCAGTTTTGTGAAACACAAGTAGCTCTTTCCTCACACAAAGTGCTGAATGTCATCAACAAGGGATTTCAAATTGATTCTGTATTTATAGATATCCAGAAGGCTCTTGATAGGGTATCTCACAAATGTCTTGTATATGCAATATTATCTCAATTATACACTGGGTTCATGATGTCCTGTCAGAAAGATCACAGTTCATAGCAACTGATAAAAAGCCATCGAGTAAAACAGAAGTATTTTCTGGCATGCCCCAAGGTAACGTTACAGGTCATCTGCTGTTCCTTATCTATATAAATGATTTAGGAGACACACTGAGCAACAGTCTTAGGTTGTCTGCAGATTGTGCTGTCATTTAATGCCTAGCAAAGTCATCAGAAGATCAAAACAAATTACAAAATGATTAACAAAAGATATCTGTATGGTGCAAAAATTGGCAGTTGACTTAATGAAAAGTATGGGGTCATTCATATGTATGCTAAAAGGAATCCATTTAACTTCAGTTACACAATAAATCAATCAATTCTAAAGGCTGTAAATTCAACCAAACACCTACGAATGACCAAAATAAAATTTTCACTCTGCACTTGATATGAAACTTCCTGACAGATTAAAACTGCGTGCCGGACCGAGACTCAAACTCGGAACCTTTGCCTTTTGCGGGCAAGTGCTCTACCAACTGAGCTACCCAAGCACAGCTCAGTTGGTAGAGCATTTGCCCACAAAAGGGAAAGGTCCCAAGTTCGAGTCTTGGTCCGGCACACAGTTTTAATCTGTCAGGAAGTTTCATCTATGAATGGCAATTACAAACAACTTAAACTGGAAAGAGCACATATAAAATGTTGTGGGGAAGGCAAACCAAAGTCTGTTTTATTGGTAGAGCACTCAGAAGATGCAACAGATTTACTAAAGAGTGCCTAACTATGCTCGTCCATCCTCTTTTGGAGTACTGCTGCACAGTGTAAGATTGTGATGGCCTTTCACCGCACAACTGTCTTAGCAGTTCCATACTCTCAAACTCACTACGGCCATCTGCTAAGGCAGCAAGTTTCACTCCTCACACTGTACATGCATTCACAGTTGTTAATCTTGTTGTGTGACAGGACACTGCTATGGTCGCTGACTACCAGTGTGGAACAATAGACGCCCCTAGCGAGGCTTCCACCTACCAAGTTTCACCACTCTTTGGCTGCCCTTAGCTGCTGCTCCCTGCCTGAACTGTGAGGAAATGGCTACATGGTGACACACCTGGAGCTGGTGCTTTCATGATGCTGCAAGACACCCGTGCCATGCCGTCTTGATGTCTGGCACACAACTGGTGAGGATATAATGTTTTCATGTCACGCTCCCATACACACTATAAATTTTGCTTTGTGTGTCTTAGTGCAGGTACCGTAAGTGTGGATGTAATGCAATGAACACTGGGACAAGGTAATGATTTCTCCAGCTCCACCATATCTACTGTGCTGCACCTGGTTACTGCACCCACATCTCTAGTGAGTGACTGAGGTACATTTTGAACATGAGGGTGTTTTTGTTACTCCAGCAACATTTGGACCTGTTCTTTCTGTGTTTGTAACTTCCGTTGTTACTCAGCAAAACAAAGGAACGTTCCTATACAGGTGATACAATGATGAACTCAGTCAACTTAATATTCTATTTCGGCACATTACTGGCTGCCTTGCCGCATTAGGCAATGCTCCGACCCTAGCACATGTGCTACAGATGCTACTGTGCTTCACAACACAAACTCATTCATTGATATGGGTTTCACCACCTCTTGTGAAACCTAGTGACCAATGGCTACCACCACTGGCCCCCAATACACACCCCACCACATGCAGCTGCCGTGCCAGTGCTGCATGACATTATCGTCAAGCTGACCATGTGCCTTGTGGAACTCGAATGCTGCAATGCCGATGTGCGTGCACAACTGATGGCAATGGGATCACCAGCTTCCCAGCCCCTGATGCCAGATTCCATGTCACTGTGTGCACCAGCCCCAGCCTCCGCCACCACTGATCCTACTGGTCTCTAAGTGTCACTGTCTGATCCAGTAAAAGCTATCACCACTCCATCTGGCTGTGCTTCATCTGCTGCCCTTCAACCTGCAAGATCTGCACCTATGGTTTCCTCAGTGGGTGCTATGTTTTCCAGCTGCAGTATCACTCAGGATGCCACTAAGTTCACCATGGCGATCAGCCAGCTCGAGCTACATATTCGATGGAAGTACGTGACATCATCTCATCGTCCCCAGCCACTGATTGCTACGAGACACTTCAGCACCACCTCATGATGTAACCCACCTCTTTTGGAATGCAGTGTGCCAGGTCCTCCTTTCCCTCAAGCAATGTGGGGACCTACAACCCTTTCTATTCCTGCGTCACCTCCAGAAATTGACAGAGCCAGACATTGTCTCTAATGGTTTTCTTTACAACCTCTGGCTGGCTTGCCTCCTAGCCCCAATACAGATAGAAGTGGCGTCACACACCAACCTCTACCTCACCACTGCTACCAGCCTCACCGACAGGGTACGTGAGATGCTGGCCTACCTGTACATGGCTGCCACCACCATGTACCAAGCTCACTCCCACCCAGCATAGCCAACTGGCAATCACCCAGCCAGCCATCCCACCAGGTGCTCACCCTTGCCACTCAACAAGTCGGTAGTAATGTCACGGGGCCCATGCCTCCAGCCTACAGCAGTGTTCAACAGCTGGGAGTATACATCATGCTCACATGCCTCAATGCTGATGTGGCAATGTTGCAAGTGACTGTGGCCGACTTAACTCTGACCACCACAGCCCATGCAGCCGCAGCTACTGGCGCAATGACTCCTACTGACACCACAGTTCTGGCCACCCTGCTGATGCCCCTCACAAAAGGACCGGCCTCTGCTGGTACCAGTAGTACTTTGGCCCAGATACAATGAGCTGCAGAGAATCTTGCTCTTGGCACACAAACACCAATGACTGCCAGGATTAGGTGCACCTGACTGCTGCTCAGTCTCCCAGCACCTGTTTGTCCACGACACTCGTTCTGCCATGCCATTCCTCATGGGCACAGGCTCCAAATTGTCTATCTTCCCGCAGAGGCTTGTACGGAACTCTCAGCCATTCTCCTTCTGGCAGCAAATAATTTCACCATCGCTTCATACAGAATTCATCATCACATCCTCATCTAGGCTTGCAAAGGGACTTGCCCTGGTCCTTCACCATTGCCGATGGTACTAACCCTATTACCACAGCAGACTTCAACAAACACTACCACCTGCTCCCTGACATTGCTGGTGAGCACCTCGTTGACAGCAACAATGGGAGATCAACAAGGTGCTCTCAGCCATTCTCCTTCTGGCAGCAAATAATTTCACCATCGCTTCATACAGAATTCATCATCACATCCTCATCTAGGCTTGCAAAGTCCCCTGGTCCTTCACCATTGCCGATGGTACTAACCCTATTACCACAGCAGACTTCAACAAACACTACCACCTGCTCCCTGACATTGCTGGTCAGCACCTCGTTGACAGCAACAATGGGAGATCAACAAGGTGCACCACTCATTTAGCTGTTCTCTTCGATGCAAAACAGGTGGTATATGCTGGCCCATATACTGACTTCCAGGTGCAATTCCTTGTTCTTACAAGCCTGTCCAGCATGCCACGGGAGGTCTGCTATTCAACTGTACACTATGATACGACGCCTAGGCAATGTGTCTTCTGCCGCCCACGCCCCCAGGTGTCGCATAAACTGAAGATCACCAAGGGTGAGTTTGACGAGCTGCTTACCTCCGGGGTACTGCGTCCTAAAAGCCTGAGGGTATCTGCCGTTCAGCTCGCCAAGAAGAAGGGATCCATGCGCTGATTACTGGAGCTAAACACCTGCAGTATCCCAGACCAGTAACTGATGCCATTCCTATGCTGCTACAACAACATGCTGGCTGGAGCTAACAATCTTCAGTACAATAGACTTTGCCAAGGCTTTCACTCAGATTCCAGTTGCGCCCAAGGACATCCAGAAGACAGCTATCATAATGCCATTTGGACTCTAGGAGAGCATCTTTCTGACCTTTAACCTCTGTAATGCTGCACCAATGTGTCAGCAGGTCTTGGACATCGCTCTGCAAGGCCTGTTGTGCTGTTTTGCGTACCTGGATGACTTACTCATTTTTTTCAGTGACGCCACTGGAACACCACAAGCACGTCCACAGTATTCGATGAGGTTTCAGGATTGCAACCAGATCATGTTGACTTTTTGCCACAATGTTTCAGCTGGCAATCGTCCAGCCATCTTCAAGTGAGTGTCCATCACTGGAGACTGCAAGTTCCTGGCGTCGGCTTTATAGCAAAAATTGGTGGGGAAATGCATGCACATTGGCATCCTCTATCGAAATCCATGCGCTCTGCAAATACTGTTCTCTGTGATGCGCAGGTTCATGCGTAAAGGTGAAAACTAAAGGTCTGCCCTCTGTCGGAATGCATGCTCGCATCGCTAAAAACCACATGTCAGATGTCACCAAATGTGACATTATGAATAAACTGTCTTGTATCAGAAGAAATTAGAGGGATCACTGGGTCCCAAGCCTTGTCCAGTTGAAAATTGCCTTCACAATTTATAAGATTTTTGTGCTAGGCATATTTCCACAGATTCTTTAATTACTGAATCCCAAAAAGTTATCGCTGGTCAGTCTGCTCCAAATATTCATTGTTACGTATAAAGTAGGTTGACAGAAAGACACGATGTAAAAGTGCTGTGATATCGGCTGCAAACTTATTGTTGATGAGCGACAAAGAGTCCTTAAGAGGAACCTTAGTCAAAACCTACTTTTTATTTTATTTAACAATGAATATTTTGAGCAGACTGACGCTGATGCCTTGGGCAGTCTTCTCTTGCCTTTGGTAGCAATCATTTTCATGGAAGACTCGAGGAAAGGACATAAATTGAGAGTCTTCTGGCAATATGTGGACGACACATTTGTAGTGTGGCCCTATGATGGAGGAGGACTGTCATGTTTCTTGCAGCAACTGAATGCAATCCACAAGAACATCAAGTTTATGCTGGAAATAGGGAAGGATGGTTGTCTGCCATTTGTGGACATCTTTGTTACTAGTAGAGTGGATGGGTCACTAGGGCATTCTGTCTACTGTAAGCCCACACATACAGACTTTTGCCTGCAAGCGTTGAGTTGCCACCTCCCTACAAAAACTACCAGCAACCTTAGAGCATTGGTGCACCAGGCTCATGTTGTTTCTGATGGAGACAGCCTTACGAAGGAGCTAGAACATCTACAGTCGGTGTTCAGAGGTAATGGTTAAACTCCACTTCAGATTAGCACAGTGCTCAGAAGGAAGAAACGTGACCACCCACAACATCATGGAGATAAGAAGCTGTTCAGGTCCAGGGCTTTCCTTCCATATGTTGGCAACCTTTCACCTAAAGTAGGCAGGATGCTAAGGAAACATCAAGTTAAAGCAGTCTTCCAACCACTGGCAAAGATTAGTGCCCTTCCCGCTATGGATTTTTCTGCCATAAAAATCTTGGCCCCAGCGACAACTTTTTGGGATTCAGTAATTAAAGAATCTGTGAAAATATCCCTAGCACAAAATATTATAAATCGTGATGGCAGTTTCCAACTGGATAAGGCTTGGGACCCAGTGATCTCTCTAATTTCTTCTGAGAGAAGACAGTTTATTCATAGTGACATGTCTGGCGACATCTGACGTCTGGTTTTTAGTGACACAAGCACACATTCCGACAGAGGGTGGACATGTGGTTTTCACCTTTATGCATGCACCTGTGCACCACAGATAGAACAGTATTAGCAGAGGGCGTGGATTTCGATAGAGGACGCTCCTGTGAGGGCCACTAATGTGCACGCATTTCTGTGCCACTTTTTGTATAAAACTGACACCAGGAACTTGCAGTCTCCAGTGACAGACACTCATCTGAAGATGGCTGGACGATTGCCAGCCAAAATATTGTGGCAAGAAGTTAACATGATCCAGCTGCAATCCCAAAACCTCATTGAACATTCAGTACACTGGGAAAACTTCAAGAATCACATGACCACAGTATTTTTTAAAGTACCAAGGACGCTGGAATGACAAAATGCATGCTCGGTGCCAGCAAGGTGGAGTTCATGGGCCACACCATTTCTGCTGCTAGCTTACATCCCTTACCCAGCAAAGTACAAGCTATACTAGATTTCCCATGCTGAAAGACATTCAAGGACCTCTGTTATTTCCTCAGTATGTTAAACTTTTTCCACCACCATCTAAGGAATGGCACTGACATAGGAGCCACTCACCGGCGCCCTTCGCAGTGGCAAAACAATGGGGAACAAGCCTATGTAATGGGCACCACAAATGGAAGACAACTTCTTGACTGCCAAACACAACTTAGCAGATACCACCTTGCTCAACCACCCCACCCCACTGCGCCCTTGTCATGGTCAATGCCTGCCTGTCAGCCATCCTGCAGCAGCACGTGAGTGACACCCGGCAGCTGCTCGCAGCTCACTTCCTTCTCCAGCAAGCTCTCCCCCTCCCCCTCTGAGGCAATGGAGTGCATATTGCAGAGAGCTTCTCACTGTCTATGAGGCTGTCAAATACTTTCAGCCATCACTGGAGGCCTGTCACTCCATGGTCTTCACTGACCACAAACCCATAATGTTTGCCCTTACAGGAGACATTGATCAGTGCTCCCCATGTCAATTTCGGCAGCTGTCATTCATCTCACAATATATGACTGAAATCCATCATATTTCCAGAATTAACAATGTCATTGACGACTGTCTCAGTCACACCTGTGCCAAGCTTTGTCATTGGACTATGAGGCACTTAACACTGCCCAGGGGCATGACACACAACTCACCTGACTGTGCCAGGATGCTGCCTCTGGTCTCTGCCTTTGATGCACACTGGCTCTTTGTTCTGACAGAAGTCACTGGTGCGATGTACACACTCTCCCATGCCCCTTCCTACATGCTGACTTCCGCAAGGCTGCATTCAATTTATTACACAACCTGGTGCACCCTGGTGTGTGCGTGTCTGCCCCTCTAGTAATGCAGTGCTTTGTGTGGGCAGGTATTCAGAGGGTGTGGGCAGGCGTTCAGAGGGACTGCAGGACCTGGGCCCGCACCTGCCTTGCCTTTCAGTGAGCCGAGGTAGGCCACCATGCACACACCCCCTTCACGGCTTTCTCAGACATCAGGCATGGCTTCACCCACGTTCACATGGACATCATCCACTGCCTACCTTCATCTATGGCTGCCACTACCTTCTTACCATCGTGGACAGGTTCACCTTCTGGTCTGAGACAACATCAATAACCGACATTACTGCCACCACAGTAGCAGCCCTCTTTGTCTCCATGTGGATTGCCAGTTTTGGCAGCTCAAGTTACATCACTACAGACAATGGGTGCCAAATTACATCTGCCTTTTCCGTGTGCTGACAGGTCTGTACGGAGGTGACCTGCATCTGACATCGAGCTGCCACTCAACTGCCAACAGCATAGTGGAACAGCTACATCGCATCTTGAAGGCTGCCTTCACCTGCCATCACAGCAGGAGGACAGCTGCACTGCAGCTGGCACTTCTTGGTCTCTGTGTCGCTCACAAGGATGACCTTGAGACACCGGCCACCAATCTTGTTTATGGCCAGCTGCTCACTATCCAGGCAACTATCTGGAGTCTGCTAACCTGCCTGAAGATGATGTCATCCCCGAGTTGCAAGACTGCATGGCCTGCCTGCTACTCACTCCTCCCCAGTGTCACAGCAAATGCAAACTTTCATTCACAGTGAAACTGTCATGCACCGTTATGCTCTGCATCAATACTCATCAGCCCCACCTCCGGCTCCAACCTCAATACTGTGGCCCACATAGGGTTCTAAAACAGGACTACAAAACGTTCACCTTGCAGCTGCAGGGCACACTGACCAACATTTTGACTGATAGGCTGAAGCCTGCCTATACGCTGCCTGACCCCATGCCACCCAGTTTGACTACCATCCACATCAACAAGCCGCAAATGCACACCACCACCGATGATGCCAGGCCCTCCAACAACCCAGCCGCCCCTGCCACCCGAGCCCACGAGATGCCCGCCCACAACATTACATCTGAAAACACTGCAGGAAACCCACTGTGCTACACAGCAATGCATCCAACCCATGGGCTGTCACCAACACAAATGCACAGGATGTTCATGTTCCTGCTTCTCTAACTCTCCTGCAGCCTCTGAATGACCCAACTATTTTCCCTCCACCATCGTTAATTGCTGGGCAGGGTCCCAATGCTTCCGCAACAGTGTTATTTCACGCTCTTCCAGTGCCACGTTTCTGTCCTACCACCACCTGTCCTGACATGGGAGGCACCAGTGACTTTCGCTTGCAGTGTCCAGTGCATATGCTTTCAGGTGTAAAATGTGGTCACCCTGTCAACACCACCTTGCAGCCACCCAGAAAGGCTGCTGTGCCCTCCTTCTGCAGCCCTGCACTGGCAACCTCACCCAGTGCCTGCCCACATCTGCGCCCTCAGCACCGAACACAGGCTCAGACCATCCTCATGCAATGCCCCCACCCTGCATGCAACTGCACACTGTGTCACAGTGGACCGGCACTACTGACAGCGAGTCGCCTTGCCCTCCATATGCCCGCTGTCTTGATGTGCAGCGCCCTCCTCTGCCATAGAGCAGACAAGCACATTTCAACTCAATCTGGCCACCCTGCCGGCATAATACAACCTTCCACCAGTATCAGCCTTCGTCATTAACACCTCCCTCACTCAGCATCACAGTTCCTCTCTTTGGGGGGTAAGGGGGTTGCGGGGGTGGGGGGAACTGTGTGGTGACCTTTCACTGCACAGCTGTCTTAGCAGTTCCGTACACTCAAAACTCGATATGGCTGTCTGCTAAGGCAGCGAGTTTCACCCCTCACACAGTATTTATGTTCACAGTTGTCGATCTTGCCATGGGACAGGACACTTCACCACTACAGTTGCTGGAACGACACATGCCCCTAGTGAGGCTTCCACTGACAGAGTCTCACCAGTATTCATCTGTCCCTCATTTTCCACTTTGGTTGCTGCTCCATGCCTGCGCCGTGAGGAACTGGTCACATGGCAACACTCCAAACGCTGGTGCTTCTGCGACACATCATCGTTATGCCTGGCATGCAATTGCTGAGGATATTATGTTTTTGTGTCATGCTTCTGTGCAGATAATAAATTTTGCTTTGTGTGTCTTAGTCTGTGTATCATAAGTGCGGATATCACGTGGTGAATACAGGTACAAGGCAATAATTTCTGTGAATCCACTATTTCTACCAAGCCATGCCCGACTAGTGCATTTGCATCTCGAGTGAGTGACTGATGTACATTTTGAACCTGAGGCCGTTTGTGTTATTCCAGCCATGTGTTGACCTATCCTTTATGTGCTTTTAACTCTGTGTGTAACTTATCTCAATAAAGTAAGGAAAATTCCTACTGGGTCCTTACCAGATACGGTTAATGGAGTACACACCTAGAAAGTATTTTTGTATTATCAGGAAATAGGGGAGAGTGTGTCACAGACATGACATGGGATTTGGGATGGGCATCACTAAAACAAAGGTGTTTTTCGATGCAGTGGGATCTTCTCATAAAATTTCCATCACCAGCTTTCTCCTCCGAGTGCAAAAATATTTTGTTAGTGCAGACCTACATAAGAAAAAATGATCATCGTAATAAAATAAGGCAAATCAGAGCTTACACGGAATGATATAGGTGTTTGTTTTCTCCCAAATGCCGTTCGAGAGTGGAATAAGAGAGAATTATTGTTAATGTGATTTGCTGAACTTTCTACCTAGGCACTTAAATGTGATTTGCAGAGTATCCATGTAGCTGTAGACTTTGTGATAAGCAGGAGATGTTCTTCAGGTTTTCTGGGTGCAGGCGAAACTGAAGCTGTACAGATAAAGCTGTGATAATATTAGCCTTTGTTTCTCAGTGTATTTTGCAGGTTATTTTTTGCAGTTCAGATGCAACAAATTTGCTAAATATATCCTCAGGTAGTGTTACTGGAACTAAACACAGTGCTCTTGTCATAATGTAATGTCCCTCAGGGTTCATCGAACAGAGATTCTTTGTCTTGCTTCTGCCTCCTTTTGAGGATGTATCTGGTAACAAAACATACTGTTCAGGCTTAACATACATGCTTATTTTTATCCTACTAAAACAATACTGTTTCACTTCCCAGACTGTAAGGATGAGCGGACAAACACAGCAGAAAATTTTAACGTACTGTGGCAGTTTCCCTATTGTTTGGGGACCTTAGATGGCAAACATGTCAAATTCATGAGTCTGCAGAACAACAGGTCAATGTATTACAGCTACAAGTGAATGAACAGCAATTTTATTGCTGATACAGACAACAGATTTCTGTACACTGATATATGCTGTAATTGTAGAATTGGAGATACAGGTGTATTTAGGAGGAGGAACTTTGCACACGTTGTGAATAATGCTGAATGGCACTTTCCTCTAAGAAAAACAACATAAAACTACCTCATATCATAATTGGTGTGACACCCAATAGTAAACTTTCTGATCACACATTAAACTGGACTCAAACACGCATTTGGGTTGTTAGCAAATACATTCAGAGTTCTGTTAACAACAATAAATTTAGGAGAATGGTCGAGAGGGTAGTTTTAGCAACATGCATTATACATCATTTTCTTCTCAAAAACTCCATGCATTATTTCAATGTACTGGAGAGCTGTATCTGTAATTAACTAAGGGAATGTGAAGATACTATACTGCAAATAGATACAATGCTGGCAATGCAAAACATACATTCACAGCACACTGCAATCAAATTGGCAGCAGAAGCTAGCAAGATGTTATCTTTGTTTCCTATACTGTGATATGTAGTGTATCTCATCTTCTCCAGTAGCACTTACAGAACTTTCTTCAACTGTTGGAACAAAAATACCTAATTTCATTAAATGAAAAAAATAGCAGTTTTCCACAGCAAATAATAGTGTATTCATAAATTTCACCTTGGATGTATATTACACACACTGCTCTTATCCGTCAAGCAGTGCCCAGAAAATGAAGTCCATTAAAAATCAAACTTTTGATGTGTAAACTGTCTCATCTTCACTGACAGTACAACTACTCTTTGAGGCCTCAGTGCCATGTTTTCATGGCATTAGTATGAATGCAGACTTTTTATTTTCTTTCTGATTTTCTGCCCTGTAGTCTGTGGCCTATATTCTTAATATGTAGCATATTTTATTTAATGCCATTTTCTGTTTGTCTCTGCTATGATAATCTTCACTAGAGATATCATAAAGATGCAGTTTCCATTAATATTGTTCAAATAAAATGCTCCTATATTCTTTGCACCACCACTTTTTGCATATTCTGCTTGTAATAATTTTGATGGCCTGATGTAGAAGCTGTAGGGTGCAAAGATGCAGACTCTCTTCTCACCTTGAAAGCACATGGGTAAATGAAAGCTTTGAATTCAATCAGCAAAACCAGTACAATATCAGAAGTGCTCTCAAGGATAGACACCTGCCTTTTGTTCCATGTAACACTAAGAAGCAGTGGCGGGAAAGTGTCTACTCAGTATGTGTAACTCTACAAACTCATGTACATGTCAAGGAATGTATAAATGGAAAGTAGGGCACTGTCTGGAAAATTATGGAACCACCATCTAAGTCCCCTTGTTTGGAGCCATCATAAAATTGATCATTTAAAATACAAAGATGTGTGTGCTTATAGTGAAAATTTGTTATATTTATCTTGTTGTTGGCAAGTTAATTTAAAATTCATCCTGTGTCTCTGTATTTGTCAAAGTGACTGTTTGCTCCAACACACTAAGAGAACCTTGATATCTCCAATGCTGTTCTCTGCCAAAAGCTGTTTCAGTCGAATCCTTAATGGCTTTGTGGCTTCAGGGTGCTTCAAAAATATTCGCTCTGCTGAAGGCTGAAGTGTAATCTACCACTTTGGCCATAGTATACATACCAACAAATAATGATCACCAAACGTGCAATTAATTTTCATTACTTGGTTTAGTAACTTTGGACACATATAAAGTGTGGAAATTTTATACTATCTGTCCCTGGAACAGAGTGTGGATGGATGCAGCATTTCTGCAAGATGGCCAGCAGATTGGTCATGTTTTGCAGCACCTGCTGGTTTGGCAGTTACTCCATGCAGCTGTACCCTTGCTTTTGAGGCACGCTGTGCTAAATGGAATAGAGCACACTATGACAATGTACTATGTCATGGGAGAGAGAGACGGAAGTCTAGTCTGAAGTCTGATGGAGAGTCGACTCTGAACTGTCTATTAATTTGTATTACTTGATGTAATAACCAAACCATAATGCCAAACAGTTACTGTATACAATTTTTAACATAGTATGAGCTGGAAGAATATGCGTATGGCTTGAAAGAGAGACTCCTTTCATTTGGTAGGTTATTAGAAGCACGATTCCATTTCCAGAACAGGCCAAACTGTACGAGAAATGAAATCCTCCCAAAGGAAGAAAGGAGAGGGAAGATAAACTCCAGATAAGCAAGTCAGTAATTTCGGATTGTAAACATCAGCATCAGAATTAATACATGAAATCCACCTCCAAGCACCAATCCAATAAAGCAGGGAACATTCCAAGGGTGACTAATGATGGTAGACACTGGAGATTCTTTCACTGACTTTGCTTTAAAGGCATTTTATATGGTCAAATATTGTCATTGGATAGAAAATGATGAGTCACTAGTATCAACACTGACACTAGGGACAGGATTTGTTCAATAAATCCGTGTTGGCAGTCTGATGCCCTCAGCACGTTCTGTGTGCACTATCTTTAGGTACCAAGGTTGGATTGAACCTTAAGTAACATAGATATATTCTGGATGGGACCAGATGAATAAAAACTATAAAACTGTTGTAGGCTGGATCTGTCTGCACCAGATATTATTCCACTGACACTTTACAAACTTACTTCGAGGTCCCACAAAACAAGGTACTCATGTGAGCCTTCAATCAAATATCAGACAAGGGAACCTAGATGACCGATTGAAATGGAGACTGGTGTGATTAAAACCCTCTTATGACTCACTAAAAACGCAATACATACTATTAAAATGAACACACATAATCTTACCTACTACTGAAAAATCCATCTTTTGTGCGCAGTTCTCTAGCCTCCGAATTGTCAACTGTAATTGGCGAGTTGTTGATGCAAGATGAGGAGGAGCAGTAAACCATAAAATTGTCAACAAACAAATAAATTTTCAATTGACTCTTTACTATGTCATTTGTAGCAATGGCAAAGAGTGTGACTTTTTAAAGGCTCCCTTGACAGATGCCACTCTTCTACATAAAACTGCTTAAGAATGCCTCCTACACAGTAATGGAATGATTGCTCTGCAGGGAAAGAGTTCACGTTAGATTGGCCACTTTCACAGAAGACCCAGTTATGAAGCTAGTTATTAAAAGGAACTGGTAATACTTGTAGCATAAGTGATCCAGAAATTAAATGACAACCACCAGCTTAATTTATAGTTATTTGATTACTGTTCTGTAAAACATTGCACCAGGCACAATGTAGCCCAGCTATGAACACTGTTTTGAGAGGAAACACTGTTTCAAAATGATAGTTGAAGATGTCAGAGAACTTTCCAACTTTTTGCTAGTGCCATGCATCTGAGAAACTTCCTCCCATCTTTCTCTTCATAAGTGATTGAATGTTTGTTCATTCTGTGCACTGCAGTCATGGATCTTTTATGGTTTTGGCTTGGTAGTAAATAGCCTGAGATAGTTACCACTTCACTATCACTAAAATTTGTATTTGCACAATTTATAATACAGTTCCTGTTCACAAATGTTTGGTCCAGAGTAGTGGCAGAAGTTTTTGAGGTTCTTGTTGAGATGGTTGTTGTTTGTTTTAAACTGAAAGTATCTGTTAGCTTGAGCAATATGCTTTTTTAGTGCTTGTTGTCAGAAAGTCAAGTTGCTCATCTATACACTACTTTTATTATAAAATTGATATATACAAGGAGTGACATAAATTATCGTGGAGTAATTCTGCCTACACTTTTTTTATGGTGGTACACAATATTACCGAAAAACCTTACACAGATAATACCACACCTGGAATGCTACTGGTTCAACAGCTTCCATATCCTCAACTCGTTCATTCTTCACTGCTATAAATTCAAATCCCTGAAAGCCAAATATTTATTAAATCCCAAATAAATAGGTAATATGATAATGCATGCTTAATTTGTTAAATTTTCCTACAAAACTTTTTTATATATATTTCCAAGAAAATGAATGCAAGTGTGTCATCAGTGTTCGTGTAACAATTATTACAGAATTCAGGACTAACAATGACAAGAATTAAAACTTATTTGTGATAAATATTTATGTATGATAAGTATTTTTTTATCTTCCACTATAAGAAATCACATACAAGGAATCCACTGGTTGCCACATGTAATCATTAGTGAAATATATCCATTTATTTGTGCATCTTGAGGGTTCTTTTCATTATACCTTATGAAGACATGGAATATATTTGCTTATTTATAAGAACACAGTATGTTTTGGCTGTTATGAGACAGTGCACTCTCCCCTCTGAAATTTTGCTTGAAGTCAGAGTTTGACTTGTAGCATAGCCCAATATCTACATTAACATCGTATTTAGGCTAATTCATTATAAAATATAAAGTTACAAGGTAAACTCACAAAAAATGTATTTCACAATTGACAAATTTTTGATGTATATTTTGGCACATGTTATGTCCATATACTATAATATAACTTACTAAAAATGCATATGAATGTGTTACTACAAATTGACAACTTACAGAAACATTATGAATTCATATTCAAGTTCAGTCTAAGTTTAAATGTATATGTTAATCTCCCAACCCTGTCACACACAGATAATATTAGTTCTAATATCCTGAGTCTTATCCTGTACTACCCACATAAATAGCGAGCGGTCTACCCGATGGGAGGCCCTCATCACACGCCATTATTATTATTATAATACATACTTGTAAATTTTGTCTATGTGCATTCTGAGCTATTTATTTTTGTTGTATTACGATGACAATTGCTATATCACTGTGAGATGATTCCTGGTTAAATAAATATATAAATAAAAGCATCTATCACTTGAAATGCATTCAATCTGTTTTAAAATTGCATCCTTAATGAACATGGACTCTAGTTAAAATAATTACGGCTGTATAAACTGTTCATTTCCCTGACAGATTAAGGTGAAACTGCGAAATGAGATCAATTTTAGTTCTTCTTCATGTATGTTTATATTTTGTGAACAACTGTAGTGTGGCAAAATGTGTAGTATACATATGTAATTAATCACAAGCCTATTCCACCCACCAGTGGCATGCAGGAAACAACTTTATCTTTGGTTCCATATGTGCTTACTTTCCGCTGATTCTATCCTTGTTCTCATTGAAAAATATGTATGTGGGAAGTCTTAATGATCTTTACCTTCTACCATGGCATTGGTATTATGCTTATGAACATTACTTCACAAAGGAATAAAAGTATTAGAGGTATGTTGCTTAGCCCTGCACTGCTATTGGTGGGTCTCACGGACCCGACTTGTGTGAGCGATTCGTTTTCATTAGGTTCACAACATTGCACATAAGCAGCATTACATGTATCTTCGTACCTTACACAGCTGTGCCATTTGCTCGTCAAGTGATGGCAGAAATCCACTGTCTAGGAGTGCCAGTAGTGTGTTCGGGTCTGCCAGACCAACCATAGAAAGTAGGTAAGTACTTGTTGGGGCTATAGGACCCAGAGTAGCAATGATGGTATCGTTTGTCCCAACACAAATACGTTTGTAGCACACATTCAAATTGCTGAATCAGCACATTTATTTGGGACAAGGACCATAATGGATGTAATAGGAGATCTGTATAACGATGCACTGGAAAATGAAATTATTAGTAACAAAGCAGGTGACGAAGGAGGAGACATGGACGTCGAACTAGATAGTGAACACGATACGGAAAGCAACAAGTTAGGATGACAGTGATAGATACCGCAACAATAAGAAATATTTTGTTGGTAAGGGCAAGTGTATTAAATGGATGAAAGACATGTCTACTACTCATATGAGAACGGGGTCACATAATAGTGTCTCCCATATTCCTGGTGTGAGTGGAATGGCAAAGAATAAAAGGACAGATGTAGAAATATGGTGGCTGTTTTTCATGGATGAAATAATGGAAGAAGTAGCGATACATACTAACCAACGTATCGAATCCGCTCAGACCTTCAGTCATGAGACAGATAAAGGTGAAATTGGAGCATTTCTTGGTCTGTTGTATTTGGGTGGAATCTACAAGGTTGGTAGGATTAATTTAGAAGAACTCTGGGACAGAGATGGAACAGGATTGTAATTATTCTACTGTACAATGACCCTACAGACACTCAGGTTTCTGGCACAGTGTCTGAGAATTGACCATAAGTTAATGAGGTCCGATGGGCAAAAAGAGGATAAAATGGCTCCTATATGAAATATATTGTTCACCAAAAACTGCATAGCACTCTATTCTCTTGGAGAATATGTCACTGTAGATGAAATGCTTGTCAAATTTTGAGGACGATGTAGTTTTCACAACAATGTACATTCCTTCCAAACCTGCCAAATATGGAATAAAAGTGTTCAATTTAGCTGATGCAAGAACAGCGTACATGTCAAATTTGGAAGTTTATTTACGTGAGCAGCCAGATGGACCATAAAAAGTGAGTAAGTGTGCAGCTGATGTCAAAAGGTTGTGTAATCATATTCCCAAAACATCTTGGAACATAATTTTGGATAACTGGTTTACAAGCTATCAACTGACCCTGTTGCTTCTGAAAGGCCATAAATTAACATTTTTGGGAACAGTAAGGAAGAACAAGATGGAAATTCCCCCAGAATTCGTGAACACATGAGGTAGAAATGCTTTTACAAATATCTTTGATTTTCAGCATACGTGCACATCAGTTTATGTACCAAAGAAAAACAGGTGCCTATTTCTAATGAGTACTATGCACCATGACAACAAAAAGATGCAACCACTGGGGAAGAAATGAAGCCAGAGATGATAACTCTGCATAATGCTACTAAGGGTGGGGTAGATTTAGTAGATCAGATGTGTGCCACCTATGATGTAGCAAGAACAACTAGTTATTCTTATTCTTTTGCTTACTGAATGTAGCAGGCATGAATAGTCTTGTCATCTTCAGAGCTAACAACCAGGGGGAGACTACGAGGAGAGACTTTCTGAAATCGCTTGGGTAGGCTCTTGTCGGAGGCCAATAGCTACACAGGGCCGGCAGTAAGCATATCAACCGACCTCTCAAAAGATCTGTCAACAGACTGGCGGGAGTCGAACAGCAAGACGATGGGATTGTGAACCTGAGTATTGGTCCTAAGAGAGGACGGTGCTATGGGTGTGAAAATAGCAAAACGCAATATATTTGTTGCAAATGCTCTAAGTTTGTGCCTCTAAAAAAACACTCAAGTTTAATTTGTAAAGACTGCATGTAGTGGCCTGGTGTAGCAAAACGACATGTGGAAACAGTACGTTCGAAAGACATTGTGAAGACTCTCCGTTTACTTAAAACGTTTCCGATTTCTACTCATCTGTTCATACGTGAGTTTGATTTTCGCAGCTTTCATTGTTCTACTTTGTGTGCTATGACACACGACAGTCACATTCTGTAACCATTTTTGTCCTGTACGGTATGTAAATGTTAGAATCGCTGTCTAATTTCCTTACGTAGTAATAAAGGACAACAATTTACTCGAATCCAAAGCTAAACGTGTTTGTTTACTTCATCTAGGCAACATACGTGAATATGAAGCCCTTTTGTGCTCCCTATCTTTATCAAATAAGACTGATACGCAGGTCGGGTCTGTGAGACCCCTCGTAACAGCGGTGGTACAAACGAACACAGTCGCAACGCAGTGTTAAATGCTTGGTTACAGAAACAAGAGAATGCACGCTATCTACTATCTTTATTGCACATGTATGGGAAATACTGTTCCACATTACATTGATTACCGAAGATACAAATAATTATACGTATTTCAACCGCGTTCATGTACAACGAGAAACTCCTCACCTCCATCTTCACTGAGCCAGTTACTTCCATTTCCTGCTACCCTTTCTCCCTCACTGACAGAATGTTTACTGTAAACAAACTAGCACTGTTTGTCCCCGAGTCCATGAGAGTGAAGCTTTACATGTTTACAAATTATGACAGCTATAGCGTCAGTCGGCACTAGCCTGCGCAAGGAAGTTAGAAGAATAATACCGACTACCGAGATACCAGTGAGCTTACTGGGAAATACACGCGCCCCCATACTCAACAATCTGTCTGCGTAAGTATTTGTGCAAATAACTGTACATGCAATGGATCGCCACAAATGTAGTACGTTCACACGTCAAAAGTTCCAATCTACTGCTCCCCCGCTATCTGTCGGTGTAGAAAAGTAATTCCTGTGGCAATGGATGACACTCTCGTACAGTAACATCGAAGTTTATTTCATTTCTTAGGAAATTGAGTAACTTATATTGCGGTCTGTATTTGCAATTTGTGTTGCAAAAAAAACAAAAAGAAAACAAAATACCGGAAATAGAGAGACAAATCTCAACGGTCTACATAGTGGCTACATAAGCAAAGGCAGTTTTCGCAAATAAATTTAGTTCACGAGTAATGTAATTATTTAAGGACAATTCAGGAACGTGTAATTATCTTTTGACGCCCATAACCCATAGTATAATATAGAAAAGGCTTGCCTAAGGAGAGCAGTTTCCCCAAATGAGCGGCTGACGGTGACGTTAAGATTCCAGACAACAGTAACTACAATAATCTATAATTTGCTACTATAATTTTTAAACAAGCGTTGAGTGAAATCATACCCCGCACACCTGCGCCATTTACGCTGTCCTGAAGCGTGATTTCATGAAGGCAAGTTAAGTACTGTACCTCAATTCTGACAAGTAATTGGTCGTATTTTTACAGTTCTAGAAGTGTTTGAGAAACAGTATATTCTTAGAAGTTAGATAGGGTCCGTTGCCAATGAGCTGTGGTTCAGTTTATTTCTAAGTCGATATTTTCAGTTCCCTGCCTGAAGTCTAACTGCAACTTTTACACCAGGATGTAAAATTCCAGGCTGAACTCTAGACAGGGATTCATTGCATATCCAGGAAATTACATTCTGAATTTTGTAAAGAGATTCGTAGTTGATCTGGAAAGTTTTACTTGTAGTATTGTAGAAGTGAATCACTCTTGTTATGAACCACATACTATATTACGAAGCAAAATCAGTGAATAATAGCTGTGTACATGAAGGGTCTTTTATCAGATCTCCCAATATCAGCTTAACACAATATTCTGACTGCACTCTTCATTAGCACAAGTGGGGTCTACTTTCGTTTGTTACTCTGTCCAAACTCACATTATATTTTGGCATAGGACAGTACTAAACTGCGACAGTACTGAGTGAAAGTAAGCTAGAAATATTCCAGCACCAGATCGAATAGATTTCGTTACTTTGCGATAAACAGTACGCAACGAATTGCTTTTATTGCATACTGTTTCCCTGTTTGCCGTAGAGTTAACCGCTCGTAATTTCTCCGTGAAAGAATTATAGGCTGATGCTTTCTTATCCCTATGACTGTAGTCCATGCTTTAAATTTTCCACATACATGTATGACTCCTATACATTTCGATAAATTCGCCAATGAACTTTCTAGAACACTGACATGTATCTGCCATTTTAGATCACTCTACAAACACCAGAGAAATGCCTGACTGAACAAACAGCTGACTCAAACACGTTTTAGCGTCAGATTTGTATTTCCTGTCTACATGTACAACTTGTCTGCGCAAATGTGGTCCGCCGGCTTAGCTGGGTGATAACGTGCTCGCCTCCCATGCAAGTGGGCCTGGGTTTGATTCCTGGTGGGATTGGAGATTTTCTCCCCTCGGGGACTGGGTCTTGTGTTGTCCTCATCATCATTTCATCCTCATCACCGGCGGGCAAGTCGCCCAACTTGGCGTCGACTGAAATAAGACTTGCACCTGGTGGCCGATTTGTGATTTGACTACAGGTTTGAGCATCTTCGCTCAAATCTTCATCGTCCAGTTTTGCGCACATCTAATATCTGAGCAGATCTCCTGTTTACAGACAACAACCTATCTACGCGGATGTGATGTACGCAGACATTTGTGCACCCAGATTGTTGCCTGTGGACAGGACTTCGCCATTGTGAAGCCAGTGATTTATCCACTCCGCCATATGTTGCCGGCCAAAACACGGTGAATAGCATGTGTGTATTATAGTATTATTCATCGAAATACAAACGTATATTGAGGAAAAAATGTTACTCTTGGTACCTGCGAACGCCATTATGTCCATTGACATAATATAACAGATCTCATCACTCGAATGCACAGATATCGGACGACTTTCGGTGAAATTCAAATTAGCCTTTCTTCTTCAGTCATATCTGCCGACATGACACAAAACGGATAAGTTTAGTCAAAGAAGGAGTTTTTGGCATTCTGCGGATGAAAAATATAATCGGAATATAGTTCAGAATCTATGGACTGAAATTGAAGGTTTATTGGAAATCTCAAGTAGGAAAAATCTTTATCAGAATTTTAGGCGTAAATTATGACCTGTAAAAATAATTATCGTAAGTGAGAAGGATGCAGTGCCTTATACTTAAAGTAACTGTAATACATTTTTTTGGATTGTGGAAGGTGGACATTATCTCTCTACAAATTTTTATTGCTGCTTGCTGGCGCTTGTAAGTCATTAGGGTGATGATTCTGTTTCTTGAAGTGGTTTGCAGATGTACTGTATGTGTTTCCACTTTTCAGTGCTTCTGGTGTCCAGAATATTTATGTTTCATGTACACCATATGCTGAGTGTTGAGCATTGATTGACAGATGTCTGCAAAACTTCAAATAAATTCACCAAAACAGTGTGTTCATAACCTTACTTTTCGAGCTAACCATCAATCATCTCAAAAACATAAAGCTGAAGATCCATATGTGAAATACTTTCAGATAATGGAAGCCTATTTCAGGTACTTGTAGAGGTGTGATTCGAGCTGTATCAAAAAATCCGATAATCACATTAAAGACATAGCTCTGGTTGACATTTCGATATTTGATATTTGGCAGTTACACCTTTCCCATATTTAGGCCTGTTTCACATTCTTACAAAATAAAATTTCAAGGTTTTTGTGTGATACGATAGGTGCTACTTGGGTTGCCCTAAAGATTAGTTAAAAAAGTAACAGTTTCACTTTTGCACCCCAAATAATATGAAATATTAAATTTATTGTACACTGAATTTCGGAGCTATGTTTTGTGTGGGTCTACTAAAAGGCACTTTAATGTAGTTGATTTCCTTGATTTAAATCTTCACTCAATTTGTAATAACACTGCCACCAGAAACCTTGTTACTTCCTTTCTCAGAGCCACAGGGGAAGCGTTTAAAGGACATTGAAGTTTCCAGTACAAGCATCTGATTAGGCCTATCTGAATATACTGCCAGAACTGCATTAGTTCTCAACATTTTTAGAATAAAGTGAGCTGCAATGAAACTACAAATCTATCTTTCATTAATTAAACAATATTTGCTTACTTACACACAAATTTTATCCACACATAATGGAGTGGAAATAATTACTTCCACCACGTAACTTAACTGTCATGTGTTCATAACCTGATTGGCAGGACGTTTATAATTCGAAGTCACACATCCTACCACTGTAGCATAATAAACAATAATTGGAACGACGTGTTTTGGAGGGATTCTTAATGCAGTGTAACATTGAAACTATATACTTTCGTAATATACATCTATAAATAAGAAAAAAATCAAATAAAGCGCATGTTATCTTCAAAGATTGTGGCCTCTTATGATGCTAATGGATGGTGGGAGACGGAAAGTGGCGTTACAAAGTTAAAGCATTTTTAACTTTTGTAGCAAGGCGTTTTTCCGTTCATCTCACACATTTCTAAAACTTGTGTTGTAATCCAGTAACTGAAGATGGAATGTACGGTACTCACCATGTCCTTTTTGAGACAGACATAGCTCATTTACATGCCTTTAGCGTTTTTTAAATGGCAAATGCTACACAGAAGCACTTTTGTCCAAGAACAAAGATGTCGTAGAATCCACCCCATCCTTGGAGGATAAAAACCTAAAATACTTCATACACAGAACAGATTCTACCCTAACCTAACCTCTTTGATCCCACCAAGAACTGATGAAGGAGATTGGACACATAGTGACCAAACTGTCGTTAATATTATTGGTTGACCTCTGGCAATGGCATCTAATGATCATTGTCGATGCCACTGTGAATGCAGCCTAAAGGGACAGTGCAGCTCAAAACAAGAATAACCAATAGCTGACACCGAAAAGCGATAATGTGACGTCCCTCTGTTCAGCTGAAATCGGGAATTGGCCGCATGACGCCCCTTTCTCGCTGTGTGGTTTGATCTTTGTCTTGACCACCAAATTTATGGAAGCGTTTTTAAGGATTTGATCAAAGCCAAATATTTGTGACAAACAAGATTATGTATATGATCGTTGTTTGTTTTATATGCAGCAATTCAAGCTGTGCTCTTAGGTTCCTACCTACCCACACTTTCGAAAATCGTAACAAAGTGTTGTTGACAAGGAAAACTATAATTAATATGATTACTGCTCTTTTCAACTACTGTAGCAGTTTAAGCTGTGCTCTTGGGTTCCCGTCTATCTGCACTGCCTGAAATCGTGAGCTATTTGGAAATAAACAGAAAAGTATTCGTGACAGGCGAGAATCTATATGTCACATAAGCTGTACTCTTAGATCTGTGGCTAACCACAGGCTGGGAAATTGCGACGTATTCGAAAAAAAAACCGTCAAATATTTGTTACAGGCAGGAATATAAATGTCACTGCTGGTTGTTTCCCTTGCATAAATTTTGTCTTTCGTTTTTTAATCAAACTCCAGTCATGAAATGGAAGCAATGCATTACTGAGGAAGCCCGCTATTATATGTAAATAACATCGAATATTCCAGAATGCATTTCTGTTACATGAATGCTGAAGTCCCAGAACATGTAATAGAAGCAATGATTTGATTATTGTTCACTTCAAAACCTTCTTACGACTTTCACAGCCAAAGTGACCTTAACTGACATTTAATTATAACAAATCATACCTAGAGTGACATGTTTGTGAGAGATCTTCATTGTACCATTGCCTACAAATGGCATACTGGTCATAATGTGTAAATTTTACCCAAATACAAGGAACCAAATCTGAGATCTTATATGTAGCGAGCAAGAAAGACACTAAGTTCACTCTGTGAAACACATGAATCATGTCATTATGATGTATGGTTGCTGTATCGAAAATAATGTAAGCCATGTATCATTTTTTTTCTTTATTTTTGTGATCGTTTAAGAAGCTACTGCTGTAGCCATTCTAACAAACAAATTAAAGGAGCAACATATTAAATCTTCATTTGCTTTATTGGTGCAGAGGACGTCCTCCAAACTTGATGGGGACAGACTACTGATGGAGTGAGTGTGTGCATTAGTTTATTCCTATGTGTCCAACATCTGGAAACAACACAGTGTTGTGGTGTATCTGATTTTCGTCAGAACTAGATATAAAATAACACCATTGCTAAAACTAATATTCATTACAGTGCGTGGAGGAAGAAAGGCATCAGTCTGAGTTATTTTCTCTGAGTCGTCATAGAGGTGGAAGTCACAACATAGTGAAAAGCTGACTTCCCATTTAGTTTCTGTGCACATTACTTACATGATGAGAACGGCATGAGCATGAGCATAAAAATAGATAGCTAGAGACCTATTATTCGTTAAATACTAATTTCAAGTGACCATACTAAGCTGACAATTTTCGAAATTTTTTTTATCAGTAAAATGTGAAGTTTGTAATATATCTCATCTAGTACGTCCCATGCATTTTAAAATTTCCATAGTACTTTCTTTGCAGTAGCCAAACGATGATTAATACAGGAGTGAAGAATTCTATAAATGCTGACTGTCAAATAAAATGGTATGGAGATATTAAAGTGCCTGCAAGAAAAATCTCTACGGTATGCTATGACATCCATTTTCTAACAGCAGTACATTATGTTTCATGTATCAGCACAGACTACTTTGTATCTATACATTGTCATTAATCATGGCCTAAATTTTCAGGCTTACGAAAAACATCCAAACTACTTTGATAATGCAGAAATGAGTAATGCAGATGATAGCAAAAAATAGCAGCTGCAGTGCAATGCCTAAAATGATAGTAAGTTTGACTTGCTTTTAAATGTAATTTAAAGTAAAATACTGATGAGGTCAAACTTGGCACATTTTCAATTAATAGAAATTAGACATTACCATAACTTAACATTCTTGACAAATAAGTATACATTTTTATGAAGTGTGTGTTCTGTGGCATTTACAAGGCCACTGTAACCAATATACGTATTTAAATACAACTTATTTCTTTTCTAGCTATGGCGAGAAACAGATGTACCATAACACTGAGTTGTTTGCATGTGTGACGTATCAGAAAACGCTAATGTTCATACCTGCCCTGTAGACAGGTTTCTATAGTTTGTCCGTATCGAGTTTCATGTGGACTTGATATCATAGTGCAACATGGCAGAATTTTCACATAAAGAAAAAAAATTGTTTTCTGTGGCTTACAACATGACACTTCTGCCATTGTCCACCACTGTTTAACTGACTGAACCATGATGATGGCATTGCTTCGCAAACCGCAATTTTAACATTCACATAGCACATTGTTAGGTTATTTTCATAAAGTTGGTAGATTTTTGCCTTCAAAGAAAAAAAAGACAGCAATTGTTTCCAAGAATGAAATGAAGACATAATGAGCTCCTCTTTTACTCTTCTGCAAGAATGGCTAACCACAGTTTAGTATCTTGAACACTCACAAAAGTTGGTACATGGATGCTGTCACTTTTGGTACAGCTAGTACATACGATTTTGATGTCGCACATGAGTTTGATGGAGTAATCTTAATGTCCTCCTGTGAGCGGCGGATGTCACATGACTCAAATTCCAGGCATGCTGTGATACGTCTGAAACAATCCTACTGGGTCACACTACCCTGAAATGCTATTGATTAATCTTGTTTCTGTCTGAGTTGTCCCTAATGATAAGTGTAAGAATCAGTTCACTACACTTCATGCACATGAGGTGCCATTTTGGCTTTACACACTGCTGAAGATGAGAGAGCTGCTTATCGATTTTCATGATTGTTAAATTCACAACATGTGAGGCGAACATAATGTTCAAAACAATATCATTCGCTCAATAAAAGAAACTGGAGATAACACTTTATCTTTACTGCAGAATACGTTGACTGCATAATTACGTTGTTTATAGCTGTGTAAAGTCCTGCAATCATATGGACTGGGCTATAGATAAAGAACAAATTAAAGTGTTTGGAAAAATATTTCCACAGCTTATTGAAAAGTTGTACTAACTACTTTTCCTAATGTGCCTTCATCAACACTGAATGTGAGATGAATTCCTGATTTACAAGCAAATAACAAGCTCAAGGCAGCCACCACTGAATCCATTTAATGTACTGGTATACTTTCAACATGGTTAAAGTGTCTCAATAATGTAAATTTATAGTTTGAAACTCTGTTAACTGGTTTCTGGAGTTGGACTGTAATTAAACACAGCAGGTGGCTATTCTAGCAGACAAATTAACGCAGCATCTCATTTAACTTTTGTTCTATGAATAAACGCTGTTTCCAAACATCAGCACATTGAGGATCAATTGAAAACGCTGCGGTATTGTAACAATTTTTGATAACAAAACGGCGGAAAACGTCATATTGATGTTTAAAAATGTAGAGGACATTCTGGTTTGGCAAATAAGTGTCCTAAAGGAACTAGACTGTAAATTTTCTTTTATACTTATAGATGGGTGAGACTAACTTACCTTCTTTTGCAAATGTGTCAGTCTTTTCTATGTTTGTTTATTCTCAGTGGTAGGTCAGATGATTAGCGTGTTTTGGATATTGACTTACATTTGCATGTCATCATAATTAACTTGTAAATTATTGACAATGACAACCCGCTACTGAAAGAGCACTCTTTTATGTACATAAAATCTAATGTTACAGAACATACTTATTATAATTTGATGAAGAAGTTCTAGAATCTTTTAGGAGCGTGAAGGGAAAAAGATGAAGAAAATTGGAGATGGTTGGATGCAGATGAGCTAATTTACACTTCATAAGTTCACACTTATAACACAACACTACGACAGTGTGTCAGAACTTAAGACTTCATGCTGTAACTTAGATTTCATGAAAGCTTTAACTGCTAGTATGTCATTTATGACTTTTAATTACACAAATAGTACCAAGAACGATATGTTCTTATGAAGCTCCTAGGTGTCCTTGACATGGAAATTATTATTCAAAATATATCAACTATGACAACCAATGTGGGACTCCCAAGTGCTCCACATCAAATGCTAACGAAAAGTCGAAAATAGTTCCTGCTGTATTCGTTTCAGCATCTGTCATCAAAATGATATCACATGGATCTGAGATCTTGTGAACTGATTGTTACCTTTCCACAGAGCTCAGTTTGACTGACTTCAGTGCCACATGGGAACTGCTGTTCCAGAAAGTAATAATAATTTTTGTGCATCAAAAACTTTGACATTAAATGCTAATTTTTTGTAAGTATTTGTAATATAATGTTGTCAAAAGTCGTTCCAATCGATCCAGACACACCACCTCATGGCACTATTGTTCATTTCAAGAGAAAGCTGTATACTATGTATGATGTAAACATGCAAAACAGTAAGAAAATCAAGCTTCCTCAGCAGTCAAATTGTCACCTCAAAAAGTGGGACAGTCGTTTGAATCATTTGATAATGACCTTGCAGAAGAAGAAATATACAGATGAAGAGTAAACTATACAGATAAATTCTACTTAGTGTAAAGGAAGAGTTGTCACATCAGATTGTCAAAACAGAATGTTTTGTCATTCAGCTTTGAGGCCTTTTCCATCAACACTTTAATTTGGTTTACAAGAGCATACACTTATGATGGGCTTATATCCAATACTTTCTCGCTGCAGCGTAGAACAATAAATGGTAGCGAAGTGAGCACCTAGTTTAACAAGTTATGCAGTATGTATGACTGTGGAATCCCACTGATGTAATAGATATTGAAGTTATGAATAAGTGTTTAAACAAGACTTTATTTCTGAACTGAAGTTCTCATATGAGACATGCATAGTCACATGATGTTTATAGACCAGTATGGCTCATGCGACAAGAATGATGAAACTCTTTTTCTAACATGACAGAAATGAATTCACAGACAGTAATCTAATTATCTAATTGTCTTTGAATGGAAATGACTATGTTTGCAATAAAGTATACTGGTTAATATGTACAAGTTTGTTTTGTTTGTGAAAGTGAATTAGAAATTTAATTTAACAAATTACTGCATGCTTGTTTTGTTGCTCACAAAATGTGTAACTCTTTTGTTTTTGAAATTCCTTTTTTACAGATGTCATAATTGAATATATGTGTACTAGTGCTCGTAGTGCTAAGTAAAAATCATGATTTAAATATATATTCCCGATTGTGAAAAATTGTTGACCGCAACTGATAGTGTTTAAAATGACCTAAACCTTCTTAGAAGGGGAGACATGAATGAGAAGACAAAGATGCACTTTACTTGATATTAAGTGTAAGCTTTTGATTTAATGGTAATGCTTAAATGTACCTAAGCTGCACCAAAAATTTTCATACAATATTGTTCCTGTCCTCTCACAAATATGCATCATTTCCATGTTTACGTTCTGAAAATCGTATGGTTTGGTAGCAAAATGACTGGTAGGATCTTGTGCTGTTTGTACAGTTAACTATTACAGCTAATAGTTTGACTTACAGTAAAACAATTGGCTGTTTTGTTGCGATGTAGTCAATGCTTAACGAAGTAAATTTCGAATCAACAAATGAAATTTTCAACTGTCTGATTATGAGTAAATGGTACCTAAATAGATGTGAGTTCTCAGCTACGACTGTCAATAGCGTGGCTTTAATTAAAACTGAACTCCTCCCAAACAGGCCATGAAGGCCCAAAGGGACCGACTGGGCGCCATGTCATCCTCAACCCACAGGTGTCTCTGGATGCAGATATGGAGGGGCATGTGGTCAGCACACTGCTCTCCTGGCTGTATGTCGTTGTCTGAGACCGAAGCCGCTACTTCTCAATCAAGTATCTCCTCAGTTTGCCTCACAAGAGCTGAGTGCACCCCACTTGCCAACAGTGCTCGGCAGTGCTAGCCCGACAGCGCCTAACTTCAGTGATCTGATGGTATTTGGTGTTACCACTGTGGCAATTCTGTTGGCATGGCTTTAATTAGAGAGGGCAAATTTCACGCAGGGCAGCTTTGGTTGCAAAAAGATGGTGGAATGCATTGTCCTCTGACTTCAGCCTATGACTGTTCTCAGCATACATGATGACATCTCCCTTCATTCTAACCTCCTTGGTTATTTGCACCATAGAGATTAAATTTTTGGTCTATGATGAACTCAAATATGACGTAACTATTACGTGTACATGCAATACAGAAGATAACAGAAACTGTATCGACTTTTGTGATTGTTCAATATGCTGAATGGCAGCATAATGGAATTAAATGCCCTGCTTATGCACCAACCGACTAACCAACAAATTTGACATTTGTAGTGTAGGTACCAGTGGTCTTGGAATAGCGTCTTTGTTTGGAAATAGAAATATCCTTTGTTCCAGGTTCAGAACCCGACACTGCTTAAATTTTGATTAATAGTCAGCACTGGTGGCCGAAGACTTCCAGCATAAGAAGACACTCTCATTCTGCAAACAGCCTTGTCAAAGAGCTCGAAGGAGTGGACAGAGGTTCAGGGCACTCTCTTATCATTAGAGTGGGAAACTGTCACTAAAAGTGGAAGAATCAGCAATGATCAATGACATGAGCTTGTATAAGGCAATGGAAACCACTTCATTAAGGAAACATAACGTGTATCCACAGCCCACAGGACATGCGGACTGTGATCAAAAAAAGTGTTGTGATGATCTCTCCATTGGCAAATCTGTTTCGGATCTCCAGGAGTGGACTACCAAGAGGGAGGAGACCACAAGAAAAAGATTGAAGAACCAACGAAAGGATAATGTTCTACGAGGTGTGATGTGGAATGTCAGAAGTTTGAATGTGGTAGGGAAGCAAGAAAATCTGAAAATGAATCTGAAAATGAAAATGCAGTCTAGATATTGAAGTGATCAGTGAAGTGAAATGGAAAGAGGAAAAGGATTTCTGGTAGATAAGTAAAGGGTAATATCAACAGCAGCTGAAAATAGTATGATGGTAGAAAGATTCATTATGAATAGGGAGGTTGTTGTGTACATAGTTCTGCATAGTCAGCGCGTACACAACTTTCCCACTAGAGAGCGCCCTGCTAAGCACAACAGAGCAGGCGCAGCGCTCGGCCATCTCCGCACTACGAGATGGCGCTGTCTTAGAGACGGACCAAATTCTGCTTCCGCCGATCCGTGTATTAATATGTAACGCAGCCAATGAGATTGCTGCTAACGTAGAACCTTTTCTCCTCGCGAATCACACTCGCGCAGTGATACCTGAAAGTGCAAGGTATTATAACGAGTGTACAGACCTCCGATTAGTCAGTCTGCATCAGTCTCCATTAGTCTGCATTACTCTATAATCAAGTTTCAGTCTGCGCCTAATAAGATTATCATATTCCTGTACATAGCCATGAAGAGAAATGAATAGACACTTTGTCAAGCATCAGAGATATGTGAGAATAAGATTAATGTACCAAGACCAAAGGAACTTCAGATTGTCAGTTGTAAACAGCATCCAGAATCAAATTACGTAATGCCTATCCTTTTTATTATTTTAATACATGTGTGTGAAAATTAATCAAGTCCTGTTTAAAGTTAGTCACCGTCAATCTGCTACTCTAAGCGTGCAAGTGGCATTTCTATCGTCTGACCTAATAGCAGAAGATAAACATGCCACGATAAGACCACCAGACATATTGCTGACACTCGCCTACTTCGTTAGAGCGACAAGTCAAATAATCTGATGGCGTGTGTACCGAAGGTCTTACAGTATGCACACCACAGAGGTATAGCAGAGACTGTGTTACTGTGAACAGTGATAGGGCTGTTCTTATCAGAATCGACAGTAAAGCAACAATGACAACAATAGTTCAGTACACATGCCGACATTGGAAGCTGAAGATGAAGAACTAAAGAAAGTACATGAGGGTACTGAAAGAGTAATACAGTATGTAAAGGGAGATGAAAATCTAATAGTCATCGGGGACTGGAATGAAGTTCTAGAAGAAGGAGTAGAAGAAAAGATTGCTGGAGTATTTTGGTGCAGGACAACAAATGAGAGAGATGAAAGACTAATTGAATTCTGTAATAAATTTCAGCTAGGAATAGCAAATATGCTGTTCGAGAATCACAAGTAGAGGAGGTATACTTGGAAAATGCCTGGTGATACAGTAAGATTTCAGTTAAATTACATCATGGACAGTCAGAGATTCCAAAATCAGATACTGGATTGTAAGATGTACCGAGGAGCAGATATAGATTCAGACCACAATGTAGTAGTGATGAAGAGAAGGCTGAAGTTTAAGAGATTAGTCAGGAAGAATCAATAAATAATGAAGTGGAATACAGAAGTACTAAGGAGTGATGAGATATGCTTGAAGTTCTCTAAGGCTATAGAAACAGCAATAAGGAATAGCTCAGTAGGCAGTACAGTTGAAGACAAATGGACATATCTAGAAAGGGCAATCACGAAAGTTGGAAAGAAAAACATAGGTACAAAGAAGTTAACTGCGAACAAACAATGGGTAACAAAAGAAATACTTTAGTTGATTGATGAAAGAAAGAAGTACAAAATTCCTCAGTGAAATTCAGGAATGCAGAAATACAAGTCACTGAGGAATGAAATAAATATAAAGTCCAGGGAAGTTAAATCGAAATGGCAACACGAAAAATGTAAAGAAATCGAAAAAGGAATGATTGTTGGAAGGACTGACACACCATATAGGAAAGCGAAAAATTAAAAGTAAGGGTGGTAACATTAAGAGTACAATCGGAATTCCACAGTTAAATTCTGAGAACAGAACTGATAGATGGAAAGAGTACATTGAAGGCCTCTGCGATAGGAAAGATTTGTCTGGTGTGATAGAAGATGAAACAGGAGTCTATTTAGAAGGGGTAGAGGACCCAGAATTAGAATAAGAATTTAAAAGAGCTTTGCAGAACTTAATATCAAATAAGGCAAAAGGGATAGATACCATTATATCAAAATTTCTAAAATCATTGAGAGAAATTGCAAGAAAACTACTAATCACATTGGTGTGTAGAATGTATAAGCCTGGCGGCATACCATCTGACTTTCGGAAAAATATCGTCCACACAGTTCCAAAGACTGCCAGAGCTGACAAGTGTGTGAATTATCTCAAAATCAGCTTAACAGCTAATGTGTCCAAGTTGCTGATAAGAGTAATATACAGAAGAACAGAAAACAAAATTGAGGATATGTTCTATGATGATCAGTTGGGCTTAAGGAAAGGTGAAGGCGTCAGAGAGGTTATTCTGACGTTGCGGTTGATAATGGAGGTATGACTCAAGAAAAATCAAGAGACATTCCTAGAATCTGTCAACCTGGAAAAAACGTTTAACAATCTAAAATGGAGCAAGATGTTCGAAATTCTGAGAAAAGAGGCGGTAAGATGTAGGGAGAGACGGGTAATATACAATATGTACAAGAGCCAAGAGGGAATAATAAGAGTGGACAACCAAAAACGAAGTACTCTGATTATAAAGAGTGTAAGACAGGGATGTCCTCTTTCGCCCATACTGTTCAATCTGTACATCGAAGAAGCAGTGATGGAAATAAAAAAAGGTTCAGGAGTGGGATTAAAATCCAATATGAAAGGATATCAGTGATACAATTCGCTGATGACATTGGTATCCTGGGTGAAAGTGAAAAAGAATTACATGATCTGCTGCATGTAATGAACAGTCTAATGAGTACAGAATATGATCTGAGAGTAAATTGGAGAAAAATGAAAGTAATGATAAGTTGCATAAGTGAGAACAACAAGAAACTTAACATCAGGATTGATGATCACGAAGTAGATGAAGTTAAAAAATTCTACTACCTAGGCAGCAAAATAATCAATGATGGACAGAGTAAGGAGGATATCAAAAACAGACTTGCAATTACAAAAAGGGCATTCCTGGCCAAGAGAAGTTTAGTAGTATCAAACATAGGCCTTAGTTTGGAGAGAAATTTCTGAGAATGTACATTTGCAGCACAGCATTGAATTGAAGTGAAACATGGACTGTAGGAAAACTGGAACAGAAGAGAATCGAAGCATTTGAAATGTGTTGCTACAGATAAATGCTGAAAATTAAGGAAACTGATAAGGTAAGGAATGAGAAGGCTCTGGGCAAAATTGGAAAGGAAAAGAATACATGGAAAACACTGACAAGGGGAAGGGGCAGGATGATAGAACATCTTTTAAGACAATAGGGAATGACTTCCATGGTACTTGAGGGAGCTGTAGAAGGCAAAAGCTGTAGAGAAAGACGGATTGGAATACATCCAGCAAATAATTGAGACGTAGTTTGCAAGTGCTACGCTGACATGAAGAGGTTGGCACAGGAGCGGAATTTGTGCTCGGCTGCATCAAACAAGTCAGAAGACTGATGACTAAAAAAAAAAGAGTAAAAGGCTTCTTGACCTACTGACCAACCAACGTGTTGGGCATTTGGCTAGGTATGACCATCAGACAGCTGACACCACTACTGTCACCACCACCACTTCATCTGTCCCTCACCACTACTTCACCCAACAAAGTGGGCTGTGTGTGATACTCTTGTGCCAACCATCCAACAAAAAAGTCTCGTCTTTTGTCACTGTAATGCTGTTTCGATATACATGCTAGAGTGAAAGGTCGATGAAACTTCGATGACAGAGGTTCTGGAGACATTTAAGAAGTGCAGATGTTTGTGAAATATGTCATGCCAGGAGTACAGCAACAGTGATGTAAGAACTGAAGAACTTGTTTCATTTTTTAACGAGTGCATAATGGTTTCATGTAGCATAAAGAAAGAGTAAAATAAGAGTAGTTCGTTGAGCTACTATATTTCGATTTTTATGTTTTATTTGTGATATTTACCAGCAAAGTTATCAACGGAAGTACAGACAGAAGAGGGGGAATAAATCTTACATTTCAGATTCAATATACACTCCTGGAAATGGAAAAAAGAACACATTGACACAGGTGTGTCAGACCCACCATACTTGCTCCGGACACTGCGAGAGGGCTGTACAAGCAATGATCACACGCACGGCACAGCGGACACACCAGGAACCGCGGTGTTGGCCGTCGAATGGCGCTAGCTGCGCAGCATTTGTGCACCGCCGCCGTCAGTGTCAGCCAGTTTGCCGTGGCATACGGAGCTCCATCGCAGTCTTTAACACTGGTAGCATGCCGCGACAGCATGGACGTGAACCGTATGTGCAGTTGACGGACTTTGAGCGAGGGCGTATAGTGGGCATGCGGGAGGCCGGGTGGACGTACCGCCGAATTGCTCAACACGTGGGGCGTGAGGTCTCCACAGTACATCGATGTTGTCGCCAGTGGTCGGCGGAAGGTGCACGTGCCCGTCGACCTGGGACCGGACCGCAGCGACGCACGGATGCACGCCAAGACCGTAGGATCCTACGCAGTGCCGTAGGGGACCGCACCGCCACTTCCCAGCAAATTAGGGACACTGTTGCTCCTGGGGTATCGGCGAGGACCATTCGCAACCGTCTCCATGAAGCTGGGCTACGGTCCCGCACACCGTTAGGCCGTCTTCCGCTCACACCCCAAAATCGTGCAGCCCGCCTCCAGTGGTGTCGCGACAGGCGTGAATGGAGGGACGAATGGAGACGTGTCGTCTTCAGCGATGAGAGTCGCTTCTGCCTTGGTGCCAATGATGGTCGTATGCGTGTTTGGCGCCGTGCAGGTGAGCGCCACAATCAGGACTGCATACGACCGAGGCACACAGGGCCAACACCCGGCATCATGGTGTGGGGAGCGATCTCCTACACTGGCCGTACACCACTGGTGATCGTCGAGGGGACATTGAATAGTGCACGGTACATCCAAACCGTCATCGAACCCATCGTTCTACCATTCCTAGACCGGCTAGGGAACTTGCTGTTCCAACAGGACAATGCACGTCCGCACGTATCCCGTGCCACCCAACGTGCTCTAGAAGGTGTAAGTCAACTATCCTGGCCAGCAAGATCTCCGGATCTGTCCCCCATTGAGCATGTTTGGGACTGGATGAAGCGTCGTCTTACGCGGTCTGCACGTCCAGCACGAACGCTGGTCCAACTGAGGCGCCAGGTGGAAATGGCATGGCAAGCCGTTCCACAGGACTACATCCAGCATCTCTACGATCGTCTCCATGGGAGAATAGCAGCCTGCATTGCTGCGAAAGGTGGATATACACTGTACTAGTGCCGACATTGTGCATGCTCTGTTGCCTGTGTCTATGTGCCTGTGGTTCTGTCAGTGTGATCATGTGATGTATCTGACCCCAGGAATGTGTCAATAAAGTTTCCCCTTCCTGGGACAATGAATTCACGGTGTTCTTATTTCAATTTCCAGGAGTGTATGTCGAACACAAAACCTAAAATCCAAAACATCGACAGTCTATGAGGTTCTATTCATAAAATATGTATCCTTCATTGTTAGAAGTGTTAAAAAATGTAGCCTATGTCCAAGCCTTATGTTAAGAAGTGTAGTAGTAGTAATAGTAGCAGCAGTTTTACTCATTTGTAGAACTCTTTTATAAGGATATTGGACATGTCATGGTATTGAAATTTAAGAAAAATAAAAATTGAGTAATATGTGTATACAGATAACTAAATACTTACAGGTCTAATATGACAGGGATGGGAGCCTTGTCGTAGGAACCATCCTGGAATTTGCCTGAAATAATTTAGGGGAACCACAGAACAAAGTGTAGGATTTTTTTTTTTACATTTCTAATAGTGCTAAAAGACTTATTATGCATTCATAGTATTTATTAGATGATGTACACCACCATCATTTGTAGTATTTCTTCTTCTAAATTGAAATGAGTTTCTTACACTTCAGCAGATACATTTTCTATTAGTACAAGAATAAATTAATAAAGTTTACATAAACAATTTCTGTTTTATTTATTTTGCTTTACCATGATGTATTTCTTCAGGAAACTACAAATCACTTTGCAGATTTCTGGAATCATTTATATAATAATTGCAGGGATAAAACTGCACTGTATCTGAGGTCCTCACAACGTCTGCAAGTGGCTTGAAACCATAATGTAGCTAACAGGCCCTCCCCACAGATTACAACCTCTGTCATGACTGTACTGTTTTAAGTGAAGAATGGTCAGATGATGTTCAGCAGGTTCAGTAAATGTGTTTAGTCCATTCTTAGATAATTACGAAAATCGCTGGCTCCCCTCTTCTTAAGTAACAGACAGTTCATGAATTTCTTTCTTTGCAGCTGGTGGGGGTGGCCGAAGGTTCTATGCACTTCTGTCTGGAACCATGCTACAACTATGGTCGCAGGTTCGAGTTCTGCTTCGGGCATGGATGTGTGTGATGTCCTTAGGTTAATTAGATTTATGTAGTTCTAAGTTATAGGGGTCTGATGACCTCAGATGTTAAGTCCCATAGTGCTCAGAGCAATTTGAACCTTTCTTTACATTAGTCTGTTCTTTGCCTAGAGCTTTCTCTTCACTTTTTTGGCCTTCTTACCTCTAAAACACCCAAGGCAAATACCAGTTTTTGTTTCAGTGCAAAACCAAGCGGCATCTTTATTGAACATAACTTCAGTGAACTTACAATAAGTAGTTCACACCATGTGATATGGCTGCACTGTAATCATTGAGTGAAGTCGATTGGGACATATGTAGGCTACACATGAAATTCGTTGGTCAGTTGGTACATGTGTAGGGCCCTTTAATAGAGCAGCTCATAAAAGATTTGTTTAATAGCTGGCAGCAGTGTCAGTTATGTGTACAGAGATGAAGACACTATTAAGCAGGGCCTTGGAGTATGGCTGTTTGCTGCTTAAGCAGTGAGTAACAAGCAACCAGAACATACCCAGAAAGTGTTTTTTGCTACAAATGGGAGTTACCATATGAGCAAAACACTAAAATGACCTTATTAGTTTCTTTTTCTATTTTATTTACTTCCATATTATTGCATTAATTGTCTTGCAGAACATTAAAGTTACGTTTGTCCATTTGCTACAACTAAAATGAACCTTTCTTTTTTCCTGAAATAGTCAAATTTTTTTAAATTAATTGCTCCATTCCACGCTTAGCCACGTTTCAACTGTTTGCTCAATTTCAAGCACACATTTTCATCTCTTCATGTATGTAGTATTATCAGGTCATGTATTACACCATAATAAAGAACCAAACATAAGAGATACTCCAAGAAATTTGGCATACCGAATACCACACCAAAATGTTTAATACCAGGTTTTCTATTTAATAAGAAACTTTATTTCATAAGAAATAGTGTACCAACATACATTTTGTATTGTTTTATGGATGAATACATATATCTCTGGGATGGATCTAGAGAGTTGAGGGTAATCTCAAAAGTAATGTCTCCCTTTTTTTATAATTACATGGACCTGTTTATTTCTACAATGGTTTACATCAGTTTACAGCTTGAACATTTAGCTATTTTCGACATAATCATCATATCTGTCAATGCATTTTCGTAGTCACTGAGACAGTTTTTGTATACCTATGTCATACCACCTCGCCGCCATGCTGTTCAGAAAGTTATGAACCTCTTCTTTCACCTCGTCGGCAGTGCTGAATAGCTTTCTGGCCAAACGTTCTTTTAACCTAGGGAACAGGTGATAGTCACTAGGTGCTAAGTCAGGACTAAAAGGTGGGTGGGTGATTATGTTCCACTGAAACTGTTGCAGGAGAGCAACAGTTTGCCGAACGATGTGTAGGCGTGCTTTATCAGGGAGAGTGTGTACACCCTTGCTCAACATTCCTCTTCTCCAGTTCTGAATTGTCCGTTTGAGTTTTTTCAGAGTCCCACAGTACCTCGTAGTGTTAATTGTGGTCCCAGTGGGCATAAAGTCGGCCAACAATACCCCTTTCCGATCCCAAAAAACGGTTGTCATGAGTTTACTGGCAGACTGTGCTTGTTTGAATTTCCTCGGCTTTGGCGAAGAAAGATGCAGCCACTGGCGTGATTGTTGCTTGGTCTCAGGTGTAAAGTGGTATGCCCTAGTTTCGTCACCTGTGACAATTGAGTCCTGAAAGTTGTCCTGTTCAGCTGCAAGGTGGTGAAGAAATGCGCGGGAAGCAGCTCGTTGCCGCATGTGGTCCTCAGTCAGCATGCGTGGCACCCACTTGCGCACACCTTCTGGTAGTTCAATGTTTCCATTAAAATTCTGTGAGCGGTGCTTTGGGAAACCTCAGGAACTAACTTGCAGTGATCATCCAGGGTGATCCGCCGATCTTCACGCATGCTTTGCTCACCCTTCAACACTGTCTTCTCAGAAACTGACAGTCTCCCACTCCTTTGTTCGTCGTGAATTTCGGTCCAACTAGCTGCAACCTCTCTACGCCACATTTTTGATATCCATGCACGACTCACCATACACTTCCGTCAATTGGCGATGGATTTCAATCGGCGCAGTGCCCTTTGCTTTCAAAAACCGAATAACTGCGCGCAATTCGCACTTGGCGATAACATCCAATGGGAGCTCCATTCTCAGTGGCTGACAAGCAAAGACTGAGCGTCTCAGCGCGGGGTGCACATGTTTACACACAGTGTGTGAAACACTCTGCATAACAGTGTGACCAACTGCCACACAAACAGAGTTCTGTACTTATAAAAAAAATAGGGGGCCTTACTTTTGGGATTACCCTTATATGAATGTGTACTTAAAGCTGAATATGTTTTTAGTCTGATTTACGAAATTCTGATGCTCTTGGTGTATTCTCATATGTCTTGTTCCTTTTATGCTTTGTACATATTCTCACACGTCTTGTTCCTTTTATGACATAATGTGAGATATGCCGATGCTCTACATATACAAATGTTCACTTGGAGGTGATAGCAGACAAATTTCGTCAGTAGTATGGAATAAAATATTTTATTGCAAATGTATTGTGAGCTTTAGCGGAATAAATGGTTTCTCATGCACAGATTCCTTCTACAAAACACAATGTTTTTTATCATGAGACACATTTCAGCACCTGTATGGTACCTTCTCTAGGCTTGACATTATTTGTTAACTTGTTTTGTTTATGTCTTAAATGTCACTCTTTGGTAAATTGAAGACTGGCAGCATAGCACCTTTTTATCATTGCAATACATTTTCTTTATATTATGTATGATATATTCTTTTTTATACACTTATACAAACTTTTATCTTGATTTAGCCAATATATATTAACAAAAGAACGTAAAAGCTTTAGAGCATACATTTAAAGATTTATTTCGGTAATGTTGCTGCTCTGCATAACATTGTATTGGAATGCCAAAAGTTTACTGAAGCAGCAGATTAATATTTCAACTTGAAACAAACTAAGAACAAATATTAAGAGTGATTTAGTGCATGACACAACATAAAACAAGGAACTGACACTGTAATACATCTGTTTAACACATGTCTGGATTAACACATATGCTTTTTCTCTCCATCCAGCTCAGACATTCTTCTCGCTCAGAAAAGAGCAATTAATGGCACAAAACCAACAGATATATATGGAAGCTCTCTTTCTCAGTATTCATCTATTTGAAATCTTGGCGGTGTCTACATATTGAGATCATCTTAGTCTTTTGGAGGTAGAAGCAAAAAACTGCCCATGCTCCAAGTTAAGGGCATAAAATTAATCACTATGTTCATACAGCAGAAACCCTGAAACCTTGCCTTTAAAAAATATCTCTTTCAATAGAAATAAAAACAGGCAAAACTTCTATGAGAACAGTGTTCTTGTTCTAAGTACTTTCTGGAGGTACTTTATGACTATTATTCCAACATGCAAGCGTAGGATTCATGATGTACAAGTTGAAAAAAGTACCTTGATTCAATGGACCAATGGCCTTAGCAGTCTGGTCCCTTCAATCCCACAAACCAACCAAGCAACCAAGTACCTTGATTCAAAACTACAAATAGAGACAAACTGAGTGTGACCAATGTCACACTTCCTAGTAGAGGTATTACTTTAAGTTACACAAAAATGTCATTGTAGTAGATCGGAGTACCAAAGCATGGAGCTTTCTTAGTATGCAAAACTGCAGAGGTTGTATGTAAATGTGCATGTAAATGAAACAGGGCATTTTTATATTGGAACAATGGAATCCAAATGGCCTAAAAATAAATTGGAATGAGAATTGACAACAAGTGCCACAGTTGACCAAGCAACGAAATTACAAGTAGAATTGCGACAAGAAGCCTTTGAACAGGACAAACAACAAACAGAGGGTTCATACATCACAACTGCTCCTGCACAGCAGTGCCTGTTTTCTGCCGCTTGAGAATATCTCTCTGGCAGCTACTATAATGAACCTTATATCTTCAGTGATAGATTCATTGCAGTTTTAGAAGCTGCTGCTGTCCTTTCCCTCCTTGAAGTGATAATCTGCCAGCTTAACGAAAAAGATCTAACAATATTGTATGTGGATAGTAAATTAGTATTATGATATGTTATCGTGGCTTGGTACCACAGGAAACCAAAATATAAAGAGCACAAGGCTCATTTTAAGGCCATCCTAAACCATCAAAGTTGTTTGTCAAATTAAAAAAAAAATTTTCTTTGTGTGTTCATCAAACTAGCACTTGTTGGGTATCAATGAAGTTTGTCAGTTTAACCTCATTTTCTGGAGCAGATGCTGTTGATGTTGTGAAGTATTTTCACACTAGTAGATATGACTTGCAAAGCAGATGAAGCATTTCTTACATTGACATTGGTCGCTGAAATAGATATACCTATGAAAATCTGCTAAAGGAAATTTTATGCTCAGAATGGAAATCTTACACTCAGAACATGATGATTACAACAACTTTCTGCAAATGGACAATCAAATTTTAATAATTTGGTTACTCTGACAACTCTTGGAAACAAAAACACAGATGTCAAAAAGCTTACTATTCATCTTGTTCCTCTAATGACACTTCATTAAAACACCACAATGTGGGACCAAATAAATCATATGTGGAAGAACTGAAGAGCTTCAATTTTTTTATCTTATTGCATGCCTCCTTAAGTCGTGTACAGAATGTTGATTTTATCTTTAACTTTCCTTCTGGGTAATGTATATCTGAGAAAGACGCAAAATATCCACCATTTTGGTAGTTGCCAATGCTGTTTTGCTCTGGATCGTAATTTCCAGAGCTGTGGAAAGTTTTTTACTAAACATCAACACAAACAACGACCGACTTCTTTTCAAATCTGCTGTCAATCAAAATATCTCTCAAACACATAGAACATGCTCTTTGTTTGTCAAACAAGTTTAACGATGCACTACACTGCCAATTACTTAATAAACCTAGTAAAGTTTGACAAAATGTTTGATTTTCATATGGGGGGACTTTACAACATGGAAGCAGAGAATAACAATAGCACTCTTAGTGCTCTGGCAATCAACTTGGAACACGAGAAAATATGACCCAAAACCTCTTATTTTTAATTAGAAATATGCAAGTTGTACGATCATTTCATTTATAGTTTATGCATGGGTGTAGTAGTCTCATAGTAAATTGTGCACCTGGAAGCTGAAATATTTTTGTAACGTTCCAGAGTTATACATTCGAGAAATCTCAATCAAAGACAAAGATTAACTTCTCATAGCTGAAGTTCACAGTCATGTAAAATTTTATAAGTGACAGTGTGGTTGTCTTTTGAGTATGTAAAATTTTGTAAATAACATTTGGGTGCCTCCTGACTGTAGAATTATTTATTTATAAAACCCAATATTGCAATTCCAACAATGTGGACAGTACCATGTGAAAATAATTGCCACTTAGCGCATGTCAAAACCTCTGAATCATCTGACACGATATGGCACACAACCTGGTTTCATGAAACTGTGTTCTTGATTGCAATTTCTTGTGGGTATGTTACTTTTTGAATGACATTGTGAACACGTAGCTCGTATTCTGATTGATTTTGGCCCAAATATGTAGCATTGTCTGAAGTAAATGTTTTTGTTTCATGTGCAGCAGAAGATGCTTTTTTTGTATAGTGTTCTGTGGACATTTGTTCCTGGTTAAAAATTTGTGTGTGAAATGTTCTATTCAAATGTGTCGTAAGGATATTGTGTATTTCTACTTTATTTTAGTTCACATCTGGTTTTTGCAATTTATCACATTTAATGGAGAACTCTAGGGGGAGATATCCAGTGACCTAGTTGGCCAAGCATGAAGACAAGCAGTAGAAATTCTCGCTGCATGTGGGCAGACAGTCTCTTCTTGAAATGTAAGCCAAGGATGGCTTGCTATGAAGGGCAACAAAACGGAGCTTACAATATAGTCGACTTTCAGCTGTACTGTAAGGGTGCTGTGGATGACAACCAATGGAATCCTGCTATGAAATGAAATGGCACCCCAGACCATCGCTCTTGGATGTCAGGCCATATGGCGGGTGACAGTCAGGCTGTTATACCACCGCTACCACCGCTGTCCAGTGCATCGCCAGACACGTCTTCAGCCCAGAATCTATTTGATTGACGTAGAACTGTCTTCAGAGAGGAGTTCTGATTCGAAATGAGCCATGATGACCAGTGAAGACGTACTGGGAGACACCCTGGACAGAGATGGGTTACCAATAATAGCGCCCGACATATGGTCCAACAACCTGAAGTGATTGTCTGGGGTGCCATTTAATTTCATAGTGGGATATCTTTGATAGTCTTTGTGGGACCCTTACAACACAGCAATGCGTGGACGATATTCTACACCCCATTTGGCTTACATTTCCTCAGGATAATGCCTGTCTGCACATGACGAGAGTTTCTACAGCTTGTCTTCATGCTTACCAAACCGTACCCTGGCCATCAAGGTCATCAGATCTCTGAGCAATTGGGAACGTTTGGAGCAGTATGGGTAGCGCCCTCCAACCACCTTGGGTTTTTGATGATCTAATGCATCAGATGGACAGAATTTAGCACAATATCCTTTAGGAAGACGTCCAACAACTTCTCAATCAATGTCAAGCAGAATAGCTGCTTGTATAAGGACCAGAGGTCGGCCAATGCATCATTGACTTACTCGAGTTGTGAAGCTCTTTCTCCTGAATAAATCATCAATTTTTTGTGAAATTGCAAACATCTGTGTGTCTGTATATGTACGTCATGTCTACCGATTTGTGTCCTGTACAGATAATTCGTTCATGGTGCATAGCTTTTTTTTGTCTTAGAGTGTATTAATGCACATATTCATTGCAGTGACGTTGTAAACATAATGGGGCACATGTTTCATAAAAATCTGCACTTATTTGCTGATATGGTTAAGTTACTATAATATGCAAGTCCTTTTCACTGAGAATATGTAAATTTTGTCTTCATGAGCATATTGTAGTATTTATAACATAGTTATCAATTTTTTCTTTAAATTACATTCACAAGGAAATTTAAATTTCTTTCATTTTGTGTGGTGTAAGGCACTGAGCACTTTTTAATTTTTTGTTATCTTCTGTATTACTCGTTCATACATTACGAAGATAGTTTAGATATTCATCCCAATCTTAAACTTTAGACAATGACTAATGACAATATATGCAAGCAAAGTAGTCTTCCCAGACACACAAAACATAACATACTGCCCTTAGATTCTGAAGGTCATAAAATGCTGTACAGATTATTTTTCCAGTTAATTTAGAATCTTCATCCCATTTTAGTCGACAGTCACCATGTTTGGAATCCTGAAGTCCCGCTTTTCCAGTTTCAAAACCCATAGAAAGCAACTACCAGATGAGAATATTAACAAAACTTTACATTTTAGTGACATAAAGAAGCATTTGCTAATACTGTTAACCCAACATAATCACATGGGGTGTTTGTGAAAGAATAACCCTTTAGTCAACTATTTTGAGCAAAGACGCTGAACCATTATCTTCAGAGAAACTAAATGAGGAGTAAATTTTGCATTATGACGTCTCAGAGCAAAGAAAAATGAGACTGACATTTATCTTTCTCCATGTAGAGACTGAAACTGAGCTGTCGTAACATAAAGGCTGATAATGTCAATTTACCATTGACAAACAATACTGTTAAGTTCTCTTTGTAAAGTAGGCAGGCTTTCGCTTTCAGAGAAACAAATGACAGCAATAACTTCGAAAATTGCAGCGAATATGCCAACTGAAGATATAACAAGCTGCTCCACTAATTTACCCTCTAGAATGGTTACTCCACTTTAGTGTTTTGAATGATCATGAAAGTTGACACATGGCTTCTTTGATACACTGTGTACACTCTATAATGATGTCATATGTGACTTTATCATGGTGCAAACAACGTCTTATAGCTTCTCTCCACTTGTAGGAGGTATTAATATGGGAATGCAAAGAAACCTGGCAGTCTGTATGCGATTCACTGAGCTGCCCTACACAGCTATACCTGTCTATGGATGCGCTCAGAAAACGCTGGTTAGCTCGCTGGTTGAGGTGCAGAAGTTCCTTTTGAGAGAATGGTGCACATGCTTAGTCTGCTCTGCAGATTTTTCACAGGATCTGAAGGAAACTATCTGGCATAAAAGTTTGTTTTTTTCTCATCTTGTAGCATTATATGTCAGCTCCAAGGCGAAATGTCTATTTTTTCGTTCATGGTCATATTTATAGTGCTGTTTTGCATTTGAATAACACACTCCACAAAATAGTTTGTAATAAGAAATAGGACTCAGTATATTTTTGAATTTAGTGCATATTACACCATACATTGTCATGTATGAAATTTAGATAACATCCTTAATTTTTCTTTTAACATGGGAAGAAATGTCCATACACCTCTAATCTTGGGAAAATGGACTGCTCTCATCTACCAAATGATAAAAGGAGAATGAAATATTCATAACATTCATTGTAACTCCTAAAATCTTCAAGATATCGAAGTAAGTTTTTGGTAAATGGTAGCATGTAAAGAACAGAGTATTTTGACACATGGTTAAGTGAAAAATTTTCATATCTAGTGTAATATATGAGTATCAACAGACCTTTACAATGGAATAACGTTTTTATAAGAATCATTCACAGGTGGTGAAATGTTCATTAATGTGGCTTTGCAACAACATAAGTAGCAAAATTACACATATATATTTATACTGAGAATGTACTATTTTATAAACTATTAATCTAATTGTTCTCTGCTATATACTTAATAAACCGGTATTTTAGGAATCTTTTTAACTGCAACTGCACTAGCACATCACTGGGGTGATATTATATAAACTTCGCTGTGTTCTGGCAAAAGAAACAAGTTTTAAGATGACAGCAAGAAAAATGTAAGTGCTTGGTAAAAATTTGTCACTGATGACACTTCTCCGGGAAAAAAAGTGGTAAGCAGTCTTCGAGGCTTAAATCTCTCCTTTTATTCCAGTTTCAGCAGAATCCTGTAACCCAGTGTGTTTTTAATAGTGAACAGTTGGTACTGAAACTAACCAATGAATTTGCTTTCTACACTTCAATGTTCTTTGAAATATGAAAAATTACAACAAATACCACAGTTTGTCAGTGGATACTAAGGTTAAAAAACATGATGAATATTACTTTCTAATCCACTTGAAATTATCCATAAAGGTGAAAATACATTATAAATATATATGATCTATCTGTAAACCATCAACAGATACTGAAGTTGAAAAAGTTGATCATTTCACTGGGAATAGAGGTAGAAACAAAAAATATTATTGTATTTGCTGTGAATTGTTTTCATGTTTCTTGGATCATTGAAGTGCAATAAGAAAATTCGTTGGTAATATCTATTCCAGTAGTTCACTCTTAAAAATATGATATGTTATGGGATTCCACCAAAATTGCAACACAATTGTCGACTTACTTTTATTTGAATCGTCAACCATTTTTTCTTTGAAGAAACATCACTATTTGTGAGTAAAGAGTACATTTATCTTGTTGGCAAGTTTAATTTTACTTCGTATGAAGAAACATGGTACAACCTCCACAAAGCCATCCAACTCATGTACTTTCATAGCTTATGGAAGACCTATTGTGTCGGTTTCCAATAACATAAATGAAGAACTTACATGTTTATTTTCATATTAGCAAATTCACTTCTCATAGCTACCAACAACTCTTAAAACATTACAGTACTGAATTGAAAGAAGAAAAGCTGTAGCTATTACTATACTGCCATAAATAACAAAGTTTCATATTTAACTAACTATATGGCAAAATACTCACCTCTTTGCATGCTGTTATTTGACCAAACCTCATTTAGATATTTTAAACCATTTACGAAATACGATACATGTTTGTGAATAGTTCTCTTTCATTGTATTGCACCACACAAGTAAAGAACTGAGTGCGCTACATAAAACCCATTTTCTCGAGATCAGAGATGCTTCTAGACACCCTCCCAGCTTTAATGAAAATGTCAGTATGTTAGCTAAATTTCATGATGTAATATGCACTAAACGCAAAATCACAGCTACCCCTATTTTTCATTCCAAACACAACGAATTTCGCACATTGTGTTATTATGTGCGAGATATCACAATAACTATGATCGCTGATGAAATGATATACACCTCACCATGAATCTTATGTATAAAACCATAAGTAACGGAAAAATCACCCAATAATTTCTGTAATACCGTTTGAGAGAGGTTGGAGGGTGAATGATTCGCATTTGTCAGCATAGTGTGTCGTCCATTGGCAGCAGCGAAGCTGATAAACAATGTATCATATATTGTGCCTCACCATAAGGCACACGTCTGCAACAATCGATGCCACCATCCAGCTGCCATTGTGCATTGCTCTATTGGATACCAAGGTGACATTACCCACGCAAGTGCAAGCCACGTCGAGCTGGCCTCCACACGCAAGCAACTCGCTTTCTTTGTTTGTGCACCCTTATATGACAATTCCCCAGGAACAAAACAGGTTTATCACGACTGCCATCTGGCAGCAAAACGTGTGAAACTAAAAGAATTAGTAAACACATTATCCATGTGTGAAAATAGACTATTGTGAATCTGCACATGCACACTAGAAGACAATAAAGCGTGCATGATCGGAAGGGGGTACTCCAAGAGTACTTTCTTCAGGTTATTGTTATGATTTATTGTTATTACTGACGTCTGTGGCCAGCAGGTAACTTCACGTTTTCATGTGGATGCTTTTGGGCATTTTTCAGTGAATAAATTTTCGAAATTCAGTAATTTAACAAAAGCAATATTTTTTACTGACAGAAATTCTTTTATCTAAATTGTTTGTGAAAAGCGCATTTAAGTTCTAAAATAGCCATACAGCGGGGAAAAATGTCTGCCATATGATCCTTACAAACCACTGCATGATAATAAAATAGGTCAGCAAACGTTTATTTCTGAGAAAAGATGCATATAGTTTTATGTGTATAATTTTCAATCTTTGTAGGTAGCACCTTAATTGACGTAAGTTCACTTTTGATTTGATTGCAGCTTATGCTCCACTTGAGTATGACAGGAAGGAGGAACTGAAGGTAGTCACTGAGAGAGTCCAACCATAAATGGTATAAAATGAAAGGTTTAATTCTTACTTCCAACTAGGTGGTTGCCTCATACATTACTGCATCACTTTGGGGAATTTCATACTCTATCATCTTGTCAAAATACGCATCTCTTCCCATGATGTTCCAAAATTTCTGCGGATATTCTGGACTCAATTTCTTCATCGATTAAAAAAAATAAGCCCATGCCTTCACCTGTTGATTCAGATAGGGTCGTACCGAACAGCGTCTGGCTTTTCGTCATTGTAATTTGTTCTGCCCTAATCCTGCAGTTATATATGCTGCTGCTGATGATGATGACGATGATGTCTAGTTTGTGGGGAGCTCAAAGATGTGTTATCAGCGTCCATACAAATTTCCACTCTTTTCATGGTCCAGTCTCCCCATACTATCGAATGATGATGAAATGATGAGGACAGCACAAACACCCAGTCCCCAGGTGGAGAAAACCTCCGACCTGGGCTGGAATCAAATACAGGACACATGATCCAGAGGCAGCAACCCTAACCACTAGACCATGAGCTGCAGATGGTTACAGACACTACAATTGCAAAGGCTCCATAAACAATTGCATCCTAAATGTACAAAATGCTGTACAAACGCATATTTGGATAAAAATATGCTTGTGTAGATATAATATAAAACGAACGGTTGAGCCTGGAACAATTCAGTGCACTAATAAAGTAATTCCCTCATAGCTGCAAAAGAGAACAACGATCACTTAATAACTACAAAACTTTAAGTCTTGGAAATGTTCTGTTAGAATGATCGATTTTGCAACAAATTAGACACTCCTCTTTGAGTTACGAACGTTATTGCCTTTTAGTGGGCATGCACAGATTTGCTCTATGAATATCACACGCCGGCTGTGGTGGCTGAGTGGTTCTAGGCACTTCAGTCTGGAACTGTGCGACTGCTGCAGGTTCGAGTCCTGCCTCGGAAATGGATGTGTGTGATGTCCTTAGGTTAGTTAGCTTTAAGTAGATCTAAGTTCTAGGGGGACTGATGACCTCAGATGTTAAGTCTCATAGTGCTCAGAGCCATTTGAACCATTTGATGAATATCACACATGTATCGTGTATCAGGCGATCTGAACCAGTCTGCAGTTCCAAACGTGTACGCCAAGAACGCTGTTGCAAAGGTGTATATCTTTGTTACATTGTGTAAGGAAGTGGCATTAAAATTACAAAGCCAAGCGCTCATACCATTCATTCAAGATTTTGTTGTTTGTAGCTATTGCTATCTCAGTAATAATATCACTCATCTTAATATCTCCTGAGCGGTTTTACAGTCAGGTTTCGCTAACTGACATTTAATTATAACAAACAGTACCAAGAATGATGTGTTTGTGACAAATGTTCATGCACCTTACGTGGGATATTTTCATAACACAGCTTAAAACATGAACACAATCAAAGACAACTAATCCAATGTAGCGTCTCCAGACTTCTTCATTTGCGGACTGCTATCAAGTTTCGTAGCTGCATATATTTGCACGTCATTTTGACGATAGTTCTTGGCAAGCTGGGAGGGACATGAACATCTTTCTTTGCTTTAAAGAACCTGGGAGACGCCATATTGAATTTTGTCGTTTTTAGTTAAATCACATTGAGGATCTCTGTAAAACGCATTCGGATTGATATAATTCGTTGTAATGAAATGATGAAAAACGTCATATTAATGCTTAAAGAATTTTTAGTATCTCATTGTGTGAATGTATTTCATTTCAAGGCAACATCAAACTGAAGATTTATTAAATACACTTCGTTCTTCGTATGATTTGTTATAATTAAATGGCATATTGGCAGTTAAGCCTTCAGGAAATCACAAGATACAAGACAGGGTCACAACTTGTATCAACTCATTGTAGTGTTATTGGTAGAAACAAGGGGTTATGAAGTGTAAGTTTACATCTATGCATGAAGGGCCCAACACAAAAGCGATGGCTCACTGTTGATATCACCAACATTATCAGCCACTTTGATCCCACCACATACGAGCGACTTCTCAGGCAATTACGACTAGTATTACGAATGCCATTGTTGGAAAATGTTATGCTGCTATGGGAAATGAGCTGCTATGTTTAGCAACATTGGCAGTTTATCTTCATGAACTCTAGGAATTGTAATTTCTTCTCTAGATCTTTTCAGTCTGTTAATGCAGTTACCTTTCCATGTGTTGGCTTCCATTTCATTTTTCATCCTTTAATATTATAATTTAACTGCAAATATTTACATAAACTGTTTTAAAATCTTAACGTGTCTATAAAAAGTTGTCAGTCACAACACTATTGTTTAACCATTACTTTTGTTATGTATTGTATGGTGGCGAGTTAAATCATATGAAATGACAATTGGTGTGAGTGTAGCTGTATAAGAGATCTGCCCTCATCATTTAAATTGAAATGGTATTATGGTAAAGAAGACACTGTCTTCAGGAACATTGTAGCTGGGATAAAAACTGGCTAGAAACTGAATGTGTGATATGAACTCAGTGTAAGAGAGATGGCAGTGTGTACAGTTCCCATATGAAACACAGTAAAGGTATACCAAGATTTCGAGCCTTAGATGGCACTGAACGCCATGATTATGTCCAAGGAGTTGTTCAGGATCAAATACATGACGCAAGATTTGGGACTAATACTCACAGGTGTTCAACTCAGAGACCCATACAGATTCAAGACGTGTAAAGAAATCTTCATTGCACGAGAAGGCATGTACACGGGACAGTTTCTGTGCTGTGTTAGGAAAGCCAACTTGCAAATTGGAAGTGTGATGCTGCTCTGTAAAATGATGAAGGGACAATTTTTTGCAATCTGGGGGAGCAAACAGGGGTTTGTGGTTACCCTGCTTATGCTTCATGCAATTATGTAACTGTTTTGCACATAACCCAGACACTGAGAAAACTCATGGGAAGTTACCATCCATTGCATAGAAAGTTATACCTTCAAACAGCTGAACCATGGTTGATACTGTAGCTGGAGGTGGAAGATTTGTAAGCCAATTCTTAAAGATGGACGTACATGCCATAAATATGAGGCTACGTGTAAAGGAAGAGGGGTATCTATGAATCCAGTTGAAAATCCTGATGGTGATGGTGCATAACTGTACACTGAAAAAGCTTCGACTGTTAAAAGTAGAACTAGTGCTGGTAGAAAGATTGGTCCTATTGCTGCCAGAAGAACTGAAAGGATTAGTAATGAAACCAAACACAAAGAAGAGATACAAGTAAAAGTTGACTGCAACCTGCAAGGCCAAACTTCTTTTATTCGATTTGACGCCTCTAAAAGACTCTGGGACTTCTTGTTAATTTAATGAAAGTATGTCCTGTCATATTCGACATTATGTATGTGTAAGAGTGCTCTCCGTCAGGAGTGTATTTGTTGGGTTTTGTGAACATACCAGGGAATATGGACCAATGACTCGCAAGAACGGTTATCTGAACCACATCCACATTAACTGAAAAAATTGCAGAGATCATATGATAACAAATGCTATAAATGAAGTGCTGATAAAAGTATTTTCATATGTTCAATAGCAAATACAGATAAAGTACTAGAGTTTCGTGAAAACTTCAGTTTTTTAATTAAACTGAAGTGTATACTTTTCAATAAACTGTCTAGTTTCTTTTCCTACCAAAACAATTACGTTTTTGGATTCTACATTCAACTGTTACTGGAGTATGTGTACTAATATACCTATTGTATTTCACTATCCAGGAATGGAGAGAACATAAAATTTTGTAAATAGAACTGAATGATATGTATAGGATGGACATTGTGTCATGGATGAATCAACAGACATAGTATAGTTAATTCGAGTATAACAATGGAAGATATTATAATTTATTCAGATGTGAAATTGCGTGGTCAACTGACAGCCCGTCTACACCCCCTTCAATCAGGTTGACTCATATATGCCAATACACTGCGAAAGCACAGCTACATTATTTTGACATCACATCTTTAGGCCGTTCATCTGGAAAGAATGAAGAGGAAATTCTATGTGGAAACGTAGGAGCAGTAGCACTGATGTATGTTGCAACGAAATTAAACAACTTTGTTAGCATAAATATCTGACACAGAAAAATACACTTGAACTTAAGCCAGATATGAATGGTCTGAAAAAAAGAGGATTTCAGATGTAACTCCTCCCACAGGGGAGAAGAGCTGAACTGAAATCCATTGGGTAGTGTATTGGTGTTAGATGTAAGACTGTTTTGTGGAAGAAATAGTCCGTCGTCTTGGTCCTGAAACACTCACGTTGGCTTCAGCAACTGAACGGAAATTGTATCTTACTTTTCAGTTATATTTTGAACGTTTGATCGCCACTCTGTAGCACTCTATGAGGTTCGGAGTATGGTTGTTTAAAGAGGCTGCCAGCACAGTGTCGTCACACAGCATGACGTGACCAGCGTTTTCAATGCCTTGTGGTCAGATATTCGCTGTAAACTGTGCGCCTGATGAGAAGATCTATGGTTGCGGGTGATATGTTGTTTCATTGTTACTTGTGACCAAACCCTAACGATTCTACAGATTTCAGATTGTGCTCTTATTTGGCTACAAGCTGCATTCAAACACATCAAGTTTCCTACGTATCAGCAGTGGCACATTCTGGGAAAATGTCTGGGCTGTCACTAGGCTTACCAGATCTGGACAAGTGATTGGTGGTTAAATGTTATCTTCACGAACAGTGAATGAAAATCAGTTTTTCTTGAAACAAGCTGTGATAAGTTAAACAACGATTATAAAAGGAAAATAAACATTTTTACATACCTGTTTATGTATATATAGCTACATGGATTCAAGCCATCTTTCTTTATGGATAAACTGCATTGTTACACAATCAAAAACCTATTCCTTGTTGTGTCCTCTCTGTAAATCAAATGTGTCTTTTGCCACTGATAAAAGAGCCAAGTAGCTCAGACGAATTGGTCCTTGTGTTTCCGGTTAATACCGTTTTAATCGTTGCAAGGAAGAAAGACTCCTTTCCGCACTTTCAGTGGTAGAAGGAAATATTAAAATAAGTTCACCTATTTTCTTAACTTCACTGTACACTACAAGTCCATTTTATATCATATAATATGCAATGGTTTGAAATGATTCATTAGAAAATTCTTAAAGTGACTATAACAGTTCCAGTTCAGATTTCAGAGGCAGTATATTGAAATAAGAAACATATAGTTCTCTCAGTTCTCAAAATATATTTGTCAGAAAATTTTTATCGTAGCTTGTAAAATTTTTAAAACCTGGTAATGTTAGAAATTTCAGCTGTTTCTATGATTCAAATCTTAATTTAGCTTGAGCTGTTAATGTGTCCAGGACTTCACAGAAAACCTGTAAGTCTGAAGAATGGGTTTCATCTTCACAACAGTTTCTCTTTCTAGGCCTTTCTTCATTCTCTTCATCAGCAATGCTCATAGTTTCTGACCATAATTCTTCAAATCCTGTGTTTCTAATATTTTGCATTGTGGTAATAAATTCGTTTACTTTTTCCATACAGTAACATATATTTATGGTTTTCTTTTGTAAAATTTCAGAAAGAATATACGAAAATGCAAAAACTTTACCATACATAATAAAGAAAAAGTTGGTTTGAGTCCTTGAGAGAAATCGCATAAAGTTACAAGTATTGTTGATTTCTTCACTAGACCAGGTGCCACATTTCTCCCCCATTGAAGTAGGAAACTGATGTCTTCTATACTGATGCACTGTGCTTACGAGCCTGGAAACAAAATTCCATCGTGTACGTGCAACACTTGGCATTTTCTTTTCAGTAGAGGCTTTAAGAGCATCTGTGCATGAAACGCAATCTGAGAAAAAGCGGATAAACCATTAAGGGGAAAAAAATTGTCTGGTTTTCTTAATAAAGTTCACAGATTGGATAAGTATGAGATAAGCTTATGATTATATTAGTGGATGACGGTAGCATCAGGATTCTCCGCTTTAATTAAAGTATGAACTCGAACATACCCAGCCATTATTGCAGCCCTATCGAAAGCTAAAAAAAATTGTTTGGACATCCTAAGTCATTTGCAGTTATTTTTACATATTCAAATAAACCACTGGCTGTCTAGTCAGAACTTAGATCAGTGAAGTGTAGAAATCGTTGTTTGTAGTTGCCTTCGTCTTCACCATAGTGTAGAATAGTAGATATTTGACTTCATGGTGACAGCAATTGTTTCTTCGAGCATGAGTCCACAGAAGGAGCATTATAACTACCTGATTTAATCTTATGTCTCACAATACTGGCCACAGCATTCGTCAGATCATTCTGATTAAGAGCAGAGGTCCCTTTGAAAAAGCTAGTTGTCTTTAAATGCTGAGACACTGCTAATTAATAATTAGACAGAAGTTGTAGCAGTTCTATGTAATTGCCTCTATTTAATGACTCCTATCTTTCATCGTGGTCTCTAAAAGAATGTTCTTGATTTGCAATAGGTTCCACTGCAATAGATTTCTATTTTATTTCATCTTTTCATTGTGCAAACCACCAATAATTTTTTTATGACAGTTCAATCAATGGTCAATCTTTGAGTGCCGAAAGTTTTTAATGCTATAAAAGATTTTATATGCGTTGTTGATCCGTTAGGTTTATGCAAAGCTGTAATTAAATATGGTAAGTCTGCGAAACCCGTCCTATTCCAGAACATTTTGTCAGTTGCTAACAGTACTCTGGCCAGTAATAAAGTTTTTTTTAGTTCGCATGAACCATACAGCCACACATTTATCATTGTTGTTTATATTTAAACACTTTTTGTAATGGTTCTTATCTTTTTCCTCCTGCTGATACTACAAGTGCGGAGGATTCAGAATAAGTCTTCTCTCTTTTACTATCACTAACTTATCCTCATATTTCTTTTGCGAAAATGGTCTTTTCACTAATTGTTTTACTACACATTGTTCATCCATTTCAAAGAATCAGCTCTAGAAACTGCCATGACTACGAAAAAATAATAAAAATACTAATACAGCTCTTGAGGAGCGTAGCAAGCTCACAAACACACTTTTTGTTGCTTTTAACTGCACGTGCTGTGCAGAATTCCCAAATCCCGTCGTGTCCGTTCAATTCGGAGACGCCCGTGTATATGTTGCGATGTGGGATTCCGAAGCTTTGGCGTGCAAATTCTTGCGTTCCTCCACCTCACACCTCCTGCAACGCAACGTAGTAATGGCTGCTGCAGTAAGCATTCTAAACTCTGCTCTCCCCTCTGTTCGATATAGAGAGCGAGACATATTCCACCCTATACGCCCAATTATCGTGAGGGAAACTGGCTGGTACTGCATTTATTATTGATATTACTTATTAATTTCTAGTTCATTTTACGTATGGGCTTCGGTGATAGCTTTGACAGGTCACAATATATGCAACTGCAATCAGTCACTAAAATACTGATACTTTGCAGCCAGTTGGTCTTATGTTTTGTTTGTTTCGTCTATTAAAATTGTTTAAAGATGCCAAAAGCGGTCAACAGTTTTATACTGGCCTGCAGAAAGGACTGTACCGCCCCTTCGGTCGCTACGTGCTAAAATGGTCGTTTCACTGGCCGTGTGCGCAGTCGTAACGGAGGTCCTTCACTGTGAAACGTATCGCAACTTTAGCCTTTGCAACAACCTTCAGCAAACACAAAAGCTTTATATTATCAGTGGAATATTTGCAATGTTACTACGTTGGCAAAGATTGATGCTAATATCACCATTTGTCTAATTTGAATTGTGTGCGCTCTCACTAAACTGTTGTTAGGAAATAGGCTATTGACTATTGTTTCCAGAGTAACTGGTGAATATATGAGCCTGATCGTACATTTCACACACTGTCACAAATGCACAGCCATAAATTTAACCCTGTCTACTTTACATGGCATTTCAACAGCATTATTATATCTGCTAGTACAACAGTCGTTACTTGCGGGCATAGGAAAAGGAACATTTGTGACTAATCTGATTTCACCCTCTGAAATAAATGTTATAACTATGTTTTGCGGTAGCAAATCTATGAAGCAGATAAACTACTTTATTAACTTTGAAAATAATATCCAGTTTTATCGCTGTGATTTTTGCCCAAAATTTCAAGATGGAAGCAAGCAGTATTGTTTCTAATGCCATGCTTAGGCATCCATATTTACAGTTTCACTTTAGGAAATACTGAAATTTGTTAACTAGTTGACAAGATTTCATTCAGCAAAATTTACGTCAGCAAATGTAAACAAGGTGACTAATGCACAAACTTTTTATTCCATTCTGATTAAACGAACGATAAACGAACTTCATCATACTTGGAATATGCAAACTCTTCAGGTTATGTAAATGCTATTTCTGACGTAATTTTAACAAAAGTTATTAATGATAATATATGACACAGGAATTACGATAGTGACTTGTCTGTATGTAAAATGAAATTCGAGTTACATTGAATAACGAACTACATTGTCACTTCTACTAAACAATTTAGAATTTTAACCATGTTGCATCGCCGAGAAAATGGTGGCTAACAATCTTTCACAACTTCTTCACATCTCTAACAAAATATTTTAAACATCGACTAACACAACACTTTCCAAAGCCGTTGCTCCAAATGCAGCCATGGCTCAAAAACCTTCGCTGCGTCGTAAGTCTGGAAATTGTTGAATCTGTGACTTCAGAAATTCAGAGACGACATAATCCTCAGTTGGTAACATCCAGTGATCTCTATACTAACTGGATGGCGAACTTCGGCTGTCTCAGCGTGCCGTCATCTGTTAGCGCCGCCATATTGCAGTTAGGCAAAAAACTGTATGTGATATTTTCGTTAGAAAGGCGGCACTCGTTTTCGTTTGGAAGTTACTACATTCTTGACGACAATAAAACGAACTACATTAACATTAAAGCAACGTGCTACCAATTTCCTTTTACGCTCATGAACACTAAAGTCTACTGTACTATCGTAAATATAAAGTAGCTAAAGGCGAAACAATATTTTTCCCAGGTGTAAGGAACAGTTTTATTCACATATGTAATGCACTTATCCGTGGCGACATCATCTTTAGCGTCGGCAAAAAACGTAATGGGGTTTATTTAAACGTGAATTTGGATATCTACAACAATATGCTAATTATTGTCAGGCACCATATGAAACAACCAAAATAACTTGTGACATTGACACGAAAATTGTTCTCTTCTTTTACTGAACTAATTCACATGTACCAACGTGAAAATTGCGATTAAATCAGTTAGTTTAAAGTGCATATTTAACGGAGAACTAACGTATATAAACAGTACAGTCAATCTGGGTACTTTGCACCACTTTTTTCCGTCTTTTTGAAAGTACTGCACACACAATTTACATCACAACAGACACCAAAATTTCACCTGTATTGCTGAGGTGTGCTTGGCAATGAGGAAATATGTGCTAGAGACGCTCTCTTGGAGTAAAATTTCAGTTTTAATACTGATACAAAATTACTCAGTCATTCTGGGTAACTTCAGTCTTAAAAAACATAATATTTTTCCCATATCTAATGTTCTGAATTAATTTACATCCCAAGAAAAGGAAATCAGGTGTTAATAAGAAGTAAAAACAGTGTTGATTCAGTTTCCAGATTTACTTTGAAATATTAAGGTATTTGTATCAACCTGACTTTGTTCAACTTAAATCACTGTCAGAAGCTCACTTCGCAGTCAAAGCAATTAAAGAAAAATCACAAGCCTAAGAGCTTTTAGGGAGGTGGAAAGACATTTGAATGAATCACAGAGGTAATAAAAACGTTACATTTGGTACAAAATAATACAAACAGTTGGAACACCAGCCATTTGAAACAAGAATAGCAATTGGTACAAAGATACTATGATTAGTTAATAGTTACCCTGATTGTAATGACTAAGGAACACCTTCATATGTCTATGCACTTCTTTATCATCTGTAAAATGATGAATACTGTAAACATTAAGCATGAGCAAGGGTATTGAAATGAGAACACAAAAACACATTGAAACTCGAAATTTATATTTGTCATTTCCAATACGTTTTTAACCACTGCTGCAATGTTACAAGCACAACACTACACATTACTGAATAAAATAATCTTACTGAGTTTTTGTCTTACACTAGTTGTATTGTGACCTATTTTCTCAAGTGAAAACCTTTTCCCATATGTTTTCAGCCGCACCTGAATGTACCTGGATGCAATCTTGCGTACAAGCTGTGTCTCATGCAAATCTTCAATTCTGCATTAATTATGGAAGTCATGGTCAAGTTTAGGGAATGAATAGTTCACAAATTTTTTAAGAACACACATGACAATCTTAGTAATTAAATGCTTTTGCCTCATGTCACCATTGACAACAAACATTTGAAACAATTTTTCTGAGTTCTCCACCATAGAGTATACAGCATTACTTGTTTCAATAAGCTTGCCTCGGTTTACAAAGTTTGTGAATGAGCTCTTTTCTGCAGTACTAAGAAGTGCATATGTTGCATCATTACAAACAGTGTGTGGCCTAAATAGAGGCAGTCTTTATATGTAACTTGTTTTGAAACTGTGAGGGCAACATACCCTGCAATGTAGTACAAAATGTTCTGCTTGTATGTGGAAAACAGAGTACCCTCTTCAATAAGTGTGTACCATTTTTCTACTTCGTCTACAAACATACAAGAATCATCTACAAGAGGACATTTTTGTGTTTGGAAACCATACAGTCCTACAGGTACCATTGAACACATGTTAAAATTTGTACAGTTTCCCCCAACAGTGCTAACATTAGTGCCTAAAAGCAACTTGCACATAGCACACTTCAACTAATATGAATTTGGGTTGTTATTCCAACCCCCTCTAGATCTCACACAGGAGAAGAAGAGTTCAATATGATCTTGGGAAAACTTATATGTCAATAAATATTGCAGAGGAGAATTTTCTCTAGTCATTATTTCCAGTGCAATGGCTTTAATCGAATGCATGTTCAAAATTATGCCAAAGGCAAAAGTATTTCTTGGGTGCTGCAGGAGAGAAACACCATTTACTTTTAAACTTCTTATATAAGATTCTGTCTGATGAAAAATATCAAGCCAATATGCCTGATTACTGAGTTTCATACTGGCTTTATATCCTGAAGCTAGAGGATTTCTGGAGTTAAAGACATCAAAAATTCTGTCTATAAATCTCAAAAACCCCACTGTTGCCTCACTACCATAGAATCTGGGATTGCCAGCTCTTCTCAAAAAATCTATAGTATCTGCAACACTAGTGCTGAGTGTTTGAACTGCTAAGTTAACGTTCATCTTTTTATTAACATAATTAATATGGTGTCCTGACAACTTGTTAGCAAATGTCATGCCTTCCTCACTTTGCAACTCATTTAGTTCTTTTAAGTGCTGCCACTTAACATGGCCATTTGTAGACTCTACAACACCTACTTCTGCTAATGCATTTCGAGCAAGTTTCACTAAATGACACATATCCAAAACATAGTAAACATTGTGGTTTGAAACTGGGTGAATGAACTGAGCAGAAAAAACGTTTTGATGAGAATTAATACTGCATCCCAATGAACGAAGAGTGCTTATATTTGTCCTTGTGCCATCACAAGTGTCTGCCCAAATTATGATGCCTGAATTGCTTAGCCTCTCCAGAGCAGAGTTTATTAACTTTGCCTGCACACTACCATCAAAGCCATTCACTAAAAAATACGCTATAGGACACTTAAATTTACCTTTTATGGACACAAGCGTAAAAACTAATGCCTCCGAAGCTTCTTTCACTTCTTTTGTTTGTTCAACTTCTCCTCCAAAATCTACATAACCTGTATACCTCTTAGTTTCCTGGTCACACACTACCTGTTTTTTCTAATTGCCATATTGTCTATTACGAGGCTAGAATCTTTAAATTCAGTTCTCACTTGATGGTTAAATTCAAAGTACCTGAACACATCACTTAAAAAGCCAGGATCACAATTCACAGTCCCTGCCCAACGAGAAATTAGTGATTTATGAGGCAGAGGCATTAATGTCTGTAAATATTCATACGCCTTAGGAGAGTAAAAATACACTATCATTGCAAACGTTTTAATGTCTGTTTTGTACCTGTTTCCCTTGGCTGACACACTATTATTCAACAACTTTGCACACTAATTCCACCTGAGTCCCTGTTTGTTGATTCAGAAATTCATGCAGCTTCTCTGTTAGATGACCCTTCTTTTTCAGAGCACTTATGATGTCTTTCATTGAATAGTTTTTCTTCTCTCTTCTCCTAATTTTTTTCCTGCAGGCTCTTGATTTTTCTTCTGAGTGTCTTGTAAGGTGTATGCTTCGCTGGCGATGGGCGAGGCATGACAGAGTCTCTGACCAGAAAGTAGTTTATCGTTAGTTGTTGCTTGTTGCTAGTCTGCGCTAGTCTGCGCGAGTCGACAGTAGAAGTTAGTCTGCGCTAGTCTGCGCGAGTCGACAGTAGAAGTCAGTCTGCGCTTGTCTGCGCGAGTCTGCAGTAGTAGTCAGTCGGATACGGTAGTAGGGAGTCGGCATGCGTTGGCTGTGTGCTCTGCTCGCGACTCTGGAGGATGAGTATTGTTGTAGAAGGTAAAGAAGCAGCCTTGCGCATATTTAATAATGTATGTTAATTGTAATTTAATTTGTTCAGAAAAATGCCCCAATAATAATTTTTTTATAAAGTAACTCATTTAAAGAAAAGTATTCATTTCAATTTAAAGAATTTTTCCACTCTTTTGAAGAAAAAGCATTCATTTCAATTTAAAGAATTTTTCCTATGCATTCCTTCTAAGAATCAAAAAAAAAATATACGCGAGCATTGCACGAAGGTGTGTCAATAAATAAGAGCAGATATAGTTGCAGTTTATTGAGGTAAGAATTTTGCTTTTGTTATTCAGAATACAGGGCCGAAGGTCAGCGCTGCTGTCCTTATAAAATTTTCCAGATATTATTATTTCTGTGGGGAGGCTATACTTGGCGACATCCGGCCAGGATCGTATTTCTTTGTGAATCTTCTGAGAAGTAGTCATATATCTGCTCTTAATTACTTAAATGTAGTTTGCATCTGGCGCAACGCATTTACTAATTTGTCACTCTTTCTTCCACAGATCATCGGCAATTTGTTGCTCTTTGTTGTACTTGTGTTTGTTGGATTTTGTATTGTCTTTGTTTTATTTTTGAATAATTTTGATTTGTGAGAAATGCCGCGAAAAACTGTTAACAGTACATCGCGATGTGTAATGTATGAAATAGCCGATTCTAATAATTTGACTGATAGTACTTGCGACACGCAGTGTAATGATGACAATCCTTCATTCATAGACAATCAGTGTGTACCGACCACTAATGTTGATTTTGATCCTAGTGATGAACAGACGAATTCAATTGTGTCCTCTGTAATTTAACGACAATTGGTGACGTCGGACGTTCTGTTACAATGAACGCTGCCCAGCTTGACACACCCGGTTTGCAAAATTTACATGAAAATGAACAGTGTAGTCAGAGTACGACAGATTCATTTAATTCCGGTGTAGTAACTAACAGTGCACATCCGATTGGCAAACCTTTTCAAGAATTACAGAATGACCAAAATGGTTACAGAAAACGTGGCAATTGCAGATACGCCATCAAACAGCACAGAGAATAGAGTAGGTAATGTTACTGTGGATCAAGTATTGGCATTTTTACGACAAATGTATGAAAAACAGGAAAACCATTTCAAACAACTTAATGAAAGTTTCGACAACCATTTCAAACAACTTAATGAACTAATTAACGAAAGTTTCAATCTGTCGAATGAAAAACACGACAACCTTAATGAATAGAACAAAAAAGTTAATGAACAGATTACAGCTGTTACCGTGCAACGTCACGACACAAAAGAACAATCATGTGAAGAAAGTAAGGCTCATGCTAGGAACAGTAATGAAGAAATTACATCTGTTGCACAAGAATTATATAATACACATGCAGCCACAACAGAATCATTTAGAGATGAAATTAGTGCGGTCACCGAACAATGTTCAGAAAACACAACACAGTTACACGACGAGTTTAATTTAAAGTTACCAGAAGTTTCACACACTCTGAATACGGAAATCGATAAGAAATTTGAACAACAGACCAGCCACATTGACGAACGTATTAAAGTAACAGAAATGAAAAAAGTTTTTGCCTTAGCGACAACAGAATCACTTAGAGATGAAATTAATGCAGTCGCTGAACAATGTTCTGAAAATGCGACACAGTTGCAGGACGAGTTTAATTTAAAGTCACCAGAACTTTCACACACTCTGGATACAGAAGTCGATAAGAAATGTGAACAGCAAAACAACCAAATTGACGAACGTAGTAAAGTGACAGAGATGAAAAATGTTTCAGCGTTTAATACATCACAGCAGACGCCACTTCGCGAACATTTGTCAGACTCACACAGCCAGTATAATTTAGGTAATTTACAGAGAGTATGTGACTTAGATTCCGAACAGTCATAGACAAATAGATTCTCATACAATCGTGAACCTGTTCAGACATACAGAGACGATAATTTTGATTACAAACATTTTCTATCAGTGAGAAAGTTTAAAGTATTTAAAAATGACAGAACACAGATCCACCCCTTGGATTGGATACAACAATTTAGCTTTGCTTTTCCACCAACTTGGCCTGTAACGCACAAACTTGAATTTATTTGCAGTTTTTTGGAAGGCGAATCGGCAACTCGTATGAGACCGATCGCGAGGCACTGCTCTTCGGTAGAAGAATTTCAGAATGCTTTTCTGTCAGCGTATTGGTCGAAGACGACACAGCACGGAATTAAAGATCAACTAATTAGTTTACCGAATTATGAGAACTCAAATTTTCCCAGTGTCACACAATTTTTTGAACACATGGTCCAACAAAACCAGTACTTAAGTGAACCATACAGTGAATCTGCACTTATTCAATCATGTATTTCTAAATTGCCACGATCATTAAGAGTGTCACTTTTAACGGGTCAACAGAAAGAAAATATTTCGGCATTCAGAGATCTGTTACAGCTTTTAGAAGTGCAACAATCGGATTATTCCTTTATAAACAAAAATTTTTCGTATAACAACCAAGGTCAACAAACATACAGCAATTACGACCAGCCACGCAAATTCAATAGCAAAGCCAATAGACGCTTCAGGAACGAAAACTACCAGAACTTTAATAACAGACAAAATTTTAATTATACGTATCGTCAAAATTATCAGCAACAGGAACCACGTTTTGGTAACAATAGAGGTTTTTCCCAACAACAGCAGCAAAACCAACCGGTTAGCATACCTAACCAACAATGTAATGTACAAGGTCAACCTAGCTTTAATGTTTCGCCGCGTGCACGTATAGTCTCAGCCCCAACAAATAGTAACACACAGCAACAAGGAAATCAATATGTACAGAAAACACGCCATTTCAATTCCTATCACAATGCACCGTATAGCAATGACTATCATGACAGACGTAAAAGTAATGAGCACAATTTTCAGCGGACATTTAATAACAGTCTATCTTATCAGCAGCAAGAACATCCGCCACAACAAATAATCATGAATGAACTAGACAGTAGGTATCATCCAGAACATAATACGTCAGGAAGAAATAACAGAACAGTACAAATAGTGGAAATGCCACAGCATCCTCCCGAAAATAATAACACGCCAGATAGAATTTGATTAAATACAGTACAGGTTGCATATTCCAGTAACGCAAGCAATACTTTTGACACGCAGAATCTTGTTCACGAAAACGTTATTTGAAACATTCTTTGTTGAATGCACCACTTTTATCGCACCCAGATCTTACCAGAAATTTTTCCATTGCCACCAACAGTTCTAACACCGCTTTAGGCGTACATATTTTTCAGGAAGCTGAAGAAGGTGGCACTACAGTAATTAAAAACATCGCCTTTGCGAGTCGCATTCTGTCACCTGCTGAACGTAATTATTCTGTAACAGAACTTGAAACATTATGTGTTGTATGGGCTTTTACCAGATTTCGGCATTTTCTTTATGGAAGACATACCACCGTTTACACAGATCATGGAGCGATACAGTTTTTACTTTCCGCTAAATTTACACAAGACAGATTAAGCAGATGGAAACTTTATCTACAGGAATTTAATTTCACGATTGTTCACATTCCTGGCACACAAAATATTGTAGCAGATGCACTATCCTGTTCTCTCAGCAACAATCAGCAAGACATCGCAACCAACTTCTGCAAAGCAAATTTCAGCGTCATGTGCATTCAACAAGATGCATTTGAAAATTTCATTTCGTCGTCATTACAAGACATAGCACGGGAGCAGAATAAAGACAACGTATGGAAAGAGATTAAACACCTTTGGCAAGATAGGAATAATGTTACCATTAGAAACCATTACACTGTACGCAATGACATTCTGTTTCGCCGCTCTCATCCTGACAGCAATAATTGGTTATTATGCATTCCTGACGAACTTGTTAACAAATTAATCTGGTATACTCATTTAAGTTATGCACATTACAGAGCCAGAAAATGTTTTGTTATACTGAGACAGAACTGTTATTTTACCAACATGGAGAAAAGTATACGACGAGTTTTAGCGTCATGTAAAATCTGCCAGAAAGCTAAATCAGATACGACTTCACATATTCCTCCATTACATCCCATTCTACCTGTTAAATTGAGACATATGGCCGCTGTAGACATTTTTGGTCCGATTCCCAGAACTAATAGAGGTTTTTGCTACATCTTTGTCGCTGTTGAACTCACTTCAAAATTTGTTACCTTCACTCCGTTACGCAAAGCTACTGCTAAAACTGTTTCGAAAGCATTTGTAAAACATTTTTTATTTCATGTAGGGCATGTGTTGAAAGTAATTTCCGACAATGGATCACAGTTTCGATCTGCTATATGGACACATATGTTACGAGCTAGAAACATTTCTCCAATATATACATCCAGGTTCCATGCTTCTTCGAACCCTTGTGAACGATTAATGAAAGAAATTGGTAAACTGTGTAGAATTTACTGCCATAAGAAACATATTGATTGGGACACACACATACTCTCATTCCAAGATGCAATTAATACCATACCAAATGAATCTACTATACTATCTCCGTCTGTTATAGTGAAAAATGTTGAACCACCTAACAAAATTAAAGAATTAGTAACATTTCCTACATCTCGTCGACTACGACACCATGAAATAATTGACATTGCGCTGAACAACATCAAACGTGCCACAGAGCGCCGGAGAAGACAGCAAAAACAGGTCTGTATACGCCGTGACTTTCACATTGGACAGAAGATATTAGTACGTACACACTATTTATCCAACAAAGGAAAGATTAAATGCAGTAAATTTGAGCTTTTATACGCAGGTCCATATCGAATTCGCAGCATTCCTCACCCCAATGTAGTACACGTCGAAACTTTGAGAACCAAAAAAACCTTTTATTGAATGAAAATACTTTATGATTTATCACACTGTAATGCCATTTCCTAATTTTTATGACCGCTTATGCAATTATATTCACATGAACACCTACTAACGATTATCGTAACTTTTTCTTGGCAAGTGCCCGGCAAGCTAAGGTTAGCAGGTCGCTTTTCTTGTCGTTACACATCAGACCGTGCATATTTTTCCAAATGAACTTACACATTTTATGACCACTTATGCAATTATATTTATGTGACTACTTACTGATGATTATCGCATTTTTTCTTGGCAAGTGCCTGGCAAGGTAAGGTTAGCAGGTCGTTTTTATTGTCCTTACACATCAGACTGTGCATATTTTCCAGATGAACTTATACATTTTATGACCACTCATGCAATTGTATTTATGTGACTACTTACTGATGATTGTCGTATTTTTTCTTGGGAAGTGCCCGGCAAGGTAAGGTTTGGCAGGTCACTTTTGTTGTCGTTACACATCAGACCGTGCATATTTTCCATTTTTTATGTATGTATGATTGTTTTCCTGTTTTGTTTGTATGCACTATGAAATATTTAAGATATAACAAACACCAGTTGACTTTAACATGTTGCCTTATGATATCTAAACATCGTGACTACTTTACTTTTTTTGCTGCTACATTGTGATACACTGTGTACATTTTTGCTTCTGAACACCGTCAATGTTTTTGACATATTACGTTTTCTGTCATGCTATGCTGGATGCTCAATTATGTTACTATAAACCAGTTTTTATCTAATGGGTATATGAATTAAATGCAAGACATTAATCTTTGTTCATCATTTTCAGAAAGAAAAAACGTGTAAACGAAATAAATCAAGCAGAAATGGGAATTTCACCTTCGGAATGAACGAAAGAGGACGCAATACCTCGTGATGAAGAGTAAATGGATCAGAATTAACAAGCATTAACAAGAATATACTATACACATCGTAGAATAGCAGTCTTAACTAATTTATTCTTTCAGAATACGAGGCGATTGATGCAGTTTGTCAGCAGAACTACACATCTTAGTTTTAGTGATGAAATATGATAGAAATAAGGAATAGTTGTATAATGAATAATGAAGTGACTTTTTTGCAGATGATAATGAATGATGATAAATAATGATGAAGAATATGCTACTATGGATAATGAAGTTTTTCTTTACAGGTGATGATAATAATGGAGTTATGGTGATATGGATAATGAAGTTTTTCTTTGCAGACGAAAATAATGATGAAGTTTATATATTTGCTGTTAGTTAAGAGATGCTATGTAGTTATTTAAGTATTTGTTGCAGTTCGTTTTGACAGTATGTTTTACATCGCATGTTATGATGACTGAAGGTTTTGGAAAGGACAGCTAGAGAACACATAAATTTTTATATACATTTCACTACCTGTTAATTCGAAGTTCACTACTTTTCAGCGTAATATGCGTTTCTTCTTTCAGTTTCATAATCCATTTTGTATATTTTGCAGGAGAAATTATTCAAGAAATTAATGTGGTATAAATAGTTGTTTATTAAAACTATGTCATTTATGAATGTGATCACATATACTCCACTTATTTCATAACCTTGCTACAGCTGACTCATGACGAATGACGTTACACATCTTCATTTGCAGCAATAACTCAAAAGCAAACAAAGTAATTACCAATACCAAATAATGCTACTAGTTTAAGAGAACTCTCAATAATACTGGTCAGTTCTGAATAGTATGTCACTTCAATAATGATTTCTGAATAATACAAAAAAAAAGCTTTGTAACTGGCCAATGAATGCCACTGTTTATTGTAATAAGATTACCTATGATGCCAATGATTACTATAATTAAGTGAATTATGTTAATACTATGCCATTCATTAGCTTCTGTTTTGAATGATGACTTCTGATGGTTTGTAACTGGGCAATGAGTGCCAATAATTACTATATTCAGTTAATTTTATGAACATTATTCTGTAATACTATATACATGGTACAGAAATGTTCAGTAACTGGGCGATGAGTGCCACCAATTACTCAAATCAGTTGTTGGACTAGTGTAATTCTCAATGAAGACTACTATGTGACTTAATGTCCTTCACCTTCTGACCTAATTACCAGAAATTACTGCAATAACCATTTGTCCTGTCTATCCTCATGATCATGGAGCACTATATTTGGTTTTTGCACTAATTCTACGTTGGTCTACTTTACAAGAACATGGCGTTGACACGACATGCTGTCCACCAACTTGAGCGATGGAGATGTTATTATGGTCCCACTGTTTAGTGTACCTAGTGTACTACCAAAATGATAGCATGGAATATTATTACGACATTTCAGTGTCTTGGCTACACTGATTAATACTTCAAGGAAAAGAGCTTCAGATTGTCTCACTTGGTGTTGTGCTTCTGTAGAAAGATATGGACTTTCAGTGCAGCTGCGTGCAACCTAAAGTGCTACAACCATGACGCAATCCTTCCCATTCCTTTCCTAATTCTTGTAAAATGATAAAGACATATACTGTGCGTGTGCACTTCATTTCATTTGTTAACAAGATCAGTTGTCCTAAAAATGCTAAAGACTTCTATAGTGCATGTGCACTTTATTTCACTCCTTGATATGTTTATTTGTTGTAAAACATCAGAGAGTTTTACAGTGTGTGTGCACTTTATGCCATTTGTTAATATGTTTTGTACTCATTGCGTATGCATTTTGTGATTCCCAGATATGTTCTGAACTTCAGTGCGTGTGCACTTTTGTCATTTGTCAGTCTGATTTGTACTCATTAGGTTTATTTGTTGTAAAAATATTAGAGAGTTTTACAGTGCATGTGCACTTTATGCCATTTGTACTCATTACGTATACATTTTGTGATTCCCTGATATGTTCTGAACTACAGTGCGTGTGCACTTTTGCCATTTGTTAATATGTTTTGTACTCATTGTGTATACATTTTGCCCTTGCTTGATATGTCTGTACTCAGTGCGTGTGCACTATATTTTATTTCATGTTCTGCACTTATATATCTGTAAATATTCTGTGATGGTAAAGTTAATTAATTATCAAAAATTTGTTGCTCATGACAAGTCCAATTGACTCACCATCGCTGCCAAATTTTTGCCCCCCAGTGGAGGGTAATGTAAGGTGTATGCTTCGCCGGCGATGGGCGAGGCATGACAGAATCTCTGACCAGAGAGTAGTTTATCGTTAGTTGTTGCTTGTTGCTAGTCTGCGCGGGTCGACAGTAGAAGTTAGTCTGTGCTAGTCTGCGCGAGTCAACAGTAGAAGTCAGTCTGCGCGAGTCTGCAGTAGTAGTCAGTTGGATACGGTAGTAGGGAGTCGGCATGCGTCGGCTGTGTGGTCTGCTCGCGACTCTGGTCAGGACTCTGGAGGATGAGTATTGTTGTAGAAGGTATAGAAGCAGCCTTTTTATAAAGTAACGCTTTTAAAGAAAAGTATTCATTTCAATTTAAAGAATTTTTCCACTGTTTTGAAGAAAAAGCATTCATTTCAATTTAAAGAATATTTCCTATCCATTCCTTCCAAGAATAAATAAAAATATATATACGCCAGCATTGCACGAAGCTGTGTCGATAAATAAGAGCAGATATAGTTGCAGTTTTTATTGAGGTAAGAAATTTTGCTTTTGTTATTCAGAAAAGGGCCGAAGGTCAGCGCTACTGCCCTTATAAAATTTACCAGATATTATTATTTCTGTTAGGAGGTTACATTTGGTTCATAGTTCATTATTCAATTAGTGCTATTGTGTGGGTTTATGGTCAATTTTCATTTATCAATTTTGTGGGGAGTTTACGCATGGTTCCATTTCACATTTTTTATTAAACATTATTTTGTTGGGAGGTTACATTTGGCTCCATTTCACAAATTCTCATTTAATAATTTCTGTGGGGAGGTTACAGTCTCCACAACATCTGGTAAAAAACTGCATGTGTCAGTGGCCTTGTCAATCATATCTATTTGTGTTTGAGATCCACATTCCTTAGATGTTTCACAACTCTGAGAAAACTGAAACAAGAATAGAATACAAGTAGTACAGGCATGAAACAAAGTTTGGCAAGTACTTATGAGAAAACATGTTTTGTTGGAAACAGAAACAATGTTTATGTGAAGTGACTAACCTATTCAATATAATCATGAGTTTCTACAGTAGACTGTTCAGTTGTTATTCTAATCTGTCGCCTTGGTTGCTTTTCCTTGGGCATTAAATTAGTCAGAAACGCAAACTGTGATGGCACTGCATCAGGCTTGAGATGCCTCCTCGAAGTACCAGGTCTTACTAAATAATCTTCTTCCAAGAAGTGATCTCCACACAAGAAACTAACCCTTGTAGGCGTGAAACCTTTGCGTTTAGTGGCAATGACCTACTGTTTCAGCAAATCGCCTTTTTGCAGAGGAAACCTGTCCAAAACAGAAGACACATTGTATCATGCAAGGTAACGACCAAGATATTTACGGGATTGTTGTCATTTCTTGGCATTCAATTATTACCTGTGGAAAGTTAAATTACTTTCCTTGTTCCACCGGTTCGTACAGTTGTATGCAGAGCACGAAATAACCATTTTACGCTCATAACATACACTTCATTAACACCAAGAGAAACTTTTTGCCTTACTAAAAGATGGCGGACGATATAAACGAACACTCCTGTGACGGCACGGATAAGCACTATGGTCAAAGACAGAAGATGTACATCCAGTTAGTATGGAGATCGCTGGTAACATCTGTCTCTTAGGTGAGTATAAAAGCTCTCAATGTATTGTTGACAGACGTGCATTGCTACTTGGATCTGATATTTCAGCTATGATTCATTCGTGAGTTGAACTTGCTACTGTGTGGACGTTATTATTTCATTTCCCCGATAGTATTGTTTTACTCGGGTACGGACGTCAGTTACATCGTCTCACAGGCGGATATTACTATGGAGGATTTTTACTCCGTCTGACAGACGGATATTAATCTAATCGAGTAAGTTTTTTTTTGTTACACTCTTTACTTTTCAAATATCTCATTACTTGTGGATGGCTACTAGTGGATGCATACCTTGTGTGTCACAAAGAAGCAAAAGAATGGTGCACATGGCTTTAGAGCAGTTTGAAGAAAGCGATGATGATTGTCATTCAGACGATTTTTATGTTCCTGAGAAAGATCACGTATCAAATTCAGATCATGGCAGTGATTATGAAACAGATGTGAATGATATACTCTGCACATCCGAGAATGAACAATGTGGTGTTGCCTCTCTTCATTATAGGGAAGATGATGACACCGAAACTGACACAGTTTATCATGGCAAGATGAATTGCTTCAGTCGGAGTTCCGAAGCGCCCAATTGTGGTACTAAGACACCAAACAAAAATGGAAGAAAAATTAGATTGTCATCGTGGTTAGGCCCTGCCAATCGGTTAGGTAACGATCAAGACCCAGAAGAAATACGGCGTTTATTTTTTAACACTGAGATATTGAACGAGATAGTAGTACATACCAACTGAAAACTACAAGTGATAAGGAATATATTAGAAAATCCTTCGTCTCCGAGTTATAAAGATACAGATAAAACTGACATTGAGGCAGTGATTGGTTTGATCGTTCTGTGTTCGATTTTCAAGTCTGGACGTGAAAACTTGGCGTCATCTTTCATGAATGATGGTACTGGACGTCGCATTTTTCGTGCAACCATGTCTCTAAAACGATGTGAAGTTTTACTGGTAGCTCTCAGATTTGAAGATGCACCTACTCTTGAACAAAGGATAAGAGATGATCCTGCAGCAGCTATGTCCAATATTTTCAACATTTTTAATTCCAATTGTCAGAAGGTATATTCGATTGGGACTCATGAATGTGTTGATGAGAGTCTAATCCCCTTTAGAGGCAGATGCCGATTCAAAATAGACATGCCCAAGAAACCTGTTAAATATGGCGTAAAAGCCATGTGCCTCACAGATGCACATTCTTTCTATCTGTATAATGCTTACAGTTAAGTGGGGAAAGATAGTGATGGAGAAACACTATCTGAAGAAGACAAAAAGTTCCAAAAGCCAACACAGTCTCTGATTCGTCTTTCCAAAAGTATATACGGGACAAACAGGAACAGCACAGCAGACAATCGGTATTCCTCCAGTGAAATGTGTAAGGACCTGCTGAAAAACAGGTGGACATATGTTGGAACTCTAGAACCCAACAGAAGAGAAGTTCCAAAAGAGTTTCTTCCCAACCCAAAGAAAGAAGTGGGCTGAGTGTTTATGGTTCATACACTATTCTCTTTTGTTCCAAAAAGATCTAAAGCAGTTTTAGCGCTTTCTTCATTGCATCACACTGGGTATACTGATGAAAGTAGCAACAAACCAGAAATTATATATTCTGGTGTAGACGCTGTAGACATGAAGTGCAGCAACTACTCACCTAACCGGAGAACAAGGAGATGGTCACTGGCAGTATTTTACTTTCTAATATCTGTGAGTTGCGCGAATGTCTATGTTATGTATCTTTATAAACGTACAATGTCAAGATCTGAGTTCGTGAAGAGCATAGGAATGAAGTTAATCAGATGTCATATGCAAGGAAGGCTCCAGATTCCAAACTTACCAGATGACCTCAGGAAAATTATTTCAGGTATTTTGTCCCAAAAGCAAAGAGATGGGAATCCAACAAAAAGAAAAATAAGTGACAAATTAGACAAGAGAAAAAAATGACGTTATTGTCCCTACACATTGAACAGAATGATGGCATACAAGTGTGTGAAATGTGATAAACCCAACTGCTTACAGAGCTCCATGAAAATATGTAAAATGTGTGTAGATAGTTTGTAATTTTTCTCCATTTCTTTGCAGGTATATCAAGATATTTGAGAAAACACATGTCAAGTTTAGAAACTATATCATCTGAAACATTAATATTAAATTTTGTGAATTTTGCAAAGGAATAATATACTTTATAAACTATTCCGCGTAAAAACTAGTACCTAATTTTATAATTGTTTCGTACTGTATTGCAAAATGTGACTGAAAGACAGTAAAAATACTAGTATTAATTTTTCATCAAGATTTTTAGATTGTTATTTATTTTCGATATTAACATCTGGGATAGGGCTCGCAGGTGGACCAATCATGCATTACGTCTGAACACGTGCTCTATGTTCGAAGTTTGGTCCACCAGCGGGGAGACATAGTCCTGGGAGCTTTCTTCGACACATGGATATACACAGACATACAGAAAACAGAGCAAATGCTCTCCAAATGTGGAGGTGACTGGATACAATCAAGTGTAGTGTTATACTACGCCTCCCGATCAATGCATTTGGGCTAGGTGTTGGCAGATGCACTACATTTACAAGCAATTCTAGAACACAGAACGAGAGGTTATGTCATGATGGCATGGATGGAACTGACATAAAAATCGATAGAATTGCGAAAAATGACAGGGAGATAGGTATAAATTGACCGAATATACACTGAAATGCGTATCTTCTGGTTTGAGCAGAGCAATTTGTACATGGGAACAAGTATGTGGCACCAAGAGGAATCCGAGAAAACGTCGACATGGAAGGGAAGGGAATCAGGGAAGCAGTCATTTTTTTCCCATTGAGGCAGCGTTATACTGTATGTCTATTGAGGTACCAGTGATACACGCGAGTTGACTACTGTATTTGACGCTTTGCAGGAAGACAGAGAACCATCTGCCTCTAAACTTACATGCATCTGCGTTAAAGGATGAGAGAGAGTGGATGGGGTGATCGATTGAGATGGAGCTGTAATGAGGTATGATTTAATGGTAGACTGATGATGCACTCTAGAGAAGGGAAAGTTGCTGCAGGTCAATTTTTCCACTGTTCTGTCAGAATGCATCAGTTCCATGACATAGCCTGCGTTCGACTCGTATAGTCACGTATTCTGTATGTGCTTTAAATCACTGTCTACTTACGATCATTAACAGTAAACCTGTCGAGCATCAGAGGACTTCCATCTCATGTGTGATGAAACGTGACACATTCCTCTAAAAGAACTATGGTTTATTCGATGTACTCCATTCCTCTGTCGCATATTAAGTGTAAAATCGATACTTCAGTTTCATAACTAAGTTAGTGGTAGGTGTTTGTGAGACACTGCAATCCCCTATGTGTACATCTACTTGACAGATGTGCTGTTTACAGAGTTAGTGGCAGAATGACTTGTAATTTTCACATGTCAGACGCTGCTGCTATGCGTTTATCTGTTTCCTTGTAAGAGGTATTCCCCGTTGCTAACCATAATTTTATATAGCGCTGATGTAGGCTTAATATAATTTCTGAAGCGTGATCAGATGTGAACAGTGGGTGCTATATATCTCTGGAAAGCTATATTGTGCTCGTATCGCAGAGTCAATGTTTTAAGGAAGTAGTTTTTTCGTTTTACGGTTCGATAAATAGTTTATTGTAAGAAACCGGGAAGGAGGATGTATATCATGATCTTGAAATATGTTTCTTACATTGGAATATTAACAGCGCCACATTCCATACGACTGATAGGTCGGAAACGCAATCGATCTAACATTATAGCTCATTTTAAGTGCGGAACGTCGTAGCCTTAGGAGCCTTTCCACAACGCCGCCAAACTCTTTCAGTTTCCTTATGTTGTAACTGTCTTTTATTTAAAACGATCCAGTGTGTGTGTAGCATGTTGTGGTAGGCGCAGTAACAACATAATTGACACCGTGTGACATCTAGTTTTCTGTAAGAGACAATGGATCAGAACGTGATAATGTCAGTTTAGAACATGACAAAGACCTTGAAGTCATGGCGGAAAAACAAAATGTATGGTAGTCAACAAAGTGTGTTACAGCAGAAAAAAGCAATGTTTCAAATAGCGACAAAGGGTCATAGGGAGCGTCTCTTGCGACTTACAGTATAGCCTGTGGGATATGGTCGTCCTGCAGTATAGGTGCCGAAACTTTAAATGGGTCTGTGCAGTTGATCAATACCTGTATATTTAATAGGATCGTCACATGTGCTCGAAGCCGGCACACATGCGGTACTTGTTTTCAATATATGGGAGGAGAGAGATGCAGTAAAAATCTTATCGAGTTCTCTATCGGATGAAGTTAGTGGAGCTTTTATAGTTCGTAATTTTTCTCTGGTGGATGGAACAGAACAATGATGATAGAATGTTCGGGTGATAGATGTGAACGGGCCCTGAGGGATGTGGATCTGTAGTACCTGCTTGTAGTTTAGAGAAGCACCACTATGCAGTAGCAGAATCCATGTCCTTCCCCCAGTTTCCGTACTGTCTTTTATACTACCTTGTGTTGCAGGAGCAGGCTTTGTTTCCATTGAACAGTCAAAACACAGTTCTGTCGCAGTAACTCATCTTTGCCTATTTCTACTTGGGTTGCAGAAGGTGGTAGATATAGTTTTCTCCGACTTCTACTCAGTTCTGACTTACATTGGAACAATCACATGCTCAAAGCTGCAGGGATGGTAGCGCAGAGTCTGAGGGGTAGTTGCAAAATGCATATGGGCTAACTAAAACCATGATGGAATTTTACTGTAGCAGATAGGATCGAGAAAGGTGGCTCGTTTCGAGATATGAGAGTGCCAGTAATATGACTCTTTAGTGACTGTAATCATTAGAGGACGTCTCCATAGGATCCAACGCATGTATGTGGTTGAATGGATAGACTTGATTCAAAATCATAGACATCATTTCTAGCAGATAGCGTTACACTAGAGATCTGAAAAGCTAGTGTACATTTCTTATGACCTCAATCAGCACACCATCTGCTACTGTTTGTGATCCTTCTCAATCAGTCATCGCCTATAACCCAGTGGATATATTGCAGAACCCCTGACATGGTATCGAGGCAGAATACGTTACAAATACTGCAGAAATATCTAGTGGTGGCGGTGTGAGGGGGTTGCAAGTAGCGGTTTCATACCACGTTCCTTAGCCGAATCACTTTCAAAATTCATCGATGTTATGACGAAGTTGCATCGTGTGCTGCGTGTAGTTGGATTGCTGCTCTGATAATATACACTCCTATGATCACTGTCTCGGTATTTGTCTGGAAAAAACATGTGATTCGTAGGTAATGCCATACGTGGATTTATAAAGCTGGTATAGCTTTTAACATGGGTACTTGGGTGCACATGCAGAACCAAGACCGCTTGTAACAGTAACTTACAGTAGTTGTTGGGTTTTTTAACATCTGGTGGTTTGTAAGACAATTAAACCCGTCTTTCTAAGACACGGTGCTAGCACTCGCAAGAAAAACTTATGAGACATGTCCACCCATCGTTGATTTTCGGTCAGTATTATTTCGTTGGTTGGTTGGTTGGTTGGTTTGGGGAAGGAGACCAGACAGCGCGGTCATCGGTCTCATCGGATTAGGGAAGGATGGGGAAGGAAGTCGGGCGTGCCCTTTGAGAGGAACCATCCCGGGATTTGCCTGGAGCGATTTAGGGAAATCACGGAAAACCTAAATCAGGATGGCCGGACGCGGGATTGAACCGTCGTCCTCCCGAATGCGAGTCCAGTGTCTAACCACTGCGCCACCCCGCTCGGTATATTATTTCGTATCGCCAGCCATCAGTTATTGACAAAGTATTATACTTAGTAGTGCGGGTGCGTGATAGGTTCGCCTTGAGCATCAGGCTTACAAAGTATGTGTTTGTGTTCAGGCATGCGCAAAGAAAAGTAGGGATTTGACGTGGAATACTGTGATAGCAAAGGGAGGACTATGTGAAGTCATAAGAATGGTACTGATATTTCAGTTTCCAGAGCCACAACCGTCAACAGCGTGTATTTCCGATACTTCAGTCATTGTTGAACGTCGTTCAACTGAGACCATGACTGTAACATTTAGTTGTAAGTAAAGGGATAAAATATAAATGTGACCGATTTCTTAGGATGACGATTCTACCTGTGTGCGCTTGGCGTGCAGCGCCGGTGACCTGTGCAAGGATGATTCACGTTTCCCGTTAACTGTAGGACCTGTCAGAATGGAGAGGCCTGTTGGAGTGTAGGAATGTAGATGACTTACAGTATTGTCCTCTAGACGAGCGAATAGCGAACTAATACTTAGTGTGTGTTGGATAGCTTTCGTGATCCGTGGAAATTTGAGAAGACTGAATATGGAGGTGTGTTTGCACTGGACTGTTATTCCCTCACATGTAAATTTTTCCGTTGACTGCTTCTGCACATTTCACGCCTTTATTTAGTTGAGAGATGATCGATTGTGGTGTGTGCATCTAGCATGTGGAAGACACGTTTGATGGTTCTCTAGACATGAGAAAGACCTTAGTTGACCTTGTAAATTATATGGATGATTTGGAGTCTGCTACAACACTGACATTGGTATTTGCGAGTGGAAATATCAGTTTTCTCTATTGTTTTTCGAATTTTCTCGTAAATGTCTTCACAGGCGTGACAAGTTTCTAGTTAGTCAGTGGTTTACAGCACGATCCACCTAGCTAAAGTTTTGGATGTGCAGAGAAATAATTTCCAGTCTATATCTTCGGGATTATGTTGTGCACGCAATCGGTAGGATATTGCTGTGTGCTTGTTGTCTAGAAATACCGCGAAAATGGTATAATATTATCACAAACCATGAGAAAATACATCTTGTAATCCCAGAGCCTGTAGATGGGTGTAGAAAAGCAAACAAGCAAGCAGGTGTGGACCACAAACAGTGATGCATTCCCTAGGGAGAATGATCCCGAATTTGTAGAACAATTCTGAGAGTGACTTTAGTCTGCTGAGGGTGCTCTGGTCACCCATAGGGGATGGATGTCCGGCGATCTCGCAGGGAAATATCTAGTGCTGCGAGGAGTGTATACGGTGCTGTCTGTCTTTGTGGTATATGTGCAAATGATGTAAAACGGCTGCTTTTTGTATGGTGCAGGATACGAGTTGTATGTTTACTACATCGACACAGTATGTGGTGATATATTGCTGGGTTGGAGATCTGTTTCCCGCTCTAATTTTCAAGACCCTGTCCTCAGTGAGAGAGCAGTGTAATTGAGTAAGAGTCTTTCCATATTTGACGATCTGTAGGTCACTTTACAGGGTTTAATTGTCAGTGCAATATGGCGATCTGTACAAAATACAATAATAATGCTCTATTCATTCACAAGACATCCTTTGTGCTGGGACATATGAGAGTCTACAAACTGATTTGTTCAAGATGGAGGCAAGGTATGTATGGAAAGTTCTGAGAAAGCAAGTGTTCAAAGACAAGTTGAAGCAGATCATCCATCTCTTGCGGGATGCCGTCACTCATTCACTACTGTGGCCCTAGGACAACTTCAGACCTGTAGCTGTAGGATAGCGAAAATTCTGGCCATATTTTTCTCTTCTGTAAGACAGTGCTTCGATTTCTGTTTGTGTAATAGTTCTGATTTCCCCCCAACCTGTGCTTAGAGAGTGCTCTCTTTCCAAACAACAAGAATGCTTTTATGATTAACGGTGTTTTCGCGAGCGTGAAAAGGATTTTAGCGATGAGAAAATTTAGCGTTTCTGCAACGTATATTGATAGCAGGACAAACATTTCGCATGATGCGTCAGGCACACTGGGTATGCATTCACGGCTAGATGCAGCTCCCATGTTCAGTTAGGATCGTTAGGAACAATGCTCCCTGTGTTATTCTGTGGCGTCAGTATCCATAGGTATTGCATCAGCAACGGTAAACACACATGCTGCCCAGAGGCGTCTCGCATATGGGACTGGCGTGAGCCCACCTTGGAGTTATGTGATCTCAGTATAACGCTCGAAGAACTCTAACTGTATACCCCAAAAATAGAGCCAACTTTCATCCGCTTACTGTAGGCAGCAGAAGCATGAGAGCGATGGCTCGCGCTGGCTTGCGTCCGGCTGTGGCGTCGACGCGCGCGCGCCCTTGGAGCGTCTGCAATCTGCAAATAGATCTTTGCTCCCATCCGGTCGCGTCAGCACTGGTGCCTAGGTGATCACATATTTCTGGGAGAGTGTGCTGTAGTCTCCTGTGCGGTCTAGTGGACAGGGGGTGGTGGGCGGTGCCCATGCTGTGCACGTTGTTTGCGTGTCTGTTGCATTATTTTGCGAGCAGGTCTGTAGACTGTGCTATGCGTTATTTGGACAGTTTACATATTGATTTCGTGTTTGCACATCAGTGCATTATTTAGGAGGAGTTTGCATATCTGTACTGAAATTATTTCGGTAATTTAGGGGTTGTTTGTGTGTCTGCAGAGCATTATTTAGGAATAGTTTACAGGTCTGTGCACTGTGTGGCACAACCCCAAGCATGTGAGAGCATGTGTTTTGTATCAGTGTCATAAATATACTGTCTACAACCCATCCCTAAATAAATTGTTCAAAAATAAATAAAGTACTCTCCTTCCTCTCCCCATCAGCCCAGCATAGGCTGAGTCATTTTCCCCTCCAGGCAGCCATTTTGGGTTATGTCATGCAACGGACAACAGTGCCCTCTGGTGACAGTACTGTGTACTAGGTCCACACCTCATGGCAACCCTACTATTTCGCGCCATTTTTCCCTACCGTCTTGGGTTATGTCATGGAATGAACGACAGCACTCTCTCGTGGCAGAACTGTGTACTAGGTCCAGACCTCAGGGTGCATACACTGCTTCCCGCCAAAATCCACCATCTTGGATAACGGTAGTTGCATCATCAGCTGACATCACGGCCGCGATCTTGGATTACGTCACGGAATGGATGACAACGCCCTCTGGTGGTGGTACTGTGTACTAGGTCAGTTGGACTCTGGACCTCATGGCGAACACACTGTTTCCCACCTTTCCCCCACCATCTTGGATTACGTCATGGAATGGATGACAGTGCCCTCTGGTGGCAGTACTGTGTATTACGTCAGTTGGACTCAGGACCCCATGGCGACTACATTTGATGGTGGTACTACCTCTAATTGTTAAAATAAATAGTGTATGCAAAATCTAACGTACAGCACATGTCGACTCCTCTTCCCGCCAGTCCCTAGGAAGAGGTGGCGGTTGGATGATATAGGTTAGTGGAGATAGCCCAACTGCCCATCCTTTCTCACAATTTTATAGGTTAGTATAGATAGCTCAAGTGACCATTCTTTACTACCAAAATTCAGATTTCCTTACAGTCCCTAGGAAGAGGTGGAAGTCTTATGACTTAGGTTAATGGAGGTCCTGATGGAATTTGAACTTCCCACCATTTTCTGGCAGAGGGGGGAAGGGAGAGGGGATTAGGTTAGTGGAGGTAGCCCAATTGACCTACCTTCCTGCCAAAATCCGCCATCTTGGATGACGTCATGGCCACTATCTTGGATGATGTCATGCACTGTTGCCAAGTCTACAGACCGCCATCTTGGATTATGTCATCACTGCCATGTTGGATACATATGGCAACAATGGAGAGTGGGGCCACAACCCTGTAGCTCTACTACTAGGGTATACTGAACTATTATGAGAATAAGAATTGGCTGGAGAACAAGGGGCTCAATAGATTGATGATAATGACTGGAGGTCCTAATGAATCAACTATTACTCTCTTGACTATATTGCAGTATAGCGATTAGTAGTGAGAACTCAAATGGGATCACATGGAGAAACAGGCAAGGTGGACTTGCAGCAAAGTCAGTGCACATGCTGTTGAGGACTTCAGTATAAATTGATAGGTCCTACAATGCTGAAGCCGCAAAATACTGTACCAGGCCTGAAAGCTGCACCACGTCGTCGGTACGCAGCGTTCTGATGATGTAGGCGCCGACTTCTGCTGTGCAACAACTCTGTTTCAACCACTGGCCTTGAAGGCTGTCTCAGAATTCAAAGTTCTGCCGAAAAAGTGCGACTAAGTCGCAAGAGCGTCCAACTTCGATGAAGATCAGAGCCTGAATCCCTGCGCCCGTGCAATGCAAGAGCAAAGCCAACATTGCTCAACTCCCTATTATCCTCGAAATCTGCAAATCAGCATTCAGTGCTGATTCCAAACTCCCCCACACTGTCTCAGAACGTCATTCGCACCAATAGCGACCATTCAATTTCGAGCAGGGCTTTATGATGTCAACTAGCCTCAGTTTAAGTTGACCAATCATGCCTGTGCTATGCAGCTGAGAGCACTGATCTCGCCGATTGACTGGCTACGAAAACATGCCTAGACTACCGGCCATCCGGCGCCAGACAGTCACGCCGAGCAGGGCACGGTCCACAAGTATTCTCAGAATCATGAGGACAATGCAGTCAGTCGGTGCCAGCAGTCTTCGTTCCGGACGCGCCGGAACGGTAAACACATAAACACAAACTGTGGCGTCACTCAGATGTCTTGCAGGTCGTTTCGCTCTGCATACAATAGGTGAAACTCGAACAACGTCAGTCGTTCCGCCAATACTTAAGCCCTTTGAAGTATGACCCTCTCAGCATTCGCAGAAGTGCAGTCCCCAACCGGAAACTCAGTTTGCCGCATCCTCCGGCACTCGCCTCGCACAGTGAAAAGTATTTTGAGCTCTCAGTATAAAACTCTCATTACAATAACCTTATTTGGCCTGTTACCAATGTGCAGTGACATAAAACATTAATAAAATTGATGAAAATGAGAGGCGACATGCAAAGGAGGGCTTGGAACCTCTCAAACGTGTTTCGACATCTTAAATGGACGATGTGTCTTTGGTACTGGATGAAATCATCCTTTTTTCAAAGACATTTGGAGAACATCTAATCTACTGACAACAGCACTGAAATGTGTTCAGACTGTAGGCTTCCTGTGAAATCCTAATAAGTGCCTCCTTGCTGACAAAGAAATAAAAATCTTGTGGCATCTTTTAAGAGACGATGGACTCCGTCTCAATCCAGAGAAAATAAGAGCAGTCACAGATTTTCTCACTCGTCGGCACGTTTTTGATGCGAAAGGTTTTCTCAGCACATGGTCGCACTACTGTCGATTCATAAAGGATTTCTGTACCAAGGCACGACACTTGCACGAACTACTGCTGGGAAAGAGTGCTGTCTAGTCGTTTGGGTCATCAGTCGCACTTATTTGGCAGACTGTTCTCTATTATGATGGACCACCATTCACTTTGCTCGCTGAGTAGCTGGAAGAATCCATGAAGTCAACTGCTAAGATGGCTGCTGAGGTCTCAGGATTACAGTTTCACATTGATGTAAAAAAGCCGACACAAACCTAAGGATGCCGACGGTCTTTCGACGAAGCCTGTTTTGGAACTCAGCAATGTGGATGAAACGTCAATTATCGCTACATCAAATGTCACCGCTACAGAACAGAGGGAGGATACAGTGCTGCTGAAAATCGTAGAAGCCTTGATGGAGGAGACACCGACCAGAGAAGAAGTCCAGTTAATTAACGAAGTATAGTATAAAAGGACTATGATCCACTGGTACGAAAATGGTTGCTTGCCATCCCAGATCATCTATAGCAGCTATCGTGAAGTATTCCCACGATGATCCAACGTCTGACCACCATGACCAGCCTAGACAAAATCAGATACAGGTACCACTGGGCAGAGCTGTACCAGTCTGTTAGACACTATGTGAGGCACTGGAAGGAATACTAATAACCTTATAGATCGGACAACAACAGCTAAAAAATTTGTACGTAATGTGAAGGACAACCAGACAATTTAAAATCAGAGATGGTAAAACAGTCTTTATAAACTGAGTGCCTCTCCAAATTTTTCAATAGCTGCTTATTGAGTTTTCACTGTATGACGAATGGTTTCATACCCAGGAGGTATACTTTCAGGTCGTATAAAACTAATACTTCATGTGTCACGACTTCCAAGGTGCAAGTGCGCATAAAACCATGTCACTCCTGGGTAAACCTTGAACCGGCAGATGGGCATCCGATGCAAACTATGACTGATCAGTAATACATTTCCTGAACACTGTCATAACACGAGCCTGGACAGCATATGACAATGATAGGACAGAACTATCGTCAAAACACGCGGGGGAAATAAAGAATTAAAAGACACACAATCCTTGGGAATCGTCAACATACTACTATGTATTGCCAGGCGTCAAATAGAACTACACGTTACATCGAAAGTTTTACCAAGGAGTGAGATGTTTTTAAGCACCTTTGCACCCTGGGAGTTGTGGCACAGGAAGTATTAGTTCAAAAAGTTCAAATGTATGTAAATTCCTAAGGGACCAAATTGCTGCGGTCATCGGTCCCTAGCCTTACACACCGCTTAAACTAACTTATGCTAATGACAATACACACCAATGCCTGAGGGAGGACTCGAACCTCCGGAGGGAGGGTCCGCGCAAACCGTGACATGGCGCCTCAAACCGCATAGTGAAGTATTAGTCTTACATGACCTGAAGACATACCTCCAGGGTATGAAACCGGTCGTAATGCAGTGAAAACACAATGAACAGCTATTGCGGATTTAGACATTCACTCAGTTTAATACAGACTATTTATCATCTCTGGTATTAAATTGTTCAGTTGTCTTTCATATTATGTACTTCAAGGAATGCCGAAGAGGGAAGCTCATACCACAGTTACCCCTGGGGCGTCTGGTACCAATTACATCTGCAGCAGCTCCATTCTGTCGAATAGAAATCGACCTCTTGGAGAGGTTCCCACAGTTGACAAACAGTAATCGATGGATAATAGTCTGCAGAGACTATCTAATCTCCACACGATAACTCTTCACTCTGATCTACCTTATGATCCTTCCTCAAGGATCGGTGCTGGGGCCACTGCTGTTTCTTATTTATATAAATGATATGCCTTCTAGTATTACAGGTGATTCAAAAATATTTCTGTTTACTGATGACACCAGCTTGGTAGTGAAGGATCTTGTGTGTAATATTGAAACATTATCAAATAATGTAGTTCATGAAATAAGTTCGTGGCTTGTGGAAAATAATTTGATGCTAAATCACAGTAAGACTCAGTTTTTACAGTTTCTAACTCACAATTCAACAAGAACTGATATTTTAATCAGACAGAATGGGCATGTTATAAGCGAGATGGAACAGTTCAAGTTCCTAGGCGTACGGATAGATAGTAAGCTGTTGTGGAAAGCCCATGTTCAAGAGCTTGTTCAGAAACTAAATGCCGCTTTATTTACCATTAGAACAGTATCTGAAATAAGTGACATTTCAACACGGAAAGTAGTCTACTTCGCATATTTTCATACGCTTATGTCATATGGTATTATTTTTTGGGGTAATTCTTCTGATTCAAAAAGGGTATTTTTGGCTCCAAAACGGGCTGTTAGAGCTATGTGTGGTGTAAGTTCGAAAACCTCTTGTCGACCCCTATTCAATAGTCTGGGAATTTTGACATTGCCCTCACAGTATATATCTTCTTTAATGTCGTTTGTTGTTAGCAATATTAGCTTATTCCCAAGAGTTAGCAGCTTTCACTCAGTTAATACTAGGCAGAAATCAAATCTGCATGTGGAATGCACTTCCTTGACTCTTGTGCAGAAAGGAGTGCAGTATTCTGCTGCATCCATTTTCAATAAGCTACCACAAGAACTCAAAAATCTTAGCAGTAGCCCAAACGCTTTTAAGTCTAAACTGAAGAGTTTCCTCATGGCTCACTCCTTCTATTCTGTCGAGGAGCTCCTGGAAGAGCTAAAAAATTAAGCAAATTCCAGTGTTACATTCTTGATTTTCTTTATTTAAACTAACGACGTGTCGCCTGAATATGTTTCTTATATTTCATTTTATCTGTTTCTACAACCTACAACTGAATATGTTTCTTATATTTCATTTTATCTGTTTCTAAAATCGTGTTGTAATTTCATGTATTGACTCGTTCCATGACCATGGAGACTTCTCCTTAATGTGGTCCCACGGAACAATAAATAAATAAATAAATAAATAAAAAGAGCTTCCTGCAGTTGACAAACTGGAATCGATGGATAATACTCTGCAGTGACTACCTCATCTGCACATGACCACTCTCCACTCTGTTCAGTAACACATACAGTACACACTCATACAAAGTACGTACACTTTGCACACACACACATATATACATCATATGTCCACGTTATGCACACACAACATTTTAATTTCTGATTGGTTCAACGGTCTCAATGAAGGATGATGTCCTAGAAATAAATTAACATGGTTCCAATTCCACAATCTCGTAGAATGTTTTTGAGAGGTTTCCCTTGCTTGTAAGGCAAATGCTGGAATTGGTAGGTGCTTCCCATTCATTACTAGTTGGGAATCCCAATCTGCCCCACTATCATCGTATGTGGTATTTGGATGAATAGGAACTGTGATTCTTTAATAGGCCAGATATAGAACAGCCCACTCCACTGCGTGGGGTGGGGAATGAAATTTTTTTTTTTAAAAAAGACCCTCGTCCACTAGACTGTCACTAAAGCTGTGTCGACTAAGGAAGCTTCAGTAATTGCCAAGTTCCTTGTAGAAGACAACATTTTAAAGCACGGAGTACCCTGTGGTATGATCTCTGACTGTGGAAAATTTACCAGGCGAGATTAGTAAAAAAAAAAAAACTCCATCTTCAGGACACGAGTGGCCTACCGGGACCATCCGACCGCCGTGTCATCCTCAGGGCAGGATGTGGATAGGGGTCAGCACACCACTCTCCCGGTCGTAAGATGATATTCTTGACCAAAGCCGCTACTATTCGGTCTAGTAGCTCCTCAATTGGCATCACGAGGCTGAGTGCACCCCGAAAAATGGCAACAGCGCATGGCGGCTGGATGGTCACCCATCCAAGCGCCGGCCACGCCCAACAGCGCTTAACTTCGGTGATCTCACGGGTAATGGTGTATCCACTGTGGCAAGACCGTTGCCAGGTGAGATTGGTAGTAGAGATAATTTCACATAGTAACTTCAGCATTGCAAGACAACTGTCTACCACCCACTGACGAATGACCTCACAGAACGCTCTAATAAGACGTTGACAGATTTGCTCTTTGTGAACATTAATGTCGAACAGTGAGACTGGGATACAATACCGCCCATCGTGACGTTCACAACAACAGAGCGAAACAAGAAACTACAGCGTTCGCAGCATTCTTTTGCTCCGCAGTCTCAGGGCAGAAGAGAAACTGCATTAGGACTGTTGACATTTTAAAAAATATCGGGAATCCGATATACCTATATTTTTTTTAAAAATTCATGTCGTCCATTGATATATCGAGAAGTAGTAGATATATTGACCGAAGAACTATCGATGTAGATGCGTATAAATATTTCGACTACATATTGTAAATATCTTGTCGGTTTTAGAGACGTTTATTACAGTATTGATTTATTATTAGAGATTCTGTACGTCAACAATCTAGCAGCTTGCCTATCCCCTGAGAGCAATAATTGAAAGAAAAACTACGCACGTTCACGCTTGGCGACAACCACTTTGCTAACAATGGTGACAGCATGTAAGTGACACAATAAAAGGTGTAAGATGAATCTGTCGCTCTATTTCGTCACGTATCGGATTTGTCCGGAACGCTTCATGTCGACTTTCCCTCTTTTTCATTTCTGCCAATGCCAGCGATGTAGCAGTTGTAGTGTCAAAATTGTGTGGTGAAGGTAAACTTTGCAATTTCTGTTGGTAACGCCGAGCGCCGATTACGTCAGTATTTCCCCTCACACACCTCCGCCCACCGCAAAGGCCAGTCTTGTCATTTAGATTTTTGTCCATCGTTTTCAGCAACTGTTTTTGAAGAATGCCGATGTAAAGCGGTAGCACACTGGTTGCGTTATAATTTTTTTTAACCCAACTGTTGTGTTCTTCACAGCGGAAATCTCGTTATTCCATCCACAGCCCCCTCCCAGCGCAATAAGACTTCTTCTTTAGTGCCACCTATACTTGCTTCAAATAATCAAAGAGGAAAACAGGGCATGATGAAAGCTCAAAAAGTAGTACAACTCCTTCACCAGTGAAAGTAAAATTATGGTTTACTGACATTGATGGTGGTCCGGTTTGAACTAATGACCCGCAGCACACTAATCGGCGAAGCGAATCCCTACACCTGACTACATTCACCAGAGCTCGCGGCATTGCTCCCGCTTAATAACTAAAGCGAAAATAATATCGCCGATGTATATCGATACATTTGGGAAACATATCGATAGTTTATCTACAGACCTACAATGGATACACTGGTCCCGCTTTAACTGGACGATACTCACAAGGGAACCTCCCCATCGAACCCCCCCTCAGATTTAGTTATAAGTTGGCACAGTGGATAGGCCTTGAAAAACTGAACACAGATAAATCGAGAAAACAGGAAGAAGTTGTGTGGAATTATGAAAAAAATAAGCAAAATATACAAACTGAGTAGTCTATGTGCAAGATAGGCAACATCAAGGAGAATGTGAGCTCAGGAGCGCCGTGGTCCCGTGGTCAGCGTGAGTGGCTTCGGAACGAGAGGTTCTTAGTTTAAGTCTTCCTTCGAGCGAAGAGTTTTATTTTTTATTTTCAGACAATTATTATCTGTCCGTCAGTCCGTCCGATGCGAGGTAACTGCGCCGTAGTATGGGGACACTACACCTAAACAAACATCGAAACACACGATTTGCTTGGACATACGCAGGATTTGACGGTCTACACACGGAAAAATTTGAAAACGTTAAAAACATATGTTCTGACAGAGCACAGGGAAAACTGTGCGACTGTGAAACTGTTCATTTGTTGCAGTTTATGTGACAAACTCTTATGTTTTCATCACTTTTTTGGGAGTGATTATCACACCCACAAGAAAACCTAAATCGGGCAAGGTAGAAGAATCTTTTTACCCATTCGCCAAGTGTACAAGTTAGGTGGGTCGACAACAGTCATGTGACTCACATGCCGTCACCAGTGTCGTATAGAATACATCAGACGTGTTTTCCTGTGGAGGAATCGGTTGACCTATGACCTTGCGATCAAATGTTTTCGGTTCCCATTGGAGAGGCACGTCCTTTCGTCTACTAATCGCACGGTTTTGCGGTGCGGTCGCAAAACACAGTGAACAGAGACGTCAATGAACGAACGGACAGATCATAACTTTGCGAAAATGAAGAAAGTAAACTTTTCACTCGAGGGAAGACTTGAACAAAGGATCTCTCCTTCCACAGCTGCTCACGCTAACCACGGGACCACGGCGCTCCTGAGCTCACGCCAAACTTGATGTTGCCTATCTTGCGCATGGACTACTCAGTTTGTATATTTTGCTTATTTTTTTTCATAGTTCCACACAACTTCTTCCTGTTTTTTCGATTGATCTGTGTTCAGTTTTTCAAGGCCTATCCACTGTGCCAACTTATAACTAAATCTGAGGGGGGTGCGATGGGGAGGTTCCCTTGTCAGCACGATTACGATATACACTTCATCACCAGGGCCGAAGAAGCAAGGCAGCTGGCTGGCTCCGGACACTGGACCCCCAGAGACCGGGAGCACTATATCGCAAAGCACTGGCCAGTGAGATACATCCCATGAGACTCTCAATGAATTTTTACGCCTGTTTGGAAAGTGAGACTGCCGGAAGATTTACTAAAGAGCTACTTCGAGCTGTACCATATCCTTCGCCGCTTGTCGGAGCTCACATATGACGTCGAGGATGACGACCCTTTATCAGGAATATAAATTCGCAGAGATGTCTTCCATGTCCTCCGTATGAAGTCCTGCTACAGCTCACAGGGGAAGAGTAGTGACAAGGGGGCAAGGAAACAGAGGGCCCACCTGATGATAGTGAAACTTCGACAAGCCAGACTACCTTCAACATAGTGAAGAGAAGGTAACAACAGAACATGTGTAACCGCCAGGCCTTCATATTTAGGACAACTGATAAGATCTACAGGGTGGCGCACGAAATGTGTTACCAATTGTTTCTTTCACTATTTATGACGCACATTAGATATCCCGCTGGGAGCTCTACAGCAGTACCAGCAGAGCTTGGAAAAACAAATGAGTTACGAAATGACGTGTAATTCACGATACTGCCGCTAGGAGACTAGTAAGCAGCAATGGCTGACAATGGAAGACTGGCGACACAGCAACGATCGGTAATTGTGTTACTTTTTCATGAAACGAAAAGCCTTGTTGTGACTCAGAGGCGTTTTTGACAACAGTTTAACACACGATGAGTCCCTTGCAAGAAGACCATCCACAGGTTGTACGATAAACTTGTACAGGAAGGAACAGTATTGGAAGCGAAGCGACCTCAGCCTAAGCCTGTTTGTTCGCCGGAGAATATTGAAGCGGTACGAGTTGCTGTACAGAGAAGTCCCGGGAAATCGTGTAGAAAGGCAGCAGTGCAACCGGGAATATCCAGACGCTCCGTTCAACGCACTCTTAAAAGTGACCTCCATATGTACCCATACAAGATGACCTGTGCACAGAAGCTCACTGAACAACACAAGCAGCAGAGACTACTGTTTGCTCAGTGGGCGGAGGATAGGGAACAAACTCTCAACAACGTTTGGTTTTCAGACAAGGCGCATTTTCATTTAGACGGTGCGGCTAATAAACAAAATGTACGCTTTTGGGCCACTGAAAACCCACAAGTGCTTCATGAACGACGGCATTATGCTCCGAGGATTACAGCTTGGGCAGCAGTTTCCAGTCACGGACTTATTGGACCCTTTTTCTTTGAAGAAACTGTGAACAGCGAGCATTATTTGAGCATGCGTCGCAAATAGCTTCATTCCACAGCTTCTTGCTACTGCCTTGCCCTTCAACACGCAGTGGTTCATGCAAGATGGAGCAAGGCCACATACTGCAAACACTGTGTTGGAGTTTTTACACGAGCGTTTCGACATGCGGGTCATTTCACTCAGGTTTCCATGTCGCTTGAATGACGGGCAAAATTGGCTCCCCAATAGTCCAGACCTCAATGCATGTGACTTTTTTCTTTGGGGGTACCTAAAGGAAAAAATTTTCCCGAAATGTCCACGTGATTTAATGGAGCTCAGAAGACTTATTCTTCAAGCTTGCAGTGAAATTACGGAAGACATGTGCCGTATGGTAATCACTAACTTCAGTGTTCGTTTGAAGTAAGTTAGGAAATGAGATGGTGGACATATTGAGCATGTGCTGAGTTAGAACAAATCTCCATGGACGGCTCTTCATTGTAGTATATGTTCCTTTCAGATTGTATTGACAATAAAGTTTATCTTCAAAAACAAAATGGGAACACATTTCGTGCGCCACCCTGTAGATGTAGGGTGCCATACTCGTCTGGAATGAGAACTTCTATCGCTTTTTGAGAGGGAGCAATGCCGCTAGCGCTGGTGCATGTAGTTACGAGTAGGAATTAGTATCGCCGATTAGTGTGCTGTGGATTATTAGCTCAAACCTGACCACCATCAATTGTTTGTTTTTTAGTATTTACCATTTCCGGAAGGTTCTGGAAATATATTTGTAATCTTTGTGTATTTTAGAATATCCGATGTTTGTATAAAATAGCAGCATTCTGGATTATTCAATGTTTGTACAAATAGCTCTCAGTCCAACAGCTCAGTTTTGTTCTGGCTATACATTGTGTTCATAATGAACGTGCTTTCAGTGGTAAGTGTTGTATTTCACTGAGGATATCGCTTTCGGACTTGCAGTTGAGTGTGGTTAGGACGCGAAAGTATTTAGGAGAGGGATTTCCAGCTCTGGAACTTACCTGTTAACCAAGGGAAGCCTTCCAAAAATTATGGCCAGAAGTAAGGAACTACGAATAATTTTCATTTGTTTCTGTTAATATTGTCCACAATCCCAGAAAAAAATTAAAATTGTGCATGTGTTTGTCATGGTGCGCACTTACTCTCGCATGTGTGTATGCGTGTGTATCCTGATGAAGGAGCATGTGTACTTTATCTCCAACCCCTTTCCACCAGCCATACGAAGACTGTAGCAAGGCCACCGTTTCTCCATTTTTCGTACTGGGGAACTTGTCCTGCGCATAGTCTATCCACTGGCACTCTGCCAGCAACACACCCAATTCTGGTGATAAAACAACCCGAATATGTAGTCAATGAATCCAGTTTTTTAGCAGATCGAAAATGGTATCTTATCGTAGGTGTGAAAATGGTTGGCTGATCAGCAACGACGAGAGAAAGTATAGCCGGCGATCAAAAAGTTTCCGTTCGAAGGCTGTACAGTCAATCAGACAAACTGGCCTCGAACGTTGAGGCAATCATCTGAGCGACGCATCAGGTTGAAGATTTTATGTTATGTTAAACAGGGACCTAGAAACGACGAAGAGGCTCCGTCCCCGCCGCAGCCGCAGTGGTCCACAACCCCACGACAACTACCGCAGTCCACTTCACCCCTCCGCCTCCCCACACCGAACGCGGGGTTATTGTGCGATTCGGCCCCCGGTGGACGCCCCCCGGGAACGTCTCACACCAGACGAGTGTAGCCCCTATGTTCGCGTGGTAGAGTAATGGTGGTGTACGGGTACGTGGAGAATTTGTTTGCGCAGCAATTGCCGACATAGTGTAGCTGAGGCGGAATAAGGGGAACCAGCCCGCATTCGCCGAGGCAGATGGAAAATCGCCTAAAAACCATCCACAGACTGGCCGGCTCACCGAACTTGACACAAATCCGCCGGGCGGATTCGTGCCAGGGACCAGGTGCTCCTTCCCGCTCCGGAAAGCCGTGCGTTAGGCCACACGGCCAACCGGGCGGGCTCAAGTTGAAGATACTTGTTTGGTAAAAAAACAATGTCCTGCTGCCTGAAGAAGTCGGTAACTGCTTGCTGCACATTCTCTTCCGAGAGGAATCGTCCATGCTTCAAGGCCTATTTTGAAAGACCAAAGGCGTGTTAATCGTCTGTGGATAGAGCAAGATTGTATATAGGGTGCTCGAATGTCTCCAACTTGAGGTAGCGTAACTTCTGTGTTAGGGGGACATACGTCATCATGAAGCAACATAACCTCTTGTCGCAATTTTCCTGGATACCAACTCAAGTGGGAGCCACTCGATCATCCGCCCTATAGCCCTGATCTCTCCCCCATACTATCATCAGGCATTCAGTCCCTAAAAAGGGCCTCGAAGGCTCGACAGATCACGTTGGACGAGGATGCACGGCAGGCAGTTACGAACTTCTCCACGCATCAGGACATGCTGTTTTACCAAACAGTTATCTTCAGCCGGCCGAAGTGGCCGCGCGGTTCTAGGCGCTACAGTCTGGAGCCGAGGGGCCGCTACGGTCGCAGGTTCGAGTCTTGCCTCGGGCATGGATGTGTGGGATGTCCTTAGGTTAGTTAGGTTTAATTAGTTCTAAGTTCTAGGCGACTGATGACCTCAGAAGTTAAGTCACATAGTGCTCAGAGCCATTTGAACCATTTTTTAGTTATCTTCAACCCGTGACTTCAATGGGATAATTGCCTCAATGCCCAAGGTGATTTTGGCAACGGCCTTGCCTCCGTGGATACACCAGTTCCCGTCAGACCACCGAAAAGCGCTGTCGGGCGTGACTGGCACTTGGATGGGTGACCATCCGGGTCACCATGAGGTGCTGCCATTTTTCGGGGTGCACTCAGCCTCGTGATGCCAACTGAGGAGCTACTCGACCGAATAGTAGCGGCTCCGGTCAAAGAAAACCATCATAACGACCGGGAGAGCAGTGTGCTGACCACACGCCCCTCCTATCCGCATCCTCAGCTGAGGATGACACGGCGGTCGGATGGCCCAGATGGGCCACTTGTGGCCTGCAGACGGAGTGCTCAAGGTGATTTTACCCGCCTGGCATACGGATTCTGGACTGTACAGCCTGCGAACTGGAAATTTTTGATCGCCCCTTTTATGACTCTAACACACGTTAATTCACTTTAAATGCTATTTCATTTTCTTGTAATGTTCTGAAAGGTCTTGTACTTTGTACATTTATTTAGTCACGAGTTGGAAAAGACATAACAAATATGGCAACAAAAATTGGTTCTGACACATGTGCATTCCCATTACTTGCAGCTGGCGTATCTAATGACATGTGCTATAATATAGTGCACATTTTAATCAATTATCTACATAAATGGCGTTCAATGTGTATCACTTTTACAGTGACCAAGAATAACGCTGCAGTCCTATCTTTAGGAATTCCACATTCTGACAGCATACTGCTCAAGGAACAACTGCTGAATGCTTAGGTTCAGAGACATCTACACAGAGGAGACCAAATGACATGCGACATTGCTACTGAGCTGCGGTGTTCGGCTCTTGGACAGGTTCGCCTCGGTCCCTGGGCGGTGGGAGACCAGGCCTCAGCTCGGTGCCCTCCTCCATCGGCAGCAGCCGCGAGCAGAACGGAGAAATCGACCGCCGGCTTATCTCCTCCAGCCGCATCAACAGTGTTTTCGCTCGTCTGTGGTCCGCCTCCTCCCACGAGGTCCTCAGCAGCCCCAGCACCTGTGCGCATTGCAACTACTGAGACTCGAGGTTCCCTAATGACACTTTCTGCGACGGACAATCACTCATTTTTGTTGTTCAAGGGTGGGTCAATAAGCACAGGGTTACTACAAACATTCATTCGAAACTTCCTGGCAGATTAAAACTGTGTGCCCGACCGAGACTCGAACTCGGGACCTTTGCCTTTCGCGGGTTCGAGTCTCGGTCGGGCACACAGTTTTAATCTGCCAGGAAGTTTCATATCAGCGCACACTCCGCTGCAGAGTGAAAATCTCATTCTGGAAACATCCCCCAGGCTGCGGCTAAGCCATGTCTCCGCAATATCCTTTCTCTCAGGAGTGCTAGTTCTGCAAGGTTCGCAGGAGAGCTTCTGTAAAGTTTGGAAGGTAGGAGACGAGGTACTGGCAGAAGTAAAGCTGTGAGTACCGGGCGTGAGTCGTGCTTCGGTGGCTCAGTTGGTAGAGCACTTGCCCGCGAAAGGCAAAGGTCCCGAGTTCGAGTCTCGGTCGGGCACACAGTTTTAATCTGCCAGGAAGTTTCATATCAGCGCACACTCCGCTGCAGAGTGAAAATCTCATTCTGGGAACATCCCCCAGGCTGCGGCTAAGCCATGTCTCCGCAATATCCTTTCTTTCAGGAGTGCTAGTTCTGCAAGGTTCGCAGGAGAGCTTCTGTAAAGTTTGGAAGGTAGGAGACGAGGTACTGGCAGAAGTAAAGCTGTGAGAACCGGGCGTGAGTCGTGCTTCGGTGGCTCAGTTGGTAGAGCACTTGCCCGCGAAAGGCAAAGGTCCCGAGTCGAGTTCGAGTCTCGGTCGGGCACACAGTTTTAATCTGCCAGGAAGTTTCATATCAGCGCACACTCCGCTGCAGAGTGAAAATCTCATTCTGGAAACATTCATTCGTTTCGTAAGCTCTATATTTTCCAAAGCATAACGGGCAGTCAAATGAAAACCAAACACCGGTTGCAGCTGGACCGTGGAATGGTTACGCTCAAAAGTAGTCACCATACGCGTTAAGACATCTGTCCCACTGGGAGACGAGACAATCAATCCCGGTTTCGTACAACGCTGACAGATCCACTTCCGCACCGACTCTTGCACTTACTCGTCAAACTGAAACCGACGTCCACACACGTTATTATTCATGTCACCAAAGATACACTACTGGCCATTAAAATTGCTACACCAAGAAGAAATGCAGATGATAATCGGGTATTCACTGGACAAATGTATTATATTAGAACTGACATGTGATTACATTTTCACGCAGTTTGGGTCCATAGATCCTGAGAAATCAGTACCCAGAACAACCACCTCTGGCCGTAATAACGGCATTGATGCCCCTGGGCATTGAGTCAAACAGAGATTGGATGGTGTGTACAGGTACAGCTGCCCATGCAGCTTCAACACGATACCACAGTTCATCAAGAGTTGTGACTGGCGTATTGTGACGAGCCAGTTGCTCGGCCACCATTGACCTGACGTTTTCAATTGGTGAGTGATCTGGAGAATGTGCTGGCCAGGGCAGCAGTCGAACATTTTCTGTATCCAGAAAGGCCTGTACAGGACCTGCAACATGCGGTCTTGCATTCTCCTGCTGAAATGTAGGGTTTCGCAGGGATCGAATGAAGGGTAGCGCCACTGGTCGAAACACATCTGAAATGTAACGTCCACTGTTCAAAGTGCTGTCAATGCGAACAAGAGGTGACCGAGACGTGTAAGCAGTGGCACCCCATACCATCACGCCGGGTGATACGCCAGTATGGCAATGACGAATATACGCTTCCAATGTGCGTTCTCCGCGATGTCGCGAAACATGGATGCGACCATCATGATGCTGTAAACAGAACCTGGATTCATCCGAAAAAATGACGTTTTACCATTCGTGCACCCAGGTTCGTCGTTGAGTACACCATCGCAGGCGCTTCTGTCTGTGATGCAGCGTCGAGGGTAACCGCAGCCATGGTCTCCGAGCTGATAGTCCATGCTGCTGCAAACGTCGTCGAAGTGTTCGTTCACTCAGGGATCGAGACGTGGCTGCACGATCCTTTACAGCCATGCGGATAAGAGGGCTGTCATCTCGACTGCTAGTGATACGAGGCCGTTGGGATCCAGCACGGCGCTCCGTATTACCCTCCTGAACCCATCGATTCCATATTCTGCTAACAGTCATTGGATCTCGACCAACGCGAGCAGCAATGCCGCGATACGATAAACCGCAATCGCGATAGGCAACAATCCGACCTTTATCAAAGCCGGAAACGTGATGGTACGCATTTCTCCTCCTTACACGAGGCATCACAACAGCGTTTCACCAGGCAACGCCGGTCAACTGTTGTTTGTGTATGAGAAATCGGTTGGAAACTTTACTCATGTCAGTACTTTGCCAGTCTTGTGTGAACTCTCTGAAAAGCTACTCATTTGTATATCACAGCATCTTCTTCCTGTCGCTTAAATTTCGCGTCTGTAGCACATCATCTTCGTGGTGTAGCAATTTTAATGGCCAGTAGTGAATGAAAATCACATGGTGAAAGGCATGCCTCTACATGAAGGATGTTGCAGTGGTTCCCAACCAAATCTGTGAAACCGATTGGCACTAGGTGAATAATAATCTGGTACCTCCGTCCCGCCTCAGTTACACGTTAGAAAACGTCCGCACACTCTCACTTACGGATAACAATACACAGGGACAGCTGCGTGGACATATACCGTCCCAGGAGGAGAGAGAGAGGGGAAGGAGGGGGCGGGGGGTAAGGAAATGTCATCAGGAAGGGCATCTGGCGACCCCCTAACACTAACACGGCCAAATCGTGTAATAACCCTGCCGACACCATACGAGTAGGGACACAGACAAATCAAGAGAGAAGAATTTAATCTTTTGTGAGCTGAAAATAGACAGACCCTATTCCAATCGACCACCGTCCCATTCAACTTGTATTTTTCTCTTAAAATATATCTGCTATCGATAGAAATGACCAATTCTTCGATCCGTCGGAAACAGTTACGTTGCTGACGTGTTAATAAAATATCCTTACTTCCGATGTTCTTACGATTCCACCAAATTAGAAAGGGGTTTTCATAATTGTCCGCCCCGATAGACCTGGTGTTGAGTTGTCTTCATCATCATTTCATCTCCATCCGGCTCGATGGTCGCGCAATGTGGCGTCGAATGTAATAAGTCCTGCACCAAGGCGGCCTTACCTGCACCGCAAGGGGCCTCCCGGCCAATGACGCCAAACGCTCATTTCTATTTCATTTCCATAATTATTTTAACCTCTGTTTTTTAAAGAGATGCATAGTTTCATTACACAGCCATTAATGTCTCATACTACATTGTAACTTCATTTTTAGAAGTTACATGATAATTTAACGTTCATTGAATAACAGATTATCCTGCCTTTTTGTAATTTAAAAAATTTGAAGAATTGTGTTTGAAATAAAACTTTAATATTTGCACATCGGATCCTAACTGTCGAATGTAGAACCGATTGAAATGCACAGAACGAAAAGTTGTTGGCAAGTATGGCGGGCGACATTTTTTTTTTTTTACTTTGGTGTGCACTTATTCAGTGAAATGTTCAGCAAACGCACCGTCAATGAGAGCAGAAAGCTAAGTGATGTCCGTTTCGTTCATGTGGCAGAGCATAGCAGCTTTATTTACATTTTGTGTTTCGACTACAACTAAGTTTCGTGTTGCTGCTCATTGCGCACGCTTCTACACCATCCAACTTTCAGAAACCAGCAAAAGAGGAAAGCTTGTGATATGACAACATTGTACGGACCACCGGGATGGGTTTATTAACTCACGGCACCTTCTGCACTAGTATGTGTGTGGGCCAGTGTGTACATGGTAGTGATCGAACAGTACTGCAGCTTCACGGCGTGATAATGCGAGAGAAGCTGATAAAAAAATTTCAGCCTTTCCATACAAACAGATAATGTCAAAATTGTTCGTAGATATCCATGAGTATACAGAGGGTGATGAAAAACAATGTGAAAAGCATGTTGCAGGGTTGATTGTGCTGAGAAATAATTGTTAAGAAAAAAATTCGATATGTTGCGTCGTTCCCGAGATAATTAGCTTTCAAGTTAGCCAATCAGGCCATTACGCGGGAAAAATTCAAGCCGTGCGCCAGACAAAATAAGCGTCAGTTCTTTTCATAGCGCAGATGACGGGACTCGAGACTTCTCAACTAGGGTTCGATTCTTACTACCGTCACCTGTCCAATTTTTGTATCACTATTTTGTTCAGTTTCATAAAAACAAACGAAGAACACGTTTGGCGACACCGTCTGTAGCGGGCCGCTTGAGTTTGTGCGCATTGGCCTGTTGGCTAACTTCAATGACAGTTAACTCATAAACGGCGCAATCCATCGAATTTTTTTCTTTACAATTATTTCCCAGCACAACCTACCCTGCAGCATCCTTAAAAGTTCTTCAGAGTGGTTCTGACCACCCTGTATAATTAGCAAGCTCAACAAATAATGTACCATGAACTTATTACAACCACATTTTAATCCTTTTCTCCTTTACGCTTCCAGTTCTTGCGTTTAATAGTTAAGGCTTTAAACAAACTTCCTTTTTAATTGTATTGCATCAAAAAATTTCTTCAGTCTTTGGAAACCTACAAGAATTATTTTGTGATTTCTAAATCAGTCTTAGTGAAAAAAATTATCTTCTCAGTACCTTTCATACCCACGTTGGTGACACACAGACAAAAATAAAGTGATTCTATCTGAATAGCTATAAAAGTATACTATTGTTAGCACTGCAACAGAGACTGTGCGTTCTTTTTCAAGTTTACCGCTTCCTGCAGCTGTATACTTTTGGTTATTTTCCTAGCGCTGCTCATATATATATATTTGCAGCTGTATTTAGTGGTACAGACAGGAATAATAACTGTTTCCATACTAAATGCGCGCGAGCTCCGCGTTGGCCAATCAGATGAGCTGTTTACAGGTTATTATTGGCGCTATGTCTAAGTCATCACCATTTCACGATAACGAGGTTGTTGCTCGGGGACGCTCGCTTTTGTTTTCTTTATTGTGATTTAAGTTCCTCACAGAGTACAGCCTCTCGTTCGCGGGAGCACTAGGATTTGCGAGCTGACGGAGGCCTTTTACTGCCGAGAAAAATCCTCATACTCTATTTGATAGCAGGCTGAGGGAGCTGGGCCGCCCTGGAGGGCCTGGAACGAGGAAAATTTCCAGTCTGGGACTGAACACTGGTCCTGCTATGCCTGAGTCTAGCACTCTAACAGATTTGTTTTGAGAAACATGTTGGCGTATAATTTTTACGTTTGTTAAAACTTCTTACATGACTTTATATTACAATGAAATATAGTCAAAGCTAAAACTAAAACGCTATTATGGTATGATGATGACCAGGGTGGTGCTTGAAAATGTTCATGATAATGATGAAAGTGGAATGATGAGAGTGACTATGAGGTCTTGGGCATCTACAAGTGTCGACGAAAAGGCGTTGAGATGGAGAACAAGGGAGACAACAGGGATGATTTGAGGTGGAGCGTTGTGACAAGTACTGGTAAGAAGTATATGTCTTGGGACGGATTTCGTGGTTAGACAGTGGGATTTGGTTGAAGTTTCAGTAGACGAGTATGGACGATGTATGAAAGTGATTGGAAGATGGGATATAGATTAGTGGCGCAGCATAGTACCTGGATTGGTAGTAATATTTGCATGTCGCTCAGTGGCCATGGGCGTTTTTCCAGTCAGATTCCACTCCAGTAGTTACCTGGATTGCTCATCATTGTGCAGGATATCAATCCTATTTTTAAACATAATCTCCATTCGATGCGGCAGTCTTACTCCACCTTACTGGGGCGGGGGTCCTGTGTGCCTGCATGGTTTTACAGTTTTACTATACTGGTCAGCGTCACAGCCAACGTCTTGCAGCTTCAATAACATCCTCACCAGCCCCGGAGTTCATCCTTCATTGAGACGTGTAACACCTATTTTCGACTTATTTTGTATCTATATCGATATTTCTATCTCAATTTGTGGTGTTACTTATGCAGAGTGTTGTATCTATCGTGGAAATTCTTTGACTACATGTACATATTTCAGTTATGTGAAGCTTTGAATGATGTTGTTTAAACGGTGCTTGTGAATTTAAATAACTACTGGAATGATTGTTATATAATATACTGTAAATGACTTAGTCGATAGTTAGGCAACGTAGGGTTGAATGTAAAAAAATGTGGGGAACCCCACAGCTACGGAAGTAGTCTGACGGAGTGGGAAAGGTGTGGTTGGCGCGCAAGTGGCAACTCGTCCTTTGCGGCGGGTAAGGAGTCTGGGCTGAGCAGTGCTGTGATTAACATCTCGCTAGCAGCAGCGTCTCATTATGGCTCATATTCTTGGAGTTTTGAGGCCAGAAGAGCTTAAGAGTAGTATTTATGGGCCTCAGATGCTGTACTTGGTGATAAAATTGTCTCAGCATCATTTTTAGCCCTATAAAAATATAATTCCGACGCCAAGAAGATCAGTAATAGGGCAAGGCCAACAGTACTGCCATGACTGCATCGGGGCCAAGTTAACAGCCACTGAAGATTACGTCACCAGTTCCACCAGTCTTCCAGTCAATTGTTTGTATTTGGTACTCTGTAAATGGACCAGGAATTTGTGGAATTTAGTTGGTTGTAACATCGAGTATAGATTTAAGTGTCAGGAAGTCGTTTCTGAAAGTATTTGTATGGAGTGTAGCCATGTATGGAAGTGAAACATGGACGATAAGTAGTTTGGACAAGAAGAGAATAGAAGCTTTAGAAATGTGGTGCTACAGAAGGATGCTGAAGATTAGATGGGTAGATCACATAACTAATGAGGAAGTATTGAATAGGATTGGGGAGAAGAGAAGTTTGTGGCACAACTTGACTAGAAGAAGGGATCGGTTGGTAGGACATGTTCTGAGGCATCAAGGGAACACCAGTTTAGTATTGGAGGGCAGCGTGGAGGGTAAAAATCGTAGAGGGAGACCAAGAGATGAATACACTAAGCAGATTCCGAAGGATGTAGGTTGCAGTAGGTACTGGGAGATGATGAAGCTTGCACAGGATAGAGTAGCATGGAGCGCTGCATCAAACCAGTCTCAGGACTGAAGACCACAACAACAACAACAGTTGGTTGTAATAACAATCGTGGTGTTGCTAAAAACTCTATCTTACACTAGTAATTATCCCAAATCGCAAACCTGGACAGGAATACTGTCCTAGTGAATTTAATTCCGAATGCCCTAGTTTAGTATTGAAAGATTTACCTGGCAGCAGTAAAAATAATTGTCATTGCTTTTTAATGTGTGTTTAAAGTTCAGTTTTATAGTTTGAGAAATACACCACTTCCAGCGCAATTTTAAATCAATTTGTAGTTACTTTCTCAAACAATTTGCATTATTTGAAAAGCTGCCTGAAAATAATAAAGTTAATATGAAATGAAAAAGATTACTAATTGCTGCACTTATGCACTTTGATCAGAATTACGAAGTTTTATCATTTCATGAGTAAGTGTTTGAACTTGAATTTAATGTTGTGTTGGCATTTGCACAGCCAACTATTCTTTGAGTAGGCTAAAAGACTGCTTATCAAACCACATTTGTAATTTAAAGAGTTATAGTTTTTTTGCTTTACTTAATTAATAATTAATGATAAAGAATACTTACCATTTCTCATGCATACTTGTGTAGTTTTGTTAATGAGCATGGTTCTCCAAACCATGAGAGTTTAAGGGTCCTCATGCACTAGGCTAGTCCGTTAATGAAGCAATACAAAGGCTCCTTCAGAGCCAGTGCAGAGAGATTTGAATTCTGTTTAAATGCTTCTAACCGATTTCAAGAAAGTAATATTTATTGTATTACCTACTCTAATGCAAGTTGGTTAATGCACGGGCATAGAGACCCTGTACTGGGCAATGATGTTATAGATTATGACAGACCCCCCTGATTTAAATCAGAATCGTTTCAGCTTTACGCTGTTCAGTATTGCTAATAGCTTCGTATGCGTTGGTGACTGGTTCCATAAACTGTCGCATCTAGTTCATTTCAGGTACGTGTTGTTGAGAGAGATCTGTTACTGTTTGCTATCTCATTGGCCATTTGTTTGTCTGATTTTCAAGTCAGTAGTACATTTATCTGCAAGGTTAGGTTACTGTGTTGTAGTGTGAATGGGTATAAAGAAAGAGTTTAGTGTGTTTGTCAAGGAAGGCTAGGTTATCCTCAGCACTGCCTTCTGCTTTATTATGTTGGTCGACGAAAGAATGCCCAATTAGGCTGGCGACTGATATTAATATGTAATGCTACAATTTGCTTTTGTGCTGGGAGAATGTCTATTCCTGACTCGCGTCTTTACTGTTATTATGCTCTGCTGGAGTGTTTTGGAAACGAATTCCAGTTTGACTGTTCTGTTTCCAGTAGGTTATCTCACGGCCAACTTTCTTATAAAAGTTCCTCACAGAGGTTAACGTTGCCATCGATTGTTGTTTAAGATAAGCGGTGTTACCGTTACAAGCGAACAAACAGAAGTGGGTAAGTGCGAGTCCTGGGCTCTAGGGTAGATGAGGATGAACAGTCCAATGAAGTTTCGTCAGGGCCACTCGGATGTGCAGATTTGTGTGAGGTCATGTGTTGTCTTGGAGAAAGAGAAGTTCGTCTGCATTTTTATGCCGGCGAACACGCTGAAGTTCTTTCTTTAATTTACTGAGGGTATCACTTCAGAGTTGCACCATGAGGCAGGACATCAAACAACCCTCCAGAGTCCCAGAAGACTGTCGCAATGATTTTGGCTGCCGAGAGTGTGTCTTTGAACTTTTCCTTCTGAGGAATGATCGTGTGGCGTCACTCTATGTATTGCCATTTTGTTGAAGTGATGGACCCATATTTCATCGCCTGTGACGATGTTGGACACGACTTTACCACGATCGACCTTGTAACACACAACCAATTCCATACAGGTGGGGCATCGTTGCTCTTTACGGTCTTCTGTCAAGCGGCGAGGAACCAAGCGGGCACACACTTTTGAGCACCCCGACTGATGGACGAATATGTCAGCAGTGTCAATAGAGATGTCCACTTGAGGAGCGAGGTCTTTGATTGTGACCCGTTGATCACCTCGAATGAGAGTGTCCACACGTTTCAACATTGCAGGAACCACAGATTTGTGCGGCCGGCCGGCACACGGAAGATCGGACAGGCTTGAGCGACCTTGTTGCGATGACGAGAGACGCCTCGCTCGACGACTCACCACGCTTTTGTTCACTGATACTTCCCCATAGACATTCTGCAAGTGACTCTGAATGTTTGTGATACTGCAGTTTTCCGCCAAAAGGACCTCAGTGACATCTCTGCTGGGAGTGTGAGCCGTGCCGGCTCGTATCGATTGATCGATTGGGTCGGCATGGTGTGATCTTTGGGGCTCGGCCGTTTGACGTGGCTTTTGGCCTCGACGGGCGTTTGGCGCTAGAGAGGGACAGCCGGAGAGCCACGCGGCGCGTGAGAATAGAAGGCGAGCGTGGTTGAGCAGGCCGGGGCACGACGCAGAGGCTGTGGTGTGTTCGACACGTTTGCAAGACCGAACTTGGCTTTTAGTGTGGGAAATGGACTCGGCCACATTACCCGAATCGAGTCGTGCGGCCCTGATTTGGATCTGTAAAGGATATCATAAAATATTTGGTGAGAATGGCTTGTCGTGGTTTTGGTGCGCATATTATACTGATCCTTGCTTCCCAAGTATCGGTACCATGACCGGAAACTGTTGTCTTGCCAACCAAAAGGTCCCCTCTATTTAGTACTGTTTAAGTAAACACGTGTTATAGTGTTTCGTTTAAGGTCTATCTGGATTTTGTTATGTGATACAGTCCAAGGTAGCGAGGTATATTAATTGGTACTATTGCTGTTCGGAGTGACGGACGGCATAAGCCAGTATGGTGAAGCTGTAATATTTTTCCTGGTACAGTGAGCTGTGTGGAGGTTGTTACAGTTGGTTCAAAGCACAGGCTTAACATTGAATCTGTAGGTTCTGTGTTATCTAATTGCATTACTTGTTCACTCGTAAACAGTGAAATGGCAGCCTTACTTGACTATTTAAGTTTATCAGTATCCTGTTAAGGGGTAATTTAAATGTGCTCCCCAGTTTCAGTGACAATATGTTAACCTACTAGTGTAGTTTCAATTTCTAAGCTGACTTGGTATTATGCTACTCGCCCTCGTCCTTTAAGGTTACGTCAAGGGCATTAGTTATTGATTCACCCTTGACCATTTAATTTCAATGTTCGTGAAATAGGCTATCATTTTATACATCGTAGTTATTTTACGTTTGAGGAATTAATGTTTGGCGTTTTCTCCTCCCCCCTTTCTCTGAAATTGTATAGGAGCACAGGCTCTAAGACATTTTTCTCGGTATGTTATAGTGTACTGTGTGAGGCACCCTGTCCAGCTCGCCCACTTGCTGTGGGTTCTGGTCTAGCTGCCTCTGGCCTGGGCCCAGATGGCCCCCCTTCTGCTACTTGAATTAGCCCGTACCAAATACAAACAAGTGAGTGGAAGACTGGTGGTACTGGTGGCGTAATCTTCAGTGGCTGTTAACTTGGCCCCGATACAGACATGGCAGTACTGTTGGCCTCGTCCTATTACTGATCTTCGCGTCGGAATTATATTTTTATAGGGCTAAAATCATGCTATGACAATATTATCAGCAAATACAGCTTCCGAGGCCCATAAATACTACTCTTAAGCTCTTCTGGCCTCAAAACTCCAAGAATATGAGCCACAATGATACGCTGCTGCTAGCGAGATATTAACGACAACAGTGCTCAATCCAGACTCCTTGTCCGTCACAAAGGACGACTTCTGCACGCCAACCACACCTTTACCACTCCGTCAGGCTACTTCCGTATCTGCGGCGTTCCCCACATCTTTTACATTCAACCCTACGTTCCCTAACTATCGACTAAGTCATTTACAGTACAATATATAACAATCTTTCCAGTAGTTATTTAAATTCTCAAGCACCGTTTAAACAACATCACCTGTTTTGAAAACGTGTCACGAAGGGGCGTATCTGTTTGTATTTTATTTTGTGTTAAAAAATTTTGTGATATCCATTATTGGTTAAGGTTTGTCTCATAACTGTAATCTCCTTTTGGGAGCTTTACTGTGTACAGAATTTAATTAACTTGCGAGTCACTTAATGCTTGTTTAAAGATTAATGTTTGAATAGGGCAGTTGCCCGTGCTTGTAAGGATTTTTGCTAACTTACGTTATCACAAAAATTTTAAAGATAAAATTTTATTTTGCCAAAGAAAAGTTTAATAAAGTTTTGTTGTTATAAACTGTGGATGTTGCTTATGTGGTCCGGCCCTCCCGCTCAACAGCAATTGGCTGATTAGGGTGTATTGACCACCACAGAGTGCACCTCCGTTGCAGTCGCCATTTTGAAGACCACAAATAGGGCCGCCGCCCTCCTGAACCTTATGAAACTGTACCGGCCGAAGTGGCAATATTGCCCCATATCCCACAACAGTTTCGCATTTTTTCAACCGAAATTGGCCGAGAAAAAAAGTGTTGTGTTACTTACTGAACGTCACCCCCCTCCCCCGTACATTACTGTGTAAGTGACAGGGATAGGTTGCCTGTAGATCAGGGGTGTCCAACCATTTAGCTTACATGAGCCACAATGGAAGAAGAGGAGCATTTGAGGGCCGCACATAATGTACTTAACACCAACAATAACCGCTGAGAAAAACATACATTTCTTGGGCCATATTGATACTTGCTTTAGGCCGCATGCAGTCCACAGGCCGCAGGTTGGACACCCCTGCGCCGGCCAAAGTGGCCGAGCGGTTCTAGGCGCTACAGTCTGGAACCGCGCGACCGCTACGGTCGCAGGTTCGAATCCTGCCTCGGGCATGGATGTGTGTGATGTCCTTAGGTTAGTTAGGTTTAAGTAGTTCTAAGTTCCAGGGGACTGATGACCTCAGAAGTTAAGTCCCATAGTGCTCAGAGCCATTTGACACCCCTGCTGTAGATGGAGAGGTGGAAACGCCGCCCGCTTGCTGGCGCTACCTTTATGAGGACGCAGATGACGAGCGCCCCGAAGAAGGCGGCGGCGGTGAGGACGAGCACTCCACCGATCTGGGCGCCCATCCCGCGCAGCACTGGCAGGGCGCCATGCAGCTGGCGGCGGACGGCAGCGTCTGGCACCAGCAGCGGCACCAACACCGGGCCCAGCACCCCGCCCACCAGGTGCGCCGGTAGGCTGCACGTCTGCACAGCACACAGCGAGGCGGCTGACCAGCAGTGGTCGGACAAGACAACAGCATCTAGTGCAGAATGCAGGAAGTGGTGCTGAATTATTCAAGCAATGGAGTAAATTACTATAAGAGACCCTCAGGTGTCCACTTCTGTTCCTCAAATTACATCTGATCCAAAGTATGTCTCATACCTTTACGTACTGTGGTTTGCTTCGGTTTGGTTGTTTGGGGGAGGAGACCAGACAGCGAGGTCATCCGCCTGGATTAGGGACTGACGGGGAAGGATGTCGGCCGTACCCTTTCAAAGGAACCAGCGTACTGTGGAACAGTTAACTAGATGTCATGAGAGGTAGACCCACCAGGATAAAGGAAGACGGGGAGTATTGTGTTGTCAGCACAGAAGCAGTAACCAGAAACTGAGTTGCTCAGGAGAGTTCAGTAACTTTGAACGTGGGCTTGACATCCATCAGGAACATTTAATCCTTCTAAAGACGCCCAACTTGCCTGTTTGTGATGAGTCTGTTGAGTGGAAAAGCAATGTTACACCCACAGCTAAAGCAATTCCAGACAGACTTCATGTACTGAGGGACAAAGATCGCCGAGTAAAAACTCGAATGAAATCAGTGGAAGGAAAAACTCGTCAGTTCCAAAGTACTACGAGCAGTCCAGCTAGCACAACGACTCTGCATAGGGAGTTGGGATTCAATGGACTAGTAATTTCTAATAAGCCAGACACACTATGTGGTCAAAAGTATCCGGACACCCCAGTTTTTCATATTAAGTGCATTGTGCTGACACCCACTGCCACGTACTCCATATCAGTGACCTCAGTAGTCTTTAGACATCGTGGGAGAGCAGAATGGGGCGCTCTGCGGAGCTCACGGACTTGGAACGTGATCAGGTGATTGGGTGTCACTTGTGTCATACGTCTGTACGCAAGATTTCTTCACTCCTAATCATCCCTAGGTCCCCTGTTTCCGATGTGATACTGAAGTGGAAACGTGAAGGGACACGTACAGCACAAAAGTGTACAGGCTGACCTCGTCTGTTGACTGACAGTTGATGAGGGTCGCAATGTGTAATAGACAGACATCTATCCAGACCATCACACAGGAATTCCAAACTGCATCAGGATCCACTGCAAGTACTATTACACTTAGGCGGGAGGTGAGAAAACTTGGGTTTCTCGGTCGAGTGGCTGCTCATAAGCGACACATCAAGCCGGTAAATGTCAAAAGAGGCCTCGCTTCGTGTAAGGAGCGTAAACATTGAACGATTGGACTGTGGAAAAACGTTGTGTGGAGTGGCGAATCACGGTACACAATGCTGCGATCCGATGGAAGTGTGTGAATATGGCGAATCCTCGGTGAGCATCATCGGCTAACGTGTGTAGTGCCAAAAGTAAAATTCGGAAGAGGTGGTGTAATGATGTGGTCGTCTTTTTCATGGAGGGAGCTTGCACCCCTTGATTTTTTGTGTGGCAGTATCACAGCACAGGCCTACATTGATGTTTGAAGCACTTGCTTGTTTCCCACTGGTGAAGAGCAATTCAGGGATGGCGATTGCATCTTTCAACACAATCGAGAATCTGTTCATAATGCACGGCCTATGGCGGAGTGGTTACACGACAATAACTTCCCTGTAATGGACTGGCCTGCACAGAGTCCTGACCTGAATCCTATAGAAGACCTTTGGGATATTTTGGAACGCCGACTTCGTGCCATGCTTCACCGACCGACATCGATACCTCTCCTCAGTGCAGCATTCCGTGAAGAATGGGCTGCCATTCCCCAAGGAACCTTCCAGCACCTGACTGAACGTACGCCTGCGAGAGTGGAAGGTGTCATCAGGGCTAAAGGTGGTCCAACACCATACTGAATTCCAGTATTACCGATGGAGGGCGCCAAGAACTTGTAAGTCATTTTCAGCCAGGTGTCCGGATACTTCTGATTGCAAAGTGTATCTCTGTAGTCTTTGTTAAGCGACAGTTGAGATGGTCGAAAGGGCGACGTCACTGGGCGGTGGATGACTGGAGACGAGTGATTTGGAATGTTGAACTAATCTATATCTTGTGGCCATCCAATGGAAGGGTTTAGGTTTGGCGCATGTCTAGAGAATGTCGCCTACCATCACGTGTAGTGTCAGCTCTGAAGTATGGAGGATCTGGTGTTATGATATGGGGATGTTTTACTTGGTTGGGGTACTGACCCGTTATTGCACTTAAGGAAACATTAAATGCGGAAGGATATGTTAAAATTCTGCAGCATTGTGTACTCTGTGCAGCAGAGTAACAGTTTCAGGACGATTATTGTTTGTATCAGTATGGCAATGCACACCGTCATGTAGCAGCATGAGTAACCAATGGTTCGTGGACAGTAACATTCTTGAAATGGACTGGCCTGCACCGAGTCTCGACCTGAACCCAGTGGATCACTTTGCGACGAGTTAGAAAGTCGACTTAACTCCAGACCCTAGCGTCTAACATAACTACCTTCTCTGGTTACGACTTTTGAGGAAGGATGAATTGCCTTTCCTCCACGGACATTCAGACGCTTAACTGAAAGTATCTAAGGCAGAGTTTAAGCCGTCATAAAGGTGAAGAGTAGACACATGTCATACTAATGTCCACTAACAGGTGTCTGCATAGTTTCGATCAGATGGTGTGTATGGGATGACAGCACAGCTGTTCACCTTCGGTATTTCCCAAACCGATTAAGGTATAGTAATTCTGCTTTCATACAAATCAGCCATTATATGTCTTCACAAATCAGTTATGTCTCTCTCTGCAGCTGTACTAGCGACATGACCCAAATTTGCATGTGTACCATATAGTATATACTTTATTTGCGGCACACTGGACTCGCATTCGGGAGGACGACGGTTCAATCCCGTCTCCGGCCATCCTGATTTAGGTTTTCCGTGATTTCCCTAAATCGCTTCAGGCAAATGCCGGGATGGTTCCTTTGAAAGGGCACGGCCGATCTCCTTCCCCATCCTTCCCCAGCACGAGCTTGCGCTCCGTCTCTAATGACCTCGTTGTCGACGGGACGTTAAACACTAATATCCTCCTCCTCCTTTATTTGCGGGCCATTGTGTAGAGTTATGAATGAAATCCAAAGAACAACGTCAAGTAACTGAACATCGCCACTGTCATATATCTAAGCTATGCAAGCAGCAGACGCCAGGAGTGTTTTTTGGAGGTGTGAATCTTATGTGTCTCATATTGAATTGGAGTGACGTCTCATGGCAATGATAGGAGCACATTATGATGTAAGTAATATCTTTACAACCGCAATATGTTTATAACGTATTGTATGAGAATCGTGGGGCATGTATGTGTGAGTGATTCGGTATGTACCGAAGGCTGGCTAATACGTCACAAAGGGAAAAAAAAGAGTAAGAACATAAATGATCTACACGTTTAGCTCATGTTACAGGACTCCTCATGTGAAATTTAACACACACTGTGATGCATTGTTGAGACTCTTTGTCACAATTCTTTGTTGTGGACTCTTTATGACACACCGCTTTGCTGTGCCATTTAAAGAACTGTGACTACATCTAGGTTTGATCGAAGTAAAATAGAAAGCTGAAAGTTGAGTCACCTGCTGAGCTGCTGAAAGAATTTACTGTATGACAACAAAGCAAAGTTGGTTAAGTTGCTGAAGCAGTTTTTCGGAAAATGTCTAACTTGCAGAAAATAAAACAGATATTTTGGATTCGCTTTTTTATCGCTGTGCAACTGTTCTCCAACGATCGCAGGGAAGAAATTAGTTAAAATATATGATTTTTTTTTCAGATTGTAAGTCTCACATCACAGCCTGATGATAAGGTGGTTATATTTTCATTATTGGCCATCAAAGTTGAGTAATTCACAGCCTATTGTTTGAAAAATCTACAGTGAATTACGAATGCGAATTGCAACTTCTAATCCGAGGGAAGAAGAAATTAGCAATCTACAACTGCCATCCTATTGCAAAATTAGTTCCTCATCCACCTATAGAAGCATTGCGAAATCTTCTGTATTCCCCCGCAAATGATTTCTGAACAGTCCAAATAAAATGGACAAATTGTTATTTCTGAATCTCATTCGAGAACATTGTACCCAAATCTTTATGAGCTTTAAAGGCCCTAAATCTCTTTCTTGCCACTGAAGACTCATTTACCAGACTCAAATGTGAATGTGTCCAAACACAAAATATCTGAATACGCAGATGCACAGGTTCACTGAGCGCGCTGGGCCGAACACGTTCTGCCTATTGTCGGTATATGTAAGGAAGTCATGCTGGACAGAACTATGAATCCAAGAAGTTCTGCTGTTCACCGCTAGATGGCAATGGCATCGTTTTCACAGCATCGGTGGACTACTAATTCCCCCAGTTTGCTATGAAGTATTGATTTAGTGAAGTGTTCCAGTAAAAACTTTTGCTCTCTGGGATTAGTTTCGTTGAGTGTTCCAGTGGACTCTTGAATTTTTTTGCTTGGACAAGTAATAGTGTGAAGTTTTTGTGGTATCGGTATTAGATGTTGTTTTAGTAGTCTGAATAGCAGTAATATTCGCACAAAGTTGACACTCAGCTGTGGCACCGAGTGTCAATTTTGTTTGTGCGAAATTCGAGATCACTATTGTTAGTTCTTTAAGTCGTTCTACAGTAGTAACTAAAACCTGACGAAAATGTTTAGTTTTTTCAGTAATTGTCAACATTTTACATTGAGTGAGAAGTGTGGGCTTTATTGTAGGTTTGTGAGTAGTGGGTTACGGTGTGAGATGTGTTCAAAGTATCTTCATTGGTGGGAAAGCAGTGGGGAAGACAGTGGGCATCCTAGAATTTTTAGCAGAAATAAGGTAATAAGGGAGCAGGAACGTAATTTATGTGCACTTCAGGTGCAGTTACAAAACGTAGAGATGGAATTAGATGGGAGAGGAGAGAGAAGGGCGCTGGGAAATGGGAACTGGCCACTGATAAGAAGGCTGCTAGGAGGAGAAGATTTTCAGACAGTTATACTTTGCTTATTACCGATATATTTGACCAGTTGTCGGAGTTTATTGAGAGGAGCCTCTTGTAGCTGCAGGTGTAGGAAACATACAGCAGACCTTAGTAGTTTAGAGCCCTAAGACAGTTGCAGTTTCCAATTGAAGAAGGTTCTGCTATTGTGTAGTTTACATGGGAGACGTATAGACCAGCAGTTGCAGAAAGTGTTGGGGAGCAAGTGCCAGGTCACCAGCATTGTGAAGCCTAGTGCAGGGTTGGGTCGAGTGACTGTCAACTTAGGGGAATTATGCAGGAATTTTACGAAAGAGGTGATTTTGGGTGGAGCTGAGAATAGTCTTGGTAGGGATGGTGAGTATGGTGTAGGTGGCAATCTGGAAAAGATAGCTACTCTGGTGTTAGAGCTGCACCTTTTTTAGATTGAAGTCAGCTGATAGATATCTCTGTTTAAAAGAGGTCTTTCTAACAAAGGAACCACCTTCAAAGAAGGTCTCCTATCCAAGAAGTGAAAGAATTAGCACATTTCATCAAAACATAAGAAGTATTAGATAAAGTTAGTGAAATACTTATAGATGTTGACTCTATATTATAGGCATATCAGATTGCTTGGCACCCCTGTTGTTCAGATGTGCTTTAGAATACATAATGAGGGAATGGTACAAGACTAACCCAAAGAACATCCAAATTGGAAGACCCAACGACAACATAAGTTTAAATTGTCTAGGATTTGCTGATGACCTTGCTCCCTTGTCCAACAGTATTTACGAAACTAAACGACATGTTATATCACTACAGGAAATATCACAGAAAATTGGTCTTGGAATATCCTTTGAAACAACAGTCATCATGTTAACTGACCGCCGGCCGGAGTGGCCGAGTAGATTTAGGCGCTTCTGTCTGGAACCGCGCGACCGCTACGGTCGCAGGTTCGAATCCTGCCTCGAGCATGGATATATGTGATGTCCTTAGGTTAGTTAGGTTTAAGTAGTTCTAAGCTCTGGGGGACTGATGACCACAGATGTTAAGTCTCATAGTGCTCAGAGCCATTTGAACCATTTTTTTTTTGTTAACTGACCCACCACTCATAAACAAAATTGCCATAGGACTGTCCTTAAACTGACACACAATATTTTTTAGCGCAACGCAATCTGACTTTCAAAAATCCCTACAAAAGAATGGCCCTGACTAACATTAACCTATACGTTTCACAAATCACTTACCTCACAAAAATCTTGGTTACTCGAACTACTGCAATACAGCTAGCACCACTACTGCCAGCTAAATAAAAGATTCAAACTACGGAAGGCACTAACTACTGATAGGGATAGTTAGCAAATGAAAGATATTAATAGAGAACAAACAATGTATTTACCTTAATAGTCATAATATATATAGCAGTTCATTACAAATTACAAAACTCCGCCATCTCTCTCCCCACATCTACCACTGCTGGCGGCTCACCTCCAACTGCGCAACGCTATGCGCTGTTCACAGCCAGCTGCCTAACACTACAATGGCAGACAACAATGCAAACTAGCCACAGACTGCACACAGCACAGCCAGTGATTTTTATACGAAGGTGGCGTTACCAATAAAAAAACCTAAACAGCCTACTTACATAGTAGTAACTTTTGTGGTATAGCAACAATGAGAGAGGCTTTTTCGTGGCACAACAATATGTTACTGTACAGTACTTTCTTCATCACGCCAATAAGCATAATAACTACGATATCTATACGCAAAGCATTTCACTTTTGTTTATCATGAGGTAAGTACATTGACTTCTACAGAACCTAGCTTTCGGAGGACGATAACTACGACACTTCCACAGAGATTATGTTACAAGACGCACAGTTTAGCGCTACAGTACAGGTATTTGAGTGATTAATTTTATACTTAAAACATTTATTTTTAAAGATTTTTGAATTACAAAGAAAGTTTTCCGTGATACATTTCATTCCATTGGTGTAATCTGTAACACCTGAGGGTATAATTACATTAATCCTTAGGGGGGTACACGCCTACTTTGTGTACCATGTGTTTGGCAAGCACAAGGAGCCCTAGCTACTATGGTATTTGCTTATACAACTTTACACATCGGTACCATATTTCTCTAACACACAAATTACACAGCTATCTGATCATTTAACTGAGAGATAAACATTTTTTTTTTACTACATCAGTGACACATGTTTACGCAATTTCACAGTTGGATAACTTCACACTTACGAAATTGTATTTTGTCTGTACTTTGTGAACTGTTCATATTTTTTCGGAACCATTGTGATACTATGAGAGCTTTGAATGATGTATTTGGTATGGGATCACGATTTTTAAAGTATGTTTGAGGCAGATGACACTTTTGACATGAGCAGAGAATTTTTTTAGGTTTTGAAATTATTGGAGGAAGCTACGGCGATTTTGAGAGTTGACTGAGGTGTTATGATCTTATTATTACGATGACTATGCGTATTATGCTGTTGCGGTGTGTTTATGATCAGTAAGCTGATGCTATATGAGGAATTTGATTATGCTACGTATTTATTATGATGAAATATTGAAGAAGTGTCGACGAATATGTATATTTGTAATAAGGTAAGGAATAATGAGTAGTGTTTAGGGACTCTGATTTGTGGAAAAGGATGTTGGAAACCAAGAATCGTACTTTAAGAGTTATGAAATGTGTGTAAATGCGTGAATGTATCACAATGCTGGTGACAATTTTTTGGACGCTGTTATATTTACAGGATTTTGTTTCTACACATTTGTAACGCAAATGCTTGACCTGTGAAATATTTTTATATGAGACTGTCACTGTAGCGGAAACTGGTGTCGTAAATATTTCGGTAAGATAATTAAGTGACCACCTGCACGTAATGCGTCGTGAGCGGCCAGGTGTGCCAGCCGCCTTGAGAAAAAGCCATTAAATGGTAAAAAAAAAGGGGAGGCCATTATTCTCGCTATCAACATTCCTTTGTAGAAAGCATCGTAAATACGACACCCTCAAACTTGAAAACATGATTACACTGTAGAGTTCTTAATTTATGATATTTACTGAAATGAAATGATGAGAAACATTTTATGTCTATTGTCTTGTTAGTTGAAAGGTTGTTTACTGCATTATGAAATGCCATATGGCTAGTGAATGACGTTTGACGCCTTGCTTTGCCTATTTCGTTTAATATCTAGTTTCTAGCTGCACTGCAGTATTGGTCAATATAAAATTTTATAGATGTACTAATATAAATATTTTCTGTCTACAGATCGAGTAAATAATATTTTTTTCAAAAAAATGAGGGAGCACAAAAAGACATTTACCTTCACAGGAACTGCATTCATAATTTTCTTTTCTAGTACTTAGTAATTTTTTGTAGAATTAGTTTTTGTGGTGCACCACTTTAATTACATAGATATTAAGATGTGAATAGACATTTCCCTTATCTGCATTGTTGTCTTTAGTGTACTATTTTTTCTGCTTGAGCTATGTCATGTTTAGGTATAAGTTATTTCATTTTCTGCTATTGTCTGCCAGGCATAGTGCTACTAAATTTCATTATACATTACGCTGTTAAGCCAGATTTACTACGCATTTATTTTTCTTGTTTGCTGCTCATTGCCTTATATTAGTTGTAATTTATACTGCTTGCTTTGCCTTTTGTATTTTTTATCATTGCTGTTTGTGTTAATTGTTTTGTGCTGCTGCATTGCCTCGTTCCTTAGTTTAGCATCTGAGCTCAGTAGATTTAAGTTAGCTTAAGAGGGGGTAGACTATATAAGAAACTAACTATGATGAATTGGAAGAAATGCATTGAGAAGATATAAGAAAATGGTTTGGCCAAAAAAAAAAAGTAGTGTACAGTGGAGAAAAACTATTTTGAAAGAGGATGTGAACAGAATACAGAAAGCCGGCTTAGATAGTACTTTTGGGAATAATGATGTACAAAGAGAGATCTCCATGCAAAATACTGCAGTAAAACAAACCCTGTCCTTTCCTTTTGTGTCATCCCTCTATATGTTTGTGTACCCTTGTGTATTTGTCTTTTTCCTGTATTTATATGTTTATCTAATAAGATTTATGTTGTAGAATTTTTCAAATACTATGTTATTTTCTTTGTAAAGATGTTTAGACATTATTTATTCTGTTTTGTTTTAATGCTTATGTGTAAAGTTGATGTTTCAAAAGTTATTCTGATCTTTTATGTATTTACTTATGTCATAATTCCTGTAACACTGATGTATATGTTAGTTCGATTCTTTTGTAAACCATGTACCACAAATGTTATCTGTATTGTTATGTTCTTTAATGATGTATTTTGTACCTTTGTTATTGTATTTTTATGTTATACAATTGTAATTGACACCAGTTCATCAAATTAAGTAACTTGTAAGTTACATTTCACTGCACACGTTTCTGTTGGTCATAGTATATGGACAATATGTGAGAAGTAGGGACTGTTAGTGTTTGCACGTGTGTTAATGATTCAGCAAGGGACTGGATAACAGCATTGCTGGTTCTAAGAACAATTCCAAAAACTTTGTGAGTGCACAAGTGGTGGTTATCGACTTGCTATATTCTCCGCAAGAATCTTCGATGGTGATTGTGCACCTGCACTGTCACAACAGATGGCTGCTGGCCATTTCTATAAGGATTACTGTGGGTCTACACCTTTGCTGACTCACCAGTACCATTATTTCTACAAGGACTGCAGTGGATCTGCACCTTTGGTGGCCCACCAATACCATACTCTCTACCAGGACTACAGTGGGTCTACTCTGTGATGACCTACCTACCAATATTCTTCAAAACGTCAAATGACTCTGCTGTGGGTTTGCTCTGTTGTGGCCCATTACTTGTCTGCATGTCAAGAGTCAGCACTGTCTTTCCGTTGGAAGGACACTACTTCTTCAAGACTGCATGGAAATCCACTACTTCTGGGTGCATTCTCTTTTACTGTTCAGACTTTGAAAAAAAAAGAAAAACACTGTAATTTTACTGTGATGAATCAGGACTGTCTTTATAGACTGTGAGAAAATTTTAGCTTTTGACCAACATTGTATCAATAAGTGTGTGCATTTGATATCTATGTTATTTTAATTATGAAAAATTTTATCAAATCATTATTGGCCACTGCCCAAAACAATTTATAAAATTTTTATGTGGGGAGCATGGGGGCTATGTAAGTAGGCTGTTTAGGTTTTTTTATTGGTAAAGCCACCTTCGTATAAAAATCACTGGCTGTGCTGTGTGCAGTCTGTGGCTAGTTTGCATTGTTGTCTGCCATTGTAGTGTTAGACAACTGGCTGTGAACAGCGCGTAGCATTGCGCAGTTGGAGGTGAGCCGCCAGCAGTGGTGGATGTGGGGAGAGAGATGGCGGAGTTTTGTAATTTGTAATGAACTGCTATATATATTATGACTATTAATGTAAATACATTGTTTGTTCTCTATTAATATCTTTCATTTGCTAACTATCCCTATCAGTAGTTAGTGCCTTCCGTAGTTTGAATCTTTCATTTAGCTGGCAGTAGTGGTGCTAGCTGTATTGCAGTAGTTCGAGTAACCAAGATTTTTGTGAGGTAAGTGATTTGTGAAACGTATAGGTTAATGTTAGTCAGGGCCATTCTTTTGTAGGGATTTTTGAAAGTCAGGTTGCGTTGCGCAAAAAAATATTGTGTGTCAGTTTAAGGACAGTCCTGTACAATTGTTCAAAGGGGACGTTTCACAACTAATCATACCAGAAAGATGGACACTAGAGAGTAGCTACTAATGAAACAGTCTACAAGGAAATAGAACCGGTAATAAGTACAATCAGAAAGAAACGCATTTCATTTTTTGGACATATAATGAGAACTCAAGAGAAAAGGATCATCAGGAGAATAATAGAAAAACTGTGGAATACTGGGCAACATTAAGTGGATTACAGAAATCAAGGACGATATGGATGAGCTACAGATTACAGTGGAAGACTTAAGACACAAAACTGACAAAATTAGGAAACTCACAGACAAACAAACCAGACTGCAAACGAGAATCAACGAACAGACAATAGGATGGATGATTTCCGATGAAGAAAGAAGGATGAGGTCCAAGAGAATGAAGAACTAATGGGCTGACAGGAAACTGAAAATTCTTTGTATAAAGTTGTCTAGAGTGGTCCAATTAAGACCATTAAATTTAAATAATAATAATAATAATAATAATAGCTATATCAGAGCACCACTTAAGTAATACGACAGTTCCGACGCTTCCTTCACCAGGCTACAGATTAGCTGGCTGTTTTTCAAGGAGATATTTTTGGAGTGGGGAAGTGGCCAGGTACATAAAAAGCAGTATTTCGTTTGAGTCGGTAGATGTATCAAAGCAGTGCACTAAACAGGTATTTGAATGTTGTGCAGGGGCTGTTGAATTTCGTGAAACTAAACTTTTAATTATAGTTTTTTATAGGTCCCTAGCTTTGACTTCAGAGCATTTCTATTCAAGTTAGAGAGGGTTCTTGGATCATTTTATAGGAAGTGCCAGAAGTTAGTTTCATGCGATGACTTTAATACGAATTTTGTATATGATTTTGCAAGGAAAAAGATGTTGGAAGATCTTCTAAATTCATATGATCTGATGTTGACTGAATTTTTTCTAAGCAGGGTGCAGGGGAACAGTAGCACAACTATAAATAATATTGTTCTTCATTCTTCTTTACTAGATAACAGTTGTGTTAGTAAAAGCGCGATTGGCCTTTCAGACCATGATGCACAAATTTTAACATTAAAAGGTTTTTGTACTCAAACGAACTATGAAGGAAAGCTAATCCAATGGCCAAGGAGTTTTCTAAACCTCGTTAAGGAACAAGAGTGGTAGGATGTTTTAGCGCTTATGACATAGAAGACAAATATAAGGCTTTCCTTAACACATTTCACACGCTCTTTGAAAGTTACTTTCCTTTAAATGTTCATAACAGGGTACTAGCAGTAAAAAAGCAGCATGGATGGCTGACTACTGAGATAAGGATACCATGCAAAACAGAGTGGGAATTATACCAAGATGTCAGGCTAGGCGTAAATTGAGACGCGTATAGCACGTATGACGTGACACGACACAACAGCGCGACACGCACGTTCCACATAAGCCGCGCGGGTCCAGCGCATATTGCGATGCGAACACCCTATTTCGCACGCGCCGACTGGCGACGCTCTGCGTTGACAGAACCGAAGCACGCGCAACTTGTTATCTCAAACGATTTTATAGAAACTATTCACTTAAAATATTTTATTTTTGGCTTACTTGTAGCGTTATATGTAAGCTTCGTGGCGAATTGCCCACATCTCGCTAATGACCATTCTTATTGTAATGTACACATTTTAGTAAGACACTACGCGAAACTCAAATAGTTTGCAACGAAAATTAGGGGTCGCTATGATTTTGCATTTGGTGCGTGTTACACTCTAGCTAATTACAATTTAGCTAACATGTTGAATTTTTGTTTAGAGTTGGGAGGAGGCTTCTACCTGCCTCCGATCTTGAGAAAATACATCCTATGTAGAGCGCTCACTTCCGATCTCACGCCCGCGAGAGTGAAATACTCGCAACATCTCTCATAACTCCTAAGACGCTCGAGACATCGAAACGAAAGTTTGGCGAATGATAGCACACAAGGAGGAGAGTGTTTTGCCAATTATTAAACACACGGAACTTTCTTATCTATGGCGATATATCAGTACTTATACTTCCCTTTTTATTTATTTCACTCCAGTGCCTAATTTTTTAAGAGTTGTCGACAGCTAGCGAAACAAGAGCTTCCTAGTATGAAAATAAACATGAAATTTCTTCTTTTATGTTACTGCAAACCGACACTATAATGATTTTCGTAAGCTATTGAGCTCTGTGATTGGAAATTACTTGTTTAATGAGGCACTCCGTTCCGGAATTCTGTCGCAACAGCTGCTCTGAGATGAGTTTGGCAAATTACACTGTGACAAAGGAAGTACAATTAAACCAGTCACCAAGAGAAATGTGGCCGTTACTCACAAACGGTGATGCTTCTTCGAATGAGAAAAGGTTAGCAACTCACACAAAAATCGATTGCCAGTTCTGTTGGGATTTTGATGGAACCCCCGTAACCCATCGTATTTTTAACACTGAGAGACTGGAATGGAAACTTACGAAAGGATTTTATTTCTTCTCTTGATCTGAGCAGTATTAAAATAATGACGAGCGTTCCTTCAGGCGGAATGACAGGCACATGCCAGATACTGGTTTCTCATCTTCGGCTTGCCATACTGACAATGTGTGATCGCGAATAAAATGGTTGTTATTGACAAAAATAAACAATTGATCTGTCGCACAACACCATGGCCAGTGTATTGTCAGCAGCGGAGGATAATGCGCGCGACAAGAATGCACAAGCTAGCCTTGTGTGCCTTGTGAGCTGGAGTTCGAAAAACATTGTAATGAAAGTAGATCTGCCTTTGTCAGCAGTGCATTTCATCAAATTGAATATATCTAATCATGACACTCTTTTGGGATATTCCTACTTTCGTAATAATACCGACCATTTTCTTCATTTGTATAGCCTGTTGTATAATTAGTTTATTAATGCTGATAATGTGCATGCAACAATTGAAATGCTTTTTATCACGGCGAACCAATTAAAACATTGTTATTTGTGACTGCTTTTCGACTGTTTCTAGCTTGCAGTGGAAATGTGATATTAACATGCATGTAGTACAGCGTGTCACATCCATATCCAAGTAATCACAGTGAGACTAACACACTTCAGATCTTGGACGCTTTTTACCAGGAGCACAAAGGGATCACACCTGTGGAGATTATTCCTTTCTAAATTTTTGTAACAGATCGTACAGATACGCCAGCATACTAGGCAGCGAGAAGATAACCTTATTTTACTTTCCTGCCTTGCTTCTTAAGCACATGATTTTATAATATTCCTTGCTTCCTTATTCACTACCCTCTGTCCCTTCTTGCGATCTGAAAATGTCGCATAGGCATATGATACAATTCTAGCGGCCAATGGCTCACCAGTTACTGAAGTATGCATTTTTCTTGACAGAAGAAAAACAAAACAAAACAAAACTATACAGATATAAATAACAGAAAAGTATAATGTACTAACGAAGAAAGCTGGAGCGTTTAAATGGCGAAAAACGAAATACTACCCAAAGGCAATAAAATTTATTAAGTGTGCGGAAGCAGTCGAAATACTTAGAAGTAACGACCTGATCAATAGAGACATGGGATTTCAACTCAGCAAGACATGGGAACCAACATTGGCGGTACTAAGACATCGTCGGCCGCAGACAAACGAGTCCGACTCAATACAGATAGAGAATAAAGTCCACACACTTAACACTGGCAGCCAACACTCTGCCCGCGCGCGCCCTGGGCTGCTATTGCGGCCGCGCTATTCCCGCGCCATTAATGTGGAATATGAAGACGGTGGCCCCGTTCTCAGGCAGGGGGCACTTCATGCCACCGTGCTCTATGGTTCGTCTACGATGACGTTATAGCCCCACCCCTTGGCGTCTGCGCGTTTCTAGCCAGTCAGCGCATACATTAGCGAGCCACTACAGCGACACGTCAGTTAGCTCATGAAGATGAGCAGCTGTCTTGTTGAAATATTGTACAACTTCCACAACATTATACGACGCAACGCCCGTGAACTAATAAAGCAGTTACTATGACGGGAAAATCTCAAATAGCACCTGTTGTACTATATATCAATCAATTACGTGTAATTAATGTATTGTTTGTTTGCAGGTACATGTTTCCAATCTGGTACATACCGGAATCCCCGCGCCTCAGTACCACAACGGGGCTGTATAGAGGAAGTAAAAACGAAATGGCGCGGCTGATTGAAAATCTTGCTGTCATTAATTTTCTGAATTGCAGGGGGAACAACGCTGCACAGTCCATTCTGAGGTTGTGGACATGTACGACAACAATCCACCATCATGTGTCAGAGTGGTTAAGTGATGCAAATTTTTCACTGTGGCCAGTCAAGGCACAATGATGAAGAAAAAAGTGTCGGACCCTGTCTCTGTGAAGTACTAGGAATCACAAGAGAAGTGAAAACCCTACTTCTCGAATACCATCGTGTCACAATCGAGGTGCTGGTGGCAAAAGTGAAAATCACTCACGGTTGAGTTTCCAGAATCTTCCACAACATCGCCGCCCGCTGTGTTCTGTGACTTCACACACCCTGCGAGGTTCCTCTTGTTCCAGACACGTTTTACACTCCTGGAAATGGAAAAAAAGAACACATTGACACCGGTGCGTCAGACCCACCATGCTTGCTCCGGATACTGCGAGAGGGCTGTACAAGCAATGAACACACGCACGGCACAGCGGACACACCAGGAACCGCGGTGTTGGCCGTCGAATGGAGCTAGCTGCGCAGCATTTGTGCACCGACGCCGTCAGTGTCAGCCAGTTTGCCGTGGCATACGGAGCTCCATCGCAGTCTTTAACACTGGTAGCATGCCGCGACAGCGTGGACGTGAACCGTATGTGCAGTTGACGGACTTTGAGCGAGGGCGTATAGTGGGCATGCGGGAGGCCGGGTGGACGTACCGCCGAATTGCTCAACACGTAGGGCGTGAGGTCTCCACAGTACATCGATGTTGTCGCCAGTGGTCGGCGGAAGGTGCACGTGCCCGTCGACCTGGGACCGGACCGCAGCGACGCGCGGATGCACGCCTAGGCCGTAGGATCCTACGCAGTGCCGTAGGGGACCGCACCGCCACTTCCCAGCAAATTAGGGACACTGTTGCTCCTGGGGTTTCGGCGAGGACCATTCGCAATCGTCTCCATGAAGCTGGGCTACGGTCCCGCACACCGTTAGGCCGTCTTCCGCTCACGCCCCAACATCGTGCAGCCCGCCTCCAGTGGTGTCGCGACAGGCGTGAATGGAGGGACTAATGGAGACGTGTCGTCTTCAGCGATGAGAGTCGCTTCTGCCTTGGTGCCAATGATAGTCGTATGCGTGTTTGGCGCCGTGCAGGTGAGCGCCACAATCAGGACTGCATACGACCGAGGCACACAGGGCCAACACCCGGCATCATGGTGTGGGGAGCGATCTCCTACACTGGCCGTACACCACTGGTGATCGTCGAGGGGACACTGAATAGTGCACGGTACATCCAAACCGTCATCGAACCCATCGTTCTACCATTCCTAGACCGGCAAGGGAACTTGCTGTTCCAACAGGACAATGCACGTCCGCGTGTATCCCGTGCCACCCAACGTGCTCTAGAAGGTGTAAGTCAACTACCCTGGCCAGCAAGATCTCCGGATCTGTCCCCCATTGAGCATGTTTGGGACTGGATGAAGCGTCGTCTCACGCGGTCTGCACGTCCAGCACGAACGCTGGTCCAACTGAGGCACCAGGTGGAAATGGCATGGCAAGCCGTTCCACAGGACTACATCCAGCATCTCTACGATCGTCTCCATGGGAGAATAGCAGCCTGCATTGCTGCGAAAGGTGGATATACACTGTACTAGTGCCGACATTGTGCATGCTCTGATGCCTGTGTCTATGTGCCTGTGGTTCTGTCAGTGTGATCATGTGATGTATCTGACCCCAGGAATGTGTCAATAAAGTTTCCCCTTCCTGGGACAATGAATTCACGGTGTTCTTATTTCAATTTCCAGGAGTGTATTTACCATTTTTCAAAGTATATTTGACGCAATATGTAAACTGAATAAGTTGCTGTCGTGAGCAATGATGCAACACGGTACAGCGATGCATCGGGGGATGGAGGGGAGGGGTGGGTGGGTGGGGGGAATTCCCACGGGTAGCAAGCAGACAGCGACGCTGCACACGCCATATGTCTCTGTTCAGCGAGAGCACAAAATATTAAGGTAGCTGTATATTTCTTAAAAAAAGTAAGTCTGGGGCACGTGAAAAGGAGCGAACACAAAATCTGAAGAGCCAACTGTCTGTTAAGTTCCTCAGTAAATAATTTTTATTGAAAAAAAAAAGCCGCGCGGGATTAGCCGAGCGGTCAGGGCGTTGCAGTCATAGACGGTGCGGCTTATCCCGTCGGAGGTTCGAGTCCTCCCTCGGGCATGGGTGTGTGTGTTTGTCCTTAGGATAATTTAGATTAAGTAGTATGTAAGCCTAGGGACTGATGACCTCAATAGTTAAGTCCCATAAGATTTCACACATTTTTTTTAAAAAAAAAAAGTAAGGAACAAAATACATCCATAGCGATAACAAGGTTAACAAAACAGAAAATGTCATACAAAAGCTACTTCACAAAGTATTCGTCCACTCATGGTTTTTGACTTTTAAGGCATGAAGACATTGTTTAAATTTAAAAAAATGATATTTAATGGTCCCTCTGGACTTATTACTGGTTGGTCCTTTTAAGTTCGCTGCCGTAGAGGTTGGAATTTTGTCCCATTCATCTTAAAGAGTTTGTTTTAAGACCTTCTTGTTAGATATTTGTCTTTTTATGACGTTCCCTGTCACCACTTTCATTGGGTGTTAATGGGATTAATATATAAGGTGGGGAGTTGAGTAGTTTCGGTGTTTTGCACAGGAGGCAGATTGTCGTATTTCCAGTTGGTCCGATGTAATTTCACCAGAGACCTAATTTTTCGGCGTTATCTTTCAGAATTTTCTTTGAGATGTTGACATGCAGGGTGTAAATTTTAAGTTGACAAACCAGAATAACTCGAAAAATAAGCTTCACACGAAAAAATATGTAGAATCAAAAGTTGATTATTTTCGAGGGGGACATCTGCTGGTGCTAAAATTAGCCGGCCGCCCCAGCCCCCTGGGGGTGGGGCGGGAGGTAACTTTAAAATTTGAAATGGGAACCCCCATTTTTTATTGCAGAATCAGATTCTACACAAAAAAACTATTTACATTTTGTCTTAAACATTTGTTTTTATTCCTGGTAGTTGGCGCTGTAATTCAAGAAAATCCATGTTCTCAACTTTGCATGGGAAATGGTTACGGATGAATAAAAAATACTTATTTACTTCATAAATTCTGATTCGCTAAAACTAAAACTCTCCCTCTCTCCCCATAGGGTGGGGTTTGAGAGAGAGGAATTAAGAGTTTTACAAATGCTGACCACGAAACAAACAAAACTTATTCGAATCTGCAGACAAGATTAATATTTGGGCCAACATTTGTAAAACTTTTAATTCCTCTCTCTCAAACCCCACCCTATGGGACGAGAGGGAGAGTTTTAGCCTTAGCGAATCAAAATTTACGAAGTAAATAAGTATTTTTTATTTATCAGTAACCATTTTCCATGCAAAAATGAGAACATGGATTTTCTTGAATTACAGCGCCAACTACCAAGAATCAAAACAAATGTTTAAGACAAAATTTACGTAGTTTATGAAGAATCTGATTCTGCAATAAAAAATTGGGGTTCCAATTTGAAATTTTAAAGTTGCCTCCGGCCCCACCCCCAGGGGGCTGGGGTGGTGTGCTAATTTTAGCACTAGCAGATGCCCCCCTCGAAAATAATCAATTTTGGATTCTACACATTTTTTTCCTGTGAAGATTATTTTTCGAGTTACTCAGGTTTGTCAACTTAAAATTTACACGCTGTATATTTCATGATCCATTGTACACTCTCTAAAATGTAGTTTTCCAACACCTGCAGCACTCGTATAGCACACATCAGGGAACCCTTACTGCGTTTTACCACGGGCAAAGGTTCTGCCGCGTCGTGTGCACGTTGTTTATGCCACACCACTCACCTGCCATCCGACCTGAATATTTACTTTAATCAGGAAATTTAAAGCTATTGCTGTTGTCTTCCGTCTTGAAAGCGTGCTCCTGAGCAAAATGAAGACGTTTCTTCCAATTCTGTGCACTAACTCAAAATTTCTTGCCAGCCAATATATCCGAACTTCTAGCAAGTATTACTGACTATGTTGGCACATAGGGTTTTGTTCCTCGACCCTAATTCCCCACCCAACTTAGGAGCATCGATTTTAGCATTATTCTTTATTATCCTCTCGATAAACCAAAAGTCTCCATAGGTCAATGAGCGAGGGAGGTAAGTGGCTGATTTCTCACCGTTTTGATTAAGCAGAAACAATCTGTGATCGACTGAAGCGTTGATCTATGTCTCCCGACTACTTTAGCAATCTCCTAAGATGATCTGCACTGATTATGCAAGCGTAGAATAAGTTTCGTTTCCGTTTTGGTTGTGATTATTCTATGAAATTAAATGTGTCAGTTTCAGTAATTTTGTATTAGTTCAAGGTGTTTATAAATAAGCGCACTGTAATGGCGACTCGGACTATTATTTAATGTACATTTTCTATCCGCACGTCTAATAATAGCCACCTAATCAGAGGTTTTACTGCTCCAAACTTTACCAATGCTTTATAACATCTGCTATGAGCGGCGGTACTGACGAGAACACTGCGCAGAACAGGAGATAATCCAAACGCGGTTTACTTTTTCGGTTGTAATCTCGGGTAAAAAGGAAAAATCAGTTTTGCTGTACAGGGCATGGATGTGTGTGATGTCCTTAGGTTAGTTAGGTTTAAGTAGTTCTAAGTTCTAGGGGACTGATGACCACAGATGTTGAGTCCCATAGTGCTCAGACCCATCTGAAGCATTTTTTTTGCTGTACATCTCCTATGTGACCTTCTACGGGCTCGCGGCTAATCTGAGAAACATATATGGAAATTTTGTGTATGAGGGAGTCTTGCAATACATTCAAAAAGCTTTCCTACCCGAGGTATCAGTGGAAACAATGGAACTGTGTAAGGTAATTTCAGACGATTTATTAGCCGCCAATATGGACAAATGCTGAATGTGTCACTGTAACCCGAGACAAAGCAGCAAAGCAGTCAGTGGAAACATGTGGATTAACGACCGTCGAAAAAGGCTAAAATAATTCCACAACTGGGGAAGACTATGCTGAGTGTTTTTGGACTGTGGTTCTAACATATTATACATGGTCCAGTCCCACTAATGTGACCACTGGTCAGAAGCCTGGACAACCACCGTTTGCAACATGGACGTGCAGGAAGAGAGTCAGTGACGTTCTCGAAGTTACCGACAGTGATATGGAGCCTTTCTGACTCTATGGCTGTGGTCAGCGGCGCTAGGTTTCTCGGCTGAGGATTCATGGCGCGAACAGCCCGATCGGAGTGATTGCCCAGATTCTCAACTGGGTTTAAATCTAGGGGGAGTCTGGTGGCCAGGTGGGTATGTTAAACTCACGCAGGTGCCCTTCCCACGCTGCATGCACGCCGTAACTGTGTGACACATTGTATTGTCCTGGTGGTAGATGCCATTGTGCCGAGCCCGCCGGGGTGGCCAAGCGGTTCTAGGCGCTACAGTCTGGAACTGCGCGACCGCTACGGTCGCACGTTCGAATCCTGCCTCGGGCATGGATGTGTGTGATGTCCTTAGGTTAGTTAGGTTTGTGTAGTTCTATGTTCCCTAGAACTTAGATGACCTCAGAAGTTAAGTCCCATAGTGCTCAGAGCCATTTGAACCATTTTTTTAACCATTGTGCCGAGGAAGAAACAAACTGCATGTAGGGTTGGACATTGTCTCAGAGGATAGGCAAATACTTCTGTTGATCCACTGTGTCTTGCAGAATGACAAGATCACCCAGGGAATGCCACGAAAACATTCTCTAGACCATAATGCTGCGTCCTCCAGCTTGGACCCTTCTGACGACTGTCGCAGGACTGTGCACGCTGACGGCCATGTGTCTGATGGAGCTTAATACGCGATCGTCTGAAAAGACCAACTGCTGCCGCTCAGTGGATGCCCAGTTGCGGTTGTTGTTGTTGTGGTCTCCAGTCCTGAGACTGGTTTGATGCAGCTCTCCATGCTACTCTATCCTGTACAAGCTTCTTCATCTCCCAGTACCTACTGCAGCCTACATCCTTCTGAATCTGCTTAGTGTATTCATCTCTTGGTCTCCCTCTACGATTTTTACCCTCCACGCTGCCCTCCAATGCTAAATTGGTGATCGATGTCTCAGAACATGTCCTACCAACCGATCCCTTCTTCTAGTCAAGTTGTGCCACAAGCTCCTCTTCTCCCCAATTCTATTCAATACCTCCTCATTAGTTATGTGATCTACCCATCTAATCTTCAGCATTCTTCTGTAGCACCACATTTCGAAAGCTTCCATTCTCTTCTTGTCGGCGCCAGTTTCGGATAGGGCCATTTCGCCATGCATGATATACTTTAATCATGGCGGCACATGAACAGTTTAGAGATTTAGCCTTTTCGAAAATGCTTCCAGTCTTGACCCGAAAGCCTATGAATATGTGCTTTAGGACCTAAGATAAATTTCTCAGTTTTCACATTATGATAGAAACATCACTGTATTCTGCAACCCCCCCCCCCCTTCCTCCTCAACAAGATTGACATATTCTCCACTGCTGGTACTGCCGCGAGCCGTCTGTGAGTGGTTACTGCACGTTGAAATCGAACGTTGGCAGTGGTCACATTAATGTGACTGAACTGTGTTTCTCTAAGGCACGAACTGTCACAGGAGCATACTACCGAAATCTCTTGATGAGAGGAAAGGCTTTCTGCAAGAAGTGTCACAAGAAGCTGTTCAATGCGGTGTTTTCACACTATAACAATGCCCCAACTCAGTCTGCTCAGTGTAAAACCACACATGCCGCTTCTTTGTCCTGTCAAATATTGCCTCACCCACCGCATACTACTGACACGGCATCCGGTGATAGCTTCCTCTATCTTTGGACGAAGAAACCAGTGTGTGGCAGGTACCTGCTTAATGATGACAAGGCTATTTTGGAAAAGTATAAACGTACACTTCTACAATCGATGTGGTCTACAAGTCGCCCACTGTTGGGTAAAGTGTGTTGCTTTGAAGATTAATAAGTGGAAGACTAACAGTGTCGTCAGGAATCATCGTCGTAGCTTGAAATTTCATTGTACTTGGTACACTTGCAGGAATGCGCCACCTAAGTCGGAGTACTCTGAGAGACTGACCGTGTCCTCGATGGCAGTGCGGTCCCAGGGGCGACAGACGAACCCGAGCAGCGCACCCGCCGAGGCACCGGCAGCCACCGCCAGGGGTGGTGAGTAGTCGTGAGGGGCGGCCGCCATGGACACCACTCCGGCCACGCCGCCCTGGCCCGCGTGCAGCATCAGCACGTCCCTGCTGCGGTTGTGGCCTGCGGAAGCACAACAGTGAGGCTCTGTAGAGTGCGCCTAAAATACTGAACGGTTACCTTGTGGTAGGAAAGGTGCAGTTTGACAGCTGAAGCCATATCTTAACAACCGTTGAAAGTCTACCCCTTGTTTGTTAAGCTGATTAATTTTCATGTAAGAAGTATCTCCCTTAAATATAAGCGGATACAGTGCTCCATGCTTTCCATTTTTACCGCTATGTGTCTAATTCTTTCAATTAGGCCCGATAAATTGAGATATGGCTAATCAAACCCGCTAGAAAAGATAGTATTCTTATTTAAAAATGAAGCAATGGATAACGCAACATCGGTGAATGGCCATGGAACAATACGAGCACATTGGGGACGGTAAGACTTTCTTTTTCTGATACTATGAATTCAGTTAGTCGCATGAAGTGCATAATGCATGCAATGGATATGCCTGGTTTGAAAATTCATAGAATATAGTCATTATCTCAGTGGTATGGATGAAGAATACTAACGCTAAGAGAGAATTTCAATTATCATTCTGATTTATTTCGATAATATTTAAGAAAACTGTTACTCTCTGTGACAAAACATTTAAGGAAACTATTACTCCTTGTGACAAAACATGCATGAAATCTATTCACTATCTCTTGCATCTCGTCATACCGGAAACATAGACAACACTTCGTCGCCAGTTACATCTACTAATGATTAAAACGGGTGAAAATGAATGTTACTGAATTGTGGCCTCTTAACACCATTTATTTATTGTCACACCTATTTAACGCGCGGAGTAGGGAAGGATATTACCTTTCACTCTCTCAAACATTACTTGTGTTACTACACATGCAGTACCATGCGGATAAGTTCATGTTGAAACCGCGTATTATGCAACCGCAATGCAACGTGAGCAAACCAGCCCAGGCTTCATGACTCCACACTATTCATACTATTATTAACGAACGGCAAATCCAGTGACTACTGTTAAGAATGCTGGCAACACGTGGCCAAGTTTGACAACAAAGAAACGAGTAAAATAAACCGCTGAATCATGAAAAATTTGTATTGCTTATATCCAGAACAAAACTATGCAACAATATAAAATAATCCTTGTGATTAATGAACCTATCCGCTATTGACCTAAGAACAAGAACCGTTGGTTCACGCCCTCAATCACCTCGCGCCTAAGTCCGCTAGTTAAAACACGTTAATCTGAAAAATTTCTACAAATAAAATATCGCTGAACGTTTCCCATGTATTAATTCACACCCGAACACGCTTAATAATCAATGTTACCCCAAAAAAACCTACATTATGAATAACTTTTCTTGCCATTAATGACGAGCGCCGCACCCCTGCGTCCGTCTCGTTCAATCGGCGGCCCCAGAGTGTCCTAACATGGCGCATTCCAGGACCAACCGTGAACCGTTCAAAAAAACAGGTGGTGGGGGTAGGACCCCAGTGAGAACCAACCTCACAAACTCTGCCCTGCTCATCCCCACTATCTTTGGAATCACGAACTCTCTGACGAATCTGCTCACGTTTTTATGCTGGTGCTAAACTACCCTACTGCTACCATCTTTGACTAACCCAGATTATTATATATTCCATACATAATTACGTTTATCCATCCACATACATAATGGGCCAAAGGATGAGAGAGGAGGTGTGACACGAACAGAAGAAGAAATATACACGGAAGCATTCTGGAATCCAGATGTTAATTAGCTAGACGAAACATTGAAAGGACGCTCTCGGCGTAAAATGAATTATTAAACATGTAGAAATTAATCAGTCAGTTAAATGAAGCGTAAACCTGTGACGTTTCACCGTGTTAACAGTTAATGTCAGTAAGACCACTAAATTAAGGGGACTGAAGTCGTGGTATATCTCCTACTACTGTGTCAGACCTCGTTTTGTATCGAGAGAGTTGTGGCAGCGGTTAGCACAATGTACTGACATTCGGGAGGACGGCTGTTCAAACCTGCGTTTGGCCATTCTGATTTGGCTTTTCCGTGATTTTCCTAAATCGCTTCAGGGAAATGCTGAGATGGTTCCTTTGAAAGGGCACTGCCGACTTTCTTCCTCATCCTTCCCCAATTAGTGTAACCGATGACTTCGATGTTTGGTCCCCTCCCCTGAATCAATCAACCAACCTCCTTTTGCCCAGCATAGTGCAGGAACTCGACGTAGCGTGGACTCAACATGTCGTTGAAAGTCTCCTGCTGAAATATTGAGATATACTGCCCCTGTAGCCGTCCATAATTTCGAAAGTGTTGCTGGTGTAGTATTTTTTGCAAGAACTGATCTCTCGATTATGTCACATAGATCTTCGATGGGATTCACGTAGGGCGATCTGGGTGGCCAAATCATTCGCTCGGATTGTGCAGAATGTTGTTAAAACCAGTTGTGAACAGCTGTCTCCCAGTGACATGGAGCACAGTCATCTATAAAAATTTCAGCATTGTTTGTGAAAATGAAGTTCATGAATGGCTGCAGATGGTCTCCAAGTAGCCGAACATAACCGTTTCCAGTCAATGATGGGTTCAATTTGATCAGAGGATTCAGTATATTCCACTTAAACACAACCCACACCATATTGGAACCGCCACCACCCTGCACGATGCCTTGTTGACAAATATGGTGTGGTGTCACCGACAGACAACACACTTACTAGGTGGTAGCTTTTAAATCGGCCGCGGTCCGCTAGTATACGACGGACCCGCGTGTCGCCACTGTCAGTGATCGCAGACCGAGCGCCACCACACGGCAAGTCTAGAGAGACGTACTAGCACTCGCCCCATTTGTACAGCCGACGTTCATAGCAATGGTTCACTGACAAATGCGCTCTCATTTGCCGAGACGATAGTTAGCATAGCCTTCAGCTAAGACAATTGCTACGACCTAGCAAGGCGCCATCACCAAGTTATATTGAGATGATAATACTGTATCAACAAGACCAATGTTCACCAATTGTGGACTAAAGTTAAGTATTCCAGCAGCTACGTACTTTTCTTTGTAGCATTCATTACGTATCCTGTTTCAGACCTCACGCCAGCCTGCGTGAGTTTAAGCGCGTGCCTTTCGGCTTCCTCTCATTGTGTCTAGGCTGTCTTGTCTAGACACAACATATGGTTTCGTGGGACCTGCACCATACTGGGACACTACCATCAGCTCTTACCAACGGAAATCGGGACTCATCTGATCAGTCATCTAGGGTCCAACCAGTATGGTGACAAGCCAAGGAGAAGCGCCGCAGGCGATATCATGCTGTTAGCAAAGCCACTAGCGTCGGTCGTCTGCTGCCATAGCTCATTAACGCCAAATTTCACCTCACTGTCTTAACTGATAAGTTCGTCGCACGTCCCACATTGATTTCTGCAGTTATTTCATGCAACGTTGCTTGTCTGTTAGCACTAACTCACGCCGATGCTCTCGGTCATTAAGTGTACCTGCATATCGCTGTCCAAAGACTTTTGTCATCTCAAAGTAATTCGATAAATGAGCACTAAAACCGGCTGTCACACAAGGCATATATTTCATTATTTTGGAAAAACCGCCGCGCGGGATTAGCCGAGCGGTCAGGGGCGCTGCAGTCATGGACTGTGCGGCTGATCCCGGCGGAGGTCAAGTCCTCCGTCAGGCATGGGTGTGTGTGTTTGTCCTTAGGATAATTTAGGTAAATAGTGTGTAAGCTTAAGTCCCATAAGATTTCACACACATTTATCATTTGGAAAAACCACCAGACACAAAACAACGATAGTCACAAACGCTTTTCTTTTATAGTTACATCCTTTTATAGTTATATCTCTGTACTAGTAGCTCACCCCAGCCTTACACTGCAGTTGGGTGTAGACTTATAGTCAAAGGTCATATGAAAATTTGTCTCTTTCCCCTGAGAACCTGTTCGAAAATATTAAAAAAAAAAAAACCGCTCCTTCACCAAGTCTTTCTGAAGCCATGTAGCTTTGAGAAGTATTTGTAGCTATGTTTTCTGTATCCTTCTTCATTCTCTTTATTGTGCGTTTATGATATTTAACGGTTTCTACAGTCATCTCAAGCACTGTTTTTGAAGAGCTCCTGCTTCCTCATTTGCCTCTTCTGATATAAATTTAATATTATTGCATATAATCATATGTAGCTAATTACGAAGAACTTATTCTGCACATGTGGTTGTGTGAAGACTATAGTGCTGTGGTACAAAGTACATTGAGAGCAACTATATAATTCGCAACATTCAGTTTGACTATCATTGTTTTATCTCTCGTGGTTTTTCAAAAATAATGAAATATATGCCTTCTGTGACAGCCGGTTTTAGTACTAGCCACCTGATTTATCGAATTACTTTGAGATGACAAAAAGTTTTTGGATAGTGATATGGACATACACTTAACGACCGAGAGCAATGGCGTAAGTTGTCAGTGCTAACAGACAAGCAACGCTGCGTGAAATAACTGCAGAAATTAATGTGAGACGTGCGACGATTAGGACAGTGGGGCGAAATTTGGCGTTTATGAGCTGTGGCAGCAGACGATCGATGCAAGTGGCTTTGCTAACAACATGATATCGTCTGCAGTGCTTCTCCTTCGCTTGTCACCATACTGGTTGGACCCTAGATGACTGATCAGATGAGTCCCAATTTCGGTTGGTAAGAGCTGATGGAAGTGTCCCAGTATGGTGCTGATCCCATAAAACCGTGGTCCATAGTTGTCAACAAGGCATTGTGCAAGGTGGTGGTGGCTCCATTATGGTGTGGGTTGTGTTTAAGTTGAATAGACTAGGTCCTCTGATCAAATTGAACCTATCATTGACTGGAAACGGTTATGTTCGGCTACTTGGAGACCATGTGCAGCCATTCATGGACTTCATTTTCACAAACAATGCTGAAATTTTTATAGATGACTGTACTCCATGTCACTGGGAGACAGCTGTGTAGTTTTACAAAAAAGGTTTAATTACTTGAGAGTAATCAAGTTTTATAAGAAAAATTTAATTACAGATTTAATGGAAAACTGTATTGTCCGAATTTTCGTAGGCAAATGAAGAGTGTGAAATGGACAAACGCAGTTTCAAACTGACCACTGTGAGGTCTAACAACATGAACAGCTGCTACATTGTCAATGTTTTTCACATTGAAAAAAAACCCAAGTTACAGCATTAGTTGGAACTCATTTGCTTTCTCGTGACGTATATACTCTTAATAAATACTGAATAGTGATCAATATTTCAAAATATTATATTTGCTGGTTTATAAACAAAAAGTCAAAATAAAAATGAATTTGTAAAATCATTTATCTCAATCATCATTCTGATATGGATCAAATGTTTCTCTAATCTGTTTCCTCTCTTACTTTTAAGCAAATCATTTCACAAAACATGTAAACGATATTTCAATTTTTTATTTTCTTTTATTTGAATCTGGTGTTCGTTCACAGATGTAAATGTAGATTGACAAACACTGAATCTTCATTTTTTAAAATGAAGATATAATTTTTTATTTTTATTGCTTACCACAATGAAAATGTTGGTATTCATAATGAATTAAGTGTAGTATAAGAATGCAAAATGCAAAGTGAAAAATGAAATACTCTTTGATATAAGAGACTGAGTGGTGTTACTGGTATTGTGCAAAGTCTGATAAATTGTATCCCTTTTACCATTTCTCATATTTTACTGAACTCAAACATACATTATTTAAGTGTAATGTAAATAATGTATGGTCCATTCTCTCAGATGCATGTACTGAAAGTTTCAAAAATAAATTTTCTGCAATCTAAAAGATGTATTGTGATAGGTGGTGAGATGCAAAGTGGTACTGTTCACAAGTAGGTCTTCTGAATTGTACCACTTGTACTATTAACTGCACCACAAAGATCTTTCTCATTTTAACTAGAAATATAGAATTCTTGTATGACCATTATTTATTTTTATTTTAAGATATCAGTAAACGAATTTGAACCCTTAATATATATTCATTATCTCAACTGTTGCTTTTAACTCACACTGGACAATTGCAACATCAGCCACTCATTCACCTTTGCAGCTGTTTTAATAAAATACTTTTTTCCTTGCCCTTACTTTTGCACACCAGGTATGGAACGATGCACAATATGTGAAGAACTGAATCATTTATCCCTTCTGGTCAACAATGGCTTCAGGGCGATTGCCTATTTTTATTAGGCCTAGTCCTCCTGTGAGGACTATTGATCTCAACAGCACATGATGATGTTCTGCTTCTTATTATTTTTTTGAAGTTGTTATAGAGCAGATATTTTGTGGACCTACTGACACTCATTTGCTACAGGTCTGTTTTGTGGGAGCTGAAAAATTGAGGAGCGCATAATTTCGTTTGGTGTGTCTTGCTTTTCTTGGGAGTTTTATTTTTCCTCATTTCTAGACTCTAAATATTGACTGGATTTAGTAACCACAAAGCCCGAATCAGGAATAATGTGTGATCCAATTGCCAGAATTCAACATTTGAGAACCAATTGATAGAGTTTTGTATGGTCGTTGCCCTGTTGTATGACTCTCATAAGAGCAGAACAGTCCTTGTCTGACTAATATTGCTGTTAGGGTTTCTGAGAAGCTATTCATCTGTTGCTTGGTTGTAACAAGCTGCGAGTGGTTTTAAAAATGTGATGTCTAATGGCTGTAGCCTATGTGGTGTGTGGAGGCAGGCAAGCCATTAAAACAACATTATCTCTAGCTATAGTTACAGCAGGCAACATATAAAGATAACTTATTAGATCAAATCAGTATTGTTAAATCATTTGTTGTGAACATTACTCTAAAATGTACCAGTACAATATATAAGAAAAGTGGTGGTGCAATTTATAGGGTGATGCCATACAATTTAAACTTAATTTTTGCTGTACAGAGGCTAGGGTGACTTTAAATATTCCTGTCCTAAATTATCACTGAAGAAGTATAATTTATATGTTATGTAAATTATAAATAGAATTTACATATCAGAAAGTGTATAAATGCTTATCTTCATGAAATAATATTTACTTCCTCATAGTATTTGATAAATTTGAACCACTGCACAGCAAAATTATCAATAGTCACTTGAACTGGTCACATACAACCGCTAGATACAATGTGAAACAATTGAAAAGGCAGTAGGATAATACGACTTCCCACTTATATATTTTTTTTTCATTTTACAACAAGGAATTTTCATGTCTGTATCAAATAAACTGAAGCTTCTCTGCTTTCTCTTACTCTACATTCTTTTAATAGTAGTAAATAATCCACAGCAAAATTATAAAGATAATTTTCAGAAGAAGTGGTAAACTCACACAAAAAGACACTATAGACCTTCAAAATAAACCACTAGATGTGGTACCAAAATACAAATATCTCCGAGTTACTTTACAAACAACACTGACCTCATCGACACCCATGTGAAAGGAAGAGCAAAAGCAGCAACAAATGCAATTTACAAAGTTTAGCAGCATAAAATAACTCTCAACAAAAACTGCAGTGTCACTATTTAACATGGCTGCAGCACCAACAGCAACTTACAGTATCCACATAAAGTGGGACAAACTAAAAGCCAGTGACCATGTGACAATAGAGAAAGTTAAACCCCGCCATATTGAACAAATCGTGGGCATTGGGAAGACAGTGCCTCCAAGACTGGTTTACATGTTAATGTAAGGAACCTCCTTCATAGAAGATATCAGACTGCATATTCTGTTACTAAACGCCAAGGCCTCCAAAAGTACATGAAAAATATTTATAGTAAAAAAACAATTCTATCTGGAATGATCCCTACTCAACTAGCACCATAATGGCAGAGAAATGGAAACAGATAAACTACAAACTCTGAAATGTTGTAACATGATATGCAACACATGATTTTCACAAGTGTTGTCAAAATAAGAAACCCGACCTGTCAAATGAAGACTGCATGTGCGAACTGTTTAATAATCTCTGTAAAAGATATCGCGCAAAAACCTGCATAAAAAGAACAATGTGAATAATAAAACTAGGACTAGAGTAGTACTGTAAATCAGCTTGTATTTGCATTTATGTTTGTTATGTATCTGCACACTGTGTGTATTTTCGCTAGTAATAATAATAGAATAGTCACTGATATTTCAATTTTTTATATTTCAACTTTCTAAACAAAATAAGAAAGTAAAGAACAATTTGACAAAAGCTTGTTAACTATTATGTGAATAAGAAATAAAATAGAGTGGAGAGACATGTGACATGTGTCATTAGCTGTACATGATATTGAGTGTCATTCTAAACTGCATCAAATGTTTATCTAATCTGTTTTATTTCCTACTTTTAGCCAAATCTTTTCACAAACGTTTGATCACTTTTTTAAAAATTTAAAATTTTTCTTTTACTTAAATTCAATATCTAACAACAAACAAAAATGGTAATTAACAAACACTGAATCTTTATTTTTAATAAAAAACAACTACTTCTTTTGATTGCTTCTTATATGAAAATGCAAGAATTCACAGTGCATCAAAACCTGGTACACAATGAAAAACCACAAGGTGGAAAATGAAATACTTTGTGGAAAATGAAATAGAGACTGATTAGTATTACTAACATGTACAATTTTTTCATCTAATAATAAGGAATATTGCGTATCTGCATCACATTTTAATCTGTTTCCATTCAACCAATAATTAAAGCTAAAAAGTATGTTACTTTTATTAATGAAGTAAGTTTTAATGTTTGTTAAGTAATGTTACCAGTTGATAATATATTTAGAATTTAAACAGTAGTAACAAAAAAATTCGAAACAGTATATTTGTGATCACAACACCTTCATGCTAGGTACTTTTGTTTATAACTATCCATCACTCATTGTGCTGTTATACAAGGAATCACAATGCTGTATGTATGTTGATTGAAGTAACCGATGATAAAGAAAAGGATAAAACCAGAATACATTTTATATCCGCTAGAATATTTTTAAACAACTTTAATTGATTCAAAATCTTACAGAATTTTTGTCTATGCTATGCTGAAACACTGTTTTATCTGCTTTCATATGTAAATAACAGAAATTAAACAGTAGCACTGCAACAATTGCACATAATACATGTTTCTTTCTTAGTATAAAAATTTCATGCGGTACTGGCTATTTCGATAATTAGCTACAAATTCTGTAACATAACTCACAAATCTCCTGGTCTTCAAAATCGATTTTTTAAAAAGTTTGTATGCCAATAACAACACTTAAAATAGTTTACTGAAAAAACAGAAAAACTGCCTGAGGATCCAAAATAATGAGGCCACTTCCTTTGAATTTATGCAAGACACACATCAACTATTTCTTCCCATTCAACAGTCATTTAAGGCAGCTGACAATCAATACTTTCTACATGTATAACGTGAATTACTACACAACTAAAACATATCTTTACCATGAGGGGAAATCATTAGAGGCCCAATGGTCTGAGTCCTTTCCTTTTTTATCACATACATAATGACAGTCCATTACAAGTAAATGAACTGCATCTGGTGTAGGAGACTGTGGGAGCTGGACAAAAATTATGACTTCAGAATACCCCTTACTCTGGCTGACAGTCCACATTTCGAAGGCAGGACATTACTTTCCAGTAAGGGGCTATATTTCCTTCTTTGTGACAGAGACATCTGCCTTTTAAAACACTCATAAATCATCTGCCTCTAGTATTCCCCTGACTGATTTGTCGACTCATCCTCACAGCACCTTCTCTTCTGCTCACTTCACACTTTAATTGAATCGGTCCATACCGAAAGGGTTTCAGTCCACTAGAATGATATTCTAGTAATAGTGCAGTTGAGTGATTGCTGAGTGAAAGGAAAAAAAACATAGTTTAACTCTCTTAAAATATTTCTTAAGCCTTAAAAAACTGTCCCACATGATGCTTAAAATTTTAAGGTCATTAATCAGTCAGCTGCCACAATTTAATTAATTTGCATATCAATTTGATATCAAAAGTGCACCAGTACCGCTATTGCCCTACTACTGTTGCGTGCTACAATATGTCACTGAAGAGCTGTCTTGCTCTTCTAAAATCAGAAGATCTGCTAAAACTCTGTTGCCTGCATTGTGTGATTTCTCGGTATTCTGTTGTTTGTGTTTAAGTAATACTGTCCTAGAAGAATTCGACCATGCACAAAAGTGCAATCTGAGACAGGAAAAAGCGACACAAGATGAAGGAGCTATCTGAATGGAGCAGAAATATGTAAATGTCATGTACATGTACAGACAAACAAATGATTACAGTTTCAGGAGAAATGGATGATTTATTCAAGAGAAAGTGCCTCACAAACTGAGAAAGTCAGTAACGCATTGGTCCGCCTCTGGCCCTTATGCAAGCAGTCGTTAGGCTTTGGCCTTGATTGATAGACTTCGTATCACATTGCTGTCTGTGGCGTCACCAGAGACATCAACAGTCTGGAGTCTCACCGAATGGCGTAGACGGCAGTGAGATACCAGTTCTAGTAGTCGTATTAGTTTTGCGCCTGCCAACCCTTCGTTGGCCAGCTAGGTCGTCTGCTCTCTCCACAGTTGGGTATGTCTGGGGGATTATGGGCCTGGCCCTTCAACCAGCTCAGGATTTTGACGATCTTGTAAGACAGGGGCCTGTTCCAGGCATTTCTCCTCACATTTTAATTCTATTTGCGTACTGAATTTGCATACGAGACGCTCTTGCATCCTTTACTGTCCGATTCGATTTTATATGTCGACTTTCCACCTGTATTCCCTGTTGATTGCAGGAATGGCTGCATGGTGGCGTGTAGCAATATACGTAACCCACCCCTTTAATATTTCATTCTTGTAGTAGTTTTTCCATTAAATGCAACTTATCTTGATTGGGGAACTCCTTTTCGCTGCGGCGAATACAGGAGGAACTTTCATACGTTCTGTAAGAAATACCAGTCACTTAGTGCAGGGTCTCACTCTTGTGGATCGCATGAACAGTCGGTGGCGCCTTTGCAGGGATTATTCTCGTGGCTCAGCTTCCGCCGACAATGAATGGCAGAACGAAGGATTGGTGTCCTCAGTAGCAGAATGGGGTCAGAACTCTGCTTTGTTAGTAAACTTCAGGCGGAGTCCTGAACTGTCCACTTCCTGTTATACTGCAGAGTAATTGTTTTGTGATTTCTAAATTAGTCTTAGTGGCCTCTAGTAGTGAAAAAAATATCTTCTCAGTACCTTTCACACCCCCGTTGCTGACACGTAAACAAAAATAAAGTGATTCTATCTGAATAGCTATAAAAGTACACTACTGGCCATTAAAATTGCTACACCACGAAGATGACGTGATGCAGACGCGAAATTTAACCGACAGGAAGTAGATGCTGTGGTATGCAAATAAGTAGCTTTTCAGAGCATTCACACAAGGTTGGCGCCAGTGGCGACACCTACAGCGTGCTGACATGAGGAAGTTTCCAACCGATTTCTCATACACAAACAGCAGTTGACCGGCGTTGCCTGGTGAAACGTTGTTGTGATGGCTCGTGTAAGGAAGAGAAACGCGTACCACAACGTTTCCTACTTTGAAAAAGATCGGATTGTAGCCTATCGCGATTTCGGTTTATCGTATCGCGACATCGCTGCTCGCGTTGTTCGAGATCCAATGACTGTTAGTAGAATATGGAATCGGTGGGTTCAGGACGTTAATACGGAACGCCGTGCTGGATCCCAATGGCCTCGTATCACTAGCAGTCGAGATGACAGGCATCTTATCCGCATGGCTGTAACGGATCGTGCAGCCACTTCTCGATCCCTGAGTCAGCAGATGGGGACGTTTGCAAGACAAGAACCATCTGCACGAACAGTTCGACGACGTTTGCAGCAGCACGGGCTATCAGCTGAGAGACCATGGCTGCGGCTACCCTTGACGCTGCATCACAGACAGGAGCGGCTGCGATGGTGTACTCAACGACGAACCTGGGTGCACGAATGGCAAAACGTTATTTTACAGCATCATGATGGTCGCTTCCGTGTTTGGCGACATCGCGGTGAACGCACATTGGAAGCGTGTATTCGTCATCGCCATACTGGCGTTATCACCCGGCGTGATGGTATGGGGTGCCATTGGTTACACGTCTCGGTCACCTCTTGTTCGCATTGACGGCACTTTGAACAGTGGACGTTACATTTCAGATGTGTTACGATCCGTGGCTCTACCCTTCATTCGATCCCTGCGTAACCCTATATTTCACCAGGATAATGCACGACCGCGTATTGCAGGTCCTGTACGGGCCTTTCTGGAGACAGAAAATGTTCGACTGCTGCCCTGGCCCTGTACGATCTCGAGATCTCTCACCAATTGAAAACGTCTGGTCAATGGTGGCCGAGAAACTGGCTCGACACAATACGCCTGTCACTACTCTTGATGAACTGTGGCATCGTGTTGAAGATGCATGGGCAGCTGTACCTGTACACGCCATCCAAGCTCTGTTTGACTCAATGCCCAGGCGTATCAAGGCCGTTATTACGGCCGGAGGTGGTTGTTCTGGGTACTGATTTCTCAGGATTTATGCACCCAAACTGCTTGAAAATGTAATCACATGTCAGTTCTACTATAATACATTTGTCCCATGAATATCCGTTTATCATCTGCATTACTTCTTTGTGTAGCAATTTTAATGGCCAGTAGTGTACATAGCCACTTCCGTGTCTGCAGATTTCCAAAATTCGCCATTCCCCTTGCGAATGGAGTGCCAAATTCACAGAATTTCCAACAAACAACGTGGGAACAGGGCGACACTCGTCTCCTTTTTCCATATAAACGTATCTCATTGGCGGATACATCATATCTTTATGGAGGGAGCTGGGGAACAGACTCCCAGATCCCTGATTGGAGGGACACTTGGGCCCTTTATGAGATGAGCTAGAAAATATTGTCCCGTGTGCCTTTCCGATGTCTGAAGGAAGGCTACCGAAATTGAGTCAGGCATTCGTTTTTGTACGCATATTGTAGTTCGAATTTACACTTGGTGGTACTAGTATGGACTCCACACTCATACATGATTTTTTTGTCTCCGGTTCCCTGCCAAGTGTCTGAAGTTTCACTTTGAATTTACGAGCATCCGCGACGTTTAATCGCGAAGTTAATGAGATCTGAGATTTGCAATCAGATCGCACGGGTCAGCCCAGCAACAGCCGCGGCCGCAGTTCGGCGTACCCCGGTTTGTTGCAACCACCTCAGCGGCTGTAACAGTAAGAACGCTTTTGCAATGCGACTTTGCAAATCACGATACATTAAGGGAAGAGGAGTTCATCCTAGGTTTCTTATTTCTTAGCTTTCTTGTTCCACGCACTGCACGCAAAGGTATTCGGGCTTTTCAACAATCTAATTTTCGCTTCAAAGAAGATTTTGTTTTCCAAACTGCTCAAGTTTTGTTCTTTAATCGAGTTAAGTCATTGGGGCTCATCCGTATGGTAATGTTTCTTTGTGTTTCATCCTATATTCGCTGATATGTTGCGATATCTGTTCGAAATGACACCTTTTTTGTGTCATTTATGGTTTAGGAATTACAGTTTAAAGTGTAATTCGTGTCCTTGTGCGGTAGGGGAGTTTTCAAGCAGCCTATTAGCTTCAGGGAGTAATCTTTCATTTCATATGATATGGGCTGATAGCATACCGAAGGAGCGTCTGATGGGCAAGAGGTCGTGTTCATAGCACACCCGGCTTCTGGCAATCTGACGCACCAACTGGACAGAAATCGGCACGACATCCCTCAGTAGGACACTCAACAACTATATCAATCAATGACAAGCCGAATAAACGCGTGTTCAAAAAAAAAAAAAAAGTTCAAATGTGTGTGAAATCTTATCAGACTTAACTGCTAAGGTCATCATCAGTCCCTAAGCGTACACACTACTTAACCTAAATTATCCTAAGGACAAACACACACACACCCATGCCCGAGGGAGGACTCGAACCTCCGCCGGGACCAGCCGCACAGTCCATGACTGCAGCGCCTCAGACCGCTCGGCTAATCCTGCGCGGCGAATAACCGCGTGCATGAGTCCCAGATGTGGACCAATGCATTATTGACTTGATCAATTTGTGAAGCTCTTTCTCTTGAATAAATCATTCATTTTTTGATAGTGTAATGATTTATTTTTCTGTACGTGTGCATCACATCTACTAGTTTCCGTCCCATTCGGATAAATTCTCCGTGGTGCGTCGGTTTTTTTTTTTTTTTCATTAAAGTGTATTTGCAGATTCTTGGAGTCGGCTTTGAAAAGTGTTTAACTAAGATAAGAAATCTAAAGCTCTTTTTGAAAGAGAAGACAAATAATCTAATTGACGAAGTACTTCCATTTGCGGAGGATATATGTGACGAGATGGATATCCCTGCGGAAAAAAATAAAACTATAAGGGAGAAGAGAATGATGCCTGGAGAGAAGGCTGCAGACGAGACGCTGACTTTGCAGCAGGAAGTGAAAAGGTCAATGCTAGACCGTATCGACAGTTTTTTACAAGACTGGCTATACGCATTGCAAAAAGATAGAACGTACATCAGATCGTTTTGTTATATCGGAGACCAGCAATCTGATTAAAACCTCAGAAACGGAACTTCCCCAACTGATGTTCAGTTGAAAAGTGTGATGAGATTTCTGGTGATGGTGTATTCGCAGAAATTTCTGCAAGACTCGAAAATTCCAAATGAACAGTCTCTCGGTTGGAAATCTTTAAGCTACTTACAGTTCGTTGCTGAATATAAATTTTCGGAATCTGTTTCTAACCTCAACTTGAGGCCGAGTTTTTTGTTAACTGCAATGAATTAAGAATTATCACAGGTCCACTATGAGTCAAGCACGCCTCTCCAGTTTGGCAGTTTTTCCATTCGAAGACGGTGTAGCTGCAGCTATGGATCCTGTTGAGGCTGTTTCGGATTTGCAGCAGAAAAAGTTAGAAAGGAAAGATTCTAACTTAAATGTTAAAGTCAGCTACCATTATCTTTGATTATTTATGCTGCTTCATTAATAATCAATAAAAGTATGTTGTTTATAGAAATGCGTTTTGAGTATTTGCTTCCATTCATAAAAACTGTTTACAAAATAGTTATATTATACTTTGTTTACTTAACCACTTGTATAAAAAAATGCCTCCTGAAATGAAATTTCTTGATGTGTGTCGTTCGCTGCAAATCGTGGAGCTCCGCTGACCCGACATTTGGTGGCCTCTCCCTCTGTACCCAGCAAATAGTGGTACATACGTCAAGTGTAGATGCTCCGTACATTTCACTCAAAACGTTTGTCAATATTCCCTGCAGCTCCTTTCCCTGTAGTGGGAAATTCAACGACGCTACGTCCCTTGTAACGTACATCGCTTACAGGCGCCAGTTTGGAGCACAGTTGCGAGTAGACTATCTGTGGGAGGAACCGAATTTTTTAAAATGATGTCATATTGTCTTAGGTATTATTGTTTTTATTTTATTGCTGCAATTTCGGCATTTGTGCCGTTTTCAAGCATAAGTGTCAAAAATCTTCTACTTGAAAATCTCGCAAATTCCGAAATTGCAGTTGTAAAATACAAACAGTAACAGATAAAAGCAATACGACACAATTTTTTTAAAAAAATTATAGAAGCTATGGACAAGTATTACAAGAATGTAAAGAGAATTTTGCTCGCACGCTCAGGAACTCTAAACTGCGTCCGAACAAGTCATCGAAGACCCAACGGTACTGACAGACCTCGGCCGATAAGCGTAACTGAATGAGGACATGGGGGGGGCATGTAGTCAGTACATCGGTCTCCGTGCCGTTATCAAGTTTTCATGACCGGAGCAGCTACTTCTCAATCAAGTAGCTCCTCAACTGGCAAGATCATGCAAGACCTAGTCAAGCCCGACAGGGCTTAACTTCACACACTCAGGAAACTTCAAAGTCCGGAACCGCGCGACCGCTACGGTGGCAGGTTCGAATCCTGCCTCGGGCATGGGTGTGTGTGATGTCCTCAGGTTAGTTAGGTTTAAGTAGTTCTAGGTTCTAGGGGACTCATGACCTCAGATGTTAAGTCCCATAGTGCTCAGAGCCATTTGAACCATTTGAAACTTCAAAGATTCATATCTCACGTTTTGCATTCACAGCTTTGTTGTCAGCGAAGAAAAAAAAGTGGGGCTTTGCTTTGTGGACGATTCTCGTACTAACGTCCATGGAGAGCTTTTGGAACTGTCAAGTGTTGCAATGTTTGGTTTTCAGGAGCATGTTCTAGCACGCGACTGCTTACACCTGTTCAAAAACCTTGCCCAACTAAAGCAGCAGACGAAATGTTCAGCTGTGTCAGGCCAATACACATGACTTCTTTAGCCACATGATCGCTATGGGCAATTTCTGGCTTTACCAATAGACCCCAAGACACATGAGCAATGTAAGTAGCAAAACGATGATCTCGAGAGCCGAAGGCATAAGGACCCAACCCGACATTGGGCAAGGTGATACTGAGATGCGAGTGTTTTTTGGGACTGCCATGGTGTGGTGTTAACAGATTATGCTCGTAAGGGGAATACTACCAAAATCTCGTGATAAAGTCTGTCGAGAAGCAGCGTTGCGGGAAGCTGTCATGGGAAATGTTTCTTCCGCATGACAGCGCTCCACATACAGGACACAGTCGCACGTGACGCTTCTTTGGGCTATAAATTTTCCTATCATCTCCCCATATTCTCCAGAGACAGCGCCAAGCTAGTTCGTCCTCTGTTCTCGGACGAAGAACCCATTGCATGTTCGGCATTTCCGGAACGACGACGAGGTGATTTTCGAGATGAAACATTTTCTGAACAGCATAAATTGCAGATGTCTGCACTCAAGACTCTGACAACTCATCCAGCCTTCGAGAAAATGTTCCACAATGAAAAGGGTCGTGCAGAGTGGAGCACTGTAAGCACATACTGTGCGAGAGGGAAAGCGAATAAACTTAGCACGCGGCCATGTCTGATGACAGCCGCTTGCGTAGCCATGCGGTAGAATGAACATGCGTATAGGCCACAGAATTACGTTGAGCGCAGGCTCCCCTGTTCCGTAGACATCGCGATGTGTTGTCATGTATCACGTATCCTTAAGCAGCTGTTACACGGCCCGTTACAGCCGCTTGCGTAGGCGCACAATAGAATGAACATGCGCGTAGGCCGCAGAATTGCGGTGAGTGAAGGATCCCCTGTTCCTTAGAGATCATGCTGTGTTGTCATGTAGCTAATCATCGCGTATCCTTAAGCAGCTGTTACATGGGCCGTTACAGCCGCTTGCGTAGGCGCACAATAGAATGAACATGCACGTAGGCCGCAGAATTGCGGTGAGCGCAGGATCCCCTGTTCCTTAGAGATCATGCTGTGTTGTCATGTAGCTAATCATCACGTATCCTTAAGCAGCTGTTACACGGGCCGTTACAGCCGCTTGCGTAGGCGCACAATAGAATGAACATGCGCGTAGGCCTCAGAATTGTGGTGAGTGCAAGCTTCCCTGTTCTGTAGACATCGTGCTGTGTTGTCATGTAGCTCATCATCACATATCCTTAAGCTGCCGTTACACGTGTCGTGGTATTCAACATGCAACGCGCTGACTTGATCTCCATCGTGCTGCTGCACGCTCAGAAACGACTAGGCTTGTCCGTACGGTACGTGTGCTTCAGCGGGTCACAAGCTATTGAAGCGCGTGGCTGTAAGCTGTATCTCGCTCGCAAATCACACAGTTTGTTTACAATATGGGCAAGTGTAAAATCAGAACCTTAGCCCTATTAAAGTGCACATTTACTCCCTTGTCCATAGGCTAGTCATGTTGCCCTGTCTGTAGTATAAACAAATAAAAGCTTCAATCTCTGTGAACATGTTATAAGGTTAACAGGAATGCTCCATGTCTGGTCCGTAAGGAATTTTTAACGCTTCTACTTAATTATTATCTACTCGTCGGTAGTGTAATCCTCAGAACTTCGAAGACAGATGAACTGACTTATCAAAAGTGCATGTCGCCTGATGTTATCTAGAATCATAAGTAGAAGGTTAAAACGAAAGTTTTCTCCACATAACTGAAATATTCGTAGATTGCCTGGATCTTCATGAAGTGTGTGGTTTACAGTGAAAGTGATCGGTTCCAGTTTTTAAACATTTATTCTTCCGTTCGTAACAGCTGATCAAATCCATCATGACACATCGCAAAGAGGCCGAGTTGTACAGTATGTCTTCGTAAAACAACTGACTCGTTCACAAATCAAGAAACATACATTTTCACAACTTTAATTCTTAGTGAAATAATATTCAAGTAACTAACACAGGTTACACTTCGAGATATCAGCTCAAACTGCCCGTCCCAGCAATCTCGCTTCTTCTCTATTTATATATTCTAAATAATGGATGCTCACTTGGACCATTATTACTTAATGATGACAATATACACTCCTGGAAATGGAAAAAAGAACACATTGACACCGGTGTGTCAGACCCACCATACTTGCTCCGGACACTGCGAGAGGGCTGTACAAGCAATGATCACACGCACGGCACAGCGGACACACCAGGAACCGCGGTGTTGGCCGTCGAATGGCGCTAGCTGCACAGCATTTGTGCACCGCCGCCGTCAGTGTCAGCCAGTTTGCCGTGGCATACGGAGCTCCATCGCAGTCTTTAACACTGGTAGCATGCCGCGACAGCGTGGACGTGAACCGTATGTGCAGTTGACGGACTTTGAGCGAGGGCATATAGTGGGCATGCGGGAGGCCGGGTGGACGTATCGCCGAATTGCTCAACACGTGGGGCGTGAGGTCTCCACAGTACATCGATGTTGTCGCCAGTGGTCGGCGGAAGGTGCACGTGCCCGTCGACCTGGGACCGGACCGCAGCGATGCACGGATGCACGCCAAGACCGTAGGATCCTACGCAGTGCCGTAGGGGACCGCACCGCCACTTCCCAGCAAATTAGGGACACTGTTGCTCCTAGGGTATCGGCGAGGACCATTCGCAACCGTCTCCATGAAGCTGGGCTACGGTCCCGCACACCGTTAGGCCGTCTTCCGCTCACTCCCCAACATCGTGCAGCCTGCCTCCAGTGGTGTCGCGACAGGCGTGAATGGAGGGACGAATGGAGATGTGTCGTCTTTAGCGATGAGAGTCGCTTCTGCCTTGGTGCCAATGATGGTCGTATGCGTGTTTGGGGCCGTGCAGGTGAGCGCCACAATCAGGACTGCATACGACCGAGGCACACAGGGCCAACACCCGGCATCATGGTGTGGGGAGCGATCTCCTACACTGGCCGTACACCACTGGTGATCGCCAAGGGGACACTGAATAGTGCACGGTACATCCAAACCGTCATCGAACCCATCGTTCTACCATTCCTAGACCGGCAAGGGAACTTGCTGTTCCAACAGGACAATGCACGTCCGCATGTGTCCCGTGCCACCCAACGTGCTCTAGAAGGTGTAAGTCAACTACCCTGGCCAGCAAGATCTCCGGATCTGTCCCCCATTGAGCATGTTTGGGACTGGATGAAGCGTCGTCTCACGCGGTCTGCACGTCCAGCACGAACGCTGGTCCAACTGAGGCGCCAGGTGGAAATGGCATGGCAAGCCGTTCCACAGGACTACATCCAGCATCTCTACGATCGTCTCCATGGGAGAATAGCAGCCTGCATTGCTGCGAAAGGTGGATATACACTGTACTAGTGCCAACATTGTGCATGCTCTGATGCCTGTGTCTATGTGCCTGTGGGTCTGTCAGTGTGATCATGTGATGTATCTGACCCCAGGAATGTGTCAATAAAGTTTCCCCTTCCTGGGACAATGAATTCACGGTGTTCTTATTTCAATTTCCAGGAGTGTATATTTAATCGTATTTCCAATTAAAAGTTCCAAAGCTAAGATGTTATGATTACACAGAATAATACGTCTAAATTACAAAATTGAATAATATGCGACATTTATAACGTAAAAATGTTTTAAAATGTGAAAATTCCATCTAAATATGAGTACAATAATGAACTTCGCAAAATCAATTAATACACGCTAATTACACAACGACTCCCATTCCTAACAATAATTGAAACTAAGAGGGTAAAACGAAACAGGTTTTGATTGAAAGGATTTGTAACAGATGCCTAGACTTTTATAATTAGACGTGTATCTGGTTAAAACAACACGAGTTTAATTAATAAAGTCATTAAGACAGAATGTTCTTTACAGATTTCATCTTAAATTTACGTTTTACAATATGTGCCTTCATTTGCAAGCGACAGAATAACTTCTTGAATGAGTAAACTACATTTTTAAAAGTCCAATTATTTGAATAATTACAGTTGGTGATTAATACCGTATATTTTATTCCTACCATTTTCACTAATTCAAGTCTTTCCAATTACTACAATGAATGCCACAGTTTGTTAAAACACATGGTCATTTGTTTTATTTTGTAATAGTGTCTGCTAATTAGTCTCCAATTTAGTGCCATTTTTATGAAATTCACGAATCACCACAATACCAATCATTTTAAAGTGAGATATTGTACTACACGATGTCAGGTAATCGACGTTTTCGTTAAGTCTTTGTATATTAGGTATATTACAACCTCAGCTTGTAAAAGTTCCATTACGAATAATGCGACAAAAATTTACAATAGTCTTCTACATAAGATAAAATTTATTTAGTCATTTATTATCAATTATTTAATTTATTATCAATTATTCAATCATTTATTATCAATTACTTATTTAATCATTTATTTAATCATTTTTACGCCATCACTGCTTCTGTTCATCAGCAGAATCTTTGCACTATGCGAAATACAAAACTTCAAACTATGTGCAAAATATCTTACTGCAAACAGTGCAATCTTTCTTATAGATAAAGCCAATAGAACAAACTGACTCCTCAGTGAGAGCGCATTTACATTTACACAACATCTAATATTACAGCATATACCTCTATTGAATTAATAAGGAAGTCTCAGAACGTATTAGAAAACGTGAAGATGAGTACAAAAATATTTGAATTCGGCGAGATGCTTACCCGCTATATATCACACAGCACACTGCTACTTTGTGTCTCTATGCATTCTTTTTTTTTAAATTTTTTTATGGCACAAATGAATTACAGATATCGGCTGCAAGCGGACATTTATTGAAATCAGTAGGGAAAGTTGAAAATTTCTGCCGGACCGGGATGCGAACCCAGGCCTCCTGCTTTTTTTTTTGCTTTCTCTCTCTTTTTTATTTATTTTATTTTATTTCATTTTTTTTGCAAAAATAAAATAAGTAAACTTTTCGCTCGAGGGAAGACCCAAACCAAGGACCTCTCGCTCCGCAGCTTTTTTTTTTTTTTTTTTTTAATAAGAGTGTTCAGTTATGAGTAGGTGAAGACAAGGCGGGCAGGGGTCGGAACCCGAGGCCTGGCCGCGATGTCTCCCTCCTCCCGTCCCTGAATCACTCCCACAAAGTAGCTTTTTGATTTATTTTTATTTTATTTTATTATTTGTATTATTTTTTTTACCAGGAACAGCGTAAATGAACAAAAGATCTTTATTGGTACAAACTTAAATACAACACAAATGCCATCCTTCCGGCGAAAATAACACAAGGCATTATACTCGCACAAGGCGAGCAATTTTATTTTATGAACAAGGGGTAGGGAAAAAAATAATATAACTGATGTAAGCTAAGAGGTGTGAAGCAATATACGGTGGAGTGAGGGAAAAACCAGTGTTTTCTGGTATAGTGCATAAAAGAAAGGAGGCGCGTTTCCATGCGCCTACTCCACTGTGGGTTACAATGTATAAAGTAGCGCGGGGAGTCTCAGATGTCAGCAGGGGCGGGGGGGGGGGGGGGGGGCGGGAGTGCTGTCGGCATGTGGCACCATCCAACTGAGCGGGGGTGACGTACAGATCGCATGTAGGTAATTGGCGAAGAAGGCACGGTAGCGCAGTCAGTGTTCGACTTCACTGTGGGCGGTTTGTAAGTACTGCCAGAAATCAAGGCGTGATTTGTCGCCATCATTATACATGTAGGTGATCGTTCATCCCTTGACCCATACAATCGCATGATTTTTGGTGGCGGGGAAATAAGTATTCTCAGGATGGATAAAAGTCCATGGGTCAATCGAGTCCGGCGGAACGCGGAGGTAACAGGCAACGAACTGTCGGGCAAGATTCCAGACGTCACTGGTGGCAGCACAAGTCAGTTGATGGACATCGTCATCCACGAGGTGACAAATGGAACAAAGTGGAGAGTCCTGTAGTCCGATGGCGTGAAGGCGATGGTTTGTGGCGAATTTTTCATTTGCGACTTGGTATCATGTTGCCCGGACGTTGGAGGGAAGAAAAGGCTGGTGGATATGACGCCAAACCGTGGGCCACCATGTGGACGGATGTCTCAGTTCGATATTGTTGCTGGATATGGAACGAAGGAGTGGGGTGTAATAATCTTTAGGTCGAGGAGAACGCGTGGTCGGCAAGTGTGTGTGAGCATAACCGAAGTCGACGATGAAATCAGAAATGTGCGTCAGATGGTGCTTGATGTGTCCGACTGGTACTGGTGGTGTTATGGTCGCGGGCACAAGAATTTCCAGCAAGCTGCGCGTAAGGGAGGTGCCCCCGTGCCACTGCTTGTGCATGGTGGACATGTACAAGGACGCCGCGCGGAGTCGCACATTGACAAGGCCGAGGCCTCCCGCTCGCGGGGGAAGGATGAGCGTGTCGTAGCGGACCTTAGAGAGGGTACCGGCCGTATGGAAACATCCGAAGGCAGCCTGGAGGCTGCGTCCAATAGTTGATGGCAGCGGAAGGACCTGTGCAATGTGGACCATTCTGGACGCCACATGATGATTGAGGTATTGGACACGTTGTAAAGAATCGAGTCGTCGGAGAAGATTTTGTCGCACAGTCGTGCGGATAGTTTGGAGTGCACGCCGAAAATTGAAGGCAGCGGAGCGGCGGACGGTGGAGGTGAAAATGATACCAAGGTATCGTAGTTTTTGTACACACGGCAGAGGTGCTAAGTCGTCGTGTGAGAGGCCGCGTCCAATGGGCAACGCCGCGGATTTAGTCACATTCATGTTACTGCCCGCTGCAGTGCCGTACGTTGATATCAAATCAAGTACCGTGTGTGTTTCACTTCGTGAACGGAGGAGGAGGTCGTCCGCATATGCACGATATCGAAAACTGTGCTGTCGAAAGTGAGACCAGAAAGGTGGCTCGCCAGACTCCCGATGAGTGGCTCCAGGCTTATGGCGTAGAGTTGGGTCGAAAGTGGCCAGCCTTGCCGTACGGAACGCCGGATCGCCACTGGTCCCGCCACACGGCCAATAACCTGAAATAGCGATTCGGCGGTGCGGTACTGGCGCCGGATGACGTCGATAAAGGCTGGTGGAAAACCCATGCGGTTCATCACTGAGAACAGAAAAAGATGCTGCACTTTGTCGAATGCGCTGTCAAAATCAATGGCAACCACTGGGGCGCGGAGTCTGCCCGGCGCTGCCAGTGCAATTAAATCGCGACATTCTCCTGTGACCGTTTGTATATTAACTGAGCCGCCCAGGGTTATCTGTTCCGGGGATAGAATGCTAGGCAGGACCTTGCGGCATCGCGTTGCCAGTAGGCGTGTAAAAATTTTACAGTCTGCGTTAAGGAGAGTCAGGGGACGGTAATGTGCTGTCGTCACACCTGGTGTCGGTTTGTGGATGGGTATAATAATTCCCGTGACGAAGGACGGCGGTACGGCGTTCCCCATCGTCAGCAGTTCATGAAACATCGTTGTCCACCGTGACGCCATTAGTGTGAAGAAAGCGCGATAAAATTCTATCGGCAATCCGTCGGCACCAGATGACTTATTCAGAGCACCTTTTTTGATTGCATCGTGGATTTCGTCACGCGTAATTGGCTCCATCAGCTCATCCACTTCGTCGCTGGTGAGGGTGCGAGCTACGTGTGGTAACACAGACTCCTCAGCGTGGTTGTTGGTAGTCTCCTCCTGGTACCTTGTGCGGTAGTGGTCGACAAAGGCACTGACGATTTCGGCCTGGTAAGTGACGTGCTGGCCGCGACAGGATGTGATCTCGGTGATGAGTTGTTGTCGTCGATGTTTCCTATCGGAGGCGATATGATGCATGGTCGGATGTTCTTATTCTGCCGAAGCTTGACATCGGGGTCGCACCATAGCCCCCTGCAGTCTACGGCGTGTTAACGTTACAATTTGCGCCTTAATCCTGCTGCGTTCCCTCTGGGTGTCGGGGGTGGGCGGTTGGGCGTCCAGGTCTCGTAGAACGGCGTAGAAATAGTCGGTAGTGTGCCGGCGCCACGTAGCAACTTCCTTTCCATACTGAATCAAAGTACGGCGAATGGCAGGTTTGGCACATTCAAGCCATCAGGTCAAGGTCGTGCAGTATTTAGATAAGCGACGTTCACAGGTGGCCCGTGTCTCGGTAACACGTTGAAGACATTCGGGATCATGAAGATGGGAGGTGTTTAGCTTCCACGGTGCACGACTACGCCAGACCACTTGCTTGGGGAAGAGAATGTTGCAGATGTAGGCACAGTGGTCCGAAAAGGCCAGGGACCAAAGTTCTGCACCTTGGACTGCAGATGTGAGTTCCCGAGAGACGTAAATTCTATCAAGGCGGCTCGCGGAGTGACTCGTCTGGTAAGTATGTCCAGGCTCGTCGCCGTGCCGAACTTCCCAAGTGTCGCGGAGCAACAGATCTCGGACGACAAGACGCAGCTCTTGACAGGTGTTGTAGTGGGGCACTTGATCTTTAGGGTGCAAGACACAATTAAAATCACCCCCAAGCAAGTAATAGTCGCAGCGTCCAAGAAACAAAGGAGCGATTTCTTCCGAATAGAAGAGTGCCCTGTCGCGTCTGCGGTGGAGCCTGACGGAGCGTAAATGTTGACGATACGCGTCCCCATGACGGCGACGGCCATGCCTCTGGCAGATGGAAGGTATGTGATATCGGCCACTGGAATGCCTTCTCTGGCGTGGATGGCTACGCCGCGCCCCAGGTGGTCACCAGGAGAAGGATAAGTGTTATATCCCGCGACGTCTGCGAGTGTGGCCAAAGTGTACTTCCTGTAGTAGTGCGATATCGACGTCCGACGCCCATATCATCTCTCGCAGCAGTTGAAGTTTCACGGGTGAGCTAATGGTGTTAGTGTTGATCGTCGCTATTCGGTAGGTTTGGAGCCGTACCCCGCCGTGGAGGGGAACTCCACCGGCGGAGGATGAAGAGGGGCGAGGCAATGGCGAGTCGTGCCGTACCCCACCGGACGGCGTTATCAGCGGCGTAACGATGCTTCCGTCTGGGGTAACTCTGTCCCCAGCGTGTGGTCCGGGTCCTCATCGACGTCCTCACTCCACACCATTGAAGGCGCTGTCGTTGTGATGGTCGTACGTTCCACTCCGGTCGTAGGGGCGGAGGACGTCTCGGCGGCAGTCGCAACGGTGGAGTCCATTGGTTCAAGAGCACCTGGGCGAGCCAGTAGAGTAGGCATCGACACAGCCACAGTCGGCGTCATGTTGTCGTCATTCGTGTCGTCGTGTAGGTTCTCCGAGGCTTCGTCGGGTCGGACGTCCTCTGGAGCATCAGGGGGAGGTGATCCGTCTCGTTCCGAGACCGTACGGCGCCTCCTCTTGCGCCTCTTAGGTGAACGTTGTTTGCGGGTTCGTCCCTCCGTGTCGGAAGACGGAAGGGAGTCGCGTCGCTCTGAGAGGAAGGCCGTCGCGGGAACGTCAAATGAAGGTGCATCCATATGTTCAGGCGGGTGGGCGTTGGAAGTCGTCGCTGTTGGTAGTGGCGCCGGAGTAGCGTCAGGCTTTGAGCGCCACGTGTCGGCCTCGGCGGTATCCGTAGCAGCTGGAAGCGTCACCGGTACATGATTCGACGGGCGGCGGCCGGTGGGAGGAGAAGAGAGCGCCGATGCGTAGGTGATCGGTAAAACTGTCGTCGGAGCCGGAGATGCCACGGTAGCGGCTGGCAATTGGGTGATTCGTCGCTGAAGACACTCAGATCTGAGGAGGCCTTCTTTGCCGCACCCGGAACAGGTCTTGGGTTGGCCGTCGTATATGACAACCGCGCGGCACCCGCTAATTTGCAGGTAAGATGGCACGTGGCGATGGAGGTCGATGGTGATCTGCCGTACACCGTTAAGAACGGGGTACGTTTGGAATTGCGCCCAGCGTTCGGCAGTGTGGCCATGTACAGTGCCATAGGGGCGGAAAGCCGCGATAACGTCTTCCGCCGGAAGCTCGATCGGGAGTTCGAAAACTCGTGTGGTGCGCATTCCTAAGCCGGCATGGTCGACAGTGACCGCTCCGACATTGCCGTCAGCGTGGCAAAAGCGTAATCCATGGTTGGTGTCACGAAGTATTCTTTCACATACCGCGTCATTGACGACTTTGACGTATACCGTACTGCTTAATATGGACAAATGGATGCCCAAAATGTCGGAAGCTGGGATCTTAGCAACGTCGCGTAGGAAGCATTCCACTTCCAAGGCCTTTGGTCGTGCGTATTCGTTGCAGAAGTTGAATCGTAAAGTTGATTTTCGAAAACGGTTGGCCATGGTTCTAGTGCACGTAAGCGACGGCCGCTGAAATGTAAACAACAGCGAGCGCGCGCGCTCCGCAGGCGGAAACAACACGACCGCACTGCACGGCGGCGAAAGCCGGACTGACAAATGCATTCAGCTACACTGCACTTTCGTTAGATACTTCCTTGTTTTATATACTACCCATCTTCTGACGGCTTTAATCGCACATATAACTGACAATTAATTATAACAAATAGTACGAAGAACAGAGGGTTTTTGATGGATCTTCAGCGTGCTGTTGCCTTGAAATGTCATACGTTCATAGCATGCAAGCTACGATTCCGAAATTCTTAGCCAACCATATGATATTTCCCATCATTCTGTTACAACAACTTGCACCTAGAACGACGAGTTTTCGAGAGATCCTCAATGTGCTGGTGCTTTGCAAACGACTTACATTCATAGGACGTAAGTTACAATATAAAATTTATTAAATAAGGGTTTCAACTGAAACCCAATGTACCATATTTCGACTGTCCGCGGCTCGTGGTCTTGCGGTAGCGTTCTCGCTTCGCGCACACGGGGTCTCGGGTTCGATTCCCAGCGGGGTCGCGGATTTTCTCTGCCTCGAGATGACTGGGTGTTGTATGTCTTTCATCCTCATTCACTCGCAAGTCGGCGTAGTGGCGTTAAAGAACTTGTGGAGCGGCGGCCGAACCGCCCCGCGACGGTCTCCCGGCCACTAGTGCCACTCGCTCATTATTATTATTATCTCTCGACTGAGTACTGAAAAGATACGTAGGCACGTGTGAGCTAGGTGGCGCTCTTCCATTTCATTGGCCCGAATTCAGCGGCGCATTTAGAATACCTGACAAGCTTGATATTACTCTGCACGTTCGGAAAAGCACATCAACGTGCATTTTACACGTTGTGGCGTCTGAAACTTGACACACTCAACGTTGACGTTCGAATTCGCGGTTCGTGTGTTGACGGATTTGGCAGCGTGAAAGGGCCACATGGCTGCTAGGCCACACTTGACGGGTGCTCGTCCCTTAAAAGCGAATGAGAGCGAATCGCGTGGTTAGTGAGTGATAAGGAAGGACTTCCGCTCACTCACGAGGAGAATCCGGCAAGTGCCATAACCCGATGTCCCAGAAAGCTCTCTCAGTGAAAGAGGAGCAAAAATAAGCGAACACGTGTCTCGGTTTATCAGTAGATACGCGACGGTTTCTGAGAAACCACCAAGCTTTCAACAAAGATGCCTTGTATGTGCGACCGCGACACGCTCAACCCAGCTGGTGATTAACGTCGTCTCACTTTTGTGTCCCATGTTCGAAAGCCGAGTACTACTTTTATTTATCTTCTTTTAATCTTTTCATTTATTTACCCATGTCCAGAGAAAGTTACTAAGCGAATGTTTCTTATCAAGTTATAGGGCACAAGGGCGTTATATTAACTGTAAAATTATAACTGGGTTTGACAATGACTGTCATACATTTATTAAATAATATGTGTGTACGATATTTTCAAGGGTAACAATACTTTTAAATTCTCATTTCTTGTATTTCATTCTTATATCAATTCTTATTTTTTATATTATATTCTTGTTTATTCTTCAGTAAAATATGGTGCATTCCCTTAGATAATATCAATCGTAGAGACATTCGAAACATAGAAATTCCGAACTTCACGAGCATCGTGTGAAGGAGGGTTTGTCACAGCGATGTTTCTTTGTGTGATTCTCGCTCAGGAAAGAAAAGTCGTCAACACTCCTGAAGATTTCACGCGTTGGCCATAATTTCACGGCAGACCACACATAAGACATAATTTTTTCGGAAACTGTCCCTCACAGTTGATTATGAATCAAGACACACTACATGGATTTCACTGAAAGTAATTTCAAATGGTTCAAATGGCTCTGAGCACTATGGGACTTAACTTCTGAGGTCATCAGTCCCCTAGAACTTAGAACTACTTAAACCTAACTAACCTAAGGACATCACACACATCCATGCCCGAGGCAGGATTCGAACCTGCGACCGTAGCGGTCGCGCAGTTCCAGTCTGTAGCGCCTAGAACCGCTCGGCCACTCCGGTCGGCAAAGTAATTTCAAATAATCTTTCCATTCATTTATGTTTCTTTTTCTTTGTTTTTTTCAAATTCTTCCACCAGACACACAATTAATAGACCAATAAGGACAACTTTATTTCAATACACATAGGAAAATATTAGGTCAGTAGTCTTCTGCGGACATGGATAGATAAGTGAATAACGAAAGTAAAAATTATAATCGGATTTAGAACACGGGGCACAAAAGCGTGAAGCCATGATGGTAGCCACTATGGCGGTGCTTCAGTTGGACTGCTGTCGATAAAGGACTCATAAATTACCTGTAAAACTTTGACCGTCGTTTTATCAGAAATAGTCGAATATCTACTGCTCAACCGAGACATTTGTTCAGTTGTTTTGACCCCTCTGCTACTTAGCGAAGTTTCTAGGAAATGGGATTATGGCTCGTGCTACGTTTCCCTCGTCAGCATTTTTAGGTGTATGCAGTGCTCTTATGTAGCGGAGGACTAACATCATCAGCAAGTTTCATAGTCGAGTTTGATTTTTTTTTAGGTTGATTATTAAAACCTTATGATAGCCCCTCATATTTAGACAAGAAACGAAATACAAGAATCTTTGGTCGTCATCTAGTTTAGGAAGCCTTCAGTAGGACCGTGTGTGTGTGTGTTGTTGTGGTGATAGTGGTGTGAGGGCTGTCGCACCTGAGAAGAGTCTGGAGACGAGGCAGCAGGCGAGCACTCCTCCGGCGTACGCAGCCAAGCAGTTGACCGCTGCCTGCGACTTCCGGGTGCTGACGTCCTCCTGGGAACAGCGTCGGCGCCATCAGCGAGGGAAACCGCCTCAGTCAGCACAGCAAATCCCTGTCAGCAGCGTAACGACTAGACTCGCCAGCGTAAGAACATACCGCTGGGCACTAAAACTGCAAAACCAGAAAGGATGTAAATAACGAAAGTTTACTTCTCCGTCTACATCTAAATATATACTGTGGAAGCCACCATACAGTGCATGACAGAAGGTACCTTGACCACAGCTAGTTCCCAAATCGAGCGAAGGAAAAATGACTATCTACAGGGTTAGTCTGCAAAATAAGGACAAACTACAGGGAATGACTTCTAAGAGAAAAAGGAGCAAACATGATCACACGGCCATGACCAGAAATGAGTTCCAAGGAGGCTCGACCACTTGAAGGTGGAGATAAAAAGATATTTGATAGTGTAGGTTTCAGTGACTGGAAGCACGCATGAGAACACACCAGGCAACAGGGAATGTCCTGTCTGCACTGCACAGTGTTTTAGCTCCCTACTCAAAAGGGCAGTGCTGTTGTCCATGACAACTGCCACCATGCAAACCACTAAGCACGTTCACAGGCCTTATTACCTACGGACTTGCCTCTGCGGCAACCCTGCATCATAAGCACCATGCATGCCCTCCTCATGCGGAGCTAAAGGGCCGTCAGAGCTCTACGCCACCAAGGAAACAGGGACGCCAATGACGTCATGGACGTGGCCTTCAGAGTCAACCAGCCTGAAGCAGGAATTCGAATCTCTCTAATTTTACATTCATGACCTTTTCAGAAGATGTACTACGTAAGAGGAAGTAATATACACATCAAAAATACACTCCTGGAAATGGAAAGAAGAACACATTGACACCGGTGTGTCAGACCCACCATACGTGCTCCGGACACTGCGAGAGGGCTGTACAAGCAATGATCACACGCACGGCACAGCGGACACACCAGGAACCGCTGTGTTGGCCGTCGAATGGCGCTAGCTGCGCAGCATTTGTGCACCGCCGCCGTCAGTGTCAGCCAGTTTGCCGTGGCATACGGAGCTCCATCGCAGTCTTTAACACTGGTAGCATGCCGCGACAGCGTGGACGTGAACCGTATGTGCAGTTGACGGACTTTGAGCGAGGGCGTATAGTGGGCATGCGGGAGGCCGGGTGGACGTACCGCCGAATTGCTCAACATGTGGGGCGTGAGGTCCCCACAGTACATCGATGTTGTCGCCAGTGGTCGGCGGAAGGTGCACGTGCCCATCGACCTGGGACCGGACCGCAGCGACGCACGGATGCACGCCAAGACCGTAGGATCCTACGCAGTGCCGTAGGGGACCGCACCGCCACTTCCCAGGAAATTAGGGACACTGTTGCTCCTGGAGTATCGGTGAGGACCATTCGCAACCGTCTCCATGAAGCTGGGCTACGGTCCCGCACACCGTTAGGCCGTCTTCCGCTCACGCCCCAACATCGTGCAGCCCGCCTCCAATGGTGTCGCGACAGGCGTGAATGGAGGGACGAATGGAGACGTGTCGTCTTCAGCGATGAGAGTCGCTTCTGCCTTGGTGCCAATGATGGTCGTATGCGTGTTTGGCGCCGTGCAGGTGAGCGCCACAATCACGACTGCATACGACCGAGGCACACAGGGCCAACACCCGGCATCATGGTGTGGGGAGCGATCTCCTACACTGGCCGTACACCACTGGTGATCGTCGAGGGGACACTGAATAGTGCACGGTACATCCAAACCGTCATCGAACCCATCGTTCTACCATTCCTAGACCGGCAAGGGAACTTGCTGTTCCAACAGGACAATGCACGTCCGCATGTATCCCATGCCACCCAACGTGCTCTAGAAGGTGTAAGTCAACTACCCTGGCCAGCAAGATCTCCGGATCTGTCCCCCATTGAGCATGTTTGGGACTGGATGAAGCGTCGTCTCACGCGGTCTGCACGTCCAGCACAAACGCTGGTCCAACTGAGGCGCCAGGTGGAAATGGCATGGCAAGCCGTTCCACAGGACTACATCCAGCATCTCTACGATCGTCTCCATGGGAGAATAGCAGCCTGCATTGCTGCGAAAGGTGGATATACACTGTACTAGTGCCGACATTGTGCATGCTCTGTTGCCTGTGTCTATGTGCCTGTGGTTCTGTCAGTGTGATCATGTGATGTATCTGACCCCAGGAATGTGTCAATAAAGTTTCCCCTTCCTGGGACAATGAATTCACGGTGTTCTTATTTCAATTTCCAGGAGTGTAGTTTTGCATTGCCTCAGTTGCGAAAGTTGAGGAACCTGTACAGAAAATTGGAATAGAGATCAACATGAACATCAATTCCGCCCTTTTTATCGCTCATGAAAACCACATATTGCATGTTGTACCACCATACAGCGAGAACTTCAGAGGTGGTGGTCCAGATTACTATACACACCGGTACCTCTAATACCCAGTAGCACGTCCTCTTGCATTGATACATGCCTGTATTCGTCATGGCATACTATGCACAAGTCCATCAAGGCACTGTTGGTCCAGATTGTCCCATTCCTCAACAGCGGTTCGGCGTAGGTCACTTAGAGTGGTTGGTGGATCACGTCGTCCCTAAACAGCCCTTTTCAATCTATCCAAGGCATCTTCAATAGGATTCATGTCTGGAGAACATGCTGGTCACTCTAGTCGAGCGATGTCGTTATGCTGATGGAAGTCATTCACAAGGTGTGCACGATGGGGGCGCGAATTGTCATCCATGAAGACGAATGCCTCGTCAATGTGCTGCCGACACGATTGCACTATCGGTCGGAGGGTGGCATTCACGTATCGTACAGCCGTTACAGAGCCTTCCATGACCACCCGCGGCATACGTAGGCCCCACATAATACCACTCCAAAACAGCAGCGAACCTCCACCTTGCTACACTCGCTGGACGGTGTGTCTAAGGCGTTCAGCCTGATCCGAGTTGCCTCCAAACACGTCTCCGACGATTGTCTGGTTGAAGGCATACGCGACACTCATCGGTGAAGAGAACGTGATGCCAATTCTGAGAGGTGCATTCGGCCTGAGAGAGGCATGTCATCGATAGTTCCTGCCTCTCTGTCTCCATGCCTGAACAACATCGCTTTGGTTCACTCAGAGACGCCTGGACCCTTCCCTTGTTGAGAGCCCTTCCTGGCACAAAGTAACAATGCGGAAGCAGTCGGGCCGGCCACGGTGGTCTCGCGGTTCTAGGCGCGCAGTCCGGAACCGCGCGACTGCTACGGTCGCAGGTTCGAATCCTGCCTCGGGCATGGATGTGTGTGATGTCCTTAGGTTAGTTAGGTTTAAGTAGTTCTAAGTTCTATGGGACTGATGACCACAGATGTTAAGTTCCACAGTGCTCAGAGCCATTTGAAAGCAGTCGAACCGCGGTATTGACCGTCTAGGCATGGTTGAACTACAGAAAACCTCCTTCCTGGTGGAATAACTAGAACTGATCGGCTGTCGGACCCCCTCCGTCTCATAGTCGCTGCTCATGCATGGTTGTTTACATCTTTGGTCGGGTTTAGTAACATCACTGAACAGTCAAAGGGACTGTGTCTGTGATACAATATCCACATCTGTCTTCAGGAGTTCTGGGAAGTGCGATGATGCAAAACTGTTTTTGATGTGTGTATATCGGCTTATTCTCCTAGGAATGTACGCCGTGCTAACTTTAACAGTAAACCACACAGCAAAGCAGAACGCCTCTCTTGCAGCATCTGGTACTAGAGTTGGCTGAACGTCTCCTTAACGCACTTTAAATGAACCTTTAATGAAACGCACTTCTCTCCTTTGTATCTTCTCTATTTTTATATCAATCCTGTCTGGAATAGTTCACAGACTGACGAGCAATATTCAAGTACTGGTTGAACGAGGATATTTTGTTTTTGTGGTCGTTACACTTAAAATCCATCATAAGCATACTGCTAGGTATTTTATGGCTGTGACTGCTTTCAGTGAATGTTCTGCAATCATATAATCGTGCAATAATGGGTCTTTTTGTTTATTTATGCGTGGTACATCACATTTGTTTATATTTACAGTCAGTTGCCAAGTTCTGCGCCAAGCGTCGACCCTTTGCAAGTATTGCTGCATTTTGCTACCATTTTCAAGCCTTGCAACTTCTTCGTATAGAACAGCATCATCTGCGAAAAACCCCATGGTACTTACGACGCTATCCGTATATTGTGAATTATAATGGTCGTGTAACGCACCCTTTCAGTGAGTCCGAAGTAACTTCTAAATTTCAAGATTTCTCTACGTTGTGAATGACATTCTGTATTCTCTTTGGTGAAACTCTTTAATCCATTGACAGTCTGGTATGATATTACGTACGCTCGTATTTTGGTCATTAGGCGGCAATGCGGAATTGTGCCGAATGCCGTCCGGAAATCCAAGGACATAACATCTACCTGGGCAACTGTTTTCTGGTTCTCTTTGTATATACAGTGTGACCTGAGTTTAACATGATTGTTGTTTGCAGAACCCTTGCTGTCTCCTACAGATTTTGTCTCTCCATAATGTCATGAAACGCAAGCATAAAGCGTGTTCCAGTATCATACAACAAATAGACGTCAGCATATAGGCCTATAGTTTTGTGCGTCTGTTCGACGACCATTCTTGAAAACATGTATTGGGTGGATACGGAATGCTTTCACCAACTTCAAACGCGAGTAATATCACATTTTTCATGCTCGTAATTTGTTAGAAATTATTAAACCTTACAATTAAAGTTAAATGCATCTTATTACAGCCTTAAAATGTCTGCCTTCGTGGCTGAGTGGTCAGTACAGCTGGCTGCCATGTGGAGGGTCCAGGTCAGATTTCCGGCCCAGGTTAGATTTTCCTTGGTAGAAGGACTGGTACACGGTGCACTCAGCCTCATGAGACCTTATGAAGTCTGTCTGTATAGCTGATTGGCCAGTGCAGCTGACTGCCGTTTGGAATGTCCATTTTCGATTCCCAGTGCAGGTAGGGACTTTTTTCTTGAAAGGAGGACTGGTTCACAGTCCGCACAGGCTCATTAGGCTTTAAAACGTCCGCCTCATAGCTGAGTTGTCAGAGCATCACACTGCCATTTGGAGTGCCTGTATTCGATTTCCAGTACAGGCAGGGTCAGTCCTCCTTTATAGGAGGACTGCTCCTCGGTACACTCATGAGGTCTTATAAAGTTCGCCTGTATAGCTGAGTGTTCGGTGCAGCTGACTGCCATTTGGAGTGCTCAGGTTAGATTACCAGTACAGGTAGGTGTTTTTCCCTTGGTAGGGGGACTCGTATGGGCTGCACTCAGCCTCATGAAGTTAACTGAGGAGCTACCAATTAGTAGTGGTTGAAACAACGAGAAACGCGACAATGGTCGCAGGAATAATGTGCTGACCATATGCCCCTCTATACCGCATCCAATTACGCTATTGGCAGAGGATGACATGGCTGTCGGTCGGGCCGAATTGGCCCGTCTTGGGTCATAACGATTAACTTTACTTACTTATGGACTTATAGACTTTGAGACCTACTGGATCGAAAGACCTTTGGCGTCACAACCTATAGATGTATGCTTCACAGCAAAACATCATGTCACACCGGTTGGGGAAATGTAATCGATTAGCAGCATTTAAATGAAAAGGAAACAGATGGTAAACTGTTAATTACTTCAAAAGTAATCATCAAAAATGGCTCTGAGCATTATGGGACTTAACTTCTGAGGTCATCAGTCCCCTAGAACTTGGAAGTACTTAAACCTAACTAACCTAAGGACATCACACATATCCATGCCCGAGGCAGAATTCGAACTTGCGACCGTAGCGGTCGCGCGGTTCCTGACTGTAGTGCCTAGAACCGCTCTGCCAGCCTGGCCGGCAAGTAATCATCATAAGTGTTAATACATTGATCCCACTGTGAGTCAAAACGGTCAATACCTACGTGAAATAATATCTGTGACTACCTACGAAACCATGATTCTACCCAGGCGTGCACCTCTTCATCCGATGCAAATCGACAGCCGTGAATGTCTTTTTCAGGGTTCCAAAGATATGGAAATCGCATCGGGAGAGACCATAACTGTACCGAAAATGTGTAAGGGTTTCCCAACGAAACTTCTTCAGCCTGTTCGAAAGAGCCTCGGCAACATGTGGACGGGCATTGTCCAACAGGATTATACCGTCCGTCAACATTCCCGGTCGTTTGGACTTGATGGCGTGCTTCACTTTTTGGAAAGTGTCCACTTACCACTGTGCGTTGATTGTGGCATCGTGTTCCAGAAAGTCAAAGAGCAGCGCATCCTTGCAGTCAAAGAAAAAGGTGCTCATGACTTTTCCGGAGCTGGTATGCCTGTTAATTCGACCACGCAGTAGATGTTTCATTGGGAAACCCTTAAACGTCCTCAATACAGTGCTCGTGTCTTTCAGGCGATTTCCATATTTTCGGAGTCCTGAAGAAACAAATTCTAGGCCATCTATTTGCTTCGGATGAAGAGGTACATATCTGGGTAGCATTATGATTCCGTAAGCAAACGCGAACATTTTTTCATGAGGCATTGACAGTCTTAGAGTGGGATAAATGTGTTAACAGTTATAGGAAATTCTTTTGAAATAATAAACAGTTTATTTCCGAGTTTTACGTGAGTGCACCTTATACGTCACGCTTAGAGGATAAAGCGAGAAACCTACAGAGAGGTCTTTGGTGCGAGACTGGCGTATCTGACTGTTTCAAACATTAATACAAACAACATTACTTTACAGATATGCTTTGAAACGCGGTAGGCAAATATACTGGATAAGAAAAATCATCAGTGAGTGAAGTAGGGTATCATTAACCACAGTTCTAACAAGTAGGTAAATATTGGGAGGTTTTTTGGTTGTCCGACTGTTTACATTAGTAGTTTACATCGTTTGGTGCGCGGCTTTATAAACAAATAAGTTTGAGGTGAGTTAGGAAGCAAACAATCTGTCACGAATATTGTTACGCACTAATGAACAGCAGATCACAACGGAAGAGAACATAGAAATAAAGCTCTCGAGCCGAACTGGAATACCTAAAAAGAAGTTTAATGAAGCAAAATTGGAGTGTTGTAGTGTTTAAAGATTCGAAAATACAGTTGCACTCAATGATATTTTATTTGCAGTGGTTTGAAAATGGTGCACAGTCCTGAACAGTATTATTATTTTCAATACTAAACTGCTAATTGTTTATATCCCCTGCCTGTTACGGTACCCATCTCTGTCGGGGTCTTCCTCTGTCTCTTCTTCCATGGCACTTATAATTTCTTGCCTTCAAGGGAAGTCTCCCACTCTCCATTCTTTGTAGATGTTCGTTCCATTTTTTTCTGTAATCTCGAATTTTATCATTGAGGCTAAAGATGTCAGTTCTTCTCTAATATCTTGATTTCTTAGCCTGTCTTCTCTTGTGCAACCTTTAAAACCTCTAAGGAATTACATTTCTTGTGCCTGAATCCGGCTTTCCTGCTTCTTGGTAATCACCCAGGTTTCACTTCCATAGACCAATGTGGAACTGCAACAGTTTTGTAAAATTTAATTTGAGTTTTGTTTTTTAGGTTTTGTTTTTTAGGTTCCACATATACGACTGAATTTACGAAGCTTAATTTCAATATTTCTGCTGTAGCCATATGTCACTTCACGTCCGGGGTAATTGAAATGGTTTACTTGCTCTAAAATCTTTTGATCTATCACTATTTTGGTTCTGATTCGTTCTTTCCCCATGAAGGCCATTGTCTTAGCTTTTTCTTTTGAAATTTCCATGTTAAATTTTGCACTTATTTGTTTTAGCAAGTAGATTCCTTTCTGAAGGTCAACTTCCTTATCTGCTAGGATCACTGCATCCTCAGCATTTAGTAAATTATTTAAAAGAATGTTCCTGTCTAGGTAAATGCTTATGTGAAATTCTGATTTCCATATATGTATTATTTCATTAACGTAGATGTTGAACAAAGTTGGAGAGATGCAGCAGCCTTGTCGTACCCCTTTATTAGTTAGTATCCCTTTAGTTGTTTTACCATTGAGATCTAGAGTGATATTTGCGTCTTAATATAAACTTTTTATCGCATTTACCAGATACAAAGTTTATTTCAAGACACAAATATTACTCTAGATCTCAATGGTAAAAGAGAGAAATGGGTACACTGACAACGAAATATATCGAGCACTCCACCCTAGAAGAAAAGCGTCCGAAAATACACAACAACAACCGTCGGCTGGAATAGTTTTTCTTCAATTTATTCATAAGATCGCGCAGCATATTGGGAAAGTTTTGGCTAAGTTTCACGTGGAGACAATCTTTCGACCTACCGGGAAAATAAGTGAAAGTTTAAGATCGGTGAAAGACGCACGACACCCCTTAGCTACCCGAGGTGTGTATAAAATTCCGTGTAACTGTGGCATGGTTTATATTGGAACAACTAAAAGGAGTGTTAATACCCGCCTAGCGGAACACAACAGGAACTGTTGGGACAAATTGACAAATCAGCTGTAGCGTAACACGTTTTCAAAGACGGTGATCACGAAATAAAATTTAGTGAGACAAACGTGATAGCTAGGACCTCACATTATTATATCCGCGTGTATAGAGAAGCTATAGAGATCTACAAGCACGAAAATAATTTCAATAAAAAAGAAGGAGGATTAAAACTAGAGAAGATATGGCGGTCGACTTTGTACCAACGAAGTGACAATCGATTACCTGTAATCGAGAGAGATGGCACTAGCCAGATATAGTTTTAAAGTCGAAAGCACGTGATGAGTGATGGCGCCATCTAAGTGCTCTATATAAGCGTGACCTCCAGCGCCTAGCAGCCAGTTACCGACTCACCTCAGAAGATGTTGCCCGCAGTAGGCAACGAAACGTCAGGAAGGAGAAGTTTTATATACGGACCACGGCAATTCAACCCGGAAGTTTTAATTAATGAACACAATTTTTGTTTCACTGTATATTCCCCTGCTACTTGTGCTACGTGAATCAGACGCCACTGGCTTGTTGGGCTGCCTTACATATCGGTGCGGGCGCGCGTGACAGCAGAGGGCGGCGGCCCCTATGGCGATCAGCACGAGCCCGGCGGCGGCGGCGGCGGGGTCTCCCGCTATCACGGACCTGGGATCCAGCTCCTTCAGCTTCATCACCCGCCGCCCCAGCACCAGCAGGATCGCGAAGGCGGCCACGGCGCCCACCGCGTGCACCACGCAGCTGCCGCCCTGCAAACGCCGTGTCACCACCCTCACCAACACACCTACTCGAACAACACCTCACCTTTAACGCATAAAATCGTAACTCTCACTGCTGTGAAAAGTGCTAGAGGTGTCGCAAAAAACTTGAGCCGTGAACAGAAACGCATTTTCGTTCACAGTGCCGGGAAAGTTCATTCCTTTGTTCAGAAAGGAGGGCTGCCTAAAGCCGTCGGCACACGGACCGTGCATTCGAACGATGAGCGTTGAGCGAGCCGAGTTTCTGACGTCATAGAGTGGATAAAGCACGTTGCGTACTCTACCTCTTGGACGTGAATTTTTGGCAGCTTTAGCGGAGGCGGAAAAAACCGACAGTTATTTCCAGCAGGGTCGAGCAGCTGCCCATACAGCCGACCGAACCTTGGAGCACATTTACACAATCTTCTCGCCTGACAGAATTCTCAGGAGAGGTCAGTCTGGTCGCGGCATTAGCGGGCCACCCAGGTTACCTGATCTGTCAGTGTGCGAGTACTTTGTGCGGGGAGCCCTCAAGTCTAATGTGTATCGTAACAACCCTGACAGTCTTCAAGAACTAAAGCAAAACATTGCGGATAAGACTGCAGCGATTCCAACAGTCCAGCTTCGATCTGCCTTCAGTAACTTGCTGGCAAGGGCAAAAAGTTCCAAGAGATGAATGGTGGTCACTTTTAACGTCTGCTATAATCAGAATAGTACTGTCCGCCCCCGTTAGCTGAGTGGTCAGCGCGGCGGAATTCCACGCCAAGGGGCCCGGGTTCGATTCCCGGCTAGAGCCGGAGATTTTCTCCGCTCAGGGACTGGGTGTTGTGTTGTACTCATCTTCATTTCATCCCCGTCGTCGGCGCGCAAGTCGCCCAATGTGGCGTCGAATGCAATAAGACTTGCCCTCGGCGGCCGAACTTCCCCGAATGGGGGACCCCCGGCCCACAATGCCGTACGCTCATTTCCATTTCAGGGTAGTACTGTATTTTCTTTCCTCTGTCGTGTTTCTTTTTACCCTAGAACTCTGACCTCCGGCTACTTTTATTTGCCCCATCGTGTGTAAATGCCGTCTCTAAGTGAAGTGGACTGACAAGGCAGCCAGTCCACAGTGACGGGTAGCCGATAGAAAGGCACGCGTACACACTCACGCCGACGGGCGTCAATTCTGGAACAGGATAACTATTGAATGGTAGCAAGAAAAGTACGTAGCTGCTTTATACTTAACTTTATTATTTGATGACTACAGCATTCTTCTTGAGACATTTATACTATAACTCTCAAAGTAGGTAAGGCTAATGGCGCCTTGCTAGGTCGTAGCCATGGACTTAGCAGAAGGCTATTCTAACTGGCTCTCGGCAAATGAGAGGAAGGCATCGTCCGTATGGTCGCTAGCAATCTCCTCGTACAACTGGGGCGAGTGCTATATCGTCTCTCGAGACCTGCCTTGTGGTGGCGCTAGGTCTGCGATCACACAGTGGCGACACGCGGGTCCGACATGTACTAAATGGACCGCGGCCGATTTAAGCTACCACCTAGCAAGTGTGGTGTCTGGCGGTGACACCACACTAAGCACCAGCAAATTGAGGATCTCTCGAAAACACGCCCATATTAGAATGATTTTTTGTAATAAAATGAGAGAAAACGTGATATTGATGGCTAAAGTATTACAGTAACTTGGGTATTATAAGAAGTATGCTGTTTCGAGGCATCAAAAACGCTTTTTTGTTGGTAAAACTCGTTATAATTAAGCGTAAGTCGATAACACATCTACCCGTTATAGCTTTCAGTAAATGCTAAGGTGCAAAGCGTGGTTGTAACTTAATCACGATCGGTGTAGTGTAATGACTAAAGATGCGGAACTGCAAGGTAACAGGTGATGCACTACTGGGTCCAAACAACTTTTTTTAACCATCTCATTTTCTAAATGATTGTGACGCTTGCTAATTAGCTTAATAGAAGTGTCTCCTATAACATTCGATGTTGTGTAAGTATAAGTGCGCTCTTTCTGAGGTGTGTTTGCTTGATTGCCTTAATCTACAAGACAGTTTGCACTACTCGCAGTAAAATGTTTTGAAATTTCTTGTTCAAAGTTTAGTATTTCACATGTGGTTCAAATGGCTCTGAGCACTATGGGACTTAAAATCTATGGTCATCAGTCCCTATTTCACATGTTGTAAGGATTTTGCTGCTGAATAGGAACAGTGATGAGGTAAGAATGACCTTAGGATTTTACTAAAAACTGAGAATGATGAAATAATTTTTATCTTACGTTGGAGAACTACTGTAAATTTGTATCCCACTGTCTATAACGGAACCTTTATAAGCCAATGTCCTTATTGAACGTATATGGCACTTCCTGAAACTTCCTGGCAGATTAAAACTGTGTGCCCGCCCGAGACTCGAACACGGGATCTTTGCCTTTCTTTCAGGAGTGCTAGTTCTGCAAGGTTCGCAGGAGAGCTTCTGTAAAGTTTGGAAGGTAGGAGACGAGGTACTGGCAGAATTAAAGCTGTGAATACCGGGCGTGAGTCGTGCTTGGGTAGCTCAATTGGTAGAGCACTTGCCCGCGAAAGGCAAAGATCCCGAGTTCGAGTCTCGGTCGGGCACACAGTTTTAATCTGCCAGAAAGTTTCATATCAGCGCACACTCCGCTGCAGAGTGAAAATCTCATTCTGATGGCACTTCCTTTTTGGCTTATAATACGTCCATGAATGTGAAAGTAGATATTTATGTGTAGTATAGACACAACAACATGACTAGCACATGGACAAGAAAGGAAATGTTCGTTTTAATAGAGCTATCGAATGAATTTTACGCCCGTTCATTTTGTAAACAGTGTGATATGCGAGCCAGAAAGAGACGACAACTGCCGCCGGTGCGCGCTGCGATCGCGCATACGAGGTTCGCGTTCACATACCGCATGCACAGGTCGCATCGCTTCTAAGCATTCAGCTGCGCGGTAAACTCTCCACGCTCTACGTTAGCGTCAGAAAGCAGGGTTCGTGCACGGATGCCTCAAGTTCACTGCTGTTAGGCGAACTGCGCGCTTCGAGCGTTCTCGTTGCTATCTCTATCCTCTGTAGCACGCCACTGCAGTCTTCGTGTACCGTACTTGCAACGGAAGTTGTTTACAACAGGCAAATTTCATTACATACGGTGGCATTAGGATTATGTCAGAATAAGTAAAACCAGGAAGCAAATATCTTATAGAAAAATATCCTTGAGAGGCTAGGAGAAACCGCTAGCTATAACAATCGGTAAATAAAGAGAATAAAAGAGTAAGGAATCATACGAGATCGTGTTGGAAAATAATGCCTCCGAATTTTTCCTCTGAGAACTCTTAAGACTCTTTAAATAAAACAAACGTTGCTAACATTCTACATCTTTATTTTTCATTTTTGTATACTTGCAGTGCTCGTTCAGCATGACATTGCCAGACCACACATGAACGCCGCGGTGTCTGGAACAATTCGATGTCTTGGGTTCACCGTCATACATCTTCGTCCATGCAGTTGTAACTTGGTCCCATCCGTTTTTGGTCTGTTTCCAAAATTTAAAGAACAGCTTTGAGGGATTCACCATGATATTGATGAAACGGTGTAAGCAAAGCTGAGATTGTGGTTCTGTCAAGAAAGGCAACCACTGACTGTTTCAACAAACTGATCTTTCGTAGAGAGAAATGTGTTCGTCGTCAGGGCGGCTATATGTTGAGGAAGAAATATGTGGACATGAAGAACAAATTTTTATAACATTTGTTATATTTAAAAAGTATTAAGATTTTTGACATAAAATGTTCGGTGTTGCTTGTCATCACGCCCTGATAGTTATAAGTACTTCCCATGAGTTTCACTACCTTAAGAAACTGAAAGGATAAAAATTTCATATTTAACTAATACTGACAAACAGGTTGTCAGGGGACTGGTACTACTTCCACTTAATACATTTCCCCTATTTTACGTTGCCAGTATCGCACTGAGTAAAGTCGTTCACAACACTACACTTTTTACCCTTTTATTTGTTTTGTTCAATGAGATTTCTTACTCAAAGCACGTGATTGGGCGTGTTTTGCTTTGTGGATCCTGTGTTTATACGACTATTCTTTTCGATAGTTTGAGAAACTACTCACTTTCCACGCGTATTTTTACCAAATTATTGGCCATACTGTCATAAATTATTAATGCGATCGTTTGTAGACTCTTTAACTATGCAAGGTGTGTGTATCTCTGTAGGCTTCAGCTGTCGTGCTGCAGCTCCTCTACCCCACAGTGGTCGTTGCGTTGACAACGAAGCCCACGCCACTACCGCAGTCCCTTCCCCTACCATCCTGTGTGTACAGCACGAGCGAAGTTATTTTGTGCGAACTCTACCATTTGATAGCTGAAGCAACGCTAGAACTCCAAGCAGTGAGAAAGCAGACCACATATTAAAATCTCATACGAACCAGAAAATGTTTTTCATAATTTTTCTTTGCTATTTACAAAAAAGTCGTAATATTTACGGCTACAAAGTATTGATCTAGTATTAAAAGACATGAATGATAACAAATTAACCATAGGTGAAGCTAAAAGTCATGAATCAAATGACGTAAGTCACATTCTCATTAAGAAAGAAATACTTGTGAAGCTGAATCTAATAGTAAACTACTCCGACACTGATTGTGGAAAATACAACTTTATTATCGTTCCACGACATATGAGGTAGTTCCAGTTAATAGCACAAATGTGTTGGAAGGTTCATTATAATAGGGTGATTACATTGCAGTAGACGTAAATGCAATGATCTCTGCAAAAATAAGATAAGATAAAATTGTTGAACCAAATCACGTTCAGCAAGTCTAATACAATAACTGTGTCCATTCGTAAAATTAAGATAAAGAGATTTGTAAAAAAGGAAATTACAATGACAAAGAAATTGTTTGTGTAGAAAGACAAACGTCATTATAAAAGTTGTGAGCGGTAAAGTGAGAATGACATAAAACAGTACACTTGCCAAAGTAGTGGAATTCAGCTACACGCATCAAAAGAAGTTTTGCATCACCTCGGTTCCGAGAGTTCCGGAACCTCTACAGAAAAATCGAATAGAGCTCAACATCAACATCATTTTCGCCATTTTTATTGCTCATGAAAACCACATATTGCATGTTGTACCACTATAAAGTGAGACCTTCAGCGGTGGTGGTCCAGATCGCTCTACACACCGGTACATCTAATACCCAGTAGCACGTCCTCTTGAATTGATGCATGCCTGTATTCGTCGTGGTATACTATCCACAAGTTCATCAGGGCACTGTTGGTCCAGAATGTCCCACTCCTCAACGGCGATTCGGCGCAGTGGGCTCAGAGTGCTTGGAGGGTCACGTCGTCCATAAACGTCGTCCTTTTCAATCTGTCCCAGGCATGTTCGACAGGGTTCAGGGTTAATGTCTGGAGAACATGCTGGCCACTCTACTCGAGCGATGTCATTATCCTGAAGGAAGTCATTCATAAGTCCACGATGGGGGCGAGAATTGTAGTCTGTGAAGACGAATGCCTCGCCAATGTGCTGCCGATATGGTTGCTCTATCGGTCGAAGGATGGCATTCACGTATCGTACAGCTGTTGCAGCGCCTTCCTTGACGATGGCCCCACATAATGCCACCCCAAAACAGCAGGAAACCTCCACCTTGCTGCACTCGCTTGACAGTGTGTATAAGGCGTTCATCCCGAACGGGTTGCCTCCAAACACGTCTCCGAAGATTTTCTGGTTGAAGGCATATGCGACACTCATCGGTGGAGAGAACGTGATGCCAATCCTGAGCTCGTCATGTTGTTGGGCCCATCGGGACTGAAGTTGCGCATCATGCAGGCTATTGCGCACAGTTTGAGTCGTAACACGACGTCCTGTGCCTGCACAAACAGCATTACTGAATATGGTGGCTTTGCTGTCAGGGTTCCTCCGAGCCATAACCCGTAGGTAGCGGTCATCCACTGCAGTTGTAGGCCTTGGGCGGCTTAAGCGAGGCATGTCATCGACAGTTCCTGTCTCTCAGTATCTGCTGTGTATGTACGAACAACATCGCATTGGTTCACTATAAGACGCCTGGACACTTCCCTTGTTGGGAGCCCTTCCTGGCACAAAGTAACAATGCGGACGTGATCGAAACGCAGTATTGACCGTCTACGCATGGTTGAACTACAGACATAACGAGCAATGTACCTCCTTCCTGGTGGAATGACTGGAACTGATCGGCTGTCGGATCCCCTCCGTCTAATATGTGCTGCTCATGCATGATTGTTTACACCTTACAGCGGGTTAGTAACATCTCTGAACAGTCAAAGGGACTGTGTCTGTAATACGATATCCACAGTCAACATTTACCTTCATGAGTTTTGGATACCGGGGTGATGCAAAACTTTTTTTAATGTGTGTAGAAAAATACAGAATCCATTTCATTCTGTGATTGTCAGTGACTTGAAGCACGTGTCAAGACGAGAATGAGATTATGCCTTTAATGGCATAAAATCATATGTTAAAACGAAGGAAGTAACACCAGAGTGCAGAGTGTCACAATAAGAGCGACGTAGATACTGTGATGAATGTTTATGTTGTTATATGTTATAAAGCAGGAGAAACTTGTCGACAATGTCATAAATTACATATTTCATATCAACACAAATGTTATGGACAAAAATGTACCACCAAATTGTTTTTAAGGTAGTGGATGAACGGGAAGTTTGGTTTCGTGGCTAATCAAACAGCTAAAATTTTGCTCTCCTACTAAGATCGCATCGGAAGAGATCTGACGGTATGGTGGGTGAGTAGTTGAAGTGTTCTTGGCATATCGTGGAGCTCCGAAGAAACATTCGCGACCGTTGGTTTGCTTTGAACGAAGAAATGGATGCCTGGGTAGAATCATGGTTCCATAGGCAACTGCAAACATTTTTCCATGAAGGTATTGACTGTTGTGTATCCCTGGGGATAAATACATCAACTGTTAAGGGGAATAATTTTCAAATGATAAACAGTTTACTTTTTTCCATCTGTTCTGTTTTCACTTGACTGCGTTTTATATTAGACTGCGACGACACTTCTAGGTCGGAGGTTACATTTCTAGTTGATATTCGTTCAATTTCCGCCACTTAACATATATCATTAAAAATGACATGTTTTTGTACATTGTACATATATTTGGAGCATCTGGAAGCCTCAACTGGTCGATCGTAACGTACTGTGACAGCAAGTGCACGTGCTGGCTGAAGTTTTTCCATACGGAGTGGGCTAAGTGACACGATCGGTCGCTAGCAGTCATTGAATGTACTGTGTACTGGCTGTGGAAGGGTGCAGGGCCCACCTTGTTTAACTGTTGCCGATGTAAGGAGCTAGTTAAGGTTTCACGGGTGAAATAGTTTATTTTTATGCTTAAAAACCATTTAATTTTTCTGACTTACGTCGAGAATTCTATTGACTAACATTGCCAGATCCCTACCCAAGATTTTAAGATTGTGTTGTTGAAGTTCTGTGATCTGAGGGTCTTTGCTAGCCAATTACTTTAACTTAAACTTCTTTATGGCTTTCACCAAGTTCTTAGATCATTACATGCAACAAGTTGACCTTTTTAAACAGGAGATAACATCTACATCTGCATCTACATCTATATCTACATTTACATCATACTCCGCAATCCACCTAATGGTGTGTGGAGGTGGGTACTTTCGGTACCACTATCTGATCCCTCCAACCCTGTTCTATTTCTTTTTCTTAACCTGGTTTAAGCTCAATTCCTTCTTTTTATTGGTTTAATTGTTATATTGTAAAATTCCTCTAGTGTTTCTGGCGATTATTATTTTCTTAAAACAGGTCTGGTTCTCACGAAAAATCTAATCTAACGAGCGCCTTTCTAGACGTTCTATTATGATCAGTGGCTGCGTGAATTTAGACGGAAGTTATGTAGAGAGCCATTTCCAGTACTGAAACTGGCGCCGGCTTCTTGGTTATTTTAAAGGAGCTGGCTGGTTCTTTCACCACCTTTGTGCTGTTGTATATTTTTGAGTAATCTGTGTTATTTGGTTGTTCAATAAATCAGCGCAGGCCTAAGTAAGTGCAATTTTTCAGTCTTATGTGAATGATGTTTATTTAGTCGCCTGGCGCTTCTAGTCCCACTCTTCGCTCCCTACTATTCGATAAGAACACTATAACAAAAATTTAGAGGGAGCGCTTACTTTGATTCAAAAAGGAATTCATTACTGAGGAACACAAAATATCAATAATTGGGGAGCAACCTTTAAACAGTTTAGCTATTAAGAAACTACAGTTTAAGAGAAGCCTGAAGGTTTTAGTAAACGCCAACTACAACTACCAAATCGACGAAATTGTTGGCCGTATTATACGCTGCACGTACACTGTGTTATCAAAAGTATCCGGACTCCTGGCTGAAAAGGACTTACAAGTTCGTGGCACCCTCCATCGGTAATTCTGGAATTCAATATGGTGTTGGCCCACCCTTAGCCTTGATTACAGCTTCCACTCTCACAGGCATACGTTCAATCAGGTGCTGGAAGGTTCCTTGGGGAATGGCAGCCCATTGTTCACGGAGTGCTGCACTGAGGAGAGGTATCGATGTCGGTCGGTGAAGCATGGCACGAAGTCGGCGTTCCAAAATATCCTAAAGGTCTTCTATAGGATTCAGGTCAGGACTCTGTGCAGGCCAGTCCATTACAGGGATGTTATTGTCGTGTAACCACTCCGTCACAGGCCTTGCATTATGAACAGGTGATCGATCGTGTTGAAAGATGCAATCGCCATCCCCCAACTGCTCTTCAGCAGTGGGAAGCAAGAAGGTGCTTAAAACAGCAATGTAGGCCTGTGCTGTGATAGTGTCACGCGAAACAACAACGGATGCAAGCCCACTCCATGAAAAACACGACCACACCATAACACCACCTCCTCCGAATTTTACTTTTGGCACTACACACGCTGGCAGATGACTTTCACCGAGAATTCACCGGATCGCCACATTGTGTATCGTGATTAGTCCCTTTACACAACGTTTTCTCACTGTTCAATCGTCCAATGTTTACGCTCCTTACACCAAGCAAGGCGTCGTTTGGCTTTTACCGCCGTGATGTGTGACTTACGAGCAGCCGCTCGACCAAGCTTTCTCACCTCCCGCCTAACTGGTTAGATGTCTGCCTATTGCACAATACGTCCCTCTTCAACTGTCTGCGGTCTCTGTCAGTCAACAGATGATGTCGCTTGTACGCTTTTGCGCTGTACGTGTCCCTTCACGTTTCCACTTCACTATCACATCGGAAACAGTGGATTGGGATTGTGGAAATCTCGCTTACAGACGTATGACACAAGAGACACCCAATCACCTGATCACGTTCTAAGTCCGTGAGTTCCGCGGAGCGCCCCATTCTGCTCTCTCACGATGTCTAATGACTACTGAGGTCGCTGATATGGAGTACTGGCAGTAGGTGGTAGCACAATGCACCTAATATGAAAAACGCATGATTTTGGGGGTATCCGGGTACTTTTGATCACACAGCGTATCTGGTGTTCGTCCTATGGTTAATCAGATGTCTTTTATCTGATGTTTCTGAAGATACTTTCAGTTTTATTTTTGTGATGTGTAGATGGAGCCATCCCAAAACGTACTGCTAATAAGATTCTTCATAAAATGGAAAATGTTTCTTTGTCCTCATTGGAAATAAAATGTAGTATAAAGAATAATTCTTGATGCCCAGTCAATGGGACAATACCAGGTTGGCCCGGTGCGAGGATATGTACTGACTGTGCAAGAGAAACACGAAGAATAGTCAGTTCTTCCAGCAATGATTTGCTACAGCTGCTTGCAAATGTAATTGTTTGGGTGGCACAACACACATACTCAATCGTTCCTGAAAACATTGATTATTCTTTGCATTCTATTGTTACCATAAATATATATCTTTCAATTCAAGTTGAAAAATCTCTATTGATTGCGGAAATAAAACTACAATTTAGAAAACATTTCGTCTGTTTATACTGTGAACTAAAGCGAAGTTTCTCATTGTTGTTGGGTGTAGTACGGAACGTCTCAGGAGCACTTTCTATCATGGATTACTCCATTTACTCGCCACAAACACAAAACAAGAAAAAATTGAAAATACCTTTAGAAAGACCAGAGAAACGACATCCTATAACTTTTAATTCTGACATCTGGCACGTTATTAATATTTTCATATAATATTGGTGATAATACTTTTGAGTTCTATGCCCGGAAAAGTATTAATTATGATCACATATAATAACTTCGTAAACTGTTTGCTTTTATGCTTGGAGACCATATTTTTGTCATTTTCTTATCTATAACCTAAATGTTTATGAAATGATTTAATTAATTTCTCAATGAAAATGTTTAAGCATTGTTTATTTATTTCACTTCCCTTGCGATCACTCTACTAAGAATCTGTGGAATGATAATTGTATCCAAACGTATCAGTTTCAGTATGAACCAAACCTATAAAAAACTATTGTGTTATTCCAACCAACTTTCCAGCTAAATACTGTCTTATTTAATTAACATTCTCGTATAGTGCAAGGTGTGGAAAGTTTGGATGTAGGATAAATTTCTTTTATATCCATCAATGATCACAAATGTTTTGGTCCTTAGAGTACCGGTTTCGGTCAACGAAGACCATATTCAGATCTGCAGCAAAACATGTGAAAACAAATACGACTAGTGGACAGTTTCCTTCTTAAAATAATAAAAACCCCAGAATGAAAAGTACAACTTCCATAGATGTCGCAACATGCCCTTAAAATATGGAGAGACATACCTGTTCTATAAATGTACTATGAGTAATATAATAAAGCCACAGTGTATTTCTTGACAAGAAATACACAGAAAATTAGCTTAGCTGACAAGCATATATTGAAAATATGGTATACAAAAGGTCACAGTGCCAGCAGAGTCATGCTCTTAACAAAATATACTGAAGTACAGTAACCATAAAATATGTTTGTGGCACAGGCAATTTAGATGCCGCTAATTTTAGGGGTGTACAAAATGCAAAAAAATGAGATATACAACGGAAAACATCTATAATGAGCTCAGAAGAAGTGTATGTTATTACAGTGATAAAATTTAAACACGAATAATGTTAAGTTTTGAAATTATTGAAAAGGAAGAGAGACAGTATGTGCTTCTGAGATACTTTTTCGTTGATTTTAGATAAGAATATGATAATATAGAAGAGAACTGTAATAACTTATGCACCTTATGAGCCAACCATAGATTTATCTATTGGATTTGACTGCATTTTGTACATTCATAAGCGTATATGAGTCAGCTTTCAGTAGCGACATCTAATGTGCCTATGACACAAACATGTTGTGCGACTACTGTACCTCGATTTATTTTGAACAGGAGATCTGTTAACAGGATGATCCTAACAGCACTGTGGCCTTGTTTACATTATACACTACTGGCCATTCAAATTGCTACGCCACGAAGATGACGTGCTACAGACGCGAAATTTAACCGACAGGAAGAGGATGCTGTGATATGCAAATGATTAGCTTTTCAGAGCATTCACACAAGGTTGGCGCCGGTGGCGACACCTACAAGTGCTGACATGAGGAAGTTTCCAACCGATTTCTCATACACAAACAGCAGTTGACCGGCGCTGCCTGGTGAAACGTTGTTGTGATGCCTCGTGTAAGGAGGAGAAATGCGTACCATCGCGTTTCCGACTTTGATAAAGGTCGGATTGTAGCCTTTGGCGATTGCGATTTATCGTATCGCGACATTTCTGTTCGAGTTGGCCGGGATCCAATGACTGTTAGGAGAATATGGAATCGGTGGGTTCAGGAGGGTAATACGGAACGCCGTGCTGGATCCCAACGGCCTCGTATCACTAGCAGTCGAGATGACAAGCACCTTATCCGCATGGCTGTAAAGGATCGTGCAACCATGTCTCGATCCCTGAGTCAACAGATGGGGACGTTTGCAAGACAACAACCATCTGTACGAACAGTTCGACGATGTTTGCAGCAGCATGGACTATCAGCTCGGAGACCATGGGTGAGGTTACCCTTGACGATGCAGCACAGACAGGAGCGTCTGCGATGGTGTACTCAACGACGAAACTGAGTGCACGAATGGCAAAACATTTTTTCGGATGAATCCAGGTTCTGTTTACAGCATCATGGTGGTCGCATCCGTGTTTGGCCACACTGCGGTGAATGCACATTGGAAGCGTGTATTCGTCATCGCCATACTGGCATATCACCCGGTGTGGTGGTATGGGGTGCCATTGGTTACACGTCTCGGTCACCTCTTGTTCGCATTGACGGCACTTTGAACAGTGGACGTTATATTTCAGATGTGGCTCTACCCTTCATTCGATCCCTGCGAAACCCTATATTTCAGCAGGATAATGCACGACCGCGTGTTGCAGGTCATGCACGGACCTTTCTGGATACAGAAAATGTTCGACTGCTGCCCTGGCCAGCACATTCTCCAGATCGCTCACCAATTGAAAACGTCTGGTAAATGGTGGCCGAGCAACTGGCTCGTCACGATACGCCAGTCACTACTCTTGATGAACAGTGGTATCGTGTTGAAGCTGCATGGGCATCTGTACTTGTACACACCATCCAAGCTCTGTTTGACTCAATGTCCAGGCGTATCAAGGCCGCTATTACGGCCAGAGGTGGTTGTTCTGGGTACTGATTTCTCAGGATCTATGCACCCAAATTGCGTGAAAATGTAATCACATGTCAGTTCTAGTATAATGTATTTGTCCAATGAATACCCGTTTATCATCTGAATTTCTTCTTGGTGTAGCAATTTTAATGGCCAGTAGTGTATTTTAAATATGCGCTACGAATCTAAGCTGCTTATGTGGTATTTCTGGAGATTTCAGTGTGGCTTCATTAGTTTACTCATAGAACAAGTTATAAAACAGGTATGCCACTTCATATTTTAAGCGCACTTTTTCACATCTATGGAAGTTATGCTTTTCATTCTGCATACTTTATTATTTAAGATGCAAACTGTCCACTAGTTTCATTTGTTTTCCTATGTTTTGCTGCAGATCCGAAAATGGTCATCGTTGACCGAAAACTGGTGGTTTAAGCATCAAAAACTGATATGATCATTTATGGAAATAAAAGAAATTTTTTCTACCCTTCCTGGGTCGCTGGTTTAATCCACGACTATGTCGCAGCTTGTGAAACATTTAGATGTTGAGGTAATACTAGATCTTTATGAACTGCGTGCACTGGATTGACTATGAAGCAATTTATATCGCAACGTATACAGTAAAGATAATGTACACTGCTGTATGGAAAAAGTGAAGAGCAAGACCGTGAGATGTGATCACAACAAAATTTATTCCACTGATTAGGAATATGACAGCCCACAAATGATTAGGATTACCGGTCGGTACGCGCACTGTGACTGTGGAAATTCAGTGCTGAGTAGCGCCACCATGTGCTGCAATCATAGCTCCCAGATGTCGTGGCGTGGTATCAAAGACCGCCTGAAGATGCTTCTGGGGAATGCTTTGCCACGCGTCCACAAAGCATCAACTGTGGCTGCAGGAGGTACTGAACGAGCAAGCTGCGGACCGACTATACCCTAAGTATGTTCGGTGGACGACATGTCAGCAGACGGATAGGCGAAGGACGTGGCGATATCCGTCGTTCTTCGAAGAAGTCTTGCACATTCCTCGCCACATGCGGCCGGTGTTGACGCGCTAAAATCTGGCTTGTGGAACGGCCCGCGGGGAGGGAAGTACGTCGAGCTATAAAACCTTCGCTGACGTAGCTGTTGCTCTTCAGATTGCCTTCAAGACGTAGGAGGCAAAATCGCATTTACAATCAATGGCTTACCAAATCATCACACTGGGCGTTTATCTGCTATGCCGCTCAACAGTAGTCTGTCCGATTGGGTTCACCGCGGCGGTGTCGAATGCGTATCGGCCACCACTGTAGGGCAAGTTGAAGCGGGGCCCGTCCAAAAACACTAAATGTTGCCTCTCAGTACGCCAGTATCGGTGTTCATATGCCCATTGCAATCTATGGCGCTGGTGTTTTCTGGTCAATGGAACCCGATGCAATGGCACGCGTGCCACCAGCAAAAGAGGTCGTCGGACTGTCGCCGTCGACATGCCCTCGCCCATTGCAGTGCTCGAACGCCGCACGAACTATGCTGCTCTTTCCATTAAGACCAGGCGAAAATGATGGCGGTCATCTCTCGCTGTGGTCACATTGTGTCGTCTAGTACTCTGACAGCACTGTTTATGACCCTCTCCTCTCCACTGGTTCCACATACGGATCACTGTTGAAGCAGCGTGTCCTGTACGAACAAAAAAATTGTTTGAATGGCTCTGAGCACTATGGGACTTAACATCTGAGGTCATCAGTCCCCTAGACTTAGAACTACTTAAACCTAACTAACTTGCACGAGGCAGGATTCAAACCTGCGACCGTAGCAGGCGCTTTGTTCCGGACTGAAGCGCCTAAAATCGCTCGGCCACAGCGGGCGATCCTGTACGAACCGCAGTGTCACAGAACGAGAGACCCGCCTCCAGGGGACCAATCATTCAACCCCGTTCAAACACTTTACAATCGTAAAGTAGTGGAATCAGTAACAAAAGCGAAAAGAGAAGATAAAGAAACTGTCTGACTAAGATTCTAACGATTCCAATGAAAGAGAACTAGAATGGATACAATCGGAATCATGTAGCCAACTAGTTGCACGTCAAAAGTTTATTCAAATCTTTTCCTGGTGTCGACAGATATTAACCTGTTATCTTCAGAAGAAGTGTTACATACTGATCCGTATAAATACTATGGCATTCGCCCACTGCTTGAATACTGCTCACTGGTGTGGGATCCAGGTAGGGCTGATAGAAGAGAGAGAGAAGACACAACGGAGAGCAGCGCGCTTCGTTACATGATCATTTAGTAATCGCGAAAGCGTTACGGAGATGATAGATAAACTCCAGTGGAACGCCCTGCAAGAGAGACGCTCAGTAGCTCGGTACGGGCTTTTGTTGAAGTTTCGAGAACATACCTTCGTCGAGGAGTCAAGCAGTATATTGCTCCCTCTTACGTATACCTCGCGAAGAGACCATGAGGATAAAATCAGAGAGATTAGAGCCCATACAGAGGCATGCCGACAATCTTTCTTTCCACGAACAATATGAGACTGGAATAGAACGCAGAACCGATAGAGGTACTCAAGGTACCCTCCGCCACACACCGTCAGGTGGCTTGTGGAGTATGGATGTAGATGTAGATAAGGCTCAGTCAACGGTAAAAATAAGCCATATGCCTAGGAAAACACAAACCATTTATATATGTATGATGCACGTTTGCTGTTGACTAAGCCTTATGACTTCGTTTCTCTCTTCACACTACATATAACAAGTGTTATACCTCCTCAGAGGAAGACAGGGTCAGTATCTGTTGAAATCTAGGTAAAGGCTTGAACAGACTTTCGTCATGTAAGTGGTTGGCTGCATGATTCCCATTGTATCCATAATTCTACAGTTGCTGACTGTTGCCGTGTTCAAGACTTGAGAGAACTAATCTTTCACAAGGAATGTGAAAACGAAGACTTAGCAGAAAAGGAAGACGTCCGTTTTCACTAAGAACAGTTTGGAATGTATGAAATGCTTTGGTTTTGGTGTTCTTTTTGTGGAATATGGGCTCATCTAACATGTAGCGGATGGGACAGTGCTGATATCTTCAAGTAAGACTCATGTGACAGCAAATAATGAAATTAAATATTCTTGAAAAACTTTTCCTTGTATTTTAGCAACAGAGATGTAGCTGACCACTGGAAAATAACTACAATGATATAATTGCATTTTTAAAGACCTTTAAGTAAATGGCGAAATTTAACACGACTTTAAATGAATTTAACTACTGACAGCCATTACAAACAAGATGAGCATTATGACCGTCAAACACACATGTTTCTAAAAAAGAAAAAATTACTGGCAAAATAATCCAGCAAAAAAAAAAAGAGGTATAAAAGAGAATCATTTGAAAAAGTACACGAATACTTAAGGAGATGAAGCTTTATGGTCAAAATATCTTTTTAATTATAAGACTGAAATAGACATTTTCTTAAGTAACAACCACAGGTGGAAATACAACAAACCTAAAACAGTCTATCATAAGGAAGACTGACTATGTAACACAGACAGCATGACGTTGGCGAGTCCCTGTATTCCAGCAAAACTGGCTATCTCTGCCAGCTACATTCATACAGCCCAAGATCAAGCTGCCACGGCAGTGTTGACAATACGTAGAACACAAACAAAACCTATTCTACATCATGGTCTCAGAGGCCAATTTTATAACTAAACTGACGTCTCTGATGACAACTTTGATCATGTTACAAGACCGAGACCGCTGGACTGGTCTAGAAGCCATATCACGCGTATAGACTTTGGCACAGACCTTTTTCCACGCCTTACGGAGGCACTTTTTGCCTTCTGCTCGATGCCGCTACCTACCAAAAGCCTCTGTCTACTCTTTCATTTCTTGTTGCGGTCTTAAATCTGGAGGTTAGTCTGATGCAGCTCTCCACGGCAGTGCATTCTGAGTAAGCTTCTTCATCTCTGCATAACTACTGCAACCTACATCCATTTGACCCTGCTTACTGTATTCCAATCTTGGTCTCCCTCTAAGTTTTTAACTCCCGCAGGTCCTTCCATTGCAAAACTGATAATTCTTTGATGCTTCATAATGTATATCAACAATAGAGCCCTTCATTTACTAATGTATGCCATAAATTGCTTTCTTCCCCTATTCGATTCAGCACCTTCTCATTAGCTACTCGATCGACCCATTTAATCTTCAGAAATCGTCTGAAGCACCACATTTCAAAACCTTCTATTCTCTCCTTGCCTGAACTGCTAACTGTCCACGTTTCACTTTCATACAACGCTACACTCGATCAATTACATTCAGAAAACACTTTCTAAAACTTAAATTTATATGCGATGTTAACACATTTCTCTTTTTTCAGATATGCTTTTCTTGCTAGAGCCAGCCTATATTTTCTATCCGCACTACTGCTGCTATCATCATAGTTTTGCTGCCCAAGTAGTAAAACTCATCTACTACTTTTAGTGTATCATTTCGTAACCTAATTTCCCCAGCATTGCTTAATTTAACTCGGTTACACTCCATTATCCTTGTTTTATTATTGTTGACGATCATTTTGTAGCCCGTTTTCAAGACAATATTTATTCATTTTTGGAAGGTGACTATCAAAAGCTGTTAAGTATGTATAAAATGCATATTTGACAATCAACTGCTTTTATTTTAAATACAAATATCGACTGGTTTCATTCACAGAACATCTTCACGGATTGGAGTGAAAACAGTTTAAGCCACAATATCGCATTTGTCATAACTTAAATAATGGCCACGTCTCATGTGTAGCGCATGTCATGCTCTGTTTGCGCTTGTTATTAGCATGTTTGCTTCTAAAAGTCCTGTGTTGAACACTGGAATACATGACATGCTCTACGTATGAGACGTGGCCATTATTTAAGTTACGACAGATGTGATGTTGTGGCTTAAACTGTTTTAAACCTAAACCATGAAGATGATATCTGACTGAAATCGGTCGATATTTGGGTTTAAAATGAAAGCAGCTGATGGTCAGACACGCATTTTATACATATCCATTACGTCCAACTGCTCTCCCGGTCCTTTGCGTCACTTACAATATTACAATGTCACTGGCAAATCTCAGAGTTTTTACATGTTCTCCTTGAACTTTAATTCCCTTTTAAACTTTCCGCCTGGTTTTCTTTGCTTGCTCAGTGTAAAGACTGAAAAATATAGGTGATCGGCTACAACCCTGGTTCACTCTCTTCTTAACTACTGTTTCATTTTCACATCATTCGTCTGTTATTAATGTCGTCTGGTTTCTAGAAGGGAGTATCAAAAAGTTTTCCTTTGAGGGCATTGTTGCAGCGTATACGCAAAGTAGCGTGACTACGGTACGGGTATACAGTGAGGTTAAAGAAGTCATGAGATACTTCCTAATATCCTGTCAGACCTTCTTTTGGTTGGAGTAGTGCTGCAACTAGACTTGGCATGGACTCAAAAGTCGTGATGCCTCCATAGCCGTCCACAATTGCGAAAGTATTGCCAGTGCAGGATTTTGTGCAGGAATTGACTTCTCGATTATGCCACATAAATGTTCGGTAGTACTAGGGTGACCAAATCAAAAATGGCTCTGAGCACTATGGGACTTAGAAGTTAAGGTCATCAGTCCCTAGAACTTAGAACTACTTAAACCTAACTAACCTACGGACATCACACACATCCATGCCCGAGGCAGGATTCGAACCTGCGACCGTAGCGGTCGCGTGGTTCCAGACTGTAGCGCCTAGAACCACTCGGCCACCCCGGCCGGTGTGGCCAAATCATTCGCTCGAATTATCCAGGAGGTTCTCGGAAACAGTTGCTAACAGTTGTGGCCCTGTGACATGGCGTATTGTTATCCATAAAAATTTCATCTTTGTTTGCGAGCATGGAGTCAATGAATGGCTGCAAATGGTCTCCAAGTAGTCGAACATAACCATTTACAGTCAATGATCTGTTGAGATGGACCAGAGAAAACAGTCAACTCCATGTAAACACAGTACACACCATAATGAAGCCACCACTAGCTTGCACAGTGCCTTGTTCATAATTTGGGTCCATAGCTCCGTGGAGTCTGCCCCACAGTAGGGACCATCATCTCTTGCTAATTGAAATTGCGACTCATTTCACCACGTCACAGTTTTCCAGTTACCTACAGTCCAAGCGATATGGTCACGAGCCCAAGAGAGGCGCTGCAGGCGATGTTGTGCTGTTAATAAAGACATTCGCGTCTGTCGTCTGGTACCATAGCCGGTTAACGCCAGATTTCGCCGCACTGTGCTAACGGACACGTTCGTCATGCATCCCGCATTGATTTCTGCGACTATTTCACGCCGTGTTGCCTGTCTGTTAGCACTGACAACTCTATGCAAATGCTGCCGCCCTCGGTCGTTAAGTGAGGCCGGTACGCCACTGCTTTGTCCATGGTGAGAGGTAATGCCTGAAATTCGGTATTCTCGGCACAACCTTGAGACTGTGGATCTCTAAATATTGGATTCCCTAACGATTTATTAAATGAAATGTCCCACTCGTCGAGCCCCAAGTTCAGCGCTTAAAGTGTCGATTCCCGCCATGCGCTCATAATCACGTCGGAGACCTTTTCACGCGAATCACAAATGACAGCTTCGCCAATGCACCGGTCTTTTATAACTTGCGTACGCGATACTACTGCCATCTGTATATGTTCATATCGCTATCTCTTGACTTTTGTCACCTCAAAGTACAAGAAGTGACGTGTAGGTAAGGGACTAGTGTAACATTCGTGTCTTTCCGAAGTGAATGTGGTAAACGCGGAAACGTGAACTAAATCAATATCATTACCAAATCCGTCCGAACAGGCCCAACGTGATGTTACTCTTTTCTTGGTTACCGAAGGAAAAACACCGATAGATATTCATCGGAGAATGAAGAAAGTGTATGGAGCAGTCTATCTATAGAAAACCATCACAGGGGAAGGGTGAGTCATGTTCCGTGTTCGATGCTGCTGCTTCATGACACCGAGCGTCCTGACATCGCAAAAGTCGTAACGGAGAAGTTATGCCAACTGAAGTGGGAGACACTCCAGCACCCACCCTGTAATCCTCGGCTCTCCCCATGTGATTGTCATACCCTCGGTCCACTAAAAACGGCCTCTCGGACGAGGATTTGCAGCAGGCAGTTACGGAATTCTGCACACAACAGGACACCGTGTTTTACCAGATGGGTACCGCCAACCCAGTGCGTTGGTGGGATAATTGCCTCAATGCTCCCGGCCGTTTTGCCTGATCGGCATACCGACTCTGTACTATGTGGATTTCGGACGGAAACTTTTTGATTGTCCCTTATACACATGTTATAGATATCCTTTCGTTCCCTGCATTCTAACCTGTAGCCTTCAGAATTTCACAGGGTATGTTCCGGTCAACATCATCAAACGCTTTCTCTAAATCTAGAAATGCTATAAACGAAGATTTGTCCTTATTTAACCGATTTTCTAAGATCAGTTATAGCCATAATATTCCTTGGCGTGTCCCTTCTTTCATCCACAATCAAAACTAATCTTCCTCGAAATCGGCGTCCTTCAGTTTTTCGTGCCCCTGTAAATAATTTACAACAGTATTCTGTAACCACAATTTATTAAACTGATAATTCGGTGCCGCGCGGGATTAGCCGAGCGGTCTAATGGCGCTGCAGTCATGGACTGTGCGGCTGGTCCCGGCGGAGGTTCGTAGTAGTAATAGCAGTAGTAGAGGGGTTTTTGGGCGCACGACAGCAAGGTCTTCAGCGCCCGCTCAGGAACATAGTGAGACGGATGTCAAGAAAGGACGCAGAACAGTAAGAGAAAACAGAACATAAAACAAACTTTGAAAAATGTGTTCCTACCCACACCGAAGCGTGGGACGAAGCACGTCGTCAGCAGTAAAGCATGGACAGCACAAGAAGAAAAGGATAGAGGGAGCTAAAACAGTATAGCAGATGGAAGTGGCTGGCAGACCGCAAGGAAAAAGGGAGGAGTCAGCCACTCTGCAATACATTACAACCTCCAGCCTAAAAGTTTAGGCCAGAGTCCAGACACATCACAAAACTTTAAAACCCTAGACACACACGTCTCATCGTTTGCTAAAACACGAGGTAGATCCCCATCTACTTGTGCTTCTGCCCTTGCATCACGGTATAAAATGCAGTCTGTTAAAATGTGCCGGACAGAGATGTGCACACCACGAGCATCACAAAACGGGGCATCCTCCCGCGTCCTCCCTCGGGCATGGTTGTATGTGTTTGTCCTTAGGATAATTTGTGTGTAAGCTTAGGGACTGATGACCTTAGCAGTTAAGTCCCATAAGATTTCACACACATTTGAACATTTTTTTGATAGTTCGGCGATATTCACACCTATCAGCACGTGCCTTCTTTGATATTGGGATTATTATGTTCTTCTCGAAGTCTGGGGGTATTTCGGCTCTGCCAGATGAGAGCAGATTTGAAAGCTGATAGCTGCCGGGAGAGTGGTGTGCTGACTACATGCCCCTCCATATCCACATCCAGTTACGTGGCGGTCAATCGGTACCGTCGGGCCTTTTGAGGAAGGTTCGGATGGAGTTTTAGTTTTAGGTGTGACGTTATTAACCGGTAATTACACTCAGATGGTGGACCCGTACCCTGTGGAAAAAAGTTACGAAGTTGATACTCTTGCAGAGGTGACAGTAGAAATTTCTGTGATGGTATCCACGCACGTGCGAGAGTGGAGGGTTCTGTTTATTGGTTAAAAAAAGGTTCTCGTCGGACTCTAGAATTTTTCCGTTCTCCGTTCTTGGACTGCCCAGCATTAAAGCATCGAGTGGCAGGCTGGGGAGGCCTACCTGGTCCACGAAGTGGAAGGTGTGGGTGGCGAGCCAGCCCTGTGGGGCCCAGACCCAGTGGAGCAGCATCGGTGTCAGCACGCCCGCCAGCAACATCGCCCCCAGAGCCGCCCCCGCCAGCGGCAGTCGGCCTGCCGACCCCGCTGTGAAGATGGCGCTCACCATCAACACCGCCCCCAGGCCGCGCAGCGCCGTAGCCACTTCTTGCGTCTCCAGTACCACTGCGGGATCCCAGCCTGGAACAGCCCGTCTGATTTCACATCTCACCACGTTAGCGACGGATGACAGACCTAAGCAGATGCTGGCCTACGGAAAACAGACGTTTTTAGATTGGCTAGTACATCACTGCAAATAGTCGCAGACATACGTACATACGTCTTTCTCTTCGGGACTGTGTACCATGTCAGTTCGCGTGACATGTATTTATGCTAAATGCTGAGTCTGTCGTTGATGCATGGCGGATATTTCGTCATTTTAATCGTGCAGCTCCAAGTTTCATCATGACCCTACAGTTCGTTACAGATTTCAGGGGAAAAGCCGCCAATTCTGATAAAGATGCGAGAGCACCTGAAAACATCGACTTTGTAAGAGAGGTAACTATCAGGAATCCGAAATGGCCCGAGCGTCAATATGAGCGCTGTCTAAGGATGAACGGCGGGTCTGTGAGGATAATGTACGTTAGGGTTTAAAATTCCATTCGTATGAAATACTGGTGGTTCAGCAGATCAAAGAGCGGACTTCCAACAACGAGAAGACTTCATGTGTGCACGCAAGTGATCTCTGAAGATGTTCAAAATGCAATAGTGTTTATGAGCAATGAGGCACTTTTTCACATAAATAGGTGAGTTAACAAACAGAAACATCGTTTTTGGGCCTTGAAGACGTTGCATAGTTTATGATAGACCTTTTCCCTAGCAACACGTGATTGTCAACGTAACCACAAATTTTTTTAATTTTGTTTTTGAGGTAAACGGCGTAGTAGTGATAATGAACTCCGAACATCATTGGTAGTTATACATGCATGTCTGAAGGACATTGTAATACGAAGATACAGACACTCTATAAACACGGAAATTGCACCCATCAGAATTGTGACCTTACCTCGACGAGCTAAAATTGAAACTTCTTTATTTATATTTTTTGCTTATATAGCTGAGTGAAATAAAATGCACTGTCTCTTTGCTATTCTCTATCATTTCAACACTGACTCACAATATTCTAGCGCAACACGATCTGACTGCTCAAAAAAATGATGACCTCACTTCAAATAATTAATACAAAAGAATGGTCCTGAAATAGAAGAAATCCTAATAATAACCCATACATAACATAAGCCACTTATCTCACAAAAATCTTTATTACACGAACTACAGCAATGCCGCAGCCACCAATACTGCCAGCTAAATAAAAGATTCTAACTACTGAAGGCTGCAACTACTGGTAGGCATGTGGTTAGAAAAGGAAAATTTTGTTGCAGAGCAAACAATGTATTTACCTAAATAATGTGGTAACCAGTTCAAAAATTATACAATCGTCCATGACATCCAGTTCCAAAATGTATATGCTCATTGACAAATTACATTTCCATGAATGACGCACCTCCAGATCGTCTGCTCCCGCTAACACTTCAAACCTCTAACCTCCATCACCGCTGGCTACTCACTCCCAGCCTCCATCACTACTGGCTGTTCACCTCCAACTTCCATCACTGCTGGCTGTTAACTTCAAACTGCTAGTCCGACTAGCCACAGAGTCTCTTACAGAGTGTGCACAGCGCTGTCAGAGTTATTAATGCAGGGCGCTATATAGTGCTGCCAACATACAAACACATTAACAGGCTACTTACAAGCTGACGATGGAATATTTATATCTCCCTGCGCTGTAATCACGAAATGTGTTAGCGTAAGTGTTGTGAATTCCGTGACGTATGGAAGTTAAGGTCGGTCCTGAAGGAGTGCTCGGGTAGCCGAAGTTTTTAAGTCCACCGCCCGCGATAAGCCAGAGATCCGGGTTCAAGTCGTGGTCTGTCAAAAACTTTCATTTTTCACAAAACAGCTGATATCAATCAAGATTAGGAACATGTGGATCCCGAATCCATTTCACAATGAATTTCGAACGTTCCGCACACATGCTAAAAACGTTGTTCCATACAAGGTATACTTAATTTCTGCTGGAAGGTACAACTATACACACTCTGAAATCAGCCATGGACGGTGTGATGAAAATTTTTCGTGGACGCTTCATTTCACATTTAGATGACGTACCACGACCACCAAAATCACCAGACATGTCCGCTTTTGATTTTCTTTGTGAGGGTATTCGAAAGAATGTGTCTGTGTTAACAAACCCCAAACTTAAATGAAGCTGAAGCTGTTATTAAAGAAGAGTGTCCCGAGTTACGAGTAACCTCTGGCAGAGTGTTGAAACTGTATTCGAGAGAATAGCCGCCACTTGTGTGACATAATCTTTCGTAGGTAGCCATCGCAATCGAGTAGAAGATGTTAACCTTTGATTATGTGTAGATAAAAGAGTTCTTCTTAAAAATTAATATACTACTATTCATTTGAAAACTGTCTGTTTTTCATAAATCACCCTGCAAAAATTCGGGGAAGTATACAATTCGCTATTCGAATTTAAATGAGCTTCATTTCGTTAATTATTGTTATTTATCAATAACATTATTTTTTACACTTGTTTAGAAAAGAAGTTATTTGTACTATTGACCATTAAAGTTAGAGCACTATGAAGGCAGCATGCAACAGATAGCATACACTACGGCGAAAAACACAAAGAAAAGAAGAGATCTACTGCCATCTAACAGTCATGGAAAGGTTGTAGGTCAGCAGTGAGAGGCAAAGTTAGGTGCGGAGCGTCAGGTTACTATTTTTGTGAAACCAAGGCAACATAAAACTTAGGACAAATATGTAAAGATCAACAATAAAAATATGAAATGCATTTTCATAAATTCTTTTACCAAGGAAGACCCGGGATTTATGGAATCAATGGTTTTAAGAAGCAGCTGAAGTCAATAAATTTGATCAAAGCCCTTTGGACCGATGGAATCCCTGTCTGCAGATACGTTAGGTCCTTCTCATTACTATTATGCACCATAGTATCCTCGAACAAAACAGCTGTACCCTTGTTGGTCGAAGAAAACCACATGTCACGTCGGTCTACAAGAAAGGTAGGATAAGTGATCCACTAAACTACCGTCCAGCATAATTGATAGTAATGTGTTCTAGAATCTCAGAACATATTCTGAGCTGAAACTCAATAATAACTCGAACAGAATGACTTTCTCTATGTCAAGCAACGTGACTTCCAGTGTCCTTACAGCTTACTCTTTCTTCCCATGACTTTCGGAAAGCCAAGAATGCAAACACTATGCCTTAACTTCCGAAAAAGTGCTACACCAACTCTTACAATAAAAAAAACTGTACAAATATCCAGCAGGGTCTTTATAAAATTTGAAGTGAAAAGATTAGCACTTTGCTTCAAATGTTCAGAAACATAAATCTGGGAACTTTACAAAGCACGGAAAATTATGATACATTGAGTACAATATCAGTAAGTCAGAAATGGAGTTAGTTAACTCGGACTGATATTTGAATACAACAGTCTGTGGGGATATGAAACGGAATGATCATGTGGGTCAATATCAACATCAATTGGCAAATTTCGGTTAGTTGGTAGGCTACAGGAAAGTGTAATCAGTCTACAGAGAAGATTGCTTGTCAACAAATCTGTGATCCATATTAGAATATTACATAAGTGTGTGAAAAATATATCAAACAGTACTAACAAGGGATATTGAACGATTATAAAGAATAAAAAAACGGCAGTACAAATGGTTGCAGGCTTTTTTGGTGTCACGGAACGGCTATAAACGTGGGGCAGACGCTTGAAACTTGACGTCACCTTTCCATCGATAGCCTACAACCATAGTTTCAGGAACAGAATTAAGTAAGGAAATTTTTAATATATCTCACAGCACTCCATTGGGGAACAAGGAAACAAGATTGAAATGTTATCCTGCCCGCTTTCGATGCGCGAATGTACCGGGAAGTAACCGTCATATGTGGTCGGATAGGAAGAACCCTCCACCACTATATTGATAGCGTTTTGCACTGTGTGGATATAGATGTTGATCACCAGCACTGAAAATCATTTTACTTGCTGTTTTTGAGCTGACTGTTATTACATTATGCGTTATGGGATGAAGAATTGTAGGACTCCCCTTGATAGGGCAGGGGTGCACCACACAAAGGAAGCAGCTACCCAGGTAGCAGAGTACTTGCGGAGCGTACGTGTTTTTTTATGTTGGGTTGTACTTTGAGGTCTTCTGACGTACGCTTATACATCCCGAACAATGTAAAGTGTAAAAAAAAAATTAACCTTAAGTTGTCGAAGCATTCGTAACAAAGCTCCTGAATTTACTACACACCAGGATAGTTGTCGTGGTCAAATTATTCTCGGAACCGGGAGAAGTCGAAAGCTATTAAATATTTAGCAAGGTATGGAACCGTTATCAGTAAGATGGATTAGTCGCGACAGAAGAGGTAGTGTTTTCTGCATTCGACAAAAATATTGTGACTATCGAGGTCGAAATTGAGTCTGACTGTGAAGTTATCTGGACGCATGCAACATGTCTAGGTGAACTCTAGCTAATTACCGGGTGTTTTTTACCAGCCATCCGATTACGCTTTGACAATCCTACAACCATTTAGAGAAAGTCTATGCTCAGTAGCACGGAAATGCCCAGATCATTCAGTACTACCTGGAGGCTACCTACCGAATATAGACTGGGATGTCTATGAATTCATTTCAGGTGGTACTGACAGACAGTCTTGCGAAGTACTTCCGAAAACTGTCCTCAGTAGTTACTTCGACAGCCCACATGCAGTGGAAATATTTTAGATCTTGTAGCTACAAACTGGCCTGATCTTTCGACGGTGTCGATACAGAGAGAACGATTAATGACTATGATGTCCTCATTGCGACGATAGTTACTGAAGTTAATGTACCTTTAAGAGGGCCAGCAGCGTATTTTTACTAGAAGGAGTAGACCAGAAGTTGTTAACATGCCACTTAGAAAATGAATGGGCATCATTCAGTTCCAGTATGATGGACGTAGAGTAATTTCGGCCAAAAATATGTGCCGAATTAAGGTGGTTTAAGGGCCCACCGTAGTTTTATAACAAAATTCGGAAATAGCTGAGGAAGCAGAGAGTGTTGCACTCTCGGTTAAAAAAAAATAATGCGCAAAACTCGATAGACAAAAGTTAGTAGAAATTCGTGCGTATGTAAAAAGATCGATGCTTGAAGCATACAAAAACTATCACCATCATGCCTTAGCAAAAAGAACCGAGATCCCGAGAAAATTCTGGTCCTACGTAAAATCGCTGACCGGGCAAAATGCTTCTATCCAATCACTCGTTGACCAATCTGGTGTGGCAATAGAAGACACGAAAAGGCAAGAAAACGTTCACACATGGGTATCGTAGAAACATACCATCGTTTGACTATCGCACAAACTTCCGTATGCACCATATAGCAACAGGCGTCCGTGGCACAGAGAATCTAATGAAAGGATCGCCAAGTCCGAGTAGAATTCCCGTGCGGTCTTACAAAGAGTTCTCTACGGCAATGGACTCTTACTTAACTTGTATATATCGCGAATCTCTCGACTAGCGCAAAGTTGCAAGCGACTGGAAAAAAGCGCACGTGTGACGGGTAAAAGAAAACGGACCAGCAAACATACTGCATAATATCCTAAACATCGGTTTGTTGCAGAATTCTGGAACATATAGGCTACTCAGTCTGAGTATAATAAATTTCCTTGAGACGGAAAAGCTTCTCTCCACAAATCAGCACGGATTTAGAAAGAATCGCTCATACGAAACTCAGCCTGTCCTTTCCTTTCATGATATCCTACGAACCATGGATAAAGGCCAGCAGGCAGATCCGATACTCCTAGACTTCCGAAAAGCGTTTGTCACGGCGACCCACTGCAAACTGTTGACGAAGGTACGAGTAAACGCAACTCGTTCCTAGATAAGAGAGCGGCTCGAAGACTTCTTAAATAACAGAAGCCAGTACGTTCTCCGCGATGGCGAGTGTTCACCTGATACAAGGGTACCGTCAGGAGTGACCTAGGGAAGTATGATAGGACTGTTTTTTTCTATATACATAAATGATCTGGCGGACAGGGTGCGGAGCAAAATGCGATTATGTACATATCATGCTGTGGTGTAGGGTGGGAGGTTTATTGGCCAGACTATAAAGTGAAAGGGTCATGTTTGCGGAGCATTGAAATGTGACAGTTTTACGACGTTGGACTGAATGGGAACCAGAAAGCAGGCATACCGTCTGACCGCCGTAAGGATGATCGCCATACTGGTGCAGCTGAGCGCGTTGTAACCCGTTCACAGCTACATCTGCCATCAGAAAACAAGTAATAGACCTTACACAAAAATCTCTGTCATCCTACACTATTCATCAGAGACTAGCGGCAGCTGCACTAGGAAACTACCATCGCATGCGTAGCATGCTGTTAACGCCACAACATAAACGGCTGTGTCTGGAGTTTCTCGTGACCAGGAAGCACGGAGTGCTGGTGAATGAAGTCGCATTCTGTTCAACGATTAATCGCAGTTCTCCATTACCCTGGATGACCATCGTCGGTGAATATGGCGGCAACCTGGGGATTGTCTCATTCCTTCAGTGTTTTGGTGAGGCACAGCAGTGATACTCCTTGGAGTCATAGTGCCATTATATTTAGCTTCAACTCAAGGCCGGGTATGGTTGAGGGAACTGTGACGGCACAATGGTATGCCATGCACGTCCTGCCTTACCTCTCGTGTGGCAGTATCATGGATGCCAGTTTTCAACAGAACAATGCTTGTTGACACATGCCACGTGCCTCTATAAACTGCCTGCATGATGCTGAGGTATGCTCGTGGCCAGCAAGATCCACAGACCAGTTCCCAATACAATGTATGTGGGACATGTTTGGTCGTCAAATCCATCTTAGTGCCGATATGCAGGATATCAAGAACCGTTAGAACAGTTGTGTGTCTACTTAGGAGAGAATACAATGGCTGTATGACATCCTTCGGAACCACTCGCATCCAGGCCAGCGCCGGCCGGAGTGGCCGAGCGGTTCTAGGCGCTACAGTCTGGAGCCGCGCGCCCGCTACGATCGCAGGTTCGAATCCTGCCTCCGGCAAGGATGTGTGTGATGTCCTCAGGTTAGTTAGGTTTAAGTAGTTCTAAGTCCTAGGGATCTGATGACCTCAGCAGTTAAGTCCCATAGTGCTCAGAGCCATTTGAACCATTTTGAATCAGGCCAGAGAGGATGCAACGTCATAATGGTTAGTGTGATCATACTGCCAAGTTCATTGCAAATTTGACCACTGAAATAATAATAAATACCCTCGAAACTGTGAAATTTCAGTTCTTTTCCTCGTCCTGTCCTGTGTGGTTCACATTTTCTTTGTTGGGGTGTACAAATGGCTGCATATCTAAGTTCAAAAGTCGGAAGAAGGTAAGGGTGTCAATAGAACCATGGTGTTCAAACAGCCTTCAACTTTCTGACAGGTTTATCTTTTACCTCAGATTACGAATAGCTGAATAGCATCTATCTACAGCTCCTGAGAAACGAATTAGCTGTAGTAAACAACACGCTCATACCTATTACATGGTGCACGTCCTTCCCGAAAGCAATGGTATATCCCAGCACGCAGAAGGTGGCGATGGCAGCCGACATGTCCACCGCGTTCTGCAGCATCAGGTGCTGCACGTCGTGCGCAGGCACCCAGCTCGCCTGTGAACAGAAGCACCGCTGCGTCGGCGGTTACTGTGTTTGGACTTTTGCCAGAGCAGCATACACAAGAAGAAGTGACACCACCTTGCAAGGCAGGTATGTTAGCTGGCGCTGACACTCCGACCTGAACTACCGACATTGCCACACATAATGAGCTGATAATGAGGCGGCTGTTGTTCACCACTAGCACCTCACTACGTGTTTCGCACGTGCACTGGGCACGTTACTCTTAGCACGCCTGTCGCCCCTCTGACAGCAGACATCTCGTGGCGCGACCGTGTCTCGTCGGCATCACCTGCGCCAGGCATTAGGCCTACCAAAGTATTTCAAACTCCAAAATTCATTCACTGCTGGCCTTCCAACCTGGACTCCAGTCTACGCACTCTACAGGAGCATCTAGCCCACCACGTTCTCTCTTCCCGAGCACGGGGTCCCCGGTTCGATTCCCAGCGGGGTCTGGAATTTTCACCTGCCTCGAGATGACTGGGTGTTTGTGTTGTCCTCATGAAAGTGTCAAGATTGCACTGAGGAAAGGTTGGGAATTTGTATGGGCGCTGATAACCGCGCAGTTGAGCGTCCCACAAACCAAACATTATCATCGTCATCATCATCATATAGCCCACTACTTACAAACTGACCTTGTAAAGTGCCTCTCATTAACCTTTTGTGTATGGGATCTTCACTTCGGGTGATATTTCATGATTTTATCATTCAAGCTGAGTACATTGATGAGCCAATTATTATGACCACCGGCCACCGCGAGGCTGTATGCCCCATGGTGCCCCTGAGGGCACGTGACGCGGTAAGAGAAGTTTATGAACTGAGCAGAGACGAAAGACGAAAGACGATAAGCGACGCAAATGAGGAAATCCGTCGATTTCAGAGACTTTGACGCAAGCTAGATTGCTATGGCCCAGTGCCTGTGAGAGAGCATCTCGGAAACGGTCGGCTTTTCGCGTGCTACTGTCGTGAGGATCTGTGGGTAGTGCTTGAAGAATGCTGAAACCACGAATAGACGACAAGAAGTTGGGCGTCCTCACCTCATCACAGAGCATAGGTGTCGGAGGCGTGCTCGCTCTCTGAAGCAGAATAGGCGGCGATCAGTGGCAGATCTGACAACAGGACACAGTGCTGGCGCAGGCACAAGTTTTTGGAGAACACCATTCAGCGTACAGTGTTGAACATCGTGTACCGCAGCAGAGGACCCCTACGTGCCACCCAACAACATAGTCAGTCGTTGTTACAGTGGACACGGGATCGTTCAGATTGGACGGCGGATCAATGGAATCGCGTCGTCTGGCTGCATGAATCTCTTTTATTGTTAAACCAGGTCGATGATGATGGTGTCAAGATACGCCGTCATCCAGGCGAACCGCTGCTTGAAACATGCAGCGCGCCATGACGCAGACCGATGGGACTATTATTATTTTATGGAGGATATTCATCTGGGCTTCCATGAGACATGCGGTAGTGATCGAAGGCATCATGACAGCTGTGGACTACGTCAGCATTATCAGTGACCACCTGTAATCCCTTACGCTTGATGTCTTCCCCAACAGCGATGTCATCTTACAGCAGGACAACTGTCCGTGTCACAAGATCGTGCTGGAATGGTTTGAGGAGCATGACAGTGAACTCACGTTGATGTCTTGGCTATCAAATTCGGCTTATCTGAATCCGACGAGACGCAACTGAAACGCTATCGGACGCCAGCTCCGCGACCACAAACCAACCGCTCGTAAAGCACGGGAAGTGTGTGATCTGTATGTAGGCATCTGGTGCCACAAACCCTTGGAAACCTGTCAAGTACTTGTCGAACCCATGTCACCCAGAATCACTGCTGAATTGCGTTTCAGAGGTGGTCCAACACACTTTTAAGTAGGTGGTCATAATGTTTTGAGTCATCATTGTATGTTAAGCGAAAAGTGCCTATCTCCATTATACACCCAGTCTTCCCACCTTGTAACTATAATTTCTGAGGTCATGTGATACTCTTTACTTTATAACAGTTTTTATTAGGTCGCTTTTTTGTTTGTGAGTTTACTACAAATTTTGCAATTGACTTTACATTAACTTCCCGATCAGTTAGAGACTTGAACTTTTAAAAGTAACTCAGAACTGGATAGAAGTGCAATACTAGGTCGCTTACTCATCTGTCGGATCCACTTAGCTCCCATAGGGGTGGAATGGGCAGGGTTGGCAACGACGACAAATATCACACAACGTACCATGTCGTTGCATAACTCGGATCTGCATTACATGCTAAAAGACAAGCCCATGCCGCATTAAGTCATGTCACTTCACTGGATGGATTACAAATAGAGCACCTCAATTGCCCAAAACTCACTGACAGGACACAGTGCAATGAAGATGCAATGAAGACAATAGAAACTTCTAACATCATAAGTGACTAATAGACTTCAAATTGATAATCAAGACGGACATGGAATTAATTTATTTTAATATTGAAATAAAAAACTTATTAAGAATCGTATAAAATTAATTTTGCTTGTTTTTTTTTGTTTCATTTCTATAGTAAAATAATAAGTAAACTGATTGACATATTATTAGTAGGCAAGTATAACACTATTCTATTGCAGATACGATCAGCTGAAAATCCATTGAGTGGGGCGCATGGACGTATAACTGATGCACGGATAGTTCACTTCCTAACTATTATATATTGCAAAATTGTCGAGACTTTCGTGGTCACTTGTTGAAAAACTGCTTGTTGGGTTCTGTCTCGGGTTCTGCGGTCGACGTTAGGGAGGAGATTTGCAGATTGTACTGATGCCTTGACCAACGACGGAAGTAGAAAGCTCGACTGATGTTCTGTCTTACCTTTCTGTCGCGATGCCTATAACGCCTATGATCCGCCGCCCAAGCATATCGTATCTATGGCAAAATGGAACGAGCTGTTCTTCGTGAGCGAATACAATGCAACTCGGAGGTATTTGGAAAGAACGGAAGAGGAACTTTTGGACATTTTCTATCAAGTAAGCAGCAGAATGCATCGAGGCGACTGGGACAAGGTCAACATCATCATTCACAGGAGCGCGCAGAACGATGTCAAGCGCTGCACCGAGCGACAAAAGAAAAAGTTTGAAAGAGGCCGGAAGCAGATTCACAAGGCGATTTCCGACCTCTCACGCGCAGTGGTCAATCTCATTGAAAGACAGTTGACCAAAGAGGAACAGTATGTTCTTCAGAAAGCGGGGAATTCCGCTATCATCCCGAGAACAATGCCTATAAAGGACATCATTGTTAAACCGAAGCGGGCGTTCGGACCCTTCCTTGTGAAAGAGCCGAGGAAATAAGCACTGAAACAGCCAGGATACTGCGCCGAGCAAAAGCACCTGATTGAAACTGAAGAAAGAAGAAGTACAAGCTATGAAGAGTCTTAACGCCGGCAAGAGTGTATTGGTACTGCCTGCCGAAAGGAAATGCGACCGTCGAAAGGAAGACCGAAGATTATGAGCTGACGATCTGGGACCATTAGATCCGAAAACGCACCAAAAACTAACCGCAGATCCGGCGCAGCGGAATACGAATCGGTAAATTAAGGCCTCTTCTCTCTCGGCGGACATACAAAAGAACCTGTGCAACGCAGAAGCCCTACCAATTCAGTTGTATGGGTGGGTTACGCAGAAAGTGTCGCCGCTTCTTTTGCAAAGCTAATCGGAGGTGATACTGCAGAAACGAACTGTAATACTGTGCACTGACGGTCTGTCGTGGAGGAACGTAATGCATTAGGATAACACCATCACAATCGTACACGAGAATCATCATAACTTTCGACTACTCCATTCGCACCATCAACAGAACAGGCTCTGCTAACGGTATACTATACCTTGCACATCGCTGGCAACGGTTTCTACACAACGCTGGTGATTCACTTTGAAGGACAGTAACAGGTGCAAACATGTAACTCTTTTGTATTGATTGTGAATAAACAATTGCCACTATTGAAGTTCCAAGCCTCGTTTAATCTGTGGCCGCGAGATCTGCTCCAGTCCATCACCAGCAATGGTGGGTGAAGTTTTGACAATGCCAGATGCTCATGCTGGCGAAACGTCAAGGGGCGTAATGTCCGGATCGGTGGATTGGAAGGAACGGTCCAACACCCTGGCCACCCTGCTCTCCAGACATTACGCTCCTTGACTTTTTTCCTGGGGCTATATCAAGGACAGAGTCTTCGTCACATCAGTTCCTGACGTCGACAAACTGAAGGCTAGGTTACAGGCTGCTGTAGGCACTGTGACAGAACACATGTTACGAAACACCTGGCGGGAAGTGGAATATCACCCCGACATTCTCCGAGTTACCAAGCGAGTACACATTGAGGTTTACTAACGTAAGTGGTCTTAAAAAAACTGGTAACACTAACCTATGTAACTGTACCAAATGTAACTTGTCATGTCAAACGGTTTTTCTGTTATAAATTTTTATAATCACGCCAAGACTTTGTGCTCACCCTGTACTTGGTATCCAAAGTCCTGCACCCCCTACCACCAATTTTGCTGTCACTCTTTGTCATACAGAAAAAGTATTGTAAATGTGACAATGTAATTCTATGAGAAAGAAATTGTTTACGGAGTTGTGAACTATTTAGAGATACACATGTAAGGCGACAGACAACAGGTCTCGGGAATAATGTTGCAAACGCCTGTCAGTTTTCAGCAGGATAAACACAATAAATATACAAACCACACAATATATTTTTGTACCTGAATTTTCTGTTACCATTTGCAGGAATAAAATCACTAGTGATTGTGCCTACATCTACGTACACACTTCTCAAGCTACCGTATGGTGCGTGGCGGACGGTACCCTGAACCGCTACTAGCCATTTCTTTTCCTATTCCGCTCGCAAATATAGCGAGAGAAAAGCCATAGTCGCTATGCCTATGTACAAGCTCTAATTTCTCTTATCCCTGTGGTCCTTGAGCGAAATATGGGTTGGCGGAAGAAGAATCGTTTCGCAGTCAGCTTCAAATGCTGATTCCCAAAATTTTGCAAAGTGTTCCTGGAAAAGAACGGCGCATTACCTCTAGGGATTCCCGTTTGAGTTTCCAGAGGATCTCCGTAGTGGTTGGATGTTGACCGAACCTTCCGTAACAAATCTAGCACCCCGTCCCTGAACTGCCTCGATGTCTTCCTTTAATCCGACGACCTGGTACGGATCCCAAACACTGATGCAGCACTCAAGAATAGCTCGCACTAGTGTTCTCTACGCGGACTCCTTTACAGTTGAACCACACTGTCCTAAGATTCTCACAATAAACCGAAGTTGACCATTTCACCATCCCTACTATTGTCCTTACGAGCTCGTTACATGCATATCGCTTTGCAACGTTAAGCCTGGACATTTCATCGACGTGACTGTGAGAAGCAATACATTACTAACGCAGTATTCGAATATTAGGGGTTCGTTTTTCCTACTCATTAGCGTTAACTTTAATTATACGAGATTTAGAGCTAGCTGCCAATCATTATACCAACTAGAAATTGTGTCTTGTATCCTCCTACAGTCACTCAACGACGACACCTCGTCGTGTTCCACAGCATCATCTCCAAACAACCGCAGATTGCTGCTCACTTTGTCCGCCACGTCAGTTATGTACACGAAGAATGAGAGAGGTTCTCTCACACTTCCCTGGGGCACTTCTAACTGTACTCTTGTGTCTGATGAACCATCGCCGTCGAAGACAATTTACAGGATCTATTACTTAGGAACTTATGAACTTAGGACCTACTCCATATGCTCGTACCTTCGTTAACAGTCTGCATTGGGGCACCGTATCAAATACTTTCGGAAATCTAGGAATGTGGAATCAGCCTGTTATCCTTCATCCATCGTTCGCAGGATATCTTATGAGAAAAGGGCAATCTGAGTTTCGCACGAGCGATGCTTTCTAAAACCGTGCTGATTCGTGGACATACGCTCTTCCAAAAAATGTTGAAATGTGTGTGAAATGTTATGGGACTTAACTGCTAAGGTCATCAGTCCCTAAGCTTATACACTACTTAACCTAAAGCATCCTACGGACAAACACACACACCCAAGCACACCCATGCCCTTGGGACGACTCGAACCTCCGCCGGGACCAGCCGCACAGTCCATGACTGCAGTGCCCTAGACCGCTCGGCTAATCCCGCGCGGCTACGCTCTTCCGTTTCAAGGAAAAGCGTTATATTCGAACTGAGAACATGTTCAAGAATTCTGAAGCAAAGTGATTTTTAAGGATATTGGTCTGGAAGTTTAATGGGTCCGTTCTTTTACCCTTCTTGCATACAGGAGTCAGCTGTGCTTTTCTCCAGTCGCTTGGGACTTTGTTCTGGGCGACAGATTCGCTATAAATGCAAGCTAAGTAAAGGACCAATGCCACAGACTACTCGCAGTAAAACCGAATTGAGATTTCATCGTGATCTGGTGACTTATTTGTTCTCTTTCAGCTGCTTCTCTACGCCAAGGACGATTATTAACTTACGCTCCATACGGGAGTCTGTGCGACTGTGAGACGACGGTATGTATGTACTATCCTCTTGTGTGAAAGATTTCTTAAGCCCGAAATTTAAAACTTCGTCTTTGCTTTGGTGTAGAGTTGGCTTTTATTAACTAAAGGTGTTCTGACTTTTATTGATGACTACAATAGTATCGCCTCTCGTCTTCGTGGAACTCGACAGAGTTTTTTCTACGTCACAGAAAAAGATCTGGTTTCAGTGCCTGTGGTTCATTACTGGACTTTGGTCTTATGTCAAAGCAGTAGGTGGATCAAAACAAAATGTCCAGACACTCTGTGACCAAAATGGTACTGAAACAGAGGATGACAGACTAAAGGCCGAAATACTAAATGGCTTTTTCCAAAGTTGTTTCACAGAGGAAGACTGCACTGTAGTTCCTTCTCTAGATTGCCGCACAGATGACAAAATGGTAGATATCGAAATAGACGACAGAGGGGTAGAGAAACAATTAAAATCGCTCAAAAGAGGAAAGGCCGTTGGACCTGATGGGATACCAGTTCGATTTTACACAGAGTACGCGAAGGAACTTGCCCCTTTTCTTGCAGCGGTGTACCGTAGGTCTCTAGAAGAGCGTAGCGTTCCAAAGGATTGGAAAAGGGCACAGGTCATCCCCGTTTTCAAGAAGGGAACAGATGTGCAGAACTATAGACCTATATCTATAACGTCGATCAGTTGTAGAATTTTGGAACACGTATTATGTTCGAGTATAATGACTTTTCTGGAGACTAGAAATCTACTCTGTAGGAATCAGCATGGGTTTCGAAAAAGACGGTCGTGTGAAACCCAGCTCGCGCTATTCGTCCACGAGACTCAGAGTGCCATAGACACGGGTTCACAGGTATATGCCGTGTTTCTTGACTTCCGCAAGGCGTTCGATACAGTTCCCCACAGTCGTTTAATGAACAAAGTAAGAGCATATGGACTATCAGACCAATTGTGTGATTGGATTGAAGAGTTCCTAGATAACGGAACGCAGCATATCATTCTCAATGGAGAGCAGTCTTCCGAAGTAAGAGTGATTTCAGGTGTGCCGCAGGGGAGTGCCATAGGACCGTTGCTGTTCACAATATACATAAATGACCTTGTGGATGACATCGGAAGTTCACTGAGGCTTTTTGCAGATGATGCTGTGGTGTATCTAGAGGTTGTAACAATGGAAAATTGTACTGAAATGCAGGAGGATCTGCAGTGAATTGGTGCAGGGAATGGCAATTGAATATCAATGTAGACAAGTGTAATGTGCTGCAAATACATAGAAAGATAGTTCCCTTATCATTTAGCTACAAAATAGCAGGTCAGCAACTGGAAGCAGTTAATTCCATAAATTATCTGGGAGTACGCATTAGGAGTGATTTAAAATGGAATGATCATATAAAGTTGATCGTCGGTAAAGCAGATGCCAGACTGAGATGCATTGGAAGAATCCTAAGGAAATGCGATCCGAAAACAAAGGAAGTAGGTTACAGTACGCTTGTTCTCCCACTGCTTGAATACTGTTCAACAGTGTGGGATCCGTACCAGATAGGGTTGATAGAAGAGATAGCGAAGATCCAACGGAGCGCAGCGCGCTTCGTTACAGGATCATTTAGTAATCGCGAAAGCGTTACGGAGATGATAGATAAACTCCACTGGAAGACTCCGCAGGAGAGACGCTCAGTAGCTCGGTACGGGCTTTTGTTAAAGTTTCGAGAACATACCTTCAGCGAGGAGTCAAGCAGTATATTGCTCCCTCCTACGTATATCTCGCGAAGAGACCATGAGGATAAAATCAGAGAGATTAGAGCCCACACAGAAGCATACCGACAATCCTTCTTTCCACGAACAATACGAGATTGGAATAGAAGGGAGAACCGATAGAGGTACTCAGGGTACCCTCCGCCACACACCGTCAGGTGGCTTGCGGAGTATGGATGTAGATGTAGACTTAGAGACTGTATTTCCAAAAGCAGTGACATGCGCATGCTTTATTTATAATAGAGAAGCTAATAGAAATTTTCAGATTTAGTTTCAAAAATACTTGCACAATGAAATATTTCCATAAAAACTTCCATCCCCCGTTTCATCCCCATAGGGGTTGAATTTCCAAAAACAGCGAAACACATAGTTTTCAATTTATAATTGAGAAGCCAAATTAAAATTTTCATAGATTTAGCTTTAAAGATGCTTTCATAATAAAATATTTTCATAAAAACCTCAACTCCTATTTCAACCCCTTAGGGGTTCAATATCCACAAACACTGAAACACATATTTTTCATTTGTAATGTAACCAAAAAGTCAAATACCGATGTCGATAGGTGTAGCTTTAAAAATACTTTACTAGTTCTTTAATGATGATATATTTTCAAGGAAAGGTTTCACCCACTAATTCACCCCAATTGGATTAAAGTTCCAAAAATGCTGAAACACTTGTTTCTTTATGTCTGCACTAGAACCAGTTTTCGTAGGCCTAGATTCAAAATTGCCTTAGTAGCGACATTTTTTGCAAAAAAGAAACCTTCATCCGCTATTTCACAGCCTTAGGGTGGAATTTCAAAAGATACCTCCTTAAACGACTCCTACAGCATAAGATGTACACCTTTTTCGCATTTCAAGTTTTTATCTTTAGCGGTTTGGGTTGGGCTGGGCGATGAGTGAGTCAGTCAGTCAGTCAGACAGTCATTGGCTTTCATATGTAGAGATTATTGTGCCTACAATGCATGTTCCTTGCCACTCGCTTATACTATTTGTAGCTAGTTCACATAGAAAATGGATTGTTTTAGTTTCGTTTCGTAGTGCAAAACTAATTAAACACGTACAGCAGTCAGTTAAAAATTAATTTCAAGATCACGAATTTATTGCTGTCAGAATTTAGCTCCGTGGAGTGAAAACGAGGTAGTGACAGGGGACAGGGAGCAGGATATTTACCACCTCTGCACCAAACAGTGTTAGATTTTTACAAACACCTTTGAGCATAAGCTCAAATGAGATGTAAAAAACAAAAAAATAGAGAGAGAGAGATGGAGAGGGAGAGAGAGAGAGAGACCGCTCGCTTGGGAGATCTGTAAAACTGTTACATAGTGTCTAATAGTGGCAGCAGTCTATAGATGATGCGGTTAATAGAGCTCTTCAGATGATAGAAAATTCGACTCCGTAATATGCAGTGAAGCACATGATTAACATAGCGGGCGCATTCGATAATCTCGCAGCGTCTATGCAAGATAATTGTAGTGGAAGTAGCGTCCAGTGGCTTGCGGGGCAGAACAAGATAAGCAGTAAAAATTACTACAACCCGTCGTAAGTTTTACTGTTTGGGTTGTGCTCGAGGCTCCATAAGTGGTCCACTGTTCTGAAATCTTAGTACTGAGCCCCTATAGCATCTGTTAGATATGGCAGATGCTGTTGAAGATGTTGTTGCATTCGCTAATCACATTGATGTAGTAGTGTCGGTGTACCCAAGGACAAGACTTGTGGAAAAGACGAATTACGTGTTTGTTAAGAGGCAGCGGTAGTGCACAGTCAACAAACTGCTTATAGCTGTTCCTAAAACCACCTATACACTTCTGAAGGAACAAATTTCTCTCGCCACAAATGCGTCTGTGAATCTTGACGGAGTCTCTATAAACGCAGCACTGTTGACAGGTATCTAAGCACTCTTATAGGCGAGAATAGAAACTTTCTAGAACATGTCAAACTGTTATTCAGAAGGCGTCTAAAGTGGTGCGCGAGACTGCCGGTGATGATACTCCTGACTGTAAATTACCGTTGCATGTGGTGCGGTCATATCAAGAAGCTATGGTAAACACTAGTTTGGGCTTCGCTGGCAGCGACTGGGCGCATCGCCTTCGACTGGAGAGCAATAAAACAATACTGCGCGAATTCAGCGGAGCTTTCTGCTGAGGCTGGCTGGCACCTTTCGCAGTGCATTTGAGGAGAGTTTACTGGTGATTATCACGAAATGTCCGATTGACATTTTGATACGTCACAAGGTAGTGTCGTATAGGTTGGTGTGTGAGTGGTATTATCATCTGTGCGAGATCACAGGGGCTCATTTTACTGATAAAAGACACTTAGGAGCATGCAAGTTAGATGAATGGCAGTCTGACTGAGATACAAGAAGCACTACAAGGCTGATATACAGCGAATTTCCCTGCAATAGGAATAGGCTCAAATAATGCGACTCTGCTCGTACTCGAGATATGGTACACCTACTAACACCTCATGGTCCATATCGCAATAATTAGTGTCGAATGGGATGCAGTAACGCAGAAATCTGTGAATGTGGGGAGGAAGATTCCGCTGATTACGTCGTGTTCTGTTGCTCCCTTTTCGAAGTATAGAAAGAATGCAGAAGATTAGACTGCGAGCTGAAAGCGAGCAAAACTTATGGACTGCGATTAATATGATTACACATCGAATATCTAATAGGCAATTGCTCAACTCTCAGTCTATAAGATATCAAAACAACATCAAAATATCACCAGAAGCACAAGAAGTGTTTCCTCCATTATAGAGTATGATGCGTACAAAGAAATACAATTAAGAGAAACTTTATAATACAATTCACGTACCAGTTTGAGCAACGTAGAAAAGTGTTGCAGCAATAGTTCTAGGAGTACGTATAGTTGTAGTTAGCTGGTAAACATGGAGTTCTTTCCAGGCTGCAGGTTACAGATCTAGTAATATGAACTGGGAATTTTTCACATGGAACTTCGGCCAGTTCCTTTAATTTTATTTTGTTACCCTTTGACTGCACTGTATTTCCAATACTCATTATTATTTCTGTATTGACATCAACAATGACTTCTATTAACATAATTTATAGATATATCCATATTATAAACATGTATGTATGTATGTTCTACACCTTCTCCTAAACCAATTGGTCGATTTCAACAAAACTTTGTACACGTATGACTTATTGCCTGGAAAGCATCACTGTGGGGCTAATATCCGCCAGTCTATAAAAAAGGGGTGAAGGTGGGGGTGAGAAAGGAGTACAGTCCATGCCGCGCGAATGCCCAGACTTTATTCATCTAGTATTTGAGAATGGAAGGACTTAGTGAATTGAAACAAACTTTTCATATAATTTCAAACCTTCACGAAGCTTTTCTTACTGACAATCCCCGTAAAAAAATGAAAGGCAGTATATCGCTTACTATATTTCGCTGTTCATGCAGCAATAAAACTACTACATCAGGTGTGACGTTTTATTACTTCTCTACTAATTGTATTCGCGAGACATTTTCAGACAGTATTCACATATACCAATAAACGTACCTACAAAATTATATCATTGTACGACACACATATCAGGAAGTATGACTCAAAAACACTGATATGCGTGAAAAACTGTCGCATCATGTACGATGTTTAAATTGATTAGTTCTTTTCCACTAACTCCATTCGCAACACATTTCGCAGACAGTTTCCATATCTTCCGCTGAATGTACCTACAAAAATGATATTCCTGTACGACGTAAAGTTTGGGACTTATGACATTATAAACATTGAGCTGCGTGAAAGCGAAACTATGAGATGAAATTACCTAGGAATGAAGGTGAACAACAAATACGTTTTAAATATGTTAATTATGTGAGAAATAAATGTGGGACTTGCATGTACCTAAACCCCTTGGTCGCTTTCAACTGAACTTGGTACGCATATTAATTACAGTTTGGAAAGAAACACTGTGGGCGTAGGAACCAGCAATCTCCTGTTCGGATAGGGATGATATCGTAGAGGGAGAAGGGGGTAAGAGGACGGGGCAGACAGACAGGGGGAAGGTGCAGATTGACACTTACACTTGGGAGGAGGAGATGGACGGTGACAGGGGAGAGGTGGAGATGGACAAAGAGAGGAGATGGACAAGGAAGGAAAAGAGGAACAGATGGCTATAGAGAAGGGGAAGGAGGAGGTGGACAGAGAGAGGCGGAAAGAGGATATAGGCTAATAGAAGATTGAAATCAATACACACTGGGCAACGCTGGGTACTCAGCTAGTTGTAATGTAAAACACTGGATGCGAACGATGAGTGTTGAATGTATAGTATCTGTTTAGAGATTCCAGATAACAAGTGTAAAATTCATTGCAATAAATTGAACTGAAATGAAAGGTGGAACCTCACTCTGCTGTGGGATTCAAGGTCAGAGGGCAATGAGACACAAGGGTATGGCTGGGCAACATTCAGCTTGCAAATACTGGAAGGGATCTCCACAGCGAGCTATTGTCGACTTCATAAAAGACCTGCGTTGCAGGACGTATCAGATGTTAAACTGAAAACAGACTTTTTGATGCTGAGTTAATATTTAAGGGGTGGGAAGGGTAATGCCAGCCGGACATTGCTTATGTCCCTTAAATTATTGTTAACTTACATGAAAGCGATGCTTGCTCAAAATGTTTGTAGCTGTATTTGAGAAAAAGTTGCGGGATATTTCCCTATCTGTATTCTGAAAGTTGCTGTATGGTTACATATAGACTGGGGAACTAAAAACAGAATGCGTAATAGGTAGAAAATTAAATGGGAACACGAAAAATTTCGATCATAAAAATTTGGTGCCTTATTATTATAAAAATTTCATAATCATACTGATCATTCTTATTACCGCAGTTCCGTATATTTACATAAAAGCTTATGTGTATAAACGTATTTCCACTTAATTTCTTATTAATAAATTTTAATGTAGGGAGCGTCGTGGAACACAGGACGAAATGTCAGTTTCAATTATTGTTAATTTTCATGTATGAGGTAGAGCTATCAACACACGACAGACCTTTTACTATTACGAAAGTTTGTGTCAAGTGACACTTTACAGTCTAGTTGAAATTCAAATAATGAGTAGCCTGAAGACAAGTGCTAATAATGGTATGATAACTTATTTAAATATTTTCATTTGTTGTTTAATTATTTCGCATACAGACGATGTGCTTCAACAACCGAAGCTCGAAATAAATGTAATTGTCGAACGGTATTCGTATACTTAGTACACGTTAAATTCGAGTTCAATGTATTCTGAGAATTAAATTCGAATGAATTTGCAGGACATACTAAAATACAAACATGCTCGAAATGGGACTGGACCACACGACCCTCAAATTCCGCGACAACAACGCTAGCCAGAGACCACGAAGATCGCTTACCTTAAATACGGCCACTTCCCTTTGGCCCTATGCTTGGGCTAGAGACATTTTAAAGTCTGAGGAGAGTCCAGACACCGTATTTATTTTGTTAATTAGTGAATTATACGCGTGTTTCGTTGATCACATTTGTGAAAATTCGCTAAGATGTGGAACACAGTATATTTACAAACATACATTTTTTCAGTGAAAATACGGGTACAGGCCAATGATTTACGTAACTGGATTTTTACTTTTATTTTAATCTACAACAAAATTTAATAAACGTGATTCAATCACAAATACTACAAATTTAGAAAATCATCTGTGTGGATGGAGGACTTGTCATATCAACTACAGTAGTCTGCAAAATATAATGCCATAAAATTTTTCTTCTCACTTGCGAAATAGTGGAATCACCATTCACTACGCTGTTAGGTCACTACTATTGTTAACAGATATGAAAATTGTTTAAGAAATAATTTCCACATTTCGTCAAAATCGAACAATGACGAGTGCTGAGATAATAAATCGAGAATTGGCACAACTTGTTTCTTGTCCCACTCATGTCCTGTCCGAGTTAGCATTACGTCCCTAATGTTCTCGACGTCGACGGGTCGACAAGACTTTTTTCTTCTTTGTCTTGAGAATGATGCAGCCGTGACTGTAAGCGTGCTAATACTGCTGTGTTTACTACATTACGTTATTGTTAATGTTCCGCTGATGTCAAGGTTATCAGAGACCAAACAAGCTCAAATTTTGATGTGACTGATCATTTGTTGCTGCTGAGGAAATTTGAACGGTATGGTGCAAGAGGCGTGCCAAATCAATGGATTAAATCATATTTGGATCAGCTCAGATAATTGACGTAAAGTACAAGGAAGGAAATTAACCCCATGAACACCTTTCAGAACCGTGTGGACCAAGCCACGGTGGTCCACAGGTCTCAATTTCTTTGTTTGGTTTACATTTTTACGTTGGGGATTCAGAAACAGTACTGTTTGCAGATGAAACCTGTCTACTGACTGAAGGAAATAAAGACGAAGATCTTACTGCATCTTCAAAAGGTATTACGAAAAAAGTGCCCGCACGGTTTACCAAAAACAAGCTAATAGTTAAAGTCAAGAAACCAGTTCTAATGAACTTCCAAATAGATCAAAATAAAAGTGCACCGCAACCAATAATATGTAGGGATAACCAAAACATTAGAGCTCTTATTGAAACTAAATTTCTTAGGATTCATGTTCAAAAACATCTTAAATGAAACTCTCACATCACTTTCCTAAATTCACAGCTAGCAAAACTGAGATTTATGGAAGGACCAATTTGAAATAACACTAGTGCAGAAACAATTATTACAGTATACTTAGTTCGTGTACATTCATCACTAAAATACGGTATCATTGTCTGGGGAAATATGCACCAGACCAAAAACGTTCTCAGGAAACAATTACAAGAATAATGAAACAAGCATGCAGCTGTGCAAATCTTTTTTTTAAAGAACTAAAAATTTCAGCCCTTCCCCGAATTTATATTTTGGAAATAGTTGTGCGTGTCAAAAAAAGTATGCTGAAAAGAGGACGACATTTTCCTGAAAACAAATCTGTCTACGATTACAGCGCCAAGACAGCTTGTGACATACATGTTAGTCGTTGTAACACCTCATTACGCCAAGAAGTATATCAAAATGGCTCTGAGCACTATGCGACTTAACTTCTGAGGTCATCAGTCGCCTAGAACTTAGAACTAATTATACCTAACCAACCTAAGAACGTCACACACATCCATGCCCGAGGCAGAATTCGAACCTGCCCGTAGCGGTCACTCGGCTCCAGACTGTAGCGCCCAGAACCGCACGGCCACTCCGGCCGGCGAAATATATCATGCAGGAACAAAACTATACAAGACATTATCAAGGCGTATAACATCACTTCCTGAACCGTGAAACTTCAAAAAATCTGTCTGCCTTCTGCAAAACTATTTTTATTCGCTTTCGCAGTATCTCACATATGAAAATATTTAACTCACACTTTTAATTGTTGAAATAAGTTCTAAGATTAAGGTATATAGTGGCATTAGTAATTATTCACTGTATGTATCTTATTTGTTATAGAAATTTGAATGACATGTTTGATGATTGTAAAACCAACAGCTAAAATGAATTTTCTGCCCAATAACTTGTGTACAATATTTGTTCTATACAGGAGATTTATACAGAACATAAATGAACAAATTACATTGCACAAAGACGTCAGAGGAAATCGGTGGAAGCCTAATCAAAGCCGGCCGGGGTGGCCGGGCGGTTCTAGGAGCTACAGTCTGGAACCGCGCGACCGCTACGGTCGCAGATTCGAATCCTGCCTCGGGCATGGATGTGTGTGATGTCCTTAGGTTAGTTCGGTTTAAGTAGTTCTAAGTTCTAGGGGGCTGTTGATCTCAGAAGTTAAGTCCCATAGTGCTCAGAGCCATTTGAACCATTTTGAACCTGATCAAAGAAGCCACTCTAATATTAATTCAAATGAATTAAGGGGACTGGGAAAATTAGATCGAGAGCCCAAATGCTAACTTGAATTTCATTCCTACTGCACACATGTCTAGTACATTAGCTCATGACGAGTCCTGGCTCGATCAATGCCTTTATTATCATTACTATTATCAGTGAGCATGTACGAATAGCTTGAACTTTTATTTGAATTATAGTACTGTTTTTAGTGTTAGCCTAATGAAGGATCCCAAGTTAGACGTCAGAGAGGGCGTAAAATAAATGGTTAAATGAAATACTTAACCATACAAACTGAAACACCTATTTTAAACAAAATAAAAGATGCTACAGAAATCCATTTGTGCGGGAACAAAAAATAATCAAGAAAGTACAACACAAGGACTAGGAGCTAATTAGGGCCTTTAAAAGTATATCAGCATTTATGCGGACCTTAAAAGACTCAGGTTAAAATTCTATGTGCATATTGAAAAAATGAAACCAATCATATCAACAAGACAAGTTGTGGATTTTTATGAGAACTCAAAATACAGACAATAAAACGGATCTGAGCAGTTAAAGAAGGGCTGAAGGTAGTAGGACTAACATATTCTTTTTAGCCACACGTAAAACCCAAGAGGACTGGAATATATTGGGCTGATGATAGGACAAACGGTCCATTGGGAGTGGATAAAATGTGAAAACAAGCAGGGCTTAAAGACAACTTTGAAATGCCTTTTTGTTGCGGCTCAAAAAGGACCATTATATATGGAATAATAATAATAATAATAATAATAATAATGTTCGTCGATTTCAAAAAGGTCCTTGATTCTGTTGACAGACAAACTATAGACAAAGTAATCCGACAATTTGGTCTAAAGTCTAAATTAGCAAATATAGTTAATGAAATTCTTACCGACGTAGTATCTAAAGTGAAAATTATGCGAAGAATAGCTCATTCATTCGAAATAGACGCTGATGTGTGGTAAGGTAATGGAACTTCTGCAGAAACAATAAAATTTCCTTCACACATTAAAAATGCACCGAAATTTCTGTAAACGGATACTGGTCAAATTGAAAAGTTAAAAAAATTTAAATATTTTTGGCAGATAAGCCAAGAAATTTTTTTTGGATAAAACTGCTAAAGGGGGAACGATACATAAAACAGAAAGTGCTTATGGTATAACTGAAGACTTTCGCAACAAAAAAAAGTCCATCTAAATATGTGAAAGCCAGAATGTTTATATTCAAGCAAATGTCTAGTGTTAAACTATAAGCTAGAAAAATTATAAATATCAGGAAGGTGAAACATTGGGAAAATATTAGACCCAAGGAAAACTATGGAAAGTTGGTAATTATATAGTAATGATGAAATTTGTCGAAAAATGAAAAAAAGAAAATACATCAGACTGAAGGCTGGTACTTTCTTGCACTTTTATATCGAATGAGAGACAACATATTAACCAAAAACATCTTAAAATATTTGTGGGATAAGAAGTCAACAACATATAGGATCCATGAAGTAAGAAAAATGATTTACAAACAAATAAAATAAAAGCTGAGAAAACAACCGACAGAGAAGTGTTTATGCAGAAATTATTGAATGTGAAAGGATACCAAGGTAGGTGAGTGGAGAAAACTGAAGTGGTCAGAAGGCAAAAGAAAAAAAACATAGTGTCCAGATGAAAGAGACCTGGAAGAAAAGAGGAAAACAGTGAATAAGGAATTTAAATTGGTCGTGGTCTTTAGTTGGCCCGCCAGAGAAGAAAAAATAACAACAACAATAATAGTAATAATAACAATAACCTTTAACAAGAGTGAAATATGTAAATCTACCTTTTACGCAAGCAGTTTAGTCTGCATTTCAGCTTCTCGATACAGTCTCTGGATCACACACACACACACACACACACACACACACACACACACACACACAAACACCAAAGACGCACAAATATATAGTGAATAATCGTATGTACAAACCCAACATATATGAAGGCATGACCAGCGCATGTAAGAATTAGTAATCGTTGACATATAATTTTCATGCAATCAACAAACTGAAAAATGTCGTTGTGATCATAACGTACAGGGATGAGTTTTAATGGATAAAATAACATTTGTACAAAAATGAGCGTATACTAACTAAATCTAAAACCGTTATGATTACACTGCACAGTATGCAGGGCTATCTCTTCGATAAACCTTTGTCCAAGCATCATTACTTACCTCAACCAAGTAAAACCCAATTCTCATTACCAAAATGCATATCGCCAACAATAAAGTAGAACTTTGGTCAGAATCTCTCGCGACCTGTGTTTCGCTCTGACTGTAAGTATCGTGGTACAAGTCCCCTGGATCGTCGAACACACCCGCCATTGAAGATATCAACGATTCAGTGGTGTGAGCAAAACAGTTGAGAAACGCAGATCGATAAACTGTCGGCAATATCAGCTGAAATTTTTTCTAAGAGTCTATAAGAGCTGGTTAAAAACAGTCAGCAGGCAGTATCAAGCTCGAGACGTATTTGATCCTCATGAGTTACACAATGAAAGGTATTATTTTGAAAGATATCGCGCCTTGTTTTCATCACTCATATACGTATCATACTTTTTCAACAGATGTTGCTTTTCAGATAAAATTGTTCGCTGCAACAAATTAATATTTTCGTACTATGAGCAATTTTTATAGCTTACTCTGTTCAACATAAATAGAACAAATTATTTTCCTCGTCCTATGGTTTTCAGTTTTAACTACAGCTGCACCCAATTTGGCGTTAGGTGATTTATGCGCTATTCGGAGTGAATCCTTCATAGCCAAAGAAAACGAATGTTGTCATCAAACGTGATGCACGAAATTTATGTACAGCAGGAGGCGTGGAAAATTCAAATAATTAAGCAGTACGATTTATGGATATAGATGTTTACTTATTTGTTTGACGTTGCGCACCATACAGCCATCAATTGCGCAGTGAAAAAATAGATTACAAGAGATATTGATAACAGTTTTTTCCGAGCTTACACACGTGACTGTCACAATTAATTTACAAGGATTATGAGCAATTTAAGACGTGTGATGCAAATTACACAAGAGATCTATAATAACCAGAAATCACATATTTAGAGTAGTTTAATAAATGTAGGAGTATATCTAAGATATGTATATAAAGCTAATTGTTACAGCTAAAACTATGAAAACAAAATGCAACAAACGAATTTCTATAGAGTTTCAGTCCATTACATAACTGCGTCAATGGCGAATGCTTTTGCAAAAATTATCTTGTCTTAGGTGCAAGATGATGGACACCAAGTTGCAGTTCATTATTCGGGGTACAGTCTGTTCTTGCTTATCACAAAGACGATCTGTCTTTCGAGAGCTTATCCCTAGTCGTATTTACTCTTGTTCGACGGTGGTTCAGGGATTTCCATGTGGTACGCTCTTTTTCTATCCGACAGGTAACGTCTACTTTCTTTTTAAAGAAGTGCAGCTGTCTCACTGTCCACTTCGTCATTCTGGCTGTTGGACGATATTTTATTTGTCAAGAGGCTTCATCTCTTCTTAATCTCTTTTACTGTGGCTGGGAACCATGCAGTGGATACGATACATTGCAGCTGAGTTCTATTACTTCCTCTTATTCAACATACATTCGTGCTATGGTGGTAATATTTCAGATAATGTTTACTGGTTGTCTTCTGGCTTTGATTTAAGTAGGCCACTTGGTATTGATTAGGATTCATCTACTGTGATGTGCAGCTGTGTTGCCTGCGGTGAACGATACCTCAAGAAATGGACATTTCCTGCTGCTGGAAAGCAAGGGACAAGATACATAGACATTAAGCATTGCCTCATGCTCTCCACTTTTAGGGGAGAAAAATTGAGGTTTAACATACCGTCCGCGTCGAGGCCATTTTGAAATGAAGCACTAGCTCAGACTGATGAGGTACGAGTAAGGAAATCGCCCATGTCATTTTCAAAGAAACCAACCCAGCATTTTTCTAAATTTTCAAGAAACGTTGGACTTACCTTAAAGTTATTCGTGCACTAACCTCACAGGAGACCAGTGGAGATAAAAAGGAGGGAAGCAATAATCAGGAAGTGTAAAATACAGCTTCAGGAATGGAATGGCGACTACCATCTCAAAATATTTTAACTCTTTTCGTCATTTTGAACGATACGCATCAAATGTTCAAATATGTGTGAATTCCTAAGGGACCAAACTGCTGAGGTTAACGGTCCCTAGACCTACACACTACTTAAACAAACTTATGCTAAGAACAACACACACATCCATGCCCGAGGGAGGACTCGAACCTCCAGCGGGAGCGGCCGCTCAATCCGTGACATGGCGCCCTAAACCGACCGGCCACTCCGCACGGCCGATATACATACAGTCGTACTTGTGCCGAAAACAAATACAAGAAATAACTAGGCTACATACAAAAATGTTTATTACGCTACGTATTAAATACATACAGCTATACACACAAAGAATTTACTTTAGTTCAGAACATTCTCAATAAGCCGGTCTACACAGGCCTTGCAAAGAACAGGGACGGATATCGTGTGCGTGTGTGTGTGTGTGTGTGTGTGTGTGTGTGTGTGCGTGTGTGTGTGTGTGTGTGTGTGTGTGTGTGTGCAACGGGGGCTCAAAGTCGAGGTCATTAGAGCCCTGACACACATTAAGAGAAACGAATGTGGACAAATTTAGTAAAATGGAAGCATGCACGCAAAGAAAGCGGGAAAAGATGCAAAATGCTGTGTAAGAAAATAGACCGTAAGGAAAACGAGAAAGGAGCGTCAAGGATGCCACAGGAAATTGTCACTGGCTGGCCATTTACATAAAATATGGGCGGACAGTCATCCTGTGAACAAATTAAGGCCGTCTCCCTAAAATATTGGTAAAAACATTAGACAAGTCACAGAACACGGATATCGTCGATTCACGACAACAGGTGATTTGCTTCAGCAAATTCACTGTGGTGACTTAAGTCAAGGGATAGCTACACAAGCACATATACAGATGGCGGTAGTATCGCGCATGCAAGGTATAAAAGGCAGTGCATTGGCGGAACTGTCATTGGTGGAGCTGTCGTTAGCGTTCAGGTGATTCATGTGACAACGTTTGCGATGTGACTGTGGCCGCATGAGGGGAATTAAAAGACTTTTAACACGGAATGATAGTTAAGTTGGAACTAGGCGCATTGGACATTCCGTCTCGGAAATCGTTAGGGAGTACAATATTCCGAGGTCCACAGTGTCAAGAGTGTGCCGAGGATACCAAACTACAGGCATTACCTCTCGCCACGGATAATGCAGTGGTCAACGTCCTTCACCTGACGACCGAGAGCATTGGCTTTGCGTAGAGTTGTCAGTGCTAACAGACAAGCAACACTGCGTCACTTAACAGCAGAAATCGATGTGGGATGTATGACGAACGTATCCGTTAGTATAGTGTGGTGAAATTTGGCGTCCATGGGCTGTGGCAGCAGACGACCGACGCAAGTTCCTTTGCTAACAGCACGACGTTGCCTGCATCGCCTCGCCTAGTCTCGTGACGATACCGCTTATATAGCGGTATGAAATAACAGGTGACTGTGGTAAACACTTGCCAGGACGTTCAAGTATTGTGGAACTTAATGACGTAAAGTCGTCGATAATTATCTTCTACTTATATTAGCCTTACGGCAGTGGAAATGACGATGAGTTCCTCGGATTTGCCTGCTTAACCCAGTAAGCAATTGTAAATCACACAGACGGACAAAATCATCACCCAGTTGAGATCAAACTGGAAATGACAGCTACTTCGGGCAATAAGCGAGAAAGTAATGGGAAATGCAGAAGAAAAGAGGCAAAAAGGGACGAGTATTAAGCTACTATTATAGTGACAGTTCAAGTAGCTTGTCATGGTGCAGCACATTCAGAAGAGAAAGAAGAAATACATCATCACTTGGCACATCGTAGTAACTTAACTATTGGCACTAAAGTTGGATAGCAGAGACGATTCAGGGTGAGATAAGGATCTTGGGAAATGGTGAGGGGGGGCGGGGAGGTTCCCCTGGGTGATCTTGATCAGGTCCCAGTGGTTCACAGGAGAAGGAGGACAGGGAGTCTGGGGGGTGATCTGAAATATAAGATGACCAAGTGTGTAAACTGACACATGATGTGTAGTGTGACACCAGACGTGATAGGATAATTATGTCAGCCTGAACCAGGTTTGATATTGTACTCACTAAAGTTTCTAGTAGGTGGAGGAGATTTGAGACCCTGGGACATAAGGACCAAGAAATTAATAATATTAAAAAGATGGAAGAGTCACCCACTGTGAGACAAAATACTTGACCATAATAGCTAATAATAACTTTACATACAATAGCAAGGCCATTATAAGGTGAATGTAACGCATAGAATAGCACTAAACAGTACCAATAATAATTCCGTGTGGATCAACGGTGTGGTGCAAGTCTTTAACTGGATGAAACTTCAGCGACTTGCGTGTTCCTAGCGTATTCCAGTTATTTTATTGGCCAAGGACCAAGTACTGTTCAACGTGGAATTCGAGTCACATGTCGTTCCTTGTGAATCTTCATATTGTTGAGATGTGAAGGCTAGACTAAAGGCAGACTGAAGTGTTCATTCGATACCGTGACCTTTCAGTTGCCAATCACGTGCCATACCATTAGACCATAATTCCATGTACCTGCAGTTCACCTAAAGGGATCGGCAAACCCCCAGACACTGAAGCATCATAGGGTTGCATATGTACAAAGCGTTGCCTCCTCGGACTGCATCGATCACAAGACAGATGACAGGACAAGCGCCACCAGAGTCTCTGTGCCAGCGACCTATTTCCTCCGCCGTGTCATTTGTGTGGAAATGGATTGGCATGAATTCCTCCACGCTCTGCCTATATAGGGTGGCTCAAGCCAACGCGTCGACCATCTACAAGCAACCTATCCCTCTCACTAACACAATGAATTATTTGGGACAAACTCTTGACGGAAAATTAACAGGGGACGCACATCTCCTTGCCATCCAACACGAAGTCCAAACCTACTAAAACTACTAACAGGTCGCATCTGGGGGTCTACATCTTTCTACAATTATCCTCACGTACAAATCCCTCATCCACCCCTTCCTATCCTACGATAATGTTGTTTGGATGCCTGCCTCGCCTAAATGCTATGAGGCCATTGAAATCCTGTAAAGACATGCACTCTGCCTCGTCTTCTGCATCCGCCTGCCTTCCCCAACTCGCATCCTGTACCAGCTCATCCGCTTCCCACATTCTCTTCTCTTCCTAAAGCACCTTCGGATCTGATACACAAATCGCAAAATCCGATCCCAGCACCCAGTGGCCCACCCAGCAGTCACCAATCTAGGCGCCCTGCTGCGCCACTACATCCACATTCCACCTTCCATGCACTTCCATGCTTCATTCATCCTTTCCCACCGGAATTTAAAAAACTCCCACTCCCAAATGATGAAATGCGTCCCGGGAAATACCCCTCATTCCAGTCTGAAATGTTCAAATTGTGTGAGTTCTTAAGGGATCAACCTGCAGAGGTCATCGGTCCCTAGACTTAAACACTACTTGAACTAACTTAAACTAAGTTATGCTAAGAACAACACACACACCCATGCCCGAGGGAGGACTCGAACCTCCGGCGGGAGGGGCTGCGCAGTCAGTGACATGGCTCCTCTAACCGCGCGGCCACTCCGCGCGGCTTCCAATCCGAATCACGACACTCCAGTCACTACCTTCGGTTCTGCAGGACCCCATAATCATACTCACTATCGCACCTTCATCAGGACAACTTTTTCGTGTGTCACCTCACCATTACACCATGAGATAATACCGGTTCAAAAGTGATTGTATTTTGTAATATAAAATCGTCAAAAAAGTTTTAAAAACCATCGGTATTTTCATCTATGTGTATTTTACAAATCCTCGTTTGTTGCCATTTATTTTTATGTAAAGGTCGTCACTATCATCCACCAATGTATTTTACAAAGTCATCTGTTATTATCACCTTTTATATGTTTTAACCAGTTTTAAATACTGTTTTTCTAACCTTTGGCAGTTTTTCTGCACTGCCAGCCATCCCCGTTGTGAGGGACTGAAATAATATTAAAGGAAAAAAAGAAAAGCATGTCGTCGCTTCGCTCCACTGTAGCTCTAGCCCAATTCATGCGTCGGCTCTTAGCAGCGGGACCTACGACTTTCCAGCGACATCCCGAGGCATACCTGTCGGCCAATATGTCGAAAGCTCAACCTCCGCAGGGGTTATCAGTGGCATAGTCTTCAGGCTCCTTTGCATTTATTTACTTTGTATTCCAGACGAATGCCTTTTAGTGTCTGAGAAGTTGTATTATTTTTTATCTACGAGAGTTTTCCTTTGTTATTAAATCTCTCTACTGTGGTCGTGATAAACGCACGTTCTTCTTAACACGTGTCTTATTAATTCTTATCAAGCATCTCCTCGTGGGACATATAGTAACCTTCGTCTACTTCACCGACTAGAGGATATGAAGGATCCCCGTCTCTTCTTGTTTGCAGTCTAGGTTGTTGCCTATCTCACCCACTGTCCAATATCCTGCTGTGCCTCGTATATTCCACTCGTCTTTCTAGGCAGTCTTCTTCCTTCCATATCTGAACCCTTGCCTTCACTACTGTGGGCCCTCTGGACACATCCAAACATCTTCAACTTTTACTCTTTGCTAGTCTCTTCCCGCGGCTTCGCATATAAAATTTTTCCGAATGACTGTTTTTGAGGATCTCTCCCTCCTACACTTACGGTCTATTTCAAGCAGGTATCTGGTCTCCTCCTGCTTGAATCTGGACTTTTAATTCACAGGTTCACTGTCTAAGATACGCAGTCATAGATCAATATCAACTTGTTATCTATACACAGCAAACTTGATCCTTTCGAAATGTTTCTCTCTTCTTGAAGAATTGATGTCTGACTCCATTAAACAGACGGCGTGTTGTCGCTCCTGTTAATATAATTTCTTCTTCGCCTTTCCATCAGCGCATGTGATAAAGCACAAGTACAGTGTGTCCACAAGGTCTCGCTACCATTTCATAAACCACAGTTAAAAAAGTATTAGAGACAGAGCATCGCGATTTGCTGTAAAGCATTTAGCATCACTCAAAGGTTTTTTTTTCTGTTACGTCAGAATTAAAATTTGTCCCTCGCACGTCGCACATAGATGGTTCAAATGGCTCTGAGTACTATGGGACTTAATTTCTCAGGTCATCAGTCCCCTAGAACTTAGAACTACTTAAACCTAACTAACCTAAGGACATCACACACATTCATACCCGAGGCAGGATTCGAACCTTCGACCGTAGCGGTTTCGCGGTTCTAGACTGTAACGCCTAGAACAGCACGGCCATTCCGGCCGGCTCGCACATAGAACATCAAGGTAGTATTCGATGTCTGCCGAAGTACTGGTTCTGATTGTTTCATTGATTCGTGCCGAAGGGTAGCAACGTCATTTACTGGTGTTGTATACACGAGATTCATGAGTAAGTCCGTAAAAGAAGTCTAATGGTGTGATATCGGGGGAGCGCGGAGGCCATGCTAACCATCAACATCTCAGGAAATGTATGAAGATGGTATCTGTTCTTTCGGACATCTCCGAAAGGACACATACCATGTTCATATAGTTAAGGCTATCCGGCCATTGACCTTCTTCTTCTGTGCAGGATGCACACGCATTGCCCTAACTTCTACGGGACTCGGTAAGATTGTCTGCCGCGAATAATGAGTGTAATGGGCAGGGGCACTACGACTGTAGTGCGTGGACATTAAGCTGGGAATGTGGGTCTCACGGGGAGCGTGCAAGGGATAAATCCCTGCAGTCGCATTATCCTCTGTCCCCTCGCTGGCTCAGATGGATAGAGCGTCTGTCATGTAAGCAGGAGAGCCCGGTTTCGAGTCCCGGTGGGGGCACACATTTTGAACTGTCCCAGTTGATGTATATCAACGCCTGTCGACAGCTTGGGGTCTCGATTTCATTATCATTTCATTCTCAGGAAATGTGTCGTTCAGCACATTCCGCACGTTAAAACTCCAGTGTCGAGAGTGGGCGTGCACCATCATGCTGGAAGATGATGGACGGCTGCATTCTTCGATTTGTGGTAGCAGTTACTGTTCTGACATGCCGGTAGCAGCCACAGTTCGAGCATGCCAATGTAAGCATTTCCCTATATGACTTTCTTTGGGCAGAACTAAGGGACCATTCTTCTATCATGCAATAGGCCACACAAAACTTTAAGCTTCGGGCTATCACGGATGTTTTTAGGTGTATTGCGTGGGTTTCCGGAGTAACAAATCCTAATATTGTGGCAGCTAACACGTCCAGAAATATGGAACGTTACTTCATCTGAAAACAAGCACGTTTCAGGTAGTCATTGTCAGCATGTATGGAGGCCAGTATGGAGCATGTATGCTGCAGAGGGCGATCGTTAGGCTACAAAGCCTGGAACATTTGCCCTTCGCACGAAAAGAGGCATAACCGTTAATGTAACACTTTATGGACACTACAAACAATCCTGTCGGAGGAACATCCATAACTGAGCGTTATACCAGAGGTTGAAAATACCGCTACAGCTGTAAGGTTCTTTTTATTTAGCACATGACAGGTTTCGGTCTCTTATACGCCCAACTTCAGTGTCTTATCATGGTGCTGTGATCCCGAGCGCCGCGGCGGACGTGTCCAAGACGCGGTGTGCTGCCAACGAGCGCAGAGCATGGACAGTTTATGGACAGGTGATCTTGCTTCTTCCAGTTCGCGTGATTCATGACGAATTGACCTCTGGAGGTAACGTTGAAATGCTTCTAGCACTCTATGAATACTTTCTTGAGACACAGGGGGACGTCCGCTTCGAGGAAGAACTTTGACACTATCTTTCTTTTATAAAGATTTGGAACCACCACATTATTCTTGTTTTTGTAGGAGTTGTCCGCGCATGCTGGCGTTGACACATCCGCATTACCGTTGTCAGATATTTCGATTTTGCATATCGAATGACACATTGCGCCTTATCCTGCTTTGTCGCCATTTTGATACACTGCAAGTCAAATTTGCAACAAAAGATAAAGGAGAAAGAGCCCTGAGAGCTGTTAAATGCCTTACAACAAACCACAAATCTATGTCTCTAATAATTTTCGAGTCATGATTTTTGAAATGATACTTACATTTGCAAACGTATTCTAGTGGCTTATCGTCAACTGTGACGTTATATTGTTCTTCCCCTGCATTTATAGACAGATAAAGAGGAAAACCGCTTCGAAGTCACGGTTTTCCACAGCATAAGTGGATGAAAAGCTGTTAGTCTAATTTGTAATAATTCCCTATGTATCGTTTTCCTCATTTTCATGGAAGACACAAACGAAGCAATCCTTACTTTAAACGTGACGGCGAAGAAAATGGGAGAAACAAGTCGTGCTTTGTTCGCAGGTAGGTTGTATGGAAACCTTCAACCGGTTCTTACATCAGTCAATGAGATATAATCGATCTATGTAACATTACCGTCCTCTGTGAAAGTGAGAAAGAATTACAGGATCTACTGAATAAAATGAACACTGTACTGAGAGTAAACCAAAGAAAGACATAAGTATGAAGGAGCAGCAGATATGAATTAGCGGCAAACTTAACGTCGACAAAAAGCAGCCGAGGAGAAGAAATTCTGTTACTTTGGGCACGAAATAACGCATGGTGGACTGATGAAGGAAGATATAAGAAGGAAACTCGTCGAAAGACGTCTGACTACTGTCAGATATAGTGAACGTTGCTTTCGTCTGTCCTCGAAGATTCCGTAGCGTCGGGTGAAGTCACAGTCGCGCTCGTGGCCGAAATCCAAGCACTCTTGTGCGAAATGCGGTGTACGAGACCGATGACGCGAAGTGCTCGTCTCCGGTTTAGTCGGAAACGTTTGTTAGCGGACCCGGATTAACGGAGTGCATTGTTACATTACCAAATCAATATAAATAAGGATCGCCAGTCCCGTTTTAAACTACGAGATACGGATGAATTTCGTAACTCAGAAGTCAATAATGAAAAGCACCGTAGGTACCTAATTGTTTTTAGGAGAGATTCAGAGATCCGAGAACTGAAGTGGAAGGATTCACCACTGACAGTCCAAGAAATCACCTTCAACTCGTTACTGGCAGTCGCTGTTGATAATTACCCTACCAAAAAACAGGTATACGGTTCAAAGTCAATAGGGAAAAGGTCGCTCAGAAATATCATTTTCAGGGTCGCAAACATGTAAATGAAAGTTATTGCGGTATTGAATAACCCTAGCCAGTTCCGCCACTTTTAATCTAACCACTGCTTCCTGCTAGCTAATATCTCCATATTTCCTCGAAATTCTTCTCTTAACAAAAGAGTCCGCAATCATTATCCCTCAACACTCTCATAGAACAACAGGAAAAAGCCTAAACAAAAGTCGACTCTCGCATACGGGAACACACTTCGGATTCTCCCAGTTTTCCGTGTTTCACTAAGCCATTTCGTTGGTCACTAAGGATCACAGTCTTCTGATAAACATAATGAAGACACCATCTCCACCCCAGAGGACCCACAACTTTTCCACTCTGTGAGCACTATCTGCAGACTTCTCGATTTCCCAGCGGCTCCAGTAAATTGCTTAAAATATAGACTTTTCACTCAATCAGCAATCACGAGCAGAAGGCAGGCATTGCCATAGGCCATTCCCCTGTTCCTGCTTTAAGCGCTCCGGTAATGTGCTGCACTCTGGCAGCACATTAAGTAGCCTTCCTGAAACAGCCATCATGGGGGAAAGTAGTCTCCCTGTAAACCAGTCGGCTCCAAACGACACCAGTTTAAAAAAATTAGCGAAACTCTAGCCACTCTCCTTCAGGCCGAACAAAATTCCTCTTCGCACTGCCACCTGAAATTTGATGAGGCGACTAGAACACCGAACCGGGGCTGGAACACCAGGGCAGCTGAGAAATGTGTGTTAAAATAAGCATTAACAAGAGAAAGAAATTTCTGAATACAGCACTGTACGGGACTGAATCGTGGGCCCTAGGAAATGTGAAGCAAAGAAGAAGAGAAGAATTCCAAATGTGATTTTACGGATGGATGCTGAACATTAAGTGTACTTGCAACATAAGAAATGAGCAGGTTTTGCTGTAGAATTGACGAGAAAAGGAATTTATGGAAGACACAAAATACAAGATGGACAGGACGTCAGAACACGTATTGAGATATCAGGGAATAACCTACATGGTATTAAAGGGTACCGCAGGGGGCAAAAACTGCAGTATAAGAGTGAGAATGGAATACATCCAACAAGACATTGAAGACGCTGGGTGTAGATGATACTCTAGGATGAAGAGTGAAAGGGAAATGGTGGTCTGTGGCATAAAATCACCCAGAAGAGTAAGGGAAAAATAACCAAATGATATAAAAATCATATACCAGTACCAATGACAAAAATCTAAAATTTTTCAGGAAATGTTGTGCGGTCTTGTAACGTTGTAGCAAACTTTTCAAACACTGAGAGACTCTGGCCCTAACAATGTGTTCCCAAAAGAGAACTTCTAAGTTACCATTCCATTTTTAGCGTGTCTTGGGCGACTCTCCTGCGTTCTTGTTTGGTGGTTCCGGTGGTGGATGTCATGAAGTTGGTGGGTTTTAAGACAAAGAGCAAAACATGAGATGCACACGTAGGGTCTAGTAACATTTTTTACTTAACTTGAATAACAGCTAGTCCAGTGCGCGAATCGATGCGAGTCCATGAGATAGGCCAGTTCGATATCTACAATAATAACAGAGGCTGAATGACAACAACACTTCGACCAGAGACGTAGAACTGAACTAACAAATAGACTAGATTTTGGTGTGGCGTCTTCTCGTCGGCTCCGTGATGGCGCGCCGCGTGGACTGAGGAGGGTGTGCCTCACTAGGATCCGGCCACAGATCTGCGGTGCAGACACATGGCTGTTGTCAGCTTCCAGACGTGGACTGGCGCAGCGTGGTAACGATAGTGCAAGATACCATATTCTTCCCCCCTCTCCCGCCATTTCCCCAAAACTCGTCGCGGTCGTTGTGTACTGCTGTTGCCGGAAACGACGGCAGGGGGGAAGTCTGGTCGCAGGTACCACTGAGGAGACCGTAGCAAGAACTTCAGCTGATGAAAAGCTGTCACCTGCACACCGATGTTCTTCTTGTGAGTAGCTGGAAATATTTCCCGAAAAACCAGCCATAGGGTGCGCAACCATGCCCAGGGAAGAAGTGCAATGGCTACTGGAGGATCCATACCGGCCCACTGGAAGGGGTTAGGGCGAAGGTGGCCTACATCGAGCGGCTAGGTCTGCTGGCGCTGCTGAAACCGAGACAGCACTTTGTCGATGTCAACTCGATCTCCGTCTGGCGCAGGTAGCGTTGGATCCAAGGGAGGTGAAGGCTGATGAGGCTTGCTAGTCCTCCTGGACACCGAAGCTGCAAATGGAAATCCCGCAGTAGGATCATAAACGAAGGTGATTCTGATCGTGCTTCTGTTGCTTGGTGGTACCCTGTACAGCACACAAAGAGTGGCCCAAGAATTTGGTGATAACGTCTCATTCCCAGCACTTTAGGCCAAATCATTCACATTAAACTTAGAGCGCTGTGGAGGATGCAGCAGCTGAAGCAGTGCCGTATGTCAACGTCCAAGCAGGAGTTCGGTTGTGATTTGCCATTGCGTGGCCGGGAACAGTAGCACAAGAGGAAGAGCACTAATGCTTGATTTCGTGTATGGAAGGCTTGTAACCTGTTGATCTGTTGCTTGAAAGTTGTGATGAAGTGCTCCACTTCACCATTAGACTGGGAGTGTAACATTTCAGTCGTGACGTGTTTGATGCCACCGGCATCACGAAACTCCTCAAATTCTGTCAATGTCTGAAACCAACACTTCAGGTAAGTCTCCGATGCAAAAGGCTGATGTCAGAGTCTTGAAGTGTGTTGTGGTGAAGTGCAGGGGTGCTATGAACGGGAACTTGCTAAAAGTGGTCGCAACATTAAGCCAATAGGAATTCGAATAGGGACCCACAGAGTCGATATGCAAACGGTGCCTAGGGGCGCTGGGCTTGGGTCAGTCAAAATATTTCTCTGTACTGCAGCCTGATGCTCCACACGTGCTCATAAATTAAGGATAATGCTGATACATGGTGAAACAACGCTCTGGTGGGTAGTTTGCGGGTTTAAATAACCTCAGGGTATGACCATGCGGTGCATTTGACCTGCGGTCCTCGCACGGTGGCGCTGACACATACGCAGAGGTGTGTTGGTGCATGTCAGAGTACGGTGCAGCGGGTAAGTGTGCAAACGTTTTCAGATGTGCTAATGATGACTGTGTGTTGAAAATAGCTCAAAGGACACATATTGGTGACGTTATGAGGGGTGGAATACTAGGGCGACTGGAGGCTGGTCAAACACAGCAGGTCGTAGCACGGGCCCACCGTATGCCACAAAGTGTGATCTCAAGATTATGACAACGATCCCAGCAGACAGGAAATGTGCCCCGGCGCTACAGTACGGGACGTCCACGGTGCACAACACCACAAGAAGACCGATATCTCACCACCAGTGCCCGCAGACGGCCACGAAGTACTGCAGGTAGCCTTGCTCGGGACCTTACCGTAGCCACAGGAACAGTTGTCTCCAGACACACAGTCTACAGGCGACTGAACAGACATGGTTTATTCGCCCAGGGACCTGCAAGGTGCATTCCACTGACCCCTGGGCACAGGAGAGCCCGTAAAGCCTGGTGTCAAGAACACAGTACATGGTCATTGGAACAGTGATCCTAGGTTATGTTCACGGACGAGTCCAGGTATAGTCTGAACAGTGATTCTCACCGGGTTTTCATCTCGCGTGAACCAGGAACTCCCGTGTGGAGTTGCTAGTCTCCCATCGGGCGCCTTCCCAGGTGGCGGATTGGGGAATGTTCACCAGATATGGTGGACACCGGGGAAATAAAATACCCTGGGCGGACCAAAACTAGCAAAAAAATAACTGCTGCCTTGCAGTTGGGAGTTGGGTCTCCAAAGGTTAAGGGAAGAAAACCCTGATCAAAAATCACCCGTCCCCTGGTAGGGGTTGGACGCAGGGTTGACAGCCTGCTCTGTAAAAATCAACTGTTGCGAAACTTCTACAAAGTAAAATCGGACGGATGAAGGAAGACGGACCTGGCATGGAAAAAGGACAAAGAGGATGGAATAAAAGTAAATGAAAGAGGGAAAATTAGGAAGATGAGAAATATAAGGCGTAGATCAGATCTATATATTGGTACTTGGAATGTGAAATTCCTATATCGACCAGGGGCACTGAAAGTAATGCTGGATCAAATAATGAGTCTGAAGCAAAGTATATTAGCACTACAAGAAATTAGATGGGCAGGGAGTGGAGTTTTAGAAAAGAAAGAGGCGAATATATTCTATAGCTGCAGTGAAAGAAATCACCAGCTGGGGACGGGATTTGTTGTACACCATCAATTAAAGCATTTGGTAATAGGGTTTACACCCAGTAGTCCAATATTATCAACGCTAAGGATAAGGGGGAAATTCTTTAATACTCCATAATCAATGCCCATGCACCAACAGAAGAATTCGAAGAAGAAGAGAAAGAAGTATTCTATGAATCTTTGGAAAGAGTATATGTTCAGTGCCCAGGGCATGATATTAAAATAATAGCTGGAGACCTAAACGTTCAGGTGGAGAAAGAAAAGATTTATAGACCAATAATTGGCCCCCACAGCAAAAACACACAACAAGTAATGAGAACGTAACAAGGCTTATACTGTTCGTAGCATCTAGATATATGGTAATAGGATCATCACAGTTACCACATAAAGAAATACATAAGGGAACATGGAACTCACCTGATGGAAACACAGTAAACCAGATCGACCATGTGTTGATAGATCTGAGACACAAATCGGACCTATTGGACGTGAGGAGTCTCAGAGGCGCAAACATAGATACAGATCATTTTCTGGTATGGGCAGGGGTGAGGGCAAGGATATCTAACAATGCGAAAGGAGACCGACCCAGGGCACAGAAATATAACAATTTTAGAATCAGTGGAAGTAAGAGAACAGTATCAGGAGAAGATAACTCGGAATCTCGAAAACGCTGGAGAATATAACAATATTGAAGATCAGTGGGAAGCGATAAGAACGATGGTGGAGACATCGGCAAGAGAGATACTTGGTATTGGGACAAGACAAGTAAGACCATCATGGTTTGATACTGAATGCGAAATAGTAACTGAAGAAAAGAACGAAGCATATAGAAGGACACTGCGATCACACTGTACGAGGAGGATAGTAGAAGAATACAAAGAAAAACGGAGGATTGAAAAGAGGACTCACCAAAGAAAAAAGAGAGAATGGTTCAAAGCAAGTGTCAAAGAAATGGAGCTCAAGAGAAGAAAAATGAAATAAGAAAATTCTATAGAGAGGTGAATGCGGCGCGGAAGCCTTTTGGTAGCAAAACAAGCTTAATAAATGAAGGGAAGGGAATATATGAAACATGGCCAGGTATTTTGATAGTCTCCTCAACCCTAGAATAACTATACCAGAGAACTCAACAGACACGAATGGGGAAGAGGACCCAGACAACAACGCTGCCCCACAAAATATAGAATTAGTGAAAACTGCCATGAAGAAGTTGAAAAACTACAAGGCGGCAGGGACAGATGGTATTCCAGCAGAACTGTTTAAGCAAGGAGACAGAGAGCTGGAACAATGTTGTTGTTGTTATGGTCTTCAGTCCTGAGACTGGTTTGATACAGCTCTCCATGTTAATCTATCCTGTGCAAGCTCCTTCATCTCCCAGTACCTACTGCAACCTACATCCTTCTGAATCTGCTTAGTGTATTCATCTCTTGGTCTCCCTCTACGATTTTTACGCTCCACACTGCCCTCCAATGCTAAATTTGTGATCTCTTGATGCCTCAGGACATGTCTTACCAACCGATCCCTTCTTCTAGTCACGTTGTGCCACGAACTTCTCTTCTCCCCAAACCTATTCAATACCTCCTCATTAGTTACGTGATCTACCAACCTAACCTTCATCATTCTTCTGTAGCACCACATTTCGAAAGTTTCTATTCTCGTCTTGTCCAAACTATTTATTGTCCATGTTTCACTTCCATACATGGCTACACTCTATACAAATACTTTCAGAAACGACTTCCTGACACTTAAATCTATACTCGATGTTAACAAATTTCTCTTCTTCAGAAACGCTTTCCTTGCCATTGCCAGTCTACATTTTATATCCTCTCTACTTCGACCATCATCAGTTATTTTGCTCTCTAAATAGCAAAACTTCTTTACTACATTAAGTGTCTCATTTCCTAATCTAATTCCCTCAGCATCACCCGACTTAATTCGACTACATTCCATTATCCTCGTTTTGCTTTTGTTGATGTTCATCTTACATCCTCCTTTCAAGACACTGTCCATTCCGTTCAACTGCTCTTCCAAGTCCTTTGCTGTCTCTGACAGAATTACAATGTCATCGGCGAACCTCAAAGTTTTTATTTCTTCTCCCTGTATTTTAATACCTACTCCAAATTTTTCTTTTGTTTCCTTTACTGCTTGCTCAATATACAGATTGAATAACACCGGGGAGAGGCCACAACCCTGTCTCACTCCCTTCCCAACCACTGCTTCCCTTTCATGCCCCACGACTCATAACTGCCATCTGGTTTCTGTACAAATTGTAAATAGCCTTTCGCTCCCTGTATTTTACCCCTGCCACCTTCAGAATTTGAAAGAGAGTATTCCAGTCAACATTGTCAAAAGCTTTCTCTAAGTCTACAAATGCTAGAAACGTAGGTTTGCCTTTCCTTAATCTTTCATCTAAGATAAGTCGTAAGGTCAGTATTGCGTCACGTGTTCCAACATTTCTACGGAATCCAAACTGATCTTCCCCGACGTCGGCTTCTACTAGTTTTTCCATTCGTCTGTAAAGAATTCGTGTTAGTATTTTGCAGCCGTGATTTATTACACTGATAGTTCGGTAATTTTCACATCTGTCAACACCTGCTTTCTTTGGGACTGGAAGTATTATATTCTTCTTGAAGCCTGAAGGTATTTCGCCTGTCTCGTACATCTTGCTCACCAGATGGTAGAGTTTTGTCAGGACTGGCTCTCCCAAGGCCGTCAGTAGTTCTAATGAAATGTTGTCTACTCACGAGGCCTTGTTTCGACGTAGGTCTTTCAGTGCTCTGTCAAACTCTTCACGCAGTATCATATCTCCCATTTCATCTTCATCTACATCCTCTTCCACTTCAATAATATTGTCCTCAAGTACATCGGCCTTGTATAGACCCTCTATATACTCCTTCCACCTTTCTGCTTTCCCCTCTTTGCTTCGAACTGGGATTCCATCTGAGATTTTGATATTCATACAAGTCGCTCTCTTTTCTCCAAAGGTCTCTTTAATTTTCCTGTAGGCTGTATCTATCTTACCCCTAGTGAGATAAGCCTCTACATCCTTACATTTGTCCTCTAGCCATGCCTGCTTAGCCATTTTGCACTTCCTGTCAATCTCGTTTTTGAGACGTTTGTATTCCTTTTTCCCTGCTTCATTTACTGCATTTTTATATTTTCTCCTTTCGTCAACTAAATTCAATATTTCTTCTGTTATCCAAGGATTTCTACTAGCCCTCGTCTTTTTACCTAGTTGATCCTCTGCTGCCTTCACTACTCCATGCCTCAGAGCTACCCATTCGTCGTCTACTGTATTTCTTTCCCCCATTCCTGTCAATAGTTCCCTTATGCTGTCCCTGAAACTCTGTACAGCCTCTGGTTTACTCAGTTTATCCAGGTCCCATCTCCTTAAATTCCCACCTTTTTGCAGTTTCTTCAGTTTTAATCTATAGTTCATAACCAATAGATTGTGGTCAGAGTCCACATCTGCCCCTGGAAATGTCTTACAATTTAAAACCTGGTTCCTAAATCACTGTCTTACCATTGTATAATCTATCTGATACCTTTTAGTATCTTCAGGATTCTTCCATGTATACAACCTTCTTTTATGATTCTTGAACCAAGTGTTAGCTATGATTAAGTTATGCTCTGTGCAAAATTCTACCAGACGGCTTCCTCTTTCATTTCTCTCCCCCAACCCATATTCACCCACTATGTTTCCTTCTCTCCCTTTTCCTACTGTCGAATTCCAGTCACCCATGACTATTAAATTTACGTCTCCCCTTACTACCTGAATAATTTCTTTTATCTAATCATACATTTCTTCAATTTCTTCGTCATCTGCAGAGCTAGTTGACATATAAACTTCTACTACTGTAGTGGGCATGGGCTTCGTGTCTATCTTGGCCACTATAATGGGTTCACTATGCTGTTTGTATTAGCTTAGCCCCACTCCTATTTTTTTATTCATTATTAAACCTACTCCTGCATTTCCCCTATTTGATTTTGTATTTATAACCCTGTATTCGCCTGACCAAAAATCTTGTTCCTCCTGTCACCGAACTTCACTAATTCCCACTATATCTAACTTTAACCTATCCATTTCCCTTTTTAAATTTTCTAACCTACCTGTCCGATTAAGGGATCTGACATTCCATGCTCCGATCCGTGGAACGCCAGTTTTCTTTCTCTTGATAACGACGTTCTCTTGAGTAGTCCCCGCCCGGAGATCCGACTGGGGCACTATTTTATCTCCGGAATGTTTTACTCAAGAGGACGCCATCATCATTTAATCATACAGTAAAGCTGCATGCCCTCGTGAAAAATTACGGCTGTAGTTTCCCCTTGCTTTCAGCCGTTCGCAGTAACACAACAGCAAGGCCGTTTTGGTCAGTGTTACAGGGCCAGATCAGTCAATCATCCAGACTGTTGCCCCTGCAACTACTGAAAAGGCTGCTGCCCCTCTTCAGGAACCACACGTTTGTCTGGCCTGTCAACAGATACCCCTCCGTTGTGGTTGCACCTACGGTACGGCTATCTGTATCGCTGAGACACACAAGCCTCCCCAACAACGGCAAGGTCCATGGTTCATGGAGGGGGGGGGGGGGGGGGCACATCTTCATATAGTAATCCATTTCTCCTCGGAGTCGCCTGTCTACCCTGGGAGATGCCTTCTTAATCTTCTCTACTTGGTTCATGACCTGCTTGGCGATCCCGAATTTCTCTTCCCAGGTGAGGCCTCTGTGCTCTTGTAAATTCCTGGGCTTCTTGCTGCCTAAATAGACGACTACAGGCGGGATCGTGAAATATCTGCCAATCACTCCTCACGCGCCACGTTGTGACTTCGTCAATGCACCGGCCTTTTATACACTACTGGCTATTAAAATTTGTTACACAACGAAGATGACGTGCTACAGACGCGAAATTTAAACTACGGGAAGAAGATGCTGTGATACGCAAATGATTAGCTTTTCAGAGCATTCACACAAGGTTGCCGCCGGTGGCGACACATACAACTTGCTGACATGAGGAGAGTTTCCAACCGATTTCTCATACACAAACAGCAGTTGGCCGGCGTTGCCTGGTGAAGAAACGTTGTTGTGATGCCTCGTGTAAGGAGGAGAAATGCGTACCATCACGTTTCCGACTTTGATAAAGGTCGGATTGTAGCCTATCGCGATTACGGTTTATCGTATCGCGACATTGCTGCTCGTGTTGGTCGATATCCAATGACTGTTAGCAGAATATGGAATCGGTGGGTTCAGGAGGGTAATACGGGACGCCGTGCTGGATCCCAACGGCCTCGTATGACTAGCAGTCGAGATGACAGGCATCTTATCCGCATGGCTGTAAAGGATCGTGCAGTCAACAGATGGGGACTTTTGCAAGACAACAACCATCTGCACGAACAGTTCGACGAAGTTTGCAGTAGCATGGACTATCAGCTCGGAGACCATGGCCGCGGTTACCCTTGGCGCTGCATTACAGACAAGAGCGCCTGCGATGGTGTAAACGACGAACCTGGGTACACGAATGCCAAAACGTCATTTTTTTTCGGACAAATCCATGTTCTCTTTACAGCATCACGATGATCGCATCCGTGTTTGGCGACATCGCGGTGAACGCACGCTGGAAGTGTGTATTCGTCATCGCCATACTGGCGTATCACCTGGCGTGATGGTATGGGGTGCCGTTCGTTACACATCTCGGTCACCTCTTGTTCGCATTGACGGCACTTTGAACAGTGGACGTTACATTTCAGATGTGTTACGACCCGTGGCTCTACCCTTCATTCGATCCCTGCGAAAACCTACATTACAGCAGGATAATGCACGACCGCATGTTGCAGGTCCAGTACGGGTCTTTCTGGATACAGAAGCTGTCCTGACCAGCCCATTCTTCAGATCTCTCACCAACTGAAAACATCTGGTTAATGGTGGCCGAGCAACTGGCTCGTCACAATACGCCAGTCACTAATCTTGAAGAACTGTGATATCGTGTTGAAGCTGCATGGGCAGCTGTACCTGTAAACGCCATCCAAGCTCTGTTTCACTCAATGCCCAGGCGCATCAAGGCCGTTATTACGGCCAGAGGTGGTTGTTCTGGGTACTGATTCCTCAGGATCTATGCACCAAAATTGCGTGAAAATGTAATCACATGTCATTTCTAGCATAATATATTTGACCAATGACTACTCATTTATCATCTGCATTTCTTCTTGGTGTATAAATTTTAATGGCCAGTAGTGTACTTTGAGTACGCGATACTACCGCCATCTGTATATGTGCTACGCGCTGTACCATGACTTTTGTCATCTCAGAGTGCTGTAGCAATTCTTTCTATGAATGGGTCAAGTTTCATCGAGCAGTGTTATTTGCCGGCAACACGTCATGCGAATGGTACTTTTGTTTTCAAGTTTTGCACAGCAGTTTACGTAACAGCGCGGGATCGTGGCGGTCAGAGCAGCAACAGAGGGCGGAGTTGAGACCGCTGTCTCCGGGGAGACGACGTTTGGCAGTTGGCAGTGGCAGCATGGCCGCCTGCGCCAGTCTGCGCTGGCCGCTGGCTGTGTGCGGCGTGTTGGGAGCCGTGAGTAGCAAAACCTCTGCGCCATCTGTCTCCCTTCCTCTGTCTCTCTGCTCTCTGTCCTGGGGCCATATACTGTATCGTTCATACCGATCGGTGTAGTAGGTTAGTCTCTGTAGTGACGTCATTTTCGGTTCTTTATCGAAATATTCTATTCAGTAAGCTTCTCAGACCTGTTACCGAACGATTCTCCCGCCTATTTTACGACGATTGTACCGAGAGGTTTTGGATTTCGCTGTGGCCCAGTCGATCGGGGAGCTGTGGTATATGTACACCTATAATTTGTTGTTTTAAACATATTTAGCGGTTTTAGCTTTGGATTTAGTGATTGTGTTACTAAAGAATCGCCAGAGGATGCATCCGGTTGGAAAGTGAGTTCCTGTTTTCCTTTGTTAGAAATATGGTTAGGTTAGGTTGTTACTGTGAATGATTACATAAAAAAAACGCTTCCGGTCAACATTCTCTCAAAATACGTGTTAATTGCTATGCAAATAAGAGTTTAATGATCATTAAATATCAAGACATTGGCTCTGCTTACGTATATTATATGAGTGTGAAATGACGTTACTTGTGCCTTTGTGTACTTTTTCCCACAAATGGTTTAGTTAGTAATTATCGAAACGTGTTTACAACTTTCAAGTAACAATGGAAAGCAATTATGTGAAGCCTGATATTGGAAATCTTCCAAACTATCACGCATTTATGACTAGCGCTGCACCGTTGGGCAACGAAGTCAGCCTACGTTCCTTTCCGCAATAGTACAAGAACTGAGCTATGCGTTGCTGTTGTTTGGCGTGGCTAAGTGGTTAGCGCTCGGGAATGCAATACGAAAAGACGCGGTTTCGAGGACTGATGGGTACAATAACTTTATTTTCCTCTTCATTTACGCAACACGTTCTAATACAATGTTATTCGTTTATGTGAAGATTTTTCTGCAGTATTTGTTGTTACTTACATGTAAGAGCGCACATCCTCAGTAATGATTTCGTGTTTTCTGTGTGTTTAAGAATCGTAATATGAAATTTCTGTGAGTGAAACAACCGACAGTGACCTTTATATTTTTTCTTGTCGGAAATAATTCACCATTTTTTCCAAATATGTAGCGACTTCCGAGTATGCGGCTAGACAGGAATCTAAGACAACAACTTAAATTACTGGGAATGCAATAGCAGCAGTCATCTTCATAATCTTGCTTGTCACAAGTATTTATTTGCGATCAAATCCTCAACAACAGTAGGCAGAGATGAAAGATCTCCGCCGTAATACTCGTATTTTTAGACTGTAGCAGCATATACGAAACATTTTCATTCATGAGATGCATGTTATAAACTTCGACGAACTGCAGGAGCTCTCGAAAACGCGTTTTTTCAATTTTGTTTTTAATACCCAATTCGTTGACGTATCATATAGGGAAGTTTGCTACTTAGTCATTTGGATCTCTTGGAACGAGCTATAGCCACATTCTGTTTATCTTCTTATTCGCTGAAACTCTCAGAATCAATTTTTCGGGTGTTCAAAAATAGTTCAAATGGCTCGGAGCACTATGGGGCTCAACTGCTGTGGTCATCAGTCCCCTAGAACCTAACTAACCTAAGGACGTCACACACATCCATGCCCGAGGCAGGATTCGAACCTGCGACCGCAGCAGTCGCACGGTTCCGGACTGCGCGCCTAGAACCGCGAGACCACCGCGGCCGGCTTTCGGGTGTTCTTATAGATGTATTAGGACAGAGTGGCACTACACGTAAAATCCAAAACACGATGACAGTGTGAATGAGAATAAGATGACATAATGCGGCATTTACGACAATCTGCAGAATACAGTCAAATACACTGTCTTTTCGGTACTTCGAAGAATAGCGCGCCTGTGTCGTTTGCTAGCCGGTTTGTGTTCGTGCCGCCGTGCACGCTGCAGTGCGCATGCTCGGATCTGCGGCCGCTTTCTTTTGATTGGTTTGCGCGACGTGAACCGATAACAGCGTTTCGGTTCTCTAGACCCGAACGGCATCGCTTCACTGAATAACGCAGGGGCTCTATTTCGAGTACTAGACCGTTCGGTGCTCTTGAGTACCGAAAAGATTGGCACAATAGCGGAAAGATACAGAATAGGCACCCTGCGCATGCGCTCGGCTCTGGCTTGATATGTTCTGGCGCTCTAGGTTACCTCGATACATTGGAAGAGCGGAAATGGCAAATGTTTTAAGGACCATTTTTTCGCAAAATGCTTTTTCAATGCTACTGTGTACTCGGTACTCTTTTGCACATCTCCAGGCTTGTTTAAAGTGCCAACCCATTGGGAAATTAAATCGAACGTTCATTGTTAGATAGGACATGGTCTATGTTCTATGCAGTGCTTCCCAATGGGGTTACAAGTCAAGTCAGGATCTCCTCCATTTAGCCTTCCAAGGAGGCGACAGGACACCGGGTTTTGAGCTGCGATAGAGATTTTATTAAGAAAGGTAAGGAAGTCATTTTTCCGGAATATTTACGCAAGTTTATCGAGTTCAATAAAGCTAGAAACCCATTCCATGCAATTCTAATGCATAAAACTGACTTCTTTGATTTTAAAGATGATATTGAAACATTGTTGACGACGCAGGTGTATAAGATATCCGAATGTAGTATGATCAAAGTGTCTCATACTCATCCACCTCAAATACCCATTAAAAATTCTCACCCTGATATTAAAGAACGGGCTAATGTCACTGTGTTCAATATAGGGAAGACCATGACTGATGTATGGCTGTACATACTTCATATGGAAGATCTGTCACGTTTAGCAGTTGGGAAACAGAAAGCCCTAGACGATGTTGGAATTTCTTTCTCAGCAGCACATGGAGTTTTACAGTAAGCATTGCAACATCTGATACAAGGAACAGAGTTGCGTAAGAAACAGATATCAATACGCAAAGACGTTTTTCTTATATTTGCGTCTGTTAAGTCTTGTAAAATGGTAAAAAGATATGAGAAATGGTTCTTGTTGTCTGCAGTTCTATTAGTTGAAACGCTATTATTATATTTCTGTACCCCTATCATAATAGATAAGACTTAGTGCTTCAATATAAATGACACTTATTAGTTAGTACTTAGAACCAGCCAGTTCTCTGGTATGACACTTAGAAAGTTCTTAATAAGTTATCTATTTTCTAATTTGTCTCACTACTTTTCGCAATGGTGGAGTGAGTAGCATAATTTTATGGTATCAGAATTCATTCTAAATTTTGTAGATGCAAGTAAGTCATGTATAGAAAGAGATACAGTGTTTCTTTGATTCTTCTGATAAATGTAAGATTTGGCACTCAGAACGTTCGACATTTCCACTCTTCATTTGGTCTTGCGCATCTACTTCAAAATATCTGATGCGTAAGTTTGTTTGCACGCTCTTTATCGATTCTCATTTTACCTTGAATGTAGTTGGTCTATTTCAGTTGCTAGTGCAGCAGCGCTAGGGTAAGTATAATTTTTCTCTGATGACAAAAACTTATTTCTAAGGAATTATGCTAGATACAGCTAAGTGGTTTGCTTCAAACGATAGCTTAACTCCTAAAGTTTTTTGTGGATGGTAACCCATAAAATCTTTATGGATACACCTCTAAATGTGCACCCTGCACCTTAGTTGCAGAAATTGGTACACCGCCACACTGAATGTTATTTGTTCATTGGTTCTTGGATGAAACCTTTGCGGACGGATGGGTCTATACAGACGGTCTGATATCATGGTCACCACGTCCACCAGATATAATCCCTCTCGACTTTTTTCTTGTGGGATTATATTAAGGATAGAGTGTCCAGGTCACCATTTTCTATGTGCAAGCTCTGACGGCACGAATATAAGATGCTGTAGAGGCGGTAACAGAAGAGGTGTTGGCAAAGACACAGAGAGAATCGAACCCAGTACATTGTCTTCAACAACGAGTGTTTTCCCGAGGCAAGGGTATGGTCAGGAGTGCCCCATGGCAGTGTGATAGGACCGCCATTATTTTCTATAAACATAAATTACCTGGAGGACAGGGTTAGCAGAAATCTGCAGTTGTTTGCTGATGACTCCTGTCATGTACGGGAAGTGTCGAAGTTGAGAGACTGTAGGAGGATACAAGATGATTTAGACAAAATTTCTAGTTGGGGTGATGAATGGCAGCTAGCTCTAAATGTAGAAAAATGTAATTAAATGCGGATGAGTAGGAAAAATAAACACGGGTTCTTCGGATACAGCATTAGTAGCGTCCAGCCTGACACATTCAAATCGTTTAAATATCTGGGAGTATTGTCACGTTGCAAAGCGATATGAAAGGGAACGAGCATCTCAGGATTGTGACGGGGATGGGAATGATCGTCTTCAGTTTATTGGGAGAATTTTGGGAAAGTGTAGTTCACCCGTAAAGGGGATCATATATACGACGCTAGTGCGATCTGTTCTTGAGAACTGTTCGAGTTGGGATCCTTACCAGGTCGGACAAAAGGAAGACGTTATAGCAAATCAGAGGCAGGCTCCTAGATTTGTTACCCGCAGTTTCGAACAACGTCCAAGTATTACGAAGATGCTTCGAGAACTCAAATGGGAATCGCTTGAGATTAGGCGGTGTTCTTTCTGAGGAAGGCTATTGAGAAGTTTAGAAAACCGGCATTTGAAGATGCCGCCAACGCATATTTCACGTAAGAACCACGAAGGCAATGGGATTTAGGGCTCAAACGGAGGCAATAGACAGTAGTTTTTCTCTGGTTCTATTTGCGAGTGGAGCAGAAAGGAAATGACTAGTAGTGGTACAGGATACCGTCCACCACGCACTGTACGTGGCTTGTCGGTTGTTTATGTAGGTGCAGATGTTTAGAGAGAATAGCCTAGACGTTCTACGACAAACAAACGCATGGACACCCTCTTTTGTTTTGACTAAAGGGTACCTTTTTCCGTAAAAATTCTAGATTTTATACCTTCTTTAACAACTATAACAATTTTAAGAAATGATGAGAGGGGAAACCAAGACTGGTATCCATTATTTCTATTGGAAAACAAAGAATTACAAAAAGCTTTTAAAACTGAACTTAAAAAGAGAGGGTGCAAATATAGGCATCCACAAAAAGGTGCAAGAAATCTTTTGAAATATTTTAGTGAAATGGGTTAAAACAATACAAAATGGTAGACTAGTCTACAAAAAACAACTTTAGTACAATTATGCATGTAATTATTAACAGTAATCGCCAACGTAAGTAGCTCCTTCAACGCCAGCACAACCTACATGTGCCCACACTTGGCACATAACACATTTAATCCACTCTTCTCCTCTCTTGTCTTGAGAGAACTTTTCATCACAAAAGATGCTTCTTGCACCGCTCGAGTCTGGTGTATCCCCATCGTTCACATCAAGGTCATTATCACTGTCCACAAGGTGAGGGCTGCAGGAACCTGAAAAGTCCGATGATGAATCAGATTGTTTTGTGGAACAAATTTTCTCTTCTTGAAGGCCTTTGGATATTGCAACTCTGTCCGCAGGGCGGTCTGTAACCCCAGGGAATCTCAACGACCTCTTCTTGACAGCACTTTTGTCAAGCGACTTTGTCAACTGGTCTCTGTGTGGCGTTCCAGTGATGTGGCAGGCGGATGCTGCTTTTCGTCCCCGCGTTGTGGTTCTTTTCTTAATGTTGGGGACAAGAGGTACGTCCAATAAAGAAACTGCATTTGTTGAAGTCCCTGAAGAACTTCCAGGTGTTTCAATGGATTCATCAACTGGCATAGCTAGAACTTGATGTGACTGTACACCAAGATAACTCGAAGAAGAAGCAGATGATGTCAATGGTCCAGAGGTAGCAAGTAGAGGAGCATGTGATTAAGAAACATTGGGTCTATGTTTCACTGTGGAGCAAAGTTTTCCTGCAACCAACTCAGCAGCTTTTAAATCGGCGTCGGTGAAGATGTAACTGTTAATAGGGTATAACCAAGTTACTTTGACTCCGCTTATTGCTATCTCAGCTGATGTGGTACGAAGGTAAGCTTGGCCAGAAACTTCCATAACATCGTGAAGTGTGAGAGAACGCCCATTGTGATGCAACCATACTCTCATTGTCTCGCTGTAGTACGTTTTCAGAGGTCCCATGAACGTTTTGTCTAGAGGCTACAGTTTGTGGGTGCAATATGGAGAAAGTGAGCTGATAGTCACGTGGCGTTCTTTCGCCATGTCAATCACACCTGGATTTCGAACGTTGCTATAATGCCCATCCAAGATGAGGAGAACACGCCTTTGTTCAGTCGGACATGCTTTCTCAGTGAAGTGAACGAACGTTCGGTGAACAAATTGTTTTGAACCCGTCCTGAGGGATGGGCTCTACCAACTACACCAGGGGGGCAGCTTCTCATTAGAGCTTGGGACATGTTGTTTCTAGGTAAAATTATCACTGGCTTGACATAATGTCCTGAAGCGCTCTTTCATGTGATATCTGTGATTATAGCCCCTCTGTCTGTAGACGTTAGAGCTGCAATTTGTTTCTTCCCTTTGGTCCCTATCACTTTTGGAATTTTGCTTTGAACAATAGACAGGCCTGTCTCTTCCACTTTATGCACTCGATCTGCTGGATATGAGCATTTGCTGAAACTGACTTCTAATAAATCATGGAAAACCATCACATTGTCTTTATGGAAGCCTAAGGCTCTGGCATATGAAGTTTCGCAATGTTATACATTTGAAGGAGACCAAAGTTTTACCAGATAAGCCTGTCATGATGACTGAGGTACTGGACCTATTTAATTCCACCTATTATGTGTATTACAAGGATAAAAAATATCACATCTTACATTTTAATTTTTATAATTTTTTTATGATAAAAATGTTATTTTTTTCTATAATTTAGTTGATTCTGCAACAATGCTTAGGTCTACTACAATAAGTATTGACTATTTAAAGTTACAGAAAAAACTAGAACAATGCTTTATAAACTTTAGGAAATATTTGTAGATGAATTCTGAAAAGTACAACTTGTGAGAAATTGCAAATGAAGATATGAGTCCAATTAAACTGTGCCTCAGAACATTCCTGAAGCATAGTCTTAATCCTGCAGCATTTCTTCATCTTCAAGCTTCCTCTTGGTATTCATTTTAACACTTTTTGCTTCTTTGGTAACTTGAAGAGCAAATCTTTCAGCTTCATGCACCCGTTATCTGTTACATGCAAGCAATTGATCTTCCATATTAGAGCCACATTTTATGCCTAAATTTCTCAGGACTTCCAACCTTCCTATCACTACATCACTGAAACATATAACTGCATCTAGTACACCAACTTTTAATGTATCTAGTCCTACAAAGACATTGTTGGGTAGTCTTCCCATACGCAATGGTTGAAACCTTCATTTTTATTCTAAGTGCCCCATGAAGACATTTACTAGTCAAAACAGGGGCATTCAGGTATCTAAAAATTAGCTTTGTTTCATTCATAACAGGCTTAGGAAGAGAATGCTAATAATGGCTATTTGGTAACCACACCAAGAATCTGCGCCTTTAGGGCAAAGTCCATGAACATGGTGCTCATCTGTGGACAACTTATGAGAGTAGATGGCCCATACAGCTTTTCTCATTGGTGTAACATCATTCAGAGGTGCAGTTTGTCTAATGTCCAGTCCATAATAACTCTGAAGAAGGTCTATTTCAGTTTCTGTCAATCTGCCTCGGTCAGACGGAGATTTCCATCGGATAGCAACTTTCATTTCTCTTCGTAGCGTCCTCAATCTAGCACCCATTCTCTTTTAAACATGTCCACTAGTTTTGTTACCAATGTATCACCATAAACATTGAACTCATTAATTTTATTGAAAGTTTTAGAGTCCCCATCGGTTAGGTACTTCGTATATCTAACGTTATAAACGGGCACCGACCTCTGAAATATTTTTAGAGTTCCATCACACTCCATATCTCCACTATAACCATCATAATTCTTAGAACACTGATGTTCAATAGATCCTTGAGTGTTACCATGACAGGTGTGGCAGTACTTAGATAAGCACTCAACATCAACAAGTTTTCCATTCTCCAGAGAAGTAACACTTACAACACCATTCAAGGAACGATGTCCTCGACATTGCCATGTCCCATCAAGTGCAATAGCAACGTCGCTGGTTCCACAAATATTTAGTTTCTTCTGCTGCATGTTTCACAGATGCTTTAGACATAACCTTCAAGGCACCTAAAAGTATTTTTACGTACTTGCTGAACCTACTGGGAGGAGGAGGAAGGTCCATCAACCCAGAAAACGTTTGAGAAGCCTTTTTTCCTTTTCATATTGCACGCATTGCATACAGTAACTTCAAATACACATCATATAAATTATGCACAAGGTTGTAAGTCATTTTCGAGGTAGATTTATTGCAGGATCTATACAGAACAACTAATTTTGACGCTAAACCCTTCCTGCTACGTTTTTGTTCAGTTATTTTCAGACAGCCAACACCATCACATTGTTTACATTTCGACACTTCCTTTATCAAAGAAGATAACATGTCCACATCGACAATAACAAATCCAATGCAAACAGCGTCATTGTTAACACAAAAATTTGAATCACTAGGTGTGTCATGTGGGGGTTTCTTCCCTGAAGAAGTGATACATAGGTTACTTTCAACAGTGTGGCTTGCTTTGTTTGTGAACTGTTTACCACAGAGTTTCCATTTATTGAATTTATTGATGCATGGCATAGATCGTATTTATTGCACATTAAAGGATATGTACTTTAACGAATATATGTAACACTTGGGCAACAAACATTCAGTAACACGTGAACAAATTGCTTCAATGAAACAAAAGTAAATACTAGCAAAGATAATCATTTACAGACACTAGAAACCTTCACTGTTACCGACATATACAATGTATCATACATATAATCGCTAGAAACAGAAAGTTCACAGTTCTTTTCGAAATAATACTGGTTTCTGTAACAGAAAGAGGGGGGTGTGACGGCATACAAGACTATAACTTTAAAATTTGGTATATATAGGTAATTTTTCATTTGAAACCCTATAAAGTATATATCAATGTAATCAGGAAAGGCTATAGAATTTAATAAATTCATAAAAAATTTCGATTTTTCCACCATTTGTAGGGACCCTGTACCCTTAAATTAAAAACTGCCCATGGAACAGGAGTTGTCCATGAGAAATTATTTTAGCTTAGATTTAAAACTTACTTTGCTACCTGTCAGACACTTTTTACTTTATTGTACATATCGTCAAAAATTTTTGTTGCTGCACATTGAATTCCTTTCTGAGCCACTGACAGTTTCAATATGGGCTGATAAAGTTCGTTTTTTCCTCTAGTATTGTAGGTACGAGCATCAGTATTCTTCTCAAATGGTGGTGGATTATTTATGACGAACTTTATGGCGAATATATGTGTTGTGATGATGCAGATGAAATGTTTAACTCCTAGAAGACGTACTTGCATGGCGATCTCGGATGAACATCATATATTATCCTTAATGCTCGCTTTTGTGGACTCAATAATTTTTTTGTAAGTTATGGGTTAACTGAGTGATTGATTCCATAGGACATTATTCAGTGGAAATAAGCAAAATATGTCAGGACGTTAATGGATTTGTTTCCAAGACTCGCAATTATACGAACAGCAAAAGTAGCTGAACTTACTTGTTTGAGCACCTCAGTAATATGATTCTTCCAATTCAGATTTTCATCCCAATTTACCCCTAAAAAATCTGAAGCATTCTACCCTGTTTACTCACTCATGTTCATTTTGCACAACAATTGTTAGTTTGAGTCTATTTTTTGTACAGAGCTGAATATAGTGTGTTTTTGCAAAATTTAGGGACAGCCCATTTTCAGTGAAGCACTCAACAATTCTTTGAAAAACATCAATAAGTACCATTTTATTGCTTTCTCTCTAACGGGATTTATCATAAGACTAGTACCACCTACAAAATATACCAATTCTGGTTGTTGAATGGTAAGTGTAAGGTCATTCACATATATGAAAAATAGGAGTGAACCCAAAATTAAATCTTGTGGGACTCTTACTTGTGGTTTTATCCCACTCATTAAAATTTTAGTTCCATCCAACATCGTTTGAACTACTCGCCACAACTTTCTGAATTCTGTTTATTAAGTATAATTCAGACCAGTTGTGTGTAAAGCCACAAATTCCACATAACACAAGTTTCTGTAAGAGATTAACATGAACCATGACCATGGACCTTGCCGTCGGTGGGGTGGCTTGCATACCTCAGCGATACAGAAGCTGTATCATATGTGCAACCTCAATGGAAGGGTATCTGTTGAGAGGCCAGACAAACGTGTGGGTCATGAAGAAGGGCAGTAGCCTTTTGAGCAGTTGCTGGGGCAACAATATGGATTTCTGGCTGATCTGGCCTTGTAGCATTAACCGAAATGGCCTTTCTGTGCTGGTAGTGCAAATGGCTGAAAGCAAGAGGAAACTACAGCTGTAATTTTTCCTGATGAATGCAGTTGTGTTACATGGTTAAATGATGCTGGCATTCTATTAGAGAAATTACTACAGAAATAGAACAGTCCCACATTCTGATCTGTGGGTGGGGATTATTAAGGAGAATGTCATGTCATCTTCAGGAGAGACAAAACTGGCGATCTACGCATCAGAGCATGGAATGTTAGATCCATTCAAGTAGGTTAGAAAATTTGAAATGGATAAGGTGAAGTTAGATATGGGGACAATTAGTGAAGTTTGGTGACAGGAAGAACAGGACTTCTGATCCCCTGAATACAGGATTACAAAAGCAAAATCAAACAGGGATAATGCAGGAGTAGGTTTAATAATGAATACGGAAACAGGAACGTGGGTAAGCTACTGTGAATAATACAAAGGACCATTGTCATAGCCAAGACAGACAAAAAGCTCACACCTACAGCAGAAGTACAAGTTTACACCCCAACTAGCTCCACAGATGATGGAGAGGTTAAAGAAATGTATGATGAGATAGAAGAAATTATTCAAATAGTTATGGCAGACGAAAATTTAATTGTGACTGGGGATGGAATTCGATAATAGGAAAAGAAATTAAAGGAAAAATAGTAGGTGAATATGGACTGGGGGAATGGAATGAAAGTGGAAGCCGCCTGGTAGAATTTTGGTCAGAGCAAAATTCAGTCGTTGCTAATGCTTGGTTTAAAAATCGTGAAAGAAGATTATACACTCCTGGAAATTGAAATAAGAACACCGTGAATTCATTGTCCCAGTAAGGGGAAACTTTATTGACACATTCCTGGTGTCAGATACATCACATGATCACACTGACAGAACCACAGGCACATAGACACAGGCAACAGAGCATGCACAATGTCGGCACTAGTACAGTGTATATCCACCTTTCGCAGCAATGCAGGCTGCTATTCTCCCATGGAGACGATCGTAGAGATGCTGGATGTAGTCCTGTGGAACGGCTTGCCATGCCATTTCCACCTGGCGCCTCAGTTGGACCAGCGTTCGTGCCGGACGTGCAGACCGCGTGAGACGACGCTTCATCCAATCCCAAACATGCTCAATGGGGGACAGATCCGGAGATCTTGCTGGCCAGGGTAGTTGACGTACACCTTCTAGAGCACGTTGGGTGGCACGGGATACATGCGGACGTGCATTGTCCTGTTGGAACAGCAAGTTCCCTTGCCGGTCTAGGAATGGTAGAACGATGTGTTCGATGACGGTTTGGATGTACCGTGCACTATTCAGTGTCCCCTCGACGATCACCAGTGGTGTACGGCCAGTGTAGGAGACCGCTCCCCACACCATGATGCCGGGTGTTGGCCCTGTGTGCCTCGGTCGTATGCAGTCCTGATTGTGACGCTCACCTGCACGGCGCCAAACACGCATACGACCATCATTGGCACCAAGGCAGAAGCGACTCTCATCGCTGAAGACGACACGTCTCCATTCGTCCCTCCATTCACGCCTGTCGCGACACCACTGGAGGCGGGCTGCACGATGTTGGGGCGTGAGCGGAAGACGGCCTAACGGTGTGCGGGACCGTAGCCCAGCTTCATGGAGACGGTTGCGAATGGTCCTCGCCGATACCCCAGGAGCAACAGTGTCCCTAATTTGCTGGGAAGTGGCGGTGCGGTCCCCTACGGCACTGTGTAGGATCCTACGGTCTTGGCGTGCATCCGTGCGTCGCTGCGGTCCGGTCCCAAGTCGACGGGCACGTGCACCTTCCGCCGACCACTGGCGACAACATCGATGTACTGTGGAGACCTCACGCCCCACGTGTTGAGCAATTCGGCGGTACGTCCACCCGGCCTCCCACATGCCCACTATACGCCCTGGCTCAAAGTCCGTCAACTGCACATACGGTTCACGTCCACGCTGTCGCGGCATGCTACCAGTGTTAAAGACTGCGATGGAGCTCCGTATGCCACGGCAAACTGGCTGACACTGACGGCGGCGGTGCACAAATGCTGCGCAGCTAGCGCCATTCGACGGCCAACACCGCGGTTCCTGGTGTGTCCGCTGTGCCGTGCGTGTGATCATTGCTTGTACAGCCCTCTCGCAGTGTCCGGAGCAAGTATGGTGGGTCTGACACACCGGTGTCAATGTGTTCTTTTTTCCATTTCCAGGAGTGTATATGTGGAAGAGCCTAGATACACAAGAAGGTTTCAGCTCGTTTATGATTTCGGAACAAAATTTTAAATCGTAAGACGTTTCCAGGGCACCCATGCACCCTGACCATAATTTATTGGTTATGAACTATACAATAAGACCTGCCAGGGTAGCCGAGAGCGCTAATGCGCTGCTTCCTGAACTCAGGTAGGCATGCTGGACCCGGGTCGAATCCACCCGGGGGATTAACGACGAGGGCTGGTACGCCGGCCTGCCTGGATGTGGTTTTTAAGCGGTTTTCCACACCTCACGAGGTGAATACCGGGCTAGTCCTCACGTTCCGCCTCAGTTACAGTACTCGTAGACATTTGAAACACGTTTGCACTATTCCTTGGCTAACACTAGACGCAGATAGCTGGGGTACACTAATTCTGTCCTGGGGGGTTCGGGATGGTGGCAAGGAGGACATCCAGCCACCCTCTGCCACTAACACTTCCAAATCAATAGTAAAAAGCCAGACCCCGCATTACAGCAGTAATAAGGCCACAAGATAATGATGATGATGAACTAAACATTAAAACTAACAAAACATAGAAAATTAAGGAGACGGGACCGGATCAGCAGAAAGAACCGGAAGTTATTGAGAGTTTCAGAGGGACCATATAGCAACGACCTACTAGAACAGGGAAAGAAATACATCAGAAGACGAATGGGTAGCTTTAGGAGATGAAATAGCGAAGGCAGAAGAGGATCAAGTAGATAAAAAGACAAGACCGAGTTAAATCCTTGGATAACACAGGAGGTATAGAAATAAACTGATGAATGGAAGAAACATAAAAATGCAGCAAAGGAAGCAAGCGTAAGGGAATAAAAACGTATAAAAAAGTTCGATTGACAGTAAGTATAAAATGGTTTAACAGAAGTGGCTAGAGGACAAATGTAAGGTTTTAAAAGCCAATCTCACTAGAGAAAAGGTACCTACCACTTACAGAAAAATGAACAGATCTTTGAAGAGAAGAGAAGCAGCTGTATGAATATCAAAAGCTCAGATAGAAAACCAGTCCTAAGCAAAGCGGGGAAACCAGAAAAGTGGAAGGAAAATATAGAGAGTTTGTGGAAGCGAGATGAACTTTGTGGCAATATTATATGAATTGAAGAGGACGTAGATGAAGATAAGGTGAGAGACATGATACAGCGAGAGTAGTTTGACAGAGCACTGAAAGACATAAGTCAAAACAAGGTCCAGGGAGTAGGCAACATTCAATCAGAACTGCTGATAGCCTTGGGAAAGCCAGCCATGACAAAAGTCTTCCATCTGGTGTGCAAGATGTATGAGAGCCAAAATACCTTCAGACTTCAAGAAGAAAGTAATAATTCCAGTTCCAAAGAAAGCAGTTGTTGACACCTGCGAAAATTACCGAACTGTCAGTTTAGTAAGTCGTGGTTGCAAATACTAACACAAATTCTTTACTGGTGGAAGCGAACCTCGGGGAAGATCAGTTTGAGTTTCGGAGAAATGTAGGAATACGCGAGGCATTACTGAAACTACAACTTATCTTAGAAGATAGATTAAGGAAAGGCAAATCGACGTTCATAATGGTTCAAATGGCTCTGAGCACTATGAGACTTAACATCTATGGTCATCAGTCCCCTAGAACTTAGAACTACTTAAACCTAACTAACCTAAGGACAGCACACAACACTCAGTCATCACGAGGCAGAGAAAATCTCTAACCCCGCCGGGAATCGAACCCGGGAACCCGGGCGTGGGAAGCGAGAACGCTACCGCACGACCACGAGCTGCGGACCAAACCGACGTTTATAGCATTTGTAGACTTAGAGAAAGCTTTCGACAATGTTGGCTGAATTACTCTCTTGGAAATTCTGAAGGTAACAGGGGTAAAATACAGGGAGCGATAGGTTATTTACAACATGTACAGAAGACAGACGGCAGTTATAAGAGTCGAGGAGAATGAAACGGAAGCAGTAGTCGAGAAGTAATTGAGACAGGGTTGTATCCTACCGCCAATATTATTCAATACTTACACTGAGCAAGCAGGAAACCAAATAAAAATCTGGAGTAAGGCTTAAAGTTCAGCGAGAAGAAATAAAAACTTCGAGGTTTGCCGATAACATTGTAATTCTGTCAGAGACAGCAAAGGACTTGAAAGAGCAGCTGAACGGAATGGACAGGGTGTTGAAAGGAAGATATAAGTTGAACCTCAACAAAAGCAAAACAAAGATAATGGAATGAAGTCGAATTAAATCATCTGATGTTGACGAATTAGATTAGGAAACGAGAAACTTAAAGTGGTAGATGAGTTTTGATATGTGGGCACCAAAATAACGGCTGATGGCCGAAGTAGAGACTGTGCTAATCCGTAGACTGGAAATGGCAAGAGAAGCATTTCTGAAGAACAGAAATTTGTTAACACTAAATATAGACTTAAATGTTAGGAAGTCTTTTCTGAAGGTATTTGTCTGGAGTCTAGCCATGTATGGAAGTGAGACACAGGCGATAAACAATTTAGAGTATAGGAGCTTTTGAAATGTGGTATTACAGAAGAATGCTGAAAATTAGTTGTGTATACTCGTAACTAGCAAGGTGGTACCGAATGGAATTAGGGAGACAAGAAATTTGTGGCACAACTTGACTAGGAGAAGGGATCTGTAATTACTACGTATTCTGCGGCATCAAGGACTCACCAATTTAGTATTCGAGGGAAGAGTGTGTGTGGGTGGGGTGTAAAATTCGTAGAGGGAGACCAAAAAATGAATGCAGTAAACAAACGTAGGACGATGTACGGTATGTTGCAGAAGTTATTCGGAGATGAAGAGACTTGCGCAGGATAGAGTATCATGAAGAGCTGCATCAAATCAGTCTTTGGACTCAAGAACACAACATCAACAACAACTTGATCTACGCATTCAAACGCCAGGAAAGATCACAAAAAATACCAACTGGTGACATCGTTTTGCTTAAGGCTTGTAATATTCAGCGAATGATTCTATAAATAGCATTTTTAGACGAACACCCTTGTGAAATACGAACAGTGCTAAGTAAATTATTTCTACTTGAATGTGTGAGTACTCGTGAGTACATTAAGGTTTCGAATACTTTGGAAAAGGCCGACAATATGGTAACTGGACGATAATTATTTAAGTATTTCCAGTCACCTTCCTTATACACTGTGTCATCAAAAGTATCCGGACACCTGACTGAAAATGACTGACGAGTTCATGGCGCCCTCCATAGGTAATTCTGGAATTCAGTATGGTGTTGACCCACCCTTAGCGTTGACGACAGCTTCCACTCTTGCAGGCATACGTTCAGTAAGGTGCTGAGATTCTCAGGGAATGGCAGCCCATTCTTCACGGTGTGCTGCACTGAGGAGAGGTATCGATGTTGGTCGGTGAGGCCTGGCACGAAATCGGCGTTTAAAAACATCCCAAATGTGTTCTACAAGATTCAGGTCAGGACTCCGTGCAGGCCAGCGATGTTATTATCGTGTAACCACTCTGCCACAGGCCGTGCATTATGAACAGGTGCTCGATCGTGTTGAAAGATGTAATCGCTATCCCCGAATTGCTCTTCAACAATGGGAAGCAAGAAGATGCTCAAAAACATAAATGTAGGCGTGTGCTGTGATAGTGCAACCCAAAACAACAACGGATGGACCCCCCTCCAGGAAAAACGAGCACACCATAACACCATCGCCTCCGAATTTTAGTGTTGGCACTACACAAGCTGGCAGATGACGTTCACCGGGCATTCGCCATACTTACGCCTGCCGTCGGATCGCCATATTGTGTACCGTGATTCGGCACTCCACACAACGTTTTTCCACTGTTAAATCGTCCAATGTTTACGCTCCTTTCACCAAGCGAGGCTCGTTCAGCATTTACCGGTGTGATGTGTGGCTATGAGCAGTCGCTCGACCCTGAAATCCAAGGTTTCTCACCTCCCGCCTAACTGTCATAGTACTTGCAGTGAATCCTGATGCCGTTTGGAATTCCTGTGTGATGGTCTGGATAGATGTCTGGCTGTTACACGTTACGACCCTCTTCAACTGTCTGCGGTCTCTGTCGGTCAACAGACGAGGTCGGCCTGTACGCTTTTGTGCTCTACGTGTCCCTTCACGTTTCCACGTCACTATCACATAGGAAACAGTGGATCTAGGGATGTTTAGGAGTGTGGAAATCTCGTCTGCAAGTGACACTCCGTCACCTGACCACGTTCGAATTCCGTGAGTTCTGCGAAGCGCCCCATTTTTCTCTCTCACGATGTGTAATGATTACTGAGGTCGCTGGTATGGAGTACGTGGCAGTAAGTGGCAACACAATGCACAGAATATGAAAAACGTATGTTTTTGGCGTTGTCCGGATACTTTTGACCACATAGTGTACGTATTTTAATGTCTCAAAATATTCCCCGTGCCAGTGATGCATTACCTATATCATTCATACATTACTTACTAAGTTAGAACAACTTTTCAGAGCTTTGTTTGAAATTCCATCAACATGATATGTGCTTTTGTTTTTAGAATTTTGTGGTTCTGTTAATTTCAGTGAAGGATGTTGGTTCTACTTCTAGTTGTTGAAAGTCTTGTGAAACGACATACTTAATATACTCACTTGCTTCTCCAGTTGAGACATTTAATCCTGTTTTTGCTGCTACATTCAGCAAGTGACATTTAAAAATACTTGCAACATGTGAATATGTGAATTATCAGCCACAACATAGTCGTTTTAATTAATTGTTATGGTATCTTGTACACTGACTGATTGTCCTATCTCCTGTTACACAATATTCCGTATAGTTTTAACATTCTTACCTACATTATTAATATTTGGCTTGGCGTGCATCTTTCTGGACAGTTTGATGACTTCCTTAAAATATTAGAGTATTTTTTCGTAGAACCCAAGTAATTTCAGATCTTAATTTAATTTGGCCTCTACATTAATTTCCCTGTTCGTCTTACACGAGATTTTAGTGCCTTTTGTTACCCAAGTTAGTTGTTTTTTCTTTTTTAATACACTCTCTGGATAACTTTTTGGAAAAGCTGATTTCAAATATTGGTACAAATTTACCATGGGCTATATTGAATTTCACGTTAGCATTTATTTGTGTATATACTTCATCCCTCATTCCATATAACCTCTTTTAATTTTTGCTGAAAACATTGTACTCTGTTTTAACAAGACATACTGCTTTGTACAAACATGTCTCAGAACTATAAAGTGATACATTGTTCATTTTTGTTACCTGTTCGTCAAAATCAATTTGTCATGGAGGCCAGCCCCCCCCCTCCCCCGTCTCCTATAATACGTAGAAAACAGTCTTTTGGGATACTCAAGGTGTGATGTTGGTTGATTTTCTCACACATGAAGAGACTAAGTTGTGCAGGTATTCTTCCATGCTAGAACGAATGGAACAATGCAGAAGGTGAATCGATGGAAAAGTTCGAAATGTTTCATATTGTTGCGCGATAACGCACGACCGTGGCGTATCAACCCCCCACCTCCCACCGCCCTCCCCACCCCACACACACAGCCTCGATCTCAGACGAAGCGATTTTCATCTTTTCGAACTGTTGAAGTAGCACATAGTCGGTCACCAAGTCAGAACCGATGCCGACGTTCAGGAGGCCGTTGTGAAATAACTCATCGATCTGGACAGTGATTTTGTTTCAGTCGGTTTCTACAGACTGATTTACCGATGGAGCAAATGCACGGATCGTGGTGACTATGTGGAACAGTGCTATTTATCAGTGCGTTAGTAACTTTGTGTACCTTTCAATTACTAAGTAAATCTCTTCTGTCAGATGATGTATTGCCTTATTTTTTCAGCCACACTGGTATGTTCGACTGCATACAAGTAATTTTTCCGTTCAATATCTTACAGCTACTTTTCCTCTCAGTTCTTTCATGCGAGATTAATTAAATACTCTTTTACGTTTAACCACTCAACAATGAAAATAACTAACTCACTAAATACCGGTTTTATAATTCTTGACGAAATTTCCACTTCTTCTTATAATTTTATCTTCTAATTAACCTAATCAGGATGAAATTAATCTGATAGGCTCTCAGAGACTGAAATCTCCAAAACACAGCATTGAATGTTTCCGGTTGCAGAACAATAGACATCTTTCGTGATCAAACTGGAACATCAAATTTTTGATTATACTCTTCATTTATTGCAGAAATTTTCATAACTTTCTAGAACAACCTAATATATCCATATAATTTCTAGAATAGTTTGTAAAATTCCTGAAATACTCAGAACTTTCTTGAACACTCAAAGCATTCCCAAAATTTACTGAACACTTCTACACAGCGTTGGATCACTTTATTACGTTTTACTTTGAAATACCGTTCCTATCGTTTAAATTCTGTAGCACCGGAAAAGACAACTATGGCTTCAAGCACTTTTGTCCTCCATATCGTTCAGAACTTCGAAACGTACTGCTGCGATAAACCGTTATGCACAGCGGCTGATTCAAGTATAGAAACACACACATAAACACACACACACACACACACACACACACACACACACACACACACACACACACACACACACACGTTCCCGCGCGCACACACATATACATCCATAGGTGTGTAATAGAGAGTGTCTGTGGAAACAAGGGTGTGCGTCGGAAAATTACTTACTTATATTTATGTGCAAGTAGATTTCATTATCTGTAGTGAGGATTATTTCTGGACCAGTATTGTGTAAATTATTTTGATCATAAGTAAAAGTTTCTATGTTAAATAAATTTTATCCATAGTTGATGCTGTTGAACTCTATGTTAGTATTTGTGCATGGTCCCAGCATGAAACAATCAAATCAGTTATATTAAACTGCAGTAGTAGTGAAATAAATTGCTGAAGATAGGGGCAACGTATGCACTCCTAGTTTAAGATTTGGGTTTAATAACAGGCTTAGGACATTTCGCTATCCGATGAATGTGCAGAACCATATGAAGTAGTGTCAGATCAGGCTGAGAACAACTTGTACGACAAAAACAATAGTGTGGGATACGACTGATCGGTGATGAGCTCAGGATTCCCATTTAAAATCTTGACGATCGTGTGTGGATGAAGCATATGCCAAAGGCTTAAATTTGGTCGGTCCAGTCACATTAATGTTATTATCGTCTATGTCTGACGTCACTTATAGGCGGAAAGTGGCAGCAGTGGCAGTGGAACTATATAAAGGGTGTCGGAGGGACACGGGAAAACACTGGAGGCGTTGTAATGCGAAAACGGAATCATTTCTCTGATTCCAAAAGGGAACGACCATTCGCTATGAGGTCAAGGATATAAGCAGTTCCGAAACAACTAAGTCTGTAGACTGCTCGTACACTGCCGTGCTTAATATGTACCGTGCATGCAAAATAGCCCTATCCAAAACTGTCGCCGAAGCAGCCGTGGTGCTCCACGGGCCATAGATGACAGAGATGAACGGCGGCTGCGGAGATGTGTACGGGTGAATAAAAATTGTTCAAATGACTCTGAGTACTATGTGACTTAACATATGTGGTCATCAGTCACCTAGTACTCAGAACTACTTAAACCTAACTAACTTAAGGACATCTCACACACCATGCCCGAGGCAGGATTCGAACCTGCGACCGTAGCGGTCGCGCGGTTCCAGACTGTAGCGCCTAGAACCGCTCGGCCACTAGGGTGAATAGACATGCAGCTGTTGAGCAGTTGGCTGCCCAAATGAACCAAGGGCCTACCAACAGTGTCTGCTTAAGGACTGTTCAACGAACATTACGGCATATGGGCCTCAGCAGTAGGCGCCCGGTTTATGCACCGATTCTAACTGCCGTTCATCGCCAACGAAGGCTGGAATTTGCACGCCAATACCACAACTGGACATCCACTGAATGGCGACAGAGGAGTTACGTTTTATGCTCCATCGGCGTGAGACGTCTGAAAGCAAACACCCTGCAACAATAGTCGGAATGGTCCATGCCGAAGGAGGAAGCATAGTGGTCAGAGAAATGTTTTCGTGGAATTCCCAATGTGAGCTCCTCATTCTGCTAGGTACAATGTTCAACACAAATATCCATCTATCCCAGGGGACCATGTCCACCCCTAAGTAGAGTCTGTTTTTCCTCGGCACGATGGCATCTACCAGCAGGACAATGCAATGGGTCACACATCTCGTAGTGTACGTGCGTGTTTCGAAGAGCCCAGCATGAGGTTATCGTACTCCCCCACCACGAATCTCTTCGAATTTAAACTCAATCGAGAATCTGTGGGACCACCCTGATCAAGCTGTTTGTGACATGGATCCTTAGCCGAGAAACCTGGTGCAGCTAGCTACGGCACTGGAGTCGCTATGGCTCCACATCCTTGTCGATACCTTCCAGAACCTCATTGACTCTCTTCCTGCACGTCTCACGCCGACGTGCGCTGCAAAAGGTGGCTATTCACAATTTTGACAGGTGGTAACATTAATGTGAGTGATACTTGAGTCTCGGACAATTGTTGAAGTCATTGCATCTATTGAGATCTTCAGCACAAGCCAAATGTGACGTTCATTGAATTTGCGATACTATACGGGGTGTGGGAAAGCTTAGGACAATGTACACTCATTTGTGGGGACCACAGTTCAATTCCCCATCTGGCAATTCAAGTCTAAATTATTATTTCTCTCGTCGTCACGGGACGTTGTAGCACAGTGGGTTTCTACCGTGACCAATGTAGTCGTCAGTGTTAGCTAAATAAAAATGTCTGTACCATTCTTGCATTGTCTGGTTGAAATCGGTCTAAAGTCAGTTTGCTCGCCTGCAACATTTCATTCGCTGTCTATAGAACACCTTTCACTAAATTATCATCCAACACTCATTTTATGTCGTACCTCACATGTGAAAGCGAAAATATCAGCACTGGATGGTGTTGTGACTGACAATTCGCAATTTTTCACAAACACAACTTGTATTGATGTAAGTTCACAAGGTTGATGACCGAACAACAAACTATGTCTCCTAATTGAGGCAAACAAAAGTTCACTTCTAATTTTCCAGAAAGGTTCGATGTAACACACACACACTAATAACAGTCTAATTCAGAGACGAAGATGTAATATTCAACAGTCGCAGTACACGACGTCGGCATCCGGCGTGAACTGAACTTTGGGTCTGGTTCTAGCCCCTAAATAGCTGTCTCCAGCCAATTAGGTTTTGGCGTAGTGATACTTCCTGCAGCCCGTGGGTCGGGCTCCCCCTGCAGGAAGTAGTGCTCGGAATGTCTGTTTCCATTGCCTTGTATGTAAATAACCAGTGTTTACCATGATGCTTTTGGTAAGCCTTGGGCATAGACAACCTCATCCTCTGTGGTGTAATATGGGTTGCCGGCCCTCAGGGGCTACCTTGGCTCAGGTATAACAGATGGAATTGAAAGGATATGTGTATATTCCGAAATAGCTTGTACATTATTGAGGACCACACACTGTCATCCTACACTACATTCCTCGTGTAGTCTCTACACTAACTGATGGTATTCGCATCAGGTGGCGACGTACCTAAAACTTGTATTCTGGGCACAAACACACACACACACACACACACACACACACACACACACACACACACACACATGTACACGCACACACTTCCAAACGATATAATGGTGTGTCTCTATGCACAGATTTCCTGCCCTGTAATTAATGAAAAGATTTTCTTTTGAAATAAGTATATTCTGTAAACAACAAATCGGCTGATAGACCAGATAGACTGTGATGTCAACATAAGTGACCTCAGCTTAATAAGTATTGGCGTACATGAAGGTCTTCAGTTAACACCATGATTGGCTCAGATGACATTCGTCTGGACGAAAATTATCCTTCACTCCTGAACTGATTTGTCCCAAAATATTATCTCATATTTAATATGACAATGGAAGCACGCAAAGTAAACCAGCATGTATCACAGGTACTGACAGCTGACAATATTCTGATCCTAAAGCGACCTGGGTTAAACATCTGGTGGTGTTAATTAAAACCTACCTTAGCTAATATCTTCCTATCTACACTTAGTCCCAGATATCTGACATCCTCCACATCACTTAGCACTGTAACAGCGTACCGGAGTGAAATGTTTCTCTTAATATAGTTCACACAGGGTCAATGTGCATTGCTGCAAGAGAGAAGGATGTATGGGCCACGTGCAGACCGAGACTCTACCTGTTTCGGCTTTGCTCGGTACTTTTCGGAAGTACTCGGTGCAGTGCGCCATTTTATTTAGGATTGAGGTGTGGGATTTTTCGTTTTGGCACGACGCTTTGCAGTTCGGCAGAACAGTCACATAATCGATGGGTACCAAAAATTTTTCTAAGGAACGAAATTGCAACAGCGTGCAGAAAGGATGCAAATATTTAATTGAGAATGATCACCAAAAAATTACAACGATCGACGGGTGGGATTCATTGTCCTCTACATCAAGAAGAGCTTTATGCTGAATTTGTAGGCATGGAGCTCGTATGTGGTGAAATACCACGCTTTATTCCATTGTCAGTTTCAACAGTTTTCGATGAAACTGAACGAAGAGTATGGAGGATTTATGTATTACTACATAGTACGTTCGTTAAGTTAGGGTCATGCCTGGAACGATTTTTCGATTTAAAAGCCACTATTGTTGAATTAAAGAAGGATAAAGGAGAGCAGGAACGAAAATTAGGACATCCAGAATTTTAAGTAGACATGATGCACATTGTCCTACAATAAGACACTGCAGGGTAAGAAACATCTTATTTCTGATTTGTTGGGGATGCATTTAAAAAGAATATCTCATTGTAGAAGGAGCAAATTCTGAGAATAAACACGGTCCATTTCCCAAAGCTCATTGACGATAAAGAAACGCGAGGTTTGAAGAATTCGTAGTTCCCTAAACGTTTTGAGGACACTGGCTATCTTACATCAGTTTTCAAGCTGTTTTCGATACAGTTTACCATTTCACTTGAAAGCGCCCCTGTCCATGTGCAGATGGAACTGACTGATCTGCAGAATAATTCCTGTTTGAAAGACAAATTCTTTTACGAGTGTGTTAAAACTACCCAAGAAGTCTATATTGTTTTCCTCACGAAAAATTTTCACGTTTCCGTAATTAAGTTGCGAACGTGACAAAACATTTCAGTCCAAATATGTGTGTGAAGGGCTTTTCTCTATTATAAAACTAAATAACTCACGATATTGCTGCAATATCATATTAATCCGCCGATACCAGGCAGCTACTTTCCATCAATATGTACTCCCCTTAACGAGAATTACATAATGCATGTACAAGTACACGTTGTGACGCTGTAACGACGACGTGTGGAAATTTGGATCTGGCAGTGAGCCATGCATGGAACCAAAACGATTAAGGCAACCGCTCTAGTACAACAAGAAATCCGGATTCGGTCCGGCACAAATTTTCATTGTCATCATTCCCTTATAGAGCTGCTGATGGTTCACATTCGCAAATGTAAAAATATTTCACGTATTAAATAACTCAAGATGACATGGCAACCTGACTGCGAAAATCTGTGAAACTGATTTCATCTGTCCGTATGCGGACAGTTTATCACCATCATTATTTATTGCACATACATAATTATTGCTCATACACAAGCCATATAGCTCCATGACAGACAAAAACATACAGATGCAAGACACACATAGAACATAATGAAATGATTAGCACATCAAGTCCCCGAATCATGACAAAATAGTTGTAACATCACATAAATTTATTACAAATGTTTACCCATATACTTCTGTCTCGGGCATCGTAAGAGCTGGCTGGATCTGCTTCTTCGGGGGTCACTGAGGTACGCTCTCTCCACCTCGATCGCGGACAAGCTCTTGGACGTGTACGAATTGACTGTTGTAGAAATACTCTAGTAGGGAGAGTATCCTCCGCTCGTAGAACATGTTCTGTCCAGTCTAACCTTCTCGCAATCACTCTCCCAATATCAGCTTTCTTAAACCGCCACGCCGGCCGCTGTGGCCGAGCGGTTCTAGGCGCTTCAGTCCGGAACCGCACTGCTACTACTATCGCAGGTTCGAATCCTGCCTCGGGCATGGATGTGTGTCATGTCCCTAGGTTAGTTAGGTTTAAGTAGTTCTAAGTCTAGGGGACTGATGACTTCAGATGTTGAGTTCCATAGTGCTTCGAGCTATTTGAACCATAAACCGCCAATCTTCATTGTGCCTTATTACCCATCTTGCAGTTTCTGCATAGTGTACCGGGCCATAAATTTTCCTTAAAATCTTCCTCTCAAATCATCCGAATGCGCTCTTCCATTGTCTGTGTACTTGCCCATGTCTCACATTCATACAACACGACAGGCATGACATGTATAGCAGTATTTTGCTTTCCTGGGATTCGATGCGTGACATGTATGAAGCCTAGTTTACAAGACGACACTAGGTTGCAGGCAACTGCGCTACCGGTCACTGCGCATGCGCGCCGCGCGTTTGCACAACTCTTTGGTGAACTAAACACTTTCGGCGTGTTCCAACTTTGGTGACACTAGTTGCATGAGGTTTGAGGTTATGTGTGTTCGTCGAGTGTAGACAAACTGAAATTTGAAGTGGGGAACGAAGAATATTGTTCGCCTTTCGGATATCTATGCTTTGCATAGGTGTTTGTGGTATTTCAGTGATGTTGATCTCAAAAATACGCAACATATTGCTGCCGCTGAGACCATCATGTACGATCATAACGTAGATGGTTTGACGCTATCTGAGCTGCAGGGCAACATTTGTTGAGTAAGGAGCACATATACAACTGAATTAAGAAAAACACAAGCAAGTGTAATTCTAGCTGTGGCAATGCTCTCGTTTACAAGATTAAAATCCCATTGTTCGAGTTGGCCAACTCTTTGTTAAGGGATATTGTTGACAGGAGGGAAGGCTATACAAATTCAAGAAGCTGCATTCTTTATTCAATATTCTCTATTTAGAACGTCGCTGCAGTGCTCCCCATTCACACATGTTAGAATTTTTAAATATTGCCACTGTACAGATTTATCTTCAAGAGAGTAGTTTGCATACTGTTCTCTTCTTAATGCCGCCTGCTTCGAATAATTATTGTTGCTAATGTTAATAATTATTGCTGTTAATGTTAATAATTATTGGTGTTAATGAAAAAGCGTCATCACCAACTAAAACCGTATCTTATAGCATGCCAAGTGTTCTCGATTGTAATGCACGCAATATGATACGTAATTTCAGTTTTGACGACAGTGCTTCATGCATTACAGTACCTCCATTCCTTATCGCATAATTAACTCTATTTAGAAGAAACGTGAACAGTTCTGGTGACATTCTAAGATAATTAAAAGAACTTCTTGGATCATCCGTTATAAATTATTTCAGCAAGGATGCTTAACAACCGAGCTGACGTATTTTCTTCATCCAGTCACGAATCGAAACACGTTTCCTATTTTTTTCTTATGCAGCGATTCCACGCAACAAGCTTTAACTTCATCACAACTCGTGCGACGTGCAGCTGCCAAAACTTTCGTTTCAGACACGACTCAGGGACCCACAAAACGACGAAACTGAAGTGTATACTGGTGTCGCCGTGTCTACAGTCGTATATGAAACCACTTGCGTGCAACTCATTCCACGCAACGAGTGGCGCAACCCAATGTCGTCGTGTAAACTAGACTTAAGTTAGTAAACTGTAAAACACTAGGTTCAAACTTATTATTCTTTTTCGAATTTCCACTTTTATTCGACAATAGTAAGTCCAAATACTAGAATTTTTCAATTCTTTCAAAATTGTGACCGTCTATACTGATGGCATCCGGCGTCCGTATAATTTTGGCGTCGAGAGACTACCACATACTTTGTTTGTACCAGAGAAATATTATATGACGTTTTCTGTGTGCCATAAGTAATTAAGCCCGCATCTCGTGGTCGTGTGGTAGCGTTCTCGCTTCCCACGCCCGGGTTCCCGGGATCGATTCCCGGCGGGGTCAGGGATTTTCTCTGCCTCGTGATGGCTGGGTGTTGTGTGCTGTCCTTAGGTTAGTTAGGTTTAAGTAGTTCTAAGTTCTAGGGGACTGATGACCATAGATGTTAAGTCCCGTAGTGCTCAGAGCCATTTGAAGCCATTAAGTAATTAAATAACACTTACAAGTTGTTTTGTTTGCGATCTGTTTTGCTGAGGAATGTGAAATACGACATCAAGTCCTATGCAGTAGACTGCTCTGCTTCCCTTTCTTCCCTCTCCTCACGCTGAGACAGTGTAGTGATGTGGCGGTGGAAGTACACAGGCAGGTGCGGGGGCTAGGGCACAAGGGTAAAGCACAACTCTCATGCCGAATCGTTGGCTATCCCTTAATTAACAGAATGTATTTAGTTTCTTTGTAATTGAGAATCAGACTAGAAACAAATAATCACACACTGATTCCTTCGAATACGGTTATTAATTTATTTTTCCGTTCCTGAACTGGTTGCAGGTTGACGGAGCGATGACATTCTCTAAGTTACTGAAGGAGTTCAGCTCTTCTGTCCCAGAAGACGTCGCGCGCAAGAAGGCGGGTGAGTGTTGTAATTCTCTTCATCTGTCACATGTATCATCGCTTGCTCCTCTCCCAATAATTGAAAGAAAAAAGTCGTATGACTGTTATACTACTCTTATTAGTTGTACATGACGGACATGTAGCTATCATCAAACTATTCTACACAAGGTTATGCGTTAGTGGGGCTTCTGGTGCACAAAGACGATTTAGTATGACATTTTCCAGCAGTTCACGACTGTGTGCTGGACGGAGACTCGAATCCGGAACATTGGCTTTCGCGGGCAAAGCTCTTGCCAGCTACGCTATTACAGGCACACGTCATGACCCATTTTCACAGCTTTAAATTATGCGAGTACCTCTCCTTTACATCTCAAACGTCACAGAAACTCTTCAGCATACACTGTGCGACTATCACTCCTGGTAGAACGGATATCGCAGAAAAACGACTAAGTCATAACTTACAGGTTATTTACAAAACGACTTTTTCGCTCTGTAGCGCAGTGTGGGACAGAGTACTACTTCTGAGCGTAAGCCTGGGTAGCTCATGAAATATGAACATTGTCAGCGCGTCAGGTAGTCCTACTAAGAGTGTGCCCGAGTAGCTCATGTGGTAGAATCACTGTCGACGAAATGTAAGATTCTGGGTTCGAGTCTCGGTCCAGAACACGGTTTTAGTCTGTCAGAAAGTGCCGAAGCTTCTCACACTCCGCAACAGTATGTAAAATTCCAATTTCGAACATTGATTCATAATTTGGTACTGATGTAATCCTACACTCCACTATCCATACAGCCTAGGCTGAGCAGCACATATCCCTAATAACACATTTCCCATCTTTCAGGGACGCTAAGTAAGAGATGCATCTTAAATATTCAGAATAAAAGTTGGCTATTGATGTTTCAGTGCTACAGAACCTCAGCAGTGCGCCAGTAGCATATAAACTGGCTGGTGGAGAAATTGAGGTGACGAGAGGGGGAGGAGGAGAGGAAACGGAATGGAACTTCACAAGTTAAGAGGGTATGTGATGTTATTTCGGTGATTACAGAATCGAGTAAAATGTTCGAACAAATGGCAGGTTATACACAGGTCAACGGCCTTGCCACAGTGGAAACATTGGTTTCCGTCAGATCACCGAAATTAAGCGCTGTTGGGCTTGGATGGGTAACTGCCTGGGTCAGCCGAGTGCTGTTGGCAAGTGGGTTCCACTCAGCCATTCGGAGGCAAATTGAGGAGCTGCCAGACTGAGAAGCAACGGCTCTAGTCACAAAAGCAAACAATGGCCGGGAGAACGGTGGGCCGACCACATGCCACACCATATCTGCATCCAGCGATGCCTATCGTCTGAGGATGACACAGCGGTCAGTCGGTACTGCTGGTCCTTCAAAGGCCTGTTAAGAGGGAGATTAAGAGTTTTTGAGTGCATGTACCAGGTTCTTCATTAGTAATCACGGAATTTCAGAAAGTACACTACTGGCCATTAAAATTGCTACACCACGAAGATGACGTCCTACAGACGCGAAATTTAACCGACAGGAAGAAGATGCTGTGATATGCAAAAGATTAGCTTTTCAGAGCATTCACACAAGGTTGGCGTCGGTGGCGACACCTACAACGTGCTGACGTGAGGAAAGTTTCCAACCGATTTCTCATACACAAACAACAGTTGACCGGCGTTGCCTAGTGAAACGTTGTTGTGATGCCTCGTGTAAGGAGGAGAAATGCGTACCATCACGTTTCCGACTTTGATAAAGGTCGCATTATAGCCTATCGCGATTTCGGTTTACCGTATCGCGATATTGCTGCTCGCGTTGGTCGAGATCCAATGATTGTTAGCAGAATATGGAATCGGTGGGTTCAGGAGGGTAATACGGAACGCCGTGCTGGATCCCAACGGCCTCGTATCACTAGCAGTCGAGATGACAGGCATCTTATCATCGTAGCTGTACCGGATCGTGCAGCCACGTCTCGATTCCTGAGCCAACAGACGGGGACGTTTGCAAGACAACAACCATCTGCACGAACAGTTCGACGACGTTTGCAGCAGCATGGACTGTCAGCTCGGAGACCATGGCTGCGGTTGCCCTTGACGTTGCATCACAGACAGGAGCGCCTGCGATGGTGTACTCAACGACGAACCTGGGTGCACGAATGGCAAAACGTCATTTTTTCGGATGAATCCAGGTTCTGTTTACAGCATCATGATGATCGCATCCGTGTTTGGTGGCATCGCGGTGAACGCACATTGGAAGTGTGTATTCGTCATCGCCGTACTGGCGTATCACCCGGCGTGATGGTATGGGGTGCCATTGGTTATACGTCTCGGTCACCTCTTGTTCACATTGACGGCACTTTGAACAGTGGACGTTACATTTCAGATGTGTTACGACCCGTGGCTCTACTCTTCATTCGATCCCTGCGAAACCCTACATTTCAGCAGGATAATGCACGACCGCATGTTGCAGGTCCTGTACGGGCCTTTTTGGATACAGAAAACGTTCGACTGCAGCCCTGGCCAGCACATTCTCCAGATCTCTCACCAACTGAAAACGTCTGGCCAATGGTGGCCGAGCAACTGGCTCGTCACAATACGGCAGTCACTAATCTTGAAGAACTGTGATATCGTGTTGAAACTGCATGGGCAGTTGTACCTGTACACGCCATCCAAGATCTGTTTGACTCAATGCTCAGGCGTATCCAGATCGTTATGACGGCCAGAGGTGGTTGTTCAGGGTACTGATTTCTCAGGTTCTATACACCCAAACTGGGTGAAAATGTAATCACATGTCAGTTCTAGCATAATATATTTGATCAATGAATACCTGTTTATCGTCTGCATTTCTTCTTGGTGTAGCACTTTTAAAGGCCAGTAGTGTAGGTGAGTTTTATTGTATAGGGTATCTGTACATTACTGGTGCTCATTACGGTCGACTGTTGTGACACCGCAAAAGACAGTACGATAGTCACTCTCTTGCCAGACACGTCTTAGCACATCATGGACGGTATCAGCGACTGCATTATTGATTCTTCTTTGGAACTCATCCAGGTTACGTCTCAGTGGTGGGAGGAACAATCGCTGTGAATATATGATATTCGAGATAATCACTTAAGAAGATATCAATTGAAGTTCAATTAGGTGGCCGTGAAGGCCACTGAAGAAGTGGGAAGTCGTAATGGGAAGCACTGCCAGCGCTGAGGCAGTTCGGTGCTGAGGCAATCAGGAATGTCAGAAAGAAAGTGTGGTGGAGCACCGTCTCGTTGCAAAAACAACTATCTTGCTGTAATGTGGCATAAGTTATTGCTGCAGCATGTCCAGGTACACTAAACCAGCCGCAGTGTTCACCGCAGTGAAAAATAGCCCCAAGTTTATGAAGATGACGTGGCACAATAGACGTTAACTTTAGGTGAATCACAGATGTGTTTCACAATTCTTTTCTTTCTCATGCTACCACCTTTATCCTGCATTGTGCGCAACGTCGGCAGGGTTAAGTACGGATTTTCATGGTTAAGTTAAGGGGTGGCCGGATGTCCTTCCTGCCGCCACCCCATACCCCCCAGGACGGAATTTGTGTACCCCAGCTGACTGCATCTAGTGTAAATCGTGAAATAGTGTGAATGTGTTTCAAATGTCGGCGAGTCGTGTAACTGAGGCGAGACGTGGGGACCAGCCCGGTATCCACCTTGTAGGATGTGGGAAACCGCCTAAAAACCACATCCAGGCTGGCCGGCATACCAGCCGTCGTCGTTAATCCGCCGGGCGGATTCGACCCGGGGCCGGCGCGCCTACCCGAGTCCAGGAAGCAGCGCGTTAGCGCTCTCGGCTATCCCTAGATGTGTTTCACAATCTCGTGTTGATATTCTATACTCCAAACATGCACATTATGATGATTCACCTTTTCAGACATATCCAATATGACTTCATCACTGTAAACCATTTTCTGTGAAAAACTACCTTTGTCTAGTAGGCACTGCAAGTTACATCAAAACTAGGAACTAAGCTCATGGTCCCAAATAGTCAGCGCATCCGGTGTGGTTTTACACTCAGACGCTTGTGAAAGTTGTGGCAGACAACTGATTGCGGTCTCTGCAACTGACTGCTCGGATGTGTCACAGATTTCTTCGGGCTCTTGACACATGCTTTCCACAGATGCTCCACCTCTGCTGACGTTTCCGGCCTAAGTCGTTGCATCACATAAACAGTCACTCTCACGCAATGTTTTGTCTGTTGAGGCTCTTACTTGACATCTGGTACGATACCGTCACCTAACCTTCACAACTGGCTCACCCATTTTAGTGAATTAAGAGACAAACGCATCGCTCAATTTATGCACTACGTGATCATAAGTATCCTGACACCGCCAAAAATATCCGTTTTTCATATTAGATGCACTGTGCTGCCACCTGCTGTCAGGTACTTCATATCAGCGACTTGAGTAGTCATTAGTCATCGTGAGAGGGCAGAATGGGATCCTCCGAGGAACTCACGTGGTCAGGTGATTAGGTGTCACCTGTGTCACACGTCTGTACGCGAGATTTCCACGCACCTAAACATCGCTATGTCCACTGTTTCCGATGTGATAGTGAAGTGGAAACGTGAAAGGGCACGTGCAGCACAAAAGCGCACAGGCCGACCTTGTCTGTTGATTGACAGAGACCGCAGACAGTTGAAGAGGGTCGTAATGTGTAATAGGCTGACTCTATCCAGACTATCACACAGAAATTGCAAACTGCACCAGGATCCACTGCAAGTACTATAACAATTAGGCGAGAGGTGAGAAAGCTTGGATTTCATGGTCGAGCGGCTGCTCGTAAGCCACACATCACGCTGCTAAATGGCGAAGGACGCCTTTCTTGGTATAAGGAGCGTAAAAATTGGACGATTGAACAGTGGAAGAACGTTGTGTGGAGTGCCGAATCACGGTACACAATCTGGCAATCCGACGGCAGTCGTGAGTGTGGCGAATGCCCGGTGAACGTCATGTGCCAACTTGTGTAGTGCCAACAGTAAAATTTGGAAGCGGTGGTGTTATGGTGTGCTCGGTTTCTCTTATATATATATAATTTTAGTGTGATTCTTCAGAACTAAAGTCTCTGTCGTCTTCTTCAGTTTCTTCTTGTTCATCATGAGGGCAGCCATCAGACTTGTCTGGAAGAAGAAGTTGTAAAGTCTCGCTACAATAAGGCTTGATTCTTTTTACTGGTCGTTTTCTAGAACAGCTGATGTAAGGATCGCTACTAAGAAGTAGCCTGTTTAAAACATCTGTCTTGCAATGTTATCTACTGCACTTTCTAGACTAATTTGTGCGGTATAGTCGAAACTGTTTATTTCTAGGTACTGCAGCTTCTTCTGAGAGCTGACCAATTGGTACTGTCACCTCTTTTACTACAGTGGCCCCATGAATCAAAAGTATATGCATTGCTGGAGTCATGGGGTGCTAACTGTGAAGTTCGACATGCTTCATATGCATATGCTATGAATTTTGTTGCCTCAATATGAAACACACTGGTCACTACTTCCAATATTACTTTCAACTTTTTAATTAGTTATAAATCTACTCCAGTAATTTTGAGGCAGTTTCTGGATCTGAAAAGAAGCGTCTAGCTGTGTTTCTGTCATTCGTTTTCCCAAAGTCTACTTTGGAACATGAAGATATAGTCCTAATTCTTCTTTGAATTTTCTTTGAATGCTTTTCATTTGTCGTTAATACAATTCTTTTGTCCTCTTCACTTCTTGCTTGCCACTTTCGAATTGGAAGTCTGTATGATAAGTGAAATATTGTCTCAAATAATCGTATGCGTGTGTGCAAATTCGACGAACCAAACTACAAAGTATCACGTTCTTCCGATAAGCTTTCATCTAGGTTATTGAAATCTTTTGAAGTGAGCCCATAGATATAGCACCTCATTGTTGATGTAGTACCTGTTGCAGCATTGCTGATTTTTTCGTCGACCATTGTCAGTAACACAGTGTTTTTAGTCTTTAGCAGTCCTCCATTAATTGCTACTTCTGTTTTGTTCAACATGTTTATTTGTGCCTGTATGTATTTTATTTCTTCGTTTGTAACGTCTGATGTTTCATGCACAAAGCTGATGCGGATTGGCCTACAGCATCTTGTGGAGGAATGGTTTGGATTTTGCCACAATGTTCTCTTTTTTTCATTAACATTGGTAAATAATTTAATGTGTACAAAGGAACTCTGAAATATATTAGCATCACTGTCACTTAAATTTTGAAATTTTTGTTTGAATTGTGATTGCTGAGAGCTGTTAACTCTAAGCTGTGCTTTTCTTCTAAATCTACGAGCTGCAACACTTCTTATAAATACTTGCACAGTATTAATGTGGTGGAATGAGTGGAACTGATTGGCTGTCGGACCCCCTGCTCAACTTTGAGCGGGTTTAGTGACATCTCTGAACAATCAAAGGGGCTGTGTCTGTGATACAATATCCACGATCAACGTCTATCCTCATGAGTTCTGGGAACTGGGGTGATGCAAAACTTTTTTTATGTGTGCAGTTTCTGGCGGAGCACTTATTGACTTACCGCAGAATACCAGTGTTCTGCGGGATATGTTTTGGGATACCCTGCTCTAGACAGAACAGTATGCGTTGTTCGAAAAACTTTTTCAAGAATGCAACCACGTGAGAATTGGAACTTTGACTGACTTGAAGCGGTTTGAGCGGTATAAGTATGTTAAGTGCCCTGATTTCCCGTCAAACTTTTCATTCCTGTACATGGTGTCTGTACCCGTAGTATCAGTAGTTTATTAATACTGATACTATACATGCAACTACTGAAGTGTGCTTTTCCATTACGATACATGTTTCGTTTTATTTAGTTAAAGCATAGTCAACAGAAGGATTTTCTTGTGTGTTTGTCGCTTTTAATGTAGATGCGATGTCTATAATAGTCTATCACTACTGTCTTCCCCATCGCTACTGCAGCTGTAAATAAAATATGAGAAAAGGTTTGAGACCATAGTCGCTAACAATGACACACAACAATGCTGACAGTCAAGTCTGCCGCTAAGGCAATATTTTTCAGACCGCCAGTAGCGCAGGCAACTGCAGGGAGGACGAGAGAGATGGGGCACAAGTGCTTCCCCGCATGCATTCTTTTGAGCTGCCCATTGTATAAGTTTATGTGCCTAGTAGCACGTTTTATGAGGAGATAGAGAGAACATATGGTGAGATAAAAGACATCATTCAGATTGTTGAGGGAGATGAAATTTAATTGCTATGAAGAACTAGAATTAGATAGAAGGAACACGAAGAGAAGAAAAATAGACTTGGGGAAGGAATGTAAGAAAACTCGCATGCTAAAAGTTTGTACAGAGCGCAACTTAATGACTGCTAATACTTAGTTTGAGTATCATGAAAGGCGCAAGAGACCTGGGGACACCGGAAGTTTCATAAATTACATTGTACAAGACAGAAATTTCGAAATTAAATTTTAAAATAAAAATATTTCCAAGGGAAGATGTAGATTATGACCAAATTCACAGGTTCGAACTGCGGATTAAATCTAAGGGAACTGCAGAAAAGGAGGAAATGAAGGAGATATTACGTGGATAGAATGAGGGTCCAGAGGTTGTTGAGTATTTCAAAGGACGTATTAGGCAACAATGTACTGAAACAGGGGAAAGGAGTATAATTGAAGACACATCAGTAGCTTTGAGAGATCGACCACTTGAGGCAGCATATACTTAAATATACACAAAATAAGATTCGAGTGAAAGTCTTCGGATAACAGTAGAGACGCTGAATTTGATTGAAGAGCACATACGGAACATTATCCGACGGCATCTGCAGCGTCATCCACAACCAGCATTAACCGTCCCTGTATTGACCAACTAAGCACAGCAGGCATGGAACTCCATCCCACAAACTGACATCCGGCGCCAATTACAACACAACGCATGCAAGTGTGCGTTCTTACATTCAACATTCAGTAATTGATGTTCACATTTGCAATGGCTTATCTGGCGCTTACATTTACTTGTGATTTTGCAATTTTAATCCTTTAAATATGGTACATAGAAATATGTATTCCCGGAATTTCATTATTTTACATTAACTAGTTTTTGGTGTTGCGATGTTTTTTCCGTTAGTGTAATTAATGAAACAGCTTACAGTAATGGGTACAATCCACCTTAATTGTTAACGGACGTAGCAAAAAGAAGAGACTGGAGATGACTCAGTATCCTCCTCAGAAGCAACTAAATCACACTGATAACAAGAGGGCCTCCATTCTATAACTAGGTAAAACACCGTAGGTACTTGGCTGTGCACTAAAATCCAGGTAAATAAACAATAGATTTTTATACTTGCAATATTGTTGCCCACATTCTTTTCAACAGTAAATAACAGACTCCACCTTTACGAAAGAAGGACTTTATAGGATTTTCTGCAGCTTGTGTAGCCGGCCGCGGTGGCCGAGCGGTTCTAGGCGCTTCAGTCCGGAACCGCGCGAGTGCTGCGGTCGCAGGTTCTAATCCTGCCTCGGGCATGGATGTGTGTGATGTCCTTGGGTTAGTTAGGTTTAGGTAGTTCTAAGTTCTAGGGGACTGGTGACCCCAGATGTTAAGTCCCATAGTGCTCAGAGCCATTTGAACCATTTTGCAGCTTGTGTGGCAAGTTATGTGAAGGTCAATTAGATAGGACTGTAACTACTAGCCTGACTGAACATGAGAAGAGTTGGAGACTGAAAAAGAAAGATTCCAGCTTTGCTGAACGTGCTCGGAATGAACGTCATTCTTGTGGCTTTAAATGTGACAGTCTCCACAGTACTAAAAGCAGGAAACTAACATTACTTGAAACTCTGGGTGTCAGTGAACACTAATCTGACTTAATCCTAAATGATTACATACAGGTCCATTTTCACCGTTACTATAGTAGCAGCAGCCATTTAATATTTTTCTCTCCCTAGGATAATATGCTTGGTGTAAATAGTAGAATTTTCCCCACCCACATTCCACTGACTTCTTCATCCCCGCTGCCCCCACCCCTGCCCTTTTTTGGCCTGTACCTCATACTCGCCAGGTGTTTTGTACATACGTCGCAGTAGTCCGTGCTACTACTCACCTGTATATCATTTGGGCCATTACGCTCTTTTTTAATCACTGAGCATAAATAATGTAAGATTTACTTGTTCACGCAAGGGGCCGCAAATGTTGGGAAATTACACAGAAACTGACGAAAAATTCTGAACATGTGACGTCACCAGATGATGTACCTCATCGAACCTGCAGTGACTGGTTTTGCCGCCGGAAGGGCCACTGCTACGAATCGCACATTGAATGTGATACTTGCATTCAAACAAACGGTGCAAATTTAGAATACCTTTCGTACTTATGATGTGTTGTAAACGTAGAAGTTACAAAATTAATGTCCTCTCCGTAACCAAGCAAAAGCTGTTCTTGATTTTTTGTTTCTTTCCTTTTGTTCCTTCTTTTGTGGTTGTAGAGTCTATTTAGGAAAGGAAACGTAGATCATTTACTGGTAACGATGCAGTTCAGAAGCTTGTACTCATCTGCTTGTGACGCAATCCGGTAGGTTTTTGTCGTAATGTACTTTGCGACAAACCTACGGAGGCCGCGAGACCGGTGAATAAAATAATAAATATTCTCTCCATGTAAACACTTATTTGTATAATGCAATGCAAAAACTACTGCCTGCCAGGTGTAAGACTCGAACTCTGGGCCCCACGCGTTGAAGTGGAGCATGTGGGCCTGGAGCCACACCGACGTGAATTCTTGTCTTGGTTTGGGATGATCAGGTGCTCAAGCGCTGCACGTGCTGCGAGGTACGTCATCTGCTGACGTCACTTGTCAATATTTTTGCCATCCGCTTTTGGGGTATTTCCTGACATTTGCGGCTACATGTGTCTTGTATCAAATTGGTTGTCTCATCTACGTCGCTTCAAGGATCTCTACAAATTCTCTTTGGTTCTTTGTGAATTATCTGTTTAATCTTAAGAGAATTGTCCAGAAAGCCGAAACTGGTTCACAACGAACTATTGTATAAGTATTATCATCTGAGAAATCAACGGTGTATTCCATAAATGTTAATAACAAGTTTCTCCTGCAAAGTACAGTTGTTACTTTAACATTCAACGATCAGTCTAGGGTCGCTAAAACGAATTTGATGTATTTTGGTCTCCTTTGTTGCAGTGAACATAACGCTGAACGCGATTCCAGTCCTGGTGAACTTTTTGCTTGTTGTGGCAGCTGCCGGGGTAAGCAGTCTTGATACGTACATATTCTACAGACCACTATGAAGTGTATGGCAGATGGTAATTAGCGTGCTATTATGTGTTAAGATTTCTTTATGTTCCAATCACATAAACGCTTAGGAAGAGTAGCTGCTTAAGTTTCTCTATGCTTAGGCTAATTTTGTCTTCACAACCTGTACACGGGCGATGAAGGACACCTACAGATTCTTCACTGAATACTCGTTCTTTAAACTTTTATGTCGAGGGATGTTGTCGTCTATCACCACACGCCTGCCAATTTTGGTTTGCCTACACATACGTAACACTCTCCGTAAGACAAACGAACCTGTGGCCATTCGTGTTACCCTTGTTTGTATACGCACAATATCCACTGCTAGTCCTGTCTGGTATGAGTGCCATACACTTGAGCAATATTCTGAACGGGATGCGCAAACGATTTGTAAGTAGTCCCCTTTGTAGACTGACTGTATTTTCCCAGGATCCAACCAATAAACCAAAGTGTATTACCTGCCTTACGTACGACTGAGCCCGTGTGACCATTCCATTTCTGGCGCAGTGGTTAGCACACTAGACTCGCATGCGGGAGAGCGACGGTTCAATCCCGCGTCCGGCCATCCTGATTTAGGTTTTCCGTGATTTTCCCATATCGCTTCAGGCAAATTCCGGGATGCTTCCTTTGAAAGGGCACGGCAGACTTCCTCCCCCATCTTTACATAATCCGATGAGACCAATGACCTCGCAGTTCGGTCTCCTCCCTCCAAATCAACCTCATTCAATTTTATATCCCCTACAAAATGTTACAATTACGTATCTATATAGCTTTTGTAGCTCGAATTACACAGCTGAAGTTCTTTGCGGTACACAAAATTCTCGTAATCAGTAGGCGAGAGTGTTGTACCTGGAGGATGATGTTCCGACGAACGTATGATGTTTTGTGGCCGGCGTTTCATCTAGTGAACGATTCAAAGATCACATAAAGATATGCAAACTAGAGACACCCACTAGCAGTTTCCGGCTGTTTATATTGTTCTTATTTTTGACAGATATGAGGTTGTTACTTTTACAGTGTTTGTAAATATAATTAATCCTTTTATTTACTTATTTTTATATTTATTTTAATGAGGCCCGTCACGAATTCCTTTCCTGTGCCAAGCTTTTCATCTCAGAGTTGCACTTGCAATCTATGTTCTCAGTTATTTACTGGATGTATTTCAATGTCTGTCAATATAAAATATATCAGATAATCAAAAATCCATGATGGAATGTAACAATATTATGAGAAGGAAAGATGCTACTAACCACGTAGCGGAGATGCTGAGTCGCAGATAGCCACAAGAAAAAGATTTTCATACTTAAACCACACTGTGTGGTTTCAGTTGCCTGAGACTGCAGTCGTGTGTGTGAGGTGCGTTTGCGTGAGTGTGTGTGTGCGTATGTGTGTTTATTGTTGACAAAGGCCGTTGGCCGAAAGCTTTAAGTGTGAAAATCTTTTTGTTGTGCCTATCTGCGACTCAGCATCTCCGCTACATGGTGAGTAGCAACTTTTCTTCTCATAATACTGGGTCTACAACTTTGCGTCCGCCGTTTTTTCTCGAAGTTCGGGGCTTTATTGTGAAAAACTTACAAATCAATGCATGGGGGCTTAGTTAAAAAGAAAAGACTAATATTAATGAATAAATGCAATAATTTTACTAGGTGTGTGACGGGTTACGAAATCTCGTAACCGGTTGGCCCTTACTATTATTAGCACGCAATCTGACTGCATAAAATAAAAATAAAGAATGATAAGGAATTTCCATTAACACAATTGATTAATTAAGTCCCCTGCAACTATAAAAGCTACGAAACAACAAGGCACAAGTATAACTGTTCTGTGTTGACTGTACTTGTGAGCAAGAGGGATTGTTATTAAAGAAAACTGTAATACCTTTTTACCTCACTATATATTGACGAAAATATTCCATTACACCAGCATCATAAATCAAAAGCCCATCTCCTTTCTCAAATATATTCTGACAATTGCATCTTCTTCCATCTATACATTACAACAACCGAACAGTACAACATTTCAGTCAACATTCAGATCGTCTACTCTCTCGCCCAACAGAACAACGACTGCTCTCGACATCCTCTGAACTACTACTGCGCCAGTGGAGGCGGCGGAATAATAATCTTTGGCGCAATCTCTGGCGCTGTGACTCAGTGTAGCCACCTTTCAACAATTATGATTCATGATATTTTCCATCGCTGGCCCCTACATTCTCCTATCTTTCGGATAGCATACGAATCCCGTGGCAGAAGAACTGGACGTCTTTTGTGGGGATTCATGAATCGATTCAATTTTGCACTTGTTTATATGATCGGAAGTGTTGGTTGACCAGACTGTATGCCACTGATCGAAAAAGGTGGTAGTCAGAGAGAGCAACGTATGGAGAATAGGACTTCTCATTTCAACGTTTCCATGTATAGTTTGAAGGGTTTTGCGACACTAGGTCGAGCACTGTCCTGCTGAAAAATTACCTTTATGTATCTATCGCTCTATTGTGCCCGTTTGTATTTCAATGCTGGGCTCGAACGCATCGATTGCTTTCGATAATGATTTCCTGTGACTGATTCCGTCTGTTTCAGTAGCTACGAAAACGTTCTGTCTTCCACCGCCATGCCGGTCTTCGACATCAAAATCACCGTTTTTAGGGCATTGAAAACATTCTCTGCACGTTCTTCCAGTAATAGGTCCCTCACCATAGGTTTTACCCAACATTTTAAGAGCCACAGCCGCAGATTTCTCCATGTTAAAGCAGAAAATTAAAACTTCCCGCAAATGTCGAGAAATGGGCACGTATGTTGACGAGAATAACCTTATGATGCAATCACAGTTCGACTAACATTTTTATGGCTCTATGTTTACAGATGCCTAAGCTTATTGTATTACACCTATGACCAACCACCTGAACCCCACTTGCCGCTACTGCCGTCTATTGCAACACGGCGGAAGCAAAGTTGTAGACCTAATATTAATATAAAATAAATAATAGATGTCCTATCATCGTGTCCCTAATTCTTGCTAATGTTTTTCATGTTTACCTTTCTTCGTCGATTCTGTGGAGTATCTTTTCATTTCTTACCGCATTAGTCCACCTAATCTTCAGCATTCTTCTTTAGCAACCCAACTCAAATATTTCTATTGTCTTCTGTTCTGGTTTTCCCACAGTCCATGTTTCAGTACCATACAGTGCAGTGCTGAAAACGAACACTCTCAGAAATTTCTTCCTCAAGTTAAGTGTTATACTGAGGTGAGAAAAGTCGTGAGATACCCCCTAATATCGTGTCGGACCTCCTTCTGCCAGGTGTAGTCCAGCATTTCAACGAGCCGTGGACTCAACAAGTCGTTGGAAGTCTCTTCCAGAAATGCTGAGCCATGTTGCCTCTACAGCCGTCCATAATTGCGAAAGTGTTGCCGTTGCAGGATTTCGTGCGTGAACTGACCTCTCGACTATGTCCCATAAATGTCGATGGGCTTTATGTCGGGCGATCTGGGTGGCCAAATCATTCTCTCGAATTGTCCAGAATGTTCTTAGATCAACTGCGAACGATCATGGTCCGGTGACATGGCACGTTCTCGTCCATACAAATTCTGTTATGGTATGGGAACACGAAGTCCACGAATGGCTCCACATAACGATTTCCAATCCATGACTCAGTCCATTCCATGTAAACACAGCACAAACCATTATGCAGCCACCAGCAGCTTGCATAGTGCCTTCTGGACAACTTGGGTCCATGGCTTCGTGTGGTCTGAGCCACAGTCGAATCCGATCATCAGATATTATCAACTGAAATCGGGCTGACCTGTCAGGCCACGGTTTTTCAGTAGTCCATGGTCTAACTGATATGGTTACGTGCCCAGGAGAGGCCCTAAAGGCGATGTCGTGCTGTTAGGAAAGGAAATCGCATCTGTCGCCTTCTGCCACAGTACATTAACGTCAAATTTCACCGCATTATCCTAAGGGATATGTTGTGGCGTAACAAGCTAGCTACGCCACACTGAGAAGGGAGCCGAAAGGCACGCGTACACACACACCGAATGGCGTCAAGTCTGGAACAGGATAAGTAGTGAATTCTCATAAGAAAAGTATGCAGCTCCTCGAATACTTATCTTTTATTTATCCTTGTGGTACATCGCTCTTGATAATACAAATAAGACTATCTTCAGATACGGTTAATGGCGCCTTGCTAGGTCATAGCCATGGACTTAGCTGAAGGCTATTCTAACTGTCTCTCGGCAAATGAGAGCAAAGGCTTCGTCAGTGTAGTCGCTAGCAAAGTCGTCGTACAACTGGGGCGAGTGGTATATCGTATCTCGAGACCTGCCTTGTGGTGGCGCTCGGTCTGCGATCACACAGTGGCGACACGCGGGTCCGACATGTACTAAATGGACCGCGGCCGATTTAAGCTACCACCTAGCAAGTGTGGTGTCTGGCGGTGACACCACATTCCTCCCCCGCAAATCGGCGAACGGTCGTGTTATAAGGCTTCCGCCCGCCGTGGGGAGGACCCCATGTTGACGTATGCGATGAGGTGGGGAGCCTAACAGGCGAGGCTGTGCCACCCGCACCCGGCCATTCGGTCCGAGGGGAGCTAGGAAACGCCTGAAAACCTAGTCCAGGGTGCATGTCAACATGCGGTGTATGCGCCCGTAAAGAGACAGGAGGGGCCGAAGGGTCGACCTCCATTGCGTCGGGGTACCCGACGCACGATGACGTCATGTGGTCCGGAGCGGGCAAGAGTTCCATGGCGGAGGACAGCTGGTCACGGGAAGCGATCGGCGGCGCGTGACCCAGGGAGGCGCTTGGCGGCTGCAGCGAAGCGTCGAATGCGGGCGGCGCCGGCGGGAGAACAGGCGGCGGCGGCGGCGGCGGCGGCTGCTGCGGCGGCTGCGGCGGCGCGTCGCCATGGGGCAAAATGGAAGGCATCGTCGGTAACACCTGGGGATGAGGCGAGCCAGTAGATGGGTCCACAGGGCGCTGACCGGACGGCACCGTCGCTGAAAGCAGACGGGGAGCGGCAGAACCCGTGCGACGACAGAGGCGCAGCTGATTGAGATGCCAACGCATCTCACCAGAGGCCCCCAAAACCAAATACATCGCGCGGCCGAGGCAGCGAAGAATGCGCCCTGCGAGCCAGTGCCATGAACCTCGATAGTTGCGAGAAAATACAACGTCGCCCGGAGCAAAAGCAGGAGTCTGCCGCTGCACAGGAACCTGATGCGGCGGATGCAGCAAAGACATCAAGGTTCGATGAGGACGACCATGGAGCAACTCAGCCGGCGAGCGACCATCTCGGGGCTGAGAGCGATATGAAGACAAAAAGAGCAACAACGCGTCCTCCCGAGAATGCGACTCTTTCAACTTCAACATCTGTGACTTGAAAGTCCGGACCAATCGTTGAGCGGCACCGTTTGACTGAGGCGAAAACGGCGCGGATGTCAGATGTTGAATACCATTGGCCTGGCAGAATGACTGAAATTCTGCGGACATGAATTGTGGGCCATTATTGGAAACAATAGTCTGCGGAAGACCTTCAATGCAAAAGATAGCAGACAACGCTTGGATGGTGGCAGTTGACGTCGTGGAAGACATCCTGACAGCAAAAGGAAAATTACTGAAGGCATCTACCAGAACCAACCATCTAGCATTCCAGAATGGACCAGCAAAATCGATGTGCAAGCGTTGCCAAGGGGAAGTGGCTTTTGGCCATGCAAAGACTTTCCGTGGCGGTGTGGATTGTTGTTCGGCACACGCCATGCAAGAAGAACACATATTCGTAATCGCAGCATCGATTCCGAACCAAGTACAGTGCTGACGAGCAAGTTGTTTCGTTCGCACTATACCCCAATGTCCTTGGTGAAGAAGCCGTAAAACAGAGGACTATAACGAACGTGGGACCATAACTCTGGACTGATCATTATCAGAACGCAACAACAAAACACCACGTCGAACAAAATGTCTCTCCTTGTGAGCAAAAAATCGGCGAACCAACGGATCCGCAATCCGAGACTTTGACAAAGGCCATTGCGTAGCAACAAAACGCAAAACGGTAGCAAGGACCGGGTCAGCAGCTGTGGCTGTAGCTACACGACGAAAATCAATCGGAAACGATTCGACCACGTCATCGGTTTCCGAATCAATGAACAGGCAAGCAAGTTCAGAAGAATCGAATGCCTTATCCTCAGCAACAGGCAAACGGGACAACGCATCGGCGTTTCCGTGCTTAGCAGTGGACCAATACAAGATATCGTAGCGGTACTGCGAGAGGAAAATAGACCAGCGAATGAATTTCTGCGCTGTACGCGGAGGTACAGGCTTGTTCGGATGAAAAAGCGATGTCAAAGGTTTGTGGCCTGTGATGATGGTAAAGTGACGACCATACAAGAAATCATGGAACTTAGTAACACCAAACACGAGAGCCAAAGCTTCTTTCTCTATCTGTGAGTAATTTCTTTGCGCAGACGAGAGCAATTTTGACGCAAAGGCAATAGGGCGATCATGCGAGCCAACTTTGTGCGCAAGCACAGCACCGATCCCGAAATCCGATGCATCTACCATCAACAAAAGGGGTTTCTGGGGAGCGAATGGCGTAAGGCAAGTATTAGAAAGCAACGCCGATTTCAACTGGCGAAAGGCGCATTCGCATTCCGTCGTCCAGAGAAACGGAACACCTGTACGACATAAGCGATGAAGCGGAGCTGAAATCGAAAAGGCATTGCGCACATTCACTCACACCTTGTGATGCGAAATTGTTTAATGTTCGTGCGACCTCATCACGCAATGCGTGAGGAACATTGCGCGCTCGGGTAAATTTCGGTTGCGTGTTTACTTTCAGTTCCAAATGTGCTTGATAGTTTTTAGCGCAACCTAAGCCCGGTGCAAAAATGTCTGCAAATTATTCACACAGACGAGAAACACTGTCTGAAGGCACAGTCTGGTTCACTGATAGGACCTGATTTACAATAGACATGTTAAACAACTGAAATAAATCTAAACCAAACAAGTTCACTGCAGTAGAAGAACGAAGTACGTAAAATGACACAAGTTTTGTTTGTCCCTTGTATGTTGCAAGAAGGCTGCACTCTCCTAACACAGTAATTTTCTGTCCTGAATATGTACGGAGCTGAACATTTGCGGCACGCAACGGAGGTTTGCCCAGTTGTTTGTACGTGTCGTGATTGAGCAATGGAACAGCAGCTCCGGTATCGAGCTGGAATGGAATGACCATGCCATTAAAGTCCAAATCTACAAAAAGTTTATTGTCCTGCTGACGACAAGAGCGACGGTTTTGTGCAATTGGAACAGACACTAGTACAGAATCACTTGCTAATTGACGTGATTTCCGGCGACGTCGACGCACACGTTTTGTGGGACGAACACACTCACTGTTAGAGAAAGTGGCACTGGACGAAGTGGAATTAACTACATGAATGTCCATGGGCGAAGGTTCACGAGCCTGAGTGTCGTCCTTGGTTCGATTCCGGCGCGAAGGAAAGGGCCTGGAATGATTATGATTGTCGGATCGGAACTTTTTCTGGCAAACACTTTGAACATGTCCTTTCTTATTACAGAAAAAGCAAATAGCTTGGCGTGACGGGCAATTGTCACGCGAATGTCTAGTTGCACACCGCGGGCATGATTTCACTGCTGTTGTACACTGGCGCGGCACACCTGGTTTAGAGCGTGGCGGCAGCTGTGCTGACGTGTGCGAGGGCAGTTTACTGGGTCGCGCAGCGCGCCCGGCGGGCCGGTTAATGTTACACACTGCTGGCGAAGTTTCAAAAGATTCCTGAGCACAGTCAAGTGTGTCTTGTCTATCTAATATGTCTATCACTTGCTGAAGGGAGGGATTACCTAGTTTCAATATCTGTTCCCGTATACGAACATCAGAAACATTCTATGCAATTGCATCATGCACCATAGTATCTGAATAAGGAAGGCCACAGTCACATTCAAATGAACAATCCCTAGTAAGGCCTTGCAAAGTTGCAACCCACTCCCTATTAGTTTGACCGGCCGTACGTTTTGTACGAAAGAAAGTATACCTTTTTGCAACCACATTAACTGTTTCTTTGAAATAGGCGTCCAATGCCGACAAAATTTCTTCGTAGGACGGAGTTGCTACGTCGCGTCGGGGAAACAATTTCACTATCACATGGTAGGTGGACACACCGACACACGAAAGCAAAAACGGCTGCCGCTCATTACCTTGAATTCTGTAGGCGGCGAGATGAAAGCCAAACTGGCGGGACCACTCGGTCCACGACTCGTGCGCCGGGTCGTAGTGCCTAAAAGGCGGTGCAACTGCGAGTTGTGGCTGCGGTAGCGGTGAAGCGGCGGCTGCCGCATCGGTTTGAATGGCACGTTGACCCTGGACGAGCTGTCCAAGGGCATCTAATAACGCCTGCGTCTGCTGATTCTGCAAGCGATAAAATTCGGACAGTACATCTGGAGATTGTGGAGAAGCCATGACACAAATAAATCAGAGCAAAGCAAGTAGAAAGAACACGATCCTTTAAGCCTCGTCGCCAATCTGTTGTGGCGAAACAAGCTAGCTACGCCACACTGAGAAGGGAGCCGAAAGGCACGCGTACACACACACGGACTGGCGTCAAGTCTGGAACAGGATAAGTAGTGAATTCTCATAAGAAAAGTATGCAGCTCCTCGAATACTTATCTTTTATTTATCCTTGTGGTACATCGCTCTTGATAATACAAATAAGACTATCTTCAGATACGGTTAATGGCGCCTTGCTAGGTCGTAGCCATGGACTTAGCTGAAGGCTATTCTAACTGTCTCTCGGCAAATGAGAGCAAAGGCTTCGTCAGTGTAGTCGCTAGCAAAGTCGTCGTACAACTGGGGCGAGTGCTATATCGTATCTCGAGACCTGCCTTGTGGTGGCGCTCGGTCTGCGATCACACAGTGGCGACACGCGGGTCCGACATGTACTAAATGGACCGCGGCCGATTTAAGCTACCACCTAGCAAGTGTGGTGTCTGGCGGTGACACCACAGGATACGTACGTCTTACCATACTACATTGATTTATGCTGTCATTTGACGCAGTGCTGCTTGCCTGTTAGCACTGGCAACTCTACTGAAACGCCACTGCTCTCGGCCGTTAAGTTAAGGCCGTGGGCCACTGCGTTGACCGTGGTGAGAGGTAACGCCTGAAGTTTTCTATCCGCGGCAAACATTTGACACTGTGGACCTTGAAATATTAACTCCCTAACGATTTACGAAATGGAATGCCCCATGCGTCTAGCTACCACTACTCGTTCGCCGGCCGGGGTGGCCGAGCGGTTGTAGGCGCTGCAGTCCGGCACCGCGCGACCGCTACGGTCGCAGTTTCGAATCCTGTCTCGGGCATCGATGTGTGTGATGTCCTTAGGTTAGTTAGGTTTAAGCAGTTCTAAGTTCTAGGGGACTGATAACCTCAGAAGTTAAGTCTCATATTGCTCAGAGCCATTTGAACCATTTTTGAACTGCTCGTTCAAAGTTAGTTAATTCCCATCGTGCGGCCATAATCATGTCGCAAACCTTTACACATGAGCCGTCCGAATACAAATGACATCTCCGTCATACACTGCTCTTTTATACCTTCTGGAACTTCTTTATTTAAATTTTTTTATTTGCACCGAATCAACTGAGAAAGTGATACTTCTAAATATGATTTTACTTAAACTGCTGAATGCTTACTCAATGTTCTTAAGGTACTGAGTGAAACTGACTATACTGTCACTTTGCTTGTCTTTATCGGCTCAGCACAGACCCACAATATCTTAGCGTAACGCAATCAGACTGCTCGAAAAAATGATAATCTGACTTCAAATAATTAATACAAAAGAATGGCCCTGAATTAGTAGAAATCCTAACAATAACCCATACGTATCATAAGTCACTTACCACACAAAAATCTTCATTACACGAACTACAGCGATGCCGCAAGCAGCAATACTCCCAGCTAAATAAAAGATTATAACTACTGAAGGCTCTAACTACCGATGGGAATGTGGATAGCAAAGGAAAGGTTTTGTTGGAGAGCAAACAATGTATTTGCCTTAAGAACGTGACAACCAGTTCAAATTATATAATCATCAATAATAAATCTCAATGGCGGATATACATTCAGGCCGTCCGCTCACGCTAATACTGCAAACCTTCAACACTGCTAATTATTAACCTCTAACCTCCATCACTGCTGACTGCTATCTCCCAACTTCCATCACTGCTGGCTGTTCACCTCCAGCTTCCATCACTGCTAACTATTAACTTACAACTGCAAGTCCGACCAGCCACAGAGTCTCTTAGAGAGTGCGCACAGCGCTGTCAGAGTTTTTAATGCAGAGCGCTACATAGCGCTGTCAACATACAAACACATAAACAGCCTACTTACACTTGTGTACGCGATACTACCGCCATATGCGTATCGTTATCACATAACTTTAGTCACCACAGCGTATGTTTGATGCTAATAGACTTCTCTTGGCCAGGAACGGCATTTTTATCGTGGTAACCTGCTTTTTATGTCCTCTTTTCTCCGTCTATCATGGATTTTTTTTCTGCATAGGTTGCAGAGCCCCTTCACTTCATTTACTTCGTGATCACCAATTATAATGTTAAGTTTTTCGCTGCACTTATTTCTGCTACTTCTCATTACTTTCGCCTTTCTTCGATTTTCTCCCAGTCTACTGTTCATTACATTCAACAGATCCTGTAACTGTTCTTTACATTCAGTAAGGACAACAGTGTCATCAGCGAATCTAATCACTGATATCCTTCCACCTTGAATTTTAATCCCGCTATTGAGCATTTCTTCTCCTTCCTTTTCTTTAGAAAAAGTTTTCATTTCTTTTTTAAAAAGAAATTTGAGTGCTAGTTATAAACTTTTAAGTGCTTCATAATAAAGCTATTGTTTGGAAGATATTGTTAATTCTTCATTTACAGATTTTCAGGGAAAGAAAAATTCTGTATGTTCTTAGAACTAGTTACATAATGTGTGGCCAGTGAAGCTGTATGTGCTTCGTGTTTCATGCACCATTTAGCAGCTTGAAATGCTAAAAGGTCTTCCACGATGAAAGATGTGATATTTGCAATGAAATGAGATTTTTAATCTTTTAACAATTTTACCTGTGTTGAATATGGAAATCGGTTGTATTCTTTAATAGACTATAATTAAAATGTATTTAGTTTGTAACTGGTTTTTGATAATACTTCCACATAATTTGATTTAACTTACTGGTTATTGGAATGTCGTTGACAAATGTTGTTACAGACTATGAAATGGAGTACTGGCAAGTTCTCCTCGACTGCAGCATTTCCAAATTGCAATAGATCAGTTTTTCCTAGGCACATCACCATATTGTACCTAGGAACACTCTTTCATATTTGGACAAATCTTACTTTTCTGGAGTAATTTTTGTAATTTCAGAAAAAGACTGCAGCGTATTAAAAGTCAATACTGTCATTTAAAAATGGAAATAGCAAATGTATTAATGACAGAAGCTGCTTACTAGGCAGATGTGCTAACCATTACACCACCATAGCAGTGTGGGTAATGCGTCTACATGACTACCATAGCCCAGTGCTTTCCCCAGCACAAAGTTCAGCTCAGGCTTTCAGTGTTGGGGACGGCATTGGACTAAGGTAATTCGTGCAGGCATGACAGCCACACTGCTATGGACGAGTAATGGTTAACATATCTGCCTAATAATCAGGAGACCTGGGTTCAATTGCTGGCCATGGCATAAACTCAGATCCATTTCCTCAACTTCTATCATTATCGAAGATAAAGATGAGACTCATATGTCTAAGGAAAACGTCATTCCATCTCTCTCCTTTAAAAAACTAGCTAGAAGCGAAACTCTGAAAAGTGTTTCAAGTTGCAACACTCTCCCATACTGTCTCTTTTAGTTACAATAGTTTGCATTTATTTGTAACTGCCACTAAACTCGCGAATTTCTGGAGCTGTGCGGACAAATACCTTACATGATGTTTATTAATGTATGTACATATACATTCTGTCAGTTTCCTTAGTCGCCATGTTAATTACGCGGTCTAACACATAGTCTCATTTTTGTCAGATCATGATCATACCAGATACGCAGAGCATCGCAATATCCACTTTATTCGTGGACTGTTGTAGATGTTCTCCGTAATAACAAAATTTCGCCCTTTTAAACGTACACTGACGAAAAAAACACAACACCGAGAAAGAATTGTGCGACATAAACGAAAGTTAGTAGCTGTGTTTCTACGTCTGAAAGATGATGTCTATTCGAATTTCGTGCCCGTTGTATGAGAGAGGCGCTGGTAGCGTTACTATGAGGGAGCAAATGACGTTTGTTTTAAATACACTACTGGCCATTAAAATTGCTACACCAAGAAGAAATGCAGATGATAAACGGGTATTCATTGGACAAATATATTATACTAGAACTGATATGTAATTACATTTTCACGCAATGTGACTGCATAGATCCGGAGAAATCAGTACCCAGAACAACCACCTCTGGCCGTAATAACGGCATTGATACGCCTGGGTATTGAGTGAAACGGAACTTGGATGGCATGTACGGGTACAGCTGCCCATGCAGCTTCAACACGATACCACAGTTCATCAAGAGTATTGACTGGCGTGTTGTGACGAGCCAGTTGTTCGGCCACCATTGACCAGACGTTTTCAATTGGTGAGAGATCTGGAGAATGTGCTGGACAGGGCAACAGTCGAACATTTTCTGTATCCAGAAAGGCCCGTACAGGACCTGCAACATGCGGTCGTGCATTATCGTGCTGAAATGTAGGGTTTCGCAGGGATCGAATGAAGGGTAGAGCCACGGGTCGTAACACATCTGAAATGTAACGTCCACTGTTCAAAGTGCCCTCAATGCGAACAAGAGGTGACCGGGACGTGAAACCAATGGTACCCCATACCATCACGCAGTGTGATACGCCAGTGTGGCGATGACGAATACACGCTTCCAATGTGCGTTCACCGCGATGTCGCCAACGCGGATGCGACCATCATGATGCTGTGAACAGAACCTGGATTCATTCGAAAAAATGACGTTTTGCCATTCGTGCACCTAGGTTCATCATTGAGTACACCATCACAGGCGCTTCTGTCTGTGATGCAGCGTCAAGGGTAACCGCAGCCATGGTCTCCAAGCTGATAGTCCAAGCTGCTGCAAACGTCGTCGAACTGTTCGTGCAGAGGGTTGTTGTCTTGCAAACGTCCCCATCTGTTGACTCAGGGATCGAGACGTGGCTGCACGATCCGTTACAGCTATGCGGATAAGATGCCTGTCATCTCGACTGTTAGTGATACGAGGCTGTTGGGATCCAGCACGGCGTTCCGTATTACCCTCCTGAAACCACCGATTCCATATTTTGCAAACAGTCATTGGATCTCGTCCAACGCGAGTAGCAATGTCGCGATACGATAAACCGCAATCGCGATAGGCTACAATCCGACCTTTATCAAAGACGGAAACGTGATGGTACGCATTTCTCCTCCTTACACGAGGCATCACAACAACGTTTCACCAGGCAACGCCGGTCAACTGCTATTTGTGTAAGAGAAATAATGCGTTGGAAACTTTAGTTATGTCAGCACGATGTAGGTGTCGCCACCGGTGCCAATCTTGTGTGAATGCTCTGAAAAGCTAATCATTTGCGTATCAGAGCATCTTCTTCCTGCCTGTAGCACGTCATTTTCGCGTCATAGGGCTACAAGAAGTTGGGTCTTTCTTCTGTAATATTACAGAAAGAGTTGGCAGTATTGTAACCACTGTACAAGATTGCTGGTAGCCGTGGTCATGAGAATGAGCGGCCGCAAGGCGACCGAACTCCAGACGGTCACGTGGCGCTACCGAGAAGAAAGACCATCGTGTTCGGCGTATGGCTCTGGCATATCGTGCTGCACCTGCAGCAGCAATTTAAGCAGCAGTTGGTACTACAGTAACACAGGGAGCCATTACAAGTCGGTTACTTCAAGGACTGCTTCCAGCGAGACGTGTATTCCACTGACCACATAACACATCCATTTGCGACCTCATTGATGTCAAGTGAGAGCTCATCGGAGGGCAGAGTGGAGATCTGCTGTGTTTTCTGATGACAGATGGTTCTGCCTCAGTGCCAGTTGTATCCGGATGCTGGTTAGAAGGAGGCCATATAACAGCCTAAAACCAACGTGTCTTCATGATAGACGCAGTGGACCTACACTTGAAGTTAAGGTCTGCGGTGCCATTACATATGACAGTAGGAGCACTCTCGTAGCTATCCCACGTACTTTAATTGCAAAATTTTACTTAAGTTTGGTGATTCAACCTGTCGTGCTTGCATTTAGCAACGGCTTTCCAGGGAGTGTTTTCAACAGGATAACTCTCGCCAGCATACCGCTGGTTTAATCCAACATGGCTCTACAGAGTGTCGACATGTACCCTTGGCTTGCTCGTTCACCCGATATGTCCCCAATCGAGCTCATATGAGATATCGTCGGACAAAAACTCCAGCGACATCCACAACAAGCGTTTACCGTCCCTGTGCTGAACGATTAAGTGCAGCAGGTATCTAACTCCATCCCACAAACTGACACCCGGCACCTGTACAACACAATGCATGCACATTTGCACGACTGCATTCAACATTCTGGCGGTTTCACCAGTGGCTTATGTTATGATGAGGACGAACGAGTCGTCGCCAATGTTGACTGGTGGCAAATGCTTAATAGAAGTATATAAATCACAGCAGGTTTGTCACTAACGTCGATAAGGTGCTGGCTGCATGGTGTGAATCTACAACGACTAAAATAATTACAAGTCGTTGTTACAAAATAATATATATTGTACTTAACTGATTTTACAGGATCATAGTTGGCTGCGTACATATAATTATAAACAGATAGCTGTTGAGGCCTCACTTAGGCCATACGTTATTAAGCGCCTTGTTAGAAGTTGTTTCCTATCAGCTGAAGGCTATGCTACTTTACTACTTGACGTCCCGAGCAAGAGTGGACGAGAGCTCACTAGAAACTTCGTACAAGCCGCGGAGCGGCGCTTGCGGCACTGGTCGCGACTCACGGGTCCAACGATACTAACTCGGACCACCGGTCGATAACTGCAACCCCTAACAAGTGTGGTATCAAACGTCGATACCACAGCTTATCTCGCGCTTACGTTAACCTGTGACCCTGAAAATTTAATCACTTGCATATGTTACGTAGACAAATGTTATCCAGAAGTTTTATTCCTATGTATTAATTATGTTTTGATGTTGCGGTTTTTTCCATCAATGTATTTTCTTCCTCGGTAGGAGAACATGTTATAGTACTGAAGTCGGAAGATCCAGGAACTGAGGAACCACAGGGAAGCTTTTACACACCAATCAAATAAACAGAAATTAAAACCCTTCTGTCGGTGGAAAATATTGATGGTGACTCACATTTGCAATTATCGTTGTGACTGATAATTTGGTGAAGGCTAAGTTAGCAGCAGCCTCGGTCGGAATGAATTTTTCACTCTGCAGCGAAGTGTGCGTTAATTTGTAGCTTTGTGTCAGATAAAAACTGTATGCCGGAATGGGACTTGAACTTGGGACGTTAGCCTGTAGCCAGAAAGTGCTCATTGATTGAGCTGCCACTTCGACTCACGAGCAGTCCTCATGGCTTCACTTCCGGCGTTAACTCTTCTTCTATCTTACAAACTATACAAAGTTCTGCAAGCCGTATGGAACTACCACTCGCGGAAGAGAGAACGCTCAGAGATCTCTGAGCACAATTTACAACTCGCTCTTACAGGAGGTACTGGCTGAAGTAAAACAGTGAGTGAGTGTCACGAGCTGTGATTGAATAGCTCAATCAGTGAGCAATTGTCCACGGTAAGCAAAGGTCCCAGGATTGAGTCCTGGTCCAGCAAAAAGTTTTAATCTGCCTTGTTACTGGACCCTCTGCATATTGACGTGAAATATAATGAACTCCGATTAGTACGCAAAATATATCCTGTAGTGGTGTGCCCTTTAGAAGACGGGTTGGGGGCAGTGACAAAAAAGCAGTGTATCATGTTACACTGTAGCCAACAGCGTTCTTCTGCTGCATCTATCCGTAACGCGTGTGGAGCATTTGGCGTTGATTTTTCTCGTTAGTTGGGTATGGTGAGGTTACTAAGCCGCTGCAGTCTTCATTATAGGTGGCGCGCAGAAAACACGACAATAATTACATTAAGGATCAATAGTGATAGTTTACCGAGCGTGTAAATTCTGCTAGGTGGAATCAGAAGCAAAAACTATGGCTGGACGCAGCAGTCACCAGTGCATTGCCAGTTACCAGGGTAGGTGACGGCTGGGTCGTGAGGTGTGAAAGAAAGAGCGATAGAGAGAGACAGAGAAAGAGAGAGAGGAAGAGAGAGAGAGAGAGAGAGAGAGAGAGAGAGAGAGAGTGGAGAGCACACTGGTGATGTGCAAATTCATACGCAGTTGATGCAGTTTATGTTCCTGAGACATATTAAATCTCACCTTCATCTACGATAATAATGTACGCTCAAGCAATGAATTGAAATTCGCACCAGCGCCAGTGTTCGAATCCAGGCCTCCTAATTACTAGGCAGATGGCAGCCACACGGATCACCTTAGAGCGTTTCTCACGCACATATGAATTAAAGTTGACACCTCAGCTCATAGCTATTTCGATATTGCCTTTCTACAGTATTGGAATAGAACCTTAGCACTGACAAACGTCCGCAGCTCGTGGTCGTGCGGTAACGTTCTCGCTTCCCGCGCCCGGGTTCCCGGCTTCGATTCCCGGCGGGGTCAGGGATTTTCTCTTCCTCGTGATGAATGGGTGTTGTGTGATGTCCTTAGGTTTGTTACGTTTAAGTAGTTCCAAGTCCTAGGGGACTGATGACCGTAGATGTTAAGCCACATAGTGCTCAGAGCCATTTGAACCATTTGAACCACTGACAAAAACGGGATTAATCATGCGGGTACCTCAGGTGTAAGTGATACATGAATCATGCACAGTTGATGTTCCTGAGGCATACTGAGTCTCACCTTTATCTACGATAAAATGGGAATGAGCGTATGGCATCGTTGGCCGGGAGGCCCCACTCGGGAAAGTTCGGCTGCCAAGCGCAAGCCTTATTTCATTCGACACCACATTGGGTGACTTGCACGCCGGTGATGAGGATGAAATGATTATGAGGACAACACAACACCCAGTCCACGAGCGGAGAAAATCTCCAACCCAGCCGGGAATCGACCCTGGGCCCACTTGCATGGGAGGCAAGCACATTACTACCCAGCTAAGCAGGCGGACTTCATCTACGATAATAAAAGAGAGGGCCCCAATCCATGAACTTGTTAATTAGGTCACTGCTCTAAACGACAAACCCCTTGCTCCATGGCTGACATACTGCTCAGAAATATGTGACAGCTTAATTTCTCAGCTAGTACGTTTCAGGGCAAATCTTATATCCGAACGTTACAAAGAACACAGAAAGCTTGGAAACAGAGCAATGCATTCAAAAGGCCAAAACCCGCGAACCTGTGAAAAAATCTCTATAGCCTGCAAACGCAAAATCAGAAACTGCTTTTCAGGTCTCAGCCAATGAAATGAACGAATTTTTCACTGCAGCATTCGACTCCCATGCGGCAAGGCTCCATTGCCCACAAGAATCTCCTAATTACATAACTAACCACAAAACTTTCCGTCTAAAAGACGCAACAGATAAATATAACAAGAAAAGCAATAATCCGAATTTTTTCTGAAACGATAGACAACATCGGTGTTAACAGAACCACGATGAAGAACGTAGCCGATAGCTTAATACTCGTCTTAACAGACGTCATATTTATTTTTTCTCTCTCTAATAGAGTGTATCCCACGTAATGGAAAAGAAGCATAGTCGGAGCTAGTCCTAAGATCGAAAACCCGCAATCGTCTTGTGATTACCTACTAATCAGAATATTACACCGTGTTTGCAAAGCCCTGGAATATATTCCTCATGACCAAACCACTGAACACTTCTGCGCATTCAACTTATTTGACAAATATCAATCCGATGTTCGTAAACACCATAGCACAAACTCTGGACTAATCAGGGTAACTAACGACCTGAAATATGCTACGGACATTTGTGAGGCCACAATAATGACTCTGATAGATTTCAGAAAATCTTAAGGTACTGTCAACTTTGACATACTGCTCAGAAATATGTGACAGCTTAATTTCTCAGCTAGTACTCTGAAGTGGTTTGCGACAAAATGTTATCTGAGGGAATAAAAAAATCTTCCTGGAAACATATTCCTTCAGAAGTGCTGCAAGGAACAGCCTTAGTCCCACTTTCATTTTTCTTGTATATCAATATATCAATGATGTTTCGTCGGTTCTGTCTTCTTCTGAATATCATTTCTAAGCAGACGACCTCCAAATCTACCTAAGTACCATACCTGAAGATATAAATACTGCGATTGCCTAGATGAATGACGATTTGTCTTCAGTGGTATCATGGGAAAATAGATGGGATTTAAACTAAATACAAAGAAACTAGCAAGTAATTTTAGTAATCTCAGCCTCCCATCAGTAATCAATAAGTTGTCAGCCTCCGGTAGCTGAGTGGTCAGTGCGACAGAATGTCAATCCTAAGGGCCCGGGTTCGATACCCGGCTCAAGATTTTCTCCGCCCAAGAACTGGGTGTTGTGTTGTCCTAGTCATCATTTCATCCCCATCTACGCGCAATTCGTCGAAGTGGCGTCATAACGAATTGCACCCGGTGAACGGTCTACCTGACGGGAGGCCCTAGTCAAACGACATTTATTTATCAATAAGTTCAGAACTTCGCAATCAATTGCCTCTCATTCAACTTGGGGGCATCCCAATACCATATCAGAAAGAAGTAAAGATATTGGATGTAATTCTGGATGAGCATTTTAACTGGCCAGAGAATTCTGTCGCCATATGCCGGAAGACTTCCGCTTGCCTCTATGCCTTCAACAAGTTTTGGGATATATTTTATCAGGATATGAACCGCAAACTCGTGCAGTCACTCGTTTCGTCGAACCTCTACTATTGTACTGTAATTCACATGGTACAAGTAGTGAAAATACAAGACGGTCAGAGATAACAATGAATGCTTGTGCGAGATACATTTGCAACATTTGCGGGCAGACAAGTTACCGTACTACCACACGCTGTGTATGCTTCATCAGCTTCTCAGTGCGCAAGCACCTCAGTGCCTCGCCTCAGAGGTTAAACCTCTTTCATGCAATCATAATACGCTGCCAAAAAAAAAAAGTACGCCCTTTTAGAGGTTTCCAGTTCACTCAAGATATTTTAGCGCTCAAATCTGGTTTCGCAGGACAGAGCGGATCAGGTTATAGTTAATGAAAGGTGCCAAAATCAGTTGCTGTCAGTTGCACAAAACACACAAATTTTATTTTCCTAAAACACTTAATCACACTTGCCCTTAAAAGGATTCAAAACAATACGTCTTAAAGCCCGAACACAAGTTATTACAATTCCTTTAAGGAATACACGCGGCTGAAGGCCTTACTTAAAAAAGAAAATCTTACGTAAATACTCGGCTGAAGGCCACACACTGGACACAAAAGAGCTGAGGCTTAAGGCCTGGATAACAAGGATTTGCAATAAGGCAAAACTCCCCTTTTTTCTTTTAAAAATATATAGTTCAAACAAGAATCTTCAAAGTTTTAACTTAAGACGGCTGAAGGCCTTATTTTAAGATTAAAAGAAACTAAACTAATAGGCGGCTGAAGGCCTCATACCGTACTTGAGACAAAAACCACAATCTAAAAACAACAGAACAATGGTGCTCAGAAATGTCCCAAGCGTCGACCTGAGTAGGTAGCTCTAGCGCAAGGTTACGTGAGATAGGCAGCCAAGAATAAGATTAAATAATCAGATGGCAACCCGACGTAAGGACGGCTGAAGGATCTACCAACAACCTAATCAATTCCGCTGCGCCGACCAACGGCACGACAACGGAAAATATCAGCCGAGGACGAAGATACCAGCAACACTACGTCTTCCAAACTGGTTTCTAAAAGCAGCCAAGGGACAATAACCATTCAAAAATATGAACAACACCAAAGGCTGTCTAACTACACGCGGCACGGACAGCATCAACACGGCGAGGAAAAACACAGTGCGGAACACTACGCTAATGCCCTCGCCGCGGAGAGTTCCTCGCTGCATTGCCCCAACCGATGGACTGCTTACTCCAGTATTGTATTGTATTGTATGTTAACTGGGTACCTAGAAACGACGGAGAGGCTCCGTCCCCGCCGCAGCCGCAGTGGTCCACAACTCCACGACGACTCCTGCAGTCCACTTCACCCATCCGCCGCCCCACATCGAACCCAGGGTTATTGTGCGATTCGGACCCCGGTGGACCTCCCAGGGAACGTATCAGACTAGACGAGTGTAACCCCTAAGTTTTCGTGGAAGAGAAATGGTGGTGTACGCGTACGTGGAGAACTTGTTTGCGCAGCAATAGCTGACATAGTGTAAATGAGGCGGAATAAGGGGAACCAGCCCGCATTCGCCGAGGGAGATGGAAAACCGCCTAAAAACCATCCACAGACTGGCCGGTTCACCGGACCTCGACACAAATCCGCCGGGCGGATTCGTGCCGGGGACCAGGCGCTCCTTCCTGCCCGGAAAGCTGAGCGTTAGACCGCACGGTCAACCGGGCAGGCGCCTACTCCAGTACGCAGACAGCATTAACGTAACTGCTCAGTCGAAATTGCACAAGCTAGACACAGTTCCACGAAAACACTTCCACACGAACACGAACAATCATAAACGCAATCACTGTGGAACAACAAGGACGAATGGCAAGTCGACACAGACAGAGAACTCGAAGTGGTCGGCGACCAATACGTCGTCCGGTGAGACGAACGACCGATCAAGGTCGTCCCCACTCAAGTCATGTGTGTCAACAACAGTCGGGCGAGTCTTGGCTGTCCAGACCTCACTGTAGCTCCATCCCGACTCAACTCCCTGTCCGTTTGGAACTCGGAGACACGGCGACCCGAGCACACTGGCTCGGCCCCAACCATGCAGAGGTAACACTTGCCCATTGGCCACTCGACATCTTTGCACAAAGAAGGAAGCGACCCACGTCCGGCAAGATGACCAACTGACGAGGTCCAGAAGAGGTCAAAGACCAAATACACGTCGCCTGATGAGACGACCGACCGAACGACCAACCAAAGGTCGTTTCTGTTCCAGTCTCCTTCCGTCGGACAGTGCACGTGTGTCGCAAGCGGTCGGCGAATACTGGCTGTTCGGACCTCACTGGCGCTGCGTCCTGACTGAGCCCCCGACACACGACGATCCGGAAATACTAGCGGTGGCTTCAAACATAATACGACAGTACGTTTATCAATACGCGCTGCTGCTGCCCCTCACGGGCAGGCAAGCCAGCAACTTAGTGACGCCAGTAAATCGAATAAGAAACGAGGCGACAGTTCCGTAAAGAGAAGCTGTCAAGCAAGAAACGGTATGAAGACGAGACGCGCACGGCTCAAGCGTAGCAGTGCATATGGAGCACATGAAATGATTACATTTACAGATCTGAAGTACAAGCAGTCCTGAGGTACCAGATATGGACTCATGCTGTAACACACATATTAATACGTGGTGTACCCTCCGCGCGTGGCATTCAGTCAATCGAACAGATGACGAATGCTGTCCTGGAATATGCTATGCTACGGCTGCTCGACACGTTCAGGTAGTTTTATAAGAGTTGTTGGTTGATGTTTCAGACGAGTCACTTCTCGTCCCATGATATCAAAATGGCTGGCTCTGAGCACTATGGGACTCAACTGCTGAGGTCATTAGTCCCCTAGAACTTAGAACTAGTTAAACCTAACTAACCTAAGGACATCACAAACATCCATGCCCGAGGCAGGATTCGAACCTGCGACCGTAACGGTCTTGCGGTTCCAGACTGCAGCGCCTTTAACCGCACGGCCACTTCGGCCGGCCCCATGATATCACACACGTGCCGTATTGGAGACAAGTCCGGAGGTCGATCTATCCAGGGGAGTTGCTGCACGCCTTGCAAAGCACGTAGAGTTTCACGGGCAGTGTGTGGACGAACATCCTTCTATTGGAACAACACAGCGTCCTACTGCAGGAACGACATTCTGCACGTACCAAGTGTTGGTTAGCGTCCCCTCCGGAAATACCAAACGTGAATAACAGTTGTAGCTTATCGCACCCCAGACTATAGACTATAACGTCTGGGGTGGGACGAGTATGTCTTGGACGAATGAACTCTACGAGACAGCGCTCACCAGGTCTATGCAGTACTCACAGACGACCATCACTTGCGTGTAGGCAGAATCTGTTTTCATCTCTGAAGACCACGTCAGGCCATTCCTCTTTCAAGTGACCATCTGACAGCACCAGTCGAGCAGCGCACTTTGATCTTGTGATCTTCTTGGACGACGGGCTACAGTTGTGTGTACCTGTACTCCCACTGCTAATAACCGATTCGCAACAGTTCTTATAGACACGTCTGGACCCACAAGCCCTCTTATCTGTACTGTGGTAGCTGTACCATCTGCCACTGCCACCCTTACAACACGACGATCCTGCCAGCCGTCTGTGCTGCATGGACGTTCAGGACCTCTTCTACGGGTGTGGGAACTGAGACCACTGATACCAGCATCGTAGCACAACTGACGCAGCACGTCCACCTTGTGTGGCAGTTCTCCGGAAGGACCATTCAAAATGGTTCAAATGGCTCTGAGCACTATGCGACTTAACTTCTGAGGTCATCAGGAGCCTAGTACTTAGAACTAATTAAACCAAACTAATCTAAGGACATCAAACACATCCTTGCCCGAGGCAGGATTCGAACCTGCGAGCCGGCCGCGGTGGTCTAGCGGTTCTAGGCGCGCAGTCCGGAACCGCGCGACTGCTACGGTCGCAGGTTCGAATCCTGCCTCGGGCATGGATGTGTGTGATGTCCTTAGGTTAGTTAGGTTTAAGTAGTTCTAAGTTCTAGGGGACTGATGACCACAGATGTTAAGTCCCATAGTGCTCAGAGCCATTTGAACCATTTTTTTTGAATCGAACCTGCGACCGTAGCGGTCGCTCGGTTCGAGACTGTAGCGCCTAGAACCGCACGACCACTCCGGTCGGCAGGAAGGACCATTCCGCCAATCGGAAGGTCAAATTTGACCCTTTTCAAACTCACACAGTTAGCTTGTAGGAAGCACAAGTGCTTCCGCACCACACGGCTTCACACGTCTACACCACACTGACAAGAAATGCATTGAGGGCGAGGTTGCAAAATCAATGATATTTACGTCATTCGACGCCCCGTCTACCATGCAACCACAATATTGTCTGCTAAGGGCAATGGGACTGGAGGTATCAAGCGGTGAGCACAGCATGAGACTATGGACTGTATTTGAACTGATTAGTCGACGAGTAACTCACAACAGTGCTAGAGTGCTAGTGGTGTTTTTACAGAGCTGAGCAATGGCAACGATAAAAAAAGCAAATGTTGCTGAAGTTGACACTTTGTTAGAAGGGAGCCAAAGGAATTTCGCAGAGTGAGAAAGGAGTGACAGATGAAATATTAGCGTTTCTGCAAGATGGCTCAGCGATATGTGTGGTGTCGTATACGCTCGGCTGTGCGGACTATTTGCATGAGGGGTACAATGGTGACGATACGTGCTTAACAAGTGATAGTGACACTGAAGTAGGTGTAGGGTCATGTAGTTCATCATCCTTGTCGGATAGGGAGCCACAAATGCTGTCTCCAGTGAAAAGTAGTAAAGGATAATCGTTGTCCAAGGGGAGAATACTAATCACTACAACGTCCATGCAAAATCACACGCAGAAGGGAGAACATGGTGCACTTGTTACAAAAACTGGTGCTTGCGCCTTTTCAGGATGTTCTGTATAATTTACATGTTGTGCATAACGGTAATCTACTACAGGGTGTTTATGATATGTCAAATGAAACAGCAACTCAAAACAGTTTTACCAAGAACCTTATAAATCTTCAATGTGAGCACCATTTGTCACACGGTACACATCAAGTCTATAGCCGAGTTTTTCGCAAACGTTGATAAGTATGTCTTCAGTGATTGTAGCAACAGCTGCTTCAATCCGGTTTCTTAATTCAGGGAGGTCTGCTGGAAGCGGAGGCACGTACACACAATCTTTGATGAAGCCCCAAAGGAAAACATCGCACGGCGTTAAGTCGGGTGAACGTGGAGACCACGCAAAGCAAGCCCTGTCATTGGGCCCCTTGCGGCCTATCCAGAGCTTGGGTACAGTGAAGTTCAACTAATTGCGGTGGAAACATTGCGCGCTGTTCATGAGTACTGGCGCCAAACACAACTGTTTGAGTTACTCTTCATTTGGCATATAATTTATAACTGAAAGTTTAATGTAATAAATACCATAAAGCGTTAAAACCCCCATATTCATTTATAAACACCCTGTACGTTATGCATTTCAAACTGATCGTGGCCTAGATTACAGTAATTTCAAGGAAAGCAATGGATGGGGCGTAACTTCCTACAGTACTACAAAATTGGAAGAAGAAAGAGCGAAATTTCAAACAAAGCTTCAACTTGACGATGCGCAGCAAACTGCGGAATAGTTCACAAAATTTGTAGATGTGATAATCAAACTTATGCTGTTGTTCCGAAGGAATCTGTTTTCAACTCCGACAACGTATCAAGCCCAACTACCGTCAATGCCTTAATGCATTCGTATACAATTACGCCGACTGTTAATCTGGATCGTAAATTGGCTGGAAAGTTATTTATTGTGCTGCGAGAAGTTGGACGTGCTCTGCCCCCTACGATTCTTTCTCGTGTGTGTGATCTTGCAAGAGTTTCACTTCGGCAGGATCGTGGTGTAAGCCCTTTTTATCCTTCCTTCTTTGTTCATGGTATAAAGGAAGTTCACAGGTCTAATGGCTAGTTGCACAAAAATAAGCAATCTACCAATCTGCCGTCCCAATATTTTAAAAATGAATGGGTATCACAAAGGAGAAGGGTGAGAACTCTTAACATCTGTTGCAGTCACGTGTAATCGGTGCGTACCACAAATATGATATGAAACGGCATTGCAATACAGGCAGAGAATTTCAAGATTTATTCGACGAGGAAAGCTCTAAAATTATAACGATCGACAGACAATTTTTACGTTCATTGTTCTGTACATTAAGAAGCACTTTGTGTTAAATACGCAGGCATGGAACAAGGGTGGAACTGGTGGTGCAAATTTTCCGAAATTGCACGCACTATCACATCGCCAGTTGTAACAGTTTTTAATGGTACTGAACGGAGAGTATGGAGACGTAGCAAGAAACGTTGGTTAAGTCAAAGGACATGCCCGGAACAGATTATCGATTTTTCAAGGAAAATGAAAAGTAAGAACGAAAATTAGAAGATAGATTGCAAGCCTTACGTTTTAAATAGAATTGACTGCAGATTGTCCTCAGTGAGACACTGCAAGGTAAGAAGAAACTTATTTCTGATGTCATGACGAAAGCGGATGCACTGAGAAAGAAAATCGCATTATGGAAAGGAAAACCTCTGACAAGAGACACTACCCATGTCCTTCAGCTCACTGACCTTAAGGTAACGACGCCACCAGTCTTAAATGTGTTTTTGAGCAGAAAGTAGAAACTATCAACAGTCTGCAGTGTAATTTCCGTTTAGAAGAGAAATTCCTTTACGTTAAAACTAACCGTGAGTTTATGTTGCTTTTATGAGGAAGAGTTTGCACGCTCCCATAATGAAGTTGAAAACATGATATCAGTGTTTCAATCAACGTTATCTGCGTGGAAGGTATTTTTCAGTTACTGTATGAAACTAAGTAAGTCACGATTCGTGGCATCCAGAGTGACGAAAATCTGCGTATGCCAGCAGTTTGAGCCAAATTTATATATCATTATGTCTTCAGTTAGCCAGAAATTAATAATACAAGAAATTTGTTTTGTTTGCGATATATATTGTTGAGAAAAATGAAACATTGAACAAAACCGCATGCTGCCTGCAGCGCTTTCGGTGTTTTTTCCCCCATTGTGCTTAGACAGCGTGGCATGGCAGAGGGGAAGTGTGCACTTGGGCGAGAGAGATTCGCACACGTGCTCGAGAACCATAAGCGAGCAGTTTGTGGGAGTCCTTAAATTAGTATTAGACATTTAGTACTACAGTTAATGTAATTTCAGCGAAATTTCCACACACCGTCAGGTGGCTTGCGGAGTATGTAGATGTAGATTAATGGATTTTTAACATTTCAATAATCACCCAGCTGAAAGTGTAACAAACAAAGTTTGTCGTATTTAAGTTCTTTCTGTGAGTAAGATACTATTTAAAAATCCCAAAAATATGTTTTCTTTAATGAATTCTTCCTTTTTGCTGTAGTTCTAGTGATATATTTCGCCGCTTCCACAGGACTGGAACATAATGTATCAGTTTGGAAAGAAGTATTTAGTTATTAGATGATTCTTCAAATATACCTGCGAATTTTCTTCGTTATGTATATCCAATATTATCAACCACATAAAGATTTTTTACCAATAAGTATTTACGTTTTATGACGTTTATCAAATTTAGTAGAGATAATGAAACACTTTCAACTCCCGCAATGAAACAGCATTTGTGTTGTTTTGATCAAATTTTCTCCATTGGCCTTGAACATAAATTAATAACATTTTACTGCTGGTATCTGAAAGTAGATACGCAAGTATACACACAAGTTGACTAAGTTCAGCCTGTTGTGTGTTAAAGCATGGCAAGGCTCTGAGGAATTTGATTACACCAAAACTATTCCCAAGTGCCAAGGAATTAAAGATATTAGCTGCCAGTGAGCATTGATTTGTATGAGCAGGGCAGGTTGGGATTCGAACCCGGGCCTCCTGCTTACTACGCAGATGCACTGACCACTATGCCATCTGGATACAGTGGTCACCACCACCACATAAACTACCCTAGCACATCTCTCATCAGACACAAATTCTGAACGTATACCGCACTCTACTGATCCCCTTTTCATTAGCCCCATTACTCATGGCATCTCACCATTTCCTGTAAGAGTTCGCGCTTGGTGTGCATCAGCACTGAAGGGACCACTGGCCATCATCGCTGTAGCTACATGTGTGGTGTCTGCTCTGTCAGACTGTAATCCCTAACACAGTACTCGTTAAAGCCTGTGCTATGGTAAGTGAGCGGGATTCACCTTATGAGAGAGGATTTTCGCATAGATATCGACCGCGTGTACCTGGATGGTGGCAAATCAGACTTACATCCACTCTGTAATAACAATGATCCGTCAAGTAAGTTCGAAATGCTATCACACGTTAGGATGGATCAAAAGCAAACCAGAAGATGCTACCAACGTGACAATAATACGGTCGCCAGCCTAATTAAGCATTAACTGAGTTTCTTCCCTAAACAAGTTGGTATATATTCATGCAAAACAACAAGTTGTAGCACTGCATAATATAGTAGAATTTTAGAACCAGAAAATCTATTGAACTGATAGTTTCACTTTCAGTACTGATACGGAAAATCATGAATACAGAACACTATACTATAATGTTTACTACAAAACTTTATACTGTCTATTAATCTGATTAAAATCGGGCATAGGTTACCCTAGAAATTGTACTTTCAAGCCACACACAAAATGTCAATTTTGATAAAGATAAAACATTGATAAATTTTGACTTTTATATTGACTTTAACTTTTGCTGGTCAAACCAATTTAGAACACTTCAGAATTCAAATGAATGAAGGGGGGACACTGAAACTGTTATGATCGCTGTATTTAAAAAAAAGATTACTGAATTTATTATTCATTCAAGATTTTCATTATATAAGTTACTACTCTTTTCATCTTATTTACTGCTCATTTAAATGCCTTTAAATCTGTCTCGAAATAATAAACTTCATTACTATATCAATACTAAAGTTATCTTTCGACTTCTTTAGATCTTGGCTATTCATTTACTGGTTCATTAATAAAACTTTTCTTTAAACACCATTCTAATATAGCTAGTTCTGCAAATAATTATTATTAACACAATTTAATTTTCATTTCGGGACACACGGATTGCACAACGTTTGGAAAGGACTCTGTCTAGGTTAGTTGTGAGGATAATTGAATGATGGAAAAGTTATGGTAAAATTTAGGTTCTTATTGCACCAGTCAAACAAGTTCCCTCTCTGATCCATACGAATACAGTACTAAAGTTTCAACCTGCTAGTATAGATGCGGCGGTTTGTGGGCGGCAAGATGGCGAGCAAAGAGCACACATACAACCACAGCTATGGCTCTTGACGTATCGGCACTTTAATTCTTCTTAGCGTCGCAATACTTTTCATTTAGTGCCTATGGAATTTTGCCATGCTGTGTGGGCGTTGGAACGACATTCCCGAGGCTCAGTGAAGCTATATCTTCCAGGAAAGCCTCCTCGCTCCAGAAGGTGTTGCTCAAACCAGTGCCAAACTCCAACTACTTCTGAGCCCTTTGTGCCGTGCAGTGTCCGCGCGCGTTTTCCCGCGCTCTCCTGCCATCCACCTTTTACCGCTCCCTGACAGACCGGGTATTCACGCGAGGTTTTGCATTCTAAATATCCTAACACATTGCCTATGTATGCACCAGACACACAGTTACAATTTTAAACATCTTACATTTCAGTTCTATTACAATCTTACTTGACATTTGACATAAACATTAATATTCACATTGAACCTTATTTACAGTTTTCTTAACATAATAACATGAAACAAAAAGAAATGAAATCAGAACACCAATTACACAAGTTTATCGTAAAATCAGATGAAATGAATTACTTATATGTACAACAGTACAGTGTCGTTGTTGTTACAAGACATGTCTGATGCAACAGACATTTTGATCCCGCAGTCACTATGAATCAAGACAGAAAGGAATTATAGACGTTAGCTGCCAGTGGGCATGGATTTGTAACAACAGCGCAAGCTGGTAATTTGTGCTGGACTGGGATTCGAACCACTGTATCCTGCTTGACAGACAGATGTGTTGACCACTATGCTATCTGAACACAGTGGTCACGACAACTGCGCAGATTACCCCAACATGCCTCCTTCCCATAAGGGTACGGGCTTGGTGTGCATCTCCGCTGAATGGGTCATTTGCCGTCATCACTGTAATTATATTTGTGGCGTCTGTTCTTTTGGACACGTCTGAAAGAACATACACCTAATATACAGTCAAGCGTTTCGCGTGTGGTGAAAATACGGCGATGTCGCTCTTCAATGACAGTATACTGGCAGTAAGTTATTACATCTTTTGCTTTCCTTTGATTTCTGTTTCTGTGTCTTTTGCTTATCTGTATTTTCTTATAATCAATATAATAATCGTAGTTTTGTGTGGTTGTGTTGACCACAGGGGCCTGGTGTTGGTTGTAATAAATTGTAAATAATTACAGTGAATCAGTTGCTCGTCTTGGTTATTTTAGTCCACCCTTGTAAAGTTATTAACGGACAGGATCTAGTTTGTTCTTTTTTTTGCACCCACTTGTTAAGCTAATCATGGATAGAAACAAGCCGTCTTTTATTTTAGAGCCATCTTTCTGGGCCGAAGCAAGATTACATTATTTATGTAATATATGGATGTATTTTAGCATAAGTTCTGTTGTATATTATTTTCTCTCAAAATGGGATAAGCTTATCATATTTCTTTTGGGGTGAAATATTATTTTGATCTCTTGTGTCCCAAGACTCCTGAAATTATTGTTCTTGAGATTGAAATTGATTAAATGCCCTGTATTGTAATATACTCGCACCTTTACTAATAATAAATCTGTGAAAGTGTTGTGTCAGTCTGTCTGTTTGAACACGCTAATCTCTAAAACTACCGGACGAATTTTATGAGGTTTTCACAGATTACAGTATCGTAGCTGGAGACATTACATACTCGTAGGCTTTATTTAATCAAAATCTGAACACGAAAAAAAGATATCGTAATTTAAAGTTTTATTTCGGAAAATTATAAATGCGGAAGTACTCTGTCTGTTAAGTTTTCATGATTAAATCGCACAGTCGACTTCGATGAAATCTCATATGGAGATAACTTGAAGTCTGAGGAAAAACGTACTCGGATTTGGAAAGAGAGTAGTACAAGATGCGAGTTACAGAGGAATATTTACTCTTTGAAAAAGCTATATACTTTTTGACTTTTGAACTTTATCATTGATGTGAAAATGTTGTAATTGATTTTTACGTTCTGTTTGATACGATTCAACATAATGAATAGAATGCTTCTACAGTCCTCAAAGTGTTTAATCCCTATTTCCATACTAATATTATTAAATGCGAGAGTAGCTCTGTGTGTTACGTCTCCAGGACTAAACCGCTAAACCGATTTAAAGTATGGAGGCCCTGAGGAAAAATACTGGCGTGTCGGAAGGTAACAAGGAGACTCCATCAGAGAATGATATAGGTTATGGAGCATTTTTTTATTTATGTGAAGTAAACTGTTTCACAACGTACATGTTGTGTTCTGTGTAACTACCTGAATAACACGATACACAGATGCACGTTCCTGCTCATGCCATTCTGCATATATCGTTAGGAAATGACACTGTACTTGTCGCCACATCTTACCTTGGGAGAGTTGGAGGGAGGATGGCCACACATCACAAGCTGTGCTTACATAAAGAAGCAGACACATGAGGGCAACTGAAGGTATTGCATGTACAACAACTTACTCAGTATCACTCATAATAAATTTACTGAGATTCAAATGTTGCTACTGATAAAAGTTATTTGTTTAATGAGGCAATATTATAAGCCCACACCTACACAACCCACAGCCAAACTCCACTCCACCCAAATTCTGCACGTCACATTACTGCAACTACTGTTCTGTTATCTTACTTTCTGCGTAGATAAGCAGTATTTTTAGCTTCCCTTTCGGGTCAATTCTAGTGTCCGATACTCCCCGTCGCCTTTGACCAATGACGTAATGTGTGATGTTATTTTGTTTGTACCGCAGATTGCTGTCGATGAACGTGAAATGATTTATCTGGATTTCCTTGTTACGCGCGTATATTAAAAATTCGATGTAGATCGTTTGTCTTCATCTCGTAATTTGTTTTCGGCATCTTTTATTAATGAAAGTAGTCGTGATTTATAAGTAGTCGTGATTTATAATGTCTTGATTTCTGTTGCTGTTGGTTATGTATGAGTCAGTGGTTTTTACTGCGAAAATTCTGCTTCGGAAAATGAGTGACCGTAAATCAACTGTAAAATTTTTGCAATCATTGGGCGTCATTGCTGAATTTTGCAAGTGAAGTGTCTGTGCAAATTATATTGTTTTGACGAAGGTTGCGTCATTTGTATTTAGGGTTGTACCAAATCGGACAAAGGAAGTCTTGACAAAAGTTGTTCAAATGGCTCTGAGCAATATGGGACTTAACATCTAAGGTCATCAGTCCCCTAGAACTTAGAACTAGTTAAACCTAACTAACCTAAGGACATCACACACATCCATGCTCGAGGCAGGATTCGAAACTGCGACCGTAGCGGTCGCGCGGTTCCAGACTGAAGCGCCTAGAACCGCTCAGCCACACAGGCCGGCGGAAGTCTTGACACCTTTAATAGAAGAGTATGTGGAAGAAGTTCTGTAGTCATGTTGATTGGGTTTGCTTCGTACAAGGGGTTGGGTGAAAGGGGTAATCACCCTTTGGTCTTGAATCACAACAGTCAGTTTAAAGGTTAGGCATGTACTAATACTATCGCGGGGTATTGGGGGGCTGTAAAATCTGTTGTCGGGCGGGAAAAGAGAAGGATTTCTGTGTTGCAAGGCCATTTACATGAATATTGTTGGAGGAACAGTATTCCTAAAGGTTATTGCTTATTTCTTGCGTTTATGAAAGTAGTCAGCAAATTGTACAAGCTTCGGTTTCTTAGTTAGGTGTTGGTGGGTCTGATACTTTTTTCTTGTTTTACGTTGCGTTTTTTTATGTTACTGTATTGTGCCAGTGCTACCTTTTTAGTTTCTCTGGAGGGAGGTTTTTCTGTCGTTTTAGTATTTTCTGATTACAAAGGTGGGCCGAGGCGTATTGCTGTGTCTTTGCCGGAGGGTTTATGTTATTGACTCGTGGTTTCATTTTTTTTACTGTTTTAACATTTTGTGTCTGATTGAGGGCGTGTGGTAGGGAAGAACTGATTTGGGTGGTACCTCATTCGTGCCTGACAGTTTGTGTTTCTTTTTTTTTTATTCCTTAGTTATTCTGGATTTTGCTTCTTTCGTTACAGTTTGACCTTCTAACATTATTATTCCTTGTTATGTCCTTAGTTCGTTCTTGTCAGCCTCGATCTTTAACTCCTTTTGGAGGTCATATGCGGTAAGTTTCTTTTTATGTATCCACTTTTATGTTTTCTTTTTCGATGTTTCTGCTACACTTCTCTTATTTTTACTGTCACTCCTGGTGTATCTATTTTACTGAGTGTTATTTGGAGCTACTGTAGCTGGTGTGACTTTCGTGTAGTGTAGTTATCGGTTGCAAGATTTGGTCATTTTTGCGTTTTATTTCCTTGTGTGTGCAGTAATGTGTGTAAAGATTTTAATTTTTTGAAAGTCTAGTCGTATTCTGTAGTTCACTAACAAGATCATTTTTTAAGCACGTTTCTGATATGTTATAAGATTTTTGCGCAACAAACAGTAATATTTAAATCGGTAACCAGAAATGACCCCTTACATAGGTTGCTTCTAGTTACCGATTCCAACTATTCGACGGTTCATTATTTATATCGTTTTTGCAGTACGTGTGGAAAATATAATATATGCACTCGTAATTGCTCTCGTGTTCTTACTTATTTCAGTCATCTTTAACTCGCTTAAATGAAACTCGCGCGTAAATAAAAGTCACGTTAAATGTATTAGTTTATGGCTTGCTACATTGGTTTGTTTAAGAGTATGATCCGTTCCATTCATAGATTGTCCATTGCCTTACGTATGACGTCATTGGTCAAAGCCGGCGGGTGATATCGGACACTAGAATTTATTTTCCCTTTCTGTGTAGATAAATAATATTTTTACCTTCTCTTTATTGACGTAAATTGTACTCACTACTGACCTTAATATGATGCAAATGACTTTTCGTGGTGATAAAATAAACATTTTGTTGGGGGTTGGGGGACGGACACTACCACAGTATCTGGCAATTTTGTAGTATCTTGTGTTTTCATTGTTTTACAGTGGAATTCTCTGAACCTCTTGGACACACTTTCTATTGTATTCATGTGTCCATGTGATGGATGCGAGTGTGCTTTCGTTCTGCCTCTGTTCGCTGACTTCACAGTGACAAATGCATGCGTTGCAGGAGCAGTGGACTTTGCTGTCAGTGGTCTTGCCGTGGCTCGTGGGTGTCAGCACTATGCAGATAGTGACACGGGTGCGGAAGCGGGAAGTGGCGTTCAGCGTCGGCGCACGTGACTTCGGCCTCATCGTCATCTGTGAGTTCCACTCTGTCCTCGCGCAGCCGCCAGATGCGATATAGTTTGTCCAGTCAGCAGGTGTTGGTCTGAAGAGAGCTGGATCCGCTATGACATGTTCACTGAGGATCCGTACTAATTGTGTCTTCTCATTCGTTTAAAACCAAATGTTGCAACTGTGTAACATCTGCCTCTACATCGACATAATTTCTCAGCAATTCATGCTTAAACATTTGACAGAGCGTTCACAGAACCACTTTTAGACTATTTCTCTAGTGTACCTCGAAGGAAACGGTCTATTGACACACAGTCAACATGGGTTTAGAAAACATCGTTCCTGTGAAACACAACTAGCTCTTAATTCACATGAAGTGCTGAGTGCTATTGACAAGGGATTTCAGATCGATTCCGTATTCCTGGATTTCCAGAATGCTTTTGACACTGCACCACACAAGCGGCTCGTAGATATCGTCTCAGTTATGTGACTGCATTTGCGATTTCCTGTCAGAGAGGTCACAGTTCGTAGTAATTGACGGAAAGTCATCATGTAAAACAGAAGTGATTTCAAGTGTTCCCCAAGTTAGTGTTATAGGAACTTTGCTGTTCCTTATCTATAAAAACGAATTGGGAAACAATCTGAGCAGCCGTGTTCGGTTGTTTACAGATGACGCTGTCGTTTATCGACTAATAAAGTCATCAGAAGATCAAAACAAAGTGCAAAACGATTTAGAAAAAAATATCTGAATGGTGCGAAAAGTGGCAGTTGACCGTAAATAACGTAAAGTGTGAAGCCATTCATATGAGTGCTAAAAGGAACTCGTTAAACTTCGGTTACACGATATATCAGTCCAATCTAAAAGCCGTAAATTCAACTAAATACCTAGGTATTACAATTTCGAACAACTTAAAATGGAAAGAACACATAGAAAATGTTGTGGGGAAGGCTAACCAAAGGCTGCGTTTTATTGGCAGGACACTTAGAAAATGTAACAGACCTATTAAGCGGACTGCCTACACTACACTTGTCCGTCCTCTTTTAGAATACAGCTGCACGGTGTGGGATCCTTACCAGATAGGACTGACGGAGTACATCGAAAAATTTCAAAGAAAGGCAGCACGTTGTGTATTACCGCGAAATATAGGAGAGAGTGTCACAGAAATGATACAGGATCTGGGCTGGAAATCGTTAAAAGAAAGGCGTTTTTCGTTGCGACGGAATGTTCTCACGAAATTCCAATCAACAATTTTCTCCTCCGAATGCGAAAATATTTTGTTGACACCGACCATCATAGGGAGGAACGATTACCACGATAAAATAAGAGAAATCAGAGCTCGTTCGGAAAGATATAGTTGTTCATTCTTTCTGCGCGCTATACGAGATTGGAATAATAGAGAATTGTGAAGGTGGTTCGATGAACCCTCTGCCAGGCACATGAATGTGATTTGCAGAGTATCCATGTACATGTAGATATAGACCTAGATGTATAGCATGTGGAAAAAATGAACACCTATATCAGGGGCAGCCAGTAATTCGGACAGTGAGCCATGCTCAGGTATGAGTGCCATATCGCTCGACCTGGCTGCACACTTCCCACACCACCAGCCCACACTCTCTGAGCATGAGGAGCAGAAGGTGTGAACACGCCGCAAATAAATGGGTACGTAGTCGCACAGCATGCAGGTACAACTTAATTTTATATTTAATATTTCTCAACAATATAGGCCCCAAATAACACAAATTTTCAGTGTTACTTATTTTTGGCTGTGAAAACGCCGCATTTACGTGGAGATGAAGTCGCACTGCATGGAGGTGCAACTTGATTTTATGTTTAATATTTCTCACCAATATAGATCACAAATAATACAAATTTTCAGTGTTACTTAATTTTGGTGTGCCAAAGACATAATAAACACTACTGGCCATTAAAATTGCTACACCAATAAGAAATGCAGATGAGAAACGGGTATTCATTGGACAAATATATTATACTAGAACTGACATGTGATTGCATTTTCACGCAATTTGGGTGCATAGATCCTGCGAAATCAGTACCCAGAACAACCACCTCTGGCCGTAATAACGGCCTTGATACGCCTGGGCATTGCGTCAAACAGAGCTTGGATGGCGTTTACAGTTACAGCTGCCCATGAAGCTTCAACACGATACAACAGTCCATCAAGAGTAGTGACTGGCGTATTGTGACGAGCCAGTTGCCCGGCCACCATTGACCAGACGTTTTCAATTGGTGAGAGATCTGGAGAATGTGCTGGCCAGGGCAGCAGTCGAACATTTTCTGTATCCAAAAAGGCCCGTGCAGGACTAGCAACATGCAGTCGTGCATTGTCCTGCTGAAATGTAGGGGTTTCGCAGGGATCGAATGAAGGGTAGAGCCACGGGTCGTAACACATCTGAAATGTAACGTCGACTGTTCAAAGTGCCGTCAATGCGAACAAGAGGTGACCGAGACGTGTAACCAATGGCACCCCATACAATTACGCCCGGTGATACGCCAGTATGGCGATGACGAATGCACGTTTCCAATGTGCGTTCACCGCGATGTCGCCAAACACGGATGGGACCATCATGATGCTGTAAACGGAACTTGGATTCATCCGAAAAAATGACGTTTTGCCATTCGTGCACTCAGGTTCGTCGTTGAGTACACCATCGCAAACGATCCTGTCTGTGATGCAGCGTCAAGGGTAACCGCAGCCATGGTCTCCGAGCTGATAGTCCATGCTGCTGCAAACGTCGTCGAACTGTTCGTGCAGATGGTTGTTGTCTTGCAAACGTCCCCATCTGTTGACTCAGGGATCGAGACGTGGCTGCACGATGCGTTACAGCCATGCTGATAAGATGCCTGTCATCTCGACTGCTAGTGATACGAGGCCATCCATGTACCCGTATTACCCTCCTGAACCCACCGATTCCATATTCTGCTAACAGTCATTGGATCTCGACCAACGTGAGCAGCAATGTCGCGATACGATAAATCGCAATCGCGATAAGCTACAATCCGACCTTTATCAAGGTCGGAAACGTGATGGTACACACTTCTCCTCCTTACACGAGGCATCACAACAACGTTTCACCAGGCAACGCCGGTCAACTGCTGTTTGTGTATGTTGTAGCTGTGAATGCTCTGAAAAGCTAATCATTTGCATATCACAGCATCTTCTTCCTGTCCGTTAAATATCGCGTCTGTAACACCTCATCTTCGGGGTGTAGCAATTTTAATGGCTAATAGTGTGTTTTTTTCTGGTACAAATTGTGGCCAGGTAGACAGAGACAGACAATTCCACAGATTTCTGCACTCAGATTCCCACATAATCAAGACTTACCTATTTAATTTCATAGTTGAAAAAAGGTCTTTCACGCAAATTTGTTGATCCAAATACTGCAGCACTTTTTGAACCTCATTATGGAGGCGTGGAAACTCTACCTGAGGAAAGCAATGCAGATCTCCTGGACAATTTTAACGTGAAATGATTTGTCTTTAAAACGGGAATTACACTGCAGATCAATCTGTAACATATGAGCATGGACAGTGGCACTTTCACCTGAAACAGCAACTGGAGCCAAAATAAGCTCGAAGACAGATGTAAGATTAGCAATGTCCTCAAAACTTATAGAAATCTACTCTTGTAATTCTTTTAAAGCTATAGCGAATTCATCAGACCTTGCGTTTTCTTTAACGAGAGAGAGCTTAGAGGATTCGACTGTGTTTTTTCAGAATTAGTCTCTTGTACAATGCAATTTTCTTTTTAAATGCATCCCAGTCAAGTCAGAAACAAGTTGTTCTTTCACATGGCAGCGTCTTACTGTATGAAATGAACAGTCAACTTCTCTTAAATGCGGATCTGCATTCAATTCCGATGTTATAATTTTCGTTTCTGCACTCTATTTTCCTTCATAAATTCAACAATAGCGCGTTTACAATCGAAAAATATTCCATTGTCTCTTGACTTAACCGACGTACTTTGATATAATATATAGTCTCCATACTCTTCGTTAAATTCCATCGAAAGCTTGAAATTTACAGTGGAGTAATGCATGCGAGTTTAGAAATTTTACTATTCATACCACGAATTTCTTCACGTGCTCTACAGCTGCAAATTTTGGCACAAAGTGCTTCTTGGTGTATAGAACAATGAATTCCTCCCAGCGACTGTTGTAATTTACTGCTCTTTCATTGTCAGCTAAATCTTTAAATTCTTCCTCTATAGTACTGTAATGTTGTTTCCCAGTAAATTTGCAGTACATGTCCATTCTAAGGCTGCATAATACACTACTGGCCATTAAACTTGCTACATCAAGATGAAATGTAGATGACAAACGGGTATTTATTGGACAAATATATTATACTAGAACTGACATGTGATTACATTTTCACGCAATTTGAGTGTATAGATCTTGAGAAATCAGTACCCAGATCAACCACCTCTGGCCGTAATAATGGCCTTGATACGCCTGGGCATTGAGTACAGGTACAGCTGCCCATGCAGCTTCAACACGATACCACAGTTCAAGAGTAGTGACTGGCGTATTGTGATGAGCCAGTTGCTCGGCCACCGTTGACCAGACGGTTTCAATTAGTGAGAGATCTGGAGAATGTGCTGGCTAGGGCAGCAGTCGAACATTTTCTGTATCCAGAAAGGCCTGTACAGGACATGCAACATGCGGTCGTGCATTATCCTAATGAAATGTAGGGTTTCGTAGGGATCGAATGAAGGGTAGAGTCACGGGTCGTATCACATCTGAAATGTAACGTCGACTGTTCAAAGTGCCGTCAATGCGAACAAGAGGTGACCGACACGTGTAACCAATGGCACCCCATACCATCACGCCGGGTGATACGCCAGTATGGCAATGACGAATACACGCTTCCAGTGTGCGTTCACCGCGATGCCGCCAAACACGGATGCGACCATCATGATGCTGTAAACAGAACCTGGATTCATCCGAAAAGATGACGTTTTGCCATTCGTGCACCCAGGTTCGTGTTAGAGTACACCACCGCAGCCATGGTCTCCAAGCTGATAGTTCATGCTGCTACAAACGTCGTCGAACTGTTCGTGCAGATGGTTGTTGTCTTGCAAACGTCCCCATCTGTTGACTCAGGGATCGGGACGTGGCTGCACGATCCGTTACAGCCATGCGGATAAGATGCCTGTCATCTCGACTGTTAGTGATACGAGGCTGTTGGGATCCAGCACGGCGTTCCGTATTACCCTCCTGAACCCACCGATTCCATATTCTGCTAACAGTCGTTGGATCTCGACCAACGCGAGTTGCAATGTCGCGATACGATAAACCGCAGTCGTGATAGGCTACAATCCGACCCTTATCAAAATCGGAAACGTGATGGTAAGCATTTCTCCTCCTTACACGATGCATCGCAACTACGTTTCACCAGGCAACGCCGGTCAACTGCTGTTTGTGTAAGAGAAATAATGGGTTGGAAGCTTTCGTCATGTCAGCGCGTTGTAGGTTTCACCACCGGTGCAAATCTTGTGTGAATGCTCTGAAAAGCTAATCATTTGCGTATCAGAGCATCTTCTTCCTGTCGGTTAAATTTCGCGTCTGTAGCACGTCATTTTCGTGGTGTAGCAATTTTAATAGCCAGTAGTGTATATACTGAGAATTCTTGTCCTTCTCTTCTACTATTTCCATTCATTTTTAAAGCTTGCGACGACAGATCGCTAGACTGCCTATTATTGTGGAAACAACCACTGGTCCTGTGGAGGTCCTTCGTGCCATAAACAGACAGCGACGCATAAGCCATGCCGTCACCACGATTCTGCCGAACTGAAAAGAACTTTTACTTTTGTTCTTTGGGGCCCGCAGTGCTGACAGAAAAATGCCATTCCGCAATACTAAATTTAACATCGCTCTGTACCAAGAACTTCCGAGAAGGACTGCGTGCGGAACACACAAACGGCATTTGTGTTGAATGGTACGCCATGGCCGCCCCTGACCTAAGTCTTTGCGAGCGAGCATTGGTTTCTCTTATTTACACTATGTGATCAAAAGTGTCCGGACACATGGCTGAAAATGACTTACAAGTTGGTGGCGCCCTCCATCGATAATTCTGGAATTCAATATGGTGTTGGCCCACCCTTAACCTTGACAACAGCTTCCACTCTCGCAGGTGCGTTCAATCAGGTGCTGGAAGGTTTCTTAGGAAATGACAACCCATTCTTCACGGAGTGCTGCACTGAGGTGAGGTATCGATGTCGGTCGGTGAGGCTTGGCACGAAGTCGGCGTTCCAAAACATGCCAAAGGTGTTCTATAAGATTCAGGTCAGGACTCTGTGCAGGCCAGTCCATTACAGGGATGTTATTGTCGTGTAACCTCTCGGCCATAGGCCGTGCATTATGAATAGGTGCTTTATAGTGTTGAAAGATGCAATCTCCATCCCCTAATTGCTCTTCAAGAGTGGGAAGCAAGAAGGTGCTTAGAACATCAATGTAGACCTGTGCTGTGATAGTGTCACGCAAAACAACAAGGGGTGCAAGCTCCCTCCACGAAAAATATGACTACGCCATAACACCACCGCCTCTGCATTTTACTGTTGGCGCTACACATCCTGGCAGATGACGTTAACCGGGCATTCGCAATACCGACACCCTGTCATCAGATCGCCACACTGTTTACCGTGTTTCGTCATTCCACACAACATTTTTCCACTGTTCAATCGTCATTGTTTACGCTCCTTACACCAAGTGAGGCGTCCTTTGGCGGCGTGATGTGTGGCTTATAAGCAGTCGCTCGACTATGAAATCCAGGTTTCCTCACCTCCCGCCTAACCGTCTTAGTAATAGCAATGGATCCTCATGCAGTTTGGAATTCCTGTATGATAGTCTGGATAGATGTCTGCCTATTACACATTACGACCCTCTTCAACTGTCGGCGGTCTCTGTCAGTCAATAGACGAGGTTGGTCTGTACGCTTTTGTGCTGTACGTGTCCCTTCACGTTTCCACTTCACTATCACATCGGAAACAGTGGACCCAGGGATGTTTAGGAGTGTGGAAGTCTCGCGTACAGACGTATGGCGCAAGTGACACCCAATCACCTGACCACGTTCGAATACCGTGAGTTCTACGAAGCACCCCACTCTGCTCTCTCACGATGTCTAATGTCTACTGAGGTCGCTGATATGGGGTACCTGGCAGCAGGTGACAAGACACTGTACCTAATATTAAAAACGGATATTTTTGGGGGTGTCCGCACCCTTTTGATCACATAGTGTATGTGGATGGGGATCCACAAAATATTTTCGCATTCATATTGACATTAAAATTGGATGATTACCTCTCACCGCAATGAAAGACACCTATGTTTTAATCATTGCCACCTAAATTCATTTGTCGTGTCCGTGACACTTACCACCCTGCTTCGTGATAGTACAGAACGTGCTGTTCGTCTTCGAACCTTTTCGCTATTTCATCAATCTAGCTGGTTCTCCATACTGTATAGCTACACTCGAAAAGAGGACAGACAAGTGTAGTGTCTTTAAGTATGTTTGTTCCATCTTCTTAGTGCTCTGCCAGTAAGGCGCAGTCCTTGGTTCACCTTCCCCACAAAATTTTCTGTATGTTAGTTGTAATTTAAGTTGATAGTAATTGTAGTCTATAGATATTTAGCTGAAAGGCCGACCGTGAAATTTGTGTGATTTATTGTGTAGCGGTAAAGGAAAAAAAAAATTAGTACTCATGTGGAGGACCTCCTATATTTTATTTTATATTTCAAGGCCAACTTCTACTTTTCACTGGATGCAGATGTCCAGCGTAAATCATGTTGTCTTTCGTTTTGATATTCTGATGACTTTAGTAGAAGACAGCATCATCTCATCATTCACTGGAAATACTGAAGTACTTCCCCTTCCTCTTTTTCAGGAGTGTATCAGATGTGTATTTGTGTTCGGTGGCTGGCTGTGAGGGTAAGGGGGTAGGGGGAGGGGGAATGCATGGGTTATTACAGAAACAATAGGGCAAGACATGACACAGTGAGAACATCTGAGAGATCTGATTCTTCAGTTTCTCCCCGCGTATTTGTTGCTCGAACAGTCGACGGGTATACTGTCGGTTCATAGCGTCCAAAGGGCACAATATTTCGGCGATCAGACATGTCACCATCGTCAGGTGCGCTGACGAACTGAACTATCGAAATTCGCACCAACCGAGATTGTGGCTACAATCTCAGTAAGGTTTGGAACTCGGCATTGATTGTAATTAAGAAAACTCTCAGCAAGAAGTACGAACTGGCGACCAGGGCGGACGTAGCAAGCACATCGACGCTACGACATATTCCGACGTCCACGTCTTCGCGACCGCCGGCGCGCGGGCGCGGACGGCTAAGAGAGCGGTCCGCGGGGGGAGGGGATTTAAATCGGCCGCCCGCCCTCAGGAGCCCAGTTCGTCAGCGCACCTGACGATAGCAACATGTCTGATCGCCGAAATATTGTGCCCATTGGACACTATGAACCGGCAGTATACCCGTCGACTGTTCGAGCATCTGAGAGATCATTCTGTGCACTTCACAGAAGGAATTTGGGGTGACACCTAACTTAAGTTTACAGGAGGGCCCTTTTCAACAATATCTATTGGACCCACTCCACGAAGTTTGTTATTTAACCCAGTATGTACAAAATATTATTAGTTCACGGCTAGTCACTTTTATTTTCACTTTTAACACCACTGCATATACCAGTGATCATGCCATTTCAGTCGGGTAGATGAAGATACTTTTATATCGTTGGATTTGCTTGTGACATATACGTGTGTTGTGTATTTGGCAGACAGCATTATGACAGTGAGGTTCGTACCGTATTGCGCTGTTGGAGAAACGTTAGTTTTATTTACAACACAAAAAGTACTTTTACACTTTTCTAGATGTATGTGGAAGCTATTCTTACTACACAACTCGATGAATATGTTCTCTGTATGCTGCCATAGCGAATGCATGTGTTTGTCAGTACACGCTTTCCAATATTAGAATATCTGCAAGTCTTTCAGTTCAAATATGTTAGCTGTCACAAAGATTCTGGACATAAGATTTGCTGCCAAGTTTTATATTAATGTCATGACTTCTTAGTTCTATGAAGTAGTACAGTAATACAGAATCAGTTCTTTTGATTTTAAAAATGAAACTCTGATGAAAATCGGTAGTTTGGGTTTGCAGACTTTGGAACGTTTTTATTCCTGCAATGAGTGTTTAACCTACTTGCACACAATTTAGCGAAAATTACAACACAAGTGGGCAATAAATCTATTGATTACACTAACTATATACTAGTCGCCTGTCCTAACAGTCGTCAGCGCATTTTCTCTGGTGCTTCCATAGATATTTGCAATTTCTTTTGCAATGTGTATCTGGAGTGAGCCCATATGTATACTGCCCATCACGTCTTTCATGTGACGTTCAGTCTCGGCGGAAAGCGTCTGTTTTCTCCCACTACAAACAAAATGACTTTTAAAATGGAATTTTACGTGCCGTTCAATAGATCTGTCCCAAATTAGGCTAGTGCGATTATCGATATATATTAACAGAGACGGTAAAACACGAAGAATAGTTACCAGTACTACAGCAGCTGGCGTGTGCTGACTGCTACCGCCATGCAACAGCGCTGTTAAGTTCCTGCTGGAGTGCTGATTACTCTGTTTGTTAGTCGGTCACTGTCTATACACACATCAAAAAAAGTTTTGCGTCAGTCCAGTTCTCAGAACTCCTGAAGACTGACGTTGACTGTGGATATTGTTTCACAGAAACAGTCCTTTTGACTGTCCAGAGATGTCACTAAACCCCCCCAAAGATGTAAACACCCATGCATGAGCAGCGCCTATTAGACGGAGGGGGTCGGACAGCCGATAAGTTCCAGTCATTCCACCAGGAAGGAGATACACGGCTCTTGTTGTCTGTAGTTCAACCACGCCCAGGCAGTCAACATCGCGGTTTGATTGCGTCCGCATTGTTACTTTGTGCCAGGAAGGGCTCTCAACAAGGGAAGAGTCCAGACATTTCGGGGTGAACCAAAGCGATGTTGTTCGGACATGGAGAAGATACAGAGAGTCAGGAACTGTCGATGACATGCCTCGCTCAGGCCGCCCAAGAGCTACTACGGCAGTGGGTGACCGCTACCTACGGATTAAGGCTCGGAGGAACCCTGACAGCAACGCACCATGTTGAATAATGCTTTTCGTGCAGCCACGGGACGTCGTGTTACAACTCAAACTGTGTGCAATAGGCTGCATGATGCGCAACTTCACGCCCGACGTCCATGGCGAGGTCCATCTTTGCAACCACGACACCATGCAGCGCGGTAGAGATGGGCCCAACAACATGCCGAATGGACCGCTCAGGTATGGCATCATGTTCTCTTCACCGATGACTGTTGCATATGCCTTCAACCTGACAATCGTCGGAGACGTGTTTGGAGGTAACCCAGTCAGGCTGAACGCCTTAGACACACTGTCCAGACAGTGCAGCAAGGTGGAACTTCCCTACTGTTTTGGGATGGCATTATGTGGGGCCGACGTATGCCGCTGGGAGTCATGGAAGGCCCCGCAACGGCTGTACGATACGTGAATGCCATCCTCCGACCGATAATGCAACCATATCGGCAGCATACTGGCGAGGCATTCGTCTTCATGGACGACAATTCGCGCCCTCATCGTGCACATCTTGTGAATGACTACCTTCAGGATTACTACGTCCTTCGACTAGAGTGGAAAGCTTGATGAACTTGTGAGTAGGATGCTACGACGAATACAGCATGCATCACTGAAAGAGGACGTGCTACTGGTTATTAGATGTACTGATGTGTACAGCAATCTGGACCATCATCTCTAAAGGTCTCGCTGTATGGTGGTACAACATGCAATGTGTGATTTTCATGAGTAATAAAAAGGGCGGAAATGATGTTTATGTTGACCTCTATTCTAGTTTTCTGTACAGGTCCCGGAACTCTCGGAACCGAGGTGATGCAAAACTTTTTTTAATGTGTGTCATTATTGATAACACGAATATCGCACTAGTCTAATTTGGGACTGCTTTGTTGAATGGGCACATAAAATTCCTGTTTAAAATGAAAAAACCCGACGCTTTCCATCGACACTGAGCAACGTATGGAAGACGTTCTTAGAGCTGATCCCAGCTACACACTGTAAAAACGAAATTGCAAGTGTCTGTTGAAACCCTTAGGAGAGGCAACTATCGTATATGAGAAACTTTCAAATACGTTGATTGAGTTGGATTCCTTTTTTTTGTTTAATGTTATAGTTGATGTCCGACTTGCTTGTTGTGTATGTAAATCTCAGTTGCTTCATACAAGTCCTTCTTTTAATCATGTTAATGATAGAAGCCGAAGAAATGAATTAAGATTTGTGGCATGGCTTGGACTTGAACCCTGCCTAGTAAGTAGGTACGGTCCCAGCCATGGCACAAATATTAATTCATTTCTTCAGCTTCCATCATGAGCATAAAGATGAAACTCAAAAGTCCTGAGGAATATTTAATTATACAAGATCTATAGATCACCTAGGCCTCAGGTACAGGCAGGATTTCTTCATTACGTCCAACACTGGGGTGTTATTCCATTAGTAGAGAGCCTATACAATAGTGATGATCTAAGAAGAGGAAAATAAACTGAAATTCTGAACTGAAATTTGTCTTAAGGAGGACATTGTACTAGGTTAGTCGATACAGGTCTCATAGCTATAGGGCTGCAGTGCTGTAATGGATAGCATAGTTGCCCAGTAAGCGAGGGGATCTGGTTTCAAGTCCCTCCCATAGCACAAATTTTAATTCGTTTCTTCAGCTTCCATTATAATCGTAGATAAAGATGAGACCAAAATGTCTTGAGGAAAATTTAATAGTATCAGATCTTCTATGTAGACTTTCTAAAATTCATGCTGTATTTTTAAGTTATTTTTTTATGTTTCAGAATTTGTATCCTTATTCTTTGTTGTGTGTTGCGATTGCTGATTCACCAGATGGATTCGGAAAGCATTGTTGTATTCTATAAATCGGAGTACAGGATCAGTCTAGTATGTCCTGTATCTTGAACAAAATGTTCGGAACAAACGGTTTTGCATATACCAGCTTTCCAGTAAATGTCACGGGTGTTTTCTATCATTTTACCCACGACTTGGGCTATTGGTACAATCATTAGCTAGAATACCACCTCTGCTCTCGCTGTTGGTTAAACGCTCGTAAAGAAAATATCTCACAATACATCAGGAATCGAACCGCAATATATATTTCCTACCATCGACTAAGTAGAGTGCTTTGGTGACGTCTGCTATTGACACAGATTTGGTAGTCCATGTGCACATGTATTTTAAACGTTAATGCCTTGTCGATGCAACAATTGTCTTCTCTCGCTGGCTGTTTGTTTCTATTCCATGTAACTGTCACATCCCAACCTCTTCTCGGTGCCTTCAAAATACTTCATGGTAAGCCGTGTTCACCCTTTCTTTCCTAGCATTTTTCTTTCGAGAATATTAATGATGGTATTGTTCTGGTGGTACGATCAATAAATTTCATGTCTCTTTTTTCCATTTCCTTTAATAGACTTCTCCCTTCATTGACTTCGCTCAAGACTTACAGGTTGGTTCTTCTTTCCGTCCGGCTTGTTCTTGTCATTTTCCGCCACATCCACATTTCATCAGCTTCAAATCGACTCCTTTCAAAATGACAGGGAGTCCAATTTCCACTTCTCTGAAGCGCTGTATCCCACATACATGATTTTACAATGAATTTTCTGCCATCTACGTTCAATATGTTTGCTGGTTAAAAATCGTTTTCTTAGTCATAAATGCTGCTGTGATTACGCTACCGAGAGAACAAAATTGTTTCACTTGCCTAATCCTGACGTCAGGAATTATTTTGAGCGTTTTAATTTTTTCCACAGTTTTCTGTACTACCATTTCTTGTATTTTCCGTTTGTTCACTTTTAGTTTCCGTACTTTAAGAGTGTCTGACAGGACTTACAACATTTTGCTCATTTCTTTTTTGGAGTCCAACACAATCACGATGTCATCAGCAAATCTAATACAATGTATCCTTTCACCATCGGCTTTTACAGTATTAACTTTGTCTTCTCCTTCATGATCTGAACTGCTTCCTTAATAAACACATTAAATAAATGTGGGGCCATGGGACACCCTTTTCTAACTGCTCCCTTAATCTGGACCGCTTTCTCTACGTTATTGATGTTTGTTTTTGTGTTTTGGTTCTAATACAGTTGATTAATCGTTCGTTCTTCCGTCGTCTCCAATCAAGTTTTATTTTTTAGTTGTTCTAAAAATAAGATCCCAGTTCACACTGTCAAAAGGTTTATCTAAGTCAATGAAGGTAAGGTGAGTTCTATTCATGTCTTTCCTTCTCTCCAGTAGCAGGCACAAGGCCAGAATTGCTTCTTTCTGCCTCCTCCACCTCCGATATACTTATCTACATTTACTTTTAGTCTGCTGTTAACTATGTTAATTAGTATTTTGGAGGCATAAGAGAACATTGATAATGTTCTACAATTGATGCAGTCAGCTGCCTTTCCTATTATAGATTTGGTAATATTCTGTATTATGTGATGTCTTCTAGTATAATTTCTCTTTGGTAACAGCCATTTGATAACCTGAATAATTGGTCTTACATGTTGTTACCTTCAATTTCAGAAAATCTTCTGGAATGTCTTTAACACCGGTTGCTTTTTCTTATTTGAAACTCCAAACAGCGGTGTTCGAATTCATGTCTTATGATTGAGGAATCTTGCACTTCTCTTTCACACTCATTAATGTCTTAAATTACATTATTTTCATTCTTGAAGTCCTTCTCATAGTGCAGTTCTGTGAATTTTTTTCTGACGAATGAATATCTCATCATTTTTCATGAGTAATATTACCTCTTTATTTTTAACTACTGCTGATTTCGTTCTTGGTATGTACCAAATGGCTGTAATTTTCTTTTATAAACTTGTTCTTGTTTTCCCTCTTTCTCATCTTCTTCAACGTCTCCATTAACGCTTTATGTCAATTTCTCTTTTTATTCGCTGCATTTAGTTATGATGTGATCTTTAATTCATTTGTAATCATCTCCATTGTTTTCCTTCTTGAGATTACTCCTTTCGTGAATGAAGTTTAGTGTTTCTTCGCCATTATATGTTTCTGGTTTCCAGTTTTCTTTTTCCTAAAACCTCATTTGTTGCTTCAACATGAATAAAAATTTATCATTGTTAAAAGTGATCACTGCTGTTTCTTGAAAACTGGTTTCATGCAAGTCAGAATCCCGCAAAATTTCCTGAAATTGTATTTAAGTTTCTGGATTTACGAGGGTGCAAGTAAAATTGAAAATGTAAGCTGCTTCTTTTTTTAAAAAAATCTGTATTTGCTGATGACTCAGCAGTATGATCTAGCGAGGCACGCTCATTGGGTTTATTATTTAAAGTTGTTGTCAGAGAACACCTGCGAGGAATAATATAAAAAGGAGAGTGTCTATTAGATTTAACAGACGCTCCAAGAAGTCGCTACAAAGATACCACTATCATTCTAAATTTATGTGGTAAGTTAATATTACGTATGTCGAGGAAAAAAGGGATCAGACAAAGATGTGTATCACCTATATTTTTAACATATATGTGACGATGAAATACTAAAATAGAAAGCCCAGTCTGATGCAGGTATTCATACATACAGTTTATTCTGACTCATATTTCCAGACAATCCAGTATTTTTAGCAGAGAAAGAAGATTATCTACAAAACGGAATTTATTTGTTGGGCAGTATATATATGTGACTTAGCTTATAAGTGAGAACAAACCAAAAGATGAAAAGCTGGTAACTAATAGAACAGATTATTAGGAAAAGTTAAATGTCTTAACTGTCTAGGATGTGACAAAGCATATGAATGTGATAGGGATATAGTGAAGAAAAGAGCAAAAGTCTCAAATACATGTGGAATGATAAGTTGTATCCTAAAAAACAAAACACGAATGACGCGATTGAAATATTATAAGAACATAATTATTTCTGTTTTATCGTTTGGAGACGAGTCATGTATTACATACAGGCAGAAAAAATGAGGTTTTCTCAGAGCTGAAAAATCATATAGTAGATTAGACAGAATGAAGAATGATGACTTTAGGAATGAATTAAACAGCTATAAATTGTGGAATGAAATTCACAAATAGAACAAAAGGGAATGAACACATTAACAGGACGAGTAACCAAAGATCACCTTCCAAAATCATAAGATATAAATCTAAAGGGAGAAGGAGTCAAGGAAGACCGAGGAAAAATGGGTGTCAGAACAGGTAGATGGTCAACGCTTCATCTGTTCATTAAGAAGAAAAATTTTACTTGTTGTTCATTTAGTTGTTATGTTTTTATTTGTAATTCTTTTTTTCTATCTCTTTTAATTTTTTTAAAATCTGCTTTCGGGGTTGTCCACAGCAGCCAGACGGCGAGATGTCGTCTTCTCGTTCAGCTAGAGTGAAACACCCTATAATTACCGTTGAGTCTCTCATCAGTCCATTATGTGCAATATATCAGTCTCTTCTCACACCCAGTACACCCGAGGGTGCATAAACAGCGACGACAAGTAATTCGCAAAGAGTGCTCCAAACGACGCTTTGCGCCGTAAAACCGTGTAGTTGCTCGTTAAATAATGCCAAAAATCTAACAATCCTGCAACGCTCTCACTAAAAAGGCATGACAATGCCATACACTTAACCCACACCGTGGCGTTATGACGAGTAGCAGGGTAGTAAGTGACGTGGGAACGGATCAGTTCGGTGGGCTCTACGGACTGAGGCGTCCGTCGCAGCAACGATGCCAACATGCGTCGTGTGAGGAGCCGGCAGTCGGCAGCCATACCACAAACGAAACGGTGCATGTCGGTGTCTACAGCGGCGCATCTGGGGCAGAGAGGATCCTCGGCAAGATGTATCATGTGTAAACGTTGTCGGGTGGGAAATTTTTCAGTCGTTATCACATTCCACAGCGCCCTGACCGTGGTGGGAAGGAATGGCGGGTGTATGTTACTCCACACGCGCCTCTAGCCAACCGCCGTATGTCGGCGTTCAACCACATTAGCAGGCAGCCTCCGTTGAAAGTAGCGGAAGAAGTCCTTGGTTCTAGGATCTCGCGTGGTTGGCAAGACATCCAACAGATAATTCATGCCGACTAGATAGGTGCGAATGTGACACAGTGCTCGAGTGATACGTCCAACAGGAATGGGCCGCCGGAGGGATTGAGGCACGACCTCCTGAGTCTGCGTACCAGGGAGGGTGTCCTTGTCCGAAGTACGTATGCGATGCATCGTCCGCAGGAAGAGAGCGCGCGCCCTCTTGTGTACGTTTATCATTCTAATGCCGCCTGCATGTGTTGACAACGTTAGCGTCTCGTAACGGTTCTTGTACACCCTACTCTCGCTGACGAAATGACCTAAGGCGTGTGTAATGATTGAGTTTTGGAGCGAGATAGACGTTGACAAAATGTACCCGCATGATCAAGTCAAGTGTTCGAAAGTTATGGAGACGAACTTGCGTGCGGATCACATTAAGTGATCGCGATACATATCTGCTGTTGTAAGCTGCAAGTTCCCGTGGAAAGTCACTCCCAAACACCTCAGCTCCGGGAATTTGGTAATGGGCACTGGCGTACTCATATGCAATCCTCTGCTCACGTCCATGAAGTGCGACTTTCGCAGGTTGATACGGCTCTTGGCCACCTCTCCGTATCGCTGTAGCCACGCGATCGCCGTTAATATATCTTCTGCCGACCTCACCAAGAAAGCTTCATCGTTCGCATAGGCAGAACGTTTAAAGTACACGCTCTGGTAGAGCATGAAGTGCAGGCTCGAGGGCGACGTCGAAGAGGAAGGCTGTCAGGGGACATCCTTGTCGCACTGAGCGCTCAATAGTGAACGGTGGCGAGCGGTAGCCATTGACAAGGACTGTGAAAGGGGCTCTGTGAATGAGACGGAGAACCACACCTGCCGGTATTGGGGACTATCCCATCTCCTCTACGACAACCTGCAAGAAATGGTGCTTAACTCGGTCAAATTCGTGGTCTTGGTCATCTGCCACGAGCGCGCCTTCTAAGAGGCAATCCGACATGAGAACCACCAAATCTCTATAAGAGCTTAAAGCCGTGCGTATTTTTCTGCCACCTCCCAGACATGTTTGGTCGGCACGAATGGCATCTTTGACAATAGCTAGGAGGCAAGCGTGAAGAATGCTTTTAATCCGAATTCAGTAACGTCGACGGCCGAAAGTCCTGCGGTCTGCATCCCCCGCTTGGTTTTGGCACAGGGATGATCACACCCTCCAAAAATTTGGGGGGACGCGGAAGTCCGGATCCAGTTCGCAGCAAAAATTGTTCAATTGGCTCTGAGCATCATGGGACTTAACATCTGAGGTCATCAGTAACCTAGACTTAGAACTACTTAAACCTAACTAACCTAAGGACATCACATACATCCATGCCCGAGGCAGGATTCGAACCTGCGAGCCGGCCGGTGTGGCCGTGCGGTTCTAGGCGCTTCAGTCTGGAACTGCGTGACCGCTACGGTCGCAGGTTCGAACCCTGCCTCGGGCATGGGTGTGTGTGATGTCCTTAGGTTAGTTAGGATTAAGTAGTTCTAAGTTCTAGGGGACTGATGACCACAGATGTTAAGTCCCATAGTGCTCAGAGCCATTTGAACCATTTTTTTTCGAACCTGCGACCGTAGCAGCAGCTCGGTTCCGGACTGAAGCGCCTAGAACCGCTCGGCCGCAACGGCCGGCCAGTTCGCACTACATCTGCTGCCATCAGGTCAGAAAAGATGCTATAAAATTCAAGCGGAAGACCATCAGGTCCAGGGGATTTGTTTCTCGCGCCCCGCGACAGGGCCATGCGCATTTCTTCCCATGTGACGGCCTACAAGAATGTGGCGTCGCCTTGCGCCCTACCCGAAGGTGGCAGGTCGTGCAGCACGTCCTCAGGGTCATTGTCACGCCGTTGATCTGCTAGATAGAGAGTGCGGTAAAAATCTGTGATGGTACGGGAGATGGCGTTGTGTGTCTCTGCTCGTTGCCCGTCCGCAGAAACAACTGCCGTAATGAGTCACCTCTTACGATGTCTCCGTTCTCTGAAGATGTGACAAAGGGAAGCATGTTCGTCTGGGACGGAATCTTGCAGTCTCGCTCGAACCCCCGTGCCGTCCAATCCGCCTGACGTGACTGCAGAAGCCATACCTGTGTCCGGTGGACGGCCATTTGACGCCTTGGCGAAGGTTGTTGGGACGCTAGTTCTCGCAAGATCGTGTAGTACAACTAAGAGGTGGATCGGAGCCAAAGCGCCTTGTCTCGTCCACACGCCATGAACGTGCGGCGAAGAGCTGGCTTGGCGCAGTATGTCCACCATCGCGTCGTGGAATCATACGAGTAGGTATGACGCCGTCGCTCACGTTTGTGCCAGGTAGCAGTGACGGCTACACGGCAAGTCTCCTCCCGGAGAATGTTGATGTTAAGAGTCCAACGTCCTCAACTATGGCTCGTCTGTTGTCGTGGCAGTCACGGCGCAGATGAAGGCCTGATGGTCGGTGAATCCAGTGGGCCATAGCTCAGCACCGACAGTTGCTGCCCGAAGCCATCGAGAGACATAAATCCTGTCCAACCGGCTGGCCAAGTGGCTGGTGAAGTGTGTATATCAGCGTCGGTCACCGTGGATTAGTGTCCATATAGCGAAGCGAGATCTCTGACTATAGCAAGAAGGGCTGGACATGTAACACGGTGAGGGATCTTGTCCTCAGGGTGTAAGACGCTGTTAAAGTCCCCGCCCACCACCACGTGCTCTGTAGCACCTTGAACCTATGGAGCTATCTCAGTGGAGTAATAGAATGTTGGCTCTCGGCGCTTCGCAGTACCAGACGGGGCATACAGTTTCACAAGACGGACTGCGCCGATGGTGAGAGCAATGCCTCTCGCTGATGGCAAAAACTGAATATCCGTTGGTTAGATGCCATCACGTTGTAATATGGCCCTACCGCAACCACAGTTAGAAGTTGGGTTGACGTAAGACGCGTATCCATAAACATCCAAACGCAGATTAGGCCGTACCTCTTGAAGAAACACGATACCAATGTTCGCCGCCCGAACCATGTCCTTTAACAACTGGGATTTGATCGTGGAACTAATGCCATTGACATTGACTGTGCTGACCGCGGTGGCCAAGCGGTTCTAGGCGCTTCAGTCCGGAACTGTCCAACTGCTACGGTCGCAGGTTCGAATCCTGCCTCGGGCATGGATGTGTGTGATGTCCTTAGGTTAGTTAGGTTTAAGTAGTTCAAAGTTCTAGGGGACTGATGACCTCAGATGTTAAGTTCCATAGTACTCAGAGCCATTTCTGAACATTGACTGTACCTATCCGATACATCTGGATCATCAGATTATACGACGACGTCGCCTGCAGTCGTTTAAGCCAGTACGCGTCACGTCGTCCGTCCGACCGTCCCTGTCACGTGCATCGTATATATTATTGATCGGCTGAGACAAATATCCATCCGACGACCCACCAGCCGCGAACATCTGGTTGTCGCTCGAGTCTGATATCATTCTTCCCATCTCCATCTCGGACGCCCAGTCACCTAGCTGGCACGTTAAGCGACGTATGACGTTCATCTGATGTCTTAGCCGCAAAATCGCCAGGGTGAGCTGAGCATCGTCAACTTGGCTTTGTCCTTGAGCGGACGTTGCCAGCAGCGAACCAGGAACCGTTGGAGTGAGGTCCACAGCCCGGGCCGCAGATGGATTTTCCTCATCCCCCTGCGACGTGTCACCATCTCGCGAAGCATTTCCTGCAGACAGCCTCCTCTTCTTTCGTCGCTTGGGCGGTTTCTGCTTGCGGGAACGCGTGTCCGCATACTGTAGATCACGACAGACCTGTCTGAGCTCGAATCGATCTTCTGATGCTCTCCTTCCTCACACGGCTGGGGTGCAGAAGTGGTCGCTGCTGACGAACTGGGAGACGGTTCCGATGGAGCCTGCGTCGTCGTGGGTGCGTAAACCGGGCTCGCGGAGCAACGTCCGTGGCCGTCATGTTCTTCGCTGCCTCAACGTATGTAATAGGTAGCGTTGTGAAGTGCAGGTGGTATCTCGACGAGCGTCGCAGCAGGTATTCAGAGTGTGCATGCCATTCCTGCCCGCACCCTGAAAAAGTCCGTGGTTGACCGTCATAAATGACGACCTCTCGACAGCCACCAACGGTCACGTACGATGGTATGTGTTTACGCATTTCGATTAGCACCTGACGCACTCCATTCAGTACAGGATATGTCTCAAACGTATGCCACTTTTGTTCCACGTGACTTAATACTTGCCCGTAAGGCCGCAGCACGTTCACTACAAGCGTGCGGGAACTTCAAACGGCAGTTCGAAGATCCTTATGTTCCGTACGCCGAGTCCTGCATGGTCTACAGTCACTACACCACGTTGCCATCCGAGTGGCGGAAACGGTATCCATCGGTGGAATGGCGAATAAGCATTTCGGACCCTGCTGCATCGACAAGTTTCAGGTAAACTGTGATGGAGACGGTCGAAAGATGTATACCGATAAGTTTCTGTGGATCGACGTGCATTACTTCACGCAGGAAACGCTCTACTTCGTATGCCTCAGGTCGTGAGTACTGTGCATGGAACTTCAATTTAATCGTGGCCTTTCTATAAGAAAGCCGCATCGTCGTTCGAGGTGATCTGTTTGCACTGCAATACCACTACACGCGCGAGTAAACAACGGCCCACTTGCGGAGCGCCGCACAGAGCCCCGCGCACGTCCGCTTCGTAACACGGCTGAGAGCCGACTTGTTAGATCCGTATCAAAATTCCTTTTATTTCCTAAACTCTTGGACATCTGAAGGCGCTACAGAGCACATGGTGGTGGGCGGTGACTTACACCCTCATGATCAGATCCCTCACCGTGTCCCATGTCCAGCCCTTAATGCTATAGTCAGGGATCTCGCTTCGCATGATACATGGACACTAATCCACGGTGACCGACGCGGACACACACACTTCACCAGCCACTTGGCCAGCCGGTTGGACAGGATTTATGTCTCTCGAGGTCTTCGGGCAGCAACTGTCGTTGCCGAGGTGTGGCCCACTGCATTCACCGACCATCAGGCCTTCATACTGCGCCGTGACAACAGACGAGCCGTAGTAGAGGACGTTGGACTCTTAACGTCAACATTCTCCGGGAGGAGACTCGCCGTGTAGCCGTCACTGCTACCTGGCACAAATGTGAGCGACGGCGTCATACCCACTCGTATGATTCCGCGACGCGATGGTGGACATACTGCGCCAAGCCAGCTCTTCGCCGCACTCTCATGGCGTATAGACGAGACAGGGAACTTTTGCTCCGATCCATCTCTTAGTTTTACTAGACGGTCTTGCTAGGATTAGCCTCGCAACAACCTTCGCCAGAGCGTCAAATGGCCGTCCACCGGACATAGGCACGGCTTCTGCAGATCACGGCTGACGGATTGGACGACACGGAGGTTCGAGCGAGACTGCAAGATTCCATCCCAGAGAAACGTACTTCTCTTTATCACATCGCCAGTGACGACACGGGGGTTCGAGCGAGACTGCAAGATTCCATCCCAGAGGAACGCACTTCTCTTTATCACATCGTCAGTGAACGGAGAGATCGTAAGAGACGACTCATCACGGCAGGTATTTCTGCCGACGGGCAACGCGCAGACACACAACGCCATCTCCCGTGTCCTCACGGATTTTTTTGTCATGTCTCACCATGTCCTACGTGCACTATGAATTTGGACGAATTCGGCGATAACGAGTAGGCGTCCTCTCCTTGTCAGAGTCCTATTTCATCGAAGATCGTAGCGTTTTCTTACAGCCAAGGAACATTTATATGCGATGAAATGCCAGCCGGAGTGGCCGTGTGGTTCTAGTCGCTACAGTCTGGAGCCGAGCGACCGCTACGGTCGCAGGTTCGAATCCTGCCTCGGGCATGGATGTGTGTCATGTCCTTAGGTTAGTTAGTTTTAATTAGTTCTAAGTTCTAGACGACTAATGACCTCAGAAGTTAACTTGCATAGTGCTCAGAGCCATTTGAACCATTTTTTTGCGATGAAATGCGTCTCCCGTCACATGATTTTCTCGGAATTCATTTTTCTATCCTCAGTGCTACTGTGTACATAAAGCTGACTAATGACGAGCTGTCGCCGATGTATTGCGGAGCCACTCTAACAATCTCAGGTTCCGATACTGTGACGGACATATAGGGACTGTCGTGGTTGATCACCCTGGTTTTGGCCTCCGAACGTTGCGGGTTTTCAAACTCCCATTTGAGGTACCGTCGTACGTTGTGGTGACTGACTTTAAATCTTACGGCGACGACGTCAGTCGCGTTGCTGAAAAGATAAAAATTGAACTACGGAAACATGTGCCTTCACACTTTGTTATTGACGGCTGCACGGCTGTCGTCATGTAAGATGGTCAGTCGAGCACCTGCTCAGGTTGCGTCCAGGAAGGACATGTCCGTTCTGCATGTCTCCGACATAGACTGGTTCAGACGTCGAGCGGAGAAGTCGCTCTTCCACTAAGTTACGCGTCTGCGGCGGTGCTGCTGCTGTGTCCCCTCTGATTCAGTTGTACCTGCGTCACCTCCCCTCGACTACGCGGTGGATATTTTGTCCGTCTGTTCTACACTCCTGCTGGAGTGACCGTCAGCAGACACAAGCTGTCTGTCCCGACCCCATGGTTGTTGATCAAGGAGCTGAGCGACCTCGGCTTTTCTGCCATTTGGTCACATGTCGGACTACAGCCGCCCGCTATCCGACACGGAATAGCTTGTTAAGAAGCAATTGTCACTGAGGAAACGGAAGAGACATCGCTGTACCACTTATGATGACTGCCCCCATCAGATGCGTGCACAGGATGACGACTATACTGCTGATGGTGCGCTGTCCTCAGACGCCCTGACACCTGACGATGTGACGTCCTTCTCCACCTCCATCTCCAATCAGCGTCCACCTCCAGGCACCGACCTTTCCCCCGCCTGCGTCTGTTGCGGTAGCCTCCCTTTCTGTGTCTGACGCTACCTGTGAGCACACCTCTGATAGTCTTTGACTGAAGCGACCCGGTGAGACGTCTGTCTCCTGGGCGGACGACGTCGGTCGATGATGAGAATGGGCATTCTTGAGGTGTACAGAGCGATGGACCGCCCCCCCCCCCCCCCCTTGGTGTGGTCGGCTCCCTCCCTGCACATTGAGGTGCCCTTCCACGGGGGCCTAACGCAAAATTCCCTGCACTTCTCCCATCATATTGGCGATCGCAGCTTTCCATGCAGATCACATTGCCACAGTCAATGTCAATACCATTCGTGTTCACCACAAATTGGCTTTGCTCTATGACGTGCCGTATGCCGCGTACGTTGACGTAGCTCTCCTTCAGGAGGTGCATGTTGCAACTTTCTTTGCTCTCTACGGTTTTACAGTACATGTGTCTCATGGTTCCCACTGGTAGTGGGATGGCGATCCTCTTACGTGACGGTATCGTCTCCGATGCAGTTGCCTATCTCTCTGATGTATGGCTTTTGCGTTTATTGCGATCAGGATCGTCAGTGTCTGTGCGCCATCAGGTTCGGATCGCCGCCGTGGAACGTTCCAGCTTCTTGTCAGTCACACCTCTTTTCCTGGGTCGGCAGGATGCATTGATCATAGGAGGCGATTTCAACTGCACCCAGGGACCCAAAGACCAACTACCACGTCACTCTCTGTACGCGACCCTAGCGACAATTCTCCAGCACCTCAGCCTTGTGGGTTCTTGGGAGCATGTTCTTGAAGATAGTACAGGATTTAAGCATTTTACTAGCCATTCTTCCAGCCGCCTAGATTTTTTTTTTACATCTCTCGCGTTATTGTCAGAGGGTTGCAGGCTGCTGAAGTCTGGGCGGTTGCGCACTGTGCCCATGACGCATATAAATGTGCCATCCGCCAAAGGGTGTGGCGCGGCCGTAGACCATGGAAACTGAACACGATCCATCTTACCTCACCCGACTGCTGACAGTTCATCTCTCTTGTCTTGGTAGGTGCTCTATGCAAAGCGTGCCCTCTGCAAGACCCTGATTGGTTGCAGAAGGAAGGTTGCGGCTTGGTGGCGACGAACTCAGGAATTCTATTTCAGCATTCTCCAGGAATGTACTATGATTCCGTATTGCCAGAGCGACAGGAGATGGTGAATTTTGCCAAGGCACAGCTCACATCCCTCTCTCGCCGCCACGTTGAAGGAGCTTTGGTCAGGAGCCGCACACACGATGGGTTGGTGCAGGGTTGTATGGTTTCGCCGTGGAACCGTTTCTCTGCGGCCTCCGTCAACACCTTTCTAGGGTGTCTCTTGGTGACCATGTTTTCAACTGTACTGCTTATACAGACGGCTCGTCATCGTTCTTCGTAGCGGTGCTGAGGTCAGGGAGCCACTGGTATGGGTTACCACCTATGGCGAAGCTTCCGGTAGCTGCCGCCTTAACGTCCGCAAATCTAGCGCAATGACTATAGGTCCGGGGCTCTCTGCGGACTGAACTGCTCCTTTGAGTGTAGCTGATACTATTCTATCCTTAGGACTCGATTTCGCAAGTGATCTGTGGCCGCACGATTGCCCTCAACTGCCCACTCTTACTTTTCCAACTACTGGCGGGACTCTTAGATCACCGTTTACGAGCACTCGATCTTCTGCAACGAACCCAATGTATAAATGTATATTTGGCGTTACGTATCATCCACGTGGCACAGGTACTTCCTATTCCGCCATCAGTGGCCCGCCGCATGCTCTCGGCATTGGGTTTATTTGGTTGCCACAGCTTGCTGTTCAAGATAAGGTACGAGAGCCCCACCCTCCCGCGGTGCAGGAGCGGTTTAGGTCTGTATCATGTGCCTGACAGAGCGGTAGCCCTTTTCATTGGCTCTCACATGACGTTGTGGCTCCGTAGTCCTACGTGCCTTACCAGCCTGTTGCAGGAGGCCCTTGCACCTCTCACACAACTTTCGGAAGTCCCGCCGCCCTTTCTCTACTTCCGCCTCTTTTTTCTTGAACTACGTCCGTACTGTGATACTGCCAGCGCACTTGAAATCCGCGAAGGCGATCTGTGATTACCTTCAGCAGCACAGGTCACCGAATGTGGTTGAGGAGAAGCATCCCTACGTCAACTGGCATACCGTTTGGTGGTCGGTGTGCGCTCATTATCTTGACACTGACGTCCAGTTTGCAAGATACCTTACTGACAGTGGGTAGCAGGTATGCCGATCACGCCTACGCAGGATTCACCTCCCAGACACCCTGTTGTGTGTCGTCTGTGATGTTTTGGACACAGTCGAGCATCTCCTGATGTGCAGATCAGCAAGAGGTGTCTGGTTATTGTCACGACAGATGCTGTCCCTCATTACCCATACTACTTATGATCATATACCTACTCAACTACTCCTTTTACTGGTCGTGGGATACTTCCCGCAAGCGAAGACGAGTTCTGTGAAGTGGATTAGTGGACATGGAGCTCCCTACTTGTTTGCAGAGGGCGACAAAATTACCCATGATTTTTGGCAGTTCCTTAATGAATGCCATTGTGCCGTTGTCCGCAATCCAAAATACTAACAGTTTTTCTCCAATTTCCTTTGCACTGTCTTTCTTAACCCACCCCAGAGCTGGGGTGTTATTGTCATGAAGAGCTGATTCCCGCCTCTTCCACATTTAGAACTGATATATTCACTGGTCCTCTTCTATGGAAAAACTATACGTCAATAGTCTCAATGAGTCTGAAGTGTTGCAGAGCCCTCCTCCTCGGCCGGCCGTGGTGGCCGAGCGGTTCTAGGCGCTACAGTCTGGAACCGCGTGACCGCTACGGTCGCAGGTTCGAATCATGCCTCGAGCATGGATGTGTGTGATGTACTTAGTTAGGTTTAAGTAGTTCTAAGTCGCAATAGGACTGATGACCTCAGAAGTTCAGTCCCATAGAGCTCGGAGCCATTTGTGAACCTCCTCCTCGCGATGCCGGTTTGTTGCTATTCTCAGTGGTATTAACGTTACAGAAAGAACGATAAAAAATAAAAATAAATAAATCAACAAATAAATAAATAAACGATGGACGTTGTACCTTTACTCCACGTTCCCAAGCTTTCCTTGGTTCCTGGATGGTAGGAACAGGACATGGTGGCCAGGCCTCCAGTTGCGACCCCTGCCCACTTTGACCCCACTTCTCCCTTTGGGCGCCGGAAAGGTTCCTATGAAAAATTAAAAAAAAGTGGCCAGCGCGGCTGAATGCCATTTACGGAGCTCGTGTTCGAAAAAAAGAAGTAGCGTCTTTGATAAGTAATCAAAACTTCCTCGGTCCCAGGTTCGAAACACACCACCGCTTAATATTTGATAAATAATCAACATTGGCGGACGAAGACTTCCGACATAGGAAGTCACCCTCATTCTTCCAACGACATTGTCAAAGAGGGTGGAGGAGCGGACAGAGGTTCAGGGCATTCTCTTGTCCGTGGGATGGGAAACTGCCCCTAAAAGAAGAAGAATCGGTAATGATCAAGGCACGAGAATGCAGACGACACTGCATTAAAGACACATAACGTATATCCACAGGAAATTTGGCCTGTAATTGAAAAAGTGTCATGATGATCTCTCCATTGGCAAAATATTCAGGAATAGTGCCCCGTCGGACCCCCAGGAGGGGACTGTCAAAGGGGAGGTGACCGTGAGATTGAATAACCAACGAAAGGATAAAGTTCTTTGAATCGAGGCGTGAAATGTCAGAAGCTTTAAAGTGGTAGGGAAGCTAGAAAATCAGAAAAGGGAAATCCAAAGGCTCAATCTAAATATAGTAGGGGTCAGTGGAGTGAAATGGAAAGAAGATAAGGATTTCTGATCAGATGAGTATCAACAGTCGCAGAAAATGGTATAACGGGAGTAGGATTCGTTATGAACAGGTAGGTAGCGCAGAGAGTGTGTTACAGTTCAGTGACAGGGTTGTTCTTATCAGAATCGACAACGAACCAACACCGACAACGATGGTTCAGGTATAGATGCCGACGTCGCATGCTGAAGACGAAGAGATAAAGGAAAGTATGGGAGGATATTGAAAGAGTAACACAGTACGTAAAGGGAGGCGAAAATCTAATAGTCATGGTGGATGTCACTGCAGTTAAGGTTACAGGAGAATATGGGTTGGGGACAAGGAATGAGAGAGGAGAAAGACTAATTCAGTTCTGTATTACATTTCAGCTAGTAATAGCGAATGCTTTGTTCAAGAATCACAGCAGGAGGAGGTATACTTGAAAAAAGCCAGGTGATATGTGAAGATTTCAGTTCGATTACATCATGGTCAGATAGAGATTCCGAAATCAGATATTGGACTGTAAGGCGTACCCAGAAGCAGTTATTGACTCAGATTACAATGTAATATGATGAAGAATACGCTGAAGTTTAAGAGCTTAGTCAGGAGGAATAAATACGCAAGGAAGTGGGATACGGAAGGAATGACGACATACGCTTGGAGTTTTCTAAGGCTATAGATACAGCAATAAGGAATAGCTCAGTAGGCAGTACAGTTGAAGAGAAATGGATATGTCTAAACATGGCAATCACAGAAGTTGAAAAGAGAAACATAGGTACAAAGAAGGTAACTGCGAAGAAACCATGAGTTAGAGAAAAAGAAAGAAGTGCAAAAATGTTCAGCAAAGTACAGGAATACAGAAATACAAGTTGATGAGGAATGAAATAAATAGGAAGTGCAGGGAAGCTAAGACGAAATGGTTGCATGAAAAATGTGAAGAAATCGAAAATGAAATGATTGTCGGGAGGACTGATTCAACATATAGGAATGTCAAAAAACCGTTCGGTGAAATTAAAAGAAAGAGCGGCAACATTAAGAGTGCAGCTGGAATTACACTGTTAAATGCAGAGGAGATAATATGTGGAAATAGTACACTGAAGGCCCTGTGAAGGGGGAAGATTTGTCTGATGGGGTAATGTATCACGAAGCAAATACCGTCCGCACTGGCGGAATGTTACGTGATACCATGTACTTATACGTTTGTGACTATTACAGTGCCATCTATCACAAAGCGAAAAAAGTGGTCCCACTAAAACATCCATATTTCTTTAGGTACTACACGAATGTGTAATAAAAAATGGGGGTTCCTATTTAAAAAAACGCAGTTGATATCCGTTTGTCCTATGGCAGCACCATCTAGCGAGCCAACCACAGCGCCATGTGGTTTCCCCCTTCAAGCTAGACAAGTTTCGTTCTTTGTAGTTTTTTCGTTTGACGCTTATTTCGTGAGAGATTTGGCCCGGTCACGATCAATGGACCACCCTATATATTGAAAATCCTGACCAGTGGGATGTGAATTTTACGGTGGGGGAGCGTTTAAGGGTAGCTTCTTTATGTTTTTCTTGACTATCTCAAAAACCACGGTTTCTAGCGAAAATGTTTCCACGTATTAAATTTAATTACGTTAAATATTTCTACAAAAAGGTCCTGTTGGTTTTTTCTCTTTGCAGATTGTTATGTAACGTAATTTAATGTTTACCTTGTCTGTTGATGAGAAAAGGGACGGTGTGATATCCGCTGCTGCCACATAGCCTTCTCCACTCTGATAATAGCACCAAGGGGACCCCAGAACTAAACGTCAAAATCTGACAGGACGGATCACCCTCAACAGTGTCGCAAGCCCACACTTCATGAGACTGCGGTGATGTTTAGAATTTACACTTGGGTGACAAAAGTCATGGTATAGCCATATCTACATACACCGACTGGCAGTAGTATCACGTATACGTAAGTTATAAACGGGCGGTGCATTGGCGTTACTGTCATTTGTACTCAGGTGATTCATGTAAATGTTTCCAGAGTGATTATGGCTACTATTACTACTACTACTACTACGTGATCAGGCCCAGTGGACCACACGCATCTACAAGTTTCCTCCGCCACTGTATTATGTCCATTACTGATATCCGCCATCCTTTCACATCTATTGACACTTGGTTTAAATCTTCATGGAGTCCATCCCTCCAACACTTCTTAGGTCTCCCTGGCGGTCTCTTTCCTGTGGGTGTGAAATGCAGGAGCTTCCGAGGCCATCTGTGATCTTCCATCCGGGCCACATGGCCGGCCCACTGCATTTGTTTGGCTTTGATGGTTCCTGCTATGTTGGGCTGCTGGTATAGTTCCTCAAGCTCTTGGTTGTATCTGATCCTCCATTCCCCTGTATCTGCATCCAGAACCGGACCGAAGATCTTTCGAAGCACTTTTCTGTCAAAAACAAGGAGCTTATGGAAATCCTGTTTCCGGATACTCCATGTCTCACAGCCATATAGAACAACAGGCTGGATCAGGGTTTTGTACAGTCGAATCTTGAACTGTCTGGAGATATATTTGGACCGAATCAGTTGTGCTAGGCTGTGGTAAGATCGGTTTCCTGCTTGTGTTCTGGCATTGATCTCGGCTTCACATGACACGTTGTCAGTGAAAAGTGCCCCTAGGTATTTGAATTCTTGCACTCTCTTGTAGCACTGGTCCCCAACCTGCGATGATAGTAGATGACCAACAGTCTCACAATGCCCACGCGTCATAACGAGGTACACCGTCTTGGCTTCGTTTATGTTTAGCCCAAATTTGCTGGCAGCCTCCTTTAGTGCTTTGGTCATTTGCTCCAACTCCTCTTCCGACCTAGAGAGTAAACAGATGTCATCTGCATAGGCTAAGTATGGCAGTCTCTTTCCTTCGATTTCAATCCCTTCATTCTCTTGGAAGGTCTCGCGTTCGATCTTCTCGAAGGCAAGGCTATACAGGATAGGGGACAACCCATCTCCTTGCCTGAGTCCTGTCACGAATTCGAACTCCTCAGCCTAGCACGACGGGAATTACCAGACTTTGAATGAGGAATGGTAGTCGGAGCTAGACGCAAGTGACATTCCATTACCGATATTTCGGGAATCGTTATTCCGAGGTCCACAGCGTCAAGAGTGTGCTCGGATACCAGATTTCTGGCATGACCTGTCACGACGGACCACGCAGTGGCGACCGGCCTTCACTTAATGACCCAGAGCAGCGACTTTTTCGTAGAGATGTCACCGCTAACAGCCAACAAATACCACGTGAAATGACTGCAGAAATAAATGTGGGATGTATGAGGAACGTATCCGTACGGCGAAATTTGGCGTTAATGGACTATGGCTGCAGACGACAGGGCCTTTGGTAACAGCACCGATATCGGCTGTAGCGCCTCTCCTGTGATCATGACCATATTAGTCGGACCCCGGACAACTGGAAAACTGAGATGAATCTCGATGTCAGTTGGTAAGAACTTGTGGTAGGTTTCGAGTGTGACGCAGACCGCACGAAGCCATGGACCCAAGTTGTCAACGAGCCACTGTGCAAGCTGGTGATGGCTCCATTATGCTATGGGCTGTGTTTACATGGATCATTAACTGGAAATGGTTATGTTCGACTACTCTGCGACCATTTGCAGCCATTCATGGACCTCATGTTCCCAAACAAGGATGGAATTTTCATGGATTAAACAGTGCTATGTCATCGGGCAAAAAAGTGCTAACGACTGGTTTGAAGAACATTCTGGACGATTCAAGAGAAATGATTTGGTCGCAAACATCGCCTTGCATGAATCCCATCGAACATTTATATTGCCGAGAGGTCAGTCCGTGCTCAAAATCCTCCATCGGCAACACCTTCGCAATTATGGACGGCTATAGAGACACCATGGATCAATATTTCTATAGGGGATTTTCAACGAACGACTCGTTGAGTCCAAGCCCTGTCGGCTGGTACTGCACTACGCTGGAGGTCCTAGGCGATATTAGGACGCATCCCAAGACTTTCGTCTCCTCAGTGTAATCCAGGAAATTGACGCAAAGTCTGGCGATCAGGAAGTTCACTCCGTCACCCCTTCTCCTCTTTGCCGGAAAGCCAAAGGAAAAATTGTCAACAGCGCGTGGCGAGTCGGGAGGTTGCCTTTTCAAATACCGGCAACGCCCGCCGTTGTTTGAATTCGGTGATCGGTCTGCAACCGATGCATTTAATGAGGTAAGGCTGTTGGCTTTCTTTTCGGATAATATTTCACTGCAGGTGATTACCTCATGGGCAAAATATCTCAGGTTAATGTTAATATTGTCTGACAGGTCGTTAAATTGGAATATGGACAACAAGAGTACCAACAAACTTTTCTGGGGCGCCCCTAAAGTTTCTCCTACTTCTGTCGATGACTGTCCATCCAACATAGCATACTGTGTTCTCCGTTCCAGTAAATCCTCAATTCCGTCACAAATTTTGTAATACTCCATATAATCGTACGTCTGATAATAATTGATAGTATGGTATGAGTAGAATGCCTTTCAACAGTCTAGACATTTTAGGTGCGTGGAAAGCATGGTTGTGGAGTAACAGTGATTGATATAAAATTAACTTACTATTAAAACAGTCTTAATCGCGTTTTTTCATTTATGTATTGCCGACCGGTTTCAGCCCATCGCAGGGACCATCTTCAGGTCGAACCTACTGTGAAATTACAATATATATCTTAAACAAAACTAATGACAAGCATCTGATAAGATGGATTACCTAAATATATTGTTTTACCCGCTGGTCGACGGCTGGTGGCGTCACGTCTTCAAAGGTGTGGCAGGAGGCTGTAAATAATTTACATTCTTTTTCCTTTATTGAGTTTCGATTCCCCCGAAGGGGTCGGGCTGGCAGCAGCTTAGTACGCCGCTCTTCAGTCTACAGAATTTGCTTTAAAAATATGAAGATAATAAAAGCAGGTGATGAAATCGGTGACGTAAATGGTAAAATGGCGGAAAATTGTGGAACTTAAAACATAAAATAAAGGGTTGGTGATTCTAATAAAATACACAGGAGGCAGACAGGTAAAATAATAGACAGACAATTAAAAAACACGGCGACAGTCTGGTTTCTGTGCGCAAGAGATATAAAAATCACACCCAGGACAGCATGATTTCTGTTCGCAACACTTTGAAAGACACACAAAACTGAACACACACTGTAAACACTGCAGTAAAAAGTTGGCACAAATATGACACACCACAGCCGAGGGCAGACAGGGGGAACCTGGAGAGATGGTGGGAAAGAAAAGGGGTGAAGGAGAGGATAAACGAAGTTGGGGAGTGGGGTGGAGGGGGGGAGAAATTTACCTAATGCCTGGGTTTATATAGCAAGCTATGAGCACGTGAGCGTAAGCAATGGCTCCAGCAGTGACCAGTGGGAGACGTCTATGCTTAAAAATTGAAGTGAAAATACAATTTGTGTAAAGTTTACAATTTAAAGAAACCATGTTCATTTAAAAAAAAACAGTGTTATATAAATAAACATAAAAAAGTACGTGAAAAAAATTTTCAACGTCAAACTTCTAAAAGAACGTTAGTAAGTTACCTTATCTTCATTCGTAATATACTATGGGGGAAGGAAACAATTTCCTTTCTGTATTCTGTGTACTTTGTACTTATTTATATCCATTTTCTATTATTTAATAACGTAACAAGTTTAAGTGTGCCTATCTGTAATCGTATATACAGAGCCCTCTAGTCCAGGTACTATGGAGGCCGTTGCCATGGTAGCGGCCCAACATGGCTGTCCTCTCTGCTATGATGTTATGTGTTGCCTAGTCCAGGCCCAATGGACGCTGTTGTCGTGTCAGCGGCGCAATATGGCTGCCCCCTTTGCCACGCTGCTGTCCGTCGCCTAGTCAACGATAGGATCGATACCACACTACGGAGTGAATCCATCGTCATAGTGCAGAAGATATTGGCAGCCTACACTGTGTATAGAGGCGTACTGCCCCATTTTGCCTATCATATTTAATATGGTTGTATAAACGATATTTAGTGAGTGACGATGTATTGATTTTTATTTTAGCGGATGTCGGTTGTCGCATTGCTGTCAGTTGCATAAAAGAAAATATTACGTAGTTGTCAAACTATACATTATGTTGACAGAAGTATCAGCTATGCCCATTACTGGTTTATGGAATGGATATCATCGTTAGGGCACCGTCGCGTTACATTCCACATAGGATTATCATAAAGCTATATAAAACATAAAGTAAATGTCTTAAGGTCATAGTTAATTGTCATGTAACTAGAAAACTTATGGACGTCACTTACAATGGAATACATCATGGTAATTGTCGTATATATAGGCTGATATTATTATTATTATTATTTTAATAATTAAAATCAAAATTACAAGAAAGGAAAAGTATCATCCTTATATGCAAATAATACTTTCGAAACGCTCGAAAAATTTTCTATAGTAAAACTTCACTTGCTCATTCAGTAGAGCTGTTGGTTCCTGTTTATGATGTATGAAGATATCCAAATTTTCTAAAATATCCATCATCGGCCATTTTTGGGCTGCATGTAGTATCTTTAAATCTTCATCAATATTTATTTCAGCCTGTTTTTCTGTATCTAGGTGCTAGACATATTAACTGCCTTAATCCACTGCTTTAATGTATCAAAGTCGCAAGTGGGGTTCCGAATGATCGCTGCTTTCGGAATCCATACTCATCTTTGTGGACGAGGCCACTCCTCTGTTACCTGTACGGTCGTCGGCTTTCAGAGAAATAGCAGCGGATGTCCGGAAAAGCGCGTTTTCAGTAGGCAGTATTAGGAAACAGGTTCGTCTGACTGCAGGTCTCCGCGTGGTGGGGATGGCGCTGGTGTTGGCGTGCTGGCGCGAGATGTTCAGCTGCCACTGCATCGAAGAGGAGGCGGAATGTCCGGAAGAACTACCATGTCATTCTGCTTCCTAAATAAATCATACAAATACATCTGTGCTTTAACTACAAGATGTTTTTTGTTCTGCAGTCCTATGTACCAAGTGGTTATAACAATTAACATGCGACTGTTCATAGAGGTCCAGCTTGGGCTGTAATTATCGTATGGCAGCGAAACGACAATACGGTAATGCGCAACCGATTTACGCTGGATAAATTCCAATCCCAAAGAAAGCAGGTGTTGACAGAATGGACGAATGGAAAAACTGGTACAAGCCGACCTCGGGGAAGATCAGTTTGGATTCCGTAGAAATGTTAGAACACGTGAGGCAATACTGACCCTACGAATTATCTTAGAAGAAAGATTAAGGAAAGGCAAACCTGCGTTTCTAGCATTTATAGGCTTAGAGAAAGCTTTTGAAAATGTTGACTGGAATACTCTCTTTCAAATTCTGATGGTGGCAGGGGTAAAATACAGGGAGCGAAAGGCAGTTATAAGAGTCGAGGGACATGAAAGGGAAGCAGTGGTTGGGAAGGGAGTGAGACAGGGTTGTAGCCTTTCCCCGATGCTGTTCAATCTGTATATTGAGCAAGCAGTAAAGGAAACAAAAGAAAAATTCGGAGTAGGTTTTAAAATATTGCGGAGACATGGCTTAGCCACAGCCTTTCAGAATGAGATTTTCACTCTGCAGCGGAGTGTGCGCTGATATGAAACTTCCTGGCAGATTAAAACTGTGTGCCGGGCCGAGATTCGAACTCGGGACCTTTGCCTTTCGCGGGAAAATGGTAGAGCTACGGGGCGTGAGTCGTGCTTGGGTAGCTCAGTTGGTAGAGCACTTGCCCGCGAATGGCAAAGGTCCCGAGTTCGAGTCACGGTCCGGCACACAGTTTTAATCTGCCAAGAAGTTTCATATCAGCGCACACTCCACTGTAGAGTGAAAATCGTATTCTGGAAACTTCACTTGCTCATTCAGTAGAGCTGTTGGTTCCAGTTTATGATGTATGAAGATCTCCAAATTTTCTAAAATATCCATCATCGGCCGTTTTTGGGCTGCATGTAGTATCTTTAAATCTTCATCAATATTTATTTCAACGTGTTTTTCTGTATCTAGATGCTAGACATATTAACTGCCGTAATCCATTGCTTTAATGTATCAAAGTCGCAAGTGGGGTTCCGAATGATCGCTGCTTTCGGAATCCTTACTCATCTTTATGGAGGAGGCCACTCCTCTATTACCTGTACGGTAGTCGCCTTTCAGAGAAGTAGCAGCGGATGTCCGGAAATGCTCGTTTTCAGTAGGCAGTATTGTAAAGTTGATGCACTGAGGTGTTCTGAAAGCGGTGCTGATATTCAGGACAATAAAAGCGGTTTAAAAGCTGTGAGCTATCTGGGGAAGTTAACCTCGCATTACTGAGCAACTGTTTCACCAGGTATCCAGTCTAGCTTACCAAATTCCCAACCAGCCTAACATTAATTATAATCTTTTAGTAGTCATCTTACGACAACCGGTGATATACAGGGTGTCCCAGCTATCTTGTCCACCCAAAATATCTTTGGAACAATAACAGCTATTGGAAAAAACTTTCACCGGTATCAATGGAGGGCTGGGGCCATGAATGTGCATATTTGGAAACATTCTAAAACGAAAGCATATGTGTTTTTTAACACAAACTTATGTTTCTTTAAATGGACCTCCTATTTTTTTTCTTCAGCAATCCATAGCATGACAAAGCACATACACAATGGCGTTGATTGCATCGCAATATTCCCACTACATTCCGAGATATTGAGACGCGAAGTTGACGCTTGAAACACCCGACATGCGCTGCTAGCGCACGTCCTGAGGCTCAGGCGTGAACCCCATGCTGCCCGTAATCGCGATGTGATTGACATGTGTAATCACACCTCCATACTTATCAAGAGGTCCGAAACGAATAATACGGTCTGCTGCCATCAACTCTCATAAGCACATAATGGTTTCCCTCTTGCACGTTTTACGTATCTACGTACACAATATGAACCAATACCGATCGGTGTACACCCGTCAGGTTGTCTTATTTACCCTGCACACCCAAAATAAGGTTTATCCAATGCGTTATATGACCCATTGTGCCTGTCATGTTACAGAACCGCATCACCCCTAGCCTATGGGATAAATACCTGCTGGAATGTACGACGTTAATGCAGGATGGCAGCAGACCGTATTATTCGTTTCGGACCTCTTGATAAGAATGGAAGTATGATTACGCATGTCAATCACATCGCGATTACGGGCAGCCTGGGGTTCACCGCCTGAGTCTCAGGACGTGCGCTAGCAGCGCATGTCGGGCGTTTCAAGCGTGAACTTCGCGTCTTAATATCTCGGGATGTAATGGGAATATGGCGATGCAATCAACGCGCCATTGTGTATGTGCTTTGTCATGCTATGGATTGCTGGAGAAAAAAATGGGAGTTCCATTTAAAAAAACATAAGTTTGTGTTAAGAAACACATATGCTTTCGTTTTAGAATGTTTCCAAATATGTACGTTCATGGGCCCCAGCTCTACATTGATACCGGTGAAAGTTGTTTCCCAATAGCTGTTATTGTTCCAGAGATATTTTGGGTGGACAAGATAGCTGGGACACCCTATATATATATATATATATATATATATATATATATATATATATATATATATATATACTCCTGGAAATTGAAATAAGAACACCGTGAATTCATTGTCCCAGGAAGGGGAAACTTTATTGACACATTTCTGGAGTCAGATACATCACATGATCACACTGACAGAACCACAAGCACATAGACACAGGCAACAGAGCATGCACAATGTCGGCACTAGTACAGTGTATATCCACCTTTCGCAGCAATGCAGGCTGCTATTCTCCCATGGAGACGATCGTAGAGATGCTGGATGTAGTCCTGTGGAACGGCTTGCCATGCCATTTCCACCTGGCGCCTCAGTCGGACCAGCGTTAGTGCTGGACGTGCAGACCGCGTGAGACGACGCTTCATCCAGTCCCAAACATGCTCAATGGGGGACAGATCCGGAGATCTTGCTGGCCAGGGTAGTTGACTTACACCTTCTAGAGCACGTTGGGTGGCACGGGATACTTGCGGACGTGCATTGTCCTTTTGGAACAGCAAGTTCCCTTGCCGGTCTAGGAATGGTAGAACGATGGGTTCGATGACGGTTTGGATGTACCGTGCACTATTCAGTGTCCCCTCGACGATCACCAGTGGTGTACGGCCAGTGTAGGAGATCGCTCCCCACACCATGATGCCGGGTGTTGGCCCTGTGTGCCTCGGTCGTATGCAGTCCTGATTGTGGCGCTCACCTGCACGGCGCCAAACACGCATACGACCATCATTGGCACCAAGGCAGAAGCGACTCTCATCGCTGAAGACGACACGTCTCCATTCGTCCCTCCATTCACGCCTGTCGAGACACCACTGGAGGCGGGCTGCACGATGTTGGGGCGTGAGCGGAAGACGGCCTAACGGTGTGCGGGACCGTAGCCCAGCTTCATGGAGACGGTTGCGAATGGTCCTCGCCGATACCCCAGGAGCAACAGTGTCCCTAATTTGCTGGGAAGTGGCGGTGCGGTCCCCTACGGCACTGCGTAGGATCCTACGGTCTTGGCGTGCATCCGTGCGTCGCTGCGGTCCGGTCCCAGGTCGACGGGCACGTGCACCTTCCGCCGACCACTGGCGACAACATCGATGTACTGTGGAGACCTCACGCCCCACGTGTTGAGCAATTCGGCGGTACGTCCACCCGGCCTCCCGCATGCCCACTATACGCCCTCGCTCAAAGTCCGTCAACTGCACATACGGTTCACGTCCACGCTGTCGCGGCATGCTACCAGTGTTAAAGACTGCGATGGAGCTCCGTATGCCACGGCAAACTGGCTGACACTGACGGCGGCGGTGCACAAATGCTGCGCAGCTAGCGCCATTCGACGGCCAACACCGCGGTTCCTGGTGTGTTCGCTGTGCCGTGCGTGTGATCATTGCTTGTACAGCCCTCTCGCAGTGTCCGGAGCAAGTATGGTGGGTCTGACACACCGGTGTCAATGTGTTCTTTTTTCCATTTCCAGGAGTATGTATATATATATATATATATATATATATATATATATATATATACATACTCCTGGAAATGGAAAAAAGAACACATTGACACCGGTGTGTCAGACCCACTATACTTGCTCCGGACACTGCGAGAGGGCTGTACAAGCAATGATCACACGCACGGCACAGCGGACACACCAGGAACCGCGGTGTTGGCCGTCGAATGGCGCTAGCAGCGCAGCATTTGTGCACCGCCGCCGTCAGTGTCAGCCAGTTTGCCGTGGCATACGGAGCTCCATCGCAGTCTTTAACACTGGTAGCATGCCGCGACAGCGTGGACATGAACCGTATGTGCAGTTGACGGACTTTGAGCGAGGGCGTATAGTGGGCATGCAGGAGGCCGGGTGGACGTACCGCCGAATTGCTCAACACGTGGGGCGTGAGGTCTCCACAGTACATCGATGTTGTCGCCAGTGGTCGGCGGAAGGTGCACGTGCCCGTCGACCTGGGACCGGACCGCAGCGACGCACGGATGCACGCCAAGACCGTAGGATCTTACGCTGTGCTGTAGGGGACAGCACTGCCACTTCCCAGCAAATTAGGGACACTGTTGCTCCTGGGGTATCGGCGAGGACCATTCGCAACCGTCTCCATGAAGCTGGGCTACGGTCCCGCACACCGTTAGGCCGTCTTCCGCTCACGCCCCAACATCGTGCAGCCCGCCTCCAGTGGTGTCGCGACAGGCGTGAATGGAGGGACGAATGGAGACGTGTCGTCTTCAGCGATGAGAGTCGCTTCTGCCTTGGTGCCAATGATGGTCGTATGCGTGTTTGGCGCCGTGCAGGTGAGCGGTGCATACGACCGAGGCACACAGGGCCAACACCCGGCATCATGGTGTGGGGAGCGATCTCCTACACAGGCCGTACACCACTGGTGATCGTCGAGGGGACACTGAATAGTGCACGGTACATCCAAACCGTCATCGAACCCATCGTTCTACCATTCCTAGACCGGCAAGGGAACTTGCTGTTCCAACAGGACAATGCACATCCGCATGTATCTCGTGCCACGCAACGTGCTCTAGAAGGTGTAAGTCAACTACCCTGGCCAGCAAGATCTCCGGATCTGTCCCCCATTGAGCATGTTTGGGACTGGATGAAGCGTCGTCTCACGCGGTCTGCACGTCCAGCACTAACGCTGGTCCAACTGAGGCGCCAGGTGGAAATGGCATGGCAAGCCGTTCCACAGGACTACATCCAGCATCTCTACGATCGTCTCCATGGGAGAATAGCAGCCTGCATTGCTGCGAAAGGTGGATATACACTGTACTAGTGCCGACATTGTGCATGCTCTGTTGCCTGTGTCTATGTGCCTGTGGTTCTGTCAGTGTGATCATGTGATGTATCTGACCCCAGAAATGTGTCAATAAAGTTTCCCCTTCCTGGGACAATGAATTCACGGTGTTCTTATTTCAATTTCCAGGAGTGTATAAAGAGAATTTAAATAAAAAGAAATAAATCAGTTTATATTTGGACATTTATTTTAACATTGATCACTGTTCCGTTAAAATTTTAGAATATTGAACTTGATTCATAACTAAACTGGTGCCTTATGTAGGATTGTGAAAATGTGAGTTTGTAATCTTACGGAACACTTCAAATATGGAGCCAAGATTGGGAGACTGCATACAACGCTGCAATCATAAAATAACACACGAAAAACGTTGAAACATATGCAAGAGGAAGTTAACCACAACCAACCGATTCAATTTTCACCCAAAGAAGTTACGTTCATAGCGCAATCCTGTCCGTCATGAAATTACCACACACTGGTATACTAAATTCACTAACTCTCTGTGAAATCTTCCAGAAAAGAATAGCTGGGGACTACTTTGATGATTACACCACATGCTTCACGTGGTCAACTTGGTTTACAAAAAGAGTGTAACTCCACAATAATTTTGATAAGTAAAATAAATTTACAAAAGTAGAACCTCGAACTGGTTACTATCGTCTTACTATTAACCTGATGGGTCAAACAATTGTATAAGCACGTGGTACTGGTCTCACAAAGTACACCCCACATGGGTTGAACATAAAGAAAAGTTGCTGTATTGAAAAATATTGTCAAGACGAGACGTTATAATCTCACCACATTCGCATTTAAGACTGATGATCTTAGTGAGAGTTATGGATCCTCAACACGTGGTTCCACTTTACTCACAAAGTAGTGTCAAAGCAACTACTGGAAGATATTCAGAACTTCAGACTCGAATTACACTGCGTTGCAATTTAAGGTAACATTAGATATTTTAGATCTAACCCTGAAATAAAGGTGATTAAATTTTCAGTTAGGCTGAACTTAAGAAATCCATTGTCCTACAGACGTAGCAGACACGCGCTTAGCCAGAGGTCTTACCACTTCAGACACTTGCCGCAGAGAGACTGCCTGGGCCCCTAACGAGGGTGCTTCACAGATACAAACGGAAGCGACCAGAGAGGCAGCTTCCTATACCATGACAAGGGACGGACAGACTATACTAAGAATAGAAACCTCTCTGCTTTTAGAAAGCGTAGCTACCTGTTCCGACGTTGGTCCTACTGTTCTCTAGCAGACAGGCTTGTCTGCTACCATCAAGCATGCAACTAGAAATACATTTGCTCATTCATCCTTTCACACAGAAGGGAAGGGGGATGACAGTATCTTATCATACACAGTATATAAAAGAAAGCTGATGTAGGTTCCGTATGAGACTGTGTGGCATGAATTACATTTAAACTGTGTTTAAAGTGTAGTACTGTGACACATCGTTCTTGATTATGTGTAAAAGTAGCGCGTCCCACTGCTCAGTCTCCTCCCAGATAGAGTCAGAAACTCCACTGTAAATTTAGAATTGGAATGTACGCCGTAAATGACAACAGTTTTAAGAAATTAACATGAAAGGAATTCAACAGAGACCTTTCAGTATTAGGAAACAGGTTCGTCTGACTGCAGGTCTCCGCGTGGTGGGGATGGCGCTGGTGTTGGAGTGCTGGCGCGAGATGGCCTGCTCCCACTGCATCGAAGAGGAGGCGGAATGTCCGAAAGAACTACCATGTCATTCTGCTTCCTAAATAAATCATACAAATTCATCTGTGCTTCAACTACAAGATGTTTTTTGTTCTGTAGTCCTATGTACCAGGTGGTTATAACAATTAACGTGCGACTGCTCGTAGTGGTCCAGCGTGGGCTGAAATTATCGTATGGCAGCAAAACTCGGCACATACGATAATGCGGTAATGCGCGACCGATTTACGCTGGATAAATTGCAATCCCAAAGAAAGCAGGTGTTGACAGAATGGACGGATGGAAAAACTGGTAGAATCCGACCTCGGGGAAGATCAGTTTGGATTCCGTAGAAATGTTGGAACACGTGAGGCAATACTGACCCTACGACTTATGTCAGAAGAAAGATTAAGGAAAGGCAAACCTACGTTTCTAGCATTTGTAGAATTAGAGAAAGCTTTTGACAATGTTGGCTGGAATACTCTCTTTCAAATACTGAAGGTGGCAGGGGTAAAATACAGGGAGCGAAAGGCTATTTACAATTTGTACAGAAACGAGATAGCAGTTATAAGAGTCGAGGGGCATGAAAGGGAAGTAGTGGTTGGGAAGGGAGTGAGACAGGGTAGTAGCCTCTCCCCGACGTTATTCAATCTGTATACTGAGCAAGCAATAAAGGAAACAAAAGAAAAATTCGGAGTAGGTATTAAAATCCATGGAGAAAAAATAAAAACTTTGAGGTTCGCCGATGACATTGTAATTCTGTCGGAGACAGCAAAGGACTTGGAAGAGCAGTTGAACGGAATGGACAGTGTCTTGAAAGGAGGATATAAGATGAACATCAACAAAAGCAAAACGACGATAATGGAATGTAGTCGAATTATGTCGGGTGATGCTGAGGGAATTCGATTAGGAAATGAGACACTTAAAGTAGTAAAGGAGATTTGCTATTTGGGGAGCAAAGTAACTGATGATGGTCGAAGTAGAGAGGATATAAAATGTAGACTGGCAATGGCAAGGAAAGCGATTCTGAAGAAGAGAAATTTGTTAACATCGAGTATTGATTAAAGTGTCAGCAAGTCGTTTCTGAAAGTATTTGTATGGAGTGTAGCCATGTATAGAAGTGAAACAGGGACGATAAATAGTTTAGACAAGAAGAGAATAGAAGCTTTCGAAATGTGGTGCTACACAAGAATGCTGAAGAGTATATGGGTAAATCACATAACTAATGAGGAGGTATTGAATAGAACTGGGGAGGAGTTTGTGGCACAACTTGACTAGAAGAAGAGGTCGATTGGTAGGACATGTTCTGAGGCATCAAGGAATCACAAGTTTAGTACTGGAGGGCAGCGTGGAGGGTAAAAATCGTAGAGGGAGACCAAGAGATGAAGACACTAAGCAGATTCAGAAGGATGTAGGCTGCAGTAGGTACTGGGAGATGAAGAAGCTTGCACAGGATAGAGTAGCATGGAGAGCCGTACCAAACCAGTCTCAGGACTGAATACCACAACAACAACATAAAATTTTGTTACAATTTTGAATACCAGGTGCAAATCTGGCGCTATACAGCATCTCGTCGACGTCTCAGTTGCTCATATTGAACAAATTGTTAAGCATCCGTTAGTAATTAAATCAACATAATGCCTTTCTCATTTGTTTCGCCTTTCTGCTTACGTCCCGTTTCTAATCCATTTCATATGGAAACACATCTAGATGTCTTTCTTGCATTCACAGAGCCAGATTTGCACCTCCTGGCCCAAACTGGAACTAATTTTTTCCAGCCTAAATCGGTTCAGCATTAACTCATTAGCGGATCTACCACATTTTGCTGGCAGACGATAGTTACTGCTGACACTGGACCTCTGTGAGTAGGTACATCTTAATTACATCGACTCGCTACATACTCGTATTGCGTTGTACATAATTATACACGATTCATTTTGTTCCACTTCTTGTTACCATGTTTCACGTTTTGTGTAATTTTGTTGCTCAGACTGCAAATTTTCGCAAATTATACTTCACAGACAGTAAATACTTCAGATGTATTTAGTAACAGCAAAGCAGGGCGATTCATGGCTCTGTTGAGAATTGTGGCTCGCTCTACTCATAGGGTCGAGCAGTACAAGTCAGCTTTCATAACTAGCAGCCTAATTTTCTGCAAAATAGTCATAAACTGGGACTCTGCGGTCTAATTATCCTAACTATGCTATGTAACGCGAATTATTAAGTAAAACAAGGTGCAATGAAGTAGACCAATAATAATGAAATGAAAAAAGGTTACATTCTAGTGAATAATTGATGTAGACGACGCCAAAGTGTTTAAGTTGAATGAAATTTTAAGAATGGTGCTCCTACAATAATTCACTCAAAAGCGAAATGATTTTTTTCAGTTAGAGAAACCGCACTAATCAACAATATTTGTATTAAAACGAAACTTCCTGGCAGATTAAAACTGTGTGCCCCACCGAGACTCGAACTCGGGACCTTTGCCTTTCGAGGGCAAGTGCTCTACCATCTGAGCTACCGAAGCACGACTCACGCCCGGTACTCACAGCTTTACTTCTGCCAGCGCACACTCCGCTGCAGTGTGAAAATTTCTCATTCTGGAATATTTGTATTGCTTGCAGGACCAGTTTCGGAATGCTAAAATTCCATCATTTGTTGTAAACTGTAATGACTAAAAGAATATGTTACAAGACTAAAGCTAGCAATCCTCAAAAAATTGAAAATGTAACAAATAAACGATCACACCTATTTAAAAACTTATAAACGAACCAAATAACAAAGAAGACAGGACCTTACTCACTTCTAAGAGACATGTGAGTGGCTCGATGACCTCTTGAGTTCTAGAACCCAATATGTTCTCCTCCGTGGCAAGTGTTCATCAGAGACAAAGGTATCATCAGAAGTGGCCCAGGAAGTGTGATAGGACCGCTATTATTCCCTATACACACAAAAGATTTGGGGGACAGGGTGTACAGCCTTCTGCTCTTGTTAGCTGATGATGCTGTGGTGAATGGTAAGGTGCTGAAGTTGAGTGCTGCAACAGAATACAGAAATGATCTGGACAAAATTTCTGGTTGGTGTGATGAATGACAGATAGCTCTAAATGCAGAAAAAATGTAAGTTAATGTGGATCATTAGGAAAAAAAAATAATGTTCTGGTACAGCATTAGTAGTGTCCGGCTTGACAGAGTCATGTCTTTTCAATATCTCGGTGTAACGTTACAAAGCATATGAGGACTGTGCTAAGGAGGGCGAATGGTCTACTTTCGTTTATTCGGAGAATTCTAGGAAATTGTGGTTCAACTGTAAAGGAGACCGCATTTGGGACACTAGTAGGCCATATTATTTGAGGACTGCTTGAGTGTTTGGGATACGTCGGTTAAAGGAAGGTATGGAAACAATTCCGAGCCCGGCTGCCTGAATTGTTACCAGTAGGTTCTAACAACACCCAAGTGTTCAAATGTTATGGAGATGCTTCGGGAACTGAAATGAGAATCCATGAAGTTGTTGTGGGGGTGTCGATCGTCGAACCTGGGACTCCAGATGACCTAGCTGAAGCCAGGACCCACTGCGCTGCTTTTCGTCAGGAGTCCAAGCAAGTTCAATAGCGCCAAGGGGCAGTGCAGAGTGATACAGTGGTATTCGGAAGTATTCCTTTATTCACATAATTTTCAGTACTACAATGGGTGCAGCGTAGTGTCAGCGTGCCGCTCGCAGCACTGTTCTGCGAGTCCAGCAGGCTCAGCAGCTGCTAGTATGCCGACGCCACTGCTCCGTCATCAAGGCCGATCAGCTGGGAGTCAGCTGCGCTCTGCCTGGTCGCTGCCCACCGAGGCGTCAGATCTTGCGTCGCGTAACTGCCCGAGAATCCGGAGACTGTTCTGGTCCCCACTGCCCTCTGCCCCATTTGGCCTTCTCTGCCTGATCATGGGCCGAAGGTGGATGTACTGGTCACCCATGGCCCTCGGCCACTGCTGCTCCCAGGACAGGACCGGATTCGAAACCTCGCCCTCCTGGATGCCGTGCCACAACTTCCCAGATGGCAACACCCGCCACCTACTCTGACGCTGCCGCACCTCCTACAGCACATGCCTTGCCCGGACCCCGGTACGCCAGGTGGGAAGTGAACATGGCCCGTCCTCGACCTGCTGCAGACCACTGTCACTGCCCTCCTTCAGGCAGACCGTGCAATCTCCAAGTACCCAGCTGCCGTTCCGTCCCACCCCAGTGCTGTGTTCCCGGAGGAGGAATACAGCCCGAACAAGTACATGTAAACAAAGTACAGATTTAATTAGAATATTTACAACATCACTGCCAGTCTGGCCCCTATAAGCGTAGACCAGCACAGGTCCGACCCGACTCTCAACTGACCTGGCACACACCCTCAAACTAAAAGTTCCTGACTATTTATACTGCTTTTCCCCTCACTCTGACGTAGTGACAGAGAGAGACATAAACTATGGCAAAGGTAAATTCCCATACGTCAGCCATTTACACATCGCCACTCCTGGCTCTGGCCTACTGCCTCACCTCATACATTGCAATAACTTAAAGCAACGCTGATGTGTTGGCAGAAGAGCCAACACCGTGTTGCTAGAGGAGGCCGAAATGCACGCGTTTAAGCTCACGCAAACTGGCGTGAGGTCTGGAACAGGACGATGTAATTAATATAGCCAATAAGGTACGTTGCTGCTGGAATACTTAACTTTAATCCATAATTGGTGTACATCTCTCTTGATGATACATAATTACAATCTCAATATAAACTGGTAATGGCGCTTTGCTAGGTCGTAGCAAATGACGTAGCTGAAGGCTATGCTAACTATCGTCTCGGCAAATGAGAGCGTAGTTGTCAGTGTAGCATCGCTAGCAAAGTCGTCTGTACAACTGGGGCGAGTGCTAGGAAGTCTCTCTAGACCTGCCGTGTGGCGGCGCTCGGTCTGCAATCACTGATAGTGACGACACGCGGGTCCGACGTATACTAACGGACCGCGGCCGATTTAAAGGCTACCACCTAGCAAGTGTGGTGTCTGGCCGTGACACCACAAACGCTGCAGTTCCCTGCCTTGCTTCACTACAAACACATCATACGTGCAATACGCCACTATAAAAAAAATGGTTCAAATGGCTCTGAGCACTATGGGACTTAACCTCTGAGGTCATCAGTCCCCTAGAACTTAGAACTACTTAAACCTAACTAACCTAAGGACATCACACACATCCATGAGCGAGGCAGGATTCGAACCTGCGACCGTAGCAGTCGCGTGGTTCCGGACTAAAGTGCCTAGAACCGCTCGTCCACCGCCGCCGGCCTACCCATTTAATCATCAGCATTTTTTGTAGCAGCACATTTCAAGACTATCTATTCTCTTCTTGCCTAAATTGTTTATCGTCCATATTTCACATCAATACATGGCTACTCTTCATACAAATACTTTCAGAAAAGACTTCCTGACACTTAATGTTAACAAATTTCTCTTCTTCAGAAACGCTTTCCTTGCCACAGCCAGTCTACATTTTATATCCTCCCTACTTCGACCATCCTCAGTTATTTTGGCGCGCAAATAGCAAAACTCATCTACTACTTTAAATGAATCATTTCCTAATCTAACTCCCTCAGCATCGCCTGATGTAATTCGACTACGTTTCAAAATCCACGTTTTGATTTTTTGGATGTTCATCTTATGTCTTCCTTTCAAGACACTGTACATTCCGATCAACTGTTTTTCCAAGTCCTTTTCTGTCCCTGACAGATTTACAATGTCATCGGCAAAGATCAAGGTTTTTATTTCTCCCTGGAAATTTTTCTTTGGTTTCCTTTACTGCTTGTTCAGTGTACAGACTGAATAATGTCAGGGATAGACTACAGCCCTGTCTCACTTCCTGCTCAACCATTGCTTCTTTTTTGTGTCCCTCGACTCTTACAACTGCCTTCTGGTTTCTGTACAAACTGTAAATAGCCTTTCGCTCCCTGTATTTTATTCCTGCCACCTTTAGAATTCGAAAGAGACTATTCTAGTCAACATTGTAAAAAGCTTTCTCTAAGTCTACAAATACTATAAACGTAGATTTGCCTTTCCTTGACCTATGATAGCCTAAGTCGTAGGGTCAGTATTGCCTCGCGTGTTCTTACATTCCTACGGAATCCAAACTGATCTTCCCCAAGGTTGGCTTCTACCAGTTTTTCCATTCGTCTGTAAAGAATTCTTGTTAATATTTTGCAACCATGACGTATTGAACTGATCGTTCGATAATTTTCACACCTGCAAGCACTTACTTTCTTTGGAATTGGAATTATTATATTCTTCTTGAAGTCTGAGGGTATTTTGCCTGTCTCATAAATTTTGCCCATCAGATGGAAGAGCTTGGTCATGGCTGACTCTTCCAGGGCTATCAGTAGTTCTAACGGAATGATGTCTACTCCAGGGGCCTTGTTTCTACTTAGAACTTCCAGTTCACTGTCAAATTCTCCACGCAGTATCATATGCCCCATCTCATCTTCGTCTATGTCCTCTTCCATTTCCATAATATTGCGTTCAAGCACATCGCCCTTGTATAGACCCTCTATATACTCTTTGCATCTTTCGGTTTTCCCTTAACTGATTAGGATTCGTTTACGATCTGAGTTTTTGATATTCATACAGGAGGTTCTCTTTTCTCCAGGCGGCATCTGTTTGCATCTGTTTTACCCCTAGTGATATATGCTTCTACATCCTTACATTTGTCTTCTAGCCATTCCCGATTAGCCGTTTTGCACTTTCTGTCGATCTCGTTTTTGAGATGGTTGTATTTCTTTTCTCCTGCATCATTTACTGTATTTTTATATTTTCTCTTTTCTTTAATTAAATTCAGTATCTCTTTTGTTACCCAAGGGTTTCTACTAGCCCTCGTCTTTTTACCTAATGACCCTCAACTGCCTTCACTATTTCATCTCTCAAAGCTACCCATTCTTCTATTACTGTATTCCTTTCCTCTGTTCTTGTCAATCTCTTCACCCTCTAGTTGTTTCAATCTATCCAGGTCTCATCTCCTTAAATTCCTATCTTTCTGCAGTTTCTTCAGTTTTCACCTGCAGTTCATAACCAGAGTCCACATCTGCTCCTGGAAATGTCTTGCAATTTAAATCCTGGTTCCTAAATTTCTGTCTTACCATTATACAAGGGTTGGAACTTACATAGTAGCAACTATCTATTCACAGCCGATACGAAAGAGTTACATGTTTGCGCCTTCAAAGTAGTTACCAGAGTTGTGTAGAGCCCGTTTCCAGCGATGTGGAAGGCTAGTATACCGTTAGCAGAGCCTGTTCTGTTGATGGTACGAGTGGAGCGGTCTACTGCCTGTCCAATCTCTGGAACAGTACTGAAACGAATGCCACGAAGTAGTTCCTTCATCTTCAGAATCAAATCAAAGTCACAAGGACTTAAGTCAGGGGAGTATTGTGGATGGTACAGTACTTCCCAGTCCCATCGACTGAACAGAGCAGCCACAGCTTGCCCTGTATGAACCCGCGCATTGTCGTGCGAAATGATGGGTGGGTTGCGCAGGAAGTGTCAGCGCTTCTTTCGCAAACCTGGTCGCAGGTGATGCTCCAAAAACGAACAGTAATACTGCGTTAATGTCAATGCTACAATTAAGTCTAAATCCACAGAAAACACATGGTCCATCGACAAGTGCAGTATTCTTCACAGCATTCTTCTTCTTGTCTGCAGCAGATGTAGTAAATTCGATGTTCTCAGTTGTTTTGTATATTGTCTGCTTAGAACGACGACGTAGTCTTCTGTCTCCTTTCTTTCAGGAGTGCTAGTTCTGCAAGGTTCGCAGGAGAGCTTCTGTAAAGTTTGGAAGGTAGGAGACGAGGTACTGGCAGAAGTAAAGCTGTGAGTACCGGGCGTGAGTCGTGCTTCGGTAGCTCAGTTGGTAGAGCACTTGCCCGCGAAAGGCAAAGGTCCCGAGTTCGAGTCTCGGTCGGGCACACAGTTTTAATCTGCCAGGAAGTTTCAGTAATGCTGCGCATTGACGGCCTGCCGTGGAGGAACGTAATGAGTTAGGATGACACCATCACAGTCACACAAGAGAATCACCATAACGGGTTCTACACAACGCTGGTTACTACTTTGAAGGACAGTAGCAGGTCCAAACATGTAACTCTTTTGTATCGGTTGTGAATTAATAGTTGCCACTATTTAAGTTCCAACCCTCGTATAAGCAATCTAAAACCTTATGGTGTCTCCAGATCTCTTCCACGTGTACAACCTCCTTTCATGATTACTAAACCAAGTGTTAGCAATGATTAAATAATGTTCTGTGCAAAATTCTACCATCTGGCCTCGTCTTTTATTCCTTACACCCAGTCCATATTCACCTTATACTTTTACTTCTCTTCCTTTTGCTACTGTCGAATTCCAGTCTCCAATGACTACTAAATTTTCGTCTCCCTTAACTATTTGAATAATTTCTTTTATCTCATCACGCATTCCTTGAATTTCTTCATCATCTGCGTAGCTAGTTGGCACATAAACTTGTACTACTGTGGCAGGCGTAGGCTTCGTGTCTATCGTGGCTACAACAATACGTTCACTATGCTGTTCGTAGTAGCTTACCGGCATTCCTATTTTTTACTCATTATTAAAACTACGCCTTCATTACCCCTATTTGAGTTTGTATTTATAATCCTCTATTCGCCTGACCATAAGTCCTGTACATCTTGCCACCGTACTTCACTAATTCCCACTATATCTTACTTTAACCTATTCATCTCCCTTTTTAAATTTTCTAATCTACCTGCCCGATTAAGAGATCTGACATTCCATGCTACGATCCGTAGAACGCCAGTTTTGTTTCTCCTGATAACGACGCCCTCCTGAGTAGTTCCCGCCCGGAGATCCGAATGGGAGACTATTTTACATTCGAAAGGACGCCATCATATAGTAAAGCTGCATGCCATCTGGAAAATTCACGGCTGTAGTTTTCCCTTTGCTTTCAGCTGTTCGCAGTACCAGCACAGCAATACTGTTTTGGTTGATGTTATAATGCCAGTTCAGTCAATCATGCAGACTGTTACCACTGCAACTACTGAAAAGGCTGCTGCCCCTCTTCAGGATATATTGAGGAAAAATTGAATGTCAGCTTCGCGTTGATCCATTCTGTATTAATAGTTTGATATTTACTTTGCATATATAAATGTTGGTTTTGTAACTACACTCCTGGAAATTGAAATACGAACACCGTGAATTCATTGTCCCAGGAAGGGGAAACTTTATTGACACGTTCCTGGGGTCAGATACATCACATGATCACACTGACAGAACCACAAGCACATAGACACAGGCAATAGAGCATGCACAATGTCGGCACTAGTACAGTGTATATCCACCTTTCGCAGCAATGCAGGCTGCTATTCTCCCATGGAGACGATCGTAGAGATGCTGGATGTAGTCCTGTGGAACGGCTTGCCATGCCATTTCCACCTGGCGCCTCAGTTGGACTAGCGTTCGTGCTGGACGTGCAGACCGCGTGAGACGACGCTTCATCCAGTCCCAAACATGCTCAATGGGGGACAGATCCGGAGATCTTGCTGGCCAGGGTAGTTGACTTACACCTTCTAGAGCAGGTTGGGTGGCACGGGATACATGGGGACGTGCATTGTCCTGTTGGAACAGCAAGTTCCCTTGCCGGTCTAGGAATGGTAGAACGATGGGTTCGATGACGGTTTGGATGTACCGTGCACTATTCAGTGTCCCCTCGACGATCACCAGTGGTGTACGGCCAGTGTAGGAGATCGCTCCCCACACCATGATGCCGGGTGTTGGCCCTGTGTGCCTCGGTCGTATGCAGTCCTGATTGTGGCGCTCACCTGCACGGCGCCAAACACGCATACGACCATCATTGGCACCAAGGCAGAAGCGACTCTCATCGCTGAAGACGACACGTCTCCATTCGTCCCTCCATTCACGCCTGTCGCGACACCACTGGAGGCGGGCTGCACGATGTTGGGGCGTCAGCGGAAGACGGCCTAACGGTGTGCGGGACCGTAGCCCAGCTTCATGGAGACGGTTGCGAATGGTCTTCGCCGATACCCCAGGAGCAACAGTGTCCCTAACTTTCTGGGAAGTGGCGGTGCGGTCCCCTACGGCACTGCGTAGGATCCTACGGTCTTGGCGTGCATCCGTGCGTCGCTGCGGTCTGGTCCCAGGTCGACGGGCACGTGCACCTTCCGCCGACCACTGGCGACAACATCGATGTACTGTGGAGACCTCACGCCCCACGTGTTGAGCAATTCGGCGGTACGTCCACCCGGCCTCCCGCATGCCCACTATACGCCCTCGCTCAAAGTCCGTCAACTGCACATACAGTTCACGTCCACGCTGTCGCGGCATGCTACCAGTGTTAAAGACTGCGATGGAGCTCCGTATGCCACGGCAAACTGGCTGACACTGACGGCGGCGGTGCACAAATGCTGCGCAGCTAGCGCCATTCGACGGCCAACACCGCGGTTCCTGGTGTGTCCGCTGTGCCGTGCGTGTGATCATTGCTTGTACAGCCCTCTCGCAGTGTCCGGAGCAAGTATGGTGGGTCTGACACACCGGTGTCAATGTGTTCTTTTTTCCATTTCCAGGAGTGTATTTGTGAATAGAAAATTATACAATCGTTCTCATATTCATCAGCGAATTCTCTATAGTTTCCCATGAAATTTGTAGGTGCGACTGGTGAGACAGTCCATATCTTATGCACCCTGGAATGAAAATCTAGTTTACGTATTTTTGGCGCCTTTTTCCTCAATTCCCGTTCAGGTTAAATATTTTGGATCTGGAAATCTGCAAACGTAATTTTTCATAAATAATCACGTCTTTTGGATATTGTTGAGAACAGGTAAGACGGCTGTATTGTGATTTCATTTTTACGGCTGTTACAATACTGCATGATAATTGGCTGTTTCATTTTAATGTCAGCTAAAACACTAGGCTCTGACTGTAGGAGAGGAAATAGGTTACAAACCACAAAAATGGACTTGTTACACCATAATTTTTTCTCACCCCATTTAATCCAAGTTACTAGTGATGCATGAAAGTGCGGATATAACTGAAACAAACACCATGACTGTAAATCTAATAGATACTTCTCAGTTTCATTTCTTCGGTGTAGGAGATATGTTTTTCTGTAAGCTGGATCCTCTTACAGACGGTGGGGGAGGGAAAGGCTGCAGGGGTACATTTGCAAGCAAGTCGTAAAACTAGCTGAAAGGCTGAAGCCACAGGTAGCTACAATGGATGGATGTGTGCTGTCGGAGACTGTGTCCTATGCTGTGATAAGAGACTCATAGGGGGCTGAAGAAGAGACTCGGCGGATTGCAAACTTCCACTGTGCAGATCAGAGCGCTTTCAAAACAGATACAGATCTGCAAAGGGATGAGAAACAGGATGCACTCAGAGTGAGAAGTGCGTATTGGACTCACAAGGGGAGGCCGCCAATTGTTAAATTCAGATTCGATTCATACTGCGCATAATAAAAGCTCATGGCCAGAGGTGTAATGTAGCAAAGCACCAAGATGCACTTCTCAGCCGTTGTCGAGAAAATCGACAGTTAAAAGAAACCGTTGCGGTGAAATACTCTATACGATTAATAAATTTCTACAGCGTCGTGGCGCAGCGGTAAGCGCTCGTGTTCGTGATCTGAAGGTTACCGGATCAAATCTCACGCCATGCAACTTTTTTTATTATTTGTTTTTTGTAATTCAAATATATATATATATATATATATATATATATATATATATATATATATATAAGTCATTTGTCGTGGAAAAATAATACTTGAAATAAAACACAATAACACAAATTATATTCAAGTGGATACAATCTATTGAAAAGTTCGGTATACACTCGCACATAATTAACAATTAGTGACAAGAAGTAGCTGGAGTATCGCACGGACCACAGTGATAGGTATCACAGAAACATGGAAAGCAGAAAACAGCACGACATCGAGCACATCTGATAAACGATGCGTTTTTACAAGAACAATTGTTTTTTTAAATTATCTGTTGGGAAACACACCTGATTCACATTCTTAAAAATTGTTCTATCGTTCGTCAGGTTTGATGCATACCACGCGTATCGTATCATATCGGCAGAAATCGGAGAAGACAGTTGGTGGTGGACGATGTATTGGATTTTTATAGAATCGTCTCTGGAGTTGATGTCACGGTTTCGCTCGATTAAAAATTCTATTCTAATTCGAACGTTTGACTTACACTATACGTATTCGTTTCGGAATATCGTGTCTACGTCTTCCGTTAACTATACGTGGTAAACATTATGAAGACAATTAATAACATTTGTGGAATACAACTTTGTTTGCGGAAAACATAATGTGTTCGAAGTCGCCAGTTTTTCCACGACAAACGACTCTCAACAACATATTATATGCATAATTGTTACATCTGATTGCTGGGAATTATATATATATATATATATATATATATATATATATATCAGTGTGTGTGTGTGTATACATTTGAATTACAGAAATCAAATACTAAAAAAAAAATAAGTCGCATGGCGCGGGATTCGATCTGGCGACCTTCGGATTACGAACCCGAGCGCTTACCACTGAGCCACGACGCTGTAGCAAACTTTTCATCATAGAGAGTATTTCACTGCAACATTTTCTTTTAACTGTCGATTTTCTCGACAATGGCTGAGAAGTGCATCTTGGTGCTTTGCCTCATTACACCTCTGGCCATGAGCTTTTATTATGCGCAGTATGAATCGAATCTGAATTTCACAATTGGCGGCCTCCCCTTGTCAGAGGAGGTCAGCAGTAGATGTTTAAATTTTGTAAGGAAGTCTCGATTGGCTCACCGTAAGTATTTTCGTTACAGAGAGGAAGACTAGTGAGTGCAGAGCCTATCATTAGCCAAAACTGAAACAACTCTCATAGTGGGAGAGAACTTCTGCTTTCTGCCCCACGCTAAGAGAGAAATGTGTATTACTGGTTAGTCACAGCAAACTCTTTAGAAGGGAGAAGGTTGCCAATGTTACAATTTTTTCACTGATCAGAAGTGCGATAGTCTGCTGCAGTTAACTAATGAGAATCCATTGCTGGCAGAACCGGCAAGATTTTGAGTAGAAGAGGATTTCTACACACCATCTCAGGTCGCCGTAGGGGGACCACATGGTCTTCGATGTCCAGAGGAAGATGTGCCTACATCTTAGAGCTTCAGAGAGGGAAGACCTTATTCTAAAGTTGATCATAGAAGCCGAGGCTGGGTTCATAACTCTCACCGACCACTGCAGCCATCCTCTGCAGCCGAGTTTTAGAACAATGGTAAGCAGAAGCAGCATTTGTGCGAGCCATGACGTTTCAAGTTAAGTTTCTGCATTAATGCAAGCAGTCTGTTAGTTAAATCATGATGCACTTAGGTAAGGGAACTGGGGCTTACACGTAATATCCTGGACTGTTCTTTAATGTGTTGAATAATTCTGCAATCATGGGCAGTTTATGCGAACATAGCTAACTATGTGATTTCTTCTTCAATTCCACCCACCTGTGTTAAGGGATTATCACGTATCTCTTGTAATTCATTTGAACATGCGGTATCGGTCGCCATCCAGTCGGCCGAACTTTTAAAACACGCGTGCCGGCAGTCACGCCGCCGTGTTTCCTACAGCCGCCACCGCTGCACTATGGCGCCGCTACGAACGATTACATCGCTGGCAGTGATATGCAAGGATCCCCTCTCCTGAGCTTCAAAGGCAGTCTACTTAGGTTCAAACATCGGCACGCAGAGCCTCTTTTGTGTGCTTGCCATTTCATAACATTTACAGATTTTCAGAGCGATGAGGGCTCGTCGTCCATGGAATAGTCATTGTATTGAAGACTGACTGAATTGTGGAACTAAATTGTACATTTCAACATTCAAACACTGTTAGTAACAGACTTTGGAACTACAGCAAACAAAGATATGTATTACTTTTACTATTTAATAATAGATGTAGAATAAATTAATACCTGAAATATTTGTCAACGAATCGCATCTGTACTTCGTTCCTGATCTACTAAAGAACCACAAAGCGTGCAACGAAAGTTACAACAGAACACTGTGCATTTTCTAATTATTTGTTTTGACAGTTCAATGACTGGAGTCAATTTAATGTGTATTAGTAATAAGCAAGTTTTTATTGTGATTTCGTAGTTTGATGAAATCCCTTTATCTTTATATCTATGTGAGCTATGTTACCTATATTTCACGTATAGCTGCGCCACTCCTGTTCAAATTCACATGTTCAGTAGGTTACATTATGTGGAAATGTCTGTTCTCTGTAAAGGCTACTGGGTTCAGATCTTGCTAGCATCGCTGGGGTATGCTAAAAGCTCAATCATAGTCTCACACCATTAGCCCAACGAGGCTTGGATTTTGATTAATATTAAGACTAGGCTCTGTCTGGGTGGGGAAGGGAGGAGGTTGGGGAGGGAGACAGAGTGCATAGGGTGCAAGGCACTACTATGCTGGTTATGCCACCTTTGATTTATTTTTTCTCTAGGGTAAGATCCTACATCTTGGATGTTGATTATTAGGAAACAGGGGAGAGGGGTGGAAAGAGGACGGCGGTTAGGGAGGGGTTGAGGTATGGATTGTCATGTGATAGATAAGGGGATGTGACTTGTCATATGACAAATAAGTGCCGTGACCTATGGCATCAAGATTTTGCCCCTACTTGTGGACAAGCATCTGACCTTGTGTGCTTGCAATCCGAAGGGTAAAGATAGGCAGAATTAACAAGTTCACATTGTACCGCATCTCTGCCGTCGGTTTTGAGGATGCATATATCTTTCATGTGAAATTTCACCTAACTTATAAAGAACAAAGAAAACAGTATTCCATACAATGTCGTCTTACATTCTGTTTTATACTTAACAGAAAAGGAAGTAAAGGAATTAAAATGGTTAGGATGCTTCGCTTTACTCTTACTGTTACCGTATTTCTCATCTATGCATGATATTTCTTCTCTCAGCTGCTTTTCCAAATCAGACATGTCTGAGGGGTTTTTGTACTCATACAGCTTATCATAGGAGCCTTTATGACTTATTTTACGTATGTTGACACACTTATCCTTTTTATTACGTTTTAAATTGACGTTTTAAATTAGCTATTCTTCCTGAGTAATTTTCGTTTATTATTATCGTTATTGGGCATTGATCCTGGTAGCAGCACCGTCGTTACCAAGCAAATTACACAAAATGGAGCCGACAACTGACACCGAGCGATGTGGTGCTATTGTTAGCGCACTTAGCTTGCATTCGGTAGGGTTGATGTTTAAATTCCCACTAGGCCAATAAAATTCAAGTTTTCCGTATTTTCCTAAATTGTTTAAGGGAAATGTCGGAACGGTACTTTGGAAAAGATATGCCGATTTCCTTCCCAATACAAAATGCAAGCTCGTGCACTGTCTCTAATGACTTCACCACCGACGAGACATTAAATCTTGGTCTCACTTCCCTCTTCCCATCAACTGCCCTTTTTCATGACATTATGCAAGATAGTTAAGTCGCAGTACTTCATCATCTTCATCATTATCAGTTTCAACAACAACTACTGTTCACTCAATAGTAGATATGTGAGATACGTGAAATATCCGACAACGACGCAGATATGTAGACAATGGCCAGCTTGCTCAGTGTTGCGCCCCGCTCAAGAAGTGCAGTGTGGCATCTGCGGAGGATGCCACATGAGCAGGCCGCTCCATTACATAGCTCGCTTCCCAGACACCAGCAACGTACTCGTCTCCCCGTATACTGTCTGTGAAACCTTGCTGGTCGGTCAATATCCGATCTCCTCCTTTAAATAACATCTCATATGGCGAATTATTCCAGTTGCGAAGCGAGGAAAGGATCTTCGACTTCCGACTAACTATAGAGCGATTGATATGGTCAGCACAATTAGGAAGATATTCTAACGATTACACCGCAAGCACATCCAACAGCCCCTCCCGGCGGATGATACCATCAGACCTGAGCAGTTTGGGTTTCAGAATTTGCCTGCAGAAATACAGGCACATCACACCACCACAATCTTAATGTCTCCAAAGCCATGCTCGCTACGTTCCTGGATTGGAACAAAGGCTAAGACAGGGCATGGCAACAACGATTGGTCCAAAAACTAGTGACATCAACATCTGTTGCTGACATCTTCACCCACCTCATTAACAATTGCATGCAGGGACAACGGACCATGGTTAAGACCGAGGGGAAGCGATCGAATACGAAAACCCTCGCTGCCGGCATTCCACAGCGGTCTGTCCTCTCACTGACATTCTTCAGTATCTGTATTAACGACGTATTTGGACCAACAACGTCCTAGTTGCACACTTTGCTCTTCACAAGTGGGATGCAACACTTTGCTAACTCGTCCCGCCTGTTACGACAGATGGGCAAGGCTAGTCTCTTGATGCCAGTTTAATACAGTCATACTGAATACAAACATGTCAGTGATGGAATACTTTTCGTAACGACGGCGGAAGGTGGAACCCGTGAAGTTTGAAGATCGCCGAATACCATGGTCTCCAAATGTACTCTACCTAAGTGTTATCTTGGAGTCTAGTTTTTTTTCCACATTCCTATTCAGGAAAAAAGGAATAAGTGGCTTCAGATCGCTAAAGCCTTGACTCCAGTCTTCATCAGTGATAAATTCCATCAGGCTACTAAACTATAGCCATATAAGGTCACTGTACTCCATTTGCTATCGTATTGTAGCACAGCTTGGCACATAGTTTCCAATACACAATTACAATTCCTCTAGCTACTCAAAACGAAGTCCTTCAATGGACTGTGTGCGCCCTCCAGGGGAACGGTATGCACATAGCCATCCAAGTGGGTACCATCAAAACAGCAGTTACAAATAAAATCAACAGTCTCTACTACAAAATACAACATCTTCGACACGCCTTACCCTAAGTACAATAGGTGTTTCCCGCTCTTGAACAGGAAATTTTTCGGGGTCGCACTTTGCCTTCTAAAAGATTACGGCAATAATGTCAACTGGATGTTCATACAGACGACGACACCACAGTATGTCTGCTAAGGGGCCCTGAGGCCCATAACTGCCTTTAACGGCAAGTGCAATTTATTTGAATAAATAAAAAAAACCATAACAATCCTTAAATTGCACCTATCCATGGCAAGCATGAAGAACGCTGGGCCTACACGCAAACGCATACGCAGGCACGCACGCACACACACACACACACACACACACACACACACACGCACGCACTCATCTAGAATTACGTGTCATCGAATGCTGTTCTCATCACACCCACAGGCATCTTATTTACGACGACTTTGGCAGCACTTGTGGACTTTGTTTTTGGACACTTTTTCGTCCAGCTATGTTTTTTCTTTGTTTGATGACTTGGCAAGATATTTTACTAACTGCTCTGCCCAATTGTGTTTGTGTGACCCGTAATAAAGTGATTTATTCCTGAAAACGTCATTGTCCGCAATAATACTGGCTTCATCTAGACTCTCCGATGCGTTGTGATTTGCAGCATTCATGATTGTCCCGCAGCTTTCCTGTGTTACGAAGTCACTCTGAAAGATATCCTGATACTTTTACAATGTGTTGATGCGTTCATGAGAGTCAAGATCCTATTTTTCTCACATAACCTTCTTGTCTTTCAACTGCCGAGCCGAAGCACGTTTGAGCCATTGTTTAGCAGTCTTATGGCAGTCATCATCTTCAAATCTTGTCCCGCGAACGAATTCCTTCAATTTACCGAAGAGGTGGTAATTCGTAATCACTCGATGCCAGATGAGAGCTGTAGGGATGGGGGTGGGGGGGTGGGGGCAGAGCTTCAGTGTTGTCCACTCAAGATTTGCAATCTCTGTGATGGTTTTCTACGGACATTTGGACGGGCAATATCATGAAACAGCAAAACATCGTGTTCCTGCCCATGTTGCAGAACGCGACACATTCGAGCACGAAGTTTCTTAATGGCTGTTATATATTCTTCGGAACCGATAGTGGTTCCATGTAATATGATGTCAACAAGCAACATGCCTTCTGAATAAAGAACAAAAAAAGCAGTAGCTGTCACTTTTCCTGCTGAAGGCGTAGTTTCGAATTCTCTCTACTTCGGTGAGTTTGTTTGGCACTATTGCATCGACTGCCTTTTGGTCCCCAGTTCAAAGTGACGCAAACAAGTTCCACTTCCTGTCACAATTCGTGGAACGAATTCGTCTCCAGAATTATCGTGCTGTTCCAAAAATTCGCTGAAAACTATCTTCTACGCTTCTTTGTGGGCAACCGTTAACAATCTCTGAACTCACCTAGTGCAAGCCTTTTCCAACTGTCTCAACAACCCGCGCACATTCACCTCTTCTGCTCACACTCGGGCTGACCGTTGTTCGTTCACTGTTATTCTTTCCTCAGCTAAATTCTTGACTGTGAATACTTTGGACACCGTCGGGAGTCTGTGCAGTGATCGGTCTGCTACTGCGTGGGAGTGTTGGCGTGCCCACTTTCACCAGGTAACCTGCTTACCCAATGACCAACTGAACTTCGATGAACGTCATCCCCATACACTTCGTTCAATCTCTTGTGAATGTTTGTGACTACTCGTTCTCATAACGTAGGAACTGTATAACATGACGTTGCTTCAGACGCTCATAACGCAGGAACTGTATAGCAGCATGTTGCTTCAGATGAACATCAAGTTCAGCAGCCATCTTCACAGAGCGGAGTGCTAAAAGCGACTTGCGCAAACAGATTGAATTCAATCTGAAAACAATGTTATGAATTTGTTTTGAAGTGACCGTTGTATCTGCCCACCTTACATTAGCTCGTCTCCTGACACTATTCTCAGCTCATGGTGTCCATCTATCACAATGAAATTCTGCCGCTGAATTAAATTTTAACTTTCCCGGTCATAAGGTACTATAACTCTGGTTTCAGCTCCCCAAAACATTCCACTTTACATTAAATCTGATCCATAAGAGAGCAAAAACGTGATCTCTCCACCTTTATGTTATACGCTGTAGTGACCTCATAGCGCAACGGAATAATGAAAGAGGATTTAAGCTACATCAAGCTAAATTCAACCATAATCTATACAATAGATCTAATGTAGCTACTCTGTATCTGTGTTAATGACTCGCTCCTTAATGTGTGATTCGTGCAGTGTGGTTCTCATGAACTGAACGAGCTCTTGGGATAGCCAATTGAGCTGGTGCGTTTCTCGCGCTAGTTTCCATCGATCGTTATTTTGATCTTTGAGTCGACTTCGATGCTTATTTGTCTTCTGCTCATCTTTGCCGGCTGCGGATTTAACGGCAGTGCGTGCGCTCTGTTGGGGAGGTGTGTCGGGATCGGCGGTGAGCGAGAGTGACGTGGGATTGTGTACGTAGGCAGAACGGCAACACGACGAGTCGGACAACGAAGGAGGGGGGCCACCGGCTACGGCGTGTTGAGTCATGAGGACAGATCCACCGCCCATGGTGATTTGGCTTTCCTAGAGGTCAGAAGGACAAGCTTCTTCACGTCTGTTATAAGCTACGCCCGCCTATTGAATTGGAGTCCCGAGTTGCTTCGGTGGGTTGCGTGCGGTTTACCTGAATATGCCAGTGTACTAAAAATCCTTTGGAATTGTTTTAGTTGTTTATCACTTACCTCGGTGTCGTGACTAACTATCTTGGCGGCAGTTGAGGAAGTGTGGCTACGCCCAACAAACCGACATGAAGCGTGGTTAAAGACGTAGCTAGAAGTGCAACGAGTAGTGAGTAAGTCCGGCTCTTGCGTTTCAAGACACGCCGAGATACGTCCTCTATTCTACCTTGTAGTTCATTTGGTAGTTTGGCATGTAAATGTGTCCAGAGATAATTCTTGTCATCTTAACTTTAGGGCATGATTTTTACCGAACATATTAATCAAAGTTTAAGGGCTGGCACTGGCCAAGTAAATCACGGAGGCTAATTTGTTTCTATTCAGTAGTATTTATCACCTGTTCTCTAGATAAGATTGAGTAGTTTACGTCTCAGAATACTGTCTGCCGTTGGTGTGTGTTGTGTTACAGATACTTGGCAGAGGTCGACGCGAGCATACTGGGAGCAGAGCATCATGGGGACAGAGAGATATTCGAGGCCCCTTTACATCTTGGGCTATTTTGTCACTGTTACGTGATCCCATCTTTCCGCTGGAGAATTATAGCATCTGAAATTCAATTACAGTGCAAAGTTGAGTACATTCCTATGTCATTTCCTGTCTCTTTGATCTCTCGTATTGATTTGAATCCTTGGTCTGCTCGCGTCTATCGTTAATTGACACGTAATATTGAAGCGACCTCACTTTACGGGTTTGTCATATGATCATGTTATAGTTGTAATCATTCTAAGAATATTGTTGATTAATCAACTGAGTAAGTAAATTTGAAGATTGGTTTGGTCAAAATTAAAGCACCTCCTTAATTGTTTTAGTCATTTGTATGTAGTTTTGTTTAGGAAAGTTGGCTAGCCAGACCTTAAAAGATCTGTGTTCTTACCCTTAATCTGTTCCTCAGCTGATTGGAAGTAATGAGAGTTCTGATGGGAATTGTATGGACATTTGTACTATTTAAGTAGAACTTTGCCTGAGTATATTTACCTAGTCATATTCAAATTTCAAGTTTTGTGGGTCTTGTTCCGGTTAAAGAAATTTATTTGTTATTTGTCCAAGTGATCTGGGCTTGTAAAACAATCTCTTGTATTATCGTGATTATGATTTTATAATGCTTTTGATTGTAATAAAATATGTAGCAACTACAATGAATTACTGTTGTGATTTTGGTGTGTCACTACCAGTACACATTACACCAATTATCAACGTCTTCGTCAATGCAAACACGTGCGTTGGAGCTCCACTGTAACACCGACTTACCTTGCTAGCTGAAAATTTCATTTAAGAATAAGAAATTATCACCTCTGCTGAAGCCAGTTTATTCTATGTCATCTTTAAATATAATGAAACTGGACGTAAATTCTTAAATGAGCAGATGACTTGGTTGGTTGGTTGATTTGGGGGAGGGGACTAAACAGAGGTCATCGGCCCCACCGCATTAGGGAAGGATCGGAAAGGAGGTCGGCCGAGTCCTTTCAAAGGAACCATCCCGGCATTTACCTGAAGCTATTTAGGGAAATCACGGAAAACCTAAATCAGGATCGCAACCTGTACATCCGTATAGAACGGACAACAGAAGTAACATGAAACCTAAACACCGCTAATTCGACGAAGTTGGTGGCTGCTTCGGAGAGGAGAGGATAGCTAAAGTGAGATCAGAAATGTCCCTTAGACACTACTTCTGTCTTTTCATTTAACATGCTACACATTCCTTTCTGAAAGCGCAACCAATCTTCATTTCCCCTAAAATTCACAAAAACCACCCTTTATCCACCAAGTCCAATATCCTCATGATGTCTCTCAGGATGGACAACAAACTGGAGCAGAAGCTGAAGCATAAGATTGGCACAAAGTAGAACTGCATGGGAAAAGCAGGAGTTTATGAAGCAAGGTGTAGTGATTGGGAAATGAAGTACGCGGCTGAGACGTGAAGAAACATAAAAGTAAGGTTTAAAGAGCATAAAAATAAAGAGAATGGCTGATCGGCAGTGGCTAAGCACCTCAAGAATGAGCACCATGCATTGGGCAACATCACAGACAGCATGAGAGGATAACGGGTGGTCGTTGTCAAATTTAGAGAAACCGTAGATTTTTTTGTGTTTTAAGAAAGAAACGCGCCAGCGTGTTAAATAAGAAGGCAGAAGTGTCCGAGGCGCAAATCGTCTTAAATAAGAAGGCAGAAGTCTCCAAGATGCATTTATGGCCCTACTTTAGCGATAACCTCCTAGGGAAACAGCCGCCAACTTATTCGAAATAGCGGCTTTAGGATTAATTTTTTTTAGGTCATGCTTATTAATGCACAAGTTGCAATATAGTTGCATACCTTTTAGGATTTACTAGGGCTTGACATATAATATTCAGAGATTTTACGATAGACGGTAGCATCATTGGGGGCTGTGACATATGCATTGTAGGAAAGTACTGTCTTTGGTTGGTGAAAACGGCTGCCTTTTAGATTACAAATGTGCCTTAATGGTATAACGCGCCAACGTGGCTTGTTCTAAGAAGAGTTTAATGTGTGACGATGGATGTATGCTGCTGAGTTTTTACTTTTGGCGGTGGCAAATGGCTTAGAATTAGTTGGGTGTCGAGGATTACTAATCAAGATGTCCTAAGAAGAATGGGAAAGGAAAAAGAATTAATTAAAACTATTAAAGTAAGGAAGCTACAATATTTAGGCCATGTTATTAGGGGAGTAAATTACAAAATATTGCAAATAATACTAGAAGGGAAAATTTGTGGGAAGAGAACGAGGGGTAGAAGACGGACATCCTGGATTGACAATTTAAAAAATTGGTACAACTGTTCAACGTCAGAACTCCTTAGATCAGCCAAATCAAGATCAGAAATTGCCATGATGACAGCCAACCTTCTTAGAGGAGACGGCACATGAAGAAGAAATGGCTTAGAAACTTTAAGGCACGTTATGCTTCGGGATGATATAAAAATATTTATACGTTTTTAACAGGTGTAGTACTGCGGTTTATTAATAGGTTTCGTTGGCATATAGCATTTGATAATGAGACAAGTAGTCCCAAAACATACTGTGATAAAAGCATCACACGACTGAGAACTGATGGCGTAATATACTCAGGACCGCTCCATCAATAAACATAACCAGACTACAGTGTGTCACGTTAACGTACGGATGACACTTCCGGAAGACACATACTCGAGACAGAACCAAGGGGTACAGCCTGTGAGCTCGAGATCGAGAAGTAAAGTGGTCATTACTACTGACAACACCAGGTACCATAACTAGTGCACAAGTTTGTTTTCACACAAGACACACAGCACATGCCAGCGAAATTTGCAGTTGCGTGCAGATATTTTCAGTACAGTACAGATACGAAGGAACTGGTGGGAAGAAATAAAACGAAGTGCAATTACTGTGTAGCGAATCACCGGAGATAACGGGTTCCTTGTATCGAAAGATTCTGAAAATTCCCTTATAAATCTCCGTAATTTTATCGGCGGATTCTGAATTAAGCCTGTATATCGCACTGCGCACTAACGTAACTTACACAGATGAGCAAAAGAACATTATACTGATGTGACAAAAGTCATGAGATAGCTATATGCACATGTATACAGTGGCCGTGCGACGAACGTATCCCCAAGGACGATGCTGCGAAATTTTTGCGTTAATGGACTATGGCAGCAGATGATCGACGCGAGTGCCTTCGCTAATAGTACGACATCACCTGCAGCGCCTTTCCTGGGATCGTGGCCGTATCAGTTGGACGATAGATAACTGGAAATCAGTGGCCTAGTCAGATGAGCCCCAACTTTAGCTGTTGGTAGCTTTTGAGTGTGTCGCAGACCCCACGAAGGCATGGATCCAAATTTTCAACAAGGTTTTGTGGAAGCTTGTGGTAGCTCCATAATGCTGTGGACTGTGTTTACATGGAATGCGCTGGGTCTTCTGGTCTAACAGAACCGATCATTGACTGGAAATGTTTATGTCCGGCTAGTTGAAGACCATTTGCAGTCATGGATTGCATGTTCCCAAACAACGATGTCATCGAGTCACAACTGTTCACCATTGGTTTACGAAACATTCTGGACATTTCGGGAGAATGATCTTGCCATCCAGACCTCCCAACATGAACCCAATGGAACATTTGTGGGACATAATCGAGAGGTCTGTTCGTGCACAAAATCCTGCACCGACAACACTTTCGCTGTTGTTGTCGGCAATAAAGGCAGGAGACGTCCAGTGACTTGTTCAGTGCAAGCGACGTCGAGTTGCTGAACTACGCTAGGGAAAAGGAGATCCTACACGATATTAGGATGTTTCCCATGATTTTTGTCACTGTGTATGACGACCTGCATAATAGCGTTTTGGCCCACATCCGGAAATCAATACAGCAGCGATTTGCTGTGGCATCGAGTGACAAGTTCTTGTTGTTATGTGTCTGGAGCTATTAGGAATAGATCAAACAATTCCTTTAAATTACGGGCCGGAGATACGAGGGCATGGAGCTGGTACCCGATAGCGCCACTGATATGTTCCATTGGGTTCAAATAAGGCGATTTTATTGGCCGAGATATCAACGTGAGGTCATTATCATGCTCCTCAGACAAAACTGCCATGATTCCGGTCCAGTGACACGGACAGTTATTCTGCAAGTCGGTGCCATCGCTGTTTGGGAAGTCATCAAGTATAAAGGGATGCAGGTCGACCGCAATAATGTTAACGTAGTTCAAAGGTCTCATGGTGACTTCGATTACTACCACATGTCCCATGGAAATTCAGGGAGCCGGCTGCTGTGGCCGAGCGGTCCTAGGCGCTTCAGTCCGGAACCGCGCTGATGCACCGGTCGCAGGTTCGAATCCTGCATCGGGCATGGGTGTGTGTGATGTCCTTAGGTTAGTTAGGTTTAAGTAGTTCTAAGTCTAGGGGACTGATGACCTCAGATGTTACGTCCCATAGTGTTAAGAGCCATTTTGAACCACTTTTTAAATTCAGGTGAATGTGCCTCATACCGTATTATGACCCCGTCCGCATTGTTCTGAGTGCGTGGCCTGCGCATGTTTCGAGCAGCCGTTCCCTGGATGACGACATATCCGGACATGACCATAGATCTGGTGTAAAAACAAACCTAATTAATCGAATCGAAAGACGCGATTCCATTGTTACACTGCCCAATCTCGACGAACTAATGTCCACTGCAGTCATAATTGGCGATATAGTTGTATCAACATGAAAACACGTAGTGATAATCTGCTGCGAGTCCAATGTTAACGGTGTGCTCCGAAAAGCTATGCCTGCAGCCGCATTGTACTGTGTTGTCACATCTGCCACAGATCGCCACCTACTCTACTTAATAGGGCGGGCAAGTCTCCACACACCATGTTATGTGATGATTCGTGGATATCCAGCACCTTGTAGCCTACTACTGGATTCACCATCTTTCAACCACTTTCCATATGGCTGGCCAGGAGCCGGATCACAACAGTCCGCCCTTTGTCAAAGTTTCTTGCCATTTGTGACCCACATCGCCACTTGACGATTCCCCATCCACCTCTGCTCCGTTAAGCCAACGGCCTTGTCTCGTTGAATACAACGGTCCTCGTCAGACCGACGAAGTTAAGCAACATCGGGCTTGTATGAGTATCCGCTTCGGTATGCAGCTTGCCCTTTGCCTTTACAGCAAGCGGGAGGAAGGATGGTGACGCAAACTTCCTGACCGCCAATCTTTGCACCAATATCCTGGTTTAAGTACGAAACCCCTCCACCGTGTTATATGAAGTGAGAGGATGTGAGAGTATTGACGGTGATCCGTCCGTAGGATGGAGAGAAGGCTGCGTACTGGCACCAGGTTTTAACCTCTCTCTTCTCACAACATCGTTCATCGCACATCAATTATAGTCACCTACGCTTATCAGCTAGAATTAAACACGGAACTCTCGCACTTCGCGAAGAATATGTGCCGCTGTTGCACGACCGACTGAAAAAAAAAAATCCCAATTAGGTGGCTGAACCTGCCCGTCGGAGTCTCCCAGACAACAAAGCTAAAGGAGTTTAATACTTTGTACTGCGCTAAAAATACTTTCTTTATTGTGACATGTACACGCAACACTACCAGACGGCTATCAATCTTACCGTGGGTATCAGTAGTGTACACAGAGTAAAAGCCAAGCTTGTAAAAAAATGAAGAGTTTCAGGCCTCATAGGGCAATTTATGGCAGGAAGCAAGACGCTGTCTGGCCGAATATGAGGCGCAGTAACGCTACAGCACATACACTGTGTTAGTGACGGGCAGGGTTCCAAGTATACTCTTCTCAAGTAGCAACAATAATAACGAGAGGGAAATTCCCCAGTTAAGATAGAGGACACTTATACGTGATGAGAAGCCAATGATAGGTGTAGGATGCAGAGTGTGACCATATAAAGGAAGATGCCTCTATGCCTCCAAACAGCCTCTGTAAAAATACTGAGGACAGTGCACAGTTAGAGCCAGTCAGATGGCGGCAAGTCTTCGGGATAATGTCATGTCAGCGACTGGCGGAGGCGAAGTGGAAATACGAACAAAACTGAGGAGCAGAAGGCTCCCGAAGAGAATAAAGGAGAGTGAAAGAAGGAGTGCAATAGTGAGCAGAAGTGAGAAGAAGTCGGATGAAGTGAAACGCCAGGCAGGGCAAGTAGATGCAGAATTAGCGGCACCGTTGATGAATCCGTAAGCGAGGAGGTGGGGGACGCTGTGCGTCGTAGCGTAGGCGCGAGAGTAGTTAATACGTTTAGCCTTATTTCAAAGCAGGTGGAACGGTGTTATCTATTCATTTTCTCTGTACTAAGACTTGGCGTCTTCGTGGATGCAGTTAGTTATGGGCAAGCAGAGCAATATTTGAAACGGTTCTGAACAAAATTACATGTTGTAAAGCAGTTGTAGTTGACATTATTTCAGTTTCTTCCAATTTCTACCTTTTGTAGTATGAGATAGTCAGGCAAGACTCCCTTTCACTGAATACAACTATTTCCCTTCACACGCACCGTGTTGCCCGATACCAAACAATATGCACGTTTGGGACGCGACACAGCTGTCATACAGTTTCGAAGCGTTAGTGTGTGTTTGTAGATTTCATGGATATTGAATTTCCCTCTCTGCCTATATTTCCTGGAAGATTCTTTTAAAGGTAAGCCTCGACCTGCTTTACGATTCACATTACGCTTTATGCTCTTTCGCAGCCACTCCGTCATCGGATGAGTTACTTACTGCTCGCCGTCGCAAACAAGATATAGAAACAAGCGAAGCCTGTCTGTAATAAAATCGCGCAGTCACTGCACGGAACGAAGTTCTTGTTAAAAGAGCGCTCCGCCCGGTATCGAGTCACGAATTATTTTTGTGGAATGTAATTACGCGAGTCTGTCTGTCATTCGCTGAAATGCGCTTGTAGCCGGTGGAAAAATAAGTCCAGGAAATACAGGCTTTATTATACACTTTCTGCTTGCTGAAGTGACGCAATTGCCCTAATGCGATGATATGACAGGACGCTCGCATATTCACTTACAGAAGCGTAGAGTGAGAGCTTGCTTCAACTTTATAACTCAGAACTGATGTACACTGACGTAAAAAGATCGCAACAAAAGAAAATACTTAATGTAGAGTAATGAAATTTCGGGAAGAAATTTATCTAGGTAACATATTTAAGTGATTGACGTTGCAGCATCACAGCTTAGTGTAAGTTCGAGATAAGCCATTGCAAATGTGACATGCTGGTACATTAATCACCGGTGTGAGCGCCAGGAGTTGAATACAAGCGTGTAAATGTGCATGAATTGTGCCGTAGAAGGTGTCGGATGTCAGTGTATGGGACGAAGTTCCATCCCTCTTGCACTTGGTTGGTCAGTACAAAGAGGGTAAATGCTGGTTGTAGACGACGCTGCACTTTTCGTGGGATGATGTCCGATTTCTGATTGACTGGAGAATCGTCTGGTGATCGAGCAGGCCAAGTGTACATGTCGACACTGCAACAGCAATAGGTGGGCGAGCGTTATCCTGTTGGAAAACACCCCTTGGAATGCTGTTCAAGAATGACAGTACAACAGGTCGAATCACCAGACTGACTTTCAAATTCGAAGTCAGATCGCGCGTGATAACCACGAGAGTATCCTACAGTCATGTGAAAACACAACTCAGACCATAAATCCAGCTGTAGGTCGAGTGTGTCTAGTGTGTCTAGCACGCAGACAGGCTGGTTTCAGGTCATTAAATGGCTTCCTTCTAGCCAACGCACGGCCATCACTGGCACCGAGGAAGAACGAGCTTTCATCAGAACACACAAAAGACCTCCACCCTGCCCTTCAGTGAGCTCTCCCTTGACACGACACCACTGAAGTCGCAAATGGTGGTGGTCTGTGGTCAGTGGAATCCACGCTACATGAAGTCTGGCTCGAAGCTGTCGTTGCAGTAATCCGTTTGCAACAGTTTGTTTGTGTTTGAGATGTCAACTGCTGCTCAGATTCCTGCTGCAGATGCAGTACGCTGCGCCAGAGCCATACGCCAATACGTGATGGTCTTCCTTCTTGGTCGTCCTTACGTGTCCGGCCGGAGCCCGGTCTTCTTGTGACCGAATATTCCTATGACCACCGATGGCAGCAATCATGTACAGCGGCTACATTCCTGCCAAGTATTTCTATAATATCGGAGAAGAATCATCCAGTTTCTCGTAGCCCTATTACACGAACCTGTTCAAACTCAGTGAGGTGTTTATAATGGCGTGTTTGTCCCCTTAAGGCGTTGTTGACTAACAACTCACCACTTCCAGTCTCAAATTTAACTAAGGCTCACAACCGCTACAGTGTATATTTAAAGCAAACCTTACTGGCTTCCTCATAACGGCGGTACTAGCGCCACTCTTCTGCGACTGGCCTGGAATTTATATAGACGTCATCTTTCAGATGTAGAAATACGCGTACCAACTTTCATCTTTGCGTTGCGATTTTATTCCCATCAGTGTACGTTATGGTACAAAAGTAGTTCACAAGCTATTCCATATACAGAGCGTAAATTTTAAATCGACAGGCCAGAATAACTCGAAAAATAAGCTTCACACGAAAAAATGTGTAGAATCCAAAGTTGATTATTTTCGAGGGGGACATCTGCTGGTGTTAAAATTAGACTGGCACCCCAACCCTCTAGGGGAGGGACGGGAGGCAACTGTAAAATTTCAAATGGGAACCCCCATTTTTTTTAAATTGCGAATCAGATTCTAAATGAAAAAAATACTTTCATTTTGACTTAAACATTTGTTTTGATTCTTGATAGTTAGTACTGTAATTCAAGAAAAACCATGTTCTCATTTTTGCGTGGAAAATTGTTACGGATAAATAAAAAATACTTATTTACGTCATAAATTTTGATTCGCTAAAACTAAAACCCTTCCTCTATCCCCACATTGTGGGGCTTAAGAGAGTTTTACAAATGTTGACCCAAATATTAATTTTTTCCACAGATTAGGATAAGTTAACATTTGCAAAACTCTCATTCCTCTCTCTCAAGCCCCACCCTATGGGGAGAGAGGGAGGGTTTTAGTATTAGCAAATCAAAATTTACGAAGTAAATAAGTATTTTTTATTTATCCGTAACCATTTTCCACGCAAAAATTTGAAATGGATTTTCTTGAATTACAGCACCAACTACCAAGAATCAGAACAAATGTTTAAGACCAAATGCACGTAGTTTTTTTTTTATGGACGAATCTGATTCTGCAATAAAAATGGGGGGGGGGGCTCCCATTTGAAATTTTAAAGTTGCCTCCCACCCCAGCCCTAGGGGACTGGGGCGGCGGGCTAATTTTAGCACCAGCAGATGTCCCCCTCGAAAATAATCAACTTTGGATTCTACACATTTTTTTCGTGTGAAGCTAATTTTCGAGCTATTCTGGTTTGTCAACTTAAAATTTACACCTTGTATATTTCCTATTTGCTCAGTTCTTAGAAGTTCTTAAGAGATATGAAGAACTCATTGTCTATCGAAACAACATTGACTACACTTTGTGTATATTATCTGATAAAAAGTATCTAGATACCCCTATTTAATACAGAGTTGATCACTAGATGTCACGAGAGGCCGACCCGCAACTCTAAAATGAGGCGACGAATATTGTATTGTCAGCAGAGAAGTAGTAACAGCAGAATGGGTCTTTCAGGATAGTAAAATGATTTCGCACGTGCACTAATCATTGCGTGTCAGCTCAGTAACAAGTGTATCAGGTACATTTAAAGCCATTTAGAATAGCGCAGGTCGATGTTGGTGATGTTATTGTGAAATGGCAATGCGACGCAACAATCTCAGCTAAAACAAGATCAGGTGGACCTCATGTACAGATGGATGGGAACCGTCCGACATTGCAGGGGGTGGTTGTAAAAATTCCCGTGAAATAAGTGCAAAGAATCATTCGTAAGTTCCAAAGTGCAATCGGCAGTGCAGTTAGCACAATGGTTGTGTGTAGGGAATTAAAAAGAATGGGGTACAGTGGTCGACCAACTCCTCATGAGCCACGTATTTCTGTAATCAGTGCTAAGCTATGTTTGAGATGGTATAAAAAAAATGGTTCAAATGGCTCTGAGTATGGGACTCAACATCTGAGGTCATCAGTCCCCTAGATTTAGAACTACTTAAACCTAACTAACCCAAGGAGGTTTACCTGCCGTCATCTAAAATGCCAACAGCGAAGTATGAAGGAAGTGGTTTAACTACTTGGAAGGCTGTTTATCACGGTTAGAGTTTGATCCCCTTACTGAGCTTAAGAGACAGATATATTCGGAAGGTTATGATAATATTTTGCAGAATCGTGTACTGCATACAATATGGGACCAGATCGGAGGCGATGATTGCTTGTAGCAGCGGGACGACGCCCCCTGTCATAAAGCTGCATCTGTGAGACATTCGTTTGTGAACAATATTACTGAAATGAAATGGCCTGCCCCGTGTCCCTATGTGAAACGAGTGGACCATCTTTGGGATGTGTTAGAGCGTCGATTCGCTCCAGGAACATCAGATCATTCATCCTCAAAAACTGTTACCAGAGAAGGTAGTTATATTGGACACTATAACTACCTTCTCTGGTAACAGTCTTTGAGGATGAATGGTCTGATGTTCCTCGCATTCCTTCAGACACCTCATCAAATGTGTTCCCATCAGAATTTAAGCCGCTATAAAGGTGAAAGGTCGATACGTCCCGCCGACCGCTGTGGCCGAGCGGTTCGAGGCAGTTCAGTCCGGAACCGCGCTGCTGCTACGGTCGCAGGTTCGAATCCTTCCTCGGGCATGGATGTGTCCTTAGGTTAGTTAGGTTTACGTAAATCTAAGTATAGGGGACTGATGACCTCAGATGTTAAGTGTCATAGTGCATAGAGCCATTTGAATCATTTGAATTCGGTACGCCCCGTATTAGTGTCCATTAGTGCGTGTCCAGATACTTGTGATGGGTAATGTATCCGTGTGGAAGAAAACTTTCCAGGTTCAAGAGTGAGCCGCTTTCCGTAAACATATGGTTTGAATGCTATGGAGAGCCACAGTCTGAGAACGCAAGCATCAAATGTTTTACCGATCGTTTTTAATGTCCTCACTACTTATGCAGCCCAATTACCAGAGTCACCATATGGGAGCATGCGTTTTTCCGGCAATTTACGTGTATCCTTACAACGGATTGCGGATTGTAAGTTATATGGTGAAGAAGGGGTCCAAAATTAGAGCCTTTTTCGTGTTTTTATTTCATTTAGTCGTGATAGATGCTGTGGATGACGAAAACACCCAGATAAGTTACTGCCTAGCAGAAATCTTGAGCTTTATGACGCTCGCAATACCAGTAATGCCAACAAAGGAACAGAAACTGTTGCTGTGGAGTCAGCTTAACATTGAACCGCTGCGAGATTGATCGAGCACCTTCGGAAGACATCATTCAAAGGGTATTAGGTCGACGGTGAGCCTTTGGTGTTTAAAGCAATAGCACAGTCTAATGTACCACTAGTAGCAATTTCATTGAGTACTACGGCCAGTAGAAGTGTTACTAGATTCCGTAATTATGTCCATAAATTATTTGATATTCAGGACTATAGTGATTTGCTGTGTGGATAGGCCATTTATGACTGGCTCAAAGAAACATACATTTCTGTCATATAATCGCGACGAGTAATCATACACCTTCGTCGCAAATATGAACACAATTGGTATAGAAGCAGATGACGGGCGTTCAAATATGAGAGGGGAGGATATGGATAAATAGAAATTCGATAAGCAATTCGTCATTTAATCTGGTGGGTCGATGTTCCAATTTCACAGGCGTATATATTTTTTAGGTGGTGCCAGCTGCCTTAGACATACATGGTAATGTTAACGTGGACAAGCGACGAAATGTCTGCACAACTGTGAAAGGAGATGGAAGGGTCTTACTGCCAGAGATCAACGCTTTCAAAGGCGGCTGCATACACCTTCATGATGTTCAGCAAAACAAAACTCATTAAAAATACGTGGCCGTGTAGGTGTTCGAGGTCGTCGTCGTGAAGGTCTCAGACTATAGTGTGGTACGTAAGCATGGCACCATGCGGCGTCACTCTTGGGCTTGACGGCGTTTCAAACGGCAGTGTGTCGGCGCATGCGAAGAAAAGGCCACAGCTTAGAAGTTCATGTGACGTGTAAGGTGGGTTAATGCTGTCACGTTAGCAGTTAGCACCAGACATTACCACAATTCTGCCCAACGCCACCGTGGACGTACCACGTGATAGGAAGTTCGTAACAGCCCCCTCTTCACACACATTTTACCTCTTGTTTTGACGCTTCTGCGGTGGAGGTTAGCACCACGGCGCCAGCGCTGAAATCGCGCTGTTTTCTTATGAATAGTCGAGGAAAACATTGAAACACACTGGCTCTCTGAATCGGCATAAAGAGGCTTCTGGGGTGGCCTAAAGGGAGTGGCTTGGAACCACCTGTTTCCTTAGAGCGTTGATACCCACATACTTCCTGAACGAGAACGATAGTTCGCGGTACGATGAACAACTGGAAGACGTCCTTGACAAACTTTGATACTGCTGACGCCCTCGATCGTTTCCATTCTGCTCTAAGGACACTGTGCGACTGCTTCCCAATTGATCGTGCGCTGCCCATTTTGGAGAGCAGCGCGACCGTAGTTCTTACCCTCGTGTACTGCCTGAAACCACGAGGGACCGTTCAAAACCATTCGACGAAATTTGAACGTGATCTGTGGCAGGAAAGAGTACTTATTCATCTTCATCTCTCCTATTTCGCGTCTTACTGTCATGATCAAGGGGCACATGGCGGGAGGGGTGGCGTGGAGGGGGGCCACGACATTGACACACGAGTGAATAAAACGGCATAGTATCTTTCTAAAACTCTCCAATTCGGCAACACTCTTGATGACACCCGTCCATCTTTATTGAGAATGTTAAGAATATTCGTGTACAGGAACAACCTGTAAAGCTAAATTAGAATTATATGAATACCTTTAGCTGCTCACGGGTGTTGATATATATCAAGGGGGGCAGGTGAAAATGTGTGCCCCGACCGGGACTCGATCCCGGGATCTCCTGCTTACATTGCAGACGCTCTATCTAGCTCTGCAGACGCTCTACCTAGCGCACGTCCCCCGTGAGTCCCACATTCTCGCCTTGTATGTCCACACACTACATTCGTAGTGTGCCACCCCAACAAACTCATTACTCGTGGAAGTCCCGTAAGAGTCCGGGGAATATGCGTGCATCCGCACAGAAGAAGAAGGTCATTACCGGTATTGCCAGAACTATATACTTATATGGATATGGTGTCTGTTCTTTCGGAAGACAGACACCATATCCATATAAGACACCATATCCATATAAGTATATAGTCTGTAAAGCAGTCCGAGGTGCCTGCAGGTAGGCAACCACTCGAAACAGCCGAAAATTCAGTTGCCAGTGCCTCGGAATGCTGTACTGGTTATTTCTGCACGCCTCCTACACGAGTGAAAATTTGCGGTCACGCTGCGCTCCAACTGGATCAGACCAGGTTTAATGGAGATGTAGTCCCACAAAGTCCTTAGAGAAGGGTGGAAACGTCCGGGGGTGTCAGCAGTGTCAAAGTTTGTCAAGAACGTCTTTCAGTTGCTCATCGCACTGCAAACCGTCGGTTTCGACCAAGAAGTACGTGGGAATCAACGCTCTAGGGAAAAGAGTGATTTCATTGACGTCTTTTATGCTATACACTGCGGCCTTTTTGTACCGTTTCGGAGAGGTGGTGTGTTAAAATGTTTCTCTCGGCCATTCATAAGAAAACCATCTGATTTTGGCGCTGGGTGTCGTGATTCTAACCTCTGCCGCACAGGCGTCAAAACAAGAGGTCAAATATGGATGAAGAGGGGGCTGTGACGATCTTACCATAATGTGAGATATCCTCGGTGGCTTTGGGCAGAATTGTGGTGAAGTTTAGTACCAACGTGACAGCATTAGCCCACCTTAAAAGTCACATGAACTCCTGAGTTGTGGCTTTTCCTTAGCATGTGTCGCCACCTTGGTGATTGAATCGTCGACGAGCGCAAGGGTGTAGTCACATTGTTCCACACTTTTGTACCATTAGAGGAAGGCTGTACACGCCTTTGAACTAAATTTAAAACTTACGTGACGTGATGGGGGACAATTACGGGATTTCGAAGCAGTGATCCTTTAATTTAGTTACACAGTGTATTTTAGGGCGAGTGACATTGTGTAATTTACTTTTAGTTGTTTTTTTTTCTTCGTCTTTTGCTGGTCAGTGGTCTTTGTGTTTTTCATCTTTGGTTAGTGTTTGCTTTTGTCGAGGATCCCTTGCGACAAAGCTATATTGTGAAGTAAATAACATTTCAGTGGACCTGGAATAATTCTTTGAGCGCGTGTTCCAGACTTTAATCTTTACTGGGCTTTATTATTTGCACTATATTATTTGAATATGTTTTTAACAATTGATTTTGCGAAACTATGCGAACATTAGTTTGTTTACGGGATTGGAGGCAGCTGTGGATGTTAATATTGGTGTGGTTAAGGAATTTTATGTTTTCTTGCGGTGGTTATTCAATATAACAAACTTTAGTTGAGATCGCGAGTGACTGTGGTGATTGAACTTTCGCATATTTGCTGTTTATTTTCGGTAATTATTATGGAGTTAAATGAACTTTTCTCGCAAGTGTTTCTTACGCAATGATACGTTCACACTGCATACATTAGTTGTTGTTTAACTATTTTTATCAGAACCCGCAATTGACGTGAGGGCACCATTCATATCTATGTGAATATTATATAACGAACGTTTATTTGGCTTAAAATACAACATTATGGCTTCGCCAAAATAATTAATCCTATGGTATTTATCTAAAGATTTTATTGATTTATGTAATTCTTTCTAACTTTTCTACTTACTAAATAGGGTTTGAGGAAGTAATTCTATACTGAATGTACGGGGATTAAAGCGATGGTGCATGGCCGACCACTGTGTTATTACAGCGAGTGAAGCCGACAAGTTAGATAGTGTACCGCTAACAGTGAGAGGTAAAAAATGGAACAACTCTTGGTGCGCTGGTAAGTTTCTCAGTTCTTTCCTAAAGCAAACAGAACCGTGTGATCTGCCAACTGAAGATGGCTCGGATAAGATTCGTTTATGCATGTTCCGTCTTTGTCACAGTTTAATAATTTCAAGACCTCATCAACCACTGACGAACTACGGGTATTATAGACAGGTTATATTCTTTGGCTTTCAAGTACTACCTATATCTATCTCATTGTGAGAGAGTAAAACGATTTCCTGTGACCTATAAATCTCATACAAAGCGATAGGTGATATCAGTTGCTTCTTTCTGTAACTTTGTTGACAAGCTGTAGACTGTCCTTTGTGCTGTATCCATATGCAAAAGCAGTTTCTTTTTTGTGTGCTTCTAAGAAATCATTTTTCATGAAAGTTTCGTGTTGTAGAATGATAACGTTAGCAAGTTTTCCGCTGTTTAAGAGGCGCCTTAGCGGGAATAGTTAATGTCGTAGACGATTGTGTATTCGGGATGTGCTGCATCAGATTGCAAGTGTGTAGATCTCTTTATCATGCAACAAGTTAAAGCTGTTGCCGCTATACTTTCAATGATAATGGATGTTTTGAAGCGAATGTCACTGTTGACTGGGTGATCCCCTGACAGATTTTATATATATGTATTGACGCTTATTTCATGAAATATTTGGGCCGGTCACGATCAATGGATCACCCTGTGTATGACATTTGGCAAGGAGCAGGGAATAAAAGTAGAGGAAAAAACCTGAAAATTGTTAAACTTTAATTATATCACGCCGGCCGGTGTGGCCGTGCGGTTCTAAGCGCGTCAGTTTGGAACCGCGTGACCGCTACGGTCGCAGGTTCGAATCCTGCCTCGGGCATGGATGTGTGTGATGTCCTTAGGTTAGTTAGGTTTAAGTAATTTTAAGTTCTAGGGGACTGATGACCTCAGTAGTTAAGTCCCATAGTGCTCAGAGCCAATTATAGCACATAAAAATATTTTTATGTCATTAGAACTTACATAGTATTCATCATCCGTCAAAATCATAATAGAAAAATATTACTACACGCAAACGTAGAATGTACGCTGTAGTCATGTTTTAGTACGTAAATAAAAAAATATTTTGTTAACTCTTCTCTGTCTCTCTCTACTCTCTCTCTCTCTCTCTCTATCTCTCTCTCTATGCAGGGTGGTACATTGATCGTGACCGGGTCAAATATCTCATGAAATAAGCATCAAACGAAAAAACTGCAAAGAACGAAACTTGTCTAGCTTGAAGGGGGAAACCAGATGGCGCCATGTTGGCCCGCTACATGGCGCTGCCATAGGTCAAACGGATATCAACTGCGTTTTTTAAAATAGGAACCCCCATTTTTATTACATATTCGTGTAGTACGTAAAGAAATATGAATGTTATAGTTGGACCACTTTTTTCGCTTTGTGATAGATGGCTCTGTAATAGTCACAAACCTATGGCTCACAATTTTAGACGAACAGTTAGTAACAGGTAAGTTTTTTAAATTAAAATACAGAACGTAGGTATGTTTGAACATATTATTTCGGTTGTTCCAATGTGATACATGTACCTTTGTGAGCTTATCATTTCTGAGAAGGCATGCTGTTACAGCGTGATTACCTGTAAATGCCACATTAATGCAATAAATGCTCAAAATGATGTCCGTCAACCTCAAGGCATTTGGCAATACGTGTAACGACACTCCTCTCAACAGCGAGCAGTTCGCCTTCCGTAATGTTCGCACATGCATTGACAATGCGCTGGCGCATGTAGTCAGGCGTTGTCGATGGATCACGATAGCAAATATCCTTCAATTTTCCCCACAGAAAGAAATCCGGGGTCGTCAGATCCGGTGAACGTGCGGGTCATGGTATGGTGCCTCGACGACCAATCCACCTGTCATGAAATATGCTATTCAACCGCACGCGAGCTATGTGCCGGACATCGATCATGTTGGAAGCACATCGCCATTCTGTCATGCAGTGATATATCTTGTAGGAACATCTGTAGAACCTTACGTAGGAAATCAGCATACGTTGCACCACTTAGATTGCCATCGATAAAATGGGTGCCAATTATCCTTCCTCTCATAATGCCGCGCCATACATTAACCCGCCAAGGTCGCTGATGTTCCACTTGTCGCAGCCATCGTGGGTTTTCCGTTGCCCAATAATGCATATTATGCCGGTTTACGTTATCGCTGTTGGTGAATGACGCTTCATCGTTAAATAGAACGCGTGCAAAAAATCTGTCATCGTCCCGTAATTTCTCTTGTGCCCAGTGGCAGAACTGTACATGACGTTCAAAGTCGTCGCCATGCAATTCCTGGTGCACAGAAATATGGTACGGGTACAATCGATGTTGATCAAGCATTCTCAACACCGACGTTTTTGAGATTCCCGATTCTCGCGCTGTTTGTCTGCTACTGATGTGCGGATTGGCTGCGACAGCAGCTAAAACACATACTTGGGCATTATCATTTGTTGCAGGTCGTGGTTGACGTTTCACATGTGGCTGAACACTACCTGTTTCCTTAAATAACGTAACTATCTGGGGAACGGTCCGGACACTTGGATGATGTCGTCCAAGATACCGAGCAGCATACATAGCACACGCCCGTTGGGCATTTTAATCATAATAGCCATACATCAACACGAGATCGACCTTTTCCGCCATTGGTAAACGGTCCAACACCGGTAATGTATCACGATGCAAATACCGTCCACACTGTCGGAATGTTACGTGATAGCATGTACTGATACGTTTGTGACTATTACAGCGCCATCACTAAGCGAAAAAAGTGGTCCAACTAATATTTCTTTACGTACTACATAAATATGTAATAAAAAATGGGGGTTCCTATTTTTAAATAAACGCAGTTGATATCCGTTGCCGGCCGCTGTGGTCGAGTGGTTCTACGCGCTTCAGTCTGGAACCGCGAGACTGCTACGGTCGCAGGTTCGAATCCTGCCTCGGGCATGGGTATGTGTGACGTCCTTATGTTAGTTAGGTTTAAGTAGTTCTAAGTTCTAGGGGACTGATGACCTCAGATGTTAAGTCCCATAGTGCTCAGAGCCATTTGAACCATTTTTGATATCCGTTTGACCTATGGAAGCGCCATCTAGCGTGCCAACCATAGTGCCTTCTGGTTTCCCCTTTCAAGCCAGACGAGTTTCGTTCTTTGTAGTTTTTTCGTTTGATGCTTATTTCTCGAGATATTTGGCCCGGTCACTATCAATGTACCACCATATATATATATATATATATATATATATATATATATATATATATATATATAGAGAGAGAGAGAGAGAGAGAGAGAGAAAGAGCAGGAGAGAGAGTAGAGAGAGACAGAGAAGAGTTAATAAAATATTTTTTTATTTACTTACTAAAACATGACTACAGCGTACATTCTATGTTTGCATGTAGTAATATATTTCTGTTATGATTTTGACGGATGATGAATACTATGTAAGTTCTAATGGCATAAAGATATTTTTTATGTGATATAATTACAATTTAACAATTTTCAGGTTTTTTCCTCTACTTTTATTCCCTGCTCCTTGCCAAATGTCATGATTCTGTGTCAACGGGAAGTGCTCTGTAGGCTTATTGAGTTTATGAGTATCAAAATATGTGACGTAAATGGCTATATATTTTGATTTCATTTACTTAGAAACTTTAAGTTTTTACAGCGGCAAGTGATCATAGAGCATAGTAAATGACATAAGTTTCAGCGTGATATGTCTACTTGTTCCTGACAAAAACGATTCTTAATAGTCGGTCAGACATACAGATACATGGACGGACATACAACAAACTAATCCTATGAGGTTTCTGTTTACCGACTGAGGCATAACACCTAAAAGTGAAGCAGGCCTGAAAATAGCGCTGTAAACAAGTACCTGGACAATGATTACAGTTTCACAATAACGTTAATCATTGAGTGTATCGTATTCCAGAATTTTGAGGACAGTACCCCCATGCAATATTATGCGTGTCCAGTGACACCTGCGTCACCAAAGCGATCATGTTCAACAATGTTCCTGGGTGCAATACTCGTACGTGTTCTCGCCTCTCGTCATATGACGGTACGTCGAGCGGTGTCGAACATGATCGTTTTGGTGACGCATGTGTTGCCGTGTGGGAAGGCATAATGTTGCATTGGCCTACTGACCTCCAAATCTTTGAACACCATACACTCACTGGTCAACGTTATTGTGATACAGTACTCCTTCCCCATGTGCGTGCTTTCAAGAGTGCATTTGGCCCTGACTTCTTTTTTATGGATGACAATGCGCGACCGCATCGAATTGCGCAGGTGGGGTAGCCTTTGAAACGAGAGATATTTGGAAAATGGATAGGTGTACCCATTCCTCCGACTTAAATCTCATGGTAAATCGCATCGAGCACGTGTTGGGCGCATTGGAGAGACGTACTACAGTACGCTCACATGCACAGTGACCATCCTGCAGCTGTCAACCTCGCTGGTGGAGAAATGGAACATCCTACTACAAGAACTCATGGCCAACCTAGTGGACAGCATGGGAGCATGTTGCAGAGCTTGCACTGGCGTCCATGGTGATGACACACAGTGAGAACCATGACCCACAGTTTTTAATGTCTAGGGGAGCACCATGAATAGCTATATTTGAATAAAGGGATCATTTCTGTTCGTCTCATTGCGTATTTCTTTGTCATCTTCCGCACTGTACTATATTGTAACAGTTGTGTCTATGTAGCGCCAAAATTTCATCGAGCTGTATTACTTTGCCCTTCTCAGGTTTCCCTGACCAGAAAACTAGGACCTGTGGTTCGAATTTGTCACATAAACATAGAAGGCAAAAGCTATGCTAAGTGCCAGTTCCTATCAAAACTATTAAAAGAACTTCAACATTGACTTGGTTGCTACACAGGAAACCCATTGTAATACAATGCAACAACTAAATAAAAGGGGCATAATACCATGCTATGAGCTGTTGGGAGCGACCTATCATAGGTCTTATGGAGTAGCCACATATGTCAAACAAGATACAGAATACGCTTTCCTAATTTCTACATCCACCAACGAAAACATTCATAAAGTTGTCACAAAAATCGGAAGCATTACCGTCTCCAATATTTATAAGCCACCTGCTAAACCTTGGCCAGCCCACGCTCTTCAAACTCAACCACATCCTGCTGTATACGTTGGGGATTTCAATAGTTATCACGAACAGTGGAAGTATAAAGACAATGATGCAAATGGAGAAGCATAAGCAGACTGGGCAGAAGACGAATACTTATTCCATGTATTCGATGCTAAGGATCGATTTACGTTTAGATCAGCTGCCTGGAGACAGGATTACAACCCTGACCTGTGTTTCGTCTCGTCCAACACCAGAGATCAACCTCTCATGGTCTCGCGTACAGTTCTGCCCGACTTTCCGCACAGTCAACACCGTCCAATCATAATGGAGGTAGGAACTCAAATTCCTCTAATTACCTTTGTTCCTCGCCCACGCTGGAATTTTAAAACAGCTAATTGGACTGGGTTTTCCACAGATCTGGACAAATGTTTGGGATGGATACTACCTACTAGGAAAAATTACCAAAGATTTGTTGGAGCCATGATAAGGACGGCCAAGAAGCACATACCAAGAGGGCACCGCAAAGAGTACATCCCTGGATGGTCCCAAACCAGCGAAGAAGTATACCAGAGCTTCCTCGAAACCGGAGATCAGGAAATAGCGGATGAACTGCTTCACAGCTTGGATGCTGCCAGAAGGCAAAAATGGACGGAAACTGTAGAAAGCCTCAATTTCCAAACATCTAGCAGGCAAGCATGGTCACTGCTGAGAAAACTAGGGAGCGGCCCACCAGCACAACGGCAAAAAGCAGCTGCAAGACCAAATGCCATAACTGCACATCTAGTTAACACGTCTAGGACGCCAAAGGATAAAACACGTACAATCTAAGTGAAGCGAGAACTCAAAATCTTAAAAAATGAAGCCACAGAAACTGAACATTCTAGCGAAGACACAGAAAAATCTCTGAAAGATGTCAAATCAACAAAGGCACCAGGTTTCGACAACGTTCACCCTGAATTCATAATAAACTGTGGCAAGTATACAAAGGTATGGCTGGCTCGATTTTTCACAAACATCACGCAAACTGGCAATATCCCACAAGAACTCAAACGCTCTAAGGTAATAGCTATTCTAAAGCCTGGGAAGCCAGCTGAAAACCCAACAAGCTACAGACCAATTGCCCTGCTGTCTGTAATTTACAAATTACTAGAGAGGCTTATATATAACAGAATTAGCCCAGAATTGTTCAGGGTGATCCCAGTTGAACAGGCAGGCTTTCGGCCAGGAAGAAGTTGTACTGACCAGGTGTTGTCACTCACTATTTACATTGAGGCGGGATTCTAGAGAAAATTTAAAATATCAGTGGCCTTTATTGACCTCCCAGCAACTTACGACACTGTATGGAGAGAAGGCATCATGTACAAAATTCTGCGAGTAATTTCTTGCAAATCTATAGCACGCTTAATAGACAGCATGCTCAATGATAGGGTGTTCCAATTAAGTATGGGCACTAACTACAGCTCCATCGAAAAACTAAAGAATGGCTTAGCACAAGAATCAGTGCTCGTATCACTGCTGTTTAGCCTCCATATTGCAGACCAGCGGAAACACAATCAAGAAAGTTCGGGTATGCTGACGATTGGGCCCTAGCTACAATATGTAGCACAATTGAAGCATCTGAGGACATCCTAACCAAAGACCTGAAGATAATGGGTGAAAATTTCCGTAAGCGGAGGCTTCAAGCAAATGCTTTCAAAACAGAGGTTAGTTGCTTCCACCTCAACAACAAGTCGCTAGAAAGGAACTCAAAATTCGACTTGAAAACACCTTTTTCTGGAACAATAAAACTCCGAAGTACTTGGGCACTGGACAGAACACTATCTTTTAAAGAGCACCTAACAAAGACTGCCGAAAAATTAAAGAGAAGAAACAACACTATTCAAAAGCTCTGTGGTACTGCCTGGGGAGCATCGGCCTCCACTCTCCGCACCTCTGCTCTAGCAATTGTATTCTCAGCTGCCGAATACTGTGCTCCGATTTGGCTAAACAGCCCACATGTAAAATAGGTGTATGTTCAGTTGCATAACACTCTAAGGATGATTTCTGGAGTAATGAAACCCAACGCAATGGCTCCCAATATTAAGCCACATCCCGCCGCCACACCTGCGACGTACTGACGCCCATGTACGTGAATACAAGAACATCACGAGAAATAGAAGCATGCCAATCCATCAAGATATTGAGGCTGCAAACACTAATGGGCTTCGATCTAGGAACCCACCAACAAGAACAGCAAGAACCTGTGTACTAGAAGGATTCAGTATCACAAACGCATAATCTGAAAAATGGAACACATGGTAAAATCATAACATACCTTGCATCACACGAAAGCCACCTGGTTTTGACCTACCACGCAAACGTGGTCCACTCTAAACAGGATTCGAACTCGTCATGGCAGATGCGTTTACTCCCTGTATAAATGCGGTAAAATACCATCCCCTCAGTGTGATTGCGAAGAAAATCAGACCATCAGCCACATTGTTGAGAAGTGTTCCAGAAGAGCCTATAATGGGAGCCCCGACGACGTCCTGCTCGCAAATCCAGAGTCGAAAGATTACATTAATGGACTTGATGTTTGCTTGTAATCCTTAAACTTTGTGATATTAGTGATGTTTGTTTGCAATTATTAACGTTTGTTATTTTAGTGATTTGTCTGTTTCTTTCTTATGTGTCTGTATTGCCACACGATAAATAAATAATAAATTTGCAGTGAGACAACATACTAAAGCTACTTTCGTACTTAACCTTTGCACTCTAGTTTATTTAGGGCCACAGTTATTACGCTGTGTTATATGAGTGTGAATGCTACACCATTCGTTGTAGGCATGCTGGACAGTCCTTGCTGAAACATCAACAAATAGGATAATCGAATGCACGATGTGATCATGGCCACGACGAAACACGATAGCTCATCTCTGCCAGTCGGTGTCGTGCTCCACGCCGACCCGTCGTAGTGTGCAGATTCCGCAAGGTAGCTGGCACACACACTTTACTTCACACTACCATCACGTGGGCCACTGTCAGTGGTGCAGGGTCACGTGACAACCTGGTAGCAGTCCTGCAAAATCTACAGAACTCGAAAGCGAGCAGAATGCTCTTTTAAGAGGGAGGCAAATATTTTGCCTAGTGCGCTCACTCCGCTGACGCTTCACCATTGTAACTGCACACTGTACCTGTACCTCTTGTGCGGAACTGCATGATTACCTCACAGGAGAAACTTCCCATCACCCCTCCCCTCCCTCAGATTTTGTGGTATGATGGACCAGTGGACAGCCCGTCAAAAACTGAACACAGACCAAGCATGAAAAGCCGGCCGCGGTGGTCTAGCGGTTCTAGGCGCTCAGTCCGGAACCGCGCGACCGCTACGGTCGCAGGTTCGAATCCTGCCTCGGGCATGGATGTGTGTGCTGTCCTTAGGTTAGTTAGGTTTAAGTAGTTCTAAGTTCTAGGAGACTGATGACCACAGATGGTAAGTCCCGTAGTGCTCAGAGCCATTTGAACCAACCAAGCATGAAAACAGGAAGGTGTGCTGAACTGTGGAAAAAGAAGCAAAATAGAAACAGTGAACGACCCAAGCATATGATGTGCAACATCGAGGGAACTGGAAGAGTCACGACGTTGTGGTTATGTGGTCACGGTGTTTGACTGCAAAAGCGGGAGAGTCTTGTACAGATCTCTCTGATGCCCATTTTTTTCCACAAACTTATGAACTGTCTGTCTGGTCAAGTGAGTTCACTGTATTCAGATTTGTGTCAATGTCGTGCTGTAACGTCTGTTTGCAACATCGAAGAGTAAGGAACGGACCTATAATGCATGTTGATTCCGACATCTTGTGTGTTTTCACCGGACTCGATACTGGTAATCTGAGATTACAAAACGATGAGGCTCCAGACGTATGTACCTCCTATTTCTTCCACATAAGTACCACACGTTATGACTCTTGCGTTCCGTTTTGGAAGTTTTTGCTCTTGACTCCATTTGTGTACCATAATTCACACCCACTTATTTGTTGTTTTCATTTCCGCAAAGTCCGCCCCCGGTAGCTGAGTGGTCAGTACGGCAGAATGTCAATCCTAAGGGCCCCGGTTCGATTCCCGGCTGAGTCGGGGATTTTCTCCGCTCAGGGACTAGGTGCTGTGTTGTGCTAATAATCATCATTTCATCCCCATCGTCTCGCAAGTCGCCGAAGTGGCGTCAGATCGAAAGACTTGCACCCAGCGAACGGTCTATCCGACGGGAGGACCTGGTCACACGACATTTAGGTTTTTATTTACACAAAAGGTCTCTGCGGCGTCTCACCTGCTTTCACTATTCATCATACGTACTTGCGTCGGTAATATACTCTTACTGTTACCACATGGCGCATATTCTGTAAGCAATGTACCGTATGACAGTTGCCAAAACTACAGAAAGAGAATAAATACGTCAATGACCGGGGGGACAGTTCATAATTTTGTGAAGAAAAGGGGGGGGGGGGGGGGCACGAGGGCGATTTGAACACAACGTGTAGCTTTTACAATTCGCTCGATGTTGAACATCTTGAACTTGGACCATTTGCTGTTTCTACACTACTGGCCATTAAAATTGCTACACCAAGACGAAATGCAGATGATAAACGGGAATTCATTGGACAAATATATAATACTAGAACTGACATGTGATTACATTTTCACGCAATTTGGGTGCATAGATCCTGAGAAATCAATACCCAGAACAACAACCTCTGGCCGTAATAACGGCTTGATACGCCTGAACATTCAGTCAAACAGAGCTTGGATGGCGTGTACTGGTACAGCTACCCTTGCAGCTTCAACACCATACCACAGCTCATCAAGAGCAGTGACTGGCGTATTGTGACGAGCTCGGCCACCATTGACCAGACGTTTTCATTTTGTGAGAGATCTGAAGAATGTGCTGGCCAGGGCAGCCGTCGACCATTTTCTGTATCCAGAAGGGCCGTACAGGACCTGCAACATGCGGTCGTTCATTATCCTGCTGAAATGTAGGGTTTCCCAGGGATCGAATGAAGGGTAGAGCCACGGGTCGTAACGCATCTGAAATGTAACGTCCACTGTTCAATGTGCCGTCAATGCGAACAAGAGGTGACCGAGACGTGTAACCAATGGCACCCCAAACCATCACGCCGGGTGATATGCCAGTATTGCGATGACGAATACACGCTTCCAGTGTGCGTCCACCGCATTGTCGCCAAACAAGGATGCGACCATCATGATGCTGTCAACAGAACCTGGATTCATTCGAAAAAATGACGTTTTGCCATTCGTGCATCCAGGTTCCTCGTTGAGTACACCATCACATGCGCTCCTGTCTGTGATGCAGCGTCAAGGATAACCGCAGCCGTGGTCTCCGAGCTGCTAGTACATGCTGCTGCAAACGTCGTCGAACTTTTCGTGCAGATGGTTGTTGTCTTGCAAACGTCCCCATCTTTTGACTCAGAGATCGAGACGTGGCTGCACGATCCGTTACAGCCATGCGGTTAAGATGCCTGGCATCTCGACTGCTAGTGATACGAGGCCGTTGGGATCCAGCACGGGGTTCCGTATTACCCTCCTGAGGCCACCGATTCCATATTCTGCTAACAGTCATTGGATCTCGACCAACGCGAGCAGCAATGTCGCGATACGATAAACCGTAATCGCGGTACGCTATAAGCCGACCTTTATCAAAGTCGGAATCGTGATGGCACGCATTTCTCCTCCTTAAACGAGGCATCAGAACAACGTTTCACCAGGCAACGCCGGTCAACTGCTGTTTGTGTATGAGAAATCTGTTGGAAACTTTCCTCATGTCAGCACGTTGTAGGTGTCGCCACCGGCGCCAACTTTGTGTGAATGCTCTGGAAAGCTAATCATTTGCCTATCACAGCATCTTCTTCCTGGCGGTTAAATTTCGCGTCTGTAGCACGTCATCTTCGCGGTGTAGCAATTTTAACGGCCAGTAGTGTATTTTGCTTCATTTTTCACGGTTCAGTACAACTTCTTCCTGTTTTCGTGATTGGCCTGTGTACAGTTTTGACGAGCTATACACAGGGCCATCTACCATTAAATCCGAGAGTCTGCAATACGGAGTTTCTCTTGTCAGTGTTGTTGGAGCAAAACCTTACACAGCCGTGCTGGGACCACGAAAATTTCAACTCGAAACAAAATAGGAAATGCCGGCGTACCCAGTGGTGATAAGAGTGTGTCACCCCGGAAAATTCTGCTGTTGTGGGATTCAGAAAAATAAAGGAGTGACGCCATCGGTGGAGCGTGACTTTGATTCCGTAAGGCGCGTTATGCGGCTGACCGCCCGCTTCGTTGCAAAATAGGCGGCCTAACACGCTTTTACTTTCCGCAACATTTACTGAAAGTTCACGTCGGTGACGTGCCGCCACATTTATAAGGCAAAATTTTAAATCCATTGGGGAAAGGCCGGGGGTGCAGCCGTGCCGATAACGTTCGCTGGCGTCGATATTTCGCAGTTTTGTCGTCAGGGCGCTGTCACTGCTGTCTGGGCTGATGCAGAGTGATGGGGAGTTTTTGTTAGGTCTTTTGTGGCGCCGATGTTCGACACAATAGGTTACAGCAAAATATGGTTTCGAAACTGTTTTGTGCCATGCAGCTCCCTCAGTCTTCCGATGCCCAGGCTGTCGCAGTGTTCCTTCACTTTCGGAAGGTATTCGATACAGTTCTACACTGAGGTTCAGATTTGTGATTCGAGGCAGGACATCGTTGCATTTGAGCTCAACACGTCGTTCTTAAAGGGAAGAAATCGCCGGATATGAAAGTGATTTTGGGGTGTAACCCAAGTGAGTGTTTTATACGATTTACATGGTGTATAGCGACTAATAGAGACAACTAACACTGATGAAGCTACACGATAAAGGAAACAAAAAGTTACAGTAAATATGACTCCGAGATAGATCTGTTTGCGAGATACTAGCGAATATGTAGTTAACGAGCCGTCACAGATTTCAGTATGAAATATTGTCCCAGTAAATAAAAATATATTTGAAATGTAAACTATTTGATCAGAGTCCTCATGTAATTTTGGAATCAAATTTCATCCATGGCCTACCTTAACAACACGTACAGTACTACCTCAGCACGTCACGTATTAAGAGAGCCGTTCTGAAAGGATGTTCCGTCATGGTTTTTCACACGGCAGCTTTACTGTCAAAATCAAATACACCATGGCATCGTGAAATATCTGCCTTTATATATTTTTCGGCATAGTCGCCACCGACATTGAGAAATTTGTCGTAGCATGCGATTAGTTTGAAGAAACCATTCTGGTAACACTCGGTGCCCTGAAATCCAAGGAATCGTCGCAGAGCCTGCTCCACATCCTGAGGATACAGCTTTCAATGCAGGGGACACTTGAAAGACCGAGGGGGCAAGATCGAGGCTGTAGGCCGGGTGATCGAATCTTACCCATCCAAAGCGACGAATCTGATCCTGTGTTAGCCTTGCTGGTTTTGTATTGTAGTCCAAGAGCACAACACCTTCATCCAAGAGCCCTGGTCTCTTTCGTCAAATGGCGGACCTGAATTTGGTGAGAGTTTCGCAGTAGTGTCCACATTGATGGTTCCTTGCTCGAGGAACTCAAGGAAACTCACACCTTTCACGACCGAGGGCACTGTCGCCATAACCATTTAGTGTAGGGTGACACTCCGAATTTTTTCCTCACGGGTGAACTGGGATGCTTACATGTCACTGAGGCTACCTTGGATTCTGGGATGAAAGTGGTGCACCCATGTCTCATTGCCTGTGATGATTCTGAACTGGAACTCATTTTTCTCTCACACGTAACGCATAAAGTGATCGAGGCTGACTCCATTTCTTGCACGTTTCTGACCCAGGGCCAGGTTTCTTGGCACCCATCTTTCAGGCACTTTTTGGTAGCCTAACACATGGTGAAGCATGTGATGGACCTGAGCACAGCCAATAAGCAGTGTGGACGCCACGTCTGATACCGATGTGGATCTGCCTGCTAACGCCATGTCCTGTACTCTAGCAATGTTGTTTTCATTCGTGGATGAGGAGGGTGCACACTTCTACTTTCATTCTCCACATCCTGCCTTCCTTCTCTGAACGAGCAGCACCAGCGACTAACCATTTGAAGAGACACGATCTTTCGTGGAAGGCAGACATGCTGCTCCCACGAACCCAGTCATGCTGGATAACAGAACGCACTTCCATTGGCGACCACGTTGTCAGCACACGTCCGTACGCCATCGTGATGTGTGCTCGAATAACTACGGGCAGGTCAATCTGCTGCTACCGTCTCTGTTTCGGCAATCTACGCATGCATCATTCCTTCTCCACTAACTTCTCTTCCGTCGTTGAACCAGCAATAGGGGTTCATATCGCATTTATTTGTGACACCTCTTCTACCATCTTCTCTTTCAAAAACAATGACGAAACTTACTTTCGAAACGTCCCACGTACAGTTTAATGTATACTCGTATCTATTAGAGATGGCGTTCTGCTTATCACCCTTGTGTTTAGGTGCAATACTGCACTCGTCTCAGCAGTAAGTTACAAATTATTTTGAACCTCCCCAGGTAAGCAAGGAAATATTACCAAGGAATTACAAGGAATTCTTCAAACATATCAGTTTGATTGCTGTTGTGCCAAGTGTGCCACGATTTTTATTTTGGCAACAACGTTGACATCACTTTCGTTGGGTGAGTCGCTGGGAGGAGGTGGTGTATGCTCCCTCTGGCAGAAACGGTGATATTTTGCTATCGGAACTGTGGCAGAGAGTTCGATGTGAGCTGAGCTCAGGCCTGCTGAATAAGGAGTGCGTATAGCGATGTGCGACATCAGCAGAGTCAGGTGCGTGTCCTGTGGGGCAGAACAGACACTTGGGGTTTTGGAAGTGCGGTCCGCTGGAGTTGAGTGTGCAGATGCGGCTGCGATTTTTAACATTCTGGACAAGATACGTTTGGCGTGGCCTGCATCTAAATATGGCTAGCTTGTGTCTAGAAAGGTAGTGCTTCGAACAGGTACTGTAAGCTGATGGTGCTAATTCTGCCATCACTTGGTCACAGTGAGTTGGCTGGCAATACTTCTTAGTAGTCAGATTACATGCCTCAGCGAATGATTCTGTAAATTCATGTAAATTGATATTGTTATGGCTTGTGTCTTATAATAATCCAGGATCTTATGTAACTTTGAATTACAGAAACTTACGATATCTCGTTATTTTCAACCATGGTTATAACTATTTTCGGTTATAAAGAATTCTATTCATATTTTGGGTATTTATGCAACGTTTTATAGTCTGACGAGGTTGTTCTATACATATAGTTCGTTGAGTTATACATCGATATTTAAATACGTTATTGGGTAATGGTACGAAAATTAGTCTTCCTGTAAATACCACAGCAAAATCTAAAATAAAACTTTGTTTACGGTTTTATTTAACAAAGTCCAAATACTATAATTTACAAAAGATGTTAATTAATTTTTGTGCTGTTTTTATGATATGACTCAACATTTGTATTTTTATAAAACAACTAATTTATCTTTATCAGTTTCGTGAATATCTTTCTCCGTCATAATAATTTTAAGGTATTTTCATGTGTGAAACACTTTAACTAACACGGAGTTTTACTTACTTTCAGAAGCGGAAATGTAAATAACCTTCATTGTGAATCATCTAAAGTTCGGGAAGCTTACAGAACACTATCTATTCAATATATACTGTAATTTGGCGCCAACAGTTGCTGCAATAATACACTCGTGTCAGCAATAACTTACAAGTACTGCTTACTAGTCTTTCGACCCAGTGCATCTGCTGTACACTCAAGACTCTTTGATTTAGGTGTGGTATAACAAAGAGTTATTACGCAATTTTTTTTATTATGAAAAGTGTGAGTTCTTTTCATATCAAAAATGCTAGTGTGGTATCTAGTAGATTTGACGATGTGGAAATAAATAAAAATTTCATCGGAAAAACAACCCTGGACAATTATAAATTTTCATTTAGGTTACCCTCTAAACAAGTACCTCGAACGTTAACACCAACTGCAAGATAAGTGAAAGGCCGGCCTGTGTGGCCGTGCGGTTCTAGGCGCTTCTGTCTGGACCCCCGTGACCGCTACGGTTGCAGGTTCGAATCCTGCCTCGGGCATGGATGTGTGTGATGTCCTTAGGTTAGTTAGGTTCTAGGGGACTGATGACCACAGATGTTAAGTCCCATAGTGCTCAGAGCCATTTGAACCGTTTTTTTGATAAGTGAAAAATTATTTCCTCTATACAGTTTTTCCCTTATGCGCTTATTACAACTATTGCTGTAGCCGTGGTAGACACTGAAAGTAATCTGGACTAATATATTTCAACATATTGTGTAGAGTTTCCAGGTCTCCATAACGATGTTGCAAAACTGCTACAATATTTAGATTAACAGTGTGCGAAATATATTTCTTGCGTCAAGTGGCAACCCAAGTGCGAAAATATCTGAAATTATTTGCCGCTGTTTGTATGCTTACAGTTTACACCTGATAAAAACCATATTACACCTTTATGGTGTTAATAATCATTAAACAATTTTGCAGACTTGTTTTGTTTGTGATCTGTGTTGTTGAGGAATGTGAAAAATAAAATCAAGTCGTATGCAGTGCAACTGCATTGCCATTTAAATGCAGCGCTTTCGGATATACCCCCTCACACGTCCCCCCCCCCCCCCCCAACTCCTCACCACAGCCCTCTCACGCTCGTCCAGCATGCCGTGACGATGGCGGAAATGTGCAGCCGAGCACTCTTGACACAGCACGGTTCATGAGCTAAATTCTTGGCTGACCTTGGTCTATGTGTTCTGACACGTCCGCCCCCTAGAGCAACTACGCTGTGATGCGTATTACGAATCAAAACTTGGGAGATGCTCCATCCACTAACATGCGTCTGTTTTCTGTTGTATGTCTTGTAGTCCTCACACAGTCGTCTTCTGAAACCCCAGAGGTACTTATCAATAGCTTTGTGCAGGCCCTGCTTGGCTCATCCATCGTCGATCGCGTTGAAGCGTTAGATGTCGTCTCACATTAACAGCAAAACGTGCTGGTGCCCCCTTACACGTGTAATGCTTTCCCCGACCATAAGCGCTGCGTAGAATTTGAGCACAATTCGATGGCTACGTAACAGAAAAGTTTGCACTGTAGCCTTTATTTGCGACGATCGGTACGTTAACACACTTACTGGATTATTATTTTTGGTAATGTGTATTGCCATTTTCACGTTTATAAGAAGAAAATGTACTGAGGTTACAAGCTTACAGTCATATAAAAAAAAATTCAATGAAGGCATACAAAAGAGCTCAATGACAAAAGTTACATACACATACAACCGGGCAGTAGCATTTACATCATACAGTGCTCGAACATCTTTGTCACATTAGAGCTATACAACTGTAAAATAATAACACTCACATAATTCTGTTCATATCGATGGATACAATCCAAAGTCAAAATATGGTAATGAACGCCTCTAAAAGGTAAAATTTATATAAGAAAATACAATATGAAAGTTGAGGTATTACAATGACCTGTCAGGTGTCTATCATAATGTGTGTAGAGTTTGGAGTACGAATGGCATGAGCAAGATAGATACATACCACATGCATTTCATCTTAGTGGTATAAAGCCATGTTGGCGGTGGTAGAGTAACGACGACTGTCTTTGGAGCGTAACGGAAGCTACTGCTGACGGCCGTTTGCACAGCATGACATGTTTCGCTGGCTCTACTATTTGCTTTGTTTTATTATTACTCGCGTAACAACTAATATATGAGATAAAATATGTTGCTACGAAAAGAGCCCCGAAATACCTTTTAGTGATGCTGTGCTATGACTTTCTTTGGATCATTAATTTTCAACAAAACAAAATATATTATGTTCTTATTATTCTGGATCTGGCTTTCTATTAAAGGAACACTTTTTCGTTACTGTAACTCGCCATAAAGTTCAACATATCTTCCTTACTTTATAGTTATTGAAATGGTTAATGAAAATTACTTCGTTATCAATACTGATGTTACAGTACGCAATGATTGTTCAACATCAAAATTTTGCAGCGGATTTTTGTAAACAGTAAAACACCAATAAGTACCACGACTAACACGAGAACATGAGACTATTATCAGAGAAAAAGATGTTTTTACTATAAGGTTTACGCACAGCATGATTTTTTTATGTTATGAAGGTAAATTATCTTTTTGCACTGTTAATAATATATTATCAGCAGCCCGCGTCAACCTGTAAAACACATCATAAAATCTGCTGCTCTGCTCTGCAATTCCGAAAGCTGAAAGAAATAATTTTAGTTCACTATTACCTGCCCGCTTCTTTGCGGTACGATTGGTTTCATTTAATGCAGTTTGAATGCGCCGCGGCAACGACTCGTTCGTTCTTAGCGCAGCTCTGCACCACGAATGATATTTAAATAACGGAAAATGTCTTAAAGGGATGGGATAGAATGTCAGGCAAGGTTATTACAAATCATAATGCAAGTTTTCACTAAGTAACTTTATTCAAAACATTTAAACAGATTATTACACACCTTTCCAAATCAATGTCTAATGGCGTCCCTCTCTCAATCTTGAAAAAAGAATGCTACGCAAGCGTACAATATAACGTCAACGGCTCTTCTTACTCACGTAACTACAAGAAGACGACAGAGAAATTAATGTTTGTTCTTTACTATTTATATTAGTCACACATTCTCATCTTTGTTTGATAATTAACAAGTATCGTCTGTGGCGGTTTCAGTACTCGCCGACACAGATATCATCTAAATAAAAAAATCAGTACATAATTCCATACAAGAACAAAACATGACACATAATGCTTTCACTTCATTACATAAAGTTCACACAATCGTTGTCCACGCAATTACAATCATCCAGTTCTATTATTCTTTCCTCCTTTTTTTACCACATATAATATGTATTTTACAGAGAGACGTTACAATGACATCGATCACAACTAATGCAACAGGATCACATTTTTGTTGAACACGGAAATTAACAGGAGGAATATAATATCGAAGTAATACGGAGGTTGGAACTTAAATAGTGGCAACACTGCTTCAGAGACACTATACAATGGAATCTACTATTGTCGCTGATAGCACACGTTGTTGACATACCTACATTACCTCTGAGCAAATGTGCTCGCCTGTCCCACGTCACCAGCGGGCGCACAATCAAGGGAAACAGATGTGAGCGGCCGGCCGTGTTGACCGAGCGGTTCTAGGCGCTTCAGTCCGGAACTGCGCGACTGCTACGGTCACAGATTCGAATCCTGCCTCTGGCATGGATGTGTGTGATGTCCTTAGATTAGTTAGGTTTAAGTAGTTCTAAGTTCTAGGGGACTGATGACCTCAGATGTTAAGTCCCATAGTGCTGAGAGCCATTTGAACCATTTTAACTTGTGAGCGAGCGTTCTAACGTAACGGTGTCACTATGTTTTCGAAACAGGGACAAAGGAATTATATCAGGATTGAATGTGCCAGAGGTCGTACAGCACGACAGTGTCATCAAGGTCTTCAGGAGGGGTGCGGGGAATCGGAATTGCCGTACAGAACAGTGGCAGGTTGGGTAAAATCCTTCAACGAAGGTCGGCAAACTGTTGCAGACATGCATTGGGCAGGTCGTCCTAGCGTCTCTAAAGAAGAAGTGCGTGCTATTGCCGCGTTAGTGGACAGTGATCGACGCCATACGTGAGCTCGCCTACGAAACCGGATTAGCTCATACGACTGTGCTTCGCGTCCTGAAGAAACGCCTGGGCATGCGAAAAATTGCATCACGATGGGTTCCGTGTGACTTGACCGAAATGCAGACATGGATGCGTTACGACGCTGCTCAGACGCACTTGGAGCGCTATGAGCGCGAAGGAGAGGCTTTCTTACACCGTATCGTAACTCTGGATGAGACAAAGGCCACATCGTACGATCCAAAACTGAAACACCAATCCAAAGAATTGTGTCATTATGGGTCGCCGCGAAAATTGAAAGTGCGTGGAGCCCCAGTATGGTGAAAGTTATGGTGATTCTCGTGTACAACTGTGATGGTGTTATCCTAACGCATTACGTTCCTCCACGACAGATCGTCAATGCACAGTATTGCTGTTCGATTTTGGAGCATCACCTGCGACCAGATTTGCGAAAGAAGCGGCGACACTTTCTGCGCAACCCACCCATCATTTTGCACGACAATGCGCGGGCGCAAACAGCGCAAGCTGTGGCAATTCTGTTCGGTCGATGGGACTGGGAAGTACTGTACCATACACCATACTCCCCAGACTTAAGTCCTTGTGACTTTGATTTGATTCCGAAGATAAAGGAACCACTTCGTGGCATTCGCTTCAGAACTGTTGCAGAGATTCGACAGGCAGTAGACCGCTCCATTCGCACCGTCAACAGAACAGGCTCTGCTAACGGTATACTACGCCTTCCACATCGCTGGCAACGGGTTCTACACAACGGTGGTGACTACTTTGAAGGTCAGTAACAGGTGCAAACCAGCAACTCTTTTGTATCGGTTGTGAATACATAGTTGTCACTATGTAAGTTCCAACACTCGTATACATCAGGTAATCATAACGGCAAAGTTTACACAAATTGTATGTCAAGGAGACAGAGCGTGCTGTGAAGTGTCATGGATGGCTGCCTACGCCATCAGATAAAAACTGCAAATATTTTGTGATGTGAGGACGACATAATATATACATTAACAAAGTGATGCCATACAATATTTGTAACAGAACTGGCTTAAGGGGAAAGCTACTCAGTCGACATTTACAGAATTATGGAATATGTTTTGACCACACTGGTTGGTTTCGCTGCAAGCCAATGTAATAAGAAACTGTAAAACAAGCCCCTACAAAATGTTGGATAGCAATATAACATACTATTCTTGTGTAATACACTATTTTTTATAAAAACGTATACCAGTATGAAATTACCTGTATAATACACCTTTTTTTTAATCTTCGTCTTTATATCAACCCTTCATCACTGTATGAGTAAAAGTGTAGTTGGTTTATAACCATTAGACATCATTTCTGACAATACATAGTACTATTTATAAGGGTAGTTAACGTAAGTTACACTCACCGACAGACTACGCTGTATTTTCTGTTGTGATACCTTATTTTCGTAGTCGGCATTAACAGCAAAATACTTTTTTTTTTGTTTAATATTCCTATAGTATCTGTGATGTGCTCGTGAGTTTAAGTATTGCTTGTATATCAGTACCTTGCATTCTAAGTACTTTGTTACTTTTACTTTCAAAATATATATGCTATATGCAGCGTGAAAATCTTTTATGGGTATCTAATTTTTGACAATCAGCTGCTGCGTACGCCTCATTACATTTTTTTATGTTACTATCAACATGAAACCTCGGCATGTTCTATTTTTATATCTCTGAATATTGCAATATAAGTTATGTTAACGTGACGATCTTGGCAAATAAATTGTTTTCCACAAGAATACTACAGTACAAATTTATACATTGCCTCCTGCTCTGAGTGATCATGTCAGGTGATCAGAAAAGTTTACATTGCAAATAAATTTGTACTAACAAGAACAGTGTTTCATAATGTCGTCAGTCACAGTCTGTAACCACACAATTACAAATTATCTCGCAAATTGCTTTTTTGTAGATCCATGTTTACCGCAATGGTCTTATTTCTACTATCGAATACTTCCACTTATGTCAGGTTTTCGTTGTCAAGATCTGTTCAGAATGTTCTAGCGCCGCACGGAGTGGCCGCGCGGTTTGAGGTGGCATGCCACGGATTGCGCGGCCCCTCCCGCCGGAGGTTCGAATTCTCCCAAGGGCATGTGTGTGTGTGTGTGTGTGTGGTTCTTAGCGTAAGTTAGTTTAAGTAGTGTGTAAGTCTAGGGACCGATGACCTCAGCAGTTTGCTCCCTTAGGAATTCACACACATCTGAGCATTCGAATGTTCTAGTGGGTAACGTCGAATGCTCCATGAGGCTTATTGTGGGCGATGCTTTTGACTATAGAAACGTTTTGCCATGCTGGAAGACTTGAAGAGGAATGTACGGTTGGTGCAGGGACTGGTGGCTGACACTGATCGTGAAGAAAACGAAATGTCCTGCAAGTAAATAAGTAAAGATATCCGTTGCTGTTCGATTACACTAGGCATGGGCAGCCTTTGGTGATCCGCAGACATGATATATACGCTCATAAGCTTTGCAGCAGCGTCCTCACCTGACCTGAAAGCCAAGCTCAGAAGTACAGCGTCAATTATCGTTAAGCAGACAACCTTGTAGATACGGCAACCACAGCTATGAGTAGCGGTAATAAATAACTTCAGTTCTATTTGGTCCTTTATTTTTAGATCAATACTGTTTTCATAGCAAATATGAGCGACATCTTCAAGTGAACATCCGCATAACAACAAATCAAAAAAGAAAGGTCAACCCTGAGACATTTACTGATAATATGATAATTTTCTATTACAGTTGAATGGGACCTAAACAATTTCGATTGGAATCCATCCATCCGACTGTTTTATTCCCTGAGATACGGTCTTTTAGCGCTGTTTTTTGATGGAGAAAAAATGTTGGGTATCAAGTTCCCAGCTTTTTAGCTCTAACATTTTAGTTATGTTAGTAGAAATTTGTTTATATTCTAATGTAAAATTTTATTTTCTTCTACAATTTTAAAAATCTTAAAATAATTTTAGAAAATCATCGTATCAGTGTGGATGTCTCAGGGTTGCCATTTCTTCTTGATTTATTATTCTACAGATGTTCACGTGAACATGTGGCGCTTAATGCCTTGAAATCGGTAGTGATCTAAAACTAAAGCAATAAATACAGCTGAAGCGGCTTATTAATACCTAAAACGTGAACTGAATGAATTGAACAGCCTTTCCTGACACTCCAAGCCAACGAAGCATGCCTTAAAGCATGCTGTTTTGAGAGTTCATTCAATTTATGTTCATCCCATCTTCAAATGTTTACATTTATTTACGCGTCGTGAACATTGTTTCGCTACTTACCGCAGCTGTCTCAAAAAATTTCGTTGCAAAATTGTGCAACGCCGTTATTAAAGAAACAGTGTTCACAACACGTAAATAAATGTTCACATTTGAAGGAGGGATGCCAGGCATCTTGAAATGACGTCTTGCAAATACAGACGTCTATGAAAGCGACTAGTTGCAATTAATTCTTAATAAACTCTCTTTAATTTAACAACTGCAGTGTTATAATACGTCCACAACAAAAAATAGGTAGTAGCAACTTTAGGCGTTTTGGAGACAGGCAGCTCATTCGAGTCTTTGAAATTTAGAGTGTTAATATCCATAAACACTGTTAGTAAATATGTTTTGAATACTTGTCTAAAAATACCTACGATGACGGACTGCATAGCACGACTCGTGTCTGTAAGCCTAAATAAATACAGTGAGAGGGCCGCTCTCTCTCTCTCTCTCTCTCTCTCTCTCTCTCTCTCTTCCACCTATTTCTACTGGGAGTCGCTTGAAACAAATCGCGGACCACCTGTTGCACACCCGTGGATAAATCACCATAGCCTGTAATACCCATAATATTCCTCGGAATAACTGTACAGAGCGACTCACAGTGAACTGAGGACACAAAAAATACTAGGAAAAAAAGATGCCACTCTGAGAGTCCTTTTAAAAATCATATTAATATACACTACTGGCCATTAAGATGATTAAAACCACGAAGATGACGTGATACAGACGCGAAATTAAATAGAGTGGAAGAAGATGCTGTGATATGCAAATGATTAGCTTTCAGAGCATTCACACAAAGTTGGCGCCGGTGGCGACACCTACAACGTGCTGACATGAGGAAAGTTTCCAATCGATTTCTCATACGCAAACAGCAGTTGACCAACGTTGCCTGGTGAAACGTTGTTGTGACGCCTCGTGTACGGACGAGAAATGCGTACCATCACGTTTCCGACTTTGATAAAGGTCGGATTGTAGCCTATCGCGATTGCCGTTTATCGTATCGCGACACTGCTGCTCGCGTTGGTCGATATCCAACGACTGTTAGCAGAATATGGAATCGGTGGCCTCAGGAGGGTAATATGGAACGCCGTGCTGGATCCCAACGGCCTCATATCACTAGCATCGAGATGACAGGCATCTTATCCGCATGGCTGTAACGGATCGTGCAGCCACGTCTCGATCCCCGAGTCAACAGATGGGGACATTTGCAAGACAACAACCATCTGCACTAACAGTTCAAGGACGTTTGCAGCAGCGTGGACTATCTGCTCGGAGACCATGGCTGCGGTTACACTTGACGCTGCATCACAGACAGGAGCGCCTGCGATGGTGTACTCAACGACGAACCTGGGTGCACGAATGGCAAAACGTCATTTTTTCGGATGAATCCAGGTTCTGTTTACAGCATCATGATGGTCGCATCCGTGTCTGGCGACATCGCTGTAAACGCACATTGGAAGCTTGTCTTCGTCATCGCCATACTGGCGTATCACCCGGCGTGATGGTATGGGGTGCCATTGGTTACACGTCTCGGTGACCTCTTGTTCGCACTGACGACACTTTGAACAGTGGACGTTACATTTCAGATGTGTTACGACCCGTGGCTCTACCTCTCGTTCGATCCCTGCGAAACCCTATATTTCAGCAGGATAATGCACGAGCGCATGTTGCAGGTCGTGTACGGGCCTTTCTGGATACAGAAAATGTTCGACTGTTGCGCTGGCCAGCACATTCTCCAGATCTCTCACCAATTGAAAACGTCTGGTCAATGTGGCCGTGCAACTGGCTCGTCCCAATACGCCAGTCACTACTCTAGATGAACTGTGGTATCGCGTTGAAGCTGCATGGGCAGCTGTACCTGTACACGCCATCCAAGCTCTGTTTGACTCAATGCCCAGGCGTATTAAGGTCGTTATTACGGCCAGAGGTGGTTGTTCTGGGTACTGATTTCTCAGGATCTATGCACACAAATTGCGTGAAAATGTAATCACATGTCAATTCTAGTATAAGATATTTGTCCAATGAATACTCGTTTATCATCGGCATTTCTTCTTGATGTAGCAATTTTAATGACCAGTAGTGTGTTATTCCTCGAACGAAGCGACATTTATCTTATCAGATCCAAAGTATCGCTCATCATTGTCGGGTAACTACATGGTTGCATTAGTAGAAGGGATGATCCATCGATGAGCGGTTCTTTCCGTCACGGGATTGTTTAGTATAAACGATAGCGTAACGGAGATGCTCAACACAGTACGGTGGTAGACACTATGAAAGAGAGGTTGCGCCTCAATCAGAAGCCTGCTGTTGCGATTCCAAGGGCTTATGTTCAAAGAAAAGTCAGGCAACATATTATTTCCTCCGTAACGGTTAGTTAAATGACCAAAAACAGAAAATCAGAAAAACTGTCGAGATTTACAGACAGTTGTTCTGTTACAAATGCTCTCTGGTTGTGTGCAGGTCACCCGGCCAGTGTAGGGGGTGTCAGGAATGTTACCTTTTCACTTTCAACACTCACATACTGACTGTTGTGACCTATGTGCAAAATGGAATAATCGTCTCTTCAGAAAATATTTCTTCTCTTAAAATACGGCTGGCCAAAGTGGGCGAGCAATTCTAGGCGCTACAGTCTGGAACTGCGTGACCACTACGCTCGCAGGTTCGAATCCTGCCTCGGGCATGGATGTGTCTGATGTCCTTAGGTTAGTTCTGTTTAAGTAGTTCTATGTTCTAGGGGACTGATGACCTCAGAAGTTAAGTCCCATAGTGCTCAGAGCCGAGCAAGTTTAAAATAGGCTGACCGACAAGTCCCCACACGTCACCAGAACAGCCAATACGAAGTTCGGGAGATGAATTGCGCGTTGGCTGTGGGACCTGGCCAGAACGTAGGATCGACAGACGAATGTTCTTTCTGGCGTTGGCTCACAGCTAAACATCCGTCTATCCTCTCCTCTTTCTAATTGTTCTCGTACTTTATTCCACTGCAAAGTGACATCTCCCATGACCACCCCGACTGGCTGTGGTCTGCTTTTCTACTCCAGGGTACACCCAAATGCATACCGAAATTTCAGAATATGGGGAGATATCCTTCAGTACGTCTTCGTTTCAAAAAGACATCCTGTTAGGATGCCCACGATTCTGAGGAGCCTTTAATTTCCTTCTGACACTCATAAAAAACTAAATTTCATCCAACGGCTTTGACGAGCTCATGGGTACCGACCGACCGCCGTTTAATTCTCTGCCAATGGCGTCATTGTATGTGGTACGGAGGGGCGTGAGGTCAGCCCACCGCTCACCAGTTTTGGCAACCTGGAGCCGCTACTGTTCGGCCAAGCAGCACCACAGCTGACATTACAAGGCTGAATGCACCCCGTTCCAGTCTAGTAGCGGGAATCGAACCCGAGTCCTTCGCACGGCAGCCAGCTGCGATTTCCGACACCTGGCACAGTTACCTGTCTTTCGCTTGCTCTCCGATTTGTGCCATCAGCGTTGTACGATATACGTAAATCTGTATGTTTGTCAGTGTTGTACATGTGTATTTCTTTTGTTTGAGTGCTATGTCCAGAGAGACTAACATGCGTGTAAAGTTAGACGACGAGTCAGATAAAGGAAAACTGAAGGATGGGGTGAGGGGAGAGGAAAAGAAGGAAGGTGTGAGATTTTCTGGACACTGAACGTATGAGCATGAGGATCTGAACTACTCAAGGCCTAACAGGTAGCCAATAACGGTGGAATAAAGAGTGAGTGATTCTGCAAGCGTTTTCTGAGTATACAGGAGTTGGTGTGTAAGCTATAAATGACAGAAGAATGTGATCTTTTACTAAATTTACGGTGAAGAATGACTGTTTACTAAACAATGCTTTTATAAAGACATATCACATCTAATTGCATTATGTGATGTTTCTGTTTAATTGACGATCGCAGGCTTAGAATTATATGAAGGCATCGGCTGTAAACAGTTTAATGTGTCACTCGATGAGAAGTGGAATCATTGCCTGTAAAACATGGAACGTGACATGCTTTATTCATATTAGCTCATAGCGCCACGGCAAACCGAAAAATGATAGATTCTCGCTAATGCCATCTTCGTCACTCTGTGAGCATGTAAACGATGGTGCCTGCCCGTGTTAATAATGCGTTCGTTGTTCGTACCAGGAAAATGCTTTCTAGGGAATATTTGTACGAATTTCAGATTAATGTCAATAGCTACTACCCAGATAAAGATCCTGAATATGTTTCTAAACGCAAATGTGCTTCAAAAGTTGGTGCTTATCAGGTAAATGTCAATACTTATTTGAGTAATAGATCAATCTTTTGTTCATTACGGGCAACGGCCTTGCCTCAGTAGATACACCGGTTCCCGTCAAATCACGGAAGTTAAGCACTGTTGGGCGTGGCGGGCACTTGGATGGGTGACCGTCCTGGCAGCCATTCGCTGTTGCCATTTTTCGGGATGCACTCAGCCTCGTGATACCAATTGAGGTGCTACTCGACCGAATAGTAGCGGCTCCGGTCACAGAAAACCATCATAACGACCGGGAGAACGGTGTGATGACGACATGCTCCCCCTATCTGCATCCTCAGCTGAGGATGACACGGCGGTCGGATGGTCCTGGTGGGCAACTTTTGGCTTGAAGACGGAGTGTTTGTCTCCTACGTGAATTTACGTGACTGGGTGATGGTAGAAACATTAAACGGCCATCCCTATCATTATTTACACGCTGAATTATAGAGCTTCCCATAAATTGATTTTGTATTGTGGTGACTGAGAGATCGATTTTTGAAGGTGTTATACTTTATTACTGAAAAATTGTTAAATCAAATATAAGTATGAAAACTGAAACATTAAGACCTGTGATAGGTCCCATAGTAATTTGCCTTAATCCCTCTAAACAACCAGCTTTGCACTTCCAGTTCTTTACACCCTAGGTAGAGACATTGTAATTGAATACACTGCCCGAAAAAAATTAGTACACGCTTTCAGCGGCTTCAAAGTCACTCAAGATTTATTGTTGCTACAGTGCATATGGAGTATATGAAACGGTTACATTTACAGAGCAATAACAAGCGTTTCTGAGGTACCAGGTATCGTTCTATGCTGAAACACTAATATTAGCACATGAGGTAGTCTCCACGGGTAGCAATGCAGGCTCTGACTCTGGCATCTAGTCGTCCCCACAGAACTCGATTACTGTCCAGGGATACGTTATACCATGCCTGCTCGATCTACACTCCTGGAAATTGAAATAAGAACACCGTGAATTCATTGTCCCAGGAAGGGGAAACTTTACTGACACATTCCTGGGGTCAGATACATCACATGATCACACTGACAGAACCACAGGCACATAGACACAGGCAACAGAGCATGCACAATGTCGGCACTAGTACAGTGTATATCCACCTTTCGCAGCAATGCAGGCTGCTATTCTCCCATGGAGACGATCGTAGAGATGCTGGATGTAGTCTTGTGGAACGGCTTGCCATGCCATTTCCACCTGGCGCCTCAGTTGGACCAGCGTTCATGCTGGACGTGCAGACCGCGTGAGACGACGCTTCATCCAGTCCCAAACATGCTCAATGGGGGACAGATCCGGCGATCTTGCTGGCCAGGGTAGTTGACTTACACCTTCTAGAGCACGTTGGGTGGCACGGGATACATGCGGACGTGCATTGTCCTGTTGGAACAGCAAGTTCCCTTGCTGGTCTAGGAATGGTAGAACGATGGGTTCGATGACGGTTTGGATGTACCGTGCACTATTCAGTGTCCCCTCGACGATCACCAGTGGTGTACGGCCAGTGTAGGAGATCGCTCCCCACACCATGATGCCGGGTGTTGGCCCTGTGTGGCTCGGTCGTATGCAGTCCTGATTGTGGCGCTCACCTGCACGGCGCCAAACACGCATACGACCATCATTGGCACCAAGGCAGAAGCGACTCTGATCGCTGAAGACGACACGTCTCCATTCGTCCCTCCATTCACGCCTGTCGCGACACCACTGGAGGCGGGCTGCACGATGTTGGGGCGTGAGCGGAAGACGGCCTAACGGTGTGCGGGACCGTAGCCCAGCTTCATGGAGACGGTTGCGAATGGTCCTCGCCGATACCCCAGGAGCAACAGTGTCCCTAATTTGCTGGGAAGTGGCGGTGCGGTCCCCTACGGCACTGCGTAGGATCCTACGGTCTTGGCGTGCATCCGTGCGTCGCTGCGGTCCGGTCCCAGGTCGACGGGCACGTGCACCTTCCGCCGACCACTGGCGACAACATCGATGTACTGTGGAGACCTCACGCCCCACGTGTTGAGCAATTCGGCGGTACGTCCACCCAGCCTCCCGCATGCACACTATACGCCCTCGCTCAAAGTCCGTCAACTGCACATACGGTTCACGTCCACGCTGTCGCGGCATGCTACCAGTGTTAAAGACTGCGATGGAGCTCCGTATGCCACGGCAAACTGGCTGACACTGACGGCGGCGGTGCACAAATGCTGCGCAGCTAGCGCCATTCCACGGCCAACACCGCGGTTCCTGGTGTGTCCGCTGTGCCTTGCGTGTGATCATTGCTTGTACAGCCCTCTCGCAGTGTCCGGAGCAAGTATGGTGGATCTGACACACCGGTGTCAATGTGTTCTTTTTTCCATTTCCAGGAGTGTATTAATGTAATTCTGTAAGAGTTGTTGCTTGACGAATCGCACGAGTCTTTTCTCGTCCCATCATATCCCACAGGAACAAGGTCGAAGATCGTGCTGACAAGGGAAGTGGCTGCACGTCTTGAAGGGCACCTTGAGTTTCACGAGCCGTATCCCGTTGGAATAACACATCGGCTACCTGTTGCAAGAATGAGAAAAGAACGGGTCTAACAGGATTCTGCACGTACCGAACGCGGTTAGCATTCTCTCGAGAAACATCAAATGTGAACGAGACTTATAGCCCATCGCAGAACAACGAGACAGCGCTCAAAAATTCTACAACGTGAGCGCAGACGACAATCACTTGCGTGTAGGTAGAATCTGTTTTCATCGCTGAAGACCACTGCGCGCCATTCCATCATCCAAGTCATCGTCTGATGGCACTAGTCGAGCTGTGCAGCTCGATGCTGCGGCATGAGTGGAAGACGGGCTAGCGTTTTGCGTGCGCGTAGTCCCATTGCTAACAACCGTTTGATACGTCTAGGCTCACAAGCTCTCTTATCTGTGGCATGGTAGCTGAACTATCTGCCACTGCTGCCTTTACAAAACGACAATCCTGGCGGGCGTCTGTGCTACGTGGACGTCCAGAACCACGTCTACGGGTGTGAGAATGTTTGCGTGACCACTGATACCTGCATCGTTACACAGCTGACTCAGTCGTCCAACTTGTGTGCAAATCTGCGAAAGAACCACGCTGCCACCTGGAAGCCCACAAATCCTACCCTTTTTAATCTCGCACAGTTGGCTGTAGGAAGCACGGGTGCCTCTACATGACACGGTTGCCTGCATGCTTCACACGTCTGCCCCATATTGAGCCTTCCGGTTGTGAGCATTCCCAATTAAATGGTAGATACAGCTGGCGCACTGGTAGGTACGCCACTACGCTATCTGTTAGCGGACGACGTTGATACCATTATAAGTACATCTACTATCCTCCAGGTGGCATATGCCGTGATCAGATCAAAATCGTCGTCGTCTTTCCAGGTGTACAATTTTTTTTCTTTCAGTGTGTGACTGAAAATTGGCGACTGTGAGTATATTGCCCCGAACTGTTCTTTAATGGGGAAAGGCAACTTCAGTGGATCTTGGTGAGATACAAAACATCATACCAGTGGCACAAAATATCTTGTGTCGATCGGCTGGTGGTGGTCGTGAAGAAGTGTTCTACGTCTGTCGCCCGTACTCCCTAGAGAAGCCTTGTCAGCTGACCAGCTCGCACAGTGACTGGTTTTTGCTAGGAAAAAAACTTTAGGAGTTATTTATTGGGACACAGATTCTCTTTGTCCATTTATCCTGAATTTAGGAGACACTTTATGAAATAATATTTTCTAAGGCACTCTAAACCGTCCTTGACTCTTATCTCAGGACGCTCAAGGGTTTCGCTTGGCACCAATCCATCACTGGCCTCCTTCAAGCAGAATTCCACTGGGTCTCGTACAAAGAACTATTCCGGCTCTTATACATATACATCTACATGATTACTGCGCAATTCACACTTAAGTGTACGGCAGACGGAGCACAGAACAACTTTCCGACTAGTTCTCGATCGTTCCACACTCGAACAGCACTGAAAAAAAAAAACACCTACTCCCATGCGAGCTCGGATTTCTCTTATTTTATTAGACCAGCGTTTCCTTCTGGGTAGGTATAACACAATATTTTTCATTCGGAGGAAAATGAAATGAAATGATCGTGCGGCATTATTGGTTGGGAGGCTCCAAGTGGGCTTATTCATGCGCTTGGTACAAATATTTCTATTTGCCACCATGCGTATAGACCAAGATGAAATAAAATTATTAGGACAACACGAACACCCGGCGCCTGAGTGTAAAAAACATCCGACACGACCGGGAATCGAGCCTCGTAGCCTGTAATCTAGAGGCAGCGACGTTAACCAGTAGACCATTAGCAGTGGACTTTTGACGAGAAAGCTGGTGATTGAAATTTCGTAAAGTGATACAGCTGCAACGAAAAACGCCTCTGTTTCAATGATTGTCGATCCAGTCTCTCCATTATTTCAGGATATTACGAAATAAGCTGGCCTTTTTGGAATTTTTACGATGTTTTCTGTCAATTCTACCTGGTAAGGTGTCATATCGCGCAGTAGTACTCCAGAATAAGTCAGAGAAACGTAGTATAAGAAGTATGTTTAGTAGATTTATGTTCAGTCTTTTCCCTCACGTACCCCGCAATATTTATGTGTGATGGATGAATCGACAAGCTTTAACTTTGTGCCGTTTTACGTATTTTGTTTGTTAAAATCCATTGTCATTTTGTACGCCACGTAAATCTTATATCAGCATGTACCTACCGCCCGCTAATCTCCACAAGAACTTCCACCACTTTTGAGCGTAGCTATAACACTTAACGTTGAACTTGTTGAAACACAAAACTATGTGCCAAACTAGATTCGACCTTGGTACCTGTGTCTTTCAAGGGCGGTTTCTCCACCAAATTACCTGTCCAAGCACGACTCACGAGTTGCCCTCCGAAAGCACATCGCCACAAAATGTTAATTGCGCCTGGTAGATTAAAAAAACGTTATGTCGGCTAAAAATAAATCATAGAATTATATTCGTGACTTACCTCGGACAATACTTAAAGTAAATAGCAAATATGGAAACGTAAACGTTAAATAGCCAACACGGAATGCTTGGACTACACAGCTGCAAGAGCGGGGCGTGAATTGTGCTCGACAAAATAGTCGGTAGGAGCGCCTGTCTGCGAAAGGCAAAAGTATCAGATTCGAGACACTGTGCGGCACGCAGTTTTAAGTTACAAGGATATTGAAAACCGTTGCACACTTCACTGCAGAGCGAAAGTTCATTCTGTAGTGAACTTGTTGTATTCTCAGTTACGCGTTCTGTTCCACCACATCCTACATCACCTCTGCATCTTTCAAAGCACGTGGTCTGTGCAGTCTTAGAGCTTCCCTGGAGACAAGGGATAATACACTGACGTGACAAAGTCGCGGGATAGCGATATGCACATATACAGATGGCGGTAGTATCGCGAACGCAAGGTGTAGAAGGGTAGTGCATTGACGGATCCATGATATGTATGCGCTACGGTCGCAGGTTCGAATCCTGCCTCGGGCATGGATGTTTGTGATGTCTTTAGGTTAGTTAGGTTTAACTAGTTCTAAGTTCTAGGGGACTAATGACCTCAGCAGTTGAGTCCCATAGTGCTCAGAGCCATGATATGTATGTGAAAAAGTTTCCGACGTGATTATGGCTGCACAACGGGAACTGACAACCTTTGAACACGGACCGGTATTTGGAGGTAGACGCCTAGTAATCGTCAGGGAATTCCATATTTCGAGATCCACAGTCCCAAGAGTGTACCGTGAAGACTACATTTCAGGCATTACCTCTCCACAGACAACACAATGGCCGATGGCCTTGCCTCAACATCCGAGAGCAGCGGCATTTGAGTACAGTTGTCAGTGCTTACAGACAAGCAATACTGCGTGAAAGTAACCAATGTGCGAGGGGGGAGGGGGGGGGGGAGTACGACGAGCGTATCCAGTAGGACAGCGCAGAGAAATTTGGAGTCAATGTGCAACCTCCCCGTCACTTATCGACCTTAATGACAGTGAAAAATTAAACCGCGTGCACCTAATGGAAATTTGGGAAAAGCAATCGTCACCGACGTTAATTTGTCGGTAAAGAGGGAGGAAAGGGTTACATCTAAATGAAAGGAAACATGCAAATGAAATTGGTGAAAATTAATTTTGAGAAAAGGGTAAAATTAATAAAGAAAGTAAACGTGCGGTCGTTACGTTAACAATAAATTGTCGTTAATTAGATATTTGAGATTTGGGAAAAATTACGGTCGCCGGTCCCATGGACAACTACTATAATAACTGAAAATGAAAGATTAATGCACATATATTTAGCACTAAAAGCGTGGCAACTGAAGGTTGACACGTGTTGTGTGGATACTGAATGTTTGTCAGAAGTAATAAATTTCGCTACACTCTGACTTAATTTAGCAAAAGAATTAATAAAATCGGAAAATTGAAAGTCAATTTAGTGACTGAAATTAATAGTGAACTTTGTTTCTGAAGCACTACGAAATTCAATAAAATATGGTTAGTCTTGGGCTACCTCAACAATCATTTCAAAAGCTACTTGAATCTATGCAATTTAGAAATAAGAGATTTAACTTTGAACTTGAATTAAATGATTCTGAACATTTAACAATAGTAAAATTTAGTACATACCAAGCTGAGCTGCAGTCACAGGTAAGCTAAAATATGGTAACAAAACTCGCACTCTTAATTTGTGCTTGTGTAATCTAAATATGGTAGCCAGCTATTAATACTTTAACTGAACTTTGATATTAAAGCAGTGAACTGTAATGATATTACTTTAATGCTGGCGTTTGAATTTCAACGACACTCGGGTTCCTTCCGGAAAAGGAGGGGACCCTGCTTGGTAATGCAATTGGGACAATGAGCAACAAAGGTTCATGCTACCTTGCTGTAATTTAGTGAGAAAAATTTAACCGTTTGAAAAGCTGAGGTCTGCCATACAGTTCTAAAACTTTACGTGCTTCCAGTCTTCCTTGTTGGTTGATTCAAGGTTTGAAATCGCCGATCGAGGAGATGGCAACAGTCACTCATTGTCGGCCGTCGCTATTGCAGAAGCCGGATGTTGGCGCGCCTTCTTCTCGACACGGTCACCAGGCGAAACGGGCTCTTGATGTGCGCCAGCTAATGCTTCCCGTCCGCGACACCGTGTCAGAAACCATCATAGCAAGTCGAGCGCAATTACATGCTGCCAAACCCCGAAAGCGCGGCAACTCGCGGGAGCGTCACACAACACACCTGCTCCACTGCCCTACCCCAGCCAGACTCCCTCTGCCCGCGATCCACGCGGCAGCGTTAACACTACCAAAGATCCTAAACACTTTGGTTCTCCATACGACCTATCGATGTAATCGTTCGATAGCATAGTTTTCCCTAGTCAATATTTCTGCAGGGGGTTTCCAGCGACTTGTCGAGTCGGTGCCACGTTAATGCTCGGCAAAAGGATGTCCGACGTGATATTAGAAGGTATCACATAACGTTGTCACCTCGATGTATAAGCGCAGGAAGTTCTTCGGAGGCACGATTTAGCATCTCGGCAATACATCACTGACGTCATCCTGGCTGGAGTTTGTTGGCATGAAGGGGCTGTTGGCCACCGCCGACCTCTACGGAACCGTACTCGGCGTGCGTGCGTCGCCAGGAAGTTGGCTGCCTTAAGACGTGGCCGCACAAATCGAGTTATGAGTCTGGTAACAGCGTTACGGCCTCCCGCTACCACCGCCGGTGGCGCTGCTCTCTCCAGAAGTCGCGTGGGCGGCGCCGGCCACCCACACCCGCGCTGCGGTCATCCTACCTGCAGGCCACACCGGCTCCCTCTGTGCTAGTTCAGAGCTGGAAGCTCACTGTTTGTGAAAAGTGGACATAAGAGCGCCACGACGGACAAGCGTGACTGAAAGGAACTTTATAGCACGAACTATCAGGGAGAATCAAATATAAATATAAAATTAAACTTAAAAAACTTCATACACTCGAACTTACTTTTCTGTGTAGTCTAAATGGGAAACACGTTTTTCACATCGGACAGGTAGCTTCTTGATCCAGTTTTCGTAAAGCGAACGTGGATGTGACAGCAGCCAGTAGCGCATGAACATTTCGACAGCCCCATCGTTGTCACATCTATGTCCTCCGACTGCTTGCTTTAGTGGTCCAGATAAATGGAATTCGCAAGGCGATAAGTCGGGACTGTAGTGGAGATATTCTTGTGTGCTGCAAAACATTTCTTGAATTTTTGGTGTTCTGCGGTGTGAGAAGACGAGCCACTCACCTTACGGGCATTTTCCGAAACCCAAGGTTGTTAGTAATGATCGTCTGAGCACTTCCTAAGCTTGTGAAAACCTCATTAGCAAATTCGACAACTGTTATGCGGCGATCGCCTTCAATAATCTGGGTTGCAATGCGAATATTCTCGTTACCTATGCTGGTCCTCGGGCGACGTTGGTGAGCCCCATGCTCAACTATTTGTCTTCATTATAAAAACTGTTTGCACTATGCGTACCCCTCCCCCCCGCCCCTCCCCATGAACCATGGGCCTTGCCGTTGGTGGGGAGGCTTGTGTGCCTCAGCGATACAGATAGCTGTACCGTAGGTGCAACCACAACGGTGGGGTATCTGTTGAGAGGCCAGACAAACATGTGGTTCCTGAAGAGGGCAGCAGCCTTTTCAGTAGTTGCAGGGGCAACAGTCTGGATGATTGACTGATCTGGTCTTGTAACACTAACCAAAACGGCATTGCTGTGCTGGTACTGCGAACGACTGAAAGCGAGGGGAAACTACAGCCGTAATTTTCTCGAGGGCATGCAGCTTTACTGTATGGTTAAACGATGATGGCGTCCTCTTGGGTAAAATATTCCGGAGTTAAAATAGCCACCATTCGGATCTTCGGGCGGGGACTACTCAGGAGGACGTCGTTATCAGGAGAAAGAAAACTGGAGTTCTACGGATCGGAGCGTGGAACGTCAGATCCCTTAATCGGGCAGGTAGGTTAGAAAATTTAAAAAGGGAAATGGATAGGTTAAAGTTTGATATAGTGGGAATTAGTGAAGTTCGGTGGCAGGAGGAACAAGACATCTGGTTAGGTGAATACAGGGTTATAAATACAAAATCAAATAGAGGTAATGCAGGAGTAGGTTTAATAATGAAGAAAAAAATGGGAATGCGAGTAAGCTACTACAAACAGCATAGTGAACGCATTATTGTGGCCAAGATAGACACGAAGCCCACGCCTACTATAGTAGTACAAGTTTATATGCCAACTAGCTCAGCAGATGACGAAGAGATTGATGAAATGTATGATGAGATAAAAGAAATTATTCAGATAGTGAAGGGAGACGAAAATTTAAGTCATGGGTGACTGGAATTCGATAGTAGGAAAAGGAAGAGAAGGAAACGTAGTAGCTGAATATGGAATGGGGGTAAGGAATGAAAGAGGAAGCCGCCTGGTAGAATTTTGCACAGAGCATAACTTAATCATAGCTAATACTTGGTTCAAGAATCATGAAAGAAGGCTGTATACATGGAAGACGCCTGGATACACTTTAAGGTATTAGATAGATTATGTAATGGTAAGAACCAGGTTTTAAATTGTAAGACATTTCCAGAGGCAGATGTGGACTCTGATCACAATCTATTGCTTATGCACTGTAGATTAAAACTGAAGAAACTGCAAAAAGATGGTAACTTAAGGAGATGGGACCTGGATAAACTGACAGAACCAGAGGTTGTAGAGAGCTTCAGGGAGAGCATTTGGGAACGGTTGACAGGAATGGGGGAAAGAAATACAGTAGAAGAAGAATGGGTAACTTTGAGAGATGAAATATTGAAGGCAGCAGAGGATCAAGTAGGTAAAAAGGCAAGGGCTAAAAGAAATACTTGGGTAACAGAAGAGATATTGAATTTAAATGATGAAAGGAGAAAATATAAAAATGCAGTAAATGAAGCAGGCAAAAAGGAATGCAAACATCTCAAAACTGAGATCTGCATGAAGTGCAAAATGGCTAAGCAGGGATGGCTAGAGGTCAAATGTATGGATGTAGAGGCATTTATCACTAGGGGTAAGATAGACACTGCCTACAGGGAAATTAAAGACCCCTTTGGAGGAAAGAGAACCACTTGTATGAGTATCACGAGCTCAGATGGAAATCCAGTTCTAAGCAAAAAAGGGAAAGAAGAAAGGTGGAAGAAGTATATAGAAGGTCTATACAAATGCGATGTTCTTGACGAGAAAGGAAAGGGAAGATGATGTAGATGAAGAAGAAATGGAAGACATGATACTGCGTGAAGAGTTTGACAGAGCACTGAAAGTCCTAAGTCGAAACAAGGCCCCGGAAGTAGACAACATTCCATTAGAACTACTGATAGCCTTGGTAGAGCCAGCCCTGACAAAACTCTACCATTTGGTGAGCAAGATGGATGAGACAGGCGAAATACCCTCAGACTTCAAGAAGAGTGTAGTAATTCCAATCCCAAGGAAAGCAGGTGTTGACAGATTGAAAATTACCGAACTATCAGTTTAATAAGTCACGGCTGCAAAATACTAAAACGAATTCATTACAGACGAATGGAAAAACTGGTAGAAGCCGACCTCGGGGAAGATCAGTTTGGATTCCGTAGGAATGTAGGAACACGTGAGGCAATACTGACCTTACACTTATCTTAGAAAATAGATTAAGGAAAGGCAAACCTACGTTTCTGGCGTTTGTAGACTTAGAGAAAGGTTTTGACAATGATGAGTCGAATTCTGAAGGTGGCACGGGTAAAATACAGGGAGCGAAAGTCTATTTACAATTTGTACTGTAAGCAGATGGTAGTTATAAGAGTCGAGGGACATGAAAGGGAAGCAGTGATTGGGAAGGGAGTGGGACAAGGTTGTAGCCTCTAACCGATGTTATTCAATCTGTATATTGAGCAGGCAGAAAAGAAAACAAAAGAAACATTCGGAGTAGGTATTAAAATCCATGGAGCAGAAATAAAAACTTTGAGGTTCGCCGATGACATTGTAAGTTTATCAGACACAGCAAAGGACCTGAAAGGGAAATTGAACGGAATGGACAGTGTGCTGAAAGGAGGATATAAGATGAACATCAACAAAAGCAAAACAAGGCTAATGGAATGTAGTCGAATTAAGTCGGGTGATGCTGAGGGAATTAGATTAGGAAATGAGACACTTAAAGTAGTAAAGGAGTTTTGCTATTTGGGGATCAAAATAACTGATGATGGTCGAAGTAGAGAGGGCATAAAATGTAGACTGGAAATGGTAAGGAAAGCGTTTCTGAAGAAGATAAATTTGTTAACATCGAGTATAGATTTAAGTGCCAGGTAGTCGTTTCTGAAAGTATTTGTATGGAGTGCAGCCATGTATGGAAGTGAAACATGGGCGACAAACAACTTGGACAAGAAGAGAATAGAAACTTTAGAAATGTTGTGCTACAGAAGAATGCTGAAAATTAGATGGGTGGATCACATAACTAATGAGGAGGTATTGAACAGAACTGGGGAGAAGAGAAATTTGTGCCACAACTTGACTAGAAGAAGGGATCGGTTGGTAGGACATACTCTGAGGCATCAAGGGATCACGAATTTAGTATTTGAGCGCAGCGTGGAGAGTAAAAATCGTAGAGGGAGACCAAGAGATGAATACACTAAGCAGATTCAGACGGATGTAGGTTGCAGTAGGTACTGGGAGATGAAGAATCTTGCACAGGATAGAGTAGCATGGAGAGCTGCATCAAACCGGTCTCAGGGCTGAAGACCACAACAACAACACCAGATAGGCAATTACTCTTTCCATCATCGCTAAAATAGTCTTTACAGGCAGTATACAGGGTGCTACAAAAAGGTACGGCCAAACTTTCAGGAAACATTCCTCACACACAAAGAAAGAAAATTTGTTATGTGGACATGTGTCCGGAAACGCTTACTTTCCATGTTAGAGCTCATTTTATTACTTCTCTTCATCACATTAATCATGGAATGGAAACACACAGCAACAGAATGTACCAGCGTAACTTCAAACACTTTGTTACAGGAAATGTTCAAAATGTCCTCCGTTAGCGAGGATACATGCATCCACCCTCCGTCGCATGGAATCCCTGATGCGCTGATGCAGCCCTGGAGAATGGCGTATTGTATCACAGCCGTCCACAATACGAGCACGAAGAGTCTCTACATTTGGTACCGGGGTTGCGTAGACAAGAGCTTTCAAATGCCCCCATAAATGAAAGTCAAGAGGGTTGAGGTCAGGAGAGCGTGGAGGCCATGGAATTGGTCCGCCTCTACCAATCCATCTGTCACCGAATCTGTTGTTGAGAAGCGTACGAACACTTCGACTGAAATGTGCAGGAGCTCCATCGTGCATGAACCACATGTTGTGGCGTACTTGTAAAGGCACATGTTCTAGCAGCAGAGGTAGAGTGTCCCGTATGAAATCATGATAACGTGTTCCATTGAGCGTAGGTGGAAGAACATGGGGCCCAATCAAGATATCACCAACAATGCCTGCCCAAACGTTCAGAGAAAATCTGTGTTGATGACGTGATTGCACAATTGCGTGCGGATTCTCGTCAGCCCACGCATGTTGATTGTGAAAATTTACAATTTGATCACGTTGGAATGAAGCCTCATCTGTAAAGAGAACATTTGCACTGAAATGAGGATTGACACATTGTTGGATGAACCATTCGCAAAAGTGTACCCGTGGAGGCCAATCAGCTGCTGATAGTGCCTGCACACGCTGTACATGGTACGGAAACAACTGGTTCTCCCGTAGCACTCTCCATACAGTGACGTGGTCAACGTTACCTTGTACAGCACCAACTTCTCTGACGCTGACATTAGGGTTATCGTCAACTGCACGAAGAATTGCCTCGTCCATTGCAGGTGTCCTCGTCGTTCTAGGTCTTCCCCAGTCGCGAATCATACGCTGAACTATTCCGTGCTCCCTAAGACGCCGATCAATTGCTTCGCACGTCTTCCTGTCGGGACAAAAGAAATGGTTCAAATGGCCTAGAACTTAGAACTACTTAAACCTAACTAACCTAAGGACATCACACACATTCATGCCCGAGGCAGGAATCGAACCTGCGACCGTAGCGGTCACGCGGTTCTGGACTGAAGCGCCTAGAACAGCTCGGCCACATCGGCCGGCCCTGTCGGGACACCATCGTTCTGGAAACGTGTCTCGATACAAACGTACCGCGCCATGACTGTTCCCTCGTGCTAATCCATACATCAAATGGGCATCTGCCAACTCCGCATTTGTAAACATTGCACTGACTGCAAAACCACGTTCGTGATGAACACTAACCTGTTGATGCTACGCACTGATGTGCTTGATGCTAGCTAGTACTGTAGAGCAATGTGTCGCATGTCAACACAAGCACCCAAGTCAACATTACCTTCCTTCAAATGGGCCGACTGGCGATTAATCGAGGAAGTACAGTATATACTGACGAAACTAAAATGAGCTCTAAAATGGAAATTAAGCGTGTCCGGTCACATGCCCACATAACATCTTTTCTTTATTTGTGTGTTAGGAATGTTTCCTGAAAGTTTGGTCGTACCTTTTTGTAACACCCTGTATATAGCCTCCGGTAAGTCGATTTCCTTTGCCGAAAGGTTTTACATCCCTCATCAAATATTTTTGTAAAACACCATGGTATAAAGAACCAATACAATATTCTGTGCATCGTTTTCAATATCCACAAAGTCTTTCTGATCCGTCTTGCAAGCAGTTGTGAAGGACCAGTCGTATTAATTGATGTCGAAGTTCTCATATTGAGTGTTATGTTACAATTCCCGATTCGATATTTGGTTGCGAGAAGGCCGTATTTATTTTTTGATTAACCTGCTTTTCCGACATAAACGCCAATTAAAAATACTTTCATACGACGTTGGTTCTTTTAATATCCCTGAGAGTGGTTACATGATATTTGAAGTCAGTGGAAAACCCTCCATAGCAAAAAAAGTATGACAGAATATGTAGAACTCCATAACGATACATTTGCCATCGATGACTTCTACACAGTTTGAGGACTGCAGGTGCATTCGAAAGCCTTGGTTGATATGTAGCCAGTCATTGGCTGTTGATTCATGAAGGATTACATGTATTATGGAAAATATCACAAATTGCGGTGTGACCAAAATAGTAATTCAACTTTATAATTTGCTGACAGTCGCCATAAGAAAATAGCGTTTAAGTTGCAACTTTTCCCTAACATAAGGTTGTTTGTAGTGAGTAATAGATATGCATTCCCAAATACGTAACAAGTGAGATGTGATAGAGAGGCTATATTAAACAAATATTGTGGCAATAAATACGCAACTGACCTATCTAATCAACGGTGGTGGTATTTGCTGCTGGGTTGCATTAACAAGAAACACAATTCGTCTCACTGTTTGTTTGCTTTGGTCTTCAGCTTGAAGACTGTGTTGATACAATGCTACACTGTAGTCTATCCCGTGTAGGCGTCTTCATCTCTTTATAACTGCCCCATCCTACATCCAATCGAGTCTGCTTACCGTTTGTAAACCTTAGTCTCTGTCTCTGCAGTTTAGCCTCCATTACCGAACTGACGATTCCTTAATGGCTCGGAATATGTCCTGTCAATTAATCTCCTCTTATAGACAAGTTGTGCCGTAATTTCCTTTTCCTCCGCTGCTTAATTCAGTATCTTTTCTTTAGTTATACGATCTAGATATCTAATCTTCAGCAATCTTCTTTAAAATCACCTTTTGAACGCTTTCATAGTCTACTTGACAACTGTTCATCGTCCACGCTTCACTTACATACAAGGCTGCACTCCACACATTTATATTCGATGTTAACAAATTTTCTTTTTCAGAAACCCTTTTCTTGCTACTGGTAGTCTGAATTTTATATGTCCTCTCTACCTCTGTCTTCTCAACCACTGCTTTTCTTTTAAGTCCTTGAAGTCTTACAACTGCAGTTTGATTTCTTTATAGATAATCTTGAGTCCGTATCTTTTATTACTGATATCTCCAGAGCTTCAAAGAGTGTGTTTCAAATAAGACTAACAAAAACTTTCTCTAAACATACAAGTGCTATGAACATATGTTTGCCTTTCTTCTGTCTGTCTACTAAGGTAAGAGGTAGGATCAGTACTGCCTCACGTGTTCAAACATTTCACAGGAGTCTAACGTTGTGCCCATGTTATCTTGTAAAGCCCCTCCCCCTCTCCTCTCTACATACTGCTTCCACCTTCCCGCCTTCTCTTCTTTGCTTAGTTCTGGCTTGCCAAATGAGCTCTTCACAGTAGTTTTTATGTGAGCAACGTTTTCTTTCCTCTTTTTCTTATTTAATTTCGAGATCTAATTTTTCCAAGAGGAAAATCGCAGTTGCGATTTTGGACTCTCTGTCAACGTCTTTTTTTTTAGTCATGTCTATTCTCAATGGCCTACTTTATTTGCGTCATTTTTGTATTTCCCTGTTGTCAATTAAATTCAATATGTCGTTTTATATCTAAGGATTTCTACTGCGCCTTTTTCCGATTGACATCCCCTGCTGCCTTTACTGCTTCTTTCCTCAAAGATGTCTATTCGCATTGTAGTGAATTTGTTCCTCTGTTTCAGTCAGTCCTTGCCTAATGGTCGCTTTAAGATTATCGAAAAACTCTGGATCTTACCTTACTCAGGTTCCATGTGTTTGATTTGTTACTGTTTACTATCTCTTTAGTTATAAACTGCAATTCACAACCAATAAATTATCGTAGGTCTGCGTCTGCACCAGAAAATCTTACAATTTAAAGTCTGGTTTCGAAAACTCTGTTCCAAGTATGGATTTTTCTTCCATGATTCTTAAGAAAAGTGTTGGCGGTGATTAAATTTTGCTCTGTGCAAAATTCTATCAGGTGGCTTCTCTTTTCATCCCTTTTCCCAGGCCTATGTTTTCCTACTATTGTCTCTTCCTATCTCTGCTACCGAATTCCAGTCCCTCATCACATTTTAAATTTTTGTCTCGCTTAACTAGTTGAATAATCTCTTTTATCGTGCATTGTTTCATTCTGTTCATTGTATGTGGTGTAAATAGTCTTGTATACATGTGTCACTGTGGTGTGGGTGTTAGCTTTATGTCTATCTTGCCTAACAATAATGTTAATGACAGTTTACGGATAGAGCTGAGTTTTGTGATACTATCTGATATTTTCAATTATAAATAAATGACTACCGCATTATAGGTGATGTACTATCATTACAGTAAACTGCGTTTATGTACTGCAATTTGCAGTACTAAAAGCTGTTATGAGAGTAACAATAAGTTTCTGTTCTGGGGCGATCGGTTTTCTAAATGAGATACTGAACAATCATGAACGGTAGTTATCAAATCTGTTTATGGCGACATAACAATGAACAATGAACAATGAAATATGTGAAAAATCACATGGTAAAGAAAATAAAGAATTGGTACTTTTTCACCCAAATTCGTCTTTCTTTCGCGTAGGTTCCCGGCGTAGTTAATCAAACGCACCGCGTATTTCAGTGGGTCCTACATCAGTGGCGGTCCGTCATTGGCTATCGCTAGCGTCAGCCGTTTCTAGGCCGCTTTCTGCTGGCGCTGCCGCAATGTAATGGGAATCGACCTTTAACTGTAGTTCTGTCGCGAGGTACCAACTTTGCCATGGCATCTCGTTCTTCGGACGACAGGTACACTTCTCACCAACTTTCTCCTTCGAATGCGAAAATACGTTGATGCCACCCAGCAAGAGAGAGAGAAATGATACTCATAGTAAAGTAAGAGAAATCTGAACTCGCACGGAAAGATTTAAGTGTTTGTTTTTCGCACTCACTGTTCGAGAGTGGAATGGTAGAGAAAGAGCTTGAAGGTGTTTCGATGACCCTCTGACTGGCACTTAGTTGTGCACTGTAGAGAAGTCAAGTAGGTGTAGATGTAGAACTGTCACTCAACAAGAGCGAACAGCTACCTGAATACTGTCAGAATACAATTGTAGATGAGCGAATGAACAGATTTATCTTCGCTTTTTATTAGTAATCCACTGCATGATCGGTTTTCTGCGGTTTTAGTTTAGTCGGTTAGTTTCCGGCATCCGTTTTCTTTTTCACAGGGACCAGCGATGCATTATCTCAGGAGTGTATTTTCGGACTCTGACGTTTGCACAAATATAAGTACAAGCTGCCTTGGCTCTTCTCCCGCTTCAACGAACGTTACAACATAATATTACATTCATATAAGATAAATAGTATATACAAATAAATATGCATCCTACCCTTACCCGTCGTTGGTATTCGCTTCCAACTGATCACGTACACCAGATAGTGCGACCTTTCAGTACGTGGCGGGTTCTCAATCATTTTGGACAGTAACAAACTGAAGAGCTATCTTTCAATTTAGATGTCACAGGAGGCGCAATTGAGATGCAAGAGGTGCGAAATTTCGTTAAGAGCAATTGTGGCTGGCGCTACAATTGATGGCGACCTACAGGGAAAAACAAACTGCAAGTATAAAACTCACATGGAGATAGCTCTATTTCATGAGTTTTCTTTTCATTATTTTCGGCGTTAATTTAGACAAGCAGTGTTACGAACAATACAATGATACTGTTGAGAATTCTCATCAATGTCGGCACAATGAGATTTGAAACTGGTTTCGTCAAAGAGCAGTATATAGCATCGGCTCACCTATCGGTGCATATTAATACTGGCTGTCTCCCTCCTTCGTCTTTATAAAGGCGTGAATTCCATTGGCGATGATTTCAATGTGGTGTTCGAATGTCTGTGGAGGAATGACAGCTCATTCTTCCTCAGAACACAAACCCGCAGAAGACAGTGATGTTACATTGACTTCCACATGTGCTTTATGACAGGGTGCATTGTTATCAGCATTATCACTTCTGAACGGTTCCCCTGCTGTAAACAGTACAGAATGGTGTAAAATGCATTCATATCTCTCCGCAATTTGATTTTTCTTAGGCTCAACGAGGGGACTACACTATAACCACGAAACATATCTCCATACTGCAGCGCCATCTCTGTCGTACACTATGTGATCAAAAGTATCCGGACACCCCAAAAAACATACATTTTTCATATTAGGTGCATGGTGCTGCCACCCACTGCCAGGTGCTCCATATCAGCGACCTCAGTAGTCATGAAACATTGTGAGAGAGCAGAATAGGGGGCTCCGCGGAATCAGATTACGTGGTTTGTCCACATAATAAATAATCAAAGAGATTAATTTCCAGGCTGTGTTGCGGTCGTACTGAACCGTTCTGAAAAATTTCTGGATCTATGTGACATCACACGGTGCCAGAAATGTTAGTTCAGGAAAAACACGATAGTGTTTCTTGTGTGAGGATGAACTCCATCTTGCACAAACCATTGTGTCTGCTTTCGTAACCCTATTGCATAAAGTTGCTGACGAGAACTGTTCTCTAACATGTCCATGTAACACATACTCTTAACTGTGTTGTAGAGAAAGATTGTCCTAACGACTCTGTCACTGCTTTTTCTCTATAATTTTCAGTCCCGTGTACAACGTCAAGAGCTTCTTGATATTCTGCCTATTGACCTACCATTCAGATTAACGTAATACCTAATCAGAGAAAAGTGTATTATGAAGCACAGCATCATCATTTGCTAGAACCGAAGTCCCAAACTGCAGTAGCTGTACATTCTCATATTCCGCAAGTTTGTGCAACACTGACGATTTTTATAAGAATAATGTCACACCAGCAGGAAGCATTCTCTCAAGAGAACGATGCGAATTGACCAGTTCAGCTGAAGCTCGCCCCGTGGATTTCCGAGGACTTCGTGTAAAACCACTCTCACAGCCATGGTATTGTCTGGAGTGCGATCTGTATTGGTATGAGGTCGGAAATTGGAAATTTGTGGTAAGGACTATGGAACCAAACTGCTGAGGCCATCGGTCCCTAGGCTAACGCACTACTTAATCTAACTTAAACTAACTTACGCTAAGGACAACACACACGCCAATGCTCGAGGGAGAACTCGAACCTCCGTTGGGGAGGGGGGGGGGGGGGGGTGAGGGGGGCAGGTATGAGGTCGGTTTTGCTCTAAAACACAGCATCAGTTTCAAATTTTGTTTTTAGTCTGTACACCGTCTGTCTACTGGTGGCCCATCTCATACGAAAATGAATACCAAAACCTCGGTGACCCTTTGCTACGCTCTTCGCTTCCACATAAAGCAAGAAAGTCCTCACTCTCCGTTCTAGCGTCAGTCAGCATTCCTCCGTCATTTTAGTAAACTGAAGTGTTGGCGACACGCACGCATGATATTAACAACCTTCCTTTGAATCGTACACAAAATTCCAACGTTTCCAACCTGGCAATAAAATACGAGGGCAGTTCAATAAGTAATGCAACACTTTTTTTTTCTCGGCCAATTTTGGTTGAAAAAACCGGAAAATTCTTATGGAATATTTTCAAACGTTCCCGCTTCGTCTCGTATAGTTTCATTGACTTCCGACAGGTGGCAGCGCTGTACGGACCTGTTAAAATGGCGTCTGTAACGGATGTGCGTTGCAAACAACGGACAGTGATCGAGTTTCTTTTGGCGGAAAACCAGGGCATCTCAGATATCCATAGGCGCTTGCAGAATGTCTACGGTGATCTGGCAGTGGACAAAAGCACGGTGAGTCGTTGGGCAAAGCGCGTGTCATCATCGCCGCAAGGTCAAGCAAGACTGTCTGATCTCCCGCGTGCGGGCCGGCCGTGCACAGCTGTGACTCCTGCAATGGCGGAGCGTGCAAACACACTCGTTCGAGATGATCGACGGATCACCATCAAACAACTCAGTGCTCAACTTGACATCTCTGTTGGTAGTGCTGTCACAATTGTTCACCAGTTGGGATATTCAAAGGTTTGTTCCCGCTGGGTCCCTCGTTGTCTAACCGAACACCATAAAGAGCAAAGGAGAACCATCTGTGCGGAATTGCTTGCTCGTTATGTGGCTGAGGGTGACAATTTCTTGTCAAAGATTGTTACAGGCGACGAAACAGGGGTTCATCACTTCGAACCTGAAACAAAACGGAAATCAATGGAGTGGCGCCACACCCACTCCCCTACCAAGAAAATGTTTAAAGCCATACCCTCAGCCGGTAAAGTCATGGTTACAGTCTTCTGGGACGCTGAAGGGGTTATTCTGTTCGATGTCCTTCCCCATGGTCAAACGATCAACTCTGAAGTGTATTGTGCTACTCTTCAGAAATTGAAGAAACGACTTCAGCGTGTTCGTAGGCACAAAAATCTGAACGAACTTCTCCTTCTTCATGACAACGCAAGACCTCACACAAGTCTTCGCACCCGAGAGGAGCTCACAAAACTTCAGTGGACTGTTCTTCCTCATGCACCCTACAGCCCCGATGTCGCACCGTCGGATTTCCATATGTTTGGCCCAATGAAGGACGCAATCCGTGGGAGGCACTACGGGGATGATGAAGAAGTTATTGATGCAGTACGACGTTGGCTCCGACATCGACCAGTGGAATGGTACCGTGCAGGCATACAGGCCCTCATTTCAAGGTGGCGTAAGGCCGTGGCATTGAATGGAGATTACGTTGAAAAATAGTGTTGTGTAGCTAAAAGATTGGGGAATAACCTGGTGTATTTCAATGCTGAATAAAACAACCCCTGTTTCAGAAAAAAAATGTGTTGCATTACTTATTGAACTGCCCTCGTATTTGTTAGACAATATCAGTACATGATATTTCGTGTGTCACCCTGTAGTCACGTACAATGCCTAATACATCTTCATTTCGTGCATTGTCTATCTGTTTTAACGCGCTTCTATTGCGTAGTTATTCAAACGCTCCGTTTTCGTGATTAGAGCTCCTACTTTGAGATCAGAGCTTTATTTTTGCTACTAATTTGGAAATGACTCCTCGAGAATAATTTGTGAAGCACTGAAAAATGAAAGAAAAGTATAGCCCCGAAGTATAGTATGCTGCACTGCATGGTACGTGCGACTAAAGGTGAACACTCAAAGGCTACCTGGTCACATACGGCGGGGAAGACTTTTCACTGCCTGACCCAGTCCGGCAGAGCGGAAAGCCCCGTCATTAAAAGTTGGTCCTCCTTAATTACTGCAATAAGTGGGTGTTGACCGCGTTTAACATCGTTACTGCCGGTGGCATGAAAGCTGCTGCGAAGGCAGTGACCAGACGGCAAACTTTCTCGTGTCGACGACGCAAATTGTATCTCTGCGCCCAGAGGGTCTTCCTCGAGGAACCCCCTGCTTTGGTCAGCATTGACCACATATTTATCAGTTTGTTCAGTATAGACTATTTCCGAACGACTTCTGTTTTCTCCTGTCATCGTACACTCCAGTTCAAGCACCCTTAAATAGCTAGGTGTAATGCACGAGCCAATCATCTAACTATGTGTATCGACATGTATGGCCACAACCAACCACAAACTTTTCTTTTATAGCTTTATATTTGTTATTCCACTCTGCACTCAGCGTTTCGGCTTTCGCCCATTATCGTCAGAATTTTACGACAATTGCTACAGATTTTTTTTTATGAACTGAAAATTATTGTTTTATAAATTGCAAACCATATTTACCTTACGTATCCAATGTAGAAACACATGAAGTAATAGTGACACCAAGACTTATCTTAGAAGACAGTTCAAGGAAAGGCAAACCTATGAAGCCTCCATAGTCCTAGCGAAGGTTTTCGACGATCTTGATTGGAATACTCTCTTTAAAATTCAAAAGAAAGCAGATGTAAAACACAGCTAGAGCAAAGCTGTTTGCAACTTCTTCAGAAATCGGATGGAATGTATAAGATTCTATGTGCATGAAAGGGAAACAGTGGTTGAGAAAGCAGAAACACAGGATTGTACCCTATCCCCGATATTATTCAATATGCACACTGACCAAGCAGTGAAGGAAATTGTAGAAAAATTTACAGAAGGAGTTATAGTTCAGCGAGAATAAATAAAAATCTTGAGGTTTGCCAATGACATGGTAATTCTGTCAGATAGCAAATGACTTGGAACAGAAGTTGAGCGGAATGGACAGTGTCTTGAAAAGAAGATATAAGATGAACGCCAACAAAAGCAAAACAAGGATAACAGAATTTGGTTGAATTACATTGGGTGACGATGATTAGAAAAAGAGAAACTACACACACCAAAAAAGTTTTGCATCATCCCGGTTCCGAGAAATCCTGAAGATAGACGTTGTCTGTGGATATCGTATCAGACAAAGTCCCTTTGAATGTTCAGAGAGGTCACTAAACCTGGCCAAAGGTGTAAACAACCATGCATGAGCAGCGCTTATTAGACGGAAGGGGTGCGACAGCCGATCAGTTCCAGTCATTCCACAGGGAAGGAGGTACACGGCCCATGTTCTGTAGTTCAACCATGCCTAGACGGTCAATACCGTGGTTCAATCGCGTCCGCATTGTTACTTTGTGCTAGGACGGGCTCTCAACAAGGGAACTATCCAGGCGTCTCGGAGTGAGCCAACGCGATGTTGTTCGGACGTGGAGGAGATACAGAGAGACAAGAACTGTTGATGACAAGCCTCGCTCAGGCCGCCCAAGGGCTACTACTGCAATGAATGACCGCTACCTACGGATTATGGCTCGGAGGAACGCTAACAGCAACGCCACCATGTTGAGTAATGCTTCTCGTGCAGCCACAGGACGTCGTGGTACTACTCAAACTGTGCGCAATAGGCTGCATGATGCGCAACATCACTCCGGCCGTCCATGGTGAGGTCCATCTTTGCAGCCATGACACCATGCAGTGTGGTACAGATGGGCCCAACAACATGTCGAATGGTCAGCTAGGATTGGCGTAAAATTCTCTTCACCGATGAGTGTCAACCAGACAATCGTCGGAGACGTGTTTGGAGGCAATCCGATCAGGCTGAACGCCTTAAACACACTGTCCAGCGAGTGCAGCAAGGTGGAGGTATCCTGCTGTTTTGGGTTGGCATTATGTGGACCGACGTACGCCGCTGGTGGTCATGGAAAGCGCCGTAACGACTGTACGATACTTGAATGTAATCCTCCGACCGATAGTGCAACCATATCGGCAGCATACTGGCGAAGCATTCGTCTTCATGGGCGATAATTCGCGCCCCCATCGAGCACAAATTGTGAATGAATTCCTTCAGTACAACGACATCGCTGGACTACAGTGACCAGCATGGTCTCCAGACGTGAACCCTATCGAACATGCATGTGATATACTGAAAAGGGATGATTATGGAGGGCATGACCCACCAACCACTCTGAGGAATCTACGCCGAATCGCCGTTGAGGAGTGGGACAATCTGGACCATCAGTACCTTGATGAACTTGTAAATAGTATGCTACGATGAGCGCAGACATGCACCAATACAAGAGGAAGTGCTACCGGGTATTAGAGGTACCGGTGTGTACAGCAATCTGGACCACCACCTCTGAAGGTCTCGCTGTATGGTAGTACAACATGCAAAGTGTGGTTTTCATGAGCAATATATGGGCGGAAATGATGTTTACGTTGATCTCTATTCCAATATTCTGTACAGGTTCAGGAACTCTCGGATCCGAGTCGATGTAAAACGTTTTCTGATGTGTTTACAAGTAGTAGAAGACTTTGCCATTTGGACAGTAAAGTAACTGATGATGGCCGATATAAAGACGATATAAAATGTAGCCTGGCAATGGCAAGAAAATCGATTCTGGAGAAGTTTGCTATCATTTAGCATACATTTAAGAATTAGGAAGTGTTAAGTTGATTACTTAAGTTATTTGCATGGTATGTAGCCATGTGCAAAAGTGGAACATCGACGATGAACTGATCAGACAAGAAAAGAACAGAAACTTTTGAAATGTGGTGTGTAGAAGAATGCTGAAGGTTAGAAGAGTAGATCACGAAACTAAAGACGATGTACGCAATAGAACCGGGGAGAAAAGTAAACTGTGGCAGAACTTGACTAAAAAAAGGAAGCGATTGGTTGAAAGGACACGTTTTGAGACCTGAAGGGATGACCAGTTTAGTGTTGGAGGGAAGTGCAAAGATGGGGCGGGGGGGGGGGGGGAGGGGGTGAAAATCGTGCTAGGAGACCAGCAGATGAATGCAATAAGCAGACTCGGAAGGATATAGGTTGCAGTAGTTATTTGGAGATGAAGAGACTTGCACCGGATAGAGTAGTATGGGAACTGCATCAAGTAAGTCTCCACACTAAAGACCACAATAACGTCAACAACGCATTTTCATAACTTGAAAGCTGTTCATAGCTGTGATCAACTGGAAGCCGTTCTTCCCTTAATTTAGCGTACGTATTATCTTGCAACAGCTCACTTACTGTATTCATGTATGCGCTTTATTAATATGCACCCAAGCACCTTACGCTGACGCTGCGTATCTGGTTTCCGTCCATTAATGTCAAAATCTATGGGGAGTTTATGTTAAAGTTGTGCCAGCGTACGCATCATTGGCTGTTGTTATCTTCAGTAAATGTTTCCAGAGGACATAACCGCGTCGTCATGTTATACAAAGACCTGGAAAAAATGTATCTTATATCTCTAGAGGAGCTTCTGTTGGTTAAAATGAGAGGAACATTTCTTGTAATTATATGCCTACAAGCCAATAACTTTTTAGATGTGGGCCGTTTTGTTTGTGGTAATTAATGCGCAGTATTCGGTGGTGTAGGCCGCCTTACTGTTCCATTTGTTTTGTTCCTGTTATATGCACTGTTTGCAAGTTCTTCGGCCAGCAGACCATCATGGCAGATTTCAGTTCTGCCAGTAGCTTCTACAACAATATTTGCAGATCTGTTGTCCAGAGCTTCAATTTTATTTGCAGATGTGGTGGGCTCCACAAGAGATAGCGTAGTAAATAACCACAATACGCACGTTGCGGCAGAGGCAAATCGTCAAACAATCGTCTGCGTGAGGCATCCGATTGCGTGAGTATCGAAGAATAGGCAGGAATTGTTGGTGATAGACCCATAGTGCCATACACTTTAACAAACCTATTAATAGGTACTATGTATCGCCAATTTGCGTGCGAGAAAGTTTTCCTTGCAAAAAGGCGATGGTTGTGATTTATTCACGACAGGTCATCGACCCATTTCCTAAGGATCATGCGACAGTGCATCGTAACGACGCCTTACTCGCGACTGATCAAGGAGATCCGTTAGCATGGTCTCCCAGTTCACACGATCTCAATTAGTTAGATTTGTTGCTATGGAGATTGTAAGTTAGCTGTAATTTCACACAAGAACTCATCCTCATACTTTGCCGTAAACTACAAACACAATTAGGTTTCATGTGATAGGTTGTACATTGCATATATGAATATATAAAGGAGAATGACATTGTCACGTACGTCTTGTAAATAATTATTAACCCTTAATGCATGAAAGCTGACTGAGTGTCTTTATTATAAAAACGGTGAAATGAATGACTGCCTATACTAGTAGAGGTTGGAATGCCAGTGGAGATGAAACAGCAGGCAGAACTCAAGCTCTGGGTGGAGGGCCCGCACAGGTGTTGGTCGCGCTTAAACGCAGGAAGTAGCTTGACGGACGTCGTGGCACCTGAGCTCTGGTGCACAATAGGGTGACGGCTGGCCGCTATTGTAGTAGGGGCCGGAAGGATCACCGGATAATACTTCCGAACGCTGAAAATGTTGGACGCAGGTGAGAAGAACGAAGAAGCGGCACCTCAGAAACCACGCAGGCTGGGTTATCTCCAATGATTTTTACTCAGAAGCTTACCATTGTACGACTATAGGTTTTTCCTCGCAAACTTTCCGCGTTGGAAGACAAAAGACTAAAATATGGTTGGTCAGCGTTCGGAAGAATCTGTAGAGAGGGAGAATATTCCGTGATTTCGGGAATACGATTCGTTTTCGGAATTAAGATGGTGGAGAGCTGAGCCCTGCGGGGAGGCCAGCAGTGGAGAGACGAAGTCTTCAGTTGTGAGCGCCCGTGTGTGATGGTCGCTCGATATCAGCTTTGTTGGTACAGACGGACTTGCTGTCTTTGTTCTCAGCAGAGTTTATAGTTAGAACAGTTAAGCACTGTACTGTTGCGAACCTATACGATTCTGGACTTCACCTTCGGGTTGGAAGTCGTCGTTGAGTACGCAACGTTCAGTAATTGAAAAAACTTCCTCTGCCTATACTTATGTTGAGACATTATCTGAACTTCATCCTTGTGGCTGGGAGTTTGCGTTTCTCGTCTGTAGAACACAGACAGGAGAAGACAGTATTAGAATATATTAGCCAGAGAACCGTCTTCTTCCGTCCTAGTGTTTGAAAGAGTTTTTGTATTTCCCTGTTGTCAATTAAATTCGATATGTCGTTTTATATCCAAGGATTTCTACTGCGCCTTTTTCCGATTGACATCCTCTGCTGCCTTCACTGCTTCTTTTCTCAAAGATGTCTATTCGCATTGTAGTGAATTTGTTCCTCTGTTTCAGTCAGTCCTTGCCTAATGGTCGCTTTAAGATTATCGAAAAACTCTGGATCTTACCTTACTCAGGTTCCATGTGTTTGATTTGTTACTGTTTACTATCTCTTTAGTTATAAACTGCAATTCACAACCAATAAATTATCGTAGGTCTGCATCTGCACCAGAAAATCTTACAATTTAAAGTCTGGTTTCGAAAACTCTGTTCCAAGTATGGATTTTTCTTCCATGATTCTTAAGAAAAGTGTTGGCGGTGATTAAATTTTGCTCTGTGCAAAATTCTATCAGGTGGCTTCTCCTTTCATCCCTTTTCCCAGGCCTATGTTTTCCTGCTATTGTCTCTTCCTATCTCTGCTACCGAATTTCAGTCCCTCATCACATTTTAAATTTTTGTCTCGCTTAACTACCTGAATAATCTCTTTTATCGTGCGATGTTTCATTCTGTTCATTGTATGTGGTGTAAATAGGCTTGTAAACATGTGTCACTGTGGTGTGGGTGTTAGCTTTATGTCTATCTTGCCTAACAATAATGTTAATGACAGTTTACGGATAGAGCTGAGTTTTGTGATACTGCTTCATTGGTGATCCACTAGCTCACACTCACAGAGTGGTCAAAATACATGATTTTAAAATAGGAAATTCTGAGGATCAACTATCTGATATTTTCAATTATAAATAATTGACTACCGCATTATAGGTGACCGGAGTTCTTCCATCATTTCGACGCGCAAGACGCAGTACATACGGTGATATCGCAAATTTTTTCGGCTTGTTAGGGCTATAAAAGCTAAAAAAGCTAAAAAGCTAAACACCTGTGATCACGTTAGTTTATTTCTACTGAGGTTCCAAATCACCGCAGATCATCTTTGAAAGTAGTCTTCTAGTGTTTGGTACGTAGATGATGTCAGTCATTTCGCGTTATTGAAATTAGATCGCGCAGTCATAATAAAGGGGAAGAGTCGCGCAATTGATTAGTAATTTTACTTAGGAAATGTAAACTTTGTAATATGAAGTTTTTTTAAATCTACAATAAATATATAAACAGGAACAATGTTTATCATTTAGTAGTATTAGTTGCCTTAATCATTCACTTAGGTTTAGGTTGTAATTTATATGTTAAGGTCCATTAAGAGATCCTAAGACCTGCTTCAGGGATCGGCAGGAGTGGTCGAGCGGTTCTAGGCGCTACAGTCCGGAAACACGCGGCTGCTACGGTCGCAGGTTCGAATCTTGCCTCGGGCATGGATGTGTGTGGTGTCCTTAGGTTAGTTAGGTTTAAGTAGTTCTAAGTTCTAGGGGACTTATGACCTCAGAAGTTAAGTCCCATAGTGCTCAGAGCCATTTGAACCATTTTTGCTCCAGGGGATAGTCAGACAGGGCCAAATCTTCATTTTAGCGTTTATTATTTTCCGTTGCGCACATTCATTTTACGCCCACCTGGAGTAGCATCTTGGAAGATATTTAAAGGCATTGGCGTATGAACAACCCGTCTTCATTGTGCAGACGTTACAGAAGCGTTTGACCACCGCATGTGACATAACCTGAATGGAGGCACGCAATTTTAAAAGATTACGTGACTCACTGTGGAGAAGGGTTGAAGAAAGTGCCAGGTTGCGTGGTAACCAGATGCAGTACCGTTACTTCTACGTAACAGATAGATGGTCGTGACGGGATGGATTGGCCTATGTCTCAACAGGTACTGGTGTCTGGGCATATCACTACAGGAAATTTTCTTCCAGTTTCGACCATTAGGAACATATAACACTCTTTTATAAACATACTGTGTGGGCCAACGTGTTGACAAGTCATCAGAATGTAGTTGATAGACGACCGTGATGGAGACCTCTTTCAACAGTGACCAAAATGTTGGTCTATATGACAGTACGTCGACATCTACATATAGATCTGTACTCGGCAAGCTACCGGAAGCTGTGTGGCAGAGGCTGTAAAATTTTCATACTCCCGCCTCTCCCCCAGCATTTCCATTCATGGATGGTACACAGGAAAGAGGAATATTGAAACATCCTCGTATGGTCAGAATCATTCTAATTTTAGTCATATGATAACTACATGAGATGTGTGTTGGATGTCGTATTATGCTTTATTTTGGGAGATCACATTCTGGAATTTTGTGAGTAAGATTCCCTGCGGTGGACACAGTCTTTGTTTGAACGTCTCCCAATACACCAGTGCAGTTTGTCGAATGTTTTTCATCACATTTATATGTTGACTAAACAAATTCATGACGAAATATGCAACTCTTCTTCGAATTTTTTTTGTCTCTTCTGGTAATCCTACTACGTATGGGTCCTCTAGTGACGAATAGTAATCCAGAATTGGTCGAACAGTGTGGCCAGTTTCATGCGTGAATTACATTTCTTCAGGGCTGTAAAAATTGTTCTGAGTCTAGCATTTGCTACTGTTCCGTCTTAAATCGCCCCGAATAGAAACTCCTTGTCATTTAGGAATTGTGACTGATTATAACGAGTGATCCCCGATCGCGAAGTCAACGATATCGTATGTGTTTGCTATTTGCGCGAGTTGTGACCGCAAGTTAGGAGGTCCCAACTCCACTGCTGGCTAGTCTTCCATCTAGCATGCGGTAGCCAGTTAGCCAGGCATAGCGAGACCTCTAGCAGTTCGAGCGGGCTACAACACAGGTCGTCAGAATGACAGGATCTAAGGAGCACGCCAGCAGTCACGTGGCACAAGTAGGGTGCAGTTTCATATAAGTGCGCTGACCAGGATGTGATTCGCATTCTGCCGGTTGACGGGAAGTTCCATGTCCATCGGGCTCAGCAGTTCAATCGCTGTTCACTTGTCTAGGATCATCGACCTGTTCGTCGAAGGAATCGTCACTCTCACCGACGACGAGCCCTACCTGGAATCAGCAAGTTTTCGAAACAAATGAAACGTTTCGGGCTCGATCCGAGACAAGAAAAAAAAAAAATTCAATCTCAGATGCTCTGCATGAAAGACTGAGAAATGCTGCGATAAACGCCACACGTACGAGTCCCAATCTTCCTTCGCCTCCTGAAACGGTGGGAAAGCTCAGGACGGAGGGGGGTGAGCCGAAGGCGGTTGCGGAAGGACGTGGGACCCTTCGAAATCGTAAACTGCGAAGCAAATCTGTTACTGCTGCTTAATCTGCTGCTGCTGTTGCATCCACTGAGCTTCCGGGACACACGAGGGTCGAAACGGCCTCGTTGTCAAAACTGTCGTATCCACAGTTTTATTAGAACAATCGCATTCACAAGAAATGCACACACGGCGACTGAGCACCAGAGTTACAGGTATTTCAGAACACTGACAGAGTAACAACAGTCTAGACCGAGCCGTAAGACAGCCAATGTTCGTTACATCGAAAACAATGAACAGTCCTAGTTAGCTAGTAGAACCCTCACTGAGAAGGACCGGTGCAAGAATGAGCGGGCCGCGCTGTTGACGTGCGGCCGTTTCCAGGTGACTGGCGGTGCCGCTGGCTGGAACCGAAGCAGGTGCTCTCGGTTCCGTCCCTCACGAATGGCGCCAAATACGAGCTCTGCGGCTGTGCCGCGTACGCGGGCGCCTCACCACAGATTCAGCACAACGCTGTACCATAGCTATTGACTAATACTCCACAACCTGACAACATAACCTTTCTGTAGGGAACAAATGCACATATCGATAAGGAACTGGATGCTTGTAGTTCGTCTAAATGGAGCACCAATCACTTTGTGAAATGTTTTGTACCACGACTGTTAACGTAAAGCTACCAGCTGCAGGAACGTAGTAGAGCGAAGACCAATATCTGTAACAAGTAAACAAGTAACACGGATAGCAGAGCACAGCGTGTGAGAATTGGAAATGTAAGTCTGTTTTAGCACGTCACAACCTCACTGTCCTTTAAACACATTGACGCAAGTTGTTTCATTAGGGTGCTTGCAAATACATAAGTATTTTCCTAGTGAAGACTATGTTTGTAATTTACATTTAGGCGTCACATTATAATCTGAAGGTTCACATGTCACAAAATAGGAGTTCATCCATAGTACGAAAATCATTCTGAAAACAGCGCTACCTTTTTTTGTGTTTATTTGTATCTTGAGTGTCCGAACTGTATTATGTTCGTGCTGTAGTAATTTTTGCACATTCTCCCTAATGTCCTTGGGCCAGATCGCTGGTCGATCATCAGCGATCGGCTTGTTATCTTTGCCGCGTCCCCGGGCATGAGCATCTTTGCGTTTTCGGCTGGGGCGCGCGGGACGGCGAGAGGCAGTCGGTTTGGGGCGGCCGGAGAGACTGGCGGAGTTGTGGCTCGGGCGTAAGCACATGTGTGTTGCGCTGGGGCTGTTTGCTAATCGTGAAACTCCTGCGGCGGTTACTGGTTGCCTGGAAGGCATTTCATATAAACTGTGCCAAGCCGCGCAGTGAGAGGGGAGTCTGGAGTTGGTGTTGGCCTAGATGTTTGTACAAATTGAGGTGCCTGTGTGAAAAGCACGGCGTGGGCCTGTGGTTGCTTCGTCCTTCTGGCAGCCACCGCAAGCGGATGTTCGGCCGGAATGTCTACAGTTTATGGTGAGCATAGCATGAACAAGTTCTCGTAGGATGTGATCCCAGCCTGACTCTTAGCCTATGTTATTTGTGGATGCCGCTCCCTCGTCTGTAACTGCTTCCCGGTGTCCTGTAAGATTTCACAAAACTGTGTTTTTGTGGCATGCTGTGTTTCTGGCTGAGCCTCCGCCTAGAAAGGGGATAGATTTGTGCCCCAACTGAAAGGGAGGGGGGGGGGGGGTTCGATTGGACATCTTTTGGAATTCCTTATTGCTGTAATTTAAACACATGAAAAAAATTCTTTCAGAATAAGCGCCTGTTTCTTTGGGACACTGCAGTTCAAACTGGAGTGGCGTAATGTTAATGAGTGTTTGTTATTCGTCAAATGAAGTGTATTTAATGTCTAGCAGTTTTCTGGGGCACCCAGCTGTGTTATTGACTCATTTTGAAGTGTTCTGTCGGGTGAATGACTGCTCCCCACTTCAGTGTATTCTTCTGAGTAGTATTGTAAGGTCTTTTGGATATTTGTCAGTTGTGTGTACTGATTTTTTTTTATTCCTGTTTAATGTCGTACAGATTCGAATGTAACTTCATTTATGTTATTTGAAATAAATGTGTTGGATTGACCTTAATGAATTTTGTGCAGCCGAGGTAAGGGACCCAGTCCTTCATTAGTGCTTAGCAGTGGCGTGTGGTTCGGGTTGTGAGCCCCGTGCTCGGACCAGTCCTGTTAGCTTAGTTGCCCTATGACAGATACCAGCAGCAGGTGAGCGCTCCAGATTGCGTCTGGCATTGAGGTGTTGTGGTGGTATAAGTTGTGTTTAGCATTTAGGGATTAAAATTTCGATCCTGTCTTGTGTAGAGTGTGCTGATTCTGTAACATACGGAATGCAGAGAGCTAAATCTGTTTTGTAAGGTGCAAGCAAAGGTGTGACCTACCTACACTTTCATCTCTGTGACCTATAGCCCAACGGATACACTCTCAACACTTGGTGACAGCCTTGGCCGCAGGTTTCTACACCTGCGTTGTCGGGTGGGGAAGCGTAGGACTCTCCTTGATAGGTCAAGGTTGCACTGCGGTAAGGAAGCAGCAACTCCGGTATTAGAGTACTGTAGAGAGCACGTAGGGGTTTGTAGGCTAGGCGGCAATTTGAGGTACTCTGATTAACACTTGCCAGTCGATAAGAAGAAATAAAAGTCAGACCGCGTTTAAAGCAAAGACATTTTGACTCTCAAAATTCTATCAAGTAATTTGCGAAGTATTTGCAACAAAATTCCCGAATTTACTGCCCTCCAGGAAATTTCTTGCGCTTAGTTTATTCTCGGGATTGAGAGCTGTCTTGAACCCGAAGCAGAAAGCTCTGAGACATTTAGCGAGTCATGGAACGTACATCAGAAAGGTTAGACGTCATAGGAGGCGTCATTGCAGCTCTCTATTGAGGTTGAGTTAGTGTGTGACTGGAATTATATGGTCGCGTATTACAGGTCTAGGTGAAACCAAGTTAATTCTTGGAATTGAACGAAGACTACGTTGATTAAGTTAAGGGGAATTGTTGAAACGATTTTTCGATTTAAATCTCGTTATTGTTGAATTTATGAAGGAAAAAAGCAATTGAGGAACGAAAATTTGAACATCTGGAACGGCATTATAAGTGGCCTTGCTGGACACTGCCGACAATAAGAGATTTGCAAGATGAGAAAAAACTTATTCCTGAATTGATGGATACGCATTTGGAAGGAAACTCACATTCTGAAGGAGACAAAATCTGACGAACTCAGTCCAGTTCCCTACGCTCACTAGAAAACCGCGTTTCCTTTTACACCAGGGAGCGTAGCGAATTTGAAGAATTCATTGTAGCCTTGAAAGAATTACAAAGGTGGTTTCATGAACGTTTCGAGGACATTGCTAGTATTACATCTATTTTCGAACTGTTTTCAAGGCTATTTGCCGTTTTAGTTGAAAGGTTAACTGCGCATATATAGACGTAACTGATTCATCTACAATGTAGTTCCTGTTTCAAAGACGGATCCTTTTACGCTAAAACTGTCCAGAACGTCTACATTGCTTTCCTCAGGTAAAGATTCCACGTCTCTATAGTGATATTGCAAAAGTGTTAAAATATTTCCATCAACATACCTGTATGTGTGTGTAAGGACCTTTTTTTCGACCATGAAAGTAAAGAAGGCTCGATTTCGTGACAACCTGAGTGCGAAAATCTGCCAAACTGTCTATATGTGTCTTTATTGTGACAAAGTGTATCAGATAAAGATCGTATTATGGCTTCAGTGCACCAAAATGATTAAATAATAATGATAATTTTTATAATCTATGTTGCTGATAAATGTGGACTATAAAATCGCATCGTAAACAGTGCGACTGCATTGCCATTTAAATGCAGCGAGTTCGCAGTTACACCCTTTCCGCTTCTTCATGTTTAAGCAGCGTGCCTTGGCGGAGGGGTAAATGTGTAGCCAGGTTGAGTGCCATGTTTCTCTTGTCAGGGCGCGGATCACGAGCCGAATCCTTGGCCGCGACTGTCATACATACATAAGTGTTGTGCACCGCTATACTCAAACCTATCGCGGCTGTCGACGAGGAAGTCTTGTGCATCCAGTGCTCACCAGGGACCAAAACCAGCTGTTATTTTCGACCGGTATAGACTCCAGACTCGGTCACAAAACGAGTGTTGTGCCACCCAATTATGGGCCGGTACTTTCCCTACGCTAGCTACGATTTTAATATAATTGTATAGTAACTGCAGTTAGCAAAAATAATTAATCTCTACAGGTGACTTGTAGGGACCCTCTTTGTCTCTATTCCTGAATATTTGGTTTATACACTCCTGGAAATTGAAATAAGAACACCCTGAATTCATTGTCCCAGGAAGGGGAAACTTTATTGACACATTCCTGGGGTCAGATACATCACATGATCACACTGACAGAATCACAGGTACATAGACACAGGCAACAGAGCATGCACAATGTCGGCACTAGTACAGTGTATATCCACCTTTCGCAGCAATGCAGACTGCTATTGTCCCATGGAGACGATCGTAGAGATGCTGGATGTAGTCCTGTGGAACGGCTTGCCATGCCATTTCCACCTGGCGCCTCAGGTGGACCAGCGTTCGTGCTGGTCGTGCAGACCGCGTGAGACGACGCTTCATCCAGTCCCAAACATGCTCAATGGGGGACAGATCCAGAGATCTTGCTGGCCAGGGTAGTTGACTTACACCTTCTAGAGCACGTTGGGTGGCACGGGATACATGCGGACGTGCATTGTCCTGTTGGAACAGCAAGTTCCCTTGCCGGTTTAGGAATGGTAGAACGATGGGTTCGATGACCGTTTGGATGTACCGTGCACTATTCAGTGTCCCCTCGACGATCACCAGTGGTGTACGGCCAGTGTAGGAGATCGCTCCCCACACCATGATGCCGGGTGTTGGCCCTGTGTGCCTCGGTCGTATGCAGTCCTGATTGTGGCGCTCACCTGCACGGCGCCAAACACGCATACGACCATCATTGGCACCAAGGCAGAAGCGACTCTCATCGCTGAAGACGACACGTCTCCATTCGTCCCTCCATTCACGCCTGTCGCGACGCCACTGGAGGCGGGCTGCACGATGTTGGGGCGTGAGCGGAAGACGGCCTAACGGTGTGCAGGACCGTAGCCCAGCTTCATGGAGACGGTTGCGAATGGTCCTCGCCGATACCCCAGGAGCAACAGTGTCCCTAATTTGCTGGGAAGTGGCGGTGCGGTCCCCTACGGCACTGCGTAGGATCCTACGGTCTTGGTGTGCATCCGTGCGTCGCTGCGGTCCGGTCCCAGGTCGACGGGCACGTGCACCTTCCGCCGACCACTGGCGACAACATCGATGTACTGTGGAGACCTCACGCCCCACGTGTTGAGCAATTCGGTGGTACGTCCACCCGGCCTCCCGCATGCCCACTATACGCCCTCGCTCAAAGTCCGTCAACTGCACATACGGTTCACGTCCACGCTGTCGCGGCATGCTACCAGTGTTAAAGACTGCGATGGAGCTCCGTATGCCACGGCAAACTGGCTGACACTGACGGCGGCGGTGCACAAATGCTGCGCAGCTAGCGCCATTCGACGGCCAACACCGCGGTTCCTGGTGTGTCCGCTGTGCCGTGCGTGTGATCATTGCTTGTGCAGCCCTCTCGCAGTGTCCGGAGCAAGTATGGTGGGTCTGACACACCGGTGTTAATGTGTTCTTTTTTCCATTTCCAGGAGTGTAGTTTAAAGCAAATAAGGCACACGCCTTTGGAATGCAGAGATGCAACTTGCCGTTCCGTAACTGAATTCCTCATTGCTGAACAAATTTCTCCAATTAAAGTCCATTGACGGTTGCTGTATATGTGTAGAGATGACAAAGCAGACATTAGGAACATGAGCTGGTGAGTACCGAACGATGTGCTCGAGAAGTCAAGCCCCGATCTGCCCTGCGCAGCTACCATCCCTCCTAATGATCAGCGTTTCGATCAACCCATCCGCTGGATAATGACCAGTTGAATGAACGAAAGAATGATCTAAAATGGTTTAAATGGCTCTGAGCACTATGGGACTTAACTTCTGAGGTCATCAGTCTCCTAGAACTTAGAACTACTTCAACCTAACTAACCTAAGGACATCACACACATCCATGCCCGAGACAGGATTCGAACCTGCGATCGTAGCGGTTGCGCTGTGCCAGACTGTAGCGCCTAGAACCGCTCGGCCACCGCGGCCGGCAAAGAATGATATTGAATGCATCGTGCGCACAGCCGAATGTCGGCTATAATACCTTAGACAAGATATTACAGAGCTACAGTGGTTACTTCGAAGTGTGAGCGAGGTACGTCCTGTAGATGCTTACGAAAGAGCAGAAAAATCGTGGAATGGAGGTTTGTCTGGAGCTTCTAAACCAATACGAGCCTGAAGATGACAATTTTCTGAACAAAATCATCATCGAAAATTAGAGACTGCACCATCACGACGAATCGAAAAGAGTGCCTGTTGACCGGTGACATTTTAATTCTACGTCAAGGAAGAAGTTGAACAGCCAGCCATTTGTAGGAAAATGATGTGCATAGTTTTCTGCAATAGGCTGGGTATGGTACTTTTGATCACATAACCGAAAGCAACTGTCAATTCAGTCCGCCCAAGACAACACTGTCCGCAGCTCGTGGTCTCGCGGTAGCGCTCTCGCTTCCCGAGCACGGGGTCCCGTGTTCGATTCCCGGCGGGGTCAGGGATTTTCACCTGCCCGAGATGACTAGGTGTTGTTGTGTCGTCTTCATAATCATCATTACGGTTGGAGGCAAATCACCTCCATTCGGACCTTGTCTAGTATGACGCTGCGGATCTTGCGCATCGTTCCCCTACGATCTGTCAAGAAGGATGGGAATTCGTTTCCATTTCCAAGACAACAATGACTAGGTTGGAAGCTCGAAATTCCACAGTCAGGCCGGAAAAATTATGCTTTTAAAACGATAACGTCAGGCCACACACAAATTTTGAGAACATGGAATTCTTTGCCAAATGGAGCTGGACTATACTACACGATCCACTTACACGTAAGTGATCACCAGCTATGTTTGACCTGAACGTGCAATAACCACTCTCCGACGTCAGCAGGCACCACTAGCAGTGGAGAGTATATAAAGCGTGTCAGGGGAGCGTGGAAAACAGAGCGGTTGCACTTGAACGACCGCTGTGGAGATGTGCATGGGCGAATAGACGTGCTACTGTTGAGCTATTGATCGTACAGATGAGCCAAGAAGGTACCAGTGTTGCCTGGTGAACGGCTGTTGAATAAACGTTGCTGTGTAAGGGCCTCCACAGCGGGCGCCTGGTTCACGCACCCACGCTGACTGCCGTTCATCGGCCTGGACTATTCTACTTACATGAATGTGAGCACCAGCTATGTTTGACCTGAATGTGCAATAACCACTCTCCGACGTCAGAAGGCAGCACTAGCAGTGGAGAGTATATAAAGCGTGTCAGGGGAGCGTGGAAAACAGTGCTGTTGTACTTCAACGACCGCTGTGGAGATGTGCACGGGCGAATAGACATGCTACTGTTGAGCTATTGATCGTGCAGATGAGCCAAGAAGGTACCAGTGTTGCCTGCTGAACGACTGTTGAATAAACGTTGCTGTGTAAGGGCCTCCACAGCGGGTGCCTGGTTTACGCACACACGCTGACTGCCGTTCATCGGCCCGGGCTATTTTACTTACATGAATGTGAGCACCAGCTACGTTTGACCTGAACGTGCAATAACCACTCTCCGACGTCAGAAGGCAGCACTAGCAGTGGAGAGTATATAAAGCGTGTCAGGGGAGTGTGGAAAACAGTGCGGTTGCACTTGAACGACCGCTGTGGAGATGTGCATGAGCGAATAGACATGCTACTTTTGAGCTATTGATCGTGCAGATGAGCCAAGAAGGTACCAGTGTTGCCTGCTGAACGACTGTTGAATAAACGTTGCTGTGTAAGGGCCTCCACAGCGGGCGCCTGGTTCACGCACCCACGCTGACTGCTGTTCATCGGCCTGGACTATTCTACTTACATGAATGTGAGCACCAGCTACGTTTGACCTGAACGTGCAATAACCATTCTCCGACGTCAGAAGGCAGCACTAGCAGTGGAGAGTATATAAAGCGTGTCAGGGGAGCGTGGAAAACAGTGCGGTTGCACTTGAACGACCGCTGTTGAGATGTGCATGGGCGAATAGACGTGCTACTGTTGAGCTATTGATCGTGCAGATGAGCCAAGAAGGTACCAGTGTTGCCTGCTGAACGACTGTTGAATAAACGTTGCTGTGTAAGGGCCTCCACAGTGGGCGACTGGTTCACGCACCGACGCTGACTGCTGTTCATCGGCCTGGACTATTCTACTCACATGAATGTGAGCACCAGCTACGTTTGACCTGAACGTGCAATAACCACTCTACGACGTCAGAAGGCAGCACTAGCAGTGGAGAGTATATAAAGCGTGTCAGGGGAGCATGGAAAACAGTGTGGTTGCACTTGAACGACCGCTGAGGAGATGTGCATGGGCGAATAGACATGCTACTGTTGAGCTATTGATCGTGCAGATGAGCCAAGAAGGTACCAGTGTTGCCTGCTGAACGACTGTTGAATAAACGTTGCTGTGTAAGGGCCTCCACAGCGGGCGCCTGGTTCACGCACCCACGCTGACTGCTGTTCATCGGCCTGGACTATTCTACTTACATGAATGTGAGCACCAGCTATGTTTGACCTGAATGTGCAATAACCACTCTCCGACGTCAGAAGGCAGCACTAGCAGTGGAGAGTATATAAAGCGTGTCAGGGGAGCGTGGAAAACAGTGCGGTTGCACTTGAACGACCGCTGTGGAGATGTGCATGGGCGAATAGACATGCTACTGTTGAGCTATTGATCGTGCAGATGAGCCAAGAAGGTACCAGTGTTGCCTGCTGAACGACTGTTGAATAAACGTTGCTGTGTAATGGCCTCCACAGCGGGCGCCTGGTTCACGCACCCACGCTGACTGCTGTTCATCGGCGTGGACTATTCTACTTACATGAGTGTGAGCACCAGCTACGTTTGACCTGAACGTGCAATAACCACTCTCCGACGTCAGAAGGCAGCACTAGCAGTGGAGAGTATATAAAGCGTGTCAGGGGAGCGTGGAAAACAGTGCGGTTGCACTTGAACGACCGTTGTGGAGATGTGCATGGGCGAATAGACGTGCTACTGTTGAGCTATTGATCGTGCAGATGAGCCAAGAAGGTACCAGTGTTGCCTGCTGAACGACTGTTGAATAAACGTTGCTGTGTAAGGGCCTCCACAGCGGGCGCCTGGTTCACGCACCCACGCTGACTGCTGTTCATCGGCCTGGACTATTCTACTTACATGAATGTGAGCACCAGCTATGTTTGACCTGAATGTGCAATAACCACTCTCCGACGTCAGAAGGCAGCACTAGCAGTGGAGAGTATATAAAGCGTGTCAGGGGAGCGTGGAAAACAGTGCGGTTGCACTTGAACGACCGCTGTGGAGATGTGCATGGGCGAATAGACATGCTACTGTTGAGCTATTGATCGTGTAGATGAGCCAAGAAGGTACCAGTGTTGCCTGCTGAACGACTGTTGAATAAACGTTGCTGTGTAAGGGCCTCCACAGCGGGCGCCTGGTTCACGCACCCACGCTGACTGCGGGTCATCGGCCTGGACTATTTTACTTACATGAATGTGAGCACCAGCTACGTTTGACCTGAACGTGCAATAACCTCTCTCCGACGTCAGAAGGCAGCACTAGCAGTGGAGAGTATATAAAGCGTGTCAGGGGAGCGTGGAAAACAGTGCGGTTGCACTTGAACGACCGCTGAGGAGATGTGCATGGGCGAATAGACATGCTACTGTTGAGCTATTGATCATGCAGATGAGCCAAGAAAGTACCAGTGTTGCCTGCTGAACGACTGTTGAATAAACGTTGCTGTGTGAGGGCCTCCACAGCGGGCGCCTGGTTCACGCACCCACGCTGACTGCTGTTCATCGGCCTGGACTATTCTACTTACATGAATGTGAGCACCAGCTACGTTTGACCTGAACGTGCAATAACCACTCTCCGACGTCAGAAGGCAGCACTAGCAGTGGAGAGTATATAAAGCGTGTCAGGGGAGCGTGGAGTACAGTGCGGTTGCACTTGAACGACCGCTGTGGAGATGTGCTTGGGCGAATAGACGTGCTACTGTTGAGCTATTGATCGTGCAGATGAGCCAAGAAGGTACCAGTGTTGCCTGCTGAACGACTGTTGAATAAACGTTGCTGTGTAAGGGCCTCCACAGCGGGCACCTGGTTCACGCACCCACGCTGGCTGCTGTTCATCGGCCTGGACTATTTTACTTACATGAATGTGAGCACCAGCTACGTTTGACCTGAACGTGCAATAACCACTCTCCGACGTCAGAACGCAGCACTAGCAGTGGAGAGTATTTAAAGCGTGTCAGAGGAGCGCGGAAAACAGTGCGGTTGCACTTGAACGACCGCTGTGGAGATGTGCATGGGCGAATAGACATGCTACTGTTGAGCTATTGATCGTGAAGATGAGCCAAGAAGGTACCAGTGTTGCCTGCTGAACGACTGTTGAATAAACGTTGCTGTGTAAGGGCCTCCACAGCGGACGCCTGGTTCACGCACGCACGCTGACTGCTGTTCATCGGCGATGGAGACTGGAATTTGCACGCCATTACCGTAACCAGGCGTCCACGGAGTGGTGACAGGTGGACTTTTCGGATGAATCACACATAATCTACGCTTGAGGACCATGCCTACTTCTATAAGTAGTCTGTTTTTCCTGGTCACGATTGGATCTACCGGCAGGATAATGCAACGTGTAATGCAGCTAGCAGAGTAAGTGGGCGGATCGAAGATCAGCAGAATTAGTTTATTCCCATGGTCACCAAACTCCTCGGATTTAAACCCAATCGAGAATCTGTGGGTCCACCTCGATCGGGCTGTTCGCGTCGTGGATCCTCAACCGATAAACATAGCGCAGACGGCACTGCAGTCGCCTTGGCTCAACATACCTGTCCATACCTCCCATGGCTCTCTTCAAGCATGTCTCACAGCAGTCCCGGCCGCTAAGTGTGGTTATTCGGGCTTTTGGCAGGTGGTCACAGGAAAGTATAAAACTCAGCTTCTTCAGACTTTCACGTCTTTGCGCCTACGAAAGATGGACGACGTGACCGACACTCTCTAGTCCCAGATGCTGTCGACAAAGCTGAGACACAATGGCTAGCCTCAGCTGGTTCACCATTTAACGAACACGCAGGTCCTTGTACATCGCATATGGAAACATGACAGTGCGCATCTGAAGTATTGCTGTATTTAACTGTGTTATCGTGTTTTGTTTGTCGTTTGTAGTTTGCTTACTCCTGTTGTTTGTAAAATGTAGCAGCGACGATTTCCCTCTCCCGGCAATGTAAACACATCGGATTCGCCAATACGATAGCGATCTTTTGCTTCTAGACAGCTCTGAAGCAGCTCCGCAGAGAATCCGGGAAACTGGGTCGCAGGCGTGGCAAAAACTGTTGGGGGCCCCACCACAGATGGCGCAGAGATCGAACAACTTGCAGGGCGGCGCGGTCGTGGACTGCCGACCCTGCGAAAAACTGTCACGCCGGAAATACAGGGCCTCCGGACTCTGATCGGCGCTTGTAGCACACAGACGCGTTTGCTGGTTGTCCCTCTCCTGAGGTCTACATAAATCCAACAATCTGTGAACTACTCACCCAACCCATCTTATTTTGCAATTGATTGCAACAATCTAAGGAGGAGGTATAAATAGAGCGAGCTAACAGGTTATCCGTGCATACTTCGGCGATTTTAGAAAAATAAAAAAATGGATTCTGGAATAAAGGGTGATTCAATAAGAAAGAACAGATTTCAGTTGTATATTAAAGGTAGACTGTGAAAGATGAAAACACATAACGCATGTCACTGAGTACAGGAACATTGCCGGCCGGAGTGGCCGAGCGGTTCTAGGCGCTTCAGTCTGGAACCGCGCAGCTGCTACGGTCGCAGGTTCGAATCCTGCCTCGGACATGGATTTGTGTGATGTCCTTAGGTTAGTTAGGCTTAAGTAGTTCTAAGTTCTAGGGGACTGATGACCAAAGATGTTGAGTCCCATAGTGCTCAGAGCCATTTGAACCATTTTTAGAGGAAGATTCAAAGTTTTGTGTTCGTACATACACTATACGATTCACCGAACATGAGCACCTTTTTAGAGGAAGATTCAAAGTTTTGTGTTCGTACATACACTATACGATTCACCGAACATGAGCACCATACGTTGCACGAGAAACATCGAAACGGTAGTTCATTTCATTCAACACACGAATGAACAGGTTCTTGTTTATTGAAGCGAGAGCTTCAACAATTCGACTTCTCAGCAGCTCTTTTGATGGATGGGACAAAACCTCTGTCTTTTATATAATCCCACAGAAAATAAAACGCAAAGTGTGAGATCTGGTGATCCGAAAGCCAATTGCAATGAACAAGATCTTTTTGTCCATCTCTGCAAATATAGCGTTGTGGGACCGTATTGTTAAGAGAAAGCCGCACCTCAAGCTTGAAGTGTTGCGGGGTGTCATCACGCATAAAAATGAAACCTTTGGAATCTTCATGAAGTTGTGGAAACAACCAGTTTTGCAGCATGTCCAAGTATGACATGCTGACGAGTTTCCTCCGCAAAAAAGAGAGACTGACAAACTTTGTGAACAGAAACTGCAGAAAACACATTGAGTTCAGCGTGAGTTTCTTTCATGTTCGACGACGACGGCTGGATTTTGTGACTCCCGAAGTATTACATTATGGTGGTTTACCTTATGCGATAGATGAAACGTCGATTCGTCCGAAAAGATGAGTCACTCGGAGAAAGTGTCGTCTGCCGTAGCTTGGAGAACTGAAATGCATGACTTATATCTTATTGTAAGGCTTCAAATGCAGGCTTCGTTTCAGAACACGCCACACCGTTGTCTGAGCAGTTGAAGTTCTTGGCCTGCCAGTCTTGCCGACTTCCGAGCTCTCTGTGCGGTGGCATCTCTGATACCTCGACGTTTTCATCAGACGTATGTGGCCGACCAGTGCTCCTTACTTTGCCCATGCAACCAGCTTCCAAGAATTTTATAGGCCGGTGACAAATCTGCTTGTGCACAGGCTGCTACTTGCTGAATCGGCGGCGGAATGCGCGTTGCACTTGAACGACGAATTGACTTTGCGCACGAAAACAATTTCGCTTGTGTTGTAGTAACCATATTGCTACAAACAAACAACAACGCAGCTGTGTCAAAACTTTGAACCTTTCTCTATCCAATGACATGTGCAATGTGTTTGTATCTTTTACAGTTTGTCTAAATAAACAACTGAATGCTGTTCTTTTTTAATCACCCGATGTTGTATTGGAATTAGAACAAACATTTTCGCTCAACACACAAATTTTATGGTTGTGAAAGAAATGAATGAACGATGAGTAGAGTGTAACATCCCGCCGACAGCGTGGTCATTAGAGACGGAGCACAAGCTCAGATTACGAGAGGGTGTGCAACCAAACCGGCCGTGCCCTACTCAAACGAACCAGCCTGGCCTTTTTCTGAAGCGGTTAAGGAAATCACGGAAAACCTAAATCCGGTTGATAGTTCGGGGATTTAAACCGTCGTCCTCGCGAGTGCGAGTCTAGTGTTCTAACCACTGCGCCACTTCGCTCCGTACATGGTTGCGAAGTCTTAGATACGCGAGTGGTTGAATAGTTATACATACGAATCATCACTTGAGCACGTAACTGACAGGGAGATAGTGTACAAAGAGTTCTTGGTAAGGGAACAGAATGAAGAAAAGGAGATAGAGGAATTCGTTACTACGCTCACGGACGCACTTAAATGCTTTCATCTACTATTAGAATGTAGAGGACAATATTAGTTTCACAGTATCAATGCTTAGACCCGCCGGAAAGTGAGAAAGATCCTCAGGAGTAAAGTGAATAAAAAACAGAAACAGTAAAGAAACTAGACTTATATTTCCCCAAAATGAACCGAAGTTTTAAGTGTAATTTTGTAGGTAACTTCGCAGTTTCCGGACCGTAAAGCGTAAACAATGTAATGAGCTTTCAAAGGAGACACATTGGATGTTTTCCAAATTTAGCAAGCGTCAGAATCCGACAAGAACATTTGGATTATCAGTGATATTTGGTTACCTGCGCAATTATGAACCCGCATTAACCCGTTTAATCGGGTTTGCAATAACAGATTTATGGAGCTGGCTGTGACAACCCGCCGCTATGCACAGTGCAGTGGCCTATGGCACATAAGTCAAAATGGAAATGTACATTTTCTCTGCCTCGTGATGGCTGGGTGTTGTGTGATGTCCTTAGGTTAGTTAGGTTTAAGTAGTTCTAAGTTCTAGGGGCCTGATGACCATCGATGTTAAGTCCCATAGTGCTCAGAGCCATTTGAACCATTTGGAAATGTACACGCACCCTAAGGAATATCTCGGCTGATGGGGGTATCGGAATCGACAAAAACTGAGTGTTGTTGACGGATACTGACTCCTTTCTGGTCGCTGTCAACGTTAGCTAACAAACAACATGTTTAACGAGTATAATTTGTCTATAAATACTAAAATAGTTCCTTTCTTCATAGACACAACATATTAGCATGTCACGCCTGCTTTTTCAAGATACAGTTGTAATTGAAAAAGTGCTTTCTGTTGGTTTGAATTGATAATCAAAAGAAATAAGTCATTGCCAATCTATATCGTTCGATATCCCACGATTCTATTACTTCCATCATCCATCCGGTGCTAATCTTCCTAGTTTTTCGCAGGATTACATATTTTACATGAATGAGGATAGGAATTGAACGTAAATTTTAAGTTACGCACAGGATTCAATACAACCATCCCATTTTACTGGGGTATATATTCTACATGCGTAGACCTGCTAACATAGTTACACATATGCTCTTGCTTGCGAGACTGGAAGGTAAGCCAGACCTGGGCCGAATACGCGGAACGAATTAAGTCCGTGGGCTGATACTCTGGCCAGCCTGAGTGTGGTTTTTAGGCCGTTTCCTATTATCGTTTAGACAAATTCTGGGTTGGTCCCCAAACTACGCCTCAGACAATACTATACAAAAACAGCTAAGATACGATACCACACACAACAAATTTACATGATTCACAGACAGATGACAACTACATCATCCCTATCTTAGGGTACCCTGACGACGTCAGAAAGGCCATCCGGCCATAAAGTTCAATAATGAAATCAAATTTCACCCATCCTGAATAGCGGACAAGCAGTAGACGCGATGAAAGCTAGGGACAAGAAAGAAAGAGATATACTTCACATGAATGCTCACATCGTCTATTGTTGTTGGAAGGGGAGACACATGGACGGAGTTTTTCACAATCCCACAAAACAGGAGGTCAGGTGATCTTGGACATTAGTGGTGAAACGTGAGATCATGACGCCCCTTACGCTAGGTCCATCATTATGGGCCAGGTGCAGGGGTGGCGGTCTTCTGTCCTGTTGAAAAATGAAATTTTCGGCATGTTCCCCCAATAAAGAAACAAGGAAAATCGGCAATATATCCATATACGTGATTCTTGTAACAGAACGAATGACCTAGCTGCCCCAGAAAAATCCCTACCTGCAACTATATCAGCTGGCACCACGGTAAACTTTGAGTTTCGATCTGTGTTTTAAAATTTGCCCTTAGTTCCCATCTCCATTCGTGCAGAATATACCACGTTCTGAACTCGGATGAATCTTTTTCATCCATCCTGTATACAGGAACTGAACGGCAAAGGATGTTTGGGACTCTGCACAGATTAAGATATCGCACTGGCAATCGCTTTTGAAATGTGTAAGGTTCCTTCCACTCTCCCGTCCCCTTCTTACTATACCTCCAGAATTGTCTTAGTTTTGTGAGGCAGTCCGTAGAAGATGGGATAAGAGGATTACAATATGACTGACCGTGCTTTTCCAACCAAGAATTACAGAGGTTAAGACAATCCGTCCTGGGATTCTCTTAATGAGTCATCGCGTAGCATTTCTTCCTGCCTGTTTTGCCACAAAGCTCTCGTAGTTGATTCCCTCCCAAAAGCGGCATCAGTGCCATCACATTCTCTGGAAAGCGCTATTCGTTCTGTAATGTCTAAATGATGAAGCAGGAAGGTACATTACATGAAATAACGTTCGTGGATGAACTTAAGAAGTATTTATTTACAGAAACGCTGTAATCTAATAGTAAATGAAACGATATGTTACTTATTGACTCAAAAGTAGCAATTTCTTGAGCGCATGGTCTTAAGACAGAACTAATTCGGAAGACATCCTATTGGCAAGTTGAGGCTATGGTGGACAGTCTAGATCTTGTACCTACAGTCGTGAAACATGGTAGCTGCTCGTACACTTTCGTTATCTTAAAAGTTATTAATCTGTTTATTGAAATGACTGTTTTGTTGTTTTGTCATAATGGTGTAAGAATATTTGTAGTGGAAAGAGTGGCTTTTATTAGTAAATGTTTGTTAAACAAAACTACATTTTTCACACCAGAACGGTTTTGGTTTCCCTACGTATCGGCCGCTGGCGTCACAGACTTTCTCATATTTAGCCACAGCGCCTCATCCCTCCGTCTACCGACAACCTCAGATGTTCCAGCGGCTACTTTATCCAGCGTGAGAACTAAAACCTTACTGGCTCCTATGTGCTCTGTAGTAATGCCTGAACTTATTGAATGCTACTGATATCTGCAGACACGATATAAAACGTAAACCTGGAAAATGCGGAAATAAACTGTTGTTCGAAAATTAGGAGACCTTATAAATTGTGGGAAAATAAATTAACCTACAGGATTGGTGCCCGAATCGCTAAAATTTTCAGAGAAAGTGTTCAAGGAATTTGTTACCCTCAGGCCGCAGCTATTTCGGGGAATTGTTCTAATGAATCTCTTTGTCATAATACCCTAAGTAGAAGAATATCCTAGACAAAGTTACAGGCAACCAATGTGGACAAAAGACGATCTCGGATGGCTGCGGAGAACACAGATAAGCAAATGGCAGTGAAGTTTCGTTTCCTCGTACGCTGTCAGTTATTCAGCTGTGATTAGTTTCAGAGTTATCAGAAGAAGCGAGGGCGGTTCATTGCTTTGAAAAAACTGCAGAACACTGTTTTCTTTTAAGGTAGTTAATAACGGTCAATATTTGCGACCATTTTCAATTGTGGTGGTCGGGATAACGTTAATTTCCGTTTTAGTAATGGTTTAGATTTTTCTTCGTCTGCAACATAACGTGCTTTCCAACTGAGGTTCCCGGAAAGTAGCCCGTGTGCGACGAGTCCCCAGTGGCGAGCGCCGACGCTAAGCGAAGTGCTCCGAAGTTTGCCGAGGAAAGCAAACAGTGGATGCTGCTACTCCGAATTCATTGGTGGTGTGTAAATATCGGGAATGCATTTCTCGGCACGGCTCTCAGCCGTACTAATAACGCTAATCCTGCAATCGAGAGATCTTTCTACGTTGGTACTTCGCAAGGAAAACGTGAGGCCGTCCGCATTTCCGTACTAAACCTAAAAAAAGAAAAAAAACTTGCTTATTTTCCGGCACAAAAATTGTAAGTCTCGACATCTCATGTTTACAGAGAAGTACCTGCATCTTACCGAAACAGAGATAGGAAAACTAAAAATTTAAAGTCAGAACTTCTTGCCAGCTATAATTGCAAAAGAAAGACAGTGTAGTGTGCAATATTTTGCGATGATTTCAGAAGTCTCTCCTGAATTCAGTTTAAGCATTTGGACCCCTCTGACATAGCGACGCACTTAACACAGACAAAACAAACACAGAAAATTTGTCCCACAGAAGGGTCGGCTATTGCTCTTTCACTTTCTAAAATAAGAGACAGAGACGAGGGACCGACTCCCGTCAAAAAGTTTCATTTATTCGGCCTCGGACAGAGATGTGTTACACCTTAATCTGGTTTCTGGGTCGTCAGTCTTTTATTCTTCCTTGTTCGTAAACCAGAGTCGCCGAAACAAAAACAGGCATGTTAACAGTAAATTTAACCACTCTAAACCCAAGGTACATAGCACTAACTTTTTATGATATATGACAATAATAAAATTTATGGGAATTAAATTTTTTCAGACTTTCGAAGAACCGTTAATAAAATAAATGGTTTTTAACTAGCAGTATCGAACATCTAACCATCTTCAAGTAACACAAAACTATTTATAGCTGCCTGTACAGTAACGCTTTTGCTGTGGAGCCAAAGAAAATGAAATCCGTCTTAAGTCACTGTTGTCAATAGTAGAATGTTATGCACAGTCAGTAATTAACAATAGCAGCAGGAGGGCAAAGTACTTTTTGGGGTTCAGGAGGACAATAGTTCAACCCGAGTCTGGCCATCCACATTTACACTAATGGCCATTAAAATTGCTACACCACGAAGATGACGTGCTACAGACGCGAAATTTAACCGACAGGAGGAAGATGCTATGATATGCAAATGATTAGCTTTCCAGAGCATTCACACAAGTTTGGCGCCAAGGCGACACCTACAACGTGCTGACACGAGGAAAGTTTCCAACCGATTTCTCATACACAAACAGCAGATGACCGGCGTTGCCTGGTGAAACGTTGTTGTGATGCCGCGTGTAAGGTGGAGAAATGCTTACCATCACGTTTCCGACTTTGATAAAGGACGGATTGTAGCCTATCGCGATTGCGGTTTATCGTATCGCGACATTGCTACTCGCGTCAGTCGAGATCCAATGAATGTTAACAGAATATGGATTCGGTGGATTCAGTAGGGTAATACGGAAAGCCGTGCTGTATCCCAACGGTCTCGTATCACTAGCAGTCGAGATGACAGGCATCTTATCCGCATGGCTTCAACGTTTCTTGCAGCCACGTCTAGATCCCTGAGTCAACAACAGATGGGGACGTTTGCAGGACAACAGCCATCTGCACGAACAGTTCGACGACGTTTGCAGCAGCATGGACTATCACCTCAGATACCATGGCTGCAGTTACCATTGACGCTGCATCACAGACAGGAGCGCCTGCGATGGTGTACCCAACAACGACTCTGGGTGCACGAATGGCAAAACGTCATTTTTTCGGATGAATCCATGTTCTGTTTACAGCATCATGATAGTCGCATCCTTGTTTAGCGACATCGCAGTGAACGCACATTGGAAGCGTGTATTCGTCATCGCCATACTGGCGTATCACCCGGCGTGATGGTATGGGTTGCCATTGGTTACACGTCTCGGTTACCTATTGTTGGCATCGACGGCACTTTGAACAGTGGACGTTACGTTTCAGATGTGTTACGACCCGTGGCTCTACCCTTCATTCCATCCCTGCGAAACCCTACGTTTCAGCAGGATAATTCATGACCGTATGTTGCAGGTCCTGTACGGGCCTTTCTGGATACAGAAAATGTTCGACTGCTGCTCTGACTAGCACATTCTCCAGATTTTTTACCAACTGAAAACGTCTGGTCAATGAGGGCCGAGCAACTGGCTCGTCACAATACGCCAGTCACTACTCTTGATGAACTGTGGTATCGTGTTGAAGCTGCATGGGCAGCTGTACCTGTACACGCCATCCCAGATCTGTTTGATTCAATGCCCAGGTGTATCAAGGCCGTTATTACGGTCAGAGGTGTTTGTTCTGGGTACTGATTTCTCCGGATCTATGAACCCAAATTGCGTGAAAATGTGATCACATTTCAGTTGTAGTATAATATATTTGTCCAATGAATATCCGTTTATCAGCTGCATTTGTTTTTGGTGTAGCAATTTTAATGGCCAGTAGTGTAGACTTCCCGTTATTTCCCTAAAGCGCTTCAGGAAAACGCTGGTATGGTTCCTTTGAAAGAGAACGGCCGATTTCCTTCTCCATACTTCCCTAATCAGAGTTTATTATCCGTCTCTAACGACCTCGTTCTCGACGGGACGTTACGCTAATCTCATCCTCCTCTACTTCTTGGACCGGATCCTTCACGACTGCTTACTGTCGTGTTCATTACCGCAGAATCTACAACCTTAAACATCTCGCAATTCCTCTCAACTGCTACAAGTCACTTCTTTGCACATTGGTCCTTTCTGACAATTCTATTGTACTTAAATCAACAGCTGATCTATATCTGCTCCTGGGACTGCCTGACAATCAAATATCTGATTTTGTAATCACTGTACGACCATGACATAATACAGCTGTTACCTTCCCGGGCCTCCAGGTCTTTTCCATGTACAGTTTTTCCTCTTGTTTCTCTTTAGCAGTGTACTCATATTTGCAGTAACTAGCTGAACTTTACCGTAGAACACAAGCATTCTTTCTCCTCTTTCATTGATCTACTGAGTCTAATATGTCGAGTTCGTATCTCGTCTGTTTCATCCCCTACTGCAGCATCCCAACCCTCTATGATAATTGGATTTTTACCTCACTTTACATACTGCGTAACGCTCTGAGTATCATCATATATTCTACCTCTTCACTCTCTGCTTTTTGACATAGGCATATAAATCTGAATTACTGTTGTTTGTGTTATACTGCTCAGTTATTGATTTTGTCAGTTTTCTAAATGAAACTAAAACAAAAAAGAAATGTGTTTGTGGTGTAATGTACAAAAAATGTCATTTCCATGTATTCATGAAAACACCGTTGAAATTATGAAAATATGCATAATGCACAAATCTATAAATATAGCTGCTCTCTATGACAACATGTTTTCATAGCTCTATAGATGGCTACTGTTTTGGCCTAGAGCCGTTTGCACTTCGCAGTTGAAAGCCGTCGAAAACGCTGCCAGGTGTGAAGGATTCCCTTTGTTGACTCGACTGTAGGACCGTCTTAACAGTAAAGAATAAATGTATTACATCTTCATGCATAATATCGAATTTTTTCACGTATGTCAGTGTTTATCACGTCATATCTCTTGAATTATGTGTCGTGCAAAGATATATTTGTGTAGGTACATTCACCGGTATATGTGGATACTCTCTGCAAAATATTCTGCTGCTAAGGTACTAGCAATGAAGTAATAAATTTAGTAGTCTTGCGGCAGTTTTCCAAACACCTGTGTTTTTGACGTCATATCTCCTGATCTATCTGTCATACAATGATAGAATTCTGTAGGTACACTCAGTGGCAGATGTGGTAACTGTCTGGAAAATATTTTAAGAATAAAGTTAGAAGCCAAGAGATAAAAAAAAATTAAACGTCACGTGCAATACAGCAGTTTTTCATGCATCTCATGTAATTATATAATTTTGCAGATATATTCAGCGACATGTGTGGATAAAGTCTGAAACATGTACTGCGAGTAGAGCTAGTAGCACAGAGGTAATAAATACAGACGTCATGCATGATGCTGCTGTTTTTCACCAGTCTCTATGTTTATGATGTCCTATCTCTTGAACTATGATAGGCAGGTGGTTCTTACTCACCAAACTTGCTCCAAATCGGTCCTGTCGTTTAAGAGGAGATGTGGAACACACGCACAGGCAGACAGAGCGCGCGCGCGCGCGCGCGCGCGCGCTCGCACACACACACACACACACACACACACAACACACACACACACACATATATATATATATATATCCATTTTCGTAATATCTGTGGATACATCAAATGCGGTCGGGGTAATGTAGAAGCATTGCAGTTATGTTCTCAGCACATGCTGAGCCCATTAGTATGGAGGGGAAAGTACTTGTGAGGTCGCAAGGTCTAAGTTATAAACCGCGTGTAGTACTGTCAGCCAGAGTGTTGCAGGTTTTTTGGTCGGGTCCAGTATTGGTGAGCTGCAGATGCTGTCTGCGCCGGAATCAGCTCGGCCCGACAAAGTCACGTCCGCCTCTGTGGTTGGAGCATGGCGTCTCTGACGACAGCGAGGCGAGAATTTAAGACGCGAATGCGCAGACTGAATCCCTATCACAACTTCAGTCGTAAGGTGACTGCTCCAACGAGAGATGAAATCTTCTCTGTGCTCTGAATACAGATTTCTGTTGTCTCTCTTGAAAAGACTAGTGTAGAGCAAGATACGGATGACACAAAAATCTATCTGCCATTGCCGCTCTTAACCTGCGTTCTACTGTACATCACTTCTGATATCAAATTGGTATACAAAATATTAAATTGTGACAGCTGATTGATTTAGTGACCTTAGTTATTGTTTTTCTGCGTGGTTTTTCATGTAACCCCTCTCCTCCCCTTATCTATTGTTCCATTAATTAATTAATGACCCCCTTGGGGATAATGAGACCTTATGAGAGATCTCCCCTCCCCCTCTCCACCTCTCCCATTTTTCTGGAAACCTCTTATCTTCCAACCCCTCCCCCTCACCGATATAAGCACACAGGTCTGAGCTAATCGAATATTCTCTCAATCAATCTGATTGAATAATTAATTACATCGATTAAATAATTAACCCTTCCTCCTCTGAGAAATCACCCAGACCTCTCCTCTCCCACGCCTGTAAATCAGCGGTAAAAGACACTTGGAGAGGAAGAACCTCATGACACGAAAATCAAATCAATGTCAATTGCATACGAAAGGATATACTGTTTATTTATAAAATTCAGTTCACAGGGGTTGGATCTCGCTGTTTATTGGGGGGGGGGGGGGGAAAAGCTCATCACTCTCTGCTGTTTTGGAAGATGCAGGTATTATACATTAAATAGCAGTAACTGAACACATCCCTTCTTCGTTGATCGTTCAAGGAATATCATCACGTACTCGACATCAATATAACTCACCACACGTAATTATACTGTTAAAACCTTTCAATCACGTATTTGCACCGACTGCAGGGCAAACGTACCAGGAGCCTCTTTCTGCACCCACGATCTGTTCACTTTGCCAGGCTGCACCATGCAGCAGTGTCTGAGAGTCCGTCCCGTGAAGGGCTGCCAGCTGTCTGGTGATTTTAGCGTGCCCCAAGTGGCTATTTTCGGTGACCGTCCAGCAGCCACGAAACCCTCACAGATTTGGTTCCCTACGTTTGCGGCAGTGTCCTTTACCACCTGAAGTAGCTACTTCTGGTTGCAGCACCTGCAAAATCTACTCCCAAGCCCACACCTCCCACAGCAGGTCAGTGGAAGCAGCTGCTCTATGTGCTCGTCCTTCTGTGCAGATACTGACTGAGTTAGTTCACAATACCACTGGCAGAGGACACTGCGAGAAGCAACCTCTCCATCCTTCCTCCATCCAATTGCGTCCTCACCCTCCCCCCTCCATACGGTTGCTTCCTATCAGACTGTCAGACAAAGCATGGGGTGGCAGCAAGTCGGAAACACATGCTCTCTCTTTCTCTCTCTCTCTCTCCCTCTCGCCCTCTCGTGTGTGTCTACTTCCCACCCAGCAAGTGTCTATCATGTACTGCACTAACTACTCTTTCCTCCTGAACAAAGTAGTAGATATTTGGTAAATCCCCAGCTGTGGATGTCTTGGAAATAGGCCTTACAAGTTATCCCACTCTGTCAAATTGATTGACTAATTAATTAACTTGATACCCTCCGTGTATGATAGTTTTTCCCTGCTTCCTACAGCTACATACTAGGACTGGTAAATGCTGTGGGGAATTGCAGGATTTAATTCCACAACTAGTCATTTCCAAACCCTACTCTTCTTTCTTCCAGTCGGCCGAAATGACCGAGAGGCTGTAGGCGCTTCAGTATGGAACCGCGCGACCGCTACGGTCGCAGGTTCGAATCCTGCCTCTGTCATGGATGTGTGTGATGTCCCTAGGTTAGTTAGGTTTACGTAGTTCTAAGTTCTAGGGGACTGATGACCTCAGATGTTGAGTCCCATAGTGCTCAGAGCCATTTTTTTCCTTCCAGATTTTTTCCATTCATCCTAGTGGCAGATGATGTCAAAGGTAGATAGTTTTGGCAGGAGGTCCATTACATTGGAGATAGCTAAAAGTTACAAATTTCAGCTCAACTGCAGTATGTCCTTCAGCAATATTCAGGAGACGGGGCAGGGGCATGACTGGATTGTGCTCCCAATACCATTATTGGTAACAATAAATTGATCAACTAGGAAACTGATTTTGCTATTGGTTGTTAAATCACTACGTAATTCCAAAGATGGTGCTCTCAGCTACACCAGGACGATGAATGAGGAAGAGGAGGAGCAGGAGGAGGAGGAGGAGAGGAAAACAAAAACGGTTCAAGTGGCTCTGAGCATTATGGGACTTAACATTTGAGGTCATCAGTCCCCTAGACTTAGTACTACTTAAATCTAACTAACCTAAGGACATCACACACATCCATGCCCGAGGCAGGATTCGAAGCTGCGACCGTAGTGGTCGTGCGGTTCGAGATTGTAGCGCCTACAACCGCTCGGCCACTTCGGCCGGCGCGGATGCACACGTATTCCCCGAACTCTTACGGGACTTGTTAAGAATTTCTTCCACGAGTAATGTGTGTTTTTGGGTGGTACACTACAAATGTAGTGTGTGGACGTACAAGGTGAGAATGTGGGTCTCGCGGGAGGCGTGCGTGAGATAGTCCCTGCAGTCGCACGATCCTCCGTGCCCTTGGTGACTCAGTTGGATAGAGCGTCTACCATTTAAGCAGGAGATGCCGGGTCGGGGTACTGATCGGGGCACACGTTTTCACCTCTCCTCGTTCATATATATCAACGCCAGTGAGCAGCTGGAGGTATTAATGTGTTTCTATTTTCGCTAAAGTATCGTTCCTTGTTGTGAAAATCCTGTAACAGTCGAGCATAGGCTATATTTCCTCTAGGTATTCTCTCATTAGGTAAATTAAATCTGTTATAATCAGCTTAATATCTGTTATATCCTAACTCACAGAATATTAGACTCATTTTAGGCTCACGACGAAGTGCTAAGAGCATGCTCTAACTTCCACGGAACGCTATTGAGAATCGACATTTAAAGCTGAGCACAGAAAGACTACCACCGCCAACATACATTTCCGTATGGACCACGAAGATGAGATACGAGAAGTTAGTCCTCATGAGGAAATATATAGGCAGTCATTTTCTCTCACTCTATTTCCGAGTGGAATAGTAGTGGTACAGGGGACCCTCCGGCACACACAGTATGATGTCTTGCATATAGATGTAAACATGAATTTAGTGTATCTGTTAAGATGGCGCTCCATCCATTTATAGGCACACTAAAATCACGGAAGAACATTGTCGCTTATTTATCGAGAAAACAAAAGACAGAACTTCTGCTCCTGACTCTCGCTCGGTAAAGATCTTCGTATTAGCCCCTAATTTTCTCACTGCAGTCACTTCGCGGAACATATATGAGAGGTTGTAACATGTTTGCCAACAACACTTAGAAGATGCAGTACAGAGCTCATCTCTCAACGACCGTTTTGTCGGAGTATCGATTATGTGCCGACTTCTCACGATTATTTCAGTCTTCGATATATAGCATTCAAATAGACAAGATTTCCGTGCATAAGAGATCTCCCCAACCAAGTCACAGACCCCTGCTAATTCTCTCGAAATCCCATCACGTTCTGACAGCACTGTTCCATTAGTTGGAGGGCTGTCCAGCAAAGAAATTCAGAAGCATAAACCTACAATTCATCTATACCGAATGACAGTCTATAAATATCTGTGTGTATATGTGTTGATCTCAAGAAAAAAAATGGTTCAAATGGCTCTGAGCACTATGGGACTCTACTACTGAGGTCATTAGTCCCCTACAACTTAGAACTAGCTAAACCTAACTAACCTAAGGACATCACACCCATCCATGCCCGAGGCAGGATACGAACCTGCGACCGTAGCGGTCTCGCGGTTCCAGACTGCAGTGCCTAGAATCGCACGGCCACTTCGGCCGGCGTTTTGATCTTTATTGTATTAATACAATTATCATACAAAATAAGTCACAGCTGCAAAATACCAACACGAATTCTTTACAGACGAATGGAAAAACTAGTAGAAGCCAACCTCGGGGAAGATCAGTTTGGATTCCGTAGAAACACTGGAACACGTGAGGCAATACTGACCTTACGACTTATCTTAGAAGAAAGATTAAGGAAAGGCAAACCTACGTTTCTAGCATTTGTAGACTTAGAGAAAGCTTTTGACGGGAATACTCTCTTTCAAATTCTAAAGGTGGCAGGGGTAAAATACAGGGAGCGAAAGGCTATTTACAATTTGTACAGAAACCAGATGGCAGTTATAAGAGTCGAGGGACATGAAAGGGAAGCAGTGGTTGGGAAGGGAGTAAGACAGGGTTGTAGCCTCTCCCCGATGTTGTTCAATCTGTATATTGAGCAAGCAGTAAAGGAAACAAAAGAAAAATTCGGAGTAGGTATTAAAATTCATGGAGAAGAAATAAAAACTTTGAGGTTCGCCGATGACATTGTAATTCTGTCAGAGACAGCAAAGGACTTGGAAGAGCAGTTGAATGGAATGGACAGTGTCTTGAAAGGAGGATATAAGATGAACATCAACAAAAGCAAAACAAGGATAATGGAATGTAGTCTAATTAAGTCGGGTGATGCTGAGGGAATTAGATTAGGAAATGAGGCACTTAAAGTAGTAAAGGAGTTTTGCTATTTGGGGAGCAAAATAACTGATGATGGTCGAAGTAGAGAGGATATAAAATGTAGACTGGCAATGGCAAGGAAAGCGTTTCTGAAGAAGAGAAATTTGTTAACATCCAGTATTGATTTAAGTGTCAGGAAGTCATTTCTGAAAGTATTCGTATGGAGTGTAGCCATGTATGGAAGTGAAACATGGACGATAAATAGTTTAGACAAGAAGAGAATAGAAGCTTTCGAAATGTGGTGCTACAGAAGAATGCTGAAGATTAGATGGGTAGATCATGTAACTAATGAGGAAGTATTGAATAGGATTGGGGAGAAGAGAAGTTTGTGGCACAACTTGACTAGAAGAAGGGATCGGTTGGTAGGGCATGTTCTGAGGCATCAAGGGATCACCAATTTAGTATTGGAGGGCAGCGTGGAGGGTAAAAATCGTAGAGGGAGACCACGAGATGAATACACTAAGCAGATTCAGAAGGATGTAGGTTGCAGTAGGTACTGGGAGATGAAAAAGCTTGCACAGGATAGAGTAGCATGGAGAGCTGCATCAAACCAGTCTCAGGACTGAAGACCACAACAACAACAACAATTATCATGTTACAAATACGACTGTGTAATGGTGTCGAAGTCTTCGTGGGCACTAGGTTTCAGTCGACCAGAAGGTGCAAATTAGTTACGAAGATTGCCTTAACCGGCTGACTCTTTTCAGTAGCCATGTGGTCAAGAACTGGCGGCGGCGCTCTCTGGATGACTGAAGAGCGAAGAAAGTAAATAGGCTACAGAAACGGGTGTAAGTGTAGCGTGAGATGTTTCAGCATGACTGGTGTGTGCTCTGGACGATTATTCCCACCATGTAAATTGATTGGTTGAGTGCTTGGTGACGGTCTCGCTGACCTCTGAGCGTTCAGTATGGCGGGCATGTGAATGAAGGGGGATGGGTGTGCAGCTACTGGTATGTCCGGTGTGGTTGTGGGTGTGCGTCTCTCCCGGCGGGCGTGGGCACAGCTTCCGCCAGGAGGGTGTATGCTTCGCAATCGTGAGTGTGTGTGTGACTGGCAAGAATGAACTAGTGTTCCAACGATCTCTGACACCTAACCATGACAACTGCTGCTACGAATTGGAACATGGTTTAAGTGTCTAATGTTTACTGTTTCTCAATACAGTCCAGTGGATTCTGTCTTGCTGCAGAGAGATAGGAGTCGTATTTGGTTTTGTAACTATCCTGTCATGTGGTGGACCCTTTCTCCTCCTCCTTTTCCTCCTCCTCATTCTTGATCCTTGTGTAGGTGGGAGGACATGCTTAAGGATTATATATTGATTTAAAAACCAACAGCAGTGTCAACTTCCTGATTGATCGATTTATTATTTTGGCTAGTGGTATTGGGAGCACACTCCAGTCAAACCCCTACCCCGTTTCCGGAAAATTGCAGAAGGACATAGTGCAGTTAATCTGAAATTTGTACCTCCGGAGAAATTGACCTCCTGCCAAAACGACCTACTGATGCCAGTATCTGCCAACAGTATGAAAAATTTGGAAGCGGGAAGAGTGGAGTGTGGAGACTGGGTAGTTGTGGGATTGATTCCCAGAATTCCCTATCATGTACACCAGTCCTAATATCCACCAATAGACAGCACGGAAGAGTTGTCCCATACAGAGGGCATCAAGTTAATTAATTAGTCAATCAATTTGACTATTTCCAAGACATCCAGAGCTGGAGAATTTCCAGGTATGGACTGCTTTTTCAGGACAAAAAAATGGCTAGTGTGGCATACGATAGACGCTTGGTTGGCAGGATGTAGTCACTAGAGAGAGGGAGAGAGAGAGAGAAAGAGAGAGAGAGAGAGAGAGAGAGAGAGAGCATTTGTTTCGACAGAAACATCCCAGGAATTAGTATCAAAGACTTGCCCCCAGTTGAAGCTTTGTCCAGCAGGAAGTAATCAGAGGGATGAGGGGGAGGAGAGGAGGAAATTAAGGCTGTGGGAGAGGGCGTTACTCAAGCCAGCGTCCTCTGCCAGTGGTACAGTGAACTAACGCAATTAGTATCTGCACAGGAGGGCGAGCACACAGAGCAGCTGCTTTACTGAATTGTTGTGGAAGCTGTGTGTTTGGAAGCAGATTGTGCAGATGCTGCAACGGGAAGTAGTCCTTCCCAGCATGGCTCCTGCCATGTCTGCCCTACGATCGATGTGAAGAGCAATCAGAAGGTTTTTAAGTGATTGTGTGCAGTGAGTTATGTTGACGTTGACTTTGTGATGGTATTTCTTGAATGACTGGATAAAAAAGCGATCTATTTAATAACATTTTTCGATGTATTTTACAAGCCATGCAACTTCCAAAACAGCGGGGAACAGCGGGGAATGATAAATTTTTCCGACAAATAAAAGAGATCTATTCCCTCCAAACAGAATTTTATAAATAAACAGTATATTCTTCGCAATGAAATTGACACTGATTTCAATTTCGTGTCGTGAGGTCCTTCTTCCGCAGCATAGTCTTTTCCCCATCAGTTTCCATGTGGGGTAGAGGAGGGGCACTGGTGGATTGAGGTTAGTTACTTTATCCATTTAATTAATTAGTCAATCAAACTGATAGAGTGGGAGAAGGCTATTTCAACAACTCAGGCCTGAAAGTGTGCTTGTATTGGCGAGGGTGATGTGTGGGAGGATTGAAGGTTTTCAGAGGGGAGGTGGAGGTGGAGGTGGAGGGAGAGGATGGAGGTGTGGAGGGTTTTCTCAGAAGGACAGATTATCCCCATAAATCAATTAACAGAACAATAGATTAAGGGGAGTACTGGGACAAACTTTGTGTCACCCCACATTGTGGGTTGCCTCATCAGGGGCAAGCATACTTTCAGGAGTAAACCTATTGTTCTCGTTCGACTGACATGTCCTTAAACTATTGTTCTGCTAAGTGGATTATGATCCCCTGGAGATAATCCTCCCCTTGGATTGATAGGTTTTTAACCTATTGTCGCCTCCCCCCAAGTTCTTGTAAAATACATCGAAAAGAAGTAATTAATCCTCCCCTTGGATTGATAGGTTTTTAACCTATTGTCGCCTCCCCCCAAGTTCTTGTAAAATACATCGAAAAGAAGTAATTAAATCGATCTCTTTTCTTTTCATCTAGACTGCACAAGGAATACTGTCATGAAACACCCATCACATGTAATTACACTACTAAATATCTTTCAAAGGCGAAGCATGTCCCATACACCGGCCCACACAGCACACCACCCACGCATACATTTCTGAAGTGTTTGTGTGACCTCCAGACAGGATGAGAGGAATCGCTGATGCAAACACACTGTATGTAATTACATAAATAACGCGATGTGAACTGTTTGATAATCAAAAAATTTCAAAACTGTATCGTTCTAGATCCTACTGAAAATGCCTTAGAGTAAGAAAAATGCGCCGCGCGGGACTAGCCGAGCGATCTAAGGCGCTGCAGTCACCGACTGTGCGACTGATCCCAGTGGAGGTTCGAGTCCTCCCTCAGGCATGGGTGTGTGTGTTTGTCCTTAGGATAATTTAGGTTAAGTATTGTGTAAGCTTAGTGACTGATGACCTTAGCAGTTAAGTTCCATAAGATTTCACACACATTTGAACCTTTTTTTGAAGAAAAATGCAAAACACGCCCATGGAAAAAAAATTACAGCTTGGTACATTGTCATGGTGATACAAACAGTCATTGTCCCCGAACTGTTCCTCTACTGTGCACAGTACACAAAGGTGTTAAATGTGTTCTTCCACTCTTAGCGTTTACTTAAGTGCAATAACGTGACTACACAGCAAGTGCGGAAAGCATAGCCATACTGTAACACCACCTCCTATTCAGTTCACTGGCACACACGTGACGTGACGTGACGTTCTCCAGGCAGTCACAAGTTTCAAACCCTTCCATCAGATTTCCACAGGGTACAGCGTCATTCATCACTTCTGTCAGTCGTTTTTACTCACCATCTGTCCAGTGGCGTCACCCTTCACACCACTTCACACATCACTTGGAACTAACTACAGAAATATGTCGCTTATGACAGTTTGCTCGTCCATTATACCGCATTCTTTTTAACTCTACGTGCAAAGTCATTGTGTTTGTTGGATTGCTGGTTGCACTTTGGGACTCAAGACTGGTTCCTATCGTTTATTTAGCATTGCGATTTTTTATGGCCTCCCACTGCAACGCATAACGGTCCTTGTCCGTCATTATATGAGGTCTGCCTGGTCTGGGTTTAGCTATGGTTGTCCCTTCGCGTTTCCACTGCACAGTCACATCACCAAGAGGCCACTAGGGCAGCTTTAGAACTGTTGACATGTCGCTGATGGATCTGTTACGCTGGTGACTTCAGTGTCTAGTCCTTGTTCGAAGTCACTGAGCTTTTCTGTCCCACCTGTTCTGCTGTTGATGCTTCTGCACCGACGACAAAGTACTCTTCGCCTCCTTTTGTGCTAACTGCTCCGCTTCTTGTGACATCTAGTGGTCGATTCTGTATTACACAGGAGCGTCCACATTCTTTTGATAAGACACACTATTGACTTTGTCTCATGAGTTCTCCGTGTAAGAGCGATAGCAAATTCGCCACTTGTGTCTGGCCTGATGTCGGCTGTCAGTAACGGCCTGAGAGGATACGTGACGAATGGCAATCCCAACAAGGTCCCCCCGTGGCCTCCAGGGTCGCAGGTGAAGTTCACCGGTACGGCGGACACGTGCGAACAAAAGGAGAGTGGGAAAACAGCGGCAGTTAGAGAGGGACACAGAGACTGGTAGAGGAAGAAAAAGTGATGCGCCACCTGTGGCGCCAGCTGCGGCGAAACCTGTCCACTCCACTCCACTCCACGCCCTCGCGCCCTATTGTGGTGGGGCTTCAGTGAACGGCCCGCTGTTCTGACGACACGTGGACAGATGGAAGGGTGGCCTCACCTGCACGTGGGGCAATCACCGCAACCGATCCCACGAATCGCGTTCGGCAAGCGATAGGAAATAAAGTACTCTGGCTTCCGCAGATCCCACGTTCTGTCACTAGAATAACTCGGGCGATCATAAAACATGAATATGAGCATGAAACGAAGTAGTTTTAATTAATTTTTCTAGCCAAAGAGTGAGTTCTCAATGTGCTGCATTAAGAAAATTTGAAATTTTTCAATTATAAGCTCCTTTAGTATTTCTTCAACGATTATGGAATATCAGTCATTCACGTAATGTATACAACCAGCCTAAGAATTAAATTTATTGAATGAAACAATAGTCAATGGTTCTTTCCTTACGATACTTCCATTATACACACATCAAAAAAGTTTTGCATCACCCCAGTTCACATAATTCCTGAAGATAGACGTTGACTGTGGATATTGTGTCACAGACACAGTCCCTTTGACTGTTCAGAGATCTCATTAAACCCTCCCAAACAACCATGCATGAGCAGCACATATTAGACGGAAGGGTTTCTACAGCCGATCAGTCCCAGTCATTCCACCAGGAATGAGGTACACAGCTCGTGTTGTCTGTAGTTCAGCCATGCCTAGATAGTCAATGCCGCGGTCCGATCGCTTCTGCATTGTTACTTTGTGGCAGGGAGGGCTCTCAACAAGGGAAGTGTCCACGCGTCTCAGAGTGAACCAAAGCTATGTTGTTCGGACATGTAGGAGATAAAGAGAGACAGGAACTGTTAATGAGACGCCTCGCTCAGGCCGCCCAAGGCCTACTACTGCAGTGGATGACCGCTACCTACGGACTTTGTCTCGGAGGAACGCTGACAGCAACACCAACATGTTGAATAATGCTTTTCGTACAGCCACAGGACGTCGCGTTACTACTCAAACTGTGCACAGTAGGCTGCATGATGTACAACTTCACATGCGACGTCCATAGCGAAGTCCATCTTTGCAACCACGACACCATGCAGCGCGGTTCATATTGGCCCATCAACATGCCGATTGGACCGCTCAGGATTGGCATCACGTTCTCTTGTGAGTGCCACATATGTCTTCAACCAGACATTTGCCAGAGACGTGTTGGGAGTCAACCCCCATCAGGCTGAACACCTTAGACACGCTGTCCAGCGAGTGTAGCAAGGTGGAGGTTCTGTGCTATTTTGGGGTGGCATTATGTGGGGCCGACGTATGCTGCTGGTGGTCATGGAAGGCGCCGTAACGGCTGTACGACACGTGAATGCCATCCTCAGACCGATAGGGCAACTATATCGGCAGCATATGGGCGAGGCATTCGTCCTCATGGTCGACAATTCGCGCCCCCCCCCCCCCCCCCCATCGTGCACATCTTTTGAATGACTTCCTTCAGGATAAAGACATGGTTCGACTACAGTGGCCAGCATGTCCTCCAGACTTGAACCCTATCGAACATGCCTGGGAGAGATTGAAAAGGGCTGTTCATGGACGACGTGACCCACCAACCATTCTGAGGGATCTACGCCGAATCGCCGTTGGGGAGTGAGACAATCTGGACCAGCATTGCCTTGATGAACTTGTAGATAGTATGCTATGACGAATACAGGCGTGCATCAATGCAAGATGACGTGCTACTGCGTATTAGAGGCACCAGTGTGTCCAGCAATTTGGACCACCACCTCTGAAGGTCTCGTGGTATGGTGGGGCAACATGAAATGTGTGGTTTTCATGAGCAATAAAAAGGGCGGAAGTGATGTTTATGTTAATCTCTATTCCAAGTTTCTGTACAGGTTCCGGAAGTCTCTGAACAGAGATGATTGGAAACTTTTTTGATGTGTGTATTATTTGTATTAAAAACAAACTGGAAAAAAGTTTTAGAACCCAAGAAGAACAATGTGGATTCACGGCGGGGAGATCATGTGTAGACCATATTTTCACATTACGACAGATTTTGGAGAAACATAGGGAAAAATCAAAAAATATAGGATTAATTTTCATAGATCTAGAAAAAGCGTATGATACTGTTCCAAGAAAATCACTTTGGAGAGCACTACATGTGGCAAACATAAACCCTTCCTTGATTAAAATAATACAGCAGATGTATAAAGATAATATTTGCCAAGTGAAAGTTGGTAATAAACTTTCACAGAAATTTAGAACAAGCAAAGGCCTTTTACAGGGCTGTCCCATGTCACCATCATTATTTAAAATCTATATAGATATTAGCCTTAGAACATGGTCTCGTAACTGTAATAGTATGGGATTAGAAATAAGAGATGGAGTTTACCTACATCATTTATTGTTTGCTGATGATCAAGTAGTCGTAGCACAAGATGGGGAGGATGCTAACTATATGTGCAATCAACTAGCAGTAGCATACAAAACTTGGGGTTTGAAGATTAATTACCAAAAAACAGAATACTTGATTAATGATTCAGAGGAGCTATACACTGAAGGAAAGAAAATCAAAAAGATAAACACTTTCTTATTAGAAATCGAGGGAAAATCAGAATCAGAAATCAATAAAAGAATTAGTAGCGGACGGAAGGTCACTGGGATGCTTAACTCAGTCTTATGGAGCAGGAATGTAATGAGCAGAACTAAAAAATTAATATACAAATCCATATTAGAGAGTGTGGTTCTGTATAGAACGGAGACCTGGACACTTAACATGAAGCAAATTAAAAAATTACAAGCTCTAGAGATGGACTTTTGGAGAAGATCAGCAAGAATCTCCAGGAAAGAAACGATAAGGAACACCGAAATAATAAGGAGAATGGAAATAAAAGAAAGAATATATGACGTAATGGATAGGAAGAAATTACAGTGGTACTGGCAAGTACGACGAATGGAGAAAACCAGAATACCAAAATTGATACTGGAGTGGGAACCAGAGGGGAGAAGAAGAGGACGACCCATGACCACCTGGCTCCAAAATGTACAGCACACAATGAGGAGAATGGGCGCAGAGGGAAAGGACACACAAGATCGAAACTCCTGGAGGAATATTTTGAAAATATAGTTTAAGAACGTTTATTGTTTGTATTGTAATTTCCAAGTAAATTATTCTGTTGGAGATAAGCCTCTGTAATGAGGAAAAGCTCAAAATAATAATTATTATTATTTGCATCGTTGGTAGTGTTCCTATTGTATCTAATGCATCTATTACCTCTTTTATACAAAATTCTGATTAGATTTCGAGTGAAAAATAATATGCACATTTCTTAATCTTTGACTGCAAATCGGAAAATCCCGATCTTCGTAACATTACTATTACTGGTGGTGACGTCCTTGTAAATAATCTTTCCGCAACGTAGGTCACGCACCAATCCCTGTAGAATGTACTTTGGATTTAGTTAGAATGCTAAAATTTTGTTTCCTTATTACGCTTCTTTTACATGCTGTTTTGTTATATTTTGTGGAAGTCTATTTTTATATTTACATGACTGTGTTCGTGGTCCAAATATTTCATACTTTCTTAAGGCCATTGGCTATCACTGAGGTGATTCTGGAGACGGTGGATGGAGATCTCGCTATTATGCGACGGCAACTGCACTTGGTCTCCACACCAGCAAAGATCAGTTAGTGCTCCATGGCAGTAGCTCCAGCAGTCAGCAACGGTATCTCTTCTATCACTTATACCGTTTTTATATAGTTATTTGTTATTGTGTTCATCTTCATGTGCCCTCTAATAACTATCATTCTACTACATTTGCAGATCATTGAACGGTCTGAGGATGATCAGCCTTTGATCGAAACCGGTCACCATTTTTTGAAATAAAATATTTTGTGCAGTGTGCATTGTTGATATTATACTTTTAAAAACGTTAGACAATCTATAACATTTCTGCCTCTGGGAACCATCAACTTTATTCCCACGCTTCATATGTCATTTGAGTGAATATGCAGGAGCTGATGCGTAACGCTATAAAGTGGAATGAGGTACGAACAACAGACGATACTACAAGTAAACCTGTCGTGATATATTGCGCCGACTGACTGGTTTTATGATATGATTGGATGCTGTGATAGAAGATCAAAGGATTGGCCTCGTGCCAACGGTCCAACACTCCATTCACTAATTATTACAAAATTATAACTTTGCCTTTGTGTATAATAATAGGCGAGAACCACTGTACACTGAGCTGTCATCACATGGTCACAATTTCATTTCAATATCAATTTTAGGCGAATATTTCAGTAACTATTAAGAGCCGAAACAATTCGCGTGTTATCGGTGTCACACCAGTTGGCCGCGAGCTATTGGTTCGCGCTAGACAATCGTTAAAAAGTGGCTGGACATGACACTTGGGAAGTGGGGGCCTAGTCGTACGTGTGCCTCCAATGTCACGACTCTACGTGGAAGGAAGCAAAAAATTGATCTTAGGAAGTTTAATTTCATTTGTGAAACATTTTCCACAGTAACTAACATGTTTAATAGTGTACAAGGATTATTTGTAAGTCTGTGTATACATTTACATACATACTCAGCAGGTTACCCTATGGTGCACGGCGGAATGGAAAACGAATGTTTATTACCTCCATACGAGACTTAATTTCTCTTACCTTGGCTTCGTGATCCTTACACCCATCGTGAGTTTGCGGCGGTAGAATCGGTAGAATCATTCTGCAGTCAGCTGCAAATACCTGTTCTCTATACTTTTTTTTAGTACTGTTTCGCGAATATAACGTCGTCTTCCTCCGCCCCCACCCCCCGCCCCTCCCCTCAGAGATTCCTATTTTGAGTTCGTGAAGCATATCCGTAATACTCCCGTGCTGATCAAACCTATCGGTAAAAAATCTAGCAGCACACTTCAGAGTGGCTTCAATGCCTGCCTTTACTTCGACCTAGTTGGGATCACAAACACTCGGTCATTAACCAAGAAAGTGTTGCAGTTGTGTTCTATTCCCAATCTCCTTTATGAATAAGATGAATTTTCCTAAAATTTTATCAGTAAACCAAAGTCGGACATCCGTCTTCACAATTTCCGTGTGTAATAAGAAGCATGTGACATATCTATAAACTTTAGAGGCTACTGCAAAGTGACAGCGTTCCTACACTTTTGTGTAGTAAATTGCTTGTAGCTGCCCCTAAACCAGAGAATCACTTCTGACGCAAAATTTTGATGCTAATGGGATGTTATGAAAATCAGCAAGTCACATGACATATTCATTTTCGATTAAAATGGGAATTACGATGAACTAAGAGGAAAATGAGGAGGCAGAATACCCAAAGAAAGTGAGGCACCACGAAGGAATTATCCGAATGGGGCGCAAACCGGAAGATGTGATGTACATATACAGACAAACAGATGATTTAAATTTTATAAAAGTTGGATGATTTATTCAGGAGAAAGAGCTTCACAAACCGAGCGTGTCGCCGGCCGGAGTGGCCGTGCGGTTCTAGGCGCTGCAGTCTGGAACCGAGCAGCCGCTACGGTCGCAGGTTCGAATCCTGCCCCTGGCATGGATGTGTGTGATGTCCTTAGGTTAGTTAGGCTCAATTAGTTCTACGTTGTAGGCGACTGATGACCTCAGAAGTTAAGTCGCATAGTGCTCAGAGCCATTTGAACCGAGCGTGTCAAAATGCATGGTCCACCGCTTTCCCTTATACAAGCAGTTATTCGCCTTGGCATTGGTTGATAAAGTTGTTGGATGTCCTCGTCAGATATATCGTGCCAAATTCTGTCCAAATGGTGGATTAAATCGTCAAAATCTCGAGATTACTGGAAGGCTCTTCCCAAAATGCTCCAAAGGTTCTCAATTGGGGAGGGATTTGACGACCTCGTCTGTGAAGGTAGGGTTTGGGAGCACGAAGACAAGCAGTAGAATCTCTCGTCATGTAAAGGCGTGGATTATCTTGCTGAAATGTGAGGCACAGGATGGATTGCCATTAAGAACAATAAAACGGGATTAGAACTGTCTTCAGTGATGAGTGCCACTTTGAGCTGAGCTCTGATGACCAGCAAAGACGTGTCTGGAGATGCTCCGAACAGCTGTCAGATGCGAACCTAATTGACGCCTACCATACCACCTGACAACCAGGAGTGAAGTCTGGGGTGCCACTGTTTTCATAGCAGGAGCCTTCTGGTTCTCATCCGCGGCTCTGTTACAGCACAGCAGTACATCGACGATATCTACGCACTGTTCTGTTGCCCCTCATGACAAACCATCCTGGGCTTATATTTCAGCATGATAGTGGCCACCCACACACAGCGAGAGTTTCTACTGCGTGTCTTCCAGTTTGCCAAACCATACCTTGACCAACAAAGTAGCCGGATCTTCCCCAACTGAGAACCTTTGAAGCGTTGTGGACACGGCGTCGCAGTCGTCGCGCTCTCAGGAGAAGGTGCGGCTAGTGGCAAGGGCCATCAGCCAGATGTCGCTAAGTAGACTCTACTGAAATAGGTACCAGTGGGCAGCGCCAGAAGTCCAAGCATCGACAGAAGCAGCAGCAGTCGGAGCAAGTAGCTCATCATGGCACAGCAGCTCATCGCAGGTAGGACGCTCTACGAGAGTATGAAGTCTCTGATGGTGTCTCTGTTGAAACATGGCATGTTCCGCAGTCCCTCTGTGGATGGCACGTTATATTGGCCAATGACAGCTGTCCGATGAGAGCAAAGAAAATGTTTAGTTCAGGCCTGAGCAAGGAAAAGCATGGCCTGGATGGGAAGGTGCCACTGATTTGTTACTCAGCGACAAGGACATGAAAGCTGGCTTGCAGATCAAGTCATTCATCATTGATCAAATGGGCTCTGAGCACTATGGGACTCAACTGCTGTGGTCATCAGTCCCCTAGAACTTAGAACTACTTAAACCTAACTGACCTAAGGACAACACAAACACCCATGCCAGAGGCAGGAAAAAATTGAATTAGGATGCAGGTGTCCACACTGCTTAGGATGAACTGCACTATTCGGTCCGGCCGATTGCGTGGAAGATTGAAGCATGAAAAGAGTGTAGTGTCGAAAGTGTTTTATCAGCGTGCACTGGAGATGCTGATTCCACAGGTCAATGCCATTGTCACCATATAGATGCGTCTGATATTAGTCGTTTTCCCTTCCTGCAAAGGGGAGTTCCGGGGAAGCCCTCTTCTGGTAGGGCGTCACGCAGTGTGCTGCCGGCCGGCCGGTGTGGCCGAGTGGTTCTAGGCGTTTCAGTCTGGAATCGCGCGACCGCTACGCTCGGAGGTTCGAATCCTGCCTCGGGCATGGATGTGTGTGATGTCCTTAGGTTAGTTAGGTTTAAGTAGTTCTAAGTTCTAGGGGACTGAAGACCTCAGATGTTAAGTCCCATAGTGCCCAGAGCCATTTGAACCAAGTGTGCTGCCACCGACAGCGGGCAGGTATAGCACTGCGGCTCGGTCCGGCCTCTTGCTTTGTTCTGCCACACGCCCGTAAGCCAATCTGGAATGACGAACGGCCCCGATGCTTACTTGAAGGAATTCCCGTCGGCATGTTGACAAGGCCCCAGACTTTTCCCTCGGCCCTGGCAACTCCGCAGTTGGGTTCAGCTTACATCGTGCAACCTGACTCACTTCACCTGCACAGTACTGATGGATTCCCTGTCTGTCATCACCCCCAATACCTTCACAATACATTTTACAAATACACTAAATAGAAACAAAATAAAAAACGGTCTATACCCTGACAACATTAGTCGCTAGCGTTCAGCTGAATTTGTAATGTTGCGATTATCATGTCTCAAATATTCATCATTGAATACCTTACAGTAAACTATACTTATATACAAGACTTTGGCCATCTTACATACTAACATTTATGTTGTGCAACATAATCCTACGGGTCCAAGTAATCTGAAGTAATCTACAAATAAAGCTCTCTTATAGCCTAGAAAACTTTCACCCAAAACAATAAATAGAAGCAAGCTCAAGACGCAAAAATAATGCCATAATTAACTCTATTTCCAGTATACATTATTATAATAACACAATGAAATCTAACTATTGTCTACTCATTACCACATGACTGTTTTCCACTATATTAACTACAGCATGACTAACTGCGTGCTGTGTCCTACTGGCGATACAGTCCTCGGCGATGACTCCTGTCACGTCTAAAAACAACGTGTGAAGGCAGAGCACAGCACATACCACAAAAGAGAACGCAAGTAATCATCCTTGGATAGTAAAGACCTTAGTGATCATAATGGAAAACTTTGAAATATTAATATTGAAAACATTTTGAAATATCCCTGCGTCATAGGTAGATCGATACAGCTACCTTTCCTCCAGCACTGGTGCGTCCTGAAGAGGCGACGTAGCACTTGTGATCAGCTGGGCGTCGAGTTACCACTACTGCCTCCTTTCTCCGCCGCCCCCAGCGGGGTGTACACTGTAACTGAGCGATGTTCTTTGAGGCAAGACAAGAATTCTTGATCTTCTGCCATACCCAACATATTCTCCTTGACGTTGTACTGTGGGCCGTATGTGCTTTATGTTAGTGCTTTTATTACGGGCATGTTTATGACCTGATCTGCTCGTAGACTGCCGGCCGGTGTGGCCGAGCGATTCTAGGCGCATCAGTCTGGAACCGCGCGACCGCTACGGTCGCAGGTTCGAATCCTGCCTCGGGCGTGGATGTGTGTGATTTCGTTAGGTTTAAGTAGTTCTAAGTTCTAGGGGACTGATGACCTCAGATGTTAAGTCCCACAGTGCTCAGAGCCATTTGAACCATTTGCTCGTAGACAAGATTTGGTCGAGGAGATGCTGCTTAAGCTCCCTGCACTGACTGCCAGTACTACCATGTCGAGTTCACACGTCCACCGCCATGGCATTATTGTAAGAAACTCGGTACTCCCACGCACATGTACCCAAAGCTATAGTGGCATTATAGTCCAGCGAAACTCCTTCGAAAAGTGTTTCAAGGTATTCCGTGGCATGCTCATACTCCAACGACATGGTGCAATGCAACTAGTGACATGCCCCTACTCCAATGAAAATGGTGCGACGTAACCAGTGCCCATACTACAACGACAAATAAGGCGAGCATCTACTCAACCACGTTCATGCCACAAAATCTGCCAAGTTTCGACACACACAAGAAACTTCTCCCATAACTCGAGTATCGGGTAGATGTTTAGCTCCCCCTGAAACAGCAATGAGTTGCTTGTTGTGAATGAAAGGAACTCATTTACGTTTCATTCACATTCGATGAGGATGCACAAGATAACATCGTCCGTCAAGTTTACTTGATTGATGTACACAACAACAAATAATTTGGTCTAAAATTATTCTATACCCCTCCATATCTACTTTACGTACATTTATGTTGTAAAGACTTTAGCCTAAATTTACTTCATAGGAGTTCGCTACCATAACCTATTCTACAAATGATCCAATGCGCCTCGTTAGCCTGAAACGGTTATATACGATTGCAGAGTTTCTGTTGGCGAGTGCCGCTTCTACCCTAGCTAAGCCAGCCCCTCTCTCTCTTTGCTGCTAATGAAGTCTGCTTAGCCTCGCGACCAGTCATCCCCACTACTGCTAGGTGATCATTGATTTTCTCAATGTTATTCCCCATCCATTTTTCTCCCTTCTGATGCCTCTTTCCCGTCTCCTAATGTTTCCTCTCTTGCATTTCCTCTTTTGTGGTTCTTTCGGCGTCTTTTATTTCTTCCAAAATCTGGAATAGTAAATTCGACTCCTGCTGACGCTCAGGACCACTGACTGGAACATGACAAACTATTACTGTGTGCTGCTACATCGTCTTGTATAGACTGGTGTTTTGATGCTTCCGTCTTCTTCTTCTTCTTGTTCTTGTTCTTCATTATCACGTTAACTGCTACGCTCACGAACACTTATTGAATCGTACCTCACATCAGTGAGTCTGTCATCCTGTTGTGAGGGAATGTGAACCATCTCATCCACTGGCCCGTATTCGTTCATAACTTCTGTCACATTACAGCTTTCGGACAGGCTCCCGTTACATCTCACTCTGGCTTTACTTTGCGCTAAAATTCACGAGAATAGACAACAAACCAAAATATGCAGTGCGCGACATTTGGTAAAAGTTTCAAAATTTGTACTACGCTTCCCAGTCTGCTGATAAAACTTATGATATCAATTAACATTATCAATTATCATCCCCTCCAAAACTAATCCAAAATGTTGTTAGCGACACACGTAGAACATGAAATGTAGTGGACAAACCACATCCACAAGAATAACAAAGAAAGAAAACCACAGTTAAATAAAAAAAGTAAATGCGTGCCAGCGTCTTATATACTTCTGCGGATTTAAATTAAATGAATGGAGAGAAAAAGAATCTGAACTTTATTATATGCTGACTGCTTGTCAGATCCAGCCTGGAAAGATCCTAGGCATGTGTAGGCATATTACCCGAGGTGCCGATATGCCGTTTCACCCAAATAAATTAAAGATATTCATATTAGCTTTACTCAACCCACCCATTAGCTACCGCAGTTCCCATCACGCAACCGGCAATTTATGGGGGAAATTATGGTATGGCCCTGTTGCACCTTCGACATGATTCTGTATATGATAATTTAATAGCTAATCACTCATATCTGGCAAATGGACCTCATAATAAAGGTGAAATTCAGCTACTACATGATACGAAGGTTTTGGTATCACAAAGTTGTTTATTGTGAGAATCCCTAAGGTATTACAAGACAGAAATATTGAATGGTATATAAATAAGAACAATGTGACTTGGATATTGAGGGCTGAATTTTCGTACAGGAGTGGAATCAACAATCATGCTATAGAGCCCTATAAACTTTGTAAGCGAGAGTATGGCTTAACATGTTCCCTTGACTACTACGAACAATATCGATCAGGAATGAGAGCCCTTAATACAAATCACAGATGTAAATAGTAGCTGTGCATGGCGACAAGGCGACAGCATAAGCTGGGAGAAGTGAACCTAATTGACTACTGCGCTGATGCTGCGAATGCATTACCATCTGCAAGCCTGGCCACGCACTGACAGCTCGGACACACGTATGATGTTGCAGCTGCTCTCAGTGACGCTCCGACGGAATTAGTGAGAGTGTGAAACGACACACAATATCGACTATTGTCACCAGATGGTAACAAACAGGCTCTGCCCGGACTACCATGGCAGTAATACTTCTGACTCTTGCGGTAACCTTCGCTCTGGCTGACCAGAGGTGAAGAACTCCAACTTTCGCTCTGGCAGTCCAGAAACGAAACACGACTGATCCCTCGGGCCGTCCAGAAGTGAATCCCCTCTGAACTACTCACTTCACCTTTACGCCCAAAAGATTAGCGCCTTGTCGCTACCGCACGGGAAAATCTCCAATCATGGAAGGACACCAATTACAACAAATTATCCTCCTGTCATGGGTTGTTCCACCAAATTAGGAGTGCGCTCTTTTGCACCAGCACACTTCATAGCAGTCCACCAATCAGATGGCGTTGTTCGGTTCACGCTTCGGAAATTGTAGGTTTGAAACTGCCTCTGACCATTGGACGGTAATGGTCTACGTCGGCTCCACACTGTCTACTCCCGTTGATGCAGACATCAAAATACTCCAAACTGACGCAGATTCGTCCGGCATCGCCAAAGTGGAAGGCATCTGTCAGAACTCCTGAAAGATGAAGTTTCGAAATGTTACAACTCCGGCCGGTCGGAGTGGCCGTGTGGTTCTAGTCGCTACCGTCTGGAGCCGAGCGACCGCTCCGGCCGCAGGTTCGAATCCTGCCTCGGGCATGGATGTGTGTGATGTCCTTAGGTTAGTTAGGTTTAAGTAGTTCTAAGTTCTAGGGGACTGATGACCTCAGACGTTAAGTCGCATAGTGCTCAGGGGCAAATCCATCGCCTGGTAGGCGGGCGGAGGGCCCCAGTGCAAAAACACGATTTGTGAGGAGCCAGCCCTGATCCTGCCCACATCCCAGACACCCTTCGTACCTCGCTACAAAAGGTGAAAACGGCGGTACCCACACATCGTTCCTCACCTAACAAAGTCGCCAGCCCCATCACCCAGTTACTATCTAAAGAATCAAAGGTCTCATTCCAAGCATCAGCAGCTGGCCGAGACACAAGCAGCAACAGGCAAGTAACAAATCTTGTGGCGTTTTACGGGTTCCTAACGAGGAGCGAATTGTATAGTTTCATATGCGTGCTTTGGTAGTTTAGTTTCTTGTACTTCTAAGTGTTAATTTAATTTTCAAGAGACACAGTTCTCGCATTTGCGTTTGTGTCGGAAAGTAAACCGATTTTGTGACATATTACTAGTTCCTAATCAGGAGCGAATTATCTAATCTCACCTGAATGGTTTGGTAGTTCAGCTTTAGAATCTCTCATTTATTAGACTCAATTCTTCCGTTTTCCTCAGTGTCTACAGTAGAGTTACGTAACACGTGTCGATTGACCTTTGTCTAGATCTACATCTACATCTACATGGTTACTCCTGCAATTAACACTTACGTGCCTGGCAGAAGGTTCATCGAACCATTTTCATACTACTTCTCTACCATTCCACTCTCGAATGGCGCCTGGGAACACCTAAATCTTTCCGTTCGAGTTCTGATTTCTCTTATTTTATTATGATGATCATTTCTCCCTACGTAGGTGGGTGTCAACAAAATATTTACGCATTCGGAAGAGAAAGTTGGTGATTTAAATTTCGTAAATAGATCTCACCGCAAAGAAAACCGCCTTTGTTTCAATGACTGCCACCCCAACTGGCGTACCATATCAGTGACACTCTCACCCCTACTGCGCGACAACATGAAACGAGCTGCCCCTCTTTGCACTTTTTTGATGAGCACCGTCAATCCTACCTGGTAGGGACCCCATACGGTGCAGCAGTATTCCAGCAGAGGACGGACAAGTGTAATCTAGGTTGTCTCTTTAGTGGGTTTCTCGCATACTCTAAGTGTTTTGCCAACAATGCGCAGTCTATGTTTCGCCTTCCCCACAAAATTGTCTATGTGGTCTTTCCAATTTAAGTTGCTCGTAATTGTAATTCCTAGGTATTTAGTCGAATTAACAGCCCTTAGATTTGTGCGATTTATCGTATATCCAAAATTTATCGGACTTCTTTTACGAGTAGTATCCATGTCGATGACCTCGCACTTTTCTTTGTTTAGTGCTGATAGCCACTTTTCGCACCATACCGAAATTCTCTCTAGATCATTTTGTAATTGGAAGTGATCGTCTGATGATTTTACTAGACGGAAAATTACAGCGTCATCTGCCAACAATCTAAGGGGCCTGCTCAGATTATCACCTAGATCATTTATATAAATCAAGAACAGCAGCCGGCTGGCGTGGCCGACCGGTTCTAGGCGCTACAGTCTGGAACCGCGCGACCGCTGCGGTCGCAGGTTCGAATCCTGCCTTGGGCATGGGTGTTTGTGATTTCCTTAGGTTAGTTAGGTTTAAGTAGTTCTAAGTTCTGGGGGACTGATGACCACAGCAGTTAAGTCCCATAGTGCTCAGGGCCATTTGAACCATTTCAGAAACAGCAGAGGGCCTATGACACTTCCATGCGGAACGCCAGATATCATTTCTGTTCTACTCGATGATTTGCCGTCTATCACTACGATCTGGGACGTCTCTGAGAAGAAATCACGAATCCAGTCACACAACTGAGACGATACTCCACATACAGGCAATTTGATTAATAGTCGCTTGTGAGGAACGGTATCAAAAGACCTCCTGAAATGTAGGAATCATGAATCGAGCTGAGATCCCTTGTCGACAGCACTCATTACTTCATGGGAATAAAGAGCTAGCTGTGTTGCACAAGAACGATATTTTCTTAATCCTTGTTGGTTATGTATCAATAAGTCATTTTCTTCAAGGTGATTCATAATGTTCGAGTACAGTATATGCTCCAAAATCCTACTGCAAATTGAGGTCAGTGATATGGGTCTGTAAGTCAATGGGTTATTCCTATTTCCTTTCTTGAATATTAGTGTGGCCTGTGCTACTTTCCAGTCTTTAGGAACAGACCTTTCATCAAGTGAGCGGTTGTATATAATTGCTAAGAAAGCCGCTATTGTGTCTGCATACTCTGAGAGGAACCTGATTGGTATACCATCTGGACCGGAAGACCTGCCTTTCTTAAGTGATTTGCGTTGTTTCGCAACACCTAAGATACCTACTTCTATGTCACTAATGCTAACAGCTGTTCTGGTTTCGAATATTTACTTCGTCTTCTTTCGTGAAGGAATTACGGAAAGCTGTATTTAGTAACTCCGCTTTAGTGGCACCATCATCGGTAACATTTCCATCGCTGTCGCACAGTGACGGTATTGACTGTGTGTTGCCACTGGTGTACTTTACCACCAGAATCTCTTTGGGTTTCCTAACATATTTTGAGACAATATTTCATTGTGGAAACTATTAAAAGCGTCTTACATTGACGTCCGCACTAAATTTTGAGCTTCCGTGAAACTTAGCCAGTCTTGGGGATTTTGCGTTCTTCTGAATTTGGCGTGCTTTATTCGTTGCTTCTCCAACAGTGTTCTGACGTGTTTTGTGTACCATGGTGGATCAGTCCCGCCTCTTATTAACTTATGCGGTATGAATCTATCTATTGCTGTCGACACTGTATATTTGAATTTCAGCCATATTTGGTCTACACTTACAAAATTAGCTTGAAAGGAATGGAGATTCTCTCTTAGGAAGGCATCAAGCGAATTTTTATCTGCGTTTATTTTTAGTGGATTTGGTTGATATGGTTTTGAGCCTCCCTGTATCCGTCATGACGCTCTCTATTAGATCAGGTTTATTTGTGTCGGCGTTTTCGCCTTTGTAGCGAGGCGAGGAGGGTGTCTGTATAGTGTAGTTTTCCATGGTCTTTAGAATAGAAGGGGCTGTGATTGCTGTGTGCAGATACAAGTTGAGTTGGTAACACTTCACTCTCAGCTTCAGGCTGTGATGGCTTTGGTTACACAGCTTGAAGCTGCCGTGGATGGGCATTACTGTTGCAGACCGGCAGCAGGAATCCTGCGGACATCCAGCACGTCTGAGTCCGCCGATCGATCCACACCAGTTGGCTGCTGTTACTGCTTGAACTCTGAAGTGGGTCCTCACCTGTGGTCGAGTGGAGGGTCACCGTGGGACGTGGTAGGCGGTGAAAGACCTGCCAGGAGCCTGACATAAGGCTTCCCCAGTTAGTCTGGCAAACCGTTGCAGATGCTGTCTGTGGCTGGCACTGCCCTCAGCCAGATACAGTCGATTGTCCTGTTTCAGAGGAAACTCAGTTTGAAAGATATGGTCAATCACAGACGGTGGGCTTACCGGTAGTTTGCGTCTTCAATGTTAGGCGTGTTATGGGGCCCTTAAGGATATGGCTGCCAAGAAGGGGAAGAAAGCCAGTGTGCACTCCTTGTGCATATCGGGTGAAGTCATTCCAGATGTGGAACGGGTCCTTCCGGAAGCCATGAAGAGCACAGGGTGCAGCCAACTGGTTCATGTTGGTACGAGTGATGTGTGTCGCTTTGAATTGTAAGAGATCCTCTCTGATTTCGAGCGACTTTCAGAAGTGGTAAAGGCTGCCAGTCTTGAAAGTGAGATGAAAGCAGAGCTCACCAAATCAAAAGGGCTCAAATGGCTCTGAGCACTATGGGACTTAACATCTGAGGTCATCAGTCCGCTAGAACTTAGAACTACTTAAACCTAACTAACCTAAGGACATCACACACATCCATGCCCCAGACAGGATTCGAACCTGCGACCGTAGCGGTCGCGCGGTTCCAGACTGAAGCGCCTAGAACCGCTCGGTCACACCAGCCGGCAGAGCTCACCACTTGCAGCATAATTGACAGTACTGATTGCAGACTCCTGGCTCAGAGTCGAGTAGATGGCTCTCAATGGGAGGCTCAGACGGTTCTGCGATCAAGTAGGCTGCGGATTCTTCGACTTTTGTCGTACGGTGGTTGGGTTTCGTGTTCCGCTGAGTAGATCAGGAGTCCACTACACGCAGGAGGCGGCTACACGGGTAGCAGGAGCTGTGTGGCTTGGAGTGGGGGGCTTTTTAGGTTAGAGGGTTTCGGGAAAACACAAAAAGGGATTCAGTCTGAAAGGGTGCAGGTCGAACACAGCTAGAACGTAGAGCCAGAAACTATCGGTATAGCATTTGTAAATTGTCGTACCTGTGTTGGGAGGGCACCAGAGCTCCAAGCACTAATAGAAAGCGCTGATACTCAAATCGTTATAGGCACTGAAAGCTGGTTAAAGCTGGAGATAAGTGCAGTCGAAATTTTTGCGAAGCGCCTGACGTTGTTCATAAAGGATAGGCTAAACACAGTTGGCTGTAGCGTGTTTGTTGCTGTCAGAAGTAGTTTACCTTATAGCGAAATTGAAATAGTATGAGTAGAGGTCATTCTTAGCAACCGGAATAAAAAAAAATAATTGGATCCTTTTACGACCTTCTACCCCAGGTGATACAATTGCTGAATGGTTCAAAGAAAACTTGAGCGTAATTTCAAACACACACCCTACTCACACAACTGTAGTTGGTGGTGACTTCAATTTACCCTCGATATGTTGGCGAAAATACTTGTTTAAGTCCGGAGACAAGAACTGTCGAATACATGCTTCACTCAGGCCGCCCAAGTGCTATTACTGCGCCGGCCGTAGTGGCCGTGCCGTTCTAGGCGCTACGGTCGCAGGTTCGAATCCTGCCTCGGGCATGGATGTGTGTAATTTCCTTAGGTTAGTTAGGTTTAATTAGTTCTAAGTTCTAGGCAACTAATGACCTCAGAAGTTAAGTCGCATAGTGCTCAGAGCCATTTGCTACTACTGCAGTGGATGACCGTTGCCTACGGATTATGGCTGGGAGGAACCCTGGAAACTACGCCACCTTGTTGAATATTGGTTTCCGTGCAGCCACGAGAAGTCGTGTTACGACTCAAAGTGTGCGCAATAGGCTGCATGATGTGCAACTTCATTCCCACGTCCATGGCGAGGTCCATCTTTGCAACCACGACGACACCATGCAGCGCGGTACAGATGGGCCCAACAACATGCCGAATGGACCGATCAGGATTGGCATCACGTTCTCTTCACCGATGAGTGCCGCATATGTATTCAACCAGAAACTCGTCAGAGACATGTTTGGAGGTACCCTTGTCAGGATGAACGCCTTATACACACCGTCCAGCGAGTGCAGCAAGGTGGAGGTTCCCTACTGTCTTGGGGTGGCATTATGTGGGGCCGACGTACGCCACTGGTGGTGATGGAAGGCGCCGTAACGGCTGTACAATTCGTGAATGCCATACTCCGACCGATAGGGCAACCTTATAGGTCGCATATTGTCGAAACATTCATCTTCATGGACGACAATTCGCGTCCCCATCGTGCGCATCTTGTGAATGACTTCCTTCAGGATAACGACATCGCTGGACTAGAGTGGCCAGCATGTTCTCCAGACATGAACCCTATCGGACATGCCTGGGATGGATTGAAAAGAGCTGTTTATGGACGAAGTGCCCCACCAACCACTCTAAGGGATCTACGCCGAATCGCAGTTGAGGAGTGGGTCAATCTGGACCAACAGTGGATTGATGAACGACGGATACAGGCATGCATCAATGAAAGAGGACTTGCTATTGGGTATTAGAGGTACCGGACTGCATAGCAATCTTGACCACCACCTCTGAAGGTCTCGCTATGAGGTGGTACGTTAAGCAATGTGTGGTTTTCATGGGCAATGAAAAGGGCGGAAATGATGTTAATGTTGATCTCTATTCCTATTTTCTGTACTGGTTTCGGAACTCTCTGAACCGTGGTGATAGAAAACTTTTTTATGTGTGTATTAATTAATATTTCATAACATAAAGTAACTACATTAGTTTTTAATAGGAGGTATAGAATGTTAACACATGATTAAAAAACAATTGCGAATTATGAGACTGGTGCTTTGTCTATAAATATGATTGATGCAAAGATCTCTTATTGTTTCTGCACTCTGGGCCGTGGTTCTCATTGCCTCTTTTTCTTTTAGACCCGTCATTTCAGTAAAAGTGACCCTTAGATAGCTTATTTGCATTTCCGTTACAGCGTCACAGCAAGAGCAGCTGTCTCGTGATTTACATGCTACCTCTGTACTGGGACGAGAACACTACTTGAAGACGCCAGCCTGGTGGACGGTTCTAGAAATTCTGTGTTTTGCTTTGATGTGGCAAGACGCATCTAAATCACTTACACGTCCTGTCACTCCAGTGAAAATTGAGAAAATTGCGTGACATTTGTAATAACACAGAGAAGGGAATCACAACTGCATTCACTCTGGTGACTGACTTACGTCATACTCAGTCATGATAGTGTATTTTTATATACACCTGTTTCATCGGGGAACGACGTAACCCCCGATAATTAGCAGTGATCGGTTTGGAGCGTTATAAATTATGTAGAACTGGTACTAGGCAGTCACGTAATCCTCTACCATTCACTTAAGCCATGTAAATGTAGTGTGGTTTATGTGCCAGTTGGGTGTACGGAATCAGAATAGTACGATAATCCGACGTGGAGACTAGACAGAAGGGCAGAAAGGAGCTATCGTGTTTGGATGTGCCTATGACCACACCGTGAATGAAGTTGCCCGATTTGTTGGTGTATCAACTCGGACTTTCCAGTGCGTCTACAACGAGAGGTACACCACTCGCAGCCACATAACAAGACTTAACATGAGTGTCTGTGAATGGACCTTATACCACAGGCACGGCAGACGTGTGCTAAGACTTGTCGATGGCAATCGGTTTCAAACTTCGCAAGAACTGCTGCTACCAGGGATCCATCTCAATTAGGTACAGACCGAGCGACATGGGGCAGTGATGAGCACACTGGACTCACATTCGGTAGGATGACGGTTCAAACCCGCGTCCGGCCATCCTCATGTAGGTTATCCGTGATTTTCCTATATCGCTTCAGGCAAATGCTGGGATAAATCATTGAAACGGCACGACCGTCTTCCTTCCCCATCCTTCCCTAATCCGAACGGACCGATAATCGCGCTGTTTTGTCCTTTCTCCCCAAATCAACGAACCAAACAGTCACTTACAGAGGTGCAATGCGAAGGGAATTGTTTGCAAGTGGCATTTGTAGTCGAAACCTCGTGAAAGCACCTTCCTCACAGCGACACATAAAGCTGCACGTCTTCAGTTGACCATAAAACACAGAAACTGGACAGTAACTGACTAGAGGCGGCAATTGTGCAGCGAAGAGTCGTTATTTTATTTCTTTTCTATGGTGCAATGCGTCGAGTGCACAGACGGCCTCAGAAAACGTTTACCTTCCAGTGTGTAGGGTGAACTCGAGGCCAGTGCCTGCTGTGTGATGTTTTGGGTTGTTCTTCGTACCACAATTTGGACCCAAGCATTCATGTTCCAATGGATATGAAGCAGGGCGTTTATTTCAACATTATCGGTGACCATTTGTTGACCTTTCTTCTACAATTTCATGGTCACTATGCTGTGGACGGTCCCGTTTTCCAAGGTGACAAAGGCCTTTTTCACAGGTCTGCGTGACTACATTCCTCGTTTGAGTACTACGCAAGTATCCTATCACACCTTAACTGTCCTGCTAAATCCTCCAATGTCTGGTGCTATTTGGAACGGTAGGCAGCGATCAACATCCCCGTAATTTTTTATCTCTACGTGATCATGAATGTGTGCCTACAGTTAGATGAGGCATACCTGAAGAAACATGGGATCCTCTTACTTCTCGAACTGAGACGATTCTCACGGTTAGAGGCTGTTGCTGGTATCCGTTAGGTGTCTCCTGAGAATGATAAATATTTTGTTTGGTGTGTTTATGTATGGAAGGACACTTGTTAGATTCACGGTACGTCCCTGGATTTTTATAGGTTGAGGAGATCTGGTACGGGGTCAAATCATAATTATTCACATTGCCTTTGAGGAACTGCTTGTATAAAGAAGTAGCAGCACCATCAGGATTCATCTACTGGCAATAACGGCTGGAAGGACTGACAACACGCTGATCGCTTGCCCACGATCATAGATGGCTCCTCTTGCTGCCCTGTAGGCAGCAGACGTACAGTCCGAACAGATCTTGGGCCTAATCCCTGAGTGGTGTCGTGTACTTGAATAGAATAAACAGTTATAAACACTGCAGTTTCTTCAGGTTATTGCGTTACCTCCTGGCACTTCTCGATTGTCGCTTTAGTATGCGATGATTTGAATAGGATAAATGAGAGTTAGTTCCCATTTGTATAAATTTCTTCGTCTTCAGATGAAGAACTTGATTACCACTAATGCTAAACACACTTGCTATTATCTCTGACAAATGTCAATGTTCTGCTCTTTTAGTTTACGTGAGGAGCGAGGTATAAATAATTCGGTAAATGTGTACTTTGCTGAAACATATATCTGGATTAAACAAGGGAGAAGAAATAAATTCTTCATTTCTGTGGCCGTATTGTCTGTAGTTGCTTTACAATTCCTGAAAGTATTTTTGTTCCGCCGCTACAACCGAAAGATAATGCGTGTTTTTCTCACTAGACGCCTTTCGCTTTATTGAAGTAAAACATCAACAGTGGTCTGTAATTAAAGATATTTACAATTCTATTTAATTTTTTTAAATCGAAATACATTGCCTTAACAAGCTGTTGATTTTTACTAACGGTAATCTCTGCTTGGCTTTTCGCCTACATCAGGAAATGCCCTACGATAGTACGTACTTGGTTTCTTTAGTGTTTAGACAATGATGATTGTGGTCTGCCTTTACGATGCTTTGCAGAACTATGTATTGTTTATGTTTTACACAAAATACTTTTTCGTGCACCACTGTTCAATGTTTATGTAGATACTACTAGGTGTGTATTGTGGTTTGCTTCTCCCTTCCCCACTTACTCACCAAAAAACAGGAAAAAACCTCCATCAGTATTCTTTCATTATTCTGAAACAGTATATAAATACAAAGCAACGCATTTAAATTGAATAACACACATATAATTAACTACAGAGAAGGTAAAAAAGAAAAAGAAGAACACAAATAAACGGTGGTGTACGAAAAAGTGTGGTGTGTAAAACGTACAATATGCATAATTCTGCAAAGCAGCGAAATCTTAGACCACAAATATGTGTCTAATGAAGGAAGGAACCAAAGAAGCGCTAGCAGACGGCTTTTCCTGATGTAGGCAAGAAACCAAGCAGAAATTACCGCAGGTAAAAACCAACAATTTGTTAACGAAGTGTTTTTCGACCTAAAAAATTTAATCTAACTGTAAATATCTTTAATTACAGACCACTAGTTATGCGTTACTTCAATAAAGATAAACGCGTCTGTTGAGATAAAACACATTTTCTTGTGGTTGTAGCGACGGAACAAAACCACCCCCAGGAATTTGAAAAAATAAATTATGGAACGACAATTTGAATTCTGCATGATAAAAAAGTTCATAGTAGAAAAGGTGCTAGGAGACACTTGTTTTTGATGAAATGAAAATGTTGTATTAATAACATTTCTTTCTTCGAAAGTGGTTTAGATATCAACAGGAGCTAACGAAAATGTAGCTGTAAAATAAATAAGATTAGACACTTAAGAATAAGTACCAATACCTAAAAACTACTTGTGAGAGGTTAGGTATATGAGTCTTTAAAACAAAATAAAAAACTACATACAACATTTAACTTACTGAAAAGTACCATTTTGCTTTATACAAAGAGAAACTTTGCGACAAATGGTACGCTAGTGTCCGAAGAGGCAATAAAGTTTATACAGGAATCAGGTCAGTGATGCTCACGAAGCATTTTCGATGAAGGGTGCTGCAGTCTCCAAATAAAAACCGCGAAACGAGGCTACTAGAATGAGAAAACATTCAACTTTATAACTGTCAGAAGTGCGTCTCTGAGGCTGCTGGAATATTTCATCCATCTTCGAGAACATTTCATTCTTCAAAAGCTGAGAATGTAGTCCATTTTCTGACCATACGAAAAAATTCGCTGTGAATGTGCTGCTTGCGCTGTACCGAAGAGATTGGGCCGCGTGAAAGGTGATTTATCGTCTACCAGAGCAGCTCGCAAGCTGTGAATGGAGCTTTATTCCGTCCGATGGATATGCGCATACATTACCAGAAAACTTGTGTGCTCTGTCAGGTCCACATACTTAATGATCTCAGTGTGAATGTTTTCGTCCTTGTAGACGCGGAGTCGGATGGCTAATAGAAACTACTAGTAAGAAATGGTGACACAATCATTAAAGTGTTTCCAATTTGTGTTGTCAACATAATTCTGTAGCGAAAAGTCAGCATCAGACTAAAACATGATGCCGCAACCGGTGACGTACTTTTTCCACTGCGCTGTCGTAATGTTAGTTACGTTGACAAAGCAACGGGGCAATTACGTCACCGCTTTCAGCATCTGTTCCTGATCTAGCGATGACTGGCTGGTGGAAACTGGTGAAGAGATGATGAAATGATTTTCTGATTGTATCGTTAAAGAACAAATAAATAAAAGAAAACACAGTCAGTCGCTTACATCCACGAGCAGTAGGTCATTTTTTTCAGTGGAGACCTACAACTGACAAAATCTCACAAAGCTTTGCAAATCACAAATTGTACAGGTACATAAACGTAAAAGCCACACAGCTAGAATATTTTAACAGGTCACATTGAAAGTATTGAGCAACCCATTGTTATGAGTATCAATTTTTATATTTTTTGAAAAGCTGTGTACATCATTTTAATCATCATACTTTCATGTTACTTTCCAAAAACGGTTCCATTTCTCTGAACTCATTTTCCGCATCATTCTGTCACCTTTTTCTTCTTTTCTCCAAGTTTGTTCACGTTTCTGGGTTTGGAAAATTTCTTTGCTGCTCTTAGAAGCCTGCTCTAGCTTCCAGGTGACACTGAGGCACGGCTTTTTGAATGTTTCTCAGTCTTACAGCGTTGACGTTGTAACTGTTAACACTGTTAATAAGAGAGAAATTTCTCAGATTTCATGTATTCATTACTACATATGTGCTGTCATTGTTATTACTATTATTGTTATTATTATATACTGCTGTGCTGGTACTGCGAACGGCTGAAAGCCGTAATTTTTCCCGAGGGCATGCAGCTTTACTGTATGGTTAAATGATGATGGCGTCCTCTGGGGTAAAATATTCCGGAGGTAAAATTGTCCCCCATTCGGATCTCCGGGCGGAGACTACTCAAGAGGATGTCGTTATCAGGAGAAAGAATACTGGCGTTCTACGGATCGGAGCGTGGAATGTCAGATCCCTTAATCGGGCAGGTAGGTTTGAGAATTGGGGAAAGAGGAGTTTGTGGCACAAATTGACAAGAAGAAGAGACCGGTTGGTAGGACATGTTCTGAGGCATCAAGGGATCACAAATTTAGCATTGGAGGGCAGCGTGGAAGGTAAAAATCGTAGAGGGAGATCAAGAGATGAATACACTAAGCAGATTCAGAAGGATGTAGGTTAGAGTAAGTACTGGGAGATGAAGAAGCTTGCACAGGATAAAGTAGCATGGAGAGCTGCATCAAACCAGTCTCTGGACTGAAGACCACAACAACAACAACAACAACATGTACTCTACAAATTCTAATGTTGACTCACTAAGCGATCGGGGATGATGTAAGAAAGCACTTGGAGGCCGCCTTGCCATATGAAATAATTGTATCAATAAACCAAATTCAGTTTAGTTCTTTATTTTGAGATTTGTATAGAGTTTTTTCTTTTTATATGTCTTGCGCCAGCGTATCACCAAGTCATACCGGTCCAACCAATGTGTTATGAACTTAACTTGCTTATGAATAGAACTGGCGATAGTAACCCATATTTTATTTTGATCCATTTGAAGTTGCTTAAAAAAACCTTTGGCGTAGGTAAAAAATTTGTAAACGCTACTTTGATTCGAAAGGCTAACATTAATTCTTACATAAGAGTTGTGTACCACGCCATAAGAATGGCATCACACACCACTATTATGAAAGAAGCTGATTCACTTAGGGTGGGCAGTTAGTAATATTGCACCGCGACTTTTCCGGTGTCGAAGAGGTATTCCTGTGTCGACCAGAATGGCATCGTAGAGCTCATAGAGGGAGAAGCAGTTACCACATTGTTAACCAGATGCAACGGCGCACGAGAGCGTATTCAGGACACGAGAGTAGTCATTTAGGATGGTGGCACGGCGAAAGATGCTAGACAGCAGCTCTGAAAGAGAAAGTCGTGATATCTTACAGCGCCAACATGGCCTCTAAATCAGCTAGCAAGACAGAAAAACCAGGGAAGATTAAGTCACTGACGCCCAGAGGTGACGCCCGGCAGCTATATCTTGCTATCAGTTCTGGGTTGGAGGATGCCAGCACAGGAGGAGCACAAGCCAGGTTGACTCATATATATAGAGTGAGGAAAAAATGGCGCCCTTGGTGGTCAGCATTCAATTCCTCATTTAGAGTCAAGAATTTAAAATAAAAGTCTCTCAAGCTAAATCAGATCGAGTGCACTTTTGAAAACACGGGTATGAAAACGAGAAGCTGAAAGCACTCTCAGATACTGCAGCGCGTCAGAATGCACAGAGGAACGTGTATCACGACGTACTATCGTACCAGCTGATGTAACTCACTGAGAAGACTGCTGGGACATCAAACCAATACCACCAAGGAGCTATGGTACGAATCATCGTAATGTTCCTTTTTTATTTTTTAGGCACCCGTTCCGTTTTTGTCGTCGTTTATAAGCAGAACATTTTTTCACATAACAATTGCCTACAACTTGACAGTGGGAGCCGTTAAACTCCATGTTTGTGTTCACTAACCGCCAGTGCGCAACCATAACTGATCCTGTCAAAATTCATGTATGGCGGCATCCCGACAGAGTACCCATACGATGACTACGTCGATATGGTTTTGGTGCCAGTATCAACCGATAAACAAGCTTCCAGAATGAGATTTTCATTCTGCAGCGGAGTGTGCGCCGCTATGAAACTTCCTGGCAGATTAAAACTGTGTGCCGGACCGAGACTCCAACCCGAGTTCGAGTCTCACTCCGACATACAGTTTTAATCTGCCAGGAAGTTTCGATAAACAAGCTGTTGCAGCTGCTCGTGTCAATGTTGCACAGTACCCCCAAAGGCGCCATCCTGATAAAAAAGTTTTACGACGTCTGGGAAACGCTTTCGAGAAACCTGTCATCTTCGTCCACAAGTAGTAGACAGAGGTTGTGCGAGGACTAGACGTACTCCACGTACAAAGGGCGCGATTCTTGAAACCGCTCACCAGTTACCTCTGCGAAGTATCTGTGATTTTGCAAGACTGTTTCTGGTATCTCAAAGACTGGGTGTTAAAGTGTTGCACGATAAAGAACTGCATCTATTTCATTGCACCTTATGTCAATACCAGAAACCGCGAGACCGCAGTCGATGAGTACAGTTTTGTGAATGGTTCTTGCACCAAGTGGAAGATATCCAACATTTTATAAATAACGTGACATGGACTGACGAATCTAGCTTCAGTCTTGAATGTATTTTCAACCTCCACAACAGCCATTATTGGTCGGAATGCAATCAGAATGTCACCCGTGAAAATGGCTCTCAGGATCGCTTTGGCATAAACCTGTGGGCTGGAATAGAGGGAAGAGTGCTTTTGGGTGCTTAGCTATTGTCCTACAAGTTGAATGCGCCCATGTAATGTACGTTTCTTTGCAATACTTTACCTGACGCATTAGAAAACACGCCACTTTGTGTTCGATAACAGCTATGGTTTCAGCAAGATGGTGCACCGCCACATTTTGGAACCAATGTGTGTAACTATTTAAACGATGAGTTTCTAGGAAAATGGATTTGTTGTGGAGGTCCAATATTCTGGCTCCCACGTTCAACAGTACCTTAAATCCACTGAACTTTTCATTTGTGAGGACAGTTAAAGAAATAAGTTTATAGTACCCCAGCATGTGTACATATTAATAGCTCGCGTGCATGCCATTTCGACAATGGTGGATGCAGGTGTGTAGCATAGCGTCCAGAAAAGTATGATCCAACGAGTGGTGAACTGTTTACAGGTGCAAGGTGGTCACTTCGAATATCTTCTCTAAAGTGAACGTTGCTCGTGCGTGTACGAATAGGCTCTGTGAAGTTAAGCCTGGAAGTCAAGCGTACAGAATGGAATTATTGTAGTTAGAATAATGTGCATTCTAGTGCAGCCTAACCTTTGGGTTTTCTGTCTCATTGGATTACGCCGATGTTACTGTATCCACTACTATTTTCTATTGGCTTCATTTTTACTGTATCTACTACTATTTTCTATAGGCTTCATTTGTGTCATGGACGAAACAAAGTGGCCGTTTACAACTGTAAGAAGTTCACATTATGTCTCAATGTTTGAATAAAAGTAACGATACAGAGAGAAATACTGAAGATAGCGCAGTGTGGAGGTGTAAACTGGATACAGTTTGATGCTTTAACTGGAAAAAAAGAAAAAAAAATTGACACTAACGTGAGTCTGCATATGGGTTCTCCAGGGCACTGCCTTGTCTCACTGAGCTAATGGGAGGGCTCCGCAACAGCGTAGCGGTCATGCTATCCGTTATTGGGCACGCTACACGCAGTTACAATGTTGGGACAGCCTTTCTTAAAATTACATTTCTATTAAACTTACTAGCGAGACAAGGTTTTGCTAGGTTCACTTTTGTCTTGAATTGTGGTGATGAATCGCAAGCTGGTCGCAACGTGCAGTTTTTTCTCCTCACCCTGTATGACTCCCTAATTTGGACCGTTACTATCAAATGTTCATTGTACCCGGCAGTATCCAGGTGCATACAGTATGCTGCGCGAATCAATCTACGCCGGCCGACTAAGAGATGGAGATCAATTGAAATACAAAATGAAGCAGCCAGCTGTCACCTACGGATTATGCCACCAATAGCTGCAGCTCCCACCTGAGCTACAGCCTGCTTGCAGTCAACTTGGTGCCTTCGCACCAGTATCTCACTTGCTGGGTGACTACCTTCTGCTGCCGGCCACCTCTCTGGCAAGCTTCGAGATCGAGCCTGGGCGTGATAGCTGCCCAGCAACAGTTGTTGCTTCTCTCCGAACTGTGAAGGCGCGGACTGATCTTGTCTATCCTATTGTGTGTGCTGCGGCCACGAAACGACCAATGTCAATCTTCGCTGACAGCTTGCCGCTTGTGTCAGCTCTCTGCAGCCGCTGCCATCCACACGTGTTGCCTGTCAGGCGGCAAACCACTAATGCTGGCACGTCGCTTGCCCATAGCCACGTAATTACATAGGATAACAACCTTCTCTGTAGACGCGATTCCGGCCATTGAACTGACACGAAAAAAACCTGTTTTAACTGGAAATATTATACCTACGGTGTGACGTAGGATTCCAGTCACCACCAACTCTGCATCCATGTCGGTAAAGAAACTGCACTCCGCCCTCACTTGCGAGCAACTGATTCAAACAACAGCGTAGCATTCACGTCTCGGTCCTTACATTTTGGTTCCAGTTTTTCATCGTCAACGACTGCTATTCGTGGAGAGGACGTTCCAACAGCTACGTCATCACCAGTCCCGGTTGCAGCTTTGATGTTGGTTTTGTACACGGGCACGTTGGGGTGGAACTGATTATCATAGTAATCTGCAAGTTCAGTTTGTGAAGACAGCTGACTTGGTAGAAGTTTATGGGTAGCAGTACGAAAGACTATAATACACACGTAAAAAATTTAGCATCACCCCACTTCCAAGAACTCCTGAAGACAGACATTTACTGTGGATATTGTATCACAGACACAGTCCCTTTGACTGTCCAGATATGTCTCTGAACCCGCCCAAAGATGTAAACAACCAAGCATGAGCAGCGCTTATTAGACCGAGGGTGTCCGACAGCCGATAGGTTCCAGTCATTCCACCAGGAATGAGATACACAGATCGTATTGTCTGTAGATCAACCGTGTCTAGACGGTCAATACCGCGGTTCGATCGCGTCCGCATTGTTATTTTATGGCAGGAAGGGCTCTCAACAAGGGAAGTGTCCAGGCGTCTCGGAGTGAACCAAAGCGATGATGTGATTCTTGAGTTTCTCCCGGCGTATTTGATAGTCAAAATATCCACGGGTGTGCTGCCGGTCTACAGTGCCCGTTGGACACTGTAGACCGGCAGCACACCCGTGGATATTTTGACAAAGCGATGATGTTCGGACATGGAGGAGCTACAGAGAGACAGGAACTGTCGATAACATGCCTCGCTCAGGCCGCCAGAGGGCTACTACTGCAGTGGATGTCCACTATCTAAGGATTATGGCTCAGAGGAACCCTGACAACAGCGCCACCATATTGAATATTGTTTTTCGTGCAGACACAGGACGTCGTGTTTCGGCTCAAACTGTGTGCAATAGGCTGCATGATGCGCAACTTCACTCCCGACGTCCATGGCGAGGTCCATCTTTGCAACCATGACACCATGCAGCACACCAATCTACAGACTCGAAATGGTTAACGATTTGTCACACGAATATGGAGAATTTTTATTGTTATGTTTGAGTGACTGTCTACACTTGTTTTATTTTTTGTGTGTACTTTAAATGTTTGTGCATTGTGAGGAAAATAGATTCAAACAATGTTCTAGAAATGAAAGAAACGTATGTTTGCGACATTTGGAATTGGCAATGCATCTTGTCGTGAAAAAGAGATGTGGCTCTTTGCTATGGAGAACGTGAAGTAGTAACCATGAGCAGCAATTCGGTCGGAAGGATTATGTTACAGTAACAAGTGTTATGTGAGTAATATATCACCACGTCGCTTTCGGTACTACAGGAGGCTACGCTGGACGAAAATTTGCGAATTTTAGCATTTCAAGTAGCTCGACTGCTGGCAGAGAGCACAAATAAGTCTAAGAAAATAAAAGCTGTGGAGGAAAGGAACTCATGGTTACTCCTGAGTATGCGGAAAAGGGGGTGCAGGAATGGGACGTATGGTGGGGTGGAAACAGGGTCGTTCGCCGAGAAGTTGTGCTAGGTTTTTGCAAAGTTCTCAGAGATTAAGGAGAGGAGTACTTCTGCAGAAGCAGAAAATATGGAGTAAGAAGGTAATAGTGTCAGTTTGATGTCCAAAATACCAACATTGTGGAAGTTAAGGGAAATAATGCAGATTTTATCAGCTCAGTCTGAACTGAGTGCTGTACTGGAATAAATGAACGTGAAAGTGCCAACATGCATGGTATTGATTTAGATGGAATAGTATCTACCGCTCTAGAGTCGACCCAGGGGTGGCCGCCAAAGAACAGGTGAGTTCTGAGACAGAGACCAAAAATAATGACAAACACACATAATGTGTACATAACTCTGCTTTACTTCACTTGAGATTCAGCAAGACCAGAATATAACCCAACAGTTCCGTGAGACAGACAGGTTCGTCATATAGAGTAACAACAGGTGCTAAATAGTAAAGCATCGAATACAATGACAAAACTTCACGAATAGACTGGACAGGTTCGGTGCGTCGTCTTTTGTGAAGTCAGCTCCGTGGTGGCACTGGCCACGCATGCTGCGGAGGCTGTAGTTCGCGGAACCGGATTTGGCAGAGCAGAGTTACGGTCAATTTCCTTGTGTGATATCTAGCATACCACACCATAAACGCACTGGTCGTTAATGGATGTTGCGGAGAAGTCGTGAAACCTGGGCCAGATGAACAGGGATGTGCTTGTTCGAAAGATTATTGTGTCGTGCTGGCTGTAGCTGCGAAGGTAATTTTGCTGCAGATACTTCGAGGGACACTATTGACCATTTTAGTTACCAGCACTCTACCCAACACCAGCCCTGGGCATCGGGCGGTGTGCTGTCAAACACTTTAAGATTCTGAACGAAGCACAGCACGAAGAAAGCACTCTGGATGAGATGATCGCGAGCTCTCACACCTGGAAGCCCAGTTTCAGGAGGTCGCTCGCAGACTGGGAGAACCATGTTCTCCTCCAGTTCAACGTGGCCAATGAAAAGCAGACACTTTGGACGCCGGGACATAGGTCGAGGAGGGCACGCCTGATAGACGGCGTGTTGTATTTCGCCACCTTCTGGTTATGGCAGCAGTCGAACCAGAGGTGGTCGCCGACAGTCTGGGCGTCGGTCATGCGGGCTTTGGCATCTTTGGCTGTGGCGATGTCAGGCTTGTGGAGTCCTTCTGGTGTTCGAAGGTGCGGCACCACCGAAACACTGAATCCTCTTTGGGCGAGTCCACGCACATCTCGTGACCGCGTCGTGATGTTTCACGTGGGATCCGTGTGTTTGTCCTCAAGTCTAGATGACGTGGTTGGCGGCCTTGACGGTTCTGCAGCCCATGCGACATTGGTTGCCGGCCACCCGCCCGCGACTGCGCCGCGCCTAGGAGGGCAAGGTATTTTTGCGGGCGCGGATGGCTTTGATGTGTCGTGCCCAGATAGGAGTCGACTGGTGTCGGCGACCCACTTGTGCTGCCCCCGGATGACATAGAGGGCTGCACCGTTGAACGAGACGTATATGCAAGCCGCCCACATTTCCCCAACCTGCTCCGACGTCGTGAGGTGGTGGCCTTCCCACGTCAAGTGCCACTCTTGCGCCGCGGCCTCACACTGCACCTCGCTCATGCCCACGTCATCCACAGCTACCTGCAGCATCAGAGGTTGGGCCCACCATTGGGTAGGGCCACACCAGGGGGAATATGGAATGACTAGTCCCCCATGGGCCACAGGAGAGTGGAAGTAGCCCAAGGGGGTGTCCGCTGGGAGACAGAACCATCTCCTGATGGCTGCTTGCACCATGGTGTCCGCAGAATTCAGGGCACCGATCCGGGTGTGACTGAGGGCCAGCCTGTGGTACAGGCCCGCTAGCAGTACTTGCATGAGGGCGAAGAGGCACTGTTGTCGCTTCAGGGGAGCCTGGGTGATGGTGTACAGCTGCTTCTGCAGGTGGAGGCGAGGATGGAACAAGCACCAACCAGGAGAACTGCAGCTCCAGGTAGTGGAAGGTCTCACCGACGTGTAGCTCCAGTACAGTTGCGTTGCCGGTCATGAAGGTGACGGTGTCATCCACCTCCACTTTCTTCTCATAGCTGGAGGCCACTAAGGCGAGGGTGAAATAATTCTGCAAGTTGATATGCGGCCCCAGATGGGCGAGGGCTACTTTAACTGCATATATGAGGGACTGCAGACCCCTCTTTGTCAATTTGAACAGCAGGACATCATCAGCAAAGGCCACACCATTGACTCTGCGAACTAAAATCCGGACTCCTATGTGGAAAGGCAAGCCATTAAGTGTAATGTCCATGGCCATGTTGAAAAGGGGGTGGTGGGGGGTGGGCGGGGAGATGGTCCCCTTGAGTGACACTTCTTGATGGCTGCACGACGACGTTCACGCTGCGCCCTCCACTATCACTGTCGTGCTGCCCCTCTAACAGCTTTCAATGTAATCGGCGAATTCGTTTGGGAGGTCATGCGCTTTCAGCACAGAGCACAGAGCAGCATGGTATAGCGAGTCGAACATCTTAGATACCTTGAGAGACGTAACAAAGACAGAACAGCAGGAGCGGACTGCGCCGACAAGGGCCTGATCTAAGATGAATGTATTTTCCAGTATCGCATCCTGAGGGATGAATGCCCACTGACGTTCGTTCACGAAAGTCTGTAGGGGATGCTGGTGCAGCTGTTTTGGGGAGTAAGATGGTCTGGGCATGGAGGAGGGGACCAGGGAGTGCTGCCGCAAGGAGGAGGAGATTCATAATCTTGAACACAACATCGCGTGGCAGGCGGCACAGCTTAGCGGGAGTTAGGCCATCTGGGCATGGTGCAGAGCTCCTGGGTGGCTAGAGTGCAGTGGCCTCTTTGGCTATGACCAGTCTCTACACGCACTCGAAGTCGACAGGCTGCGAGTGCTGCAGGAGGCGGTCACTAATGTTGCTAGCGGTGGACGGTGGCAGCTGCTGGAAGAGGTTGGCCCAGAAGCCGCGCAGGCTGGGGATGTCAGGTAGTGGCTGTAGCAGGTTGCCATGCAAGAACTCCTACAAGCAAAGCGAGCAGGACTGCTGGAAAGCTGCTGGGTGTGTGCGAACTCCCAACAGCGCCGCTTCCACCGTCGCCGGGGCGGTTGCTGCCGCTTAGGTGGCGGGCGCGACGTGTACCAGTGAATTTCCTCCTCCTTGGAGCTGGCAGCGGCGAGGGCATCCAGGAGTATGCACAAGATGTTCGTGGGCTGTGTCCTGGCTCCAAACTGATGATGCGGTCCAGGGCTGAAAATCGTCGTGCGGATGCAGGAAACCACGCGTGAAGACCCCAGATGGCTGCGTCGACAACAGCATCTGGCGGCGGTGTCCCTGATGGTGTCGTGTTGCCCTCTCCCACTCTGGCAGCGGCGACCTCGCCGGCCCTGGACCACACTCTGGTCCCTCCTCGCCCCTCTCCCACAGGGCTGCCAGAAACTCCTGCACATGCTGACGATGTAAAAGCTTGCGCCTCTGGCCCTTGATGGCGTCGGGTGGTTAAGATACGCTCCTGGTTGGCGAAGAAGAACTGGGCGCCTCATCCGTGGAAGAGCTCGGCCTCCACCCGCGCGAGCCCAAGGGATAATTCTGAAATATCATTTTCTTAATTTGTTATGTGGCCACTCAACATTTGGATTAACAGGTAGCCAGTGAACTATGTGGTTTATGCTGTGTTAGAGTACAGAAACATAGAAATATTTCTTTTCGTATCAACTCACGAAAGACATGTTACGATATGTTTTGCCCAGAAATGTTAACTGGTCAGACCAGATTTCTTCAAATAGGGGTGATGAACTGTTTCTGCGTCGATCAGTAGGACGACATCACAGAGATGCCAGATTGTTGCCCAGGCCAGGCGATACGGTGCAATAGAGCGTATTCAGGGTGCAAGAGCACTCTTTCAGGACGCTTACAAAGTGGAAGGCATCTGTCAGAACTCCTGAAAGATGAAGTTTCGAAATGTTACAACTCCGGCCGGCCGGGGTGGCCGTGCGGTTCTAGGCGCTACAGTCTGGAACCGCGAGACCGCTACGGTCACAGGTTCGAATCCTGCCTCGGGCATGGATGTGTGTGATGTCCTTAGGTTTAAGTAGTTCTAAGTTCTAGGGGACTGATGACCTCAGAAGTTAAGTCCCATAGTGCTCAGAGCCATTTGAAACATTTTTTTGTTACAACTCCAGCAGGGGTCCTGCAGGAAGCTGACTAGGAAATAAAACCAGAGCAATTGTACAGAAACTGGAGTACAAGATGAAATAGCCAGTCGCCACATATGCATCAATAGCCGCAAACTCCCAAGTGCACTAAAGTATGCACTCAGTCAGCTTGATGCCTTGTCACCACTGGGTCATTCGCTGGCTAACTATCTTGTGCTGATTACCAGTTGCCTGTTGGGCCGTGCGTTCATGCGTGGGTAAGCCACATACTCGCTGTTATCCAGCGTGTGCAGGTCCACATCGTTGGTGACCATCGCTGACATTTTTTTTAGTCCTGCCAGGTACCTCTGTTTAAATACCGGCTATTCTGGTCTTCCTCTGTCATCCTTCGCTGACGGTACACCACTTGCGTCCTCCCTCTGCAGATGCACTGGCGCCAGCAGCCACATCCGCCCACACGTGTCTGTCAGACCGTCAGAGAGAGCGCATCGTTAGTTCCTGCTACTACTAAGGCCAGTACACCGTTCGCTTTTTACATATTTTTACGAACTTCAAACAGGACTAAACTATTAATTGGATCGTTTTACCAACCCCGACTCAGAAGACGTAGTTGCTGAACAGTTGAAAGAAAAGTCTCATTCAAATAAGTAACCCGCTCATACAATTACAGTCGGTGGTGACTTCAATGTACCCTTGATATGCTGGAAAAATTATACGTTTAAAGCCGGCGGTAGGCCTAAAACATCATCCGAAATCGTACTGAATGCTTTCTCAAAGAATTATTTTGAACAATTAGTTCATGAGCCCACTCGAATCGTAAAAGGTTGCGAAAGGATACTTGACCTTTAAGCAACAAATAATCCTGCACAAATAGTGAGTGTTGTAATGAATACAGGGATTAGCGACCACAAGGCAGTTGCTGCTAGGCTGAACACCGTAACACCTACAACCGTCAAAAAGAAACGCAGAGCATATCTATTTAAAAAAAACTGATAAAAATGCTCTTAACGCCTTTTTAAGAGACAGTCTTCATTCCTTCCGATCTGATCATGGAAGTGTAGAAAAGTTGTGGAACGTTTTCAAAGAGATAGTATCGACAGCACAGAAATTAATAAGTGATGGTACTGATCCCCCATGGTACACAAAATTTGTCAGATCGTTGTTGCAGAAGCAACGAAAAAAGCATGCAAAATTTAAAAGAACGCAAAATCCCCAAGATTGGCAAAGTTTTACAGAAGTTAGAAATATGGCTCGTACTTCAATGCGAGATGCTTTTTATAATTTCCACAACGAAATTCTGTCTCGAAATCTGGCAGAAAACCCAAAGAGATTCTGGTCATACATAAAGCACACCAGTGCCAAGACACAATCAATACCTTCACTGCGCGATAACAACGGTGAAGTCACAGATGACAGTGCCACTAAAGCAGAGTTATTAAACACGGTTTTCCGAAACTCCTTCACCAAAGAAGACGAAGTAAATATTCCTGAATTCCAATCAATAACAACTGCCAAGATGAGAAACATGGAAGTAGATGTCCTCGGTGTAATAAAGCAGCTTAAATCACTTAATAAAGGCAAGGCCTCCGGTCCAGATTGTATACCAGTCAGGTTTCTCTCAGAATATGCTGATAAAATAGCTCCATATTTAGCAATTATATACAACCACTCGCTCACAGAAAGATACGTACCTAAAGGCTGGAAAATAGCTCAAGTCACACCAATACCCAAAAAGGGAAGTAGGAGTAATCCGCTGAATTATAGGCCTATATCACTAACGTCGATTTGCAGTAGGGTTTTAGAAAATATACTGTATTCGTACATTATGAAGTACCTCGGAAAAAACGATTTATTGACATATAGTCGGAACGGATTCAGAAAGTATCGTTCTTGTGAAACACAATTAGCTCTTTATACCCATGAAGTAATAAGTGCTATCGACAGGGGATGTCAAATTGATTACATATTTTTAGATTTCCAGAAGGCTTTCGACACCGTTCTTCACAAGCGTCTTCTAATCAAACAGCGTGCCTACGGAGTATGGCCTCAGTTGTGCGACTGGATTCGTGATTTCCTGTCAGAAAGGTCACAGTTCGTAGTAATAGACGGAAAGTCATCGAGTAAAACAGAAGTAATATCCGGCGTTCCCCAAGGAAGTGTTATAGGCCCTCTATTGTTCCTGATCTATATTAACGACATAGGAGACAATCTGAGTAGCCGTCTTAGATTGCTTGCAGATGATGCAGTCATTTACCGTCTTGTTAAGTCATCAGATGATCAGAACGACTTGAAAAATGATTTAGATAAGATATCTGTATGGTGCGAAAAGTAGCAATTGACCCTCAACAAAGAAAAGTGCGAAGTTATTCACATGAGTACTAAAAGAAATCAGCTAAATTTCGATTACGCGATAAGTCACACAAATCTGAGGTCAGTAAATTCAACTAAATACTTAGGGATTACAGTTACAAATAACCTAAATTGGAAAAATCACATAGACAATATTGTGGGTAGCGCAAACCAAAGACTGCGATTCATTGGCAGAACACTTAGAAGGTGCAACAGGTCTACCAAAGAGACTGCTTACACTACGCTTGTCCGCCCTATTCTGGAGTACTGCTGTGCGGTGTGGGATCCGCATCAGGTGGGACTGACGGATGACATCGAAAAAGTACAAAGAAGGGCAGCTCTTTTTGTATTATCGCGAAATAGGGGAGATACTGTCACAGACATGATACGTGAATTGGAATGGCAATCATTGAAACAAAGGCGTTTTTTCGTTGCGACGGGATATTGTCATGAAATTTCAATCACCAGTTTTCTCCTCTGATTGCGAAAACATTCTGTTGGCACCCACCTACATAGGGAGAAATGATCATCACGATAAAATAAGAGAAATCAGGGCTCGCACGGAAAAATTTAAGTGCTCGTTTTTCCCGCGTGCCGTTCGATATTAGAACGGTAGAGAGACAGCATGAAGGTGTTTCATTGAACTCTCTACCAGGCACTTTATTATGAATAGCAGAATAATCACGTAGATGTAGATGTAGACGTGCTGTCTGCACGTTCAGCTAACCGCTAATGCCATCATGGTGTGCGCCCTTGGCACCTACACCACAGAGGACAACAATATTAACTCTACAGCTGCGATTTTGTCCTTGTAACTGACATAAACGAAAGACTTTCTTAACTAGGGATGTTTAACTGACGGTTTTCCATCCGATTCCAATCACCATCACTTCTTCAGCCCACATGCCAACAGCGCTTCATCCTGACTTACCAGGAGCCATTTCACCTGCCGCCGTACAGGTCAAGTCTGGACCATTACAGTTACTAAAATAGTGAGGGAGGAGTTAGTTTCAGAGATAAAGCTGTACATTACGTTATTAATAGTGGTGTTGTGTCAACTTTGATGACAGCTATGTATGTTGGCACGCAGTACATGTTTTTATTTGTGCAGGAGACTAAAAACGAACGAATATTACAAGAAGTTTTCGTTTGTTACTCAGATCTTAATACCCCTCGGATATCAAAACAAGTAGTGGACCTTTATCCCAGGACAAAACGACAACTAAGATAACTGTAGGGTGGTCAAAATACAACTGAAAAATATTTCCAAGATTGACACGAAAATGCCTGTCGTTAATGAACACGGAAACTGTTAGTGTTACTGTTGTGGGTGAGGTAAATTGTCAGACAAATTTCCTCATGTTGGGTTCTGGTGATGTTACTCTATAAAGCGTAATCAGGATTTCGGATCCTCAGTTTTCAATTTTTTCAGGGTCCTATATCAGCCTATCAGAAAGTCCACAACAGTATCTTAAAACACCACTGTACAATGTCAAGATCTATATTTGCTGCAAATGTCTGGTATCCGCATCAAATTATGATTCATTCAGCAAACTATTATTGCTAATCGGTGTGTTCAAAAACTATTTGTTGCATATTTGGATAAACTGTACGGATATTTTCTGCTATAAGCTGACACCTCTTTGTCAGAGGGTTTGGGGTGACAAGACGTTACATAAAAGAATAATTCAGGAATTTCCGGAAGAATTTCAACCAGAACTGCTGCATAGATCATTTATTATTTGTATAAAAATGCAGTGGGCGTAAGATACCCAAAATACTGCTTGTGGTGGAGGTAAGAATGGGAAGGGGTTACGTGCAGAAACGTTCGAAAACAGCCTACTGGTATTACTTTCCTGTAATTAGTATGAAGCGCTATTGGCCTCATGAGTGGGATAACTGAAAAACTTAGTTGTTTTTCGCAGAAGACAGAAAGACCAAACATATCGTATATGACAAAGTACTTGAATAAAATTTTCAAATTAAATATGAGGTACAAAAAGCCTATTATTTATTTTGTAAATGTATCTTCTTTGTATATATATACAGACCGAGACAGAAAAAGAGACACAGACATTGCAAAGCATGTGGGGCAGAGATAATTATAAATATTTCTCAGACCATCTTTATTTTGCTAACCCTTTATGTCTATGGGATTTTTGGACTTCATCTACTGATGACGGCTGATTGCATGTCAATAAGGAAAAGAAGATAGATATCAACTTACACAATGGTGACTTTATCACCCAAATGTTCTAATTAAGTAATGCAGGACCTTGTGTTGCCGCGCTGCAGTAAAATGTTCTACTCAGGTCGATTATCGTGCGATACAAGACAGAGTTTCCAAACTATAAGCGTGTAGTGGACGGCATTCATGATTTGTCAAGATTGAAGAACACCAAACAGCATATCATCATTTGCATCACAAAAGAAGCTGTCCGCAACTCTTCCACCAGCTCGCACAATCCTTTTTATTTTATTTTTTTTTTTTTTGACGGCGAGTTCAAATGGTGCACTTCTGTACTCAAGCGTTGTGTTTCAGGCTAGTTACGAAGTAATTGTCTTTTATCACTTGCCATAATAATTATAAAAAGTAGTCTTTCATTTCTCCTACATTTTAGGTGATTGTTACTCTCTAAATATTGAAGTCTTACGTCAATAAATGTGGACCCAACGGGTAAAATTTTTGGGTAGCCCAAGTTTTAAATCATTTCCTGTTTGTGTTATGTTTCATGCAGCAACAACAAAGGAGAACAAAAATCGCTTAATGAAGCTGTAAATAATTTAAGTAGTTGACTTTCTTTGTTGTAGATCCTATTTCAGTAATACTGTGGATACAAAAGCTAAAGTGGCCGTAATATAATATAATAAAGAAAACGGAAAACTGCAGTCATTCACAATGTTGTCGATTAGCTGATTTAAAAGTAGAATTGTGGCTTTCACAAGTTATCGACTGAGTGACTTAAAGTTAAAATTGTGGGTCGTTGTTACTTTCCATTAAAAATAGTCTATTTCATAATAGTCAAGATTCTCAAATTTCATTACGTAACAAAATAGTAGAAATGTAATAATTGAACGTAACTCACTGAAATTAAGTAGCAAATGCTGAATGTCTGACCGAAACATTTTTCCAGCTTGACGATTTATAAATATGTTTGACAAACGGAAAACATTTGCGCTTGGCTTCGGAGCACGCAACCACTCATAATCCTGCTATCTGGACGCAGCGGTATCCTCGTATAACAGGACGAACAGTCGAGCTATTAGGTCACCGACATGTCTATTAGCACCAAAATGGTACTTACGTATGCTGTAAACATTTTTAGGTATCACAGATCCTGTTCCCACCCACGTTCCATTCATTTCACCAAGTAACTACTCCAATTAGATGTTCAACGCTGATTAGTCTCGATTCATAACTTTTCTGGTCTTATCAAGATCAAAATCATTGCCTTGTCCAGTTTGATTTCTTAACACCCACAATTTGCTAAAATTTCCTTCTATGCTCATCTCAGATTTTCATTCTTATCGAATAACTGGATAATAAGTTCTAGGTTAATTTGCCGCATAAAATTCAGATAAAAATCCAAGCTTTCAGTGATTGCCACCAAGATCTTCGTCAGAGGATAAGTCTGACTGTCGTGAAAGTGGTGAGGCTTCCACTTTTATGCCCAGAGGGCTTCGACTGATTTGCTAGACTACGTCAGAGAGATGATGCATGCTGAGTTGATGCCCTCTACATCCGCAGATTACGTTTGTGCTCGCTGCCCACCATAACTTGCAGCACTACCACTTACACCAGGCTGCAAACTATGAGAAGTCACTTTCTGTGCTCTCTCTTTATCAAGTGCATTACTAAGTGCATAGCTGGTGTCTCTAGTGAAGTTATTATCCCACAGTCTAATTTCCACTGCATACCTAGTAACTGATTCCAATAGCTAAATGTGTGAGCTCGAATTGTCGTGTGTTCAAACATAATCTTGTATTTATTTAACACGCTGTGCTTGGCCACTGTTGGCGAAACTGATAATTCGATAGACTCCTAGGCGTTTGAACGTGCTGTACAAATGTTTATTACCCACGTCATACTCCAGACTTTCAGTACTTACGCAATACTCATCGATTAGCACTTAACAAATGCATAGCAGCTGAAGACTTAACACAAACACTCGCTAAAAAGTGATACACTGCTCCCAGTCACAGTACCATTACCTACAGCCACTTCAAGGTATATCTCTGAATCTACCACGATGCCCTTTGCAACCGTTTACGATACAGTACCGATCCGATTTATCCGAAGCCGCTATGCATCAGAAAGGTTGAGAGAAATGTTGAGCGAGAGGGCAGATTCACGTGAGGACCGTTAAATAGTTGTAGTATCGACAGGTGGTTATTCAGGCCTCTTTGTACAGCACGCTGGCAGAAACAGCCGGCTGTGACACGCGCTGACACCTTGTTGGCGCCTGTGACATCCAGTCTCCTGGGTAATAGGTAGCAGCCGCCCTGACGCCAAGTGGGTCGCCAGTGGGCAGTAAACGAGAGCGAACCCCCGGGTTCTCTGAAGTTTCGCCGGCTACGCACCGCTGCATGTACTAATGGCCCCAACGTGTGCGCTTAGGTGCGATAGCCGAAACTAGACATCCGATGCCGAACAGAAATGCACCAGTCATCCCTACGTGGTAGATCAGGACAGTAACCGATGACGCCTATGTGGCTAGGAGGCCCCGAAAGTGCGCCTTCCCCAGTCACATCGTATATAGCTTGCGGTGCGTTGGCTGAAGTTCCTCAGAGGGTGGAGGCTGGCCGCACACCAGCTCCGCACATCGGCGAAGTGCTGAAACTCTATAATCAGCGGACAGGTAGCCAGCCAATCTGCAAGTGTTAGCCATCGTTTTTCATAAAGCCCGACGTTCTCTCCAGTTCAAGATGCAAAAAGAATGGTGGCTCGACTGAATGCCTTGAACCTGTAATCTAGATCCTTTATATTCTTATAGCTACGTTTCTGATGTAGTCTTCTTGGTGTGGGGGGGTGTGGGGGGGATGAGTGGGTTTGTCATATTACTTGTCTGTCAGCTTTCCTAGCTTGTTCTGCACTGAGCATGGGTTGCTAGGCACAGTCAAATTTCCTTAAACGTGATAAACCACATTCACACACCTCATCGTATACACTAATCAGTCTCATGTCAGTCTCTTGAAATCATCCTTACCCAAGGAAGCAATCAGAAACGTGCAACACATTTATCAATTCCTAAGAACCAGTTTGCCTTTCATCCCAACTGTCTCATCGACGACCAGTTCTCATAAATGAAACAAACGAAACACCGCCATATTTATGTCCCTTTATATCCAAAAAGCTTTAAACTTCGTAACTTATGGGCTGCTCTCCATGTGTGAAACATATGCACTCTCAGTTAACTATGTCTGCATTATAGCATGCGTCCTGCATACAGTCAGCCGCACCTGCTCTCACATCTCGCATATTTCACCCAAATGCAGGAGTGCCTCGAGGCCCTGTCTCGTCCCTCCTCCTTCACATACTGCACACTGCAGATATTCTCAAACCACCAGCCTCCACCTACCTCCCAAAATGTGCTGACGACCCACCACATTCTCCAGCACTTCAATGCTTCTTTCCACTACCTTTTCCTGAAAATGTGGTGTAATATGTAGAAATTTCAAGTAGATCCACAGAAAATCAAACACACCATTATTAGTCGCTTCACTCCCATTTCCATCGTTCAGATTTCCATCTCTCCATCTACAACCAATCAACTACCCTAATATAGTAAAGTCTTTACGACTAATCCACGACAGAAAACTAATGTAAAATGCACACCTCCTTACTATCCAGTATAAATCTCGAAATAAATATGCTGTACATGGGATCTACATCCTTTTAACATGTTCTTTACCCATAAATCCCTCATTTGCTCCATCCTAACAGATGTCAACATGGGCTGGATCTCCACCTCGATTGGGTTTAAATCCGATGAGTTTTGTGCGAGAAGAGTACAGTAAGCACGTCATAGTGCTCTTCGAACAACGCACATACACTGCGAGTTGTCTGATGCATTGATGCCATCATATCGAGGAAAAACAAATTTCATGTAAGGGTGGACGTCGTACCTCTAGATAGATACATAATTGTGTTGATCCATTCTGCATTCTTGAATGAAGGGATCACCCAGGGAATGCCTCTGGCCTGGACACTTTTAATGATTGTTGCAGATTGTTTACTTTCAGACGTTTTACGCTGTACAAGTGGACCGCCATCTGTCCAATGGAGCGTACAGTGTGACTCATCTGAAACGGCCACCTGCCGCGATTCTGAGGACGTCCAATTTCGGTACTGGCGTAGAAATACCAGCCTTTGTCGCCAATGAGCAGCACAGCATGGATACATGAACAAGGCGCATGCTGTTGAGGCCCATACGCAGCAATGTTCGATAAATGGTCGTTGAAGAGAAATATTTGGTGGCCTATTGGTTCATCAGGGCGGTTAGTTACTCAAGTTTCACGCCTATTGGCCCATATACATTTCTGAAGACGTTCCTCACCTCTGTCATCTAGGGCCCATGGTGCACGACAGTTTCTTCAGCACCGGTTTTGGATACCGCCATATTGCTATGTACGGTCTACTTTAATCATAGGTGTACGCGAATTGCTTACAAACTTAGCCGTTTTGGAAATGCTCCCACCATTGGCCCAAAAGTCAGAGATCATGCTCCTTTGGACGTCAGATAAATCGCTCCATTTCCACATTACGACAACGGCTGCACTGTTGCACTGTTATCCGAAGCCTCTCTCCCCCCCCCCCCCCCCCCCCCCGCGAGAAAGGTAGAAAGGTGGTGGTCACATCAGTGTGAGTGGACCGTGTAAAAGCAGATGTGAATGTATCATATTTTTTTGAAAAAGCACATTGTTGGACACTACTTAAGATTTATACATAGAAACATAGGAAAATAAATGAATTTTTAATGAAAGAAACACAAAGTGATGGACGATGTTAATGATATTTAAAATTTTATAAACGATTTTACATTGTCGTTAAAATATAATCACTGTCAATAATGTGAATCTTATTGTGGTATCCATACGTTGGGTCTTTTAAGTGAAACAATGTGTCCACAGTAAATATGTACGGGCCTAGATACATCGTAAAACCAGCATAAATTACAGATACTGTTTCTGTTATTAATACTAATCCCAGCAAACCACTATTGATGTGCACTGTCTTCAGGAAAACTGAGGTAACTAGCGGGAAAACACATTTAATTGTCGTCTTTTTGTGCTCTAGTCGGAGATCATATACTCCAGACTAAATATTTCTTATCAGAGTAACTTCACATTATTTACATATTCGTCGACAAAATTTGGTATTCTATTTTATAAGAGAATCATCTATTTTAAGGAAGAGCATCGGAAATCCATTTATCACAGTTTCTCGTAATAGTATGTATACAATGATGACATTTATACATCTAAGGAGGTTTTTAGGTTTTAATAATAAACTACCAAATGCATGTCATCGTTTTAGTGTCGTTCTCCCTCTCTCTCTCTCTCTCTCTCTCTCTCTCTCTCTCTCTCTATATATATATATATATATATATATATATATATATATATATATATATATATATAATGGCCATTTATAAAATTTTACATGATTGTGAGCCCCAACCACAAGAAGTTATTGTTTAATCAGGATTCTCTGCATTTTCTATAGGTTTTACTGGGAGTTTTCGAAGAGGCCAGTCTTCGCTAATTCGATTCGTGTATGGCATGAGCAGAGGCTGTAGCTCATAACGCAGTTAGATGCAGCTGTGACAGCATTTTCGCCGAATGGTACGGGTATCGCGTGTTTCGGGGCGTTGTCAGAACGGAGAGGCACACGTCGATGAATATGTAATCACGTCGTTGAAGGGAGAAACGGTCCGCGAGAGAATAAACTGCGGGAGCAAGTAAGCGTCAGAATGACAAAGCGCTGCATTCGCAATTGTCGTCTCATCTGTGTGGCGAATAACAACGAGATAAACCATCCTATTTCAGGAATGGTCGCTGTGGTTTCCCGGGCAATCTCGTCTGCGGTTGTTGTCAGGCTTCGCTGCGCCCGGTGGGTGCCAACGTTCGAGTGACGAGACTTCCTGTTTGCCTCTAAGGATGCTGATTTACCCAGATATGTCTGCCATCGAGATAAGAACACTCAACAAAAAGTTCGTCTCCGCCTGACACACGGCGCCAACACAGTGTAACACCAACTCCGGCTTAGATAACAAGTTTCTTGAAGTATACTGTACACAACTGAAGCCACTCATTGACCTGTAGAGCTAGCGCTGTTTCAAGTAGTTTCAGCCATACTGCAAGGGTTTATGATAGGATGATGTAGTGAGCCGCTCGACGTGCTGTATGTTGTCATGAGCGTTCATCAAACAAGGAACATAAGAACGCAGTCCTGACACCACGGCTTTTGCCAGCTTACAAGACGAGGACGCCCATTAATATTCACCATGAGGCTGCATGTTTCAATCCATGTCGATAAACACTGTATTTTCAATTTCCTTACCCATTAACGCATATGTGATTCGGTAGTCACAACTTATCCACATCAATACAGGAGATGTCGTTCTTGATATACCATGATTTTTAACTTCAAAGCATGGCTGAAACCGATATCGTGGGAATGGTGAAGACCCGGTATCGTATCTAGGTGGCAGACTTCCAAGGCTTCAGTGACACCAAAAATATACGAATTTAAATTCAGCTAACGATTAATTTCTTGTGAGGCAAACTGAGGGGCTACTTGATTGAGGAGTAGAGCCCCGGTCTCCTAAACTGACATACGGGTGGGAGAGCGGTGAGCTGACCACATGGCCCCCATATCAGCATCCAGTAACGCCTGTGGGCTGAGGATAGCACGGCGGCCGGTCGGTACCGTTGAGCATTCACGGCCTGTTCCGTCTGAGTATAGCTTTTAAGGCTTAATTTCCACTGCACTGGAGCGGGACTGGTCAAGTCATATATTCAATTTTTTACCTGTTTTTCTTTCTATACGCTACAACTCTTCATCAAATGTCGCTTATTTTGATATGCATCGAGTGGTTGTAAAATTCAAACTCGAATGTCTTCTGATTATCTAACGGATATGATTACTCTCTGGTGAAGAACATTTTCTTGTCCATTTTGATTTAGGATTGTACTTACTTGTACTTTATAACTTTTAACACTACGTTACTGAGATTCGTGTTAAAGTTTCCTAAAAAAACTATTTCGTTTGTTTTTCAAACTAGTCGTGGCTCGGGTGGTTTTGTTGTAACTTTTCAGTTGTTTAGCTTTGGGTGACTTTGAGCATTTCCAACTGTGAGGGAAACCAAATATATCTGTCTGAGAATGCAACATGAATTTGGAACCTGTTTTTTAATAATCACAAAAAATGTTCAAACTGATTAAATACTGAACTTTATTTTAATCTCTATCATTAAGCAATGAAAATTAATAAAAATAAAACAAAATTATGGTCATTAGCCTAAACAAAAGAAAAGTGAAAATTAAGTTGGAGCAGAAATCATAGAACAGGTAAGATAATTCAAGTATTTGGGAAGCTGGATTACAGAAGACATGGATTGCCAACAAGATATCAACGTGAGAATGGCTCTGGCGAAAGAGGCATTTCAACAGCAGAGAAGCCTCCTAACAAGGAATTAAGGAAGCGACTGCTTAAGTGCTTAATATGGAGCAGAAACGTGGACATTCAGAAAGCAGAATGAGAAGAGAATTGAAGCTTGTTAATCGTGGATATGGCGTAGAATGGAGAAAATCAGCTGGACTGATAAAGTCAGGAATGAAGAAGAACTGAGAAGAGTTGGAGACGAACGGAGGCTGCTGCTGACGGTGAAGAACAGGAAACTAAACTGTATAGGCCACAATCTAAGAAGAGATTGCCTTCTATTTGAAGCAATTGAAGGTTTCGTTCCGGGAAAGAAAGGGAAGGGCAGAAGAAGGTTCCAGATGCTGGATGATGTCAACAGGCCACAGTGAGGGTACCAAAGAATGAAGAGGAACGCAGAAGACAGAGAAGCATGGAGGGCTATGCAGTCAAAACACATCAAGAAAAGTGGTCCCCGAGCGTTAATGATCTGCCTAATAAAGCTGTCCTGGAAATGATCCCTGTGCGTTGATAATTTTCGTAGCAAACTGATCTTGAAATGAAACTGTCTTACCTGAAAACGCGGTGCTTGCTACTCTCTGTGCGCCAGCTGCAAATTTCTAACTACGTTTGCTAAGAGCTTAGTGCAATGCTCCAGACAACAAGTAAACTACTTTATACACATCACTGAGTGAGACACTCTTTAAATTAAAATGACTTGGATCGATAATGTGGACAACACTTTTAGGTAAAATATTTTTTTTAAGAAACTGTTTTTAAATTGTCTGATATATTACTACTTGTATGAAATTTATGTTACAACACTTATTAACACTGTTAAAGGGCATCTTTGGTGCCAAACGCTTACTCCCACAAATGTTAGACAAATGATTAATAAACAAGAACAACACCTTACAGAGAAAATTACTCAGTCTTTAATAAAAAATCTAAAGTTCCCTGCTATGAATGTCTCATTCAACTATGGTTCCAAACTAGATGCGACTGCAATGCAACTAAATCAAAAATGTTACCTTCATTCTTCTTCATAGTCATTTTTAATGTCCTTACATCTCATTACATTCTAAATCACTAATCGAATCTTTCTGGTCTGTTTCACATTATTCAAATACAGATTATTTTACTTCAACACAGACGGGCTTAACTTCATGTCTATATTGCCGTGTGTCTTCTACTCGGCGTCAGACTCACTACTCTTGCAACGATAGAACTTCCACGTGCCGCCCTTGGTGGCCGAGCGGCTCTAGGCGCTACAGTCTGGAACTGTGCCACCACTACGGTCGCGGGTTCGAATCCTGCCTCGGGCATGGATGTGTGTGATGTCCTTAGGTTAATTAGGTTTAAGTAGTTCTAAGTTCTAGGGGACTGATGACCGCAGATGTTAAGTCCCATAGCGCTCAGAGCCATTTGAACCATTTTTGAACTCCCGCGTTCCTCTTTGCCAAGCAGCGATGACAGAACAAGCACATGTTCCAACGACACAGCTACTCTGACCAAAGACTGCAAGCGAATAAGCGATCGAAAACTGTCGCTTAGCGTTTGATACGTCTAAAGTATGTAGAAATTCCAGAAATGCAAATAACAAACTCCCAATAGACCTGTGCATTATGTTGATGTATCTCACATTGTCCTTTCTGTATACCAATATATCTGATGACGTTCAAGCACATTATCCCCTCTGTATTCTTTGTATAATCGATAATGGTAAAAGAGTTTACCAGGTACAAGCTTGAAACAGCCAAATATTTGGCGCACGGTTTTGATACTAAGTACGTAACACAGGAGTTTGATTTGATGATACGCAAGACCCACCACCATTACACGATAGATAATTTTGAGTTACTTGTAATGTCGTGCAACGTAACTTATTCATCGTAATCTTGCCACTGTATTGATCCTTCTTATGTCAGCGCACGAGAAGTAACACGTGCAGCATCATCGTATGGGTTGAAGAGCATAGTGATGCATGAATTTACTGCTTTTTATTCCTAAGAAGAGCGGAACATTGCTTTATATCCATATATTGCTTGGAAATTGTTAACGGCTTAAGTTAGTAGCGAAGTAAATACAATAAATCATTTTAGACAAAATATCTGCGCAACTGCACTCATTACTATATATCGAACTAGCGATTCGTTTCAGCTTTGCGCGGGTAGCAATAAGTATTGTGGCATAGCGCCCTGTGTTGCTCCTATGTAAATCGACCGGCATTGTGTCATTCATGAGTCATTGTTCTAGCACGATAGACTTGCGCTCACGATGCAGCAGTTCATAATAGTTATAACTGTTTCCGAAAGATGTCAGCACCTTAAGGTCTATAAATCATACTTAGAAGAAAATGAAACTGTATCTTCTCTGAATATAATGACTTATGTTAATTATTGATATTTAATATGTTTAGTTGTTATTGAGTATGAAGGTACGTGCGAGTGCGAAGTAATAAGGTAAAGGAATCTTGCTATGCTCATTAAATGAGTGCACGTTAGAGTGAAAACTGCTGCTGTACAGAGAATCAATCATACTGTAAGGGGAAATTTCTTAAGTGTATATCGGCAGTTTATGATACTTGGCAAACCATAAACATTTTATAATAATGCAGTTATTTTGATATTTGTGCATACTATAAATGCTGTGAAAAACTATTACGTGGTGATTGGTTCTTATCAAAAGACGAGAGATTGCGCGGTTTAATATTAATATCGGATTGGCTACGATGATCGTCAGCGAATCAGAGAAAATTACGTTCGCACGTATTTTCTGGGCTAAGGAATTTCTTTATGAAGCCTAAATTAGGTTAAAAGCTCAGCCTTTGTCATGTTCTGATGCATGTATTACGAGCTCTAAATTGATGAAATAATTTTGCGGAGCTATGAGTAAAACTTGACCGTGGAGTGCCGCAAAGTAGTCGCCAACGAGTAAGAAAGACGAACTCGAGAAATGCTGATTCTTATATGTATACTATGACTTTTGAATAATTAAAATACGCGTAGTTCATTCTGCAAATCGGGATCGAGAACTGGACGTTCAAATGGATGACGTTGTGAAACATTCGAGCAAGCATTCTGTCATGGACGATCCGGTTTTTAATCTTTCCGATAACAGGTTTGGTTAAATACTATAAGCTGGCTATTACGAGTGAGTGGGACTGCGTGTGAATGACGAAACAGTAGCTTTTGGTTAGCACGGACATGGCAGTATTTTGTATAGAAAGAGTAACAATATGTCGAAGTTTTCACTCAAATTCTGTGTATCGTTTAACAACTTAGTTAACTTGATACTAGAAAACATTTGTTGCACTCTCTAGACACGGAAGTGCGACTGGTTGCACAGCAGATTTACAGTCGAGATATATCGTTCGTTTTCGAACAGGACAGGTGCGTGAGCTGCTGCTGAAGAAGAAATTCACCACAAGGTGAGTGGATATTACTCAGTAGGCCAAGCATTAGCCGTGCCGTTGCAATATCTACTGCCGCACGATTTACTTGCCGTAGTGGTAATAGATTATACACACCAGCGTTCGTCCTGAGTCGTCCTGAGTAGTTTTTGAGATAAGCCTTCACATACATACAGAAAACTGCGGCATGGGACTTTCGTTTAAAATATGTACGTATACAGATATTTAGTGACAGATGTGTGTATGTTCTGGTCAGGATTGGCTGGCAGTTTATTTCTCTCTCCGCCAGCCACCATCTCCTCTGTAGACGGGCCTGGATAACAGTGCGAGTTGAAGTGCCGCTTCCGAGACGAGGAGCAGTGCCGGCTACGAATCGAATCAGCCCGGTGGGGTAACGGTGAGGATTGGGATGCAGGCCAACCTGGATGTGGCTTTTAGGCGTTTTGCCATAGCCCACTAGGTGAATGACGGGCTGGTACCTACGTCCACCTTTGGCTACACTATTCACAAACATTTCGAAAACTTTCACTCCCTTTCACACGAATAATATTATACGCAGACAGTTGAGTTGGTATACACACATTCTATGCCGGACGGAGTGGCCGTGCGGTTCTAGGCGCTACAGTCTGGAACCGAGCGACCGCTACGGTCGCAGATTCGAAACCTGCCTCGGCCCTGGATGTGTGTGATGTCCTTAGGTTAGTTAGGTTTAATTAGTTCTAAGTTCTAGGCGACTGATGACCTCAGAAGTAAAGTCGCATAGTGCTCAGAGCCATTTGAACACATTCATCTACATCTACATCTATACTCCGCGAGCTACCTTACGGTGTGTGGCGGAGGGTACTTATTGTACCACTATCTGATCCCCCCTTCCCTGTTCCATTCACGAATTGTGCGTGGAAAGAACGACTGCTTGTAAGTCTCCGTATTTGCTCTAATTTCTCGGATCTTTTCGTTGTGATCATTACGCGAGATATATGTGGGCGGTAGTAATATGTTGCCCATCTCTTCCCGGAATGTGCTCTCTCGTAATTTCGATAATAAACCTCTCCGTATTGCGTAACGCCTTTCTTGAAGTGTCCGCCACTGGAGCTTGTTCAGCATCTCCGTAACGCTCTCGCGCTGACTAAATGTCCCCATGACGAATCGCGCTGCTTTTCGCTGGATCATGTCTATCTCTTCTATTAATCCAACCTGGTAAGGGTCCCATACTGATGAGCAATACTCAAGAATCGGACGAACAAGCGTTTTGTAAGCTACTTCTTTCGTCGATGAGTCACATTTTCTTAGAATTCTTCCTATGAATCTCAACCTGGCGCCTGCTTTTCCCACTATTTGTTTTATGTGATCATTCCACTTCAGATCGCTCCGGATAGTAACTCCTAAGTATTTTACGGTCGTTACCGCTTCCAATGATTTACCACCTATGGCATAATCGTACTGGAATGGATTTCTGCCCCTATGTATGCGCATTATATTACATTTATCTACGTTTAGGGAAAGCTGCCAGCTGTCGCACCATGCATTAATCCTCTGCAGGTCCTCCTGGAGTATGTACGAGTCTTCTGATGTTGCTACTTTCTTGTAGACAACCGTGTCATCTGCAAATAGCCTCACGGAGCTACCGATGTTGTCAACTAAGTCATTTATGTATATTGTAAACAATAAAGGTCCTATCACGCTTCCCTGCGGTACTCCCGAAATTACCTCTACATCTGCAGATTTTGAACCGTTAAGAATGACATGTTGTGTTCTTTCTTCTAGGAAATCCTGAATCCAATCACAAACCTGGTCCGATATTCCGTAAGCTCGTATTTTTTTCACTAAACGTAAGTGCGGAACCGTATCAAATGCCTTCCTGAAGTCCAGGAATACGGCATCAATCTGCTCGCCAGTGTCTACGGCACTGTGAATTTCTTGGGCAAATAGGGCGAGCTGAGTTTCACATGATCTCTGTTTGCGGAATCCATGTTGGTTATGATGAAGGAGATTTGTATTATCTAAGAACGTCATAATACGAGAACACAAAACATGTTCCATTATTCTACAACAGATTGACGTAAGCGAAATAGGCCTATAATTATTCGCATCTGATTTATGACCCTTCTTGAAAATGGGAACGACCTGCGCTTTCTTCCAGTCGCTAGGTACTTTACGTTCTTCCAGCGATCTACGATAAATTGCTGATAGAAAGGGGGCAAGTTCTTTAGCATAATCACTGTAGAATCTTAAGGGTATCTCGTCTGGTCCGGATGCTTTTCCGCTACTAAGTGATAGCAGTTGTTTTTCGATTCCGATATCGTTTATTTCAATATTTTCCATTTTGGCGTCCGTGCGACGGCTGAAGTCAGGGACCGTGTTAAGATTTTCCGCAGTCTGTCTAATGGGAGAAACTGGGTGGCAAGAGGTAGAGCATCCCACTACACCTTAAATCCATTTATAATGGTCCGACCCTGGGCCGATGCTGGACAAAGGCACATGAGAAAGAAGATTATACAAGCTGCCTTGTAGCTCTAACCATTGCTAAGGGATCCCACTCAAAAAACCAGTTAGATATGGAACAGGTAACAATACATGAATTAGGAACTCATAATTACTATATTTACAAATTATATACAGAAACCTTCGTTGCTGATCAGTTAGTGGATTAGTGAAAACAGTGTTAAAATCCCTACAGCGGTTCTTGGGATTCTCCTTTGCCTACAGAGAAAAAAACGTGGCGGTCTTCGAGCTGCTTAAAGTTAATCTTTTAGATTCGAAGCCTGTTAACTATAACTGATAAGGTGTAGTATGGAGCGGTTCGATATTGGGCTTCAGTAAAAGTAATGTTCTTACATATCCATTTTCATTTTATTTAACGGAGGTAGAAACAAAGAAAATTTGGCACAATTTAAAATAGACAGTCTTTCAGAAATGCACTATTGGCCATTAAAATGATGATACATAGGTATTCATTGGACAAATATACACTCCTGGAAATGGAAAAAAGAACACATTGACACCGGTGTGTCAGACCCACCATACTTGCTCCGGACACTGCGAGAGGGCTGTACAAGCAATGATCACACGCACGGCACAGCGGACACACCAGGAACCGCGGTGTTGGCCGTCGAATGGCGCTAGCTGCGCAGCATTTGTGCACCGCCGCCGTCAGTGTCAGCCAGTTTGCCGTGGCATACGGAGCTCCATCGCAGTCTTTAACACTGGTAGCATGCCGCGACAGCGTGGACGTGAACCGTATGTGCAGTTGACGGACTTTGAGCGAGGGCGTATAGTGGGCATGCGGGAGGCCGGGTGGACGTACCGCCGAATTGCTCAACACGTGGGGCGTGAGGTCTCCACAGTACATCGATGTTGTCGCCAGTGGTCGGCGGAAGGTGCACGTGCCCGTCGACCTGGGACCGGACCGCAGCGACGCACGGATGCACGCCAAGACCGTAGGATCCTACGCAGTGCCTTAGGGGACCGCACCGCCACTTCCCAGCAAATTAGGGACACTGTTGCTCCTGGGGTATCGGCGAGGACCATTCGCAACCGTCTCCATGAAGCTGGGCTACGGTCCCGCACACCGTTAGGCCGTCTTCCGCTCACGCCCCAACATCGTGCAGCCCGCCTCCAGTGGTGTCGCGACAGGCGTGAATGGAGGGACGAATGGAGACGTGTCGTCTTCAGCGATGAGAGTCGCTTCTGCCTTGGTGCCAATGATGGTCGTATGCGTGTTTGGCGCCGTGCAGGTGAGCGCCACAATCAGGACTGCATACGACCGAGGCACACAGGGCCAACACCCGGCATCATGGTGTGGGGAGCGATCTCCTACACTGGCCGTACACCACTGGTGATCGTCGAGGGGACACTGAATAGTGCACGGTACATCCAAACTGTCATCGAACCCATCGTTCTACCATTCCTAGACCGGCAAGGGAACTTGCTGTTCCAACAGGACAATGCACGTCCGCATATATCCCGTGCCACCCAACGTGCTCTAGAAGGTGTAAGTCAACTACCCTGGCCAGCAAGATCTCCGGATCTGTCCCCCATTGAGCATGTTTGGGACTGGATGAAGCGTCGTCTCACGCGCTCTGCACGTCCAGCACGAACGCTGGTCCAACTGAGGCGCCAGGTGGAAATGGCATGGCAAGCCGTTCCACAGGACTACATCCAGCATCTCTACGATCGTCTCCATGGGAGAATAGCAGCCTGCATTGCTGCGAAAGGTGGATATACACTGTACTAGTACCGACATTGTGCATGCTCTGTTGCCTGTGTCTATGTGCCTGTGGTTCTGTCAGTGTGATCATGTGATGTATCTGACCCCAGGAATGTGTCAATAAAGTTTCCCCTTCCTGGGACAATGAATTCACGGTGTTCTTATTTCAATTTCCAGGAGTGTATTATACTAGAACTGACATGTGGTTACATTTTCACGCAATTTGGGTGCATAGATCCTGAGAAATCAGTACCCAGAACAACCACCTTTGGCCGTAATAATGGCCTTGATACGCCTGGGCATTGAGTCAAACAGAGCTTTGATGGCGTGTACAGGTACAGCTGCCCATGCAGCTTCAACACGATACCACAGTTCATCAAGAGTGGCGTATTGTGAAGAGCTAGTTGCTCGGCCACCATTGACCATTGGTGAGAGATCTGGAGGGCAGCAGTCGAACATTTTCTGTATCCAGAAAGGCCTGTATAGGACCTGCAACATGCGGTCGTGCATTATCCTGCTGAAATGTAGGGTTTCGCAGGGATCGAATGAAGGGTAGAGCCACGGATCGTAGCACATCTGAAATGTAACGTCCACTGTTCAAAGTGCTGTCAATGCGAACAAGAGGTGACCGAGACGTGAACCAATGGCACCCCATACCATCACACCGGGTGATACGCCAGTATGGCGATGATGAATACACACTTCCAATCACCGCGATGTCGTCAAACACGGATGCGACCATCATGATGCTGTAAACAGAACCTGGATTCATCTGAAACAATGACGTTTTGCCATTCGTGCACCCAGGTTCGTCGTTGAGTACACCATCGCAGGTGCTCCTGTCTGTGTTGCAGCATCGAGGGTAACCGCAGCCATCGTATCCGAGCTGATAGTCCATGCTGCTGCAAACGTCGTCGAACTGTTCGTGCAGATGGTTGTTGTCTTGCAAACGTCCCCATCTGTTGACTCAGGGACCGAGACGTGACTGCACGATCCGTTACAGCCATGCGGATAAGATGCCTGTCATCTCCACTGCTAGTCATACGAGGCCGTTGGGATCCAGCACAGCGTTCCGTATTACCTCCTGAACCCACCGATTTCATATTCTGCTGACAGTAATTGGATCTCGACCAACGTGAACATCAATGTCGCGATAAGATAAACCGCAATCGTGATACGCTACAGTCCGACCTTTATCAAAGTCGGAATCGTGATGGCACGCATTTCTTCTCCTTACAGGAGGCTTCACAACAACGTTTCACCAGGCAACGCCGGTCTACTGCTGTTTGTGTATGAGAAATGGGTTGGAAACTTTCCTCATGTCAGCACGTTGTAGGTGTCACCACCGGCGCCAAACTTGTGTGAATGCTCTGAAAAGCTAATCATCTGCATATCACAGCATCTTCTTCCTGTCGGTTAAATTTTGCGTGTGTAGCATGTCATCTTCGTGGTGCAGCAATTTTAATGGCCAGTAGGGTATTAACACAGATTAAGAAAAACAATTTGTAGCCAAGAATCAATAACACTTATCCCTGTTCAAGGAATTTTGAAAGACAATTTTCCACTGATTTAACAAAGAATCTCAGTCGACGCATTACAGTTAAGAAAGCAGTCTTCAAGGAAATTTCACTCAGTTGAAAAGAAAACACTCTTCAATTGAAATGTAGAGGTACTTTACCATTTGGAAGATTAATGGATAGAATTAAAAATTCAATAATAAAAAATAACTGACTTTCAATTTGCTTCCATGTAGTTACATCCAGTGATTCAACACATCAGTCAAAGTCGGGTCCTTACTGGTGAGCATGAAGTTTACAAATTATGAAGACAACTTGCTACTACACCATAACGAAAGCAAAGTTATATGGAAGCCATATATGTATTACATAAAAGGAATACACGCAATCAATGGGTCCTGGCACATGAAATTCAGAGAAGGGAAATCGTAATATATGCTCATACAACTTAAACGTATTGGTGCCTACAAGAGAAGTTCACGTAAAACCAAAGGCAATATTTTGTGCAAGACCTTAATACTAATGAGTTTCTGAAGAAGTAACCAAATACAAGTTGACCTCACAGCATTGAAAACCCCTTACGTAACACACTGATGGCCTCTGACATTGTTACTCCTCCATAGGGCGGCCAGGAACATTACAATAGAATGGGTCTTCCATCAATCAAAACCACAGTTGCGAGTTTAATAAATGAGGAATCACCAGATTCAACATACCCGATTTGCGTTGATGAAATTACTGTAAATGAAATACGCTTTAGCAACAGGAGTGACATTTGTGGGAAGTCACTAAGCTATGTCATTCGGAAATATTGAGTGAATGTAGTCTCGGTGATTTGCGCGACGTCTATTACACTACCTGAAGACATATGAACAATCTACAAAGTAAATATTTAACTTACTATCTTAAACTTTTAACGTAATATTATTCGTCTTAACGACCATATTATGAGAGCAGTCTGAATTTTTATGTTCGGTCAGTAACTGTAAGAAATATTGAAAATAAAGTTTTTGCTTCCTCTGGGAAACGGTAACATAGGCAACCTACTACTGCGTCTGTGTGATCGCTATAGTAGCTGCATAAAGCGGCAAACGCTTCTCAATGCAGGCGTAGCCCAAAATTTTTACACTCCTTTAACTGGGTTAAAAGGTGCTTGTGGTAACTGACATCAACGGAACAGGCGAACGCTAACAAACAGAAAGGTGACTCACAAAACTTACACGTGGTGGATGTAATGGGTATAAGTGCATATATTTTTATATTTTGCACCATAACACGTACATTAATCAGTGTGTTGGTTGCTCTGTATCTGCATCGACTAGTCTTCCCACCGACATGTGACGAACTTTATGACCTGATGTTTCCTGCACGGTCATCTTGCACCATCAAGTGGACTACGCCTGACAGCGTAGACTAACTTGTATGCACATGTCTACATTTCAGTATCTGACCTGCTGACCAGGGGTAAATAAGCGCGAATGGCTTGCTGTTGTCAGATGTAGCTGGAGGTATTAACCAACCAAAAAACGTATGACTTGTAATGGCTGTAATTATTAATCTGAAAATGACGTAAATACTGGTATAATGTTGTTCAGTACTGTCCTTAGTCACCAACAGAAAATATGCTCTTATACCCGTTACACTCCATACACAGGGCGTAAACGATAACTGCTTACTACATTCCAAGGTTGTGTAGGGGAAGTCAAAACGAACAATTTGACAAGAAACTTGTACTCTACCAAGCCAGAGAACCGCTTCAAACTGACTTACAAAAGCCACATAATGTACAGCGCATGAGTGCCGTATATTCAGTGGTACTCTTATGCCAGTGGTTTTAGCTGACATTAGTAACTTAACCTTCCATGCGAGGGTAATGAAAGAAAGAACTTCCGAACGCATTATACAAAAACGAATTTAGTTTCCAATTCGATCTAAACTTAACGCTTACAAGCATGTGCCCTCGTGGTAAGAAAGAAAACGATTTAATTGTTAATTTTATGCTCTTAAAATTCACAAACTTTTGAGATGACGTTTACAGAAACATAAGTTTTTCAATTTGTAAGTGCAAGATTAAGTCGGTGACGTAAGAGAACCAGATTATATTAAAAATCTCACGCGGCGTGCATGCGCAGTAGCTTAGGTGTCTTTTATAGATCAAATTTAGGCTGTTTCCTGCTCGACAGACCACAAGTGTCTGATACCAAACTGTTCGTCTAGACTTCGGCGAGATCAAAACCACTGTGCAACGTTGTAAACAGTTGTCTTTGAACCTCTCTGTATAATACCAGGGAGAAACAAAGTACGTCATTATATTACAGAAATTCAGAAAACAAGATTCCGGCATGAGGTGTTTATAAAAGGGCGTTCATATGTACCGCGTAAAGTACTGGTATTCAGCAGATTGAATATGTTGAATATGTTTCCTATGATACTGTAGCCTGAAATTTCTTCTTGTGGAAGTTCACCTTCAGTGTTGTCGAAGTAGGTCTACGATAAACGTCTTCATGATGCATAAGATGCATAAATGTATGTATTCAATTACATTTAATCAAAAATATATTGAGAGTGTACTTAGACACAAACACAAAATCTTAACTTAGACGTACGCTGTGCACGACTACAAAATATTTTATCCACGGCAACAGCGCTTGGACTAGTTACGACCTTTCAGTTTCCGACAGCGATTTTTTGTAGAGGACGACACCACGTGGAGAAATATTCTCCAACGACGTGGTGTCAACGGCGTAGTTTACCCTCTGTCCAAATTTCCAATATGGAGAATTTACACTACGAAACACATGTTTTGATTCACAAAGCTCTTTTTGTGACCAAACGAAGGTGTTTACTAACGCAAACAGACGTACATGATGGCGAAAATACAAACATCTCTGAAATATTAGTTGGAAGAAAACTGCAAAAACAAACGCTACAGATGAACATTTGACGGCAATTCACCAGTAAAACAGTATATTATGTGTTTTGACGAAAGCATGGAAAGCCCTCTGATGATGAACTGTGTACATTCGAAACCGATAACGGTGCTTTCTGAATAAAGATGCAAAGCAATTAATCACTTTTAAGTCCTAGTGGGCACTGATGTACAGTTTGGGGAAAGTCGAAAATTTGTGTCAGGCTGGGATTCCAACCTGGAACCAGGAACCATTCTGGCGCTTAATGGGTGGGTGTGGGGTCAAAGTAGGCAGGGGTCCCAAGCCGAGGCCTGGCCACTACGTCCTGTTACCTCCCCCAGAAAACAAAGCGTAGGGAATATGCCTCGCCTGCTGCTGCTCAACCCTGCTTGTAGCGCGTTTCTGCTACCCCTTCGTTTCACATAAGCTCTACCACTTTTAGCGTGCTATTTGTTTACAGCTTAAAGCGAATGATGGAGATTATCACCTGAGGATGTATCTTCTAGCGGCCCGATTCCAGTCGCGACTTTTATTGAAAGGTATTTTACAGACATCCCTAATTATTTCTTTCAAAATGTGGTAGTCTGGCTGGGTTGCACACAATTTAAAACAACTACAAAGAAAACTGAAGAAAATTTTTCTGTTTTTGGGACTGTGCACAACCGCACAATGTCATTATTAAGGAAGAGCCAAAAATTAGGGACACTTTTGTCGCCGTCAGCAAACAAGTAGTGAAGTGTCGTTAATAAGGAAGCACCAAAAGTCAGCGACAGTTTTCTCGCCATCAGCAAACAAGTAGCGAAGTGCGCGTCCACTAATTCATTTTAGGGAGTTCGTTTTCGTTTATCGGCAGTATGGAAAGATAAGCAGTCGAGGAGATGTCTGACGAGGAGTCATATGGATAATTAAAGCCAGCATCTGTCACACAAAGAACCAAACACTTATCGCCGATCCTCGAACCAGCCGATGCTCGTCCGTATCTCGAAAATAACAGGCGACATACAACGGGATGTCTGCAAGGTGATTCCGTGAAACCTTGACCGGCATTCATCGTTCACCGTAAAGTGGCGTGCAAAACTGGACATCACCGATGGTCAGACGGCACGCTAGTCGATGTGGCGATGCTTCCCTTCAACTGCATTTGGTAATCTGTTATGCTGAAGAAAACCATAGGTCCGCTTCGTGGACATCAAGCGCTTTGCCAATATCGTAGTACAGACATAAAAATGCCTTAGGTAGAAGATGGGTGACGGAACGTCCGAAATCTGGATAGGGGCTGAAGGAGAGCGTGGTGCAAGGGCCTCCAGCAACAGGTCGGTAAACCACTAAGCCATTGGGACACACTGGTCATCACCATTCCAAGGACTGTCATACCACCCCTCCCATAAGACCCAAATTCCCAACTCATCCACACGCTGCTGATGTAGTGTCCCTGACATTTTCCTCATTACTCGCAGAGTTTTGCCAATTCCCGTAAAAGTTCGAGTGAGGTATGTATCTGAACTGAGGGGATCATTGGCCAGCCCCACTTTAATAAAGACGAGACTGCTCAATGACCCCCTCAGTGCAGATAGTTACCAAGCTCCAGTTCATACAGGAATTGGCGAAATGGGGCGAGTAATAAGGAAAATGGGCAGGAGAACTTCGTCAGTAGAGTGTGGAGGAGTTCAGAATTTGGGTCTGATGGGAGGTATTCTTGGACGTCCGTGGAGTTGTGATGATCAGTGTGTCTCGACAGCTTACTGATCTGACCTTCTGCCTGAAAGGTAACTTGTTTGGACTATTAAATTGATTGAGAAAGTTGGCAAAATTTAGTGTCTAGATACACTGACTTTACGAAACAAGACCTAAATTATGCTAAACAAGTAATAGATTGAATTCCCTAAACAACTAACAGCTGATTAAACACTCCACTGAGTGGTGCCTGGTTGGCAAAGACAGTTTAACTAGGTGATCAGTGAATCAAGTACCCTGGTCTTAAAAATGTGGAAAACGCAAGCTGAATTGATCCGACGCTGAGCAGAGTTTGATTGATGAAATCTGCTGAAGTTTCTCTACATAGGTGCAGCTGAGAGCAAGTGACGATTGAGATCTGTATGCCGTGACAATGCCGCGGCGGCAGTACATTACCCTGCTTTCTTCGTGGGGCGATGTAACTTGCTGCTGGCGAGATGTGTGCGGTGGAGGAGATGAGACGTGGAGGCGGCACCTGCGAATCGATCGGGACCACGAAAGAAATGTAAAAATTTCACGGTCTAGCGATCAAGCAGACGGATCGCAATTTACTCTCTACCAGAGCCCTGAAATCATTGTGTATATCAGTGTGTGACACAGCTGTTCGCTGGTCATACCAAGAACAAATATGGCTCACTTATACGACAGAGTGCCCAAGGATACCAAACATCAAGACTGGTAAACAAAAAACGAATAAGTGTGTCCTCAGCAAACGACTAGTCTGAGACGTTTGAATTCACACTGTCAATGCAGTAAGAACTTCACCACAGGCTCCCAAGTCTAACTACTCGCAAGTGAAGTCAGTCTGACAGTCCCAAGTACCAATCACATATGCCAGAGCTTCGACCATAAGTGCTTACCAGACCAAAGTCCTTCACTCGAGAGCTTCCCACCTATCCAGAAAAAAATTCCGTTTTCCCACAAAGTGCACGCACAACCTGCCATCTCACCATCTTGAGCCAATCATGAGGCTCTAGTGGCTCCCCTCCCACACGATAACAAAAACTCATGTTGAACCAGGACAAGAGTTAAGAAAACTGCGTCTCTGAAAAAAAAGAAACCACCAATTACTGGCTTTTTTAAGTTTTCACAGAGAGGGAGAAGATAATTTTGTCCAAGTCATGTCTCTTCCCACGGCAACAAGCGAACAGATACAATATCAAAGATCTTTATATGACGATGGTATCTGTTCCCGAAAGAACAGTTACCGTTGATGACCTTGCAGCTTTGCTAGAAATGAAATGATAAGTAAATGGACACCCTAGCTGCAACAGGCGTTGATATACTTCACTGGGAATTAATCTTTCGGGAACAGATACCATTGTCATATATAGTTAAAATATGGCTTCCCGGCCATTGACCTTCTTGTGCGAACGCACACGCTATGCCCGAACTCGTACGGGACTTGGTAGATTAATCTGCATTACCACGAGTAATGAGTGTGATGGGCAAACATCTATTAGGCGCACTGCGAATGTAGTGGTGTGGACATGTTGTGAATGTGGGTCTCACGGGGAGCGTGCAAGGGATAAATCCCTGCAGGTGCACTATCCTCTGTGCCCTCGGTGGCTCAGATGGATAGAGCGTCTGCCATGTAAGCAGGAGATTCCGGGTTCGAGTCCCGGTCGGGGCACACACTTTCAACATGTCCCCAGTGAAATATATCAACGCCCGTTGCAGCTAGGGTGTCCATTTACTTATAATTTCATCAAAGATCTTTATCTGAATCGTCTGTGCCTTGGAGCTTGTTAGTCCTGGCTAGGAGGTGTAATAAAGATTCCACATCTAAACATTTTTCAGATTTTGCAAAAACAGACACAATGTCTGAAGGGATACCGCAATCACTGGTTATACATGCAGCATGTGAAGGTTGTTGTGTGTGGATGGGTTACTTCTGTAACCGAAATTACAGATCTGAAGATGGTTCCAGAGGGACCGAAACCGGTCATGTGAACAAACATTTTTGCAATCGAGACAGATTATAAATAACACTTTTCTCAGATGCTGCAGTTTTCTTATACAACAGAAGTGGCCGAGGGAAGTGGGTCACTGGCCTTCTTGCAATGTTGCCAAATACAAAAACATGTGAATTTCTATTACACGTGGCTCTGCACACAATGCCCGGTTTACGACGCCACTGTGTAGACACGTCCCTTTAGACCATCGCCCCTGTCCAGGTTTCTGCTGGAGCCATAGCACGTATCATGGCATTGTTTTGCTGGAGCCCTGTCCCGATGAAGGGCTGCCCTGTCTGCCCGCTTGCTGACAATTGCTTTCAACTCCCAACAAGCCGTTTGTATGAGCTAAGAATCAAAAAAATACCTCATGCTTTTAGCACCCAACCAGGCTCCATCAATGTCCACTCAGGCCGTTAACTTTCTGGAATCTCGCTAAAGGTGTGGCAGGTTGTAAGAAAACCTAAATAATTTTCCATTTGCGAAAAACAGATGAGAGAGTAACTGGTCCTCTCCACTGCCCCCTACACTTTAATATTGTGTAGTATAACATGAACCAGAGGAAATAGTAGGAGAATCTCAACCTGATATATATATGGATTGGTGATGACGTTCTTTTCTCATATATATATATATATATATATCACCAATCCATAGTAGGCAAATTCCCTGCACATAAAAGAACCAATGCAAATGGAGAAAGACTTACTAGTTTATGCAGAGAACATGACATAGTTCTAAAGTCTACATATTTCAAAAAACTCCCTAGAAAACAAACTACATGGGTATCCCCGAATCCAGTCTGTGGGGAGAAACAACTTGACCATGTTGCTATAAGCAGACTGTCTGCATCAGAGATACTCAATGTAAAAGTTGCTAAGAGTGCAAGTTTAGATTCAGATCACTATCTATCTGTCGTTAAATTCAAAATTAGACCAATATATAAAAGAAAGAGCGAATATCAATCTAAAAAGTTTGATACTCAGAAATTAACCAAGGAACACAATTTCAGGACACTTTTGGAAAAGAAAACACCTAAAACATGGGAACAACTTCAGAAAGATATAGTACAGACAGCAGAAGAATCCATTCTCCTTACCAAAAAATGGAAACATGCCTGGTGGAATGATGAGTGCGACAAACTAATCCTAACAAGACAACGAGCTTGGAACATTTGGAATGCCAAAAAAATGATAAAAATAGGAACTCCCTAAAAGAAGCCCGGAAGCAAGCTTCAAAAGGCCTTAAAAGGATCCAAGTTCAATACATAAAAGACTAACTAGCATCAATAGACTCCAACTTCAAACAGAACAATGCTAGGAACTTTTACAAAACTTTCAAAAGTAACTTAAAGAAATACTCTCCTCCTAGTCTATTTTTCAAGGACCCAAAAACGCAGAAAACTGCATACAATAGCATAGAGAACTGTAGAATACTTGCTGAATATTTTGAAGAACTACATAACTGTTATCCACCGAAAGAAAAATTTAATTTCAATATTGTGAACCCAACACCACCAGACTCCAAGCCGCCAACCACAGAAGAAATAAAAGAAATCATAAAAGAGCTTAAAAATAATAAAGCCACTGGAGAGGATAATATAGTTGCTGAACTATGGAAGTACTCTAGTGACAACATGATACAGTGTCTATCAGAAATACTATAAGAAATCTGGACAACACACAGATTACCACCAGACTGGGCATCTGCATTAATACATCCACTACATAAAAAAGGGAAGAAAACAGATCCTAGCAATTATAGGGGAATCTCCCTCTTACCAGTGACCTATAAGATCTTGTCTAAGGCGCTTTTAAAAAGAGCAGAAGAGATACTTGACAAACAGCTAGGAGAGTATCAGGCTGGATTTAGGAAGGGAAGGTCATGTGCAGAACAAATACTAAATTTAAAGAACATAATAGAAATGAGGAAAATCAGGAAGTTAAAATATGTAATTACTTTTGTGGATTTTAAAAAAGCCTATGATTCAATTGACAGAAATACACTGCTTGATATCTTAAAAGAATTGGGACTCGATGCTAAAACAACTGCAATAATTAAAGGTACTTTGACAAATACAAAATCGAAAGTAAAATTTAGGGGAGAGCTCTCAAAGTCGCCTGAAATAAAGTCAGGTGTTCGACAGGGAGATGGTCTGTCACCTCTTCTTTTCAACTGTGTCTTGGAGAAGATAGTTCGAGAATGGAGGAAGGCCATCAATACTAAAGGGATTCAACTAGGGAGAAATCCAAACAAGATCACTGTCGACTGTTTAGCCTTCGCAGATGACATGGCATTGATTACAGATTCACTAGACAATGCCCAAGAACAAATAAGAGAACTACAAAAACAAGCAGCCAAAGTAGGACTACCAATATCCTATGAAAAAAACAAAGTTTATGACAAACATCTGTGATGGTCCTCAAAATATTGCAGTTGACAACAACACAATACACAAAACAGATTCCTTTAAATACCTAGGAGAGTGGATTACATACAATGCCAAAGAAAAGATAGCTATAGAAACTAGAGTGCACAAATGGAAAGAGTGTTTCATATGACCAAAAACGTTTATAATAAAAAATCCTTGTCCTGGAACACGAAATTAAGACACTACCAAACACTGGACAGACCTGAAGCAACAAAGCTTTCAATTAAATTACTAAAAAAAATCATACCAGATCTGGCGCCCGGACAGGGACTTGACTAAAATATTGAAAGTGTCACGGTACTAATATATGATTGTCTTATTTCATGTATCGCTCTTTGGAACCCAATGCTGCATAAAATTACGGATGAGCAATAAATATACGCAATATTGAAGGACGCGGTATTTACACAAATATCTTGGGATTTAATAAGACGCAGATTTGCAGTTTTGAAGACAACGCCGAGTGAGTACCAAATTTTCGTTTGCCATAGTTCTGTCTAAAGAATAGCTCATTTGACCTTCAAATTCGACCTCACTCTATCCTTTCTGTAGCTTAACGTAAAAAAAAACACTTTTTTTTCTACGTAAATATTTGAACATTTTCTGTAACCTTTTGCTTGGACTATTTGTTTTATACTGTAGTTAGTATTCTCGTGTAAGTTCAAGATGGATGCCATTTCAGTCTTTTCTGTGTAACAGCGTTGGCAATCAATTGTTTCAACGGCGTTGACTCCATCTTGTCTTTTTGCTACAGACGTGTGTCAGTTATTACCCACGTAACATTAGACATTTGACGAACGCGCCGCGACTTTAACTTGCGCGCCAAGAATAATTGACAATCAGAATTTCAGTTGGCAGTACCCATTTTAAATTGGCAATAGTTGAATTTCTTTATGGCGGACGGACAATCGAGCGCGAACTCTGCAGACGAAAGCGACGGCACTGTTAACAAACATTACCGACTCCGCTCACGCGGAACGACGGCCAGGACAGACGACAGACAAGAGGTAGTTAACGTGGACGACACTCAGCAGGAAACACCCACCTCCCCGATAACGGTATCAATTGACATTGTCAAAATGTTACAGGAATTGATACTAGACAGACAGGAGAGGGAACAGCGCGAACGTGATCGCGAACGACGTGAGAAAGACAGAGACAAGTTTTTATCAGAGTTGAAAACGGATATGACAACACAGATTGACTCAGTTAGGAATGACGTAAATACCACCGTTGATGCGAAAGTAGGTACCCTCACTACGCAAGTAGGCTCTCTCACAGCACAGATAGATTCGGTTAAGGGTGACGTCACGGCGCAAGTAACCACTTTGACAACACAGATAAGCACTCTGAATAACAAAATTGATAACATTGGTCAGAATCTCACAACTCAAATCGAAGCGTGTCGCAAAGAAACCGATTCGGTAAAACTTGCGTATAAAACAGTTGCACGAGAGGTACACGAGTTAGCGACAGCGGTAGCCACTGTAGAATCAAAAGTAAGTGCAATGGCGAATGACATTTCGACCGAACTATTGAGGAAAGAGTTAACAGTAGTGTTGCTTCGCACACTAAAGCACTTACCGAACATTACAAAGAATGGATTGATGTACAAGAGAAGCTTGTTGAGGAGAAGGTTACAAGTGACTTGGAAGATGTTGTTAAATCCGCAACCTTAGACATATTATCTGCACCCGGCAGTTCAGGAGACACTGTTTGTACTGAACTAGGCCAAATTAGACGAGTGTTTACCCGGGATTTTCCGGAATGGCGGAAGCAAGTAACAGATGAGATATCCGACCTGAAACAGCAAATTCAAACACTACAGTATGATAACCAGAGTGACGGGAAACACTCACTATCTTCTGAGCCAGATGAACATCAATACCAAACAACACAACACACCACAGTACATTCCGCGACCGAAAAATGAATTTAACGATTCACACAACAACAACACTGAACAATTGACACTCACAGCCCTCATGAAAGAGGAGAGTGTATTGAAACAAAGAGTTTTTCAACCATTCAAACCGGAAAAGCGAAATATTCATCCAGTCGTTTTCCTAAAGAACTTTTCAGGAGTCTTTCCAGCTGCCTGGAATGACAAACAGAGAATACAATTCATTACCGGATACATACAAGGAGAAAGTGCTATATGGGGAACCGAGATTGTTGATAAGTGCAAAACATTTAGCGAGTTTGAGAAGAACTTTTTAAGCAAATTCTGGAGCGCAGGTGTTCATCAACGCCTACGCAAAGAGGTCTACAACGCCGAACCTTTCCATTCGAACAGTGGCGGACTTCGCCGGTACTTTGAAAAGTACTTGAGAAAGATACAATATTGGGACACTCCCATAACAACAAAAGATGTTATTATGATTCTTAAGTCAAAACTACCCATTTACATACGCGAAAAATTAGTGAACGTGTCAGAGGAAGATCAGGACGCATTTTTATCCGTCCTTGATTCGCTCGATCTTATACACGAAGACGCGCGTGCGAATGCTAACCGTAAGAACAACAGCGCAGGCACGTATTCGAATGGAAACGGTAGTAATGGAAATGGTTCACACGAAACACAATACGGAAACAAACAGTACAATAACCGCAATAGAGGCCGAACAATGGTTACCGTAATGGTAAACACAAAAACAAGCATTACGGCAACCAACGGTACAATCCAATATACAACACGCAACAACAGTATTACGGGAATGCCCCATACCAATCAAACAATAACCGTAGTAACTTCTACCAGAATGGAAACAAATACAAGGGTAAACGTTGCAACAATCAAAATTGCGGAGGTCAGCTACCTCCACCACAACCCTATGGGCAGCCACAACGCCAATACACGCCTCAGCAACAACCATTCATGCAACAACAACAGTACACGCCACCACAACAGGACTTTAGATACAATAACAATAAACCAAGAAAACAATACAATCCACCGGTATATTTTACGCAGGCATGTAATGTACCGATTTTTCGGCCTGGTAACCAAGTGCAGTACCAACAAGGGTTTGATACAAATCAACACACACAATGCCACAACACCAATACACGCCTCAGCAACAACCATTCATGCAACAACAACAGTACACGCCACCAAAACAGGACTTTAGATACAATAACAATAAACCAAGAAAACAATACAATCCACCGGTATATTTTACGCAGGCAAGTAATGTACCGATTTTTCAGCCTGGTAACCAAGTGCAGTACCAACAAGGGTTTGATACAAATCAACACACACAATGGGTAAAAAACCAGCGAGAATGGTCAAGTGATGTGACAGAAGAATCAAATCAGTCGCATCACAATAAAGCGGAAAACTAAAGGCAGCACCTTTTCGCCTCCTTGGGGATGCTGCGGGACATAATGGGGGCAAACTCGACCTTGAACGACTTAACGTAATACGTTATGATCGCGACACTGACTTGAGAGACGATTTGTTGCAGGAAGATATTGAGACAGACTTGAATGACGTATGGGAAGACGAAGTACAAGCAATGACTAAAATTTACATAGCCAATACACCAATAGATGCTATTATTGATACTGGTGCAAATGTAAATGCTTTATCACTATGTATGTTTAAGAAAGTTTCTGCAGAGATGAAAATTTTAACGTTACCAGTACAAGGTTGTTCAGTAACAGGAGTGGTAGGATCTTTATCACAGCGAGTCAATTTGCAAGCTCAGGTACCGATAAGGATTAATTCTACTTCTTTCATGTGTGTATTTCTAGTAGTTAAGAATTTGTCAGTGTCATGCTTATTAGGAATGGAGTTCTGAGGAAGAATAAGGCAGTGATTGATATAGAAAAGGGTATCTGTACAATCCGAGTAGGTCAACTGGAGGTAACGCTGCAATTGTTGTGCGGCAAGGTCAAAAGAGTCAACACTGAGCACAAAGTTAAGGTACGCAGACTGGTACAGCGAATGTTTTTGAACCAAGCACACATGACAAGACAGGGTAACAGTTGGACAGATTTTGATACTGATGACGGACTTCCGACTAGAGAAGAGATTTTGAATATAGTAAGCGAATCAAGTGAACTTGATTACATACAAAGGCAAGATTTACTGCACTTACTAATGAGGTATCTTCATGTCTTTTCTTCGAAACCTGGAGTAATACGTGACTACGAATATGACATGAAGGTCGCTCCCCATTCTCCTTTTTGCAAGACAACGTACTCTGTCCCGTATGCAAGGCGCGAGGCTGTGAAAAATGAAATACGTAAAATGCTTAAGTGGGAGATCATTGAACCGTCAGACTCACCTTACAGTAGTCCGTTATTGCCAGTTTTGAAGCAGGATGGTAGTGTACGTATAGTTTTGGATGCAAGAAACATAAATAAAATAATTATTCCACTAAGAACTCGACCTGAGGCTATGGATGAACAATTACAAAGGTTTCATGGAGTAAAATTCCTCACATCGGTAGACTTGAGATCGAGCTACTGGCAGGTCAAGATGACATCATAGTCTCGAAAATATACAGCGTTTATATTTGCAGGTAGATCATACCAATTCAAAGTAGTTCCATTTGGTTTGAATGTGAGTTCAGGCGTATTCATAGCTGCACCTGATCATGTATTAGGACCTGAACTGTTGGATCGAGTAACAGTGTATGTTGATGACTTACTGATTGCTACGAAATCTTGGGAAGAACATTTAGACATAATAAGCAAAGTTTTCCAGAGGTTTGTTGACTATAGAGTCACAGCTAATCTACATAAGTCTAAATTTGGTAAAAGCGAGATTAAATTTGTAGGACATCTTGTATCATCACAGGGAATTACCCCAGATCCAGACAAACTAGCAGCTATTAAAAACTTTCCTGTGCCCTCTTCTAAACGCCAGTTGAAAGGCTTCCTTGGAATGACTTCCTTTTTCAGAAAGTTTATTTCGGACCAGTCGATGAACAGTCAAGCATTGCATGATCTTCTAAAGAAAAATACTCACTGGCATTGGACGCCAGAGTGTCAGGCAGATTTTGATCGCATTAAACAAGCACTTCTTAACAGCAATATTTTGTTCCATCCAGACATGGATAAAGAATTCTGTATTTCGTCAGATGCTTCATTTCAGGGGCTTGGTTCTTGTTTGTTTCAAATAGAAGTAATTGATGGAAAAGAAGAGATAAGAGTTATCAGCTTTGCAAGTAGGGTTCTCACAGAATGTGAGAGGTCATACTCGGTGACAGAGTTAGAGGCTCTGGCCGTTGTATGGTCCTTTAAGAGGTTCAATTACTACATCCATGGTCGGAAAATTAAGGTCTTTTCTGATCACCAAGCTCTTAGTTTCTTGCTCTCGTGTAAACTTCTTCATCTTCGTCTTACACGATGGAGTCTCTTCTTGCAAGAGTATGATTTCGAAATAGTATACATCAAGGGTAAAAACAACATTATCGCGGATGCTTTGTCACGCATGCCGCAAGGACTTCCCGAGTCCAGTGAACTTATCGAGCAGATGTCTAACTACCGAATTCTTCTAATGAAAGACACACTACATAGAAAGTATTTCCTTCAGCTCTGCACGCAGATGCGTATACTCCAATAAACAGATCCCAAATGGCGTAAGGTCAAACAACTTCTTCTAACAAAACCCGATCACCACTTGTCCAAATTTTATAAACTACACAACTATGTTTTATTCCATCGAACTTCTCTCCTCTCTGGTAGATGGTGTGTGTGTATACCACACGCATACGTTGAACACCTTATCTGGTACACACATCTTTCCTGGGGTCATTATGGACATGAAAAATGCAAACGAAAGATTTCTGCGTATTGCTATGTACCAAACTTGCACCATCGAATCCACAAGTTGTTAAGTACACGTCTTATCTGCCAGAAGGCAAAACACTTCAACCATTCGAACCTAATTCCTCTGAATCCAATTATTACTGAGAGACCAAACCAAGTTCTGGCCCTTGATCTCGCCGGCCCCCTGCCGCAAGGAGGGGAGGGGTGAAATACCTAGTCGCATTGTTTGATCTTTTCACAAAACATGTGAGACTTTATGCAGTGAAATCATCCAGTGCACTTCCGATCATGCGTCGAATCGAACAAGATTATTTTCCTCGATTTGGCAAGCCGGAGGCCATTCTATCAGATAATGCATCGAATTTCACTGGCAGACAATGGCGCAATTTTCTTGCCAGACATGGTATCAAACAAATACTTATATCTCGTTTCAGACCGCAATCTAATCCCACCGAACGTATCTTCAAAGAGTTCAATAGATTCATTCGAACCTACATACCTAATCGACAAACCCGTTGGATTGACTTTGTATCTTCATTCGAGCAGATTGTCAACAATCTTCCACACTTCTCAACTGGATTTACACCTGCGGAATTAATGACGAGTCATCGGGAAAGAAATGAATGGTTAGATCCCATACCTAAAATTGTAGAACCAGAATTAGATTTAGATGCAAAACTTAGGCAAGCATTGGTATCCTTAGCTGTACAGGCGAATCTACGCAAGAGTCTTATGACAAGAAAGTATCTAAGGCAGCCGGAGGCCATTCTATCAGATAATGCATCGACTTTCACTGGCAGACAATGGCGCAATTTTCTTGCCAGACATGGCATCAAACAAATACTTATATCTCGTTTCAGACCGCAATCTAATCCCACCGAACGTATCTTCAAAGAGTTCAATAGATTCATTCGAACCTACATACCTAATCGACAAACCCGTTGGATTGACTTTGTATCTTCATTCGAGCAGATTGTCAACAATCTTCCACACTTCTCAACTGGATTTACACCTGCGGAATTAATGACGAGTCATCGGGAAAGAAATGAATGGTTAGATCCCATACCTAAAATTGTAGAACCAGAATTAGATTTAGATGCAAAACTTAGGCAAGCATTGGTATCCTTAGCTGTACAGGCGAATCTACGCAAGAGTCTTATTACAAGAAAGTATCTAAGGCTCTTACATATGATATTAATGAAAAGGTGCTTTTACGGACACATTTTAAGCCATTGAAGTTGTTGAAAAGAAATCGGAAATGGAGGCTATTGTACGACGGACCATTTGTAGTAATTAGAAAACCACATACAGGATGTTATCTAATAGCGGATCCAGTATCTGGCAGAATTAAAGGATTGTATCACCACCAGGATCTCAAGAAGTATAACGAGGCAAAGTATCAAGCAAAGGAACATTAGCCTAAGGTTTAACCTGTGAAACACTTCGGTATTCAAACACACCAATACGAGTACTCACACTTTGGCGAAAAACTATGGAGGTAATTGAAGATTTGATTTATTATGGCGTACGAAAAAGAAAGCACATTCCATTTGAGAGGACAGATTCTCAGTTAGTTTTAAGTTAGTCATAGGTGTAAGCAGTCCAAGTTGGCTGTTGGCATTGAGAAATGCCGTTATTGGTGAAAGGAGATACGGAAGGAAGTAGCAGATTGCCACCTTCCAACTCCAATGAATATATATGTATGTGAAATATTAGGTTAAGCAATTTCTTTTTCAGCCCTCAAGATGGAATGTTAGTCTTTAAGTGTACAGAGTACAGCCTATTGCGTGTAAACTGTGCGTTATTGTAACACCGCCATGAACTATACCTTTTGTTAGCGCGATCTTCAGAATTAAACAGATTTGTGTAGCCAAGTGTTTGAACTGTCAAAAGCAGTAAATAACAGAGAGAGAGAGTATCACGTAGTATTTGATAGTTTTCAGGAGATTCAATCTCAGATTCAAAGTATCATCTACGAACAGTAAGCCTCATAAAGATTTAATAGCTAAGCAACAAAGCTTTTCCTTTATTCTGTTTTACAACAGCTGTTAGGTCATGTAGCCGAGAGTGCCACTACATGGAAACATATACGTCGCAATGACAAGTCTGAAGTATTCCTGATGGTAAACGTTGCTTCTTTAAACATGTAAGATGCACTAAAGTAATTAGCTATTTCAGAGCCAAGCCCGACAATCACCCAGAAGGAAGCGTGAGAAACTAGAAAGCTGTCACCAGATATGACTCACATTATAATAATAAAACTAAGATTTGATATTAGATTAAAGAATAGCCACTTGAAGGCACACGCGACACATGTCATGCATCTAAGGTCACAAAAATATCCTAGTGTAGTTGTGCGAGAATTTGTATATGTATATAGTGTATTTATGTTCATATTTGATCCTCTCCTCTTCCACTTCCCCATCCTATCCCATTAAAAAAAAGTGAGGATTAGAATTTGACAGGCTCATCTGAGTGCTCTTTAGACGGTTGAAGTGGAAACGAAATTTGTGGGAGAGATCCGTTAGCGAAAGTTTTGTTCTAATCGCGTATCGCGAGTAGCAATGTTGAGAGATTATAATACATCCCGCGAGTAGTACTTGCAGCCAGTAACTTTATGAAGCATGAATCTTCCGGAGAGAAATGCATGAGTATGCTTGACCAGAAGAGACAGAATTTGTTCAATCTGTGCTCTACATAAACAGTGACACTAAATTTTGAAGAGAAACGAAATAACAAGCTGCTTAAAAGATTTGTTTTAAAAAAAATTTTAGCTTTGTAAAAGGGAGAGAGAATAACCGAAATAATCGTGCCTTGATGCACAAGTAGTGGTATTCAATACGCTAATCCGGCGTGGCGTGACTGAAAAGGTTAACAGAATTTTGTGACTGTAAGCAAACTTAAGAAATGTATGTATGTATGTATGTATATAATTTATGGACATTGTTTAATCTTGTAATGTATTTACCTGTGAGTAACTTGAACTGTGAACTTTGAAATCACAATGTGAGATGGGAGATGTGAATTTGCAGACACTCTAAGACGTTCTAAACAAAATGCTAGTGATAAAGTGTACCAAATACGTGTGCAGTGACATGTGTACACGCAAGTGCAGGTAGTGACAGCGATCACAGCAAAGCATTTTGCAAACTATATGTAAAACGTTGGCTTCACTTACCTGTGTGTAAGCAGCATGGCAGGTCGCAGGGACTGTCGTGTGAAATCCTCGAAACAGACGGTGGTATTTTCTACCCAAGTTTTCGATACGCCGATCGACGATGGAGAAAGGACACTAGACGTGTGTTTTCCGCGTGTTCTCATTTTAGCAGAGCGCGAGTGACACACGTTAAACTTTATACGAGCATACACGAGCGCGTGTTGCACTGGACTAGTAACCTGCAACAGCGCGGAGCTGCTTGCAATTGGACTCAACAATTAACATTTGAAACACAACCGACGCGCGCGCTGTGGAGGCGTGTCATTGACCTTAGAATGTTTTCCGTCTCACAACTACGCAAGAGACATTGCTAAAGCTATCACAGTGAAACTTAATTATGAACTTTATTTATTCTGTAAAAAGAGAAGTCTTAGCTTCAAATTAATTTCCATTTAATCAGTCACGTCGGATATTTTGCGATAGATAGTTAAATAAACACAAGGCACTACTGAGCACTGAAACGTTAACTGGAAGGGAAGGTTATCAATCCTGTCCAGAATCCTATAAAACCTTTACCTGTAAGTCTACATTATAGCACGAACCTAACACAGGTTTCTTTCTGTTTATTTGCATGTAAACGACATGACACTTGATGCGAGACACTAGAGAGGCAACACGAGCGAACACAAAAAAAGACGCTACCCAGGGTCGTGACCTCTCGGACGACGCCGCTCACCGAACGAGAATAGACGTTGCAGACTCCGGTTAAGTGAGCGCGTCACAAAAAAAAGTGTACAGTGTAGTGTCAAGTGAAACGTCCTGATTAACAACGACATTCTAAAAAAAAATCTAATGAAACGGATAAAAAACATTACGAGACCAAAAAGATCACAGACAATTTTAGAGGACTGTTTAAGTAATTATTTCAATGTATCTGTGTATGTTTGTCTACTGACATGTTTTGTTTTCTATAAAGAGTATTATTCATTTATCTTTGTGTGTGTTAGACTTAAGATTGTTTTTTGTCATATTTTGTTTCACAGTAACAGCAATTAAGATAACAGTGCAAGGACACCTTACAATGAGCTGAGAGAAGTGCCAAAGTGCACAAAAGACACTGAAAGACTATTTGTTTTCATAACTGTACTGGAAGCATAAAATAACTAGATGACAAACTCATTCCAATTGTATGTTAGAACGAAAGTAAACAGATGATAAAACACAGTAATGTCTTGAAACTACATGTGAGTCCTGATGATCCTTCCGGAATCATCATGCCTCACATGGGAGGCATTGTGACATTACAGCCTTTATCACTGCGATTTTTAACATGTAAAAGTTTTTTTTTTCTGTATTCGCGTCAGTATGTGCGAACTTTTAACATATAACAATGAATGTTGTAACCAGATATCTTTGCCGCGCTCCTGAAAAGCGCAGAATACCACGATAGCTATAAACTGTTATACGCTGCTACCGATCAGTAAAAAAAAACGATGCACCTATGTTTCAATTTAACAATTGCAAATTTTTACTTCTGCAGGGAGCCGCGCCGCTCTCTAGCTGTTCTGTGAATGTGTTGCGAGTCGGACGCAAAAGTATTGTGCTCCATACTGATATAATCATTTATTGTAACTTTAAGAGTTTAAGTGATTAAAAAATATATGTAGCCACAAACAAGCGAGAATGTGTATCATGAAAATTCGCTCCACCGCCACAATGGGTGGCCATGTTAATGTAAGTTTCCGTTTCACAAAATAATACTTGAAGCCTTGAAGTTTATTTAATTTCAAAGAAAATCTCTCAACCTTATTTTAATTAATTATACTTGTGATAATCTTTCCTGTTTAAAATATTTATGCAGCTTATGATCCAGCGTGTGTTCTGTCGGAACAGGAGGCTGTCGTGACGACATCGTTATAGTATTTATTCCAAGTTCTTTCAGTTCCGTTCATATGTTCGTACAAATCCAATTAGTTGGTCCCTTAGGTTTCTTTTATGTAACTTCCGTCTGTTTTCTCCGCGCGATCTTCCTCGGAAAAAAAATTCTGTTCATTTTTTTAGTAATTTTCGATATCGCGAATGAGAAAAGACAGCCGCCTCCTGCTCCGAACGGAACACCACGACTTTTCTAACGTCGGGGAGTACCGCACAAATTTTCCGCTAAAAGGTAATAGAATTTCTTAAAGCTGGATCAATTACACATGTTGCTGCTGTTCTCCGACAAATCTGGTGTGATTAATAGTAATTTATTCTGTCACGACAAAAAGAACCAATTTTATTTTTACCAAAGCAACAAAGCATTCAATTAAATTACTAAGGAAAAAAAATCATACCAGCTGTATATTTTCGAGACTATGATGTCATCTTGACCTGCCAGTAGCTCGATCTCAAGTCTACCGATGTGAGGAATTTTACTCCATGAAACCTTTGTAATTGTTCATCCATAGCCTCAGGTCGAGTTCTTAGTGGAATAATTATTTTATTTATGTTTCTTGCATCCAAAACTATACGTACACTACCATCCTGCTTCATAACTGGCAATAACGGACTACTGTAAGGTGAGTCTGACGGTTCAATGATCTCCCACTTAAGCATTTTACGTATTTCATTTTTCACAGCCTCGTGCCTTGCATACGGGACAGAGTACGTTGTCTTGCAAAAAGTAGAATGGGGAGCGACCTTCATGTCATATTCGTAGTCACGTATTACTCCAGGTTTCGAAGAAAAGACATGAAGATACCTCATAAGTAAGTGCAGTAAATCTTGCCTTTGTATGCAATCAAGTTCACTTGATTCGCTTACTATATTCAAAATCTCTTCTCTAGTCGGAAGTCCGTCATCAGTATCAAAATCCGTCCAACTGTTACCCTGTCTTGTCATGTGTGCTTGGTTCAAAAACATTCGCTGTACCAGTCTGCGTACCTTAACTTTGTGCTCAGTGTTGACTCTTTTGACCTTGCCGCACAACAATTGCAGCGTTACCTCCAGTTGACCTACTCGGATTGTACAGATACCCTTTTCTATATCAATCACTGCCTTATTCTTCCTCAGAACTCCATTCCTAATAAGCATGACACTGACAAATTCTTAACTACTAGAAATACACACATGAAAGAAGTAGAATTAATCCTTATCGGTACCTGAGCTTGCAAATTGACTCGCTGTGATAAAGATCCTACCACTCCTGTTACTGAACAACCTTGTACTGGTAACGTTAAAATTTTCATCTCTGCAGAAACTTTCTTAAACATACATAGTGATAAAGCATTTACGTTTGCACCAGTATCAATAATAGCATCTATTGGTGTATTGGCTATGTAAATTTTAGTCATTGCTTGTACTTCGTCTTCCCATACGTCATTCAAGTCTGTCTCAATATTTTCCTGCAACAAATCGTCTCTCAAGTCAGTGTCGCGATCATAACGTATTACGTTAAGTCGTTCAAGGTCGAGTTTGCCCCCATTATGTCCCGCAGCATCCCCAAGGAGGCGAAAAGGTGCTGCCTTTAGTTTTCCGCTTTATTGTGATACGACTGATTTGATTCTTCTGTCACATCACTTGACCATTCTCGCTGGTTTTTTACCCATTGTGTGTGTTGATTTGTATCAAACCCTTGTTGGTACTGCACTTGGTTACCAGGCTGAAAAATCGGTACATTACTTGCCTGCGTAAAATATACCGGTGGATTGTATTGTTTTCTTGGTTTATTGTTATTGTATCTAAAGTCCTGTTTTGGTGGCGTGTACTGTTGTTGTTGCATGAATGGTTGTTGCTGAGGCGTGTATTGCTGTTGTTGCTGGTGTTGTGGCTGCCCATAGGGTTGTGGTGGAGGTAGCTGGCCTCCGCAATTTTGATTGTTGCCACGTTTACCCTTGTATTTGTTCCCATTCTGGTAGAAGTTACTACCGTTATTGTTTGATTGGTATGGGGCATTCCCGTAATACTGTTGTTGCGTGTTGTATATTGGATTGTACTGTTGGTTGCCGTAATGCTTGTTTTTGTGTTTACCATTACGGTAACCATTGTTTCGGCCTCTATTGCGGTTATTGTACTGTTTGTTTCCGTATTGTGTTTCGTGTGAACCATTTCCATTACTACCGTTTCCATTCGAATACGTGCCTGCGCTGTTGTTCTTACGGTTAGCATTCGCACGCGCGTCTTCGTGTATAAGATCGAGCGAATCAAGGACGGATAAAAATGCGTCCTGATCTTCCTCTGACACGTTCACTAATTTTTCGCGAATGGAAATGGGTAGTTTTGACTTAAGAATCATAATAACATCTTTTGTTGTTATGGGAGTGTCCCAATATTGTATCTTTCTCAAGTACTTTTCAAAGTACCGGCGAAGTCCGCCACTGTTCGAATGGAAAGGTTCGGCGTTGTAGACCTCTTTGCGTAGGCGTTGCTGAACACCTGCGCTCCAAAATTTGCTTAAAAAGTTCTTCTCAAACTCGCTAAATGTTTTGCATTTATCAACAATCGCGGTTCCCCATATAGCACTTTCTCCTTGTATGTATCCGGTAATGAATTGTATTCTCTGTTTGTCATTCCAGGCAGCTGGAAAGACTCCTGAAAAGTTCTTTAGGAAAACGACTGGATAAATATTTCGCTTTTCCGGTTTGAATGGTTGAAAAACTCTTTGTTTCAATACACTCTCCTCTTTCATGAGGGTTGTGAGTGTCAATTGTTCAGTGTTGTTGTTGTGTGAATCGTTAAATTCATTTTTCGGTCGCGGAATGTACTGTGGTGTGTTGTGTTGTTTGGTTCAAATGGTTCAAATGGCTCTGAGCACTATGGGACTCAACTCCTGAGGTCATTAGTCCCCTAGAACTTAGAACTAGTTAAACCTAACTAACCTAAGGACATCACACACATCCATGCCCGAGGCAGGATTCGAACCTGCGACCGTATCGGTGTTGCGGTTCCAGACTGCAGCGCCTTTAAGCGCACGGCCACTTCGGCCGGCTTGTTGTTTGGTATTGATGTTCATCTGGCTCAGAAGGTAGTGAGTGTTTCCCGTCACTCTGGTTATCATACTGTAGTGTTTGGATTTGCTGTTTCAGGTCGGATATCTCATCTGTTACTTGCTTCCGCCATTCCGGAAAATCCCGGGTAAACACTCGTCTAATTTGGCCTAGTTCAGTACAAACAGTGTCTCCTGAACTGCCGGGTGCAGATAATACGTCTAAGGTTGCGGATTTAACAACATCTTTCAAGTCACTTGTAACCTTCTCCTCAACAAGCTTCTCTTGTACATCAATCCATTCTTTGTAATGTTCGGTAAGTGCTTTAGTGTGCGAAGCAACACTACTGTTAACTCTTTCCTCAATAGTTCGGTCCGAAATGTCATTCGCCATTGCACTTACTTTTGATTCTACAGTGGCTACCGCTGTCGCTAACTCGTGTACCTCTCGTGCAACTGTTTTATACGCAAGTTTTACCGAATCGGTTTCTTTGTGACACGCTTCGATTTGAGTTGTGAGATTCTGACCAATGTTATCAATTTTGTTATTCAGAGTGCTTATCTGTGTTGTCAAAGTGGTTACTTGCGTCGTGACGTCACCCTTAACCGAATCTATCTGTGCTGTGAGAGAGCCTACTTGCGTAGTGAGGGTACCTACTTTCGCATCAATGGTGGTATTTACGTCATTCCTAACTGAGTCAATCTGTGTTGTCATATCCGTTTTCAACTCTGATAAAAACTTGTCTCTGTCTTTCTCACGTCGTTCGCGATCACGTTCGCGCTGTTCCCTCTCCTGTCTGTCTAGTATCAATTCCTGTAACATTTTGACAATGTCAATTGATACCGTTATCGGGGAGGTGGGTGTTTCCTGCTGAGTGTCGTCCACGTTAACTACCTCTTGTCTGTCGTCTGTCCTGGCCGTCGTTCCGCGTGAGCGGAGTCGGTAATGTTTGTTAACAGTGCCGTCGCTTTCGTCTGCAGAGTTCGCGCTCGATTGTCCGTCCGCCATAAAGAAATTCAACTATTGCCAATTTAAAATGGGTACTGCCAACTGAAATTCTGATTGTCAATTATTCTTGGCGCGCAAGTTAAAGTCGCGGCGCGTTCGTCAAATGTCTAATGTTACGTGGGTAATAACTGACACACGTCTGTAGCAAAAAGACAAGATGGAGTCAACGCCGTTGAAACAATTGATTGCCAACGCTGTTACACAGAAAAGACTGAAATGGCATCCATCTTGAACTTACACGAGAATACTAACTACAGTATAAAACAAATAGTCCAAGCAAAAGGTTACAGAAAATGTTCAAATATTTACGTAGAAAAAAAAGTGTTTTTTTTTACGTTAAGCTACAGAAAGGATAGAGTGAGGTCGAATTTGAAGGTCAAATGAGCTACTCTTTAGACAGAACTATGGCAAACGAAAATTTGGTACTCACTCGGCGTTGTCTTCAAAACTGCAAATCTGCGTCTTATTAAATCCCAAGATATTTGTGTAAATACCGCGTCCTTCAATATTGCGTATATTTATTGCTCATCCGTAATTTTATGCAGCATTGGGTTCCAAAGAGCGATACATGAAATAAGACAATCATATATTAGTACCGTGACACTTTCAATATTTTAGTCAAGTCCCTGTTCGGGCGCCGGTTCTGGTATGATTTTTTTTTCTTAGTAATTTAATTGAAAGCTTTATTGCTTTGGTAAAAATAAAATTGGTTCTTTTTGTCGTGACAAAAAAGATTACTATTAATCACACCAGATTTTTCGGAGAACAGCAGCAACATGTGTAATTGATCCAGCTTTAAGAAATTCTATCATCTTTTAGCGGAAGATTCGTGCGGTACTCTCCGACGTTAGAAAAGTCGTGGTGTTCCGTTCGGAGCAGGAGGCGGCTTTCTTTTCTCATTCGCGATATCGAAAATTACTAAAAAAATGAACAGAAATTTTTTTCCGAGGAAGATCGCGCGGAGAAAACAGACGGAAGTTACATGAAAGAAACCTAAGGGACCAACTAATTGGATTTGTACGAACATATAAACGGAACTGAAAGAACTTGGAATAAATACTATAACGATGTCGTCACGACAGCCTCCTGTTCCGACAGAACACACGCTGGATCATAAGCTGCATAAATATTTTAAACAGGAAAGATTATCACAAGTATAATTAATTAAAATAAGGTTGAGAGATTTTCTTTGAAATTAAATAAACTTCAAGGCTTCAAGTATTATTTTATGAAACGGAAACTTACATTAACATGGCCACCCATTGTGGCGGTGGAGCGAATTTTCATGATACACATTCTCGCTTGTTTGTGGCTACATATATTTTTTAATCACTTAAACTCTTAAAGTTACAATAAATGATTATATCAGTATGGAGCACAATACTTTTGCGTCCGACTCGCAACACATTCACAGAACAGCTAGAGAGCGGCGCGGCTCCCTGCAGAAGTAAAAATTTGCAATTGTTAAATTGAAACATAGGTGCATTGTTTTTTTTTACTGATCGGTAGCAGCGTATAACAGTTTATAGCTATCGTGATATTCTGCGCTTTTCAGGAGCGCGGCAAAGATATCTGGTTACAACATTCATTGGTATATGTTAAAAGTTCGCACATACAGACGCGAATACAGAAAAAAAACTCTTACATGTTAAAAATCGCAGTGATAAAGGCTGTAATGTCACAAACACACAGATTACCACCAGACTGGACATCTGCATTAATGCATCCACTACATAAAAAAGGGAAGAAAACAGATCCTAGCAATTATAGGGGAATCTCCCTCTTACCAGTGACCTATAAGATCTTGTCTAAGGCGCTTTTAAAAAGAGCAGAAGAGATACTTGACAAACAGCTAGGAGAGTATCAGGCTGGATTTAGGAAGGGAAGGTCATGTGCAGAACAAATACTAAATTTAAAGAACATAATAGAAATGAGGAAAATCAGGAAGTTAAAATATGTAATTACTTTTGTGGATTTTAAAAAAGCCTATGATTCAATTGACAGAAATACACTGCTTGATATCTTAAAAGAATTGGACTCGATGCTAAAACAACTGCAATAATTAAAGGTACTTTGACAAATACAAAATCGAAAGTAAAATTTAGGGGAGAGCTCTCAAAATCGCTTGAAATAAAGTCAGGTGTTCGACAGGGAGATGGTCTGTCACCTCTTCTTTTCAACTGTGTCTTGGAGAAGGTAGTTCGAGAATGGAGGAAGGCCATCAATACTAAAGGGATTCAACTAGGGAGAAATCCAAACAAGATCACTGTCGACTGTTTAGCCTTCGCAGATGACATGGCATTGATTACAGATTCACTAGACAATGCCCAAGAACAAATAAGAGAACTACAAAAACAAGCAGCCAAAGTAGGACTACAAATATCCTATGAAAAAACAAAGTTTATGATAAACATCTGTGATGCTCCTCAAAATATTGCAGTTGATAACAACACAATACACAAAACAGATTCCTTTAAATACCTAGGAGAGTGGATTACATACAATGCCAAAGAAAAGATAGCTATAGAAACTAGAGTGCACAAAATGGAAAGAGTGTTTCATATGACCAAAAACGTTTATAATAAAAAATCCTTGTCCTGGAACACGAAATTAAGACACTACCAAACAGTGGCCAGACCTGAAGCTCTCTATGCGGCAGACACACTTAACCTAACAAGAAATGGAGATCTTGAGAAACTAGAGAAGGTCGAAAGAAGAATTTTAAGGAAAATACTGGGAGCTAAAAGAAACGATAATGCTGAATACAGGTTAAGACCAAACAGAGAGCTATATCTGAAAACGGAGAAACTAACTGATGTAATGAGGAAGAGGAGACTACAGTTTTTTGGACATATATTCAGAATGGATAACAACAGACTAACCAAGCGGATATGCACATTACTCAATAGCTGCAAATCCAAGCCAGCATGGCTCATAGAGACTGAAAAGGACATTGAAAATGCTGGAGTTACGATAGACACAATAGAAAACAGAACACATTTCAGAAAGGCAGTTCAAAAGGCAGAATTTCAGGAGAGAAAGAAAATAACTAGACGAAAGTGGACTCAAGAAGAAAGGGAACAACACTCTAAAAGGATGAAGGAAATTTGGAAACTGAAGAAATCTAATACAATGAAGAGTAGCCAAAGTTGATTCATCGTACCTCCAAATGGGTTATTCGAAAGAAAAGAAAATATGAGAAAAAGGTAACTTTGTGAATCAGGATTGCCTCTGGCTAAAACACATTCTAGCTTGACCTCATTCATTCCAGGGGTCCTTCACTCACATGAAGCTGCAAGCCAGCTTGCTGTGAGTAGTATGAATCATGTTAGACACAGGGGTCATTGCTACATTACAGACTTCAGTTAAACATTTGATGTGTGGTTAAAAGGCCCTGCAGCAAAGAAATGTATCCATTCACACCATATACTGATGTCAGAGATGTCTAATGTCACTATTCATCTACAGTGTCCTGGAGCATGAATTGTTCTCTGCTCATTGATTTACTCCTGCTCTATCACTCATTTGGACTAAATCATCAAACACAAACATTCTCAAATTCTCAATGAACAAGGATATAACATGTGTAATCTGTTAGTGTTATTACCTAAGTTGCGTAAATTTGTGTATTATTTTCTACGACATGAAAACACATACAAATACACTCACAGTCAAGACAGTTCAATTGATAGATAAAAAAACAGAAGAAGACATTACATAATGATATTACAGAAAGGTAACATATTGCTCCCTCTTCAAGGGTCGCAAGGGAGATATATTTTACAATTGAAGATGTCACATGAATTGAGAACATGACACTTATGCACACGCACAAACTATGACTGGTAAGAGTTGAGAACAGCAATTTGCAGCAGAGTGGAATGGCCTCTCACTCTCTCACTCAATGGATGATTTGGCAGAAGTGCCAGCAGACATCTCTGGCATTCCCTCTCATCTCTGGCAGCTACTGGTGTCTTGGCAGCATACAGTACCTTTGGCAGCTTCTGGGCTGCAGCTTGACCCTTAGCCTCATCCTGGTCAGGCCGCAGTCAGCCATCAGGACTGGCATGACATGTTTCATTTAATGTGCAACCCACCCCCTGGCAAATAAGTCCATTCAGCATCAGTGGGGAATTGGACAGCCCTACTCTTCCTGTCTGCATCAGAACGCGTGCCTGCCGGCGCGAGACATTGGATTAGCTCGCCTTTTGTCAACGGGACACGTCATTAGCGGCACCCTGCTGAGTCAGTTTGTCATGGCGTGCGCATCGACTGTGGTGCCACGTGACTCTCTTGTCCCTCGATTGCGGCATGGCTAGGGGATTGTTGCCAACATGTGGTGGGGTCCCCCTGTCTGTGCTGGCTTGAGATGTGCCGCCTTCACTGGTAGACAACTGGGCTGCATGACATAGGAGCATCAGGTGGCATCAGCCGGTTCTGTCGCTGTGGGCGGTCCCCATCACCTGGGCTGCAACAGCTGACTCATTACGGCAGCTCGCGCCAGTCACTCCTCGGTGACTGGCGTGGGTCGTGACGTCCTGTCTGACGTGTTGGTTCCGGAGTCCAATGGCGGATCTGCACAACCCTCAAGTGTGGTCAAATGCCATATTCTCTAAAAATTCCTCCTGTCTCCTTTGTCAGGATCGCTGCTGCTGAAATGAAACACAAGCATACTGCATTATATTCCATGGTCCATCATTTCGCTTCTATTTCCGAGTCAGGGGTTCGCGTCTCTACCGTGACTTGCACTTATCCGTGCTAATTCGCCATACACAATATTTCACCGACGGCACTCGCATGGCGCTTGCAAAATTTCACCACGAGACAGGCTACACTGCACGACAGGCGATGGCTTATAATAGACCGAGTCTTAGTGTCGACACGGGCCAGAAGCGTGGATCGCTAATGTCATATGAAACACATCCGAAAATCGAGATGCTCATGCTCTATGGCACGATTTACCGTCTTGACACCACGAAAAAACTGTGACGTACATCTATCCCTTGGGCAGTGTACAAGAAACCACGGAAAGTAAAGAGAAACAATTTCATTGGCCATGCTGATACTCGTAAACGCTCTTCTACGAGAATGCTACGACAGAGTAGGATGTTCAAGTGCGGTCAAATTACGACAGATCTCCTTGCTCTCCTGGGAGCGGAAGTCGGACAACAGTTGTTAGGTCCAAAGAAATAATAACAGTACTCGGTTGTTTGGAGTATTCAGTATTGCAAACGTGCCTGGTTTGCCACAAAAAGTGTCAATTAATCATCTTGTGGTGCAGTTCTTCTTGTTGTCTCCGTGCTTGCTAAGAAAATGGGATGAGAAGTTCCGCCTTATGCAAGACACATTTTTTCTTTTTATTTCACCCATACATGTTTCAGCACTTTTGTGCTATCATCAGTGGGTTCTATTTTTATTTTTAACTGTAAATTTGTTGTTAACATATCAACATTTGCGTCATTTACAACATTATGTAAAAGTTGCATTTATAACCCAATTGGCGAAAAGTGGGTGTAATCCTTGGCACACACTCAACATTTGCAGACCACCTGGTAGTACACAACCACCACCCAACAAACATTGAAACTTACCTTCACTTCCTAAAAACTAGCAGCAGCCTATACCAAAAATTAACTATAGAAGAAAACTACCACATCCAAAAATCAATAGCCCAAGGAAAGAAAGTACTCAATGAATACACATCACTGTGCAACAAAACTCTCTTAGCCACAATAGAAGAACTATACAAGTAACACACACACACACACACACACACACACACACTCACACTCACACACACACAAACAAATCCTCTCTCACTCTCTTTTCTTTCTTTCTTTCTTTCAGTCTCTCTCTCTCTCTCTCTCTGCCCCAGTTATCATCAAACACACGCAAAGCCACATAAACGACACACCAAATACAATTCAAATTCGCGCGCCTCACCCAGAAGAACACGCTACGAAACAAATGAACGCCACACAGCCACAACAACACGTAATGGCAGCGAAAACTCCGCCTATGTTTTGAGTAATCGGAAAACTGCATTGCCACGCGAACACAGGCAAAGAAGTAAGCCTATTTACTTCGCCAACAACACAGGAAAACGTACCACAACTTCAAAACTGTAAGTTAGAGAAAGAAAACGTGATACAGTCTTATTTCCGTTCCTAAATGCATAACAAACAGAAAATAAATTACGTTTTGCTGCTTGCAGATGACAAGTTGTATATTGTGTAGCAGAACAGCTGCCATAACAAGTGGACAATAACATCATGTAAGGTATGTTACTCATGATTACACCCAATTTTCCCCAATTGGGTTATAAATGCAACTTTTACATAATGTTGTAAATGACGCAAATGTTAATATGTTAACAACAAATTTACAGTTAAAAATAAAAATAGAACCCACTAACGATAGCACAAAAGTGCTGAAACATGTATGGCTGAAACAAAGAGAAAAAGGTGTCTTGCATAAGGCGGAACTTCTCATCCTAGAAGTGCCAATTGTTGATGAGTTATAACTTCCAAGGGAATTTTAATTCAGTCTGCCACCTGCCAGTGAATGTTGGCGGGAAAATATCACAAATACACAACTCATTTGACCACGTTCAACGAGGACTTGTGCTGAAAACTAATGAAAACGACACACAAACAAAATAAAACCGATATAGAACAAACGGAAAATTATGCTAAGCAGACAGTATCAACATTAAATTACGTTAAACAGTTCATCCATGGAGACTACTTACATATTCCACCTTCTCTGATCTAGAAATGTACTATGTACACTTATTCTACGAATGGCTTTACAAGAGAGACAAGGTGGATGCCAAGAGATTTCCTTGATTTCAAGGTCTCTAGCACCAGAGAGTTCAAGTGAGCGATTCTCCGGACACGAATAGGCCCATAATACATAGGATAGAATTTGTGGCACAGCTGTTTCTGTTTGATAGATAGACGAAAACTTCTAGCGAGCACTTTTTGGGCAATTCGGTACTCTTGCGTGCTTTTGTATCCCAACTCTCTTTCCGTTTCTCTCCTGCCTCTCGCAATCTCCTGAGTGCATGGTCAACAATTTGTTTGTGTTGTTCTCGAGTTCGCGGGAGAAAATTTACAACTTCACGTATGAGATCTGTGGGTTGCCTTTTCTTGAGAACTGTTACTGGATCTATTTTGGTGACATCGTCTGGTAACTCGTTCATCACGTCCTGGAAGTCAGATGCGGCAGAGGTGTCCCAGACTTCTTATCACTCTCTCTGTTGGAGACGATTGGAGAAATCGTATGGGAGCGAATATGGTTTGATTCAGTGTTTCCGCCACATCTCTTTGCACTTCTCTGACCGGAACTGAGGTCCATTGTCGGAAATGATCCTGTCGACATCGCCGACTTGCGTGAGGAAATCCTTGCAGAGTGTTATATATACTGACTGCGCAGTTGCTTTCTTGAGCGGGGTTAAAATAACATACTTGGATGTCAGCTCTACTACCGCAAGGATGTAGCCGTATCCTCTATTTGTTCGCACTACTGGGCCCTTTAAATCAGTTGCTGCAAGATGCTTCAACTTTGATGGGATGATGTGATATAGAGGTGCTTGCTTTGACTTCTGACACGCTTTGCAGACAGCCAAAACCCTCCGGATTCTTCTGTCCATATTCTTGAAATGGTACAGTGTGTAATTTTAAGTAACACTTCCTGGGTCCAAAATGTGCGTAACTCAGGTGCATGTGCCAGATGATCTTGTTCACCAGTATATCAGGAATGCAAACGCGTCAGGTCGCTCCTTCTCCCTCACTTCGAAAGAACAGAATACCTTTTCGTACCAAGTAAAACTGCCTCTGTTTTGGTTCCCTCTTGTCTTTCACCGTCTGGATCCTTATCCTGCTCCATGGTGATGTCCTTGAGGGTCGAGGTTACATAATTTTCAAATGCAACCTTCTTCATATAGAACAAGCTGTAGTGTTCGTCTTCCAGTGGACTGGCCTTTTGTTTCTAGCCCCACCGCTCGTCCGCAATGTTCTCCTTCCCTGGTACGCGTGTGATCGAAAAGTCGTACTCCTGGAGCAAGAGTGCCCCTCTCGTTAGATGTTTGTTTCGGAGTTTCACTGTGAGTAGGAATTCCTAGGCTTTGTGGTCGGTACACACTCTTTTTTTTTCTCCCATACAAGAAAAAACGAAATATCTCGAAGCCGGAAACAACCGACAAAGATTATAACTTGTTCACCGAATAATTTATTTTACACTTGCTGAGGACTCGGCTTCCAAAAGCAGTGGCTTTGCGCACCATGTTTCCCCCTTCCTGATATCGTTGGAAAATCACTCCAGCAATTCCTGAGTAGGAGCTTTTGAGGCCTTGGAATTCATCTTCCACCACGTCGTCCCATTCACATAGCGTCTATTTTCCCATGAGCTGACATAGCTGTGGTGTCACTAATTTCTTTACATGGACGAATCGTTTATAGAATGTCCAGGAAACCACGTAGTTGTTTCTTGGTTGTTGGCGTGGCAAATTTCGTAATTGCGTCTATTTTGTCCGGGTCTGGTGTATTTTCTTCCGCGGTAATGGTATGTCCGTGGAATTTTACTCGTGAGCTTCCAATGCATGACTTCGTGATGTTGGCAGTTACGCCGCGTCCTTTGAAGGTCAGTAGGATTTCTCTGAGGATCGCATTGTGCCCTCTTCACGTTGGTTCCGGTATCAAGATGATGTCCACGTAGGTGGTGATTCGTTGATTAATGGAATCCATTTAGATGCTATCGAGTCCTCTGACGGAGGCAGATGAAGACACGTTTAGCCCGAATGGTAGACGTTTAAATCGATAGAATTTCCCGAATGCTAGGAACGCCGTGTATTTTCTGCAGTCTGGATGGAGCATAATTGCCACAAACTGGACCGCAAGAGATGGAAAAACCGTACCACCATGGAATTTTTGTAGAATTTCCTCCAGCTTTTCCGGACGATCTGTCTCTGGCTTAATGATTTTATTGATTTGGTGCGAATCCAGCACAAAACGGATTGAGGTGTCAGCCTTGTCTACCACTGTGAGTGGGTTGTAGTACGTGGAGCTTGTTGATTCAATGACGTCATCGTCAAGCGTCCTCTTGATCTCGCGGAAAACCTCCTGTCTCTAGGCGTTTGGGGTTTGCTAGGGAGGAACGAAGAATTTAGTGTGTTCCGCACCCGGAACGCATGTATGAAATTTCGGATTGCCCCGGTTTTCAGTAGAAAGACATCAGCGTTTTCCTTTAATATTCCTTCCAGCTCTTCTTTTTCCTATGTGGGGATGTTTACTAAATTCCTTAGCATGTGCTCAGTAGCATCGCGCACCTCTCGTCGAATTTGCTCAACATCTTGAGTGTTGCGGTTACACTCATGGTGCCACGATTGAGTTTTTTCTTCCCCTCTTTTTTCTGCGTAGTTTAGATTGAGGCATTCGGCAGGGATATGCGTACGTCTGCAGAGGAAACCTTCACGGCGCCGTCTTTATGTAAAGTCAGTTCTCCTCGCCCTACGTCCAGTACGGCCTGCTGTTGATTTAGGAAATCCATGCCAAATATTATCTCAATTGCCAAAGAACAGACGACCAGAAAGTTCGCTTCTAAGGTGTGCCCTTGGCAGCTGAACGTCAACCTACTGCTCTGCTGTAGGCTTTCCTCTCAGAGCGCCGGTGATTTTGGTTTTCTTCAGCAGGAGTGTCGGCCAAGAATGATTCGCGGTGCATGTCTTGTATGCCGAATCCGATATCGCCGTCACTTGGCTTCCACTGTCCACAATCCCGGTTAGATTGACCTATCCGACTGTGATGTGAATGATGGGGTGTAAATCCGGTTGTGCCATGGTGTCCTTTTCTTCCCGTAGCAGTTCTCTTGTATCTTCGTACTCTAACAGGTTAATATCACTCGTAGTATCACACGAAAGTTGTGAACAAATCAATGAGGATTTGCAGAAAATAAATGCGTGGTGTAATGACTAGCAGTTATCTCTCAATAAAGTGTAACCTACTGCGTATAACAAGGCGAAAATCCCCATTAATGTAAGAGAAGGAAGCGGTATCATCAGTCATGATGACATCGGTAACATTGGTAATGATCTCAAATGGAATGATCAGATTACACAAGTAACGGGTAAGGCGAACTCTAGATTGCGGTTTATTGGTAGAATCCTGAAGCGATGCAGTCCTCCAACAAAGGAAATAGCTTACAATACGTTAGTTCGTCCAGTCTTAGAGTATTGTTCGTCTGTATGGGACCCTTACCAGTTGGGTCTGATTCAAGAGAAGGTCCAAAGAATACCGGTAAGATTCGTGACTGGTACATTTAGCCATCGCTAGAGCGTTACAAATCTCATAGAAAGTTTGAAGTGGGAAACACTTGCAGATAGACGACGCTCTAAACAGAAGGGGCTGCTCACAAAATTCCGAAATCCAATCTTCACTGAGGATGTAGAGCATATATTATTACCACCAACTTTCAAATCGCGTAATGATCATCATTCAAAGACAAGGGAAATAAGAGCTCGTACTGAGGCGTTCAGACAGCAGACAGTCGTTTTTCCGTCGCGCGACCCTTGAGTGGAATAGACGGGGGGGGGGATATGACTTTGGCGCGAATTGTGCTCTCCGCCACACACCGCTTGGTGGCTAGCGGAGTATATATGTAGATGTAGATGTTCCGAACGTTTATGGGTTTATGGGGAATTGTTTTCAACGGAGTCCACCTCGGCTGTGTATCAATTTGTGTTTGATTTTTCCACGTGGCCCCTAAGTTGGTCATTCCATTGACCTTGATCGTTGTATGTCCTGCTGTTGTTTTGCTGTTGGTCCGTAGAATCCTGCTGGCCTTGGTTAGAGGTTCTGTTGCTCTCTCCAGTTTCCGTTTCATCTGTAGTTGTTGTTATGATTATAATTTCCTCGTCTTCTTCTATTTTCCCATGATGGCTGGTTATTCCATTGAAGTTTGAATTTTGGTTTCGATTCGATCGATGTTTTCCCCCATTTCGTACATCGTCATTCCTCTCTGGCTAATCTTACCAGTTAAGGTCATTATTTCTACTTCTTTCCCGCGAGTTGTGAAATTCATTCACGTAACCGAGTTCGCTCAGAACACTCTTGAAAGCTTCGATTGAATCGCTACATCTACCGATGAGCAGTTGCTGGTAACGTAAACGTAATTTAATGTAGGAGTGCCTTATAATTATCTTGGGACTGTACTGTTGATCCAAGAGTCGGTTCATCTTGACTAGGGATTCGAAGAATTTGACAGGCCTGCGGAGGAAAGCGTCCTTAAATTCCTGGTAGAAGAGACAGCTCTCCGCAATCGAAGAAACCACAGATAAACTGGAGCTTGTACTTCAGTGGCCAAGATTACGGTAGCATGTGATCGTACTGTGCCATCCAGGTCTTTGGATGTAATGCGTTGTGTGCCTCCTTGTAGACTTGAAAATTCTGGATGGTCAAGAAAAGTTTGTTCTCGAAAGGCTCGACGTATCCGCCATACGAATTTTCCCTCTCGTATGCAGTGCGTGATTCCATGAATCCTCGTGCACTGTTATGGTATCCCCTCGTGTCGTCAGATCCGCGTAATAACGTTTCTGACCTCTGTAGACGTGTACAATTTTTTTTCGGCTCTGTCTCTGACATGCTGCGTGTTACCGACGGAGCGTGTTCTACTACGCGTTTCGCTGCGGGCGGGGCATATTCCTGCTACATTCACCCATGTGCCTCATATAGCGGTTCGAAGAGTCGCGAAACATTTTCTTCACTTCTGTGGTCTTCTCGATGGCGCTCTACCAGACGAGATTGTCTTTGCAATTGCTCGACCCACTCATATGCCTGCCGAACGTCCTTAGCCAGTTCGTTTTGTGGCGCGGTGACGCGGGGCTGCTGATCTTTATTTAACTTCACGGATTACGGCCTGTTTGATTTTTGTGTGTTCGATTCGCTTCGCAACCTCACTTTTTTCCTGCGTTTCTTGAACTATTTTTTGTCTTGCTTTTGGAGAGTTGCAAGTGCCTTTTTTGGCTTACACACCTCAGTTCTTCTTGTCAGTTTAACTTGTGCTTTGGCCACTAATGCGTCCTTTACTACTACTTGTGCTACCAATCGCACTGTTTTCGCATCGCGCTTCGCCTGGTCCGCGTCCTCACACGTTTCTGCTTTCGTTTTCTTGACATTAACTAGCTCTTCTTGGATTCCTCCTCTTCCTCTTGTCTCCTTTTCTTTGCCTCTAGCATGAATTGCATGAGAGCTTCAAACTGGGATCCACCGCTAGCACCTCCAGGACTAGATGGACGAGATTCCATCATTCTGTGACGTTTCGTTCGTGATTCTGGTCTGCCAGTCTCACTGATGTTGCGTCTCGTACCAGCAGCGCCTACATTTTATTCTGCTGCGGTCCCCCGTTCACTTTCGTCGCCTGACTGAGACATGTCGTCGTATTCTGCAGTTTCTATGTTCGACATTTCTGTCCGGTCTGCAACTGCATTTACCTGAGAATCCTGTGTAATATCTGCCTGGCCACCGCTAATATTCTGACGTGGATCCATGGTTAACAAAACACAGTTACTTCCGCTACTCTGTAACAAACGTGCCTTGCTTCTTGTAAGCATGCACTCTAAGTTGACCCAAACGAATTTAAACACTACGCATTCCTATGCCACACAGATTCTACTCCAAATTACGCTCCCTTGAGCTACTAATTTCTAGTTCCTGACAACGAATTCAAATCACAGCACGCTTGTCTACGCTAACAAACGAAAACCTCAATCTTTCCTAACAAATCAGCACAACGCCGTTCACCGTCAGAAACAAACAATCAAGTGACACAGAAGTCACAACCACAACATGAAAATACACACATACAATAATCAAATATTAATACCATGTCTAGGCCCCAGAAACGCGAACCTACTATACCCAGTGCACCACATTAAACATGGGAAACAGAAGCTTCACTAGGTAACCCTATCTACCATGTGACGGACACAGAAGACACCATCAGTTCAAAATTCTGCGCAAGGGACGTCAAACTGAATGACTACGCTAATCAACGCGATCTGACGGTCACAGAAGGTGCCATCAATCAGAGATCCTGGCATGGGACGCCACAATATACGGTAATTTGCCCTGTCTGCCCTGTACGGCTGTGGACCTGTCCGGCAACATTTACTAAGGGATGGGCTCGCTGCCAATTGCTTTCAAGTCCCAGCAAGCCGTTTCTACGAGTTAAGAGTCATAAAAATACCTCATGCTTTTAGCGCCATACCAGGCTCCATCAACGTCTGCTCAGCCTATTAACTTTCAGGAGTCTCGCTCAAGGTGTCAGCTTGTAATAAAATCTTTAGTAATTTTCCGTATGCGAAAAATAGGTGGGAGAGTAACCCGTCCTCTCTCATGTCTTAGTGATGAGGAAACCCAGATTCGGAGCCTAGTCTGGCAGAAATTTTCAACTTTCCCTATTGATGTAAATCAACGCCCACTATTAGCATAATGTCATTAACTTCTTAGTGTCTTGATTTATAGTGGCTGCGGGATGGAAGTGGTATCCGTCCTTTCGAACGTGTAAGAAAGAACAAAACACCACATTTAAGTTAAAACGAACAATCAAGATCACAAAAAATATTTGTTTATTTACCGGTTTCAGCTTATGTTAAAACCATCTTCAGAATTTTTGGAACCAAATATTCTGAATTTATCTTTTACATAAGCTGTAGCCGGTACATGAACAAATATTTTTGCGATCTTGACTGTTCATTTTACTTAAATATAGGCCTCAGGTAGCTGTTCTCTGTAGACTATGTTGTCTAATTTTTTAAAAAACACCTCATGTATTTTTGATTAAAATAACCTAAAATCAGCTTAATAGGTTCGCGGGAATTACTCCGGATAATATTTTAAAAACCGCACAATATTTCAGCGAGACAACTGCCTGCCATATTCAGGTGCTACTGTCGCGTCGCTGAGAAGCTCGCCAATTTATATGCTGGCTTTCTAGGACAGCGCCGGCGCCAGCGGAGGCATAACGTCATCGAAGACCAATCGTAGACGGCAGCTGTCATCATCCCTCACAGCGCAGCGGTGTATTACGGACGCTAGTGCATAGGGCTAGAGCCATCTCAGATCAGGACAGCTTATCGGCAGAGCTTAGCCGTCTCCGTTCTGTGTTTGCCCAGAACGGGTACTCCGAGACAGATCCGCAATGCATTTCGACCAGCACGCTCCAAACCTCAAGAACAGCCTGAAGAAGCAGAGAACACCACGGGGTTGGTTTTTCTACCGTATGTCGGTGGCGTGTCTTTTAAGATGGGCAGAGTTTTCAAGAAATACCGGATTAAATGTGTTTTCCGGCCTCCAGCACGAGTGCAATCAATGCTGGGCTCTGTTAAAGATAACCTCGACCTGAGGAGACCAGGAATATATAAAATACCGTGCCACTGTGGGAAGTCCTATATTGGCCAGACGTATCGTACGGTTAAAGTGTAACCTTCCCACAAAAATTTATGATATTATTTAAATGTGAATTGGACATCGTGCTAAGTGTAACCTCCCCGTAAAAATATGAAAATGAAAAGAATTGAATAGAATTGCAAATAATGCCAAATGTTAGCTTCCCACAGTAATGAAACTCAATGATAATAAAAATGTGCAAAAATGTTAAGCCCCTACAAAATTAACGTTAAGATCAACCTGATAAATTTTATAAGGGCAGCTGCGCTGACCTTAGACCCTGTGCAATAATTAATCTAATAAATTGATTCTGGGAGGAAAAGCATAGGAAATATTGTTTCTATTGGAATGATTCTTTTCTAAAAAAACGATTGCTTTGAAAACAAAATTATTATTGGGGCATTTCTTGAACAAATTAATTACAATTAACAGATGTTATTGATTAAGCGCAATGCTGCTTCATTACCTTATTTAGCAATATACCTCGTCCCGAACCGTGACCAGAGACCCATGTCGACGCCCGCCGACTCCTCACACACAACTTCCGACTGACTACAACTCGCAACTGCGTGAATCTCGGAACTGAACTCTCGCGCAGTCAAGCGCAGACTAGCAACGATAAACAACTCTCTGGTCAGAGATTCTGTCATGCCTCGCCATCGCTGGTACTGAATACGTACGCGTTTCATAACCCTCCACTGGGGAGGCAAAAATTCGGCAGCGATGGTGAGTCATTTGGACTTGCCATGAGCAACAAATTTTTTCAGAATTAATTAACTTCACAATTACAGCATATATACAGATATAGAACATGAAGTAAATATGGTGCACATGCACCAAGTACAAAACATATTAGGCAATGACAAAATGTGAGTACAAAACATATTAACAAATGACATAAGTGCACACGCACTGAAAAACTCTTTAGCATTTTCACAACAAATAAACATAATGGCAAAAAATCATGTTAACAAGTGACATAAGTGCACATGCACTGCAGTTCAGAACATATCAGCAAATCAAAATGTACATACAATGAGTAGTAATCATGTTATAAAATGACAAAAGTGCACACGCAATGAAATTCAGAATAAATCAACAAATCACAAAATTTATATACAATAAGTAGAAATCATGTTAGAAAAATGACAAAAGTGCACACGCACTGTAGTTCAGAATATATCAGCAAATCAATATGTACATACAATGAGTAGTAATCATGTTAGAAAATAACAAAAGTGCACTCGCACTGTAGTTCGAAAACAAATGTATAGGCCATGAATACAAATGATGTTAGCAAAAAATGATTTTCACTATGTTACAAGAATTAGGATAGGATAGGGAAGGATTGCATCATGGTTGTAGCACTTTAGGTTGCACACAGCTGCACTAAAATTCCATATCTTTCCACAGAAGTACAACACCAAGTCAGACAATCTGAAGTTCTTTTCCCAGAAGTATTTATCAGCGTACCCAAGACACTGAAATGTCGTAGTAATATTCCATGCTATCTTTTTGGCAGTACATCAGGTACACCAAACAGTGGGACCATAATAACGTCTCCATCGCTCACGGTGGTGGACAGCATGTCGTGTCAACACCACGCTCTTACAAGGCACACCAACGTAGAATTAGTGCAAAAACCAAATAGTGCTCCATGATCAAGAGGATATACAGGACAAATGGATATTGCAGTAATTCAAGGTAGTTAGGTCAGAAGGTGAAGGACATTAAGTCACATACTAGTCTTCATTGGGAATTACATTAGTAGTTTGCGGCATTCATAGCCCAGTTATTGAACGTTTCTGTACCATGTATGTAGTATTACAGAAAAATGTTCATTAATTGATTTACAGACAACATTGTCATTGGTCATTTCAATACTGTAATCAGTAGCGTTCATTTCCCAGTTACAAAGCATAATTAGTAGCATTCATTTCCTAATTACAAAGCATTATTAATCAATGGTCATTTAAATACAGTAATCATCTCAATACAGTAATCAGTAGCATTATTTTCCCAGTTACAAAGCATAATCAGTAGCATTCTTTTCCCAGTTACAAAGCATAATTAGTAGCATTCATTTCCTAGTTACAAAGCATTATTAATTAATCATTGGTCATTTCAATCCCGTAATCAGTAGCATTCATTATTCAAGTGACATATTATTCATAGCTGATCAGCATTACTCAAAACTCTCTTAAACTGGTATCATTATTTGGGACTGGTAATACATTTTTTGTTAGCAATGCGTTGCTTTGGGTAATTATAGGGGAAAGCAAGAAAAAAAAAATTGCTTCTGGGTTGTTGCTGTAAATGAAAATGTGTAACGTTATTCGTCATGAGTTCGCTGTTGCAAGATTATGAAACAAGTAGAGTATATGTAATCACATTCATAAATGACATAGATTTAATGAACAACTGCTTATAGCACATTAATTTCATAAATAATTTCTCCTGCAAAAATATACAAAAAATGGATTATTAAGCTGAAAGAAGAAATGCATTTTATGCTGAAAAGTAGTGAACTTCGAATTAACAGGTAGTGAAATATGTATAAAAATGTGTTCTATAGCTGTCCTTTCCAAAACCTGCCGTCATTATACTATGCAATATAACACCTGCTGTCAAAGCAAACTGCAACAAATACATAATAACTACATAGCATAAATACATAACTTCAACAATATCCTCATCTGTAAAGAAAAAGCTTCATTATCCATCACTTCATTATCATAACTCCATTATTATCATCACCTGTAAAGAAAAACTTCATTATCCATAGTAGCATATTCTTCATCATTATTCATCAGCATTCATTATCATCTGCAAAAAAAATATCACTTCATTACTCATTACATAACTATTCCTTATCTCTAGCATATTCCATCACTAAAACTAAGATGTGTAGTTCTGTCTGACAGCCTGCATCAATCACGTTGTATTCTGAAAGAAAAAATTACAAAATTACTTCAGACTGCTATTCTACGATGTGTATAGTATATTCTTGTTAATGCTTGTTAATCCTGATCCATTTACTCTTCATCACGAAGTATTGCATTCTCTTTCGTTTATTCCGAAGGTGAAATTCCCATTTCTGTTTAATTTATTTCTTTCACGCATCATTTTTTTCTGAAATTGATGAACAGAGATTAATGTCTTGCATTTAAATCATATACTCATTAAATAATGACTGGTTTATGGTAGCATAATTAAGCATACATTATAACATGACAGAAAACGTAATGTGTGGAAAACTTATATAGTGTTCAGAGGCAAAAAATGTACTCAGTGTATCACAATGTAACAGTAAAGTAGTCATGATGTTGAGATATTATAAGGCAAAATGTCAAAGTCAACTGGTGTTTACTATATCTTAACTATTTCATAGTGCATACAAACAAAACATGAAACAATCGTATATACATAAAAAAAATGATGACAAGAAATGTGACCTTCTTTGAGTTCACCTTGTATGTTGTGTAGTTAGTAGAGGCGAGAATTATAGCCTTTAATGGAGAGAGAATTTAATAAAATTAATATGTCACTAGATAAAATTGCATAATTATTCATAAGATACGTAAGTTTCTTCTGGAAAAAATGTGCACAGTCAGATATGTAACAACAAGAAGAGCGACCTGCTAACCTTACCTTGCCGGGCACTTGCCAAGAAAAAATACGATAATCATCAATAAGCAGTCACATAAATATAATTGCAGAAATAGTCATAAATGTGTAAATTCATCTGGAAAAATATGCACGGTCTGATGTGTAACGACAAGAAGAGCGACCTCTAACCTTACCTTGCCGGGCACTTGCCAAGAAAAAATACGATAATCATCAATAAGTAGTCACATAAATATAATTGCAGAAATAGTCCTAAATGTGTAAATTCATCTGGAAAAATATGCACGGTCTGATGTGTAACGACAAGAAGAGCGACCTGCTAACCTTACCTTGCCGGGCACTTACCAAGAAAAAATACGATAATCATCAATAATTAGTCATGTGAATATAATTGCATAAGTGATCATAAAAATTAGTAAATGGCATCATAGTATGTTAAATCATAAAGTGTCTTCATTCGTGTCGTGAGAGTTTCGACGTGTACAACATTGGGGTGAGGAATGCTGCGAATCCGATATGGACCTGCGTATAGAAGTTCCAATTTACTGCACTTACCTTTTATTCTGCTGGATAAATAGTGTGTACATACTAATATCTTCTGCCCAATGTGAAAGTCACGGCGTATACAAACTTGTTTTTGCTGTCTTCTCCGGCGCTCTGCGGCACGTTTGATGTTGTTCAGCGCAATGATAATTATTTCATGGTGTCGTAGTTGACGAGATGTAGGAAAGTTTACTAATTCTGTAATTTTGTTAGGTGGTTCAACATTTTTCAGTATAACAGACGGAGATAGCATAGTAGATTCATTTGGTATGGAATTAATTACATCTTGGAATGAGAATATGTGTGTGTCCCAATCAATATGTCTTTTGTGGCAGTATATTCTACACAGTTTACCAATTTCTTTCATTAATCGTTCACAAGGGTTCGAAGAAGCATGGTAACTGGATATATAGATCGGAGAAATGTTTCTAGTTCGTAACATACGTGTCCATATAGCAGAACGAAATTGTGATCCCAAGACCAAATAGTGTTTTTTACCTGTCAATTGACATAATCTGGGGGTATCTAAAGCAGAGTAATGAATAAATTTACGAAAAAATTTAATTAAGCCCAAAAAGCTGCGTAATTGTTTTTTAGTCGTGGGAACAGTGATGTCACGTAAAGCTTGAAGTTTTTCCGTGTCAGGCGCAATGCCTTCTGCTGAGATTACATGTCCAAGAAATTTTATAGAAGTTTTACCAAAGTGCGATTTACTAAGATTAACTGTGAGTCCTTGTGCATGAAAAGTTTGTAACAGACGTTCAAGAATCATATTGTGTTCAGACCAGTTAGCTTCTGCGATAAGAATGTCGTCTACGTACGTCGTGATTCTGTCTTTAAGTTCTGTCGGAAGTATTGGCTGCAGAAGAAATAATTAAACCGAATGGTAATTTGCAAAATTGATAACAGTCGCCAAAACAGAGAAATGCTGTGTACTTTCTGCAGTTCGGATGGAGCTGAATTTGCCAAAATCCCGATTTCAAATCTAACGTGGAATAAATAGCAGTACCATGAAATTTCTGTAGAAGTTTCTCTAATGTCTGTGGTCGATCTGTTTCGTTAATAATTATGTCATTGATGTGACGTGAATCAAGTACGAGGCGAAGTGAGCCATCCTTTTTCTTAACAATATGTAGCGGGTTTATGTACGGACTAACTGCTGGTTCAATAATTCCTTGGTCAAGCATATCCTGCAATTCTTTCTTAACCTGTTCTCTATGAATATACGGAATGGGATAATGCTTGGCTTTAAATGTGTCGTGCTGTTTAACTTGAAATTCATACATAAAACCGGACATCGTACCAGGAATGTTGTCAAAAACTGGAGATTGCTGTAAAAGAATTTCGTGTAGTTGCGTCCGTTCGTCGTCTGTATTTGCACTGCTTTGTTTAACTTTATCAGAAATCATCTGCATTACGTCATAGTCAGCTTCGTCTGGAGTATTATAGTCATGTACGTAGGTATCCGTGAACGAAGTGGAATTACAGTCTATGTTACGTGATACGGAAATGACCTCAGTGCGATTAATTGTTTGTTCTTCTGCAGATAGTGAGTGCTGAAATTCTATAGCAAATTGTACATTTTCATCCTTCAACATTAAATAGGATCTTTGAAAATCGATAACTGCGTCGTGTTGTACCAGAAAATTCGTACCTAAAATAACGTCTGTTGTCAATAAAGGAACAATCCAAAAATTTGAGTGAAATGTGTGACCTGCAATACAAAATGATAAATGTGTCTGTAATTTAACATCTACTCCTTTACTCGACACTGCTCCTTTCACTTTCGTTTTGCCTAATGGTAATGTAGGATAGGTATTCTCTTTGTTACACTCGTTAAAAGTTTCTTCATTTATTACTGACATAGGTGATCCGGAATCGATTACTGCTGAAAATTTCGATGAACAAATTTTAATTTCGATGACAGGATGTGAAATGGATTTTTGCACAATTGGTCTTTCCTGCAAAAGAGTATCTCTGATATCGTCAAAAGTAATTACATTTTCGTGAACAACATTCTGCGTGTCCAAAGTAGTGCTTGTGTTACTGGAAGATGCGATCTGTACAGTATCTAGTCAAATTCCATCTGATGTGTTATTATTGTCAGGACGATTCTGTGGCATTTCGACTATTTGAACTGTCCTATTATTTCTTCCAGACGTATTACGTTCTGGATGATACCTACATTCATGAGAATATGTTCTTGCGGATGATTTTGCTGTTGGTAAGACCGACTGTTATCATATGTACGCTGAAAATTTTGCTCATTATTTTTACGTCTGTCGTGATAGTCATTTCTATACGGTGCATTGCGATAGGAATTGAAATACTGTGTTTTCTGTACGTAGTTGTTCCTTTGCTGCGGTGCGTTACTATTTGTTGTACCAGGGACTATACGTCCACGCGGCGAAAGATTAAAGTTAGGTTGACCTTGTGCATTACAGTGTTGGTTAGGTATGCTAACCGGCTGGTTTTGTTGCTGTTGTTGTGAAAAACCTCTATTGTTACTAAAATGTGGTTCCTGTTGCTGAAAATTTTGACGATATTGATAAATAAGTGTGTTATTAAAGTTCTGGTGATTGTCGTTCCTAAAGCGTCTATTACCTTTACTATTAAAATTACGTGACTGATCGTGATTACTGTAAGTTTGTTGGCCTTGGTTATTATATGAAAAATTTTTGTTTATAAAGGAGTAATCAGATTGCTGTACTTCCAGAAGCTGTAACTGATCTCTGAATGCCGAAATGTTTTCCTTCTGCTGACCCGTTAAAAGAGACACTCGTAATTATCATGGTAATTTAGAGATACATAGTTGAATAAGTGCAGATTCACTATAAGGTTCACTTAAGTATTGGTTTTGTTGGACCATGTGCTCAAAAAATTGCGTGACAGTGGAAAAATTTGAGTTCTCATAATTTGGCAAACTAATTAATTGATCCTTAATTCCATGCTGTGTCGTCTTCGACCAGTACGCTGACAGAAAAGCATTCTGAAATTCCTCTACTGAGTAGCATTGTCTCGCGATCGGCCTCATACGAGATGCCGGTTCGCCTTCCAAAAAACTGCAAATAAATTCAAGTTTGTGTGTTACAAGCCAAGTCGGTGGAAAAGCAAAACTAAACTGTTGTATCCAATCCAGTGGGTGAATCTGTGTTCTGTCATTTTTAAATACTTTAAATTTTCTCACTGACAGAAAATGTTTGTAATCTAAATTATCGTCTCTGTATGATGGAACAGGTTCAGGATTGAAAGAGAATCTATTTGTCTGCGTCTGTTCGGAATCTAAGTTGTGTACTCTCTGTAGATTACCCAAATTGCATGCGCTGCGTGAGTCTGACAAATGTTCGCAAAGTGGCGTCTGCTGTGATGTGTTATTAATTGAAATATTTTTCATCTCTGTTACTTCTTGCTGTAAACTTGACAATTTTCTACGCAATGTGTTATTAGACGAATCAATCTCATTGATTGTCTGCTGTAAATTTTGGAATTCAGGTGTTTGGTTAAACAAAATAGGGTGCAGTATCGTCTGATTTGTTGTCATTATTACTTTCGATAACATCAATATGACTGGCCAATTCATCATATTTTTCAGTCAGTATTTTTGCCTGATCATCGTTTTTACTGTCAGAAGCATTAATCTGTTTTTGTAATTTACGTGTGGTTTCGTTCAATTTTTTAACGTCAGCTTTGATGACATCGGAATCCTGTGTTAGTTCTAATTGTTCAAATCTGTCTGTCACTGTCTGAATATCTGCTGTGTGTGTATCTGTTTTTGATTTAAGATCGGAAATTTCATCACGTAATTCTGTGTTCAACGATTTGATGGTATTAATTTCGTCGGACACTGTGGCAATATTGTTGTCTACGTATGTTTTTGCTTTCGAGAACAATTTACGTTTGTCTTCCTCTCTCTGTGCAGTGATTGTTTCCATGACTTGACGTTTTACTTTATTTTGATCCTGTATAAATTTACCGAAACGCGTATCACTGTTTGTATGTGGTGATTAAAACGTTCGTCAATCTGAGTGTTCTGTTGGTCGAATTTCGCGTCTATCTTTGCATCCATTGTGCGCAAAAGTTCTGCTGTCATTAGTTTAAACTCGTCGCGTAATTGTGTAGCTTTTTCAGAGTATTGTTTACCGACTGTACTAATTTCGTCTCTGAGTGATTCTGTTGCAGCTGTTTGCATATCCCTTAATTCTTGCGCAACAGATCTAATTTCTTCGCTACTTTTCCTAGCACAAGCCTCAATTTCCTCGCGTAACTGTTCCTTAGTATCATGACACTGCGCGGCAACGGCTGTAATCTGTTCACTAAGCTGTCTGGAATGGTTGTATAATTTTTCATTTAACTGTCTGGAATTGTTATCTAATTTTTCACTAAGTTTGTCTTGTCTTACACTCTGTTGTCTGACCTGTTCATTAAGTTGTATGAAATTTTCATTATTGTTGTCTAGTTTTTCATTCTGTTGTTTGAAATCTTCCCTAAGTTGTTTGAGATTTTCGTTATTTTCATTAAGCTGTTGTTTAAGATTTTCACTTTGTTGTTGTAGCAATCTTGCCATAATTTGTTCAAAGTCAATATTACCTACTCTATTTTCTGTACTGTTTGATGGTGTATCTGCAATTGTCGCGTTTTGTGTGACCATTTGGTCATTCTGTAATCTACAAAAAGGTTTGCCAGTCGGATGTACACTGTCAGTCACTATTTCGGAATTAAATGAAACCGACGCATTCTGATTACACTCTTCGTTTTCATTAACAAAATCTGTCCGTTCCTCACGTAAATCCTGCAAACCGGGTGCGTTAAGCTGGGCAGCGCTCATTGCAACAGAACGCCCCGCGTCATCACTTGTCGTCAAATTAACCGAGGACACAATTGAATTCATTTGTTCATCACTAGGATGATTGTCAGTAAACGGTAGTTAGTCATCATCATATTGCGTTTCGGAAGTACTATCGGTGAAGTTATTTAAGTCGGTTATTTCACTCACTATACCTCGCGATGTACTATTAATAGTTTTTCGCCGCATTTTTTACACTAGTCACAATTATTCACAAATGAGACAAAGACAATGCAAAATCCAACAAATACAAATACAACAAAGAGCAACTAATTGCCGATGATCTGAGGAAAGAAAGTCACAAAATTAGTACAAGCGTTGCACCAAATGCTAATTATATTAAGTAAATAAGAGCAGATATCTGACTACTTTTCAGAAGATTCTCAAAGAAATACGATCCTGGTCCGGATGTCGCCAAGTGTAACCTTCCCACAAAAATTTATGATATTGTTTAAATGTGAATTGGACATCGTGCTAAGTGTAACCTTCCCGTAAAAATATGAAAATGAAAAGAATTGAATAGAATTGCAAATAATGCCAAATGTTAGCTTCCCACAGTAATAAAACTCAATGATAATAAAAATGTGCAAAAATGTTAAGCCCCTACAAAATTAACGTTAAGATCAACCTGATAAATTTTATAAGGGCAGCTGCGCTGACCTTAGACCCTGTGCATTTCTTGATCAAATTAATTACAATTAACAGATGTTATTGACTGAGCGCAATGCTGCTTCACTACCTTATTTAAGAATATACCTCGTCCCGAACCGTGACCAGAGACCCATGTCGACGCTCGCCGACTCCTCACACACAACTTCCGACTGACTACAACTCGCAACTGCGTCCATCTCGGAACTGAACTCTCGCGCAGTCAAGCGCAGACTAGCAACGATAATCAACTCTCTGGTCAGAGATTCTGTCATGCCTCGCCATCGCTGGTACTGAATACGTACGCGTTTCAAAAGACAGATGCGACGAACATAAACGTCACACGAGGTTGGGTCAGCCAGAGAAATTCGCGGTTGCTGAACACTGCCTTGACACGGGACACGGCATGAATTATGAAGAAACCAAGATCCTCTCGTGTGCTTCCACATACTGGGACTCCATCATCAAAGAGGCGGTCGAAATACGTATAAGCAGTGACGTAATAACCAGAGACACGGGGTGTCACCTGAGCAAAGCCTGGGAGCCAGCATTGGCGTCACTAAGGAATCATCAGCCGCAGATTAGCAACCGCACCGAGTAAACGCAGTTGGGAAACCTTAGCGCAGATGCTTAAATCGCGCACCAACACCTCGCGCGCGCGAACGGGGTCCGTCGCTCCCGGCCGCATTTCCCGCGCCGCGGCGCGCTTCCACAGACCGCGACCCGTTTCTCCAGCAGAGGGCTCTGGTATTCGAAGCCGTCTACGGTTGGTCTTCGATGACGTTACACCCCCTCTGGCGCCTGTGCTGTTCTAGAAAGCCAACATATAAGTTGGCGAGCTTCTCAGGGACGCGACAGTAGTACCGGAAGATGGCGGGCAGTTGTCTCGCTGAAATATTGTGCGGTTTTTACTATATTATCCGACGTAATTCCCGGGAACCTATCAAGTGGATGCAGCGGCGGCAAAGCCTCAAACAATACAACCTAAAATCAGTTTGTGACCGGTTGATATACAGAATCAACAGTTCATCTCGTTATGTCCAAACGGGGAGGGGGGGGGGGGGGGAAGGGGTGGGAAGTGGGGGGAAGGGGGGGGAGGGGGAGTGTCTGTGATTATCGAGCTTTAACAATATATTTTGTAACAGATGTGGATAAAATTTCGACTTACGCATCATTGTCAGAATAACGAAGCCCATGCTCATTATTGAGTGTGAGTCTATGGTTAAAGCCGTCGACAGTTTTCCTGTTCGTACTTTACTACTTATGGGAAGTAGATCACAAGAAGATTCTGGGTTAGCTTACTGCACCACACTGGCGTGGATTCACAATTGCCATGTGATCGCACAGGACGGCGCGTGCCGGTGGGTGCGAGGCGGCGGAATGCGACGTGGGCCAGTCACCTGGGGCCGGATGAATGTTTGATGCGCGCGTCGCAGAATAATTCACGGCCGCGGCCCCCATTGTGCGCCCCGGCTGCGCTCTAGGCGGTCGGCAGCTGGCGGACCCGTGTGCCGGAGCACTCTGCCTTGCTTTCCTCTGTTCAGTCCTACTGCGACCTGTTGGAAATGAAGGGCATAAAAAATTAAATATCCAGGTGAAAAAAATTCCTCATGTGGACTGTCAGGGTAACAGTAGCACTGATTCTGAAATGTTTTCATAATACTAGAAAAAATAAAAATAATTTGTGTACAACCACGTCGGGGCTGTATTAGAGGCAGAACGACTTTGGTTAATGGAATGAAGCCTCGTGTGGCTATCGTGGAATAAATTTGGCCTATGTGAGGGTGACGTCGTTGAATGACTGTAGGATACAAGATGAGTCAGAAAAAATTTCTAGTTGTGTCATGAATGACTGAAAAAAAAACCTCCTCCCGCACAGGCCATGAAGGCCCATGGTACCGACTGGCCACCGTGTCATCCTCAGCCCACAAGCGTCACTGGGTGCGGATATGATGACAACTAGCTCTAAATGTGGAAAAGATCGAACTTAATACAAATCTATAGGAAAAAAAAGTACAGCATGAACAGTCTGCTGCTTGGCACAATCATGTCGATTACAGGTCTAGGCGTAACGTTGCAAAGTAACATGAAATGGAACGAGCATGTAAGGATTCTAATAGAGAAGTTGCATCTGGCATCACCTAGCGGCGACAGAAATGCCTCAACGTTGGCCGGTTAAGTGGCCGTTCAGCAGAAAGAACTGGACGCAGTACAGCCTTAAGTACGTATTCCAACACTATGACAGTACCTACGGATGCATGAATCACATCACGAAGGTGATACACAATGGTGCTGTTTCCTCCATCCCTACATCTTATAGCCAGCCTAGAAGAAAATTCGTCCCTTAGTGGAATGACGAATATCGACTAACAAATAGGGACAGAAGCGCTGCGTTACGTAGATTTAGGAGTAGCCCGGGTGGAGACAATCTCTCAGTCTTTCGGCAAGTGGAGGCCAAGGCTAGAGAATCATTGAGGAGAGAAAGCGGAGTGCGTGGAGAGAATTTTTAACATATATTAACCGTTCCACATCAGCAACGAATTTATGGGAATCGATTTTGAAAATATCAGGCAATAAAAGTCCAGGCCCAACATCTGCCATATTGAACAATGATATCCCCAAACAGTATCTAGGGAAATAGGACAGACGATGGCAAACACTCTTGGATTTGAGATTCACCCTCTACCTGTGCATAAACCATCGATTCTACCCGCAAAAGCAGCACACACACAAAATAAAAAAAAAACAAAAAAACGGACTAGACTTTTGTCTAACAATTCGGAGCATTATAACTGCACTTTCTATATATCGGAAATATAATCTGCACTAACTTCTGCGCATGACTGCACTAAGACCCGAGATTATTCAATATGGCATGCTAAGACGCCTTAGCCTGGAGGCGAAAGAAGTTCTCTTACGCTCTTCAGTCAATTATGGGCTCCAGCTGTTACCCGGAGGCGACTCTGATACGAAATCTGAAGCCAGGGAAGGACAGGTTATGTCCGAATGTATACAGAAGCGCTCACTAGCTGTATCGGAAAGAGTCTTTAGCAGATGATAAACCGATGCCTGGTGTGGGCCCTCGAAAGCAAGAGATTGCTCAACCGCTTCCACTCTGAGGTCCGGAAATAGCGGTCCACGCTTGTCAATCTCCTCCAACTAGAGGTTGCGATCGAGGAGTCATTCCTTCACGAACAGCAATTTATTCGTATCTTTTTCGATCTGGAGAGAGCATGCTATACTACGTGGAGACACAATATCTTCCGTCAGTTGTATGAATGAGGCTTTCGTGGGCGTCTCCGCATCTTGCTGCAGTCCTTCCTCGCTGAACGATATTTCTGGTAACCAGTCGATGTTATATACTCTGACCTAAACCGCCAACGAAATGGCGTCACTCTTCTTACTATTGCAATCAACAGTATCTCTTCCACAATAAGGAGCACAGTCAAATGTACCTTATTTATGGATGACTTGGCGGTATTCTACAATATGCGTTATTTACAGATAACTTTGCGGTATTCTGTTCTTCCTCCTGTCTTACAAATCCTACGTGTCAACTGCAGATGACCCGTAAGAGGCTGGAGAATTAGGCTCGTACAGCTGGTTTTAAATTCTCTACAGAAGTAACTGTTTGTATATATTTTAATATTGAATTTTAAGACCTCGGTGCTGTTCTTGGGTCACGTCATTGATCAGAGGTTAATATGTCTGCCATACCTCCATGATCTGAAATGTAGGTCTGAAAGCACTAACCATTTTAAAATGTCTTACTGATAAGGATTGTGGAGGAAATCTGTCCAGTTTATTCTACAGAACCGTCGTCTGCAAACTACTTGACTATGGCAGCATAGTAAACGGCTCAACTTACTTAAAGATATTGGATGCTGTCCTTCATGTAGGCATGAACCAGGCCCATTCCTAGCCTCTGCATGAAGAGTGGTGAGCCGCCTCTTCCCATCCAGAGAGAACATTTCGTGATACGACATGTATACAACGTAAGATCCATCTTCGAACATCCTCTTGTCGGTACTGGGGCTGAAAAATCCACACCAAGAAGTTTAACCGGTCGCTAGGCAACTAAGCCATTTTATGTGTGTGTGGAGGACTATCTCGGGTAACTTGATGCAGCAGGTACATGAGTTTTTAAACAAGGGTGGAGCAAATAGCCACCCTAGACTTATGACAGGTCCACTCTTAACTTGGACATGACGGAGTACAAGACCATATGCCTACGTATGGTTCTGAAAAGTCATTTTATCGTAGTGTCACTAGCACTCATTTTTTTAACCTATGGGTCAAAGCAAAGGCCAGTATCGTGTGCTTTGTCATCTTCCCAGAGTTTATCATTAAAAAAGATATACCCAGCCACTTCTTGGTGAACTAAATGCTGTGGCGCTCCCATCTCGGGGTGCCAGTGGCTGAATGTATGCCGACTGCACAATTCAAACGACTGCGGCTCCCCTCGAATCAAAACAGGGCAAGAAGTCATCGAGTAGACCACCAGTGGTCGACGCCGCCAATGGAGACTGTGTTCTGCTTCCGCGACCCAGCCAAGCAGCTAATCAAAAAGGTGTAATACTACACACATCGATGGCTTAAGCTAGCGTCAGGACAGCAGAAGGCAGTGGAATCGCCAGCTCAGACCCAATGAACTTCACCAGAGTCGCCGCAGCTGTCGCCACCCAGTTTGCAGTCCATCGTCGCTCTTCAACCAAGGCGTTGCGCCATTGGGGACCAGACTCTTCCAGCTCAGCCCATCTACACTTTTTAATCTTTTCGGTGATTTTAGCTAAGAACATAAACATCTTTACTGCTCATGCTCAGCTCGGACTTGTTCAAGAACAGCATTTCTTGTCCCAGTAAATTTTCTAAAGAAGTATTTAATCTGTATGGAGTTAACAGATGGTTTTAGAAGAGGCTGCAAGAAGCATTTTTTTGTGTCGTTGTTGATATTTAGGTAAAGGCTCAAAACTGAATGCATTCAACATAAACGTAACGGCGCCAAAAAAATTTTCCAGTTTAGATTCCGTCTATCAATGATTTCAGACAAAATACTATGCACAGCTCTGGGCGATGAAGAAGGCACTGGAGCACGTGATGCTTCATAGTGGAGGAATGTTTCTCGTGTGCACGGACTCTCTTAGTGCTCCGCAGACTACTCAGCAAATGTTCATAGCAGACAGGATAGTTAAAATATTCTAGGTCAATGCCCACCTCCTTACAGTCAAAAAAAGGCCTTCTGCCTAGTCTCTAGACGCAAGAGGATCCAGGGAACTGAAGAACCTGGCAGAGCAGCGAAAACATCCTGCTAGAAAAATAGCATAGTACAACTTAACGTCCTCCTACAATCTGTCGTATCATGAGTGACAAAGAATGATGGTTGAGTGAGAAAGACAATGGCTGGAAGTGGCCAACAACAAGCTGCGATCGATCAAAACGACTTTTCGCACATGGCGAGCTTCCTTTAGAATGCACCAAGGCGTGAAGTGACTGTCACTCGCGTTTGTATCGGACGTTGCACACTGCTTTGTCACCCAAGATACGACAGCCTGTAGGAGAAGGTTAAGTTGAATTGTGGTACATTTCTGTCAGGCTGTCGGATTCTTCATTTTCCTGGATCCCCACGCATCCAGGGACCCAGCAGAAGTCTATCTGTTTCTTCTGACTGTGTGTGCAGTTTGACCTGGAATATCCGAACTATCCTATCCGTTGAGAACATCTGCTGAAAAGCCTGCGGTGCACTGAGAGATTTATGGCTATCTGTCGTGACATAAAGGGCCACTGGAATGCGGTGTTTGCGGTGCCACGCTCACGGTACACAACATTTTAATGGTCTGCGTGTTATGTACTGACAGGAGGGAAGCATTTGGTCTGTCAAGGGACTTACTCTCAAATTTAGGCGATGACGAAGCATTAGCAAGGAAACTGTTGACTTCTGCACAGCGTCAGGACTCCTGCCCAATTTAGTTGGACGGATGTTCTAATTTGTTTCTGATTGACTGACTCATGCTAATAGTTCTGCATCCAACCACTCATCTTACTGCCTTCCAGTGTTAATCATTTTTACGTGTGACAACGGTATGAACAGAGCTCCTTGAGATTAAGTATGTGGAGTTTATTTTTGGAAATTTGTGGTAAGTTCCTATGGGACCAAACTGCTGAGGTCATCGGTCCCTAGGCTTACACACTACATAATCTAACTTATGCTGAGGACAACACCCACACCTATGCCCGAGGGAGGACTCGAACCTCCGACGGGGGGAGCTGCTCGAACCGTGGCAAGGCGCCTAAGACCGCGCGGATGTAGTTATGTGACATTTTAACAAGGGAACTTATTAATTCACTAAATCACGACCTTCTGAAAGAGCACTGATGACCACTCTGTTTTGTGCCCAACAGTTTTAAATCAATCTATCCATCCATCTTCTTTCAATTAGATTAGGTGTCAAGTAATGTATATCGTAATTTATGCAGCAAGTCATTCGATTCTACACTTACGTAATTGCTAATGTAGTCGCTGATCTACTTTTGCTTTTGTACCTCGTATATTGAATTAAGTATCTTCAGCTTTCATCCTGAAAATATTAAATGCTCTCCGTTTCTATATATTTTCAGTGTGTTGTCTTCATTAATTACAGGGTACCGACTTTTTGCTAAAGTTATATTATCTAAAAATGATTCTTCATTCAGTGAATACGACATAAGAATCCCAACATATGCTTGTCGATTTACAGTATCAGGAATATACAGGGTTATTACAAATGATTAAAGCGATTTCACAGCTCAACAATAACTTTATTATTTGAGATATTTTCACAATGCTTTGCACACACATACAAAAACTCAAAAAGTTTTTTTAGGCATTCACAAATGTTCGATATGTGCCCCTTTAGTGATTCGGCAGACATCTAGCCGATAATCAAGTTCCTCCCACACTCGGCGCAGCATGTCCCCATCAATGAGTTCGAAAGCATCGTTGATGTGAGCTCGCAGTTCTGGCACGTTTCTTGGTAGAGGAGATTTAAACACTGAATCTTTCACATAACCCCACAGAAAGAAATCGCATGGGATTAAGTCGGGAGAGCGTGGAGGCATGACATGAGTTGCTGATCATGATCTCCACCACGACCGATCCATCGGTTTTCCAATCTCCTGTTTAAGAAATACCGAACATCATGATGGAAGTGCGGTGGAGTACCATCCTGTTGAAAGATGAAGTCGGCGCTGTCGGTCTCCAGTTGTGGCATGAGCCAATTTTCCAGCATGTCCAGATACACGTGTGCTGTAACGTTTTTTTCGCAGATGAAAAAGGGGCCGTAAACTTTAAACCGTGAGATTGCACAAAACACGTTAACTTTTGGTGAATTGCGAATTTGCTGCACGAATGCGTGAGGATTCTCTACCGCCCAGATTCGCACATTGTGTCTGTTTTCACCGTTAAGAAAAAATGTTGCTTCATCACTGAAAACAAGTTTCGCACTGAACGCATCCTCTTCCATGAGCTGTTGCAACCGCGCCGAAAATTCAAAGCGTTTGACTTTGTCATCGGGTGTCAGGGCTTGTAGCAATTGTAAACGGTAAGGCTTCTGCTTTAGCCTTTGCCGCAAGATTTTCCAAACCGTCGGCTGTGGTACGTTTAGCTCCATGCTTGCTTTATTCGTCAACTTCCGCGGGCTACGCGTGAAACTTGCCCGCACGCTTTCAACCGTTTCTTCGCTCACTGCAGGCCGACCCGTTGATTTCCCCTTACAGAGGCATCCAGAAGCTTTAAACTGCGCATACCATCGCCGAATGGAGTTAGCAGTTGGTGGATCTTTGTTGAACTTCGTCCTGAAGTGTCGTTGCACTGTTATGACTGACTGATGTGAGTGCATTTCAAGCACGACATACGCTTTCTCGGCTCCTGTCGCCATTTTGTCTCACTGCGCTCTCGAGCGCTCTGGCGGCAGAAACCTGAAGTGCGGCTTCAGCCGAACAAAACTTTGAGTTTTTCTACGTATCTGTAGTGTGTCGTGACCATATGTCAATGAATGGAGCTACAGTGAATTTATGAAATCGCTTCAATCATTTGTAATAGCCCTGTATATGCCATCAGAATTTATTAATGCTGACAGCTGCTGACTGCTGCAACTATACGCACAGTACATGAGGTAAATAGATGAATAAAAGCGACATCAGTATCTTTTAGTGAACTAATCATATTTCTCCAAATAAGGCTACCGTTGTGTCTGAAACTGAACGATTTTAGGGCGCAGTGGCACCGGGGTTCTCGGGAGGTGGATCGGCAGGATTTGTGGAAAGGAGCTGGAAGACAGTTGAAATCTTTATATATTTTCCAGTAGTTAATTAAATAAGACTGCTGCCCACATCAGGCATGTGCTGGGAGGTGGCGGTCTGCCTTTTTATTTATTTATTTATTTTTTTGAGCGATGAGAGCCTGATAGCGGACATCGTCGTCTTTATGACCAACCGGTTCCAAGCCCAACCTTGCTGGCAGCCAGTATTTACACGAATCATGGAAAGCTTGTTGTTGTCACCTATGCATCTTCCTGCCCAGCCGCCGAAGCACCCTAAGTTACGGTAAACATTGGTCACTGAACGGACAGTGGTGATGTGGCACGTAAGTGGATAGTGCGGTAAAATGCTGCACCTGAGGGTACAGTAAGTTGTATGGTTACAGCATTGGCCCCCTGAATTAGTTCGCGCAGCTGCAAGTGTGTGGGGTTTGACTGATGTCAGTGAGGTACGGACTTAACAATTAAAAAATCTGAGAGTTGTTCTGATAGCAACGGATAGACACGTATTGGAAACTTATAGGAATGACGGGAAAAGAATCAAATGGAGGAACAAGCTGGAGTAGAAGATGGACTGGATATATGGTCTAGGTAATTGGTGTCAGTTGTAGAAACTCTTTAAGCAATCGACAGAGGTAAGAAAGGAAGATGACGATGACCAAATTGAAGATGAGTAGATTGCATAAATAAAACCAGTGTGAGTAGGCAGGAATTCCAAAACACACCAGTGGACGAGCCCCTTCCCAACAGTGGATGTCAAAAGTCTGATAAGAATGATGCAAAATTTAAAAAAAAAGGGAGAGAGTGTGTGTCGTGTCCCACGCCATAACCCCTTGCTGTCTAGTCCGTCCTTCAGTCATGGGTGGCGACGAGACGATCTTAACTTCAAGGTAAAGTCAGAACAACAGTGTTTCGGTAGTCTTTAACAGAGCAGCAGCAATAAAGTGCAGCCAACCAGTTGCAAAAATTGTAGTTTTCAAACAACCTTCACCACGGCTTCGACGGATCCAAACCCAACTACGCAGATGAACAGGCAACTTCACTTTAGCAATTCACTCAGTAAAAACTGTCTCCAAAGAACATTGATCGACAACGGTCTGTATGTCCATATGTAAACATTAAGGCCCCTGCGATCAAGGGCTTCTCACATCAGTAAAAACAATCACGTAGGATAACAGACCATGTCAGTCGCTACATTTGAAACAACCACTTTTTGCAACTGGCTGGTTGGTCTTCATTCCTGCTGTTCTGTGACCGTTGTTGTAGCGGAGCCATATTCAAAATATTACCTTCAATAGAGGTTGCTACGTTATTTTGCACATATCTGTCTCGTATAATCAACCAGAAAGAAGTGAGATATTACCCTGCACGAGAAGCGGAAGCGGAAAGGAGATGTCACTCAGCATCAAAAACCAGCACCGTGGAGAGACTATCTCTCCGCATTTCTGTTTAACTTGCCTCCCGTAGCACAGCAGGACAGTTCTTCAGGGGGAGTATCCAGTCAGAGTGGCAAAATGGATGTTATGAAGGAGTCTACGAGTATACGGCCACCAAAGCCACAATGTCCTACCCACGTAGCTATCTGTTCAATCACTCTGAACAGTATTTGCTTCGGGAGAGTGACTGTTGTGTGTGTACTCAATTCTCAGAGAGCACAATATTATACTTGTGTTGTACCGGCATTGGAGTTTAAGGTTTCTGATCTGTTGTAATGATCATTGTACTAATCATGACTGTGGTGATGTTATACACTACTGGCCATTAAAACTGCTACACCAAGAAGAATTGCAGATGACAAACGGATATTCATTGGACGAATATATTATACTAGAACTGACATGTGATTACATTTTCACACAATCTGGGTGCATAGATCCTGAGAAATCAGTACCCGGAACAACCACCTCTGGCCGTAATAACGGCCTTGATATACCTGGGCATTGAGTCAAACGGAGCTTGGACGGCCTGTACAGGTACAGATGCCCATGCAGCTTCAACACGATACCACAGTTCATCAAGAGTAGTGACTGGCGTATTGTGACGAGCCAGTTGCTCGGCCACCATTGACCAGACGTTTTCAACTGGTGAGAGATCTGGAGAATGTGCTGGCCAGGGCAGCAGTCGAACATTTTCTGTATCCAGAAAGGTCCGTACAGGACCAGCAACATGCTGTCGTGCATTATCCTGCTGAAATGTAGGGTTTCGCAGGGATCGAATGAAGAGTAGAGCCACGGGTCGTAACACAATCTGAAATGTAACGTCCACTGTTCAAAGCGTAGTCAATGCGAACAAGAGGTGGCCGAGACATGTAACCAATGGCACCCCATACCATCACGCCGAATGATACGCCAGTATGGCGATGACAAATACACGCTTCCAATGTGCGTTCACCACGATGTCACCAAACACGGATGCGACCATCATGATGCTGTAAACATAACATGGATTCATCCGAAAGAATGGAGTTTTGCCATTCGTGCACCCAGGTTTGTCGTTGAGTACACAGGCGCTCCTGTCTGTGGTGCAGCTCAAGGGTGACCGCAGCCATGGTCTCCGAGCTGATAGTCCATGCTGCTGCAAACTTCGTCGAACTGTTCGTGCAGATGGTTGTTGTCTTGTAAACGTCCCCATCTGTTGACTCAGGGATCGAGACGTGGCTGCACGATCCGTTACAGCCATGCGGATAAGATGTCTGTCATCTGGACTGCTAGTGATACGAGGCCGTTGAGATCCAGCACGGCATTGCGTATTATCTTGAGCCCATCATATTCTGCTAACAGTCATTGGATCTCGACCAACGCGAGCACCAATGTCGCTATACGATAAACGGCAATCGCGATAGGCTACAATCCGACCTTTATCAAAGTCGGAAACGTGATGGTACGCATTTCTCCTCCTTACACGAGGCATCACAACAACGTTTCATCAGGCAAAGCCGGTCAACTGCTGTTTGTGTATGAGAAATCGATTGGAAACTTTCCTCATGTCAGCACGTCGTAGGTGTCGCCACCGGCGCCAAACTTGTGTGAATGCTCTGAAAAGCTAATCATTTGCATATCACAGCGTCTTCTTCCTGTCGGTTAAATTTCGCGTCTGTAGCACGTCATCTTCGTGGTGTAGCAATTTTAATGGCCTGTAGTGCAGATGGAGCGGACGCATAAACGCGTCAGTGGCATCATGTCAGTACGTAACTGCGCAAGTCAGCTAGGGATACAAAAGTGCTGCAGTCAACACGGAATTTCGGAACGACATGCACGCAGCAGTCGGCAAGGAGGTTGTGAACGTAGGTGGCACAGTGTTTTATCTCAGGTTTTGCCAACCAAGAGAGTTGCACTTCAGTACAATCAGCGGTCATTGTGAGACTGGACGCAACTGATTCAGGAAATCTATAACTTTTCTATTGTCCTATTTCCTATTGAACTTCTTAACATTTTCCTTGCCTAATCTCAATTTATTTAGAAATTCCGGCTGAGGGGAATAATCTGTTTACAGTTTAGTTTACGATGCCGCAGCAAAAAAATGACGTCACGGTACAAATACTCTTAGTGAAACACCTACCATCAATTAGCGACATTCAAGAAGAACTGCTGCAAAAAACTGGTCCAAAGTGCAACGAGACAGCCGCCGGCGTTCCATCTGTTTGGCGCAGCAAAGGAAACACTGTGTGGTTACAATGCCAGGCTAGAGAAACACTTCACGGCACACAGGTCAAATGATGATACCAACCGACAAGCTTTTCTTCTGTCTGATACTGATATTTACGGGTTACTGCTACAGTTGTTTGCGAATAACAACCCGTACGAGTTAGTTTATACGAAACTTAAGGACCAATTGGCTGAATATTTTGACGTAAGCTTCTTGTGGCGGCGGTGTGTCACAGGTTTAATCGAAGTTCGTTTGAAAGGACGCGCTTAATCAGCAATCTAAAGGCGTAATCTTGTACTTAGAGTTTAATTACTGATGATCCCTGGTCGTGTTATTACAAAAACGTGAAATGTTTTCAGTATCGAAAAAAGGCGCAGAAAAGTCGAAATTTGAAGTGTACTATTTGCACGGATGATTGTGACCATGTGGTGGACTACTACGTAAGTAAAATTTACAACACTGTTTGTAATGGTACTAAAGCGGTGTCGGAAAGAGTGTATAATGTGAAATGTCTCGTGGATACAGATTCCTCTCAAGCTGTTATCAATAATGCTACTTACGGCTTTATTGGCGCCCCACAGTTAAATAGATTTCAAGACGCATCGACGGGTTGTAATGCACAGCTGATTCTGATCAAAAGTCGGTTTACCGTGACTACCCGCTATCAAAACAAACTCGTGTGTGTCCCATTCCTGATAACCCAGTCTCCAAGGGCTGCCAGTACCACGGTTCTCGAATTTTTCCACCAACTATGGTTCACTATGATTCTGCTAGCCAAATACATGTACCGAACAGGAGAGACATATGTACGCATTTCTGTAATAACTGCAAGCAACACTATTAACTTTGTCAAATGGGTCGTTTATGAATTTAATTATACTTTCATTTAGGTGGTTTTCAGATAATTATATTCTATATTCTGACTGCTGTCTTCTTGAGGAGCATTCACTTGTCCATACTACACAGCTCAAATGAGACATGTGCTCTCCAGGTCTAATAATATGTGGTAATGTCTTAAGGGACCAAACTGCTGAGGTCATCGTTCCTTAAGCTTACGTACTACTTAACCTAACTTAAACTAACTTACGCTAAGGACGACACACACATCCATGCCCCAAGGAGGACTCGCATCTCCGAAGGGGGGAATCGCACGGACCGCTACAAGACGCCTTAAACCTCGCGGCTACCCCGAGTGGCTCTCTAGGTCTATTACGGCTTGAATGGTAGAAGTAAGTTACTTGTTACAGCGCAAACAAATTATAAGAATGAAAGCTGTGCGTCTTTAGTACTGTTATTGTAATGTATGCTGCAAAACAGTCTTAACAACGAGCATGGGGGCCCAGAAACTAATCTATTAGTAGACTCAGATCAAGACTGATTAGTTATGTTACAAAACAATATAAAAATCACATTAAACTGCGAACATAAAATATATACTTTATTACGAACCTGTACAGCAATTATTCCTAATGCTTGTCTTTCAATTTCAATAGCCAGTATCTATTCTGAACAATCCCAGTTTTATTCATGTAACTTGAATGCTGATGTCAATAAGAACAAAATTTATGCAAGGCACTGTCGATGATTCCTTGGCAATAATAGTTTAGTGAAACTTTAACTATTATTCTATGAAAAACACATGCAGTACTTCAGAAACAAAATTCACTAAATGATGAAGAAATCTACTTTAGAAATGTTATTAAGTGTTGTTACAGATATCAATTACTTTTCATTTCAGTAAAATGGGACCTTCTGAAATATCACAGTACTTGGAATAGGAGTCTGCCTAGGTAAATGACTAAGAATAAAACATGAATGCTTAACACAAAGTTTAAAGTATACAACTTTTTATTAGATAATATACCATATAATTGTTCCATGCAGTTATACTGTTTATTTCTGACGAAGGTGGTGGCAAAGGCGGTTTCTGTGGCCACTCCAAACAGGTGGCAAAAATATCCATGATTCTTGTTGTATAACAATCTCTGAAAAGTCTCTTCTTACCGTTGGATTTTCATAGTACAGATCTATCCAATATATGCCATGATGAATGAGATATATTAAAGAATCTTGCTGTTCTTTTGGTCTCTTTCAGCACACAAGATGCGAACACTTTAAATGCCAGCTGCCGAATAACACTTGCCACAAAGTTGCAGTTCGACTTCCACATCCACCTTTTTATATCCCAGCAAGTGAGTTTCGTTGCAGAGGGACTTCCTTCTCTGTATTACATCATTATAAAATTGAGTCACCTCTGCATGAACTAGTATTACAAGTTAAGTTTTAACATTTCCATTTTTTGCAGAACATTGTTTTCAAAATTATATCTGTAGATTAATTATATTGACATATAAATGGACTTAAGTAACGGATAAAACATTTACATAGATGTTACATGAAAGAGCATTATTACAGAGAAGTTTAATTGAACATAAGCAAACAAGGAATTTATACAAGCATAGATAATATCGATATTGGTGTAACAGTGGTGGTTCCACGTCCCTGCCGGTACCTTTCTTTCCCGCACGTCTCATTGCGGTCCGCGCTGCAAATGGGACTGGACAGTGTGTAAATAACACGCCGTCGAGGAGCAATGTGCTACGACCATTTGTCATATACTGAAAACATATGCTGGAAAATCACGACATGTGCCAAATTTACGGAAATCTTTGGCAACATGCTTGGAATAATGACCGCGCCATAAAAATTAGAAGAAGAGGGCGAGGACGGCAAAGGTTCCCATCAGCTGCTGCTAATAATGCTGTAGCACTTACCTATAAAAACCTGATACTGAAAAAATAATAACAATAATAACGAAAACTGTTTTGTGTGCTACCTGATGTGAATATGTCTGTTATGTATGTTGATACAGTTATTATTAATAAATTATTTTAGACACAAAGGTGGTGTCATTGGGTGGTCCGGTATGGACGTGTATGGTATCAGTACACAGTTCTCACTGCCGTTGTCGGCTTTCTGGACATTGGAGCCTCCATTTCTCACTCAAGTAGCTCCTCGATTGGAATCACGAGGCTGGGTGCACAACGTATCAAATCTGTCATGAAGAAAAAATCTCTGGCAGTGCTGGGAATCGAATCCGGATCCTCTGCATAGCAGCCAGAGTGCAATGAAGGCAGACTTGCGGGCTCATGGACTGTTGGCAGAAGGTACGATTAGCCTGTCAATGTGCGTCTTTTCCTGGCCGGAATGTCAGACGTCAGGCTTTGCGGTGATGCAGCCTCCGTTTTCATTCCCCAAAAGTTTGCCCTGGAATTAGGAATTTGATGCACGTCAAAACATAAAGGCTTCCACTAAAAGTAGATGCTCAAAAAAAACGAAAAAGGACAGCTGAAGGAATTATCCGAATGGGACGGAAATCGGTGGATGTGATGTACATATACAGAAAAACAAATCATAACAATTTAGAAAGAACTGGATGATTCATTCAAGGGAAATAGCTTCACAATCTAAGCGAATAAATAATGCGTTGGTCCACCTCTGACCCTTACGCAAGCAGATATTTATTTCCAGGTGCCGGCCGGGGTGGCCGAGCGGTTCTAGGCGCTACAGTCTGGAACCTCGCGATCGCTACGGTCACAGGTTCGAATCGTGCCTCGGGCATGGATGTGTGTGATGTCCTTAGGTTAGTTAGGTGTAAGTAGTTCTAAGTTATAGGGGACTGATGAACTTAGAAGTCCCATAGTGCTCAGAGCCATTTGAACCATTTTTTATTTCCAGGTCGTCCCTAGAGCTTCACAATCTAAGCGAATGAATAATGCGTTGGTCCACCTCTGACCCTTATGCAAGCAGTTATTTCCAGGTCGTCCCTAGACACATCTTCGGCCTGGAATCACATTGATTGAAGTAAAATTTTCTTCAGTGATGAATCCCTCTTTGAAGTGAATTCCGATGACCAGTGAAGACATGTCAGGAGATCTCCCAGACAACGATGGGATACCAACCTGCCAGTCGTCCGCCAAACGGCCTGAGAACAAGGAGTGGTGGTCTGTGGTGTCATCTCTTTTCATAGCAGGACCCCTTTGGTTGTTATCCACGGCCCTCTTACAACACAGTGGTTCGTTGACGATATTCTACGGTCCGTTCTGTTGCTCTTTGTGGCAAGCCATCCTGGCCTTACATTTCAGCAAGATAATGGCCGTCCATACACAGCGAGAATTTCAACTGCTTGTCTTCTTGCTTGTCAAATACTACCCCTTGCCCAGTAAGGTCGAGCGATCCCTCCCCAACAGAACGCTGGGAACATTATGGGGAGGGTCATACAACCAGCTTGGGATTTTGACGATATAACGCACCAGTCGGACAGAATTTGGCATGATATTCCTCAGGAGGACATCCAGCAACTCTATCAATCACTGCCAAACCGATTACTGTTTTCATAAGAGTCAGAGCTGTACCAACGCATTATTGACTAGGTAAGTTTCTCTTGAATGAATCATCCAATTTTTCTGAAACGGTAATTATTTATTTGTATGCACACGTACATCAAATCTGCCCATTTGCGTTTCATTCAGTTAATTCTTTCGTGTTGTGTCGTTTTTTTATCAAGAGTTATTTTGAGGACAGAGTCACGTCCGCCATGATATCCCTAACCTTTCCAGTACCCACTGAATGTGCGGCTTTCCGAGTGCTACAGAAACGTTTTCAGTACGCTGACAACATGCGCAAACACGCTGAATGCGTTTTCGTAAACGTATTCAATGTCAGCAAAACGTTGGTCTCCTGCCGTCCAGGAATTCATACGCGCCGGGATCTTATCGAAGACAGCTGCCAGCTTCTCGTTGGTGGCGATGCGGATTGCGCCCGCAGCAGGCAGTGCTTCCGGACGAGCAGTTGCCAGTGCGAGGTTGTGCAGGCTGCAGCTGCCTATCAGACAGCAGCAAGAAATTGGATTCCGTGGCGGGCGTCGCATTCCCCTGCGGCTGCACGCCGAGCAGACAGAGCGCGTTCCGCCCGCGGCTGCACCGCCAATGCTCACAATCCTCGGCTGCGCGCTCTGCCCGCCACTAACAGGTCCAGGCGGCAGTAAACCACGACGCCGTGGCGAATAGCCGCTTCTACAAGAAGACCTCCTCTGCGCGAAACAGCGTGTCAAGAATCTACACGAATTATCCTAAACATTACGACCATATGCTTAATAGCCTGTTGGTGAATCTGATTGGCATGCATTTCACCTTTGCAGAAAATGTCTCTAAGCACTATGGGACTTAACATCTGAGGTCATCAGTCCCATAGAACTGCGTAAACCTGACTAACCTATGGACATCACACACATCAATGCCCGAGGCAGGATTCGATTCTGTGACCGTAGCAGCAGCGCGGTTCCGGACTGAAGCGCCCAGAACGGCTAGGCCACAGCGGCCGGCTGACCTTTGCAGGTTTCCGGAGGTATGTGGCATCAGATGTCCGCGCACATGTCACGCAGTTCCCGTAAGTTACGGGTCAGTGGTTTGTGAGGTCGGGACCGGCGCCCGATAGTGTCCCAGATGTATTCCATCGTGTTCTTCTTCTTCTTCTTATTCTTCTACACTGAAGCTCCAAAGAAACTGGTATAGGCCTGCATTTTCAAATACAGAGATATGTAAACAGGTACAATATGGCACTGCGGTCGGCAACGCCTAAATAATATAACAAGTGTCTGGCGCAGCTGTTGAACGTTACTGAACCTACAATGGCAGGTTATCAAGATTTAAGTGATTTTGTCCGTGGTGTCATAATAAGCGCACGAGCGATGGGACACAGCACATCCGAGGTAGCGATGAAGTGGGGATCTTCAAAAAAATGTTCAAATGTGTGTGAAATCTTATGGGACTTAACTGATAAGGTCATCAGTCCCTAAGCTTACACACTACTTAATCTAAATTATCCTAAGGACAAACACACACGCCCATGCCCGAGGGAGGACTCGAACCTCCGCCGGGACCAGCTGCACAGTCCATGACTGCAGCGCCCCAGACCGCTCGGCTAATCCCGCGCGGCTGGGGATCCTCACGTACGACCATTTCACGAGTGTACGGTGAATATCAGGAATTCGGTAAAACGTCAGATCTCCGACATTGCTGGCCCAGAAGGAGATCCTGGAAGAATGGGACCAATGACGACTAAAAATAATAGTTCAACATGACAGAAATGCAACCCTTCCTCAAATTGCTGTACATTTCAATGCTGGGCCATCAACAAATATCTGCGTGCGAGCCATTCAACGGAACATAATCGATATGGGTTTTCGGAGCCGAGGGCCCACGCGTGTACCCTTGGTGACTGCACGACACAGAGATTTGCGCTTCACCTGGGCATCGACATTGGAGTACTGATGACTGGAAACATGTTGCCTGGTCGGACGAGTCTCATTTCAGATTGTATCGAACGGATGGACGTGTATGGGTGTGGAGAAAACCTCATGAATCCATGGACCCTGCTTGCCAGCAGGGGACTCTTCAGGCTGGTGGAGGCTGTGAAATGATGTGGGGCGTGTGCAGTTGGAGTGACCCATGATACGCCTAAAGACACCTCCTACAGGCGACACATACGTAAGAATCATGTCTGATCACATGCACCGTTCATGTCCGTTGTGCATTCCGACAGACTTGGGCAATTACAGCAGGACAATGAGACACACCACACGTCCAGAATTGTTACAAAGCTGAGTTTAAATACTTCCCCTGTCCACCAAACTCCCCGGACATGATCACTTTTGAGCATATCTGGGATGCCTTGCAACGTGCTGTTCATAAGAGGTCTCCACCCATTATACTCTTACGGATTTATCGACAGTCGTGCAGGATTCATGGCGTCAATTCCCTCCAGTACTACTTCAGACATTAGTCTAGTCCATGCCACGTCGTACTGCAGAACTTCTGCGTGCTTGCTGGGGGCCCTAAACGATATTAGACAGGTGTACTAGTTTCTTTGGCTCTTCAGTGCAGTATTGCAATGATTTCGTATTGCAGCATTTTTTTGTGGGGTATTAGAAGAAAGTGTGCTATTACTGGACTACCAGAAGGTTGCTGATAGCCCCGACTTTCCAGTATTGATTAACGTGTTCCATCTGGAGCGAACAAGATTAACATCACGACAGTCCAATGTTATCATGACCAGGATTCTTACTGAAAACGAATTCAATGCGACCGATGAATGGGAGCGTTGTTGGCAAAAGCACTGTCACTCACAATGCCTGAAGCCGCCCTGCACTCAGGAGAAGCCCGGTGGATTACACCAGCGTCGGTCAATTTAGGCTGCTCTTAATTTGCATTCGAACGGGTCGTGGAAGATGTGCTAACACTCTCCAACAGTGAAGAAAATCTTCATCACCGTCTTTTGACTGTGGTGCTGAGGGACAGACAATTGCTCATGTATCATCAGGAGCCACACATGCCTACATCCATCATTTCGAAGATTTTATGACGGCGTTGAGAGTGTGATAAACTATTCAAATGTCCTTGATATTCACCTGTCGAAATTATCATTTGTGTTATGCTGAAGAGTTGTGTTCAATTGTCGATTTGTGGTAGTTTAGTTAGCTTTGTACAGGATCTACATCTACGTCTACATGGTTACTCTGCAATTCACACTTAAGTGCCTGACAGAGGATTCATCGAACCATTTTCATACTACTTTTCTACCATTCCATTCTCGAATGCCACGTGGGAAAAAGGAAAACCTAAATCTTTCCGTTCGAGCTCTGATTTCTCTTATTTTATTATGATGATCATTTCTCCCTACGTAGGTTGGTGTCAACAAAGTATTTTCGCACTCGGAAGAGAAAGTTTGTGATTGAAATTTCGTAAATAGATCTCGCCGCAAAGAAAACCGCCTTTGTTTCAGTGACTGCCACCCCAACTCGCGTATCATATCAGTGACACTCTCGCCCCTATTGTGCGATAACACGAAACGAGCTGCCCTTCTTTCCACTTTTTCGATGTCCTTCGTCAATCCTACCTATTAAGGATTCCATACCACTCAGCAATATTCCAGCAGAGGACGGACAAGTGTAATGTAGTCTGTCTCCTCAGTGGGTTTGTCGCATCTTCTAAGTGTTCTGCCAGCAAAGCGCAGTCTTTGCTTCACCTTCCCCAAAATAATATCTGTGTGGTCTTTCCAATTTAAGTTGCTCGTAATTATAATTACGAGGTATTTAGTCGTATTGACAACCCTTAGATTTGTGCGATTTATCGTACACCCAAATTTTATCGGATTTCTTTTAGTATCCATGTGGATGATCTTGCACTTTTCTTTGTTTAGTGCCAATTGCCACTTTTCGCAACATACAGAAATTCTCTCTAGATCATTTTGTAATTGGAACTGATCGTCTGATGATTTTACTAGACGGTAAATTACAGCGTCATCTGCAAACAATCTAAGGGGGCTGCTCAGATTACCACCTAGAACATTTATGTAAATCAGGAACGGCAGAGGGCCTATGGCACTACCTTGCGGAACGCCAGACATCACTTCTGTTCTACTCGATGATTTACCGTCTGTCACTAAGAACTGTGACCTCTCTGAGAGGAAATCACGAATCTAGTCACACAACTGAGAGGATACTCCACATGCATGCAATTCGATTAATAGTCGTTTGTGAGGGACGTCTCTCGTGTGAGCGATGTCCTGGAACTGGTTTGAAACACCGCGTGTCTTCTCGATGTTTTCAGGCGTTTACATCCTTTTTGGACGACCGACATCACGAACGCTACCCGTTCTCTCAATCTTGCGAATCAAATTCTTGATTGTTAGCACACTTGCACCTATTGTCTTCAGCTTGAACTCGGTCGCAAACTTCCTTTGAGCCGCAGTTGGGTGATATTGTTCGCACAGTAGGTCTTCACAAGCGCTATACTCTCAGACATTTTCACGTGCAAATGACGGACAGCAACAAGGCGCGTGCGCTTGCACATACTAATTCCCATTATGCCCCGCGGCCAACCGTGCAGCTGGAACCTCCTAATGCAAACCGTTCAGGAGTTATTACGCTTCTATATCATACAGTTCAGTAATTATCACCCCGTTTATGTACAGCTAGACTTGTGATTCAAAAACCAGTAATGTATGACTTTCAATAAACAAACAAATGAATCTTCTTGCAATGTCTATCTGTTTCGAATGTTGGTGATGAACACAGCTACACAGCCTTGCTGTTTCGAAAAATTTCGTGGCTAATGTTTGAAGTCCATGTCTTTAATTCTCCAAGCCACAATATTCGTCTTCGTCCTCTTCGTCTTTTCCATTATCGTCCCTTGAAGCACGTTCTGCAGCAGTTTGTACCCATTAGGAAACAGCACTACATGACAGAGATATTCTAGTTTTCTGCATTTTACTCTGTTTAGGATGTATTTTTCTTTCTTAATTTCGCGGAGAGTGTAGTTATTAATAGTTTTACCTCGAATGCTTCAAGTAGTTTGCTCGCCGTCTCAATCAACGTCCAGGCCTCAGTTCCACAGAAAAGGACCGAAAATAGGAAATGTGCAAATCTCAATTTTGTTTCGATTGAGAGATGATGGTTCTTGAATACATTAGTTGTTTTATAAAACGCCGCTCTGCCCTTCTCTTTGCGCAATTTAATGTCTTGTGACATAGTTCCCAGATACGTGTGTTAATTTACGTGTTCCGTATGTTTTCCATTAACGTTTAGATTACTGTTTGATGTATATTTTCGTTGTACTTATTTTGATTCCCAGTACATAACACTCACTATTTTCTTTGATTCGCGATACAAGATGTCTAAAACTATTGAAGCTCTCAGGAAATATAATAGTATCATCATAGCGGATTTTGTTCAGCTTCTCTGCATTCAAGATGATTACTTCTTCGATTTTTCAAGCACTTTTTGAAGATGTATTCCTGACAAAGATCAAATACCAATGACGAAAAAATATTGCTTGACTCATTCTTCGGCGTGTGTTTAATGTACCAGATTTGTAATTTTCTACTCTCACAGCAGCACAGTGATTCCAGTATACGAGGGGGTGCTGAAATGCATTGCCTCATAATTTTTTAAGTGAAAACACCTAAATGTTTTTAAATAAAACAAATGTTATTAACAAATGGTTCAAATGGCTCTGAGCACTATGGGACTTAACAGCTATGGTCATCAGTCCCCTAGAACTTAGAACTACATAAACCTAACTAACCTAAGGACATCACACAACACCCAGTCATCACGAGGTGTTATTAACATTCTACAGCTGTATTCTTCACGTCTACATGTTTCCGGCCATCTACCGCTTGAGGACTGCCAATTGTAGTGTGTAACTGGGCGATCTGTGACGTAACTACATCGGTGCGCGGGAAAAGGTTGGCTGTAATCGAGGTTCGAATTCGAAGAGTTCGTCCACACATGGAGCACCCCGTCGTCACACTCATCGATCAGCCTTCATACAGTCCCGACTTGGCCCCATCCGTTTTTCACCTGTTTGCTTCCCTTTGGTAGTGATGAAGAGGTGCAAGCGAAGCGAGGTTATGGCTCGGTCAACAAAGTCACTCTTCACTGACGGCATCAACAAACTGGTCTCTCGTTGACAGAAATGTGTTCGTCGCTAGAGTGACAATGTTGAGAAATAAATATGTAGATATGAAGAATAAAGATGTACCCGCCAGGACAGTAGGGAGCGCTAACACGCTGCTTCCTGGAGTCGGGTAGGCGCGCCGGCCGCGGATCGAATCCGCCCGGCGGATTAACGACGACGGCCGGTGTGCTGGCCAGCCTGGATGTGGTTTTTAGGCGGTTTTCCACGTCCTACTATGTGAATACCGGGCTGGTCCCTATGTACCGCCTCAGTTACACGACTCGCAGACATTTGAAATACATTCACACTATTCCACGATTTACACTCTATGCAGACAGCTGGGGTACACTAATTCCGTCCTGGGGGGTATGGGGGGCGGCAGAAAGGGCATCCGGCCACCCCTTAACTTAACCATGCCAAATACGTACTTAACCCTGCCGACCCTGCGCACAATGCGGGATAAAGGCAGTAGTGAAAGAAAGAAATAAAGATGAAGAATAAAGATGTAGAATGTTAATAGCATTTGTTTTATTTAAAAAGCCATAAGAGTTGTCACATTGGACATTCAGAGGCAGTACTTTCCATCACGCACTCGTGATTGATTCGAAGGCATTTGTCATTGATCGCACTATTTTTAACATTATCCAGTTTGTAATATTCTACTCTTTCAGAAGTGTTTTATAATCACTAAAAGAGGCGTATACGTCACAGTGAGCGTACAAGCTTGGGGTGAGATTAGAGCGACAGTTTCCCGCCGCAGAGCACGTGGCTGGCGGTTGCTACGAGGCCGTGGCGAGCGGCTAGCGTTTCCGCGGCGTTGGAAAAACCCGAGCGGGAGCTAGGCAGTGACGCGTATGGTCGTGATTGCGCTCTAGGAGGAATTTATATTCCAGAGAAAAATTGATAAGAAAAAAATTAAGAGTAACCCGGAAGTGCGAGTTGGCACTCAGGGACAGAAAAACATGTAAAGCTAAATTATCTAGACGCGTCACAAAAATAAACAGTAGTTCAAAAGTTATTGTTATCTTAAAAATTGTAAATTTCTGAAAGTTCAAAAGCTAATATCTGGACAATGCTTTGGCCGATTCACATGAACAAAATGTCTTCAGATGCAGGTAGTAAAGCTGCGTCGAGCAATCATAGCCGATTCAGCTGAATATGTACCATTTTTGAATGAGAGGTCGGAATATGGGATTCGACAGAAAGAAATTGTATTTTTGGTAATAAATAAATTTAAAGAGACGAAACTAGCGGCAGAATTCTAAAGTTTAAAGAGGTAGATGAGTAATTAAATGTGTATTTTATTTGTTTATTTGTGTTTAATATCAAAAATCCGGGAAAAGCAAAATCACGTCACAAGAACATTATTTGCGAAAAAACAGTGGCAGATACAAAAACTTGGACTTTAAAATTGTTATTGCCCGAAAAATTTCCGTTTTTTTTTCAATATATCGTGTGTGTTTAGTTTTGGAATATTCGTAATTTTTGTCAAACATTGTTTTGAGTTAGGCAGTCGTTTCGAGGGTGGATAGGCACGGCCATCTTTGAGGACAGTTGAGTTTGAGCCACGCTAAGAGCCGGAGGTGCCACCCATCTGAGGGGAGTAGTGGGATGGTAGCCACATTCGAGGACAAGTATGTATGAAGCGACGTTCGAAAACGATCAAGTTGAGCGCAATATAGTGGTTTAGGACAGCAGACAACAGTGTATTTTTTAAACTGTGAACAGACTGTATAGTGCCGTGATCGCGACATATGAATCTTATTGTGAAATGTTGTAGCATCAGTTATTAACGGCCGCCCTTGCATAAAAGCCCCTTAGACTGCATTTTAAGTGTTTAGTCAATATATTGAAGGCTATTCGTGTAAAAATAGGAATAAACTACTTGTTCAAATTATAAATCAACATTAATGACTCAATATTAATTTCACCACAATACCTGCTGACATTGTGTCTTAATATTTTATTTCAGCTAAAAAACTGAGTTTACGATAGATGTGAGCTGGCACCCTATGACAAAAAACGTAGCAAAACACTGAGACCAGCCACAAAATAGCTCTGAGCACTATGGGACTCAACTTCTGAGGTCATTAGTCCCCTAGAACGTAGAACTAGTTAAACCTAACTAACCTAAGGACATCACACACATCCATGCCCGAGGCAAGATTCGAACCTGCGACCGTAGCGGTCTCGCGTTTCCAGACTGCAGCGCCTAGAACCACACGGCCACTTCGGCCGTCGAGACCAGCCACATCTCTGGGCCGCTCAATTAAGCTGCGTGTAGCAAATATATATATTTTCGTGCCATAGCACGTGGGGGCTCGAGCAAACTATACAAATTTACAGTGACTTGTGCCCAGGACCGTCGTAAACCGGACAATGTAGGTGCCATTTGATCTCCACAAACTTTGTATATTCTTTTGTGAATAATGTTTAGAAATATTTTCAGGAAATGACTCATCAAGGTTTTTTGTTCTGAAATCACAACCTTTTTTTTTTTAGCTCTTCGTATATTTTGGCTATATTGTAAACTTGAATGAATCCGTTGTTGACGATTTATTTATATTGTTGAATAATTTTGTCAGTCATTCTATTTGATCTCCATCAAACAACTTTTATTCAGAATACTTTCCGTTTGGTGCTGCTGTTTTCCCACCTTTCATTGGCCTTACTGCTGATCTCATCATTTCTTCTTCTGTTTCTCCACAGGCTTCAAGTGTTTCGTATCTCCGGCAGCGATAGATGGATGCAGAGGAGCCGCCGTGAGTATCCAGAGGAATAGTATGGCAACAATGCCACAGAGGGCGCATGCGCAGGGTGGCATAGGCGGAGCCACTGACCGAAGTTAGTGTTTATTTACCGGGCGGCAGTAGGACTGGACCAGGAGTTCTAACGCTGATTTGAAAGCCCGCGTACCAAGCCTAAGGCCCTCGGCACACGGACCGTTCATTCCAACGTCAATGTGAAGCGTGCCGAGTACAGCGTGCTGCTGTACGCCCATAAACAATGCGACTTGTGCATAAGGACGGCGCGTCACAACGTGCTATACACCATCTCAGCAGGCTCCAGCGGCATATGTCGGTTGTATCTGACTCATAAACAGCACAGTTTGTTTACGAAGAAATTGACGAGCGTCATATTCCTACGTCATCTCTATTAAGAAGCCCATTTCGTCCCTTGTATATATGCTAGTCGTATTTTTCTGTTGGTTGGTTGATTCGGGGGAGGGGACCAAACAGCAAGGTCATCGGTCCCGTCGGATTAGGCAAGGAAGTCGGCCGAGCCCTTTCAGGGGAATCACCCTGGCATTTGCCCAAAGCGATATGGGGAAGTCACGGAGAATCTAAATCAGGATAATCTTATGCGGGTTTAAACCGTCGGCTTCCCGAATGAGGGTCCAGAGTGCTAACTAGGCTCCACCTTGCTCGGTGTATTGTTCTGCCTGTAGTAAACATAAATAAAAATTTTCAATATCGTTGAACATGTTATAAGGCAAGAAGGAATGTGGAATATATTGTCAGTAAGGACTTCAGTTCACAAAAATTCCGTTACAAATAGAAGGACACAAATTTACAATTATCTTCCACATAACAAAAAAATATTTCCTCATGTTCACCTTTTTGTAAAACCTGCAAGTCATTTTTATTTGATCACTGTTTCTGTTCAGTAGGAGAACCTTTAGAATACGTGAAATCCAAGTTTAAAAAAAGGGCAAAATCTCTTAATGCAAACGGTGGAAGCTCTTGTGTACATAAAGCCAATCGAATACACACACTCCTGAGAGAGAGCGCACTTGTATTGACATGCCATCGAATTTTGAGGAATATATTTCTATTAAATTAATAATAAAGACTCAGAGCGTATTAGAATATGCGAAAGTGAGTAAAAAATAAAAAAGTTTGGATGTGGTGAAACTTGAAACTGCAATACACCATACAGCTGTTTATAATTCTACTTTTCTATTCATCACGGCTTGGTGAACTTCGGTAAATTATGCCTTGTTTTATATGTTATTATATTGTGAATGCTTTAATCGCAGATATGCTATTAAATGACATGTTATTATAATCATTATAATTATCGTACCAAGAAAAATGGACTTCAGTGAGATTTTTCCTTGAAACGGAACACTTTCAGCACACGCCAGCTTCAATTCGAAAGTTATTTAACCATAAATATGACGTTTCCCGTCATTTTATGACAACAGATCATACCATTAAACGACCTGTTTTGGTGGTGATTTGAAACGGCATATATTCGTAGGCGTAAATATAAAATCCACCAAATATGGGCATCAACTGAAAGCCAGTATGGTTTCCATAGACTCTGTACTGAAAAGAGATGGCGTGCATGTGACATATGTGGCGTTCTTTATTCTGATTGCTCTGTGTTCAGTCGCACGTTCAGAAAATCTGCCGTGCTTGATGCTGCTGTACACGTTCGGAAACATTCCCCAACGTGCTTTCTCCATGCTAAGTCGTGTGTTCGTTCCCTCTCCCGGGGTTCAGCCACCCAGATTGTAGCTGAGCCGCTGTTGGCTACCCTAAGTGCATTCCTGTCGAGAGTGAGGACTAAGCAGGGTTGTCACAACCGAGCCGGCTTCGGGCATTCCAACGCCTGTGAGGCTTTTCTTTTTTTTCTTACAGTGTTGAATTGTAGCCACCACGAACCTGCCATTTACTTCAGAGCTGGAAGGAGAAGTTACACCTCCAGGAGCAGGAGCAAAAACTGCAGTAGGGGCAGATGCGGGAACCGCTCAAACGCAATACGGAATTGCTCTGTGCTCACGCCACGCTGATAGTGGGCTGGGCTCAAACTGGAAGCTTCCTATCAGTTTCAACGGGGCTGTGGGAAGGCGGGAGAATTTTCTGCACTGCCAGATAAGCCGTATCGTCGATCCAGTTGATAAGGCTGCCTTGTCGTTGTCCAGTAGCGCGAGTTTGTGCTAAATCGTACAGAATCTGAAGCCCTTTACTGATCCTCAAAAACTTACCTTTGATGGACTTTGCATTTGTATTACTTACTTAAGACAAACTCTGTCAGGAGAATTTTGACCATAAAATCCATGTGGCAGACGGCATATTTTTGGGCTGGATGCCTTTCTGTTTTTCGCTTCCACATAATTAATAAAGTACATTTAGTGTCTCAGCCGGTCTCCTCCCAATATTAGGATACTTTAATGTGGTTGTACGACCATGTATTCTAGAATACCTTGAGTTGGGCGGAAAATTTCGAGGTCCACGTCATACTTAAGCCGCCTGCAATAGCTAATTTGTTTTCCCCGTGCCCCATTACCTTCACCATGTGTGTTGAGATCAAGGTCGATTTGCAGTGTTGGCAGGACCTTGAAGTTGTTTTTCCTATTTCGCCAACTCAGTGGGCCACCTCTTTGTTGGTGAAACCAGAAGGCGTAGTGCACCTTTGCCGCGATGCTAAACAGACGATAAATATGCGATGTGCTGTGGGCTGGTATATCAGTTCACAGGTGGAGCAGTTACTGACGAAGCCGTCATGGTGGCAGTATTTGCCACTCATCGGCTTGTGCAATGCATACTGCAGTTGCTGCTGGACGCCGCTTCTTGTTCTTAATGCTCAACACCCCGTTTGAGATTTATCAGTTTAAGTGCTAGATTTTTGGAAGCTTGTCCACATCTGGAACAGTTAATTGAGGGAAGTCCTTGCTGTATGAATTACCTTGACGACATCTGGCTCATATGCTCCATGCAAGAGGAGCATTTGCGGATTTTGAAGGTGGTTATCCAACTCATTCTGGAGAATAGCCTTTGTTACAAACTAGAGATATGTAGTTTTTTTCCCCTTGTAGGTGCTTTGTTTGGATAATGAGCTCAGGAAAGATGGCCCTGTGGACAATTACATTAAAGCTATCGTCAACATGTTGGCGTCCAAGAACGTGAAGGAGCTTGAGTGTTTTTGGGCAAGATTTCATTTTATAGTAGGTTCGTTCCCAAGGCTACACACATTTGCCATCCTCCTAACCAGCTCCGCCAGAAGGGCGTCAGATTTATGTGGAGTGCAGATTGACAATAAAACTGTCAGATCATCGAGCAGTGTTTGTGGTCTAGTCTTTGACACATCTGAATCCTGCACTGGTGCTGTCCTCTTGCATTGGAACCCCGATGGCACCAAGCAGTCTGCTGCTTGTGCCACAGAGACGTCTTTTGACGCGCAAAATAATTATTCACGGATGGGAAAGGAGGCACTGGTTATCGTTTTCGGATTTAAAAACGTTTCAAGTTTTCTTATATAGGGGGAAATTACTGCTGATCCTCAACCTCAAGAAACAGGTTTCCTCATCCAGCCTACGTTACTGACTGCTGGATAGGACTGTCGACAGATTTCAGAGGTGCTCACTTTTCCTCATGACTTTCTCTTATAACATTCAATACCGGTCCACTACCCAGCATGCAAATGTAGATGCGCTGTCACGATTGCCAGTGGGAACAGATCCACCTTAGACAATGCCTTGCAGCAGACCACTCCGGATTTTTCTTCGACATCATGGGAGGTCGTGGCTGCCACGACTGCCGACCCGCTTTTACGAAACGTCAAGTCAGCTGTCAAGGTGGAGAGTGGCCTCAGTGCGCTCTTTTGGGGGTGCACGTCGATTTTGCCGACCCTTTTTTGGGATACATGTGGTTGTTGGTAGTCGATGTGTTATCAGATTTCCCACATATCGCCAGACTGTCCTCCACAATGACAATGGCAACTGTTCATGTGTTATTGGTTATTCTTTCCTTTCAGGTCTATCTCCTAACACTCGTATCTGATAACAGTTGACAATTTGTTTTTCAGGAGTTTGAAGAACTTTGCATCTGAAAGGGTATCAGTCATCTGACTGTCGCCCTGTTCCACCCAGCATCTAGTTCTGAGATAGAGCACTTGATACAGATGCCCAACCGAGCGGGGTGGCGCAGTGGTTAGACACTGGACTCGCATTCGGGAGGACGACGGTTCAATCCCGCGTCCGGCCATCCTGATTTAGGTTATCCGTGATTTCCCTAAATCACTCCAGGCAAATGCCGGGATGGTTCCTCTGAAAGGGCACGGCCGACTTCCTTCCCAATCCTTCCCTAATCCGATGAGACCGATGACCACGCTGTCTGGTCTCCTTCCCCAAAACGAACCCAACCAACAGATGCCCAAACTTCAAATGAAGAAGTCTGTCTTATCTGATGATGACGCCCTATCAAGCTTCCTGGCTACGTACTGGGCTACACTGGTTAACTGACGTAGTCGGACAGTATGTTTGCATGAGTGCCAACTGTGGCGTCTTTTGGCTTGATTGTACCCCAAGTCGCATGCCTTGGAATTTCACAGGCTACCGTGATTTTCTCAAGGGCTGCCGTTTGGGTCCAGTCTATCAACCGGCAGCGGGGAATGTAGAGAGTGTGGAACAGGGTGTAGAAAAAGAAACAGGTATTATTTTATTCGACTCAGGTTACTGCTGCCTTTTATAGATAAAAATAAAAATTTATTGCTGTTAGGCTTAATCTAAGTTCATAATAATTACAATCACACACTCCACAGGCAATAAAACAATTTATAAAACGCACATTTATGCACCCGGTTTACAAAAAGCAGCTAGCCTCTGTCACCAACATTCCGAAGTGCACACAGCTGGTAAGATGTTGCAATTTTGCAATTTTTCCAGGGCGTGAAGTTGACCATACACGGCGACTAAAACATTTGAAAAACGCGCAGTGAACATGGAAACAGATAAAACGTAAACAATGAAAATAGACAATTCCATTCTAACACATAAAAGATATCCTTTCAGCATAAAATTTTATAAATCCATAAGAACAGATAACATTAAATAAAAGAGCCTAGCGTGGATGTAGGCCTATATGAGTACATATACACAGTGAAACGCAAAGGATCACTTTTTCGAAACGCCATGGTCCCGTTGCGATGTGGAAGTTTGAAATCTGGCTAAAGGAAGTCTACAACTTTCCTCTGTAATAGTGCAAAAGCGTGACACCCTGTGACGTCAACCTTGGTCTCGGTGACGCTTCGAACAGCAAGGTGTTGACACATGCCAAAAACGGCCAGAGCTCAGAAGTTCACTTGGAGTAAGGTGAGTTAATGGGTCACCATGGGGCAAAGTTTCACCAAAATTCTGCCCAATGTTATCGTAGTCGTATCACGTTATGGGAATGTCGTGACATCCAGTCTTGCCCACATTTCACGCTTCCTTTTGATGCCTCAGCGATGGAGATCAGAACCGTGACGCCCAACGTTGAAATCACGCGTATTCTTATGGATGGCGAAAAAAAAAAAAAAAAAAAAAAACACTTCAGACCACTGCCGCTCCGAATCGACAAGAAATGCACCGCCGTGCCCGAGGGTGGCTTTGCGGGTGGTCACGCTTGTGCATCGTTATGTAGGTAGGTTTTAGGTATCTTTGAGCCAAATTTCATACGTCTAGGTCGGAATGCAAGAGGATTTTGGCGGTTCGCAGAAATGATCCTTTAACTATGTTGCACTGTGTACAAACAGAAATACTTATTAAACCCAACGACAGTAAACAATGACAGATCCCCGGTTTAAAACAATTTGTGCATGCAATCCCAACAAGACCGGTCATAATTTAACACATAAAATTTCTTGGCATTGTAGCAGCAACAACCATAATAATAAAAAACACAACCAGAGTCAGAGTGCGTGCAGCGACACTGAAAGAGCAAATTAAGCTTGGGAAGCTAAACATACAAAAAAGAATCACAGTAGTCGGTTCCTCACGGTGGACAGGAAAGCTGAAAGGGCTCCGCTCGCAGGGTAGTGAACAAAGTAGACAATTACTAGAGTTTCGTGCGCAGCTGCCGCTAGACCAACCTTTCAGACTGTAGCATGTCAGTCCGAAGTCTCCTTAGATGCAGCGTACCGCCATCTCTGGCTGTATCTGAAGATTATGGCTTACCTTCTGACCTGAAAAGCATTTAAAGAAATAGCTGAAGTGTACTTCTGAGCCGGCCGCTATGACCAAGCGGTTCTAGGTGCTTCAGTCCGGGACCGCGCTGCAAGTTCAAATCCTTCCTCGGGCATGGATATGTGTGATGTCCTTAGGTTAGTTAGGATTAAGTAGTTCTAAGTCTAGGGGACAGATGGCAGATGTTAAGTCCCATAGTGCTTAGAGCCATTTGAACCAATTTTTGGTTCTTCTGACTGCTGATTAAGAAACGTATTTAGTGATTGTAATAATGGTCCGCTTAGATCAGTATCTCTCCTGAAGGAATAAAATATATAATACAGCCTAAGACAAAAAATAATAAAAAAATTAAAAAAGGAGACACCCTGAAGGAGTTACCCGAATGGAACGGAAATCGGCAGGTGTGATGTACATGTAGAGACAAATGAACGATTACAGTTTCAGAAAAACTGAATGATTTATTCAAGAGAAAGAGCGCCGCAAAATTGAGCAAGTCGATAACGAGTTACTCCACCTCTGGCCCTTATGCAAGCAGTTATTCTTCTCGATATAGATTCATAGCGTCGCTAGGCAATGAAAACCTCGTAACTCCATCTGACAATGAAATCCACGTAACTGCATTACCAAATGTAGAAAATTATGGCACATTGGCTGTTGAAACCTTCTTTCTTCGAGTTGACCGGTGTTGCCATCTAGCGGAAATAATGAAAAACTCACATCTCCAGCGATATGTAGTTTGTGCTGTAAACCTCGCATCTCCGATAATCGCCATTGTTAGTGTGCAGGGCGAACACATACTCCGAGATTAAAACGTTTTTTGATGTGATAGTAACTTTTTTGACTGACAGACCCAAAACTGCTTTATTGCTACAGGTACGTGTTAGTATTTCTAGGTATTTATGTATTGTATTTTAATATACAGAATTAATAATGACCTCGTTAAATACAATATTGACTTACGAGTTTTTCATCGCGCGTAAAGGAGACTGCCCTCGGTACATACGAGGTTCTAATTTTAGAACTGAACAGAATCCTATACATTCTACAGTAACTACTTTGTTTTCAGCTATGGGTAAAAAGAGTAAATTCATTCTTCACCTTGCGAAACAAGCCGTCAACGGATCATATCGTATAAAATCACCGGAAGAAGATTCTAGTCAGGTTCCTCCTGTACCAAAAGAAAGGGTAGACCTACAAAATAAAGGCAAACCGTAGTTTATACTGTTGTAACTGGAAGTAAGATCCTTGTTTGGAAGTTGAGGTGATTAAATTATTTAAATGTTATTGATGACGTTATGGTTTACACTACAGATAATGCGGAAAAAGAAGCCAATACAGAGGCGAATTCCACTTCTGAGTTTGAAAGTCTTTTCGAACACAGCAGCGAGGATGATATCTCCAGTGGCAGTAGTGATGCGTACGATCCAGATAAAAACAAAAATGACCATAGCAGTAACGACAGCACGGAAGACGACGATGACGAAGTTGATGTGGGACTAAAAAGTACTAAGCAGCGCCGTAAAAGGAAAAGCAATGAATCACTTCAAAGTTTGCAGAAAGAAAAACGTATGAGTGGACAGGATTATTTAGGAATGCAAAAAGATGAATTTGGCAAGAAGAGACCAACAATGAGCAGAAGTAGGAGGGAAATGAAACCACGATGTACTTGTAAACATTCTTCCTTAAATCGGAACAGGAATTGCAAGGATATTACAGAAGAGCAGAGACAGCTAATATTTAATCATTTCTGGCAGGATGTGTCTTGTGGTGAAAGAAAAATTTTTGTTAGAAGCCATGTCTACTACGTTCCAGTTAAAAGACGCAGAAATAATTCAGAATCTAATAAATCTCACCGTTCTTACACACTATATTACAATTTTGTAATAGGACAGAGAAAAACTGTCTGCAAGACTATGTTTCCGAATACTTTGTGCTTAGGCGAATGGAGTGTCAGAACATGGGCATCTAGAATCAAATGCAGGAGAGACCAACGAAAGTTTCAGGTGGACGACAATCAGCATCAGATTTTTTTGCAGAGTTGCCGAAAGTGGAATCGCATTACTGCCGTCGTTCTTCCACAAAACTCTACTTGGAACCTAACTGGCAGAGTAAATCAGAACTACATAGGGAATATATACAATTTTGCAAGAAAAGAGGACAAATCCCAGCTGCTTACTAACAGTTCTGCGAGGTATTCAATGAAAATAATCTTAACTTATTTTCGCCTAAAAAGGACCAGTGCGATCTTTGTTGTTCTCACCAGACAGGCAATCTCTCAGACAATGAATACTCTTTGCATATGGCCCGAAAAACTGAGGCAAGGGAAGCGAAAAATAGTGATAAATTAGGATCAGCTAGAGTGTTTACAATGCACCTTCAAGCACTTCTCCTTTCTCCCAGACTGAAAGCATCTGCACTGTACTATAAAAGCAAACTGAAGGTCCACAACTTTACCATCTATGATTTAAAAAGTAGCGATGGTTATTGTTACGTTTGGCACGAAAGTGAAGGTGGACTAACAGCTTCGGAATTTGCCAGTATACTCGTGCATTTTATAGAAACGTACGTCCAAAATGATTCAGGAGCTATTTTCTATGGCGTCGGATGCACGTACCAGAATCGAAACTCAGTCATGAGTAATGCACTGGCTTATCTCGCCATTCAGAAAGGCATTACAATAGTGCAAAAATTTCTGGAGAAAGGTCACACTCAAATGGAGTGTGATTCTATGCAATCCACCATAGAAAGGAAGTTAAAAAACAGACACATTTAAACTCCTGATGGCTATGTAGAAGTTTGTGCTACCGCAAGACAAAGTCCTAGACCTTATGTTGTCAATTACGAGGCCTGTTCAGAAAGTAAGCTCCGATTGATTGCCAAATTGAAACCACAGTGAACATCAGAAATGTTTTACTTGTAACAATTAGCTACACCTTTCAGCTACTTCTCTACGTAGTCGCCGTTCTGACTTAGACTTTTGTCATAGCGTTGTACCAACTTTTCAATAGCCTCATCATAGAAGGCAGCCGCCAGTGCTTTCCGCCAATTCTCCACGCTGGCCTACACCTCGTTGTCTGTGTCAAAATGTTGTCTTCAAAGACAGCGGTTCATGTGACCAGAGATGAAACTCAGGGGGAGACAATTGCGGACTGTATTGTGGGTAATCTCACATTTCCATTTGAAAACGATGCAGGAGCATCTTCATTGCCCCTGCAGAATGCGGCTGAGAATTGTCTTGAAGAAGAAACAGCAAGACAGTTATGTAATGTTAGCTGCATAGCTCCAGGCGAAATTTCTCACCAGGCCCTCGTACTTGGCGGCAGACACTATTTTCTAGACATCTTTACGCACTCACTGCGAGCTCAGAAATGAGAAGAGCGACGTGATGCTAACTGGGGTTATACTAGAGACACTACCCAACACATCTGTGCAAAGCTTTATCGGATTTTCATAGTCGTTTCCATTTCGCGACCGATCGGAGCTTACTTTCTGAACGCCCCTCGTATTTGGACCACAGGTTTTTCAAGTGCTATGATAAACTCTCGTTGTATTCGTCTATTCGGCCAGGATCCAAAATTGGGGATCCAATAGTGACCCATATCCGGTGTCTCAAGTATGATCCCTCCGGAAAAATGGAATATAAATTGAAATTCAGCGATACATGGGAACCACTTCGAAGAAGGATGTCAAACATACCCAGCTCATTTACAGTGCCCCCTCTCTACAGTTCACCACTAAAGATCAGCGCAGAAAAGTTTACGCATTTGCAACAACTAAAGCTAGTCCTTCCTAAGGATGTGCATTCATTTTATGACACACTGCCTCGCATTTGTAATGAGAGAACATGTCCGTGTCTAAAAAGATGCAGCCGAAAATAAATTTGTTTACAACCTCGTATGAGTGTCAGTGTAGCAGCAATAGTAACAATAATAAATGTTAATAAACTGCACAAATGTTTACAGTAAGAATAGGTTAATTAAAGCTAACAACATTGTTTCTATGTTTTTTAAACACTGTAATTTATTAACATCCAGATTCCAATATTTTGATCAAAGTGAAATTATTCATTTCACTTTATATCTGTAACAATGTATTGTTACAGACGTTTCATAACACACAAATAAAGCAAAATTTAAGTAAGTTTTTTTTAAAAAAAATTCATTTCAATTCTTAACTGTGCACTCGTTACATGCCTCTTATCTCCATCACTACCAAAAAAAAAAAAAAAACTGTAAAAACCTCGTAACTCCAAAAGCCGGCAGACAATTTGAAGTGCATAATAAAGTCTTATGTACCAATGACCGGATCCATATTGTGTGGCAGAAACCACTACATTTGACTAATCAGGTCCTCATGTGATTTCTATAATTAGTTTTTTGTTTCTCCTTTAAAATTTGACCAATTTGAGTTACGAGGTTTTCATTGCCTAGCGACGATAGAGTTATTGGATATCCTCCTGAGGGATATCGTATTAAATTCTGTCCAACTGGTGCGTTAGATCGTCCCCTAGTCGGATGGAGGGCCCTGTCCACAATGGTCCAAACGTTCTCAGTTGGGGAGAGATCCGGAGTACTATCTGGCCAGTGCACCGTTTGACAAGCACAAATAAAAGCAGTAGAATTTCATCTTCATAAAATGTGAGCCCAACATGAACGGCAACAAATCTGAGCGTACAATATCGGCGACGCACCGCTGTGGTGCACGGGAGCCACGGATGACAACCATCTACAATGAAAATAAATGGCACCCCAGGCCATCATTCCCTGTTGTCGGGCCGTATGATAGGCGACAGTCAGACTGGTATCCTACCCCCGTGATAACAATCCGGGGCGTCTCCAGACGCTTTTTCGCTGGCCTTCAGAGCTCTGTTCGAAGCAGGACTCATCACTGAAAACCATTTTATTCCAACCAATGATTCTGTAGGCCGCAGACGTCTCTAAACACACCCCAGACAGACTAGCTGTGGCCCGCCATACGGCCCGACAACCAGGTCCCTTTGCTTGTCATTTCTCGCCCGCGGCAGCCTTACACCACAGAGGTACGTCGACCATATTCTAGACCCCTTTTTTTTGCCTTTCACGACGAGCCGTGATGGGCTTACATTTGAAGCAGGCTATCACTTGCTTGCACACATCTGCCAAATCCTAGCTTGGCCAGGAAGGTCACCTGATCTCTCCACAAATGAGAACATTTGGTGCATTTTGAGCAGAGCCTCCAACCATCAAGGGATTTTGACCTCCTAACGACCCAGTTGGACATAATTTGGCACAGTTTCCTTCAGGAAGGCATCTAACAAGCATATAGATCAATGCCAAGCCGAATAACTGCTTGCATATGGGCCAGAGATAGAGCAACGCGTATTGATTTCCTGAATTTCTAAAGCTCTTTCTCTTGAATAAATACTCAGCTTTTCTGAATTTATTCTTATTTGTTTGTCTGTACATGTACATCACATCTACTAATTTCCGTCCAATTCGGACAATTCCTTTGTGGTGTGTTGCTTTTTCTATTATTATTGTTTTTGTCTTTGCGTGTGACAGCTAGGTGAAGGCTGCAAAGTGCACCCACTATCTTCAAAAAAAAAAGGTCTTATTTAACCTGGCGGGAAGATGACTTTGTTGCATTTGGATCATTTTTGTAGTGAGACTACGAGATCACGGCGCATTCTTCCCTTAACCTGGTTGAAGATGGTCTCTTGTAATGAGGAACTGGCTTTTTACGCTCTCCGCTGATACAGTGAATGGCCGGTCGCGGTGGCCGTGCGGTTCTAGGCACTTCGATCCGGAACAGCGCGACTGCTATGGTCGCAGGTTCGAATCCTGCCTCGGGCATGGATGTGTGTGATGTCCTTAGGTTTGTTAGGCTTAAGTAGTTCTAAGTTCTAGGGATTGATGATCTCAGATGTTAAGTCTCATAGTGCTCAGAACCATTTGATACAGTGAATGAAGACTGTGTTTGCACATCAGTCGACGAACTACAATGTGAAGAAGAAGCAGTAACTGATTCTGTAATTTTCTGAAAATTTGGCATTGTTCTTTCTGTTGTATCTGATGGCGCAAATTCTTTCACATTTAAGTGGAAAAATGCCCGTCATTTTAAATCAAGACCAATAATTTTACACTGTTGCTGTTCTAGTATATGCACGTCTTGAAACGTCCCATTTTGAACAATTTATATATGACTGTGCTTAAACTGACACACAATATTTTGTTAGCGCAACGCAATCTGACTTTCAAAATTCCCTACAAAAGAATGGCCCTGACTAACATTAAACTATACCTTTCACAAATCACTTACCTCACAAAAATCTTCGCTGCTCAAGCTACTGCAATACAGCGAGCGCCACTACTGCCAGCTAAATAAAAGATTCAAACTATGGAAGGCACTAACTACTGATAGGGATAGTTAGCAAATGAAAGATATTAATAGAGAACAAACAATGTATTTACCTTGATATCATCATATACAAATATAGCAGTTCATGACAAATTTCAAAACTCCGCCATCTCTCTCCCCACATCCACCACTGCTGGCGGCTCACCTCCAACTGCGCAACGCTACGCGCTGTTCACATCCAGCTGCCGCTGCCCAACACTACAATGGCAGACAACAATGCAAACTAGCCACAGACTGCACACAGCACAGCCAGTGATTTTCATATTGAGCGCTACGTAACGTTGCCAACAAGAAAACATAAACAGCCTACTTACATAGAGAAAACATAAACAGTCTACTTAACGTTGCCAACAAGAAAACATAAACAGCCTACTTACAGTCTGAACAACTAAGCCATTTGGTACATGATTGACACTCTTCCCGGATGGCTGTTAAGTTTTGTCTTAATTTCCTGGGCGTATAAAGCGCTTAATGGTACGAACTCAAATGAAAATATACCTCTTAAGTAAGGGATAATAAATAAAATTATTACTGACGGAATTAATCTAAAAATGGCGCAGAATAGTTGTAAATTTTATGTGTAATTATTTAATTGTAATTAGTAAAACGTGTACACACAAGTAACGTGTCGTTAAAAGCATATGCTTCTTACATCTTACAAATAAGTTACATATAACGAAATAATATCTAGTAGTTCCGGTTTTACCTCACTGCTTTCATCCGAATTTGTCTGTAAAATTCCTTCTGCATAAGAAAGTGAAAAATAATTTAACAAGGCAGATATTCAAAAAGCATATTAAAAGTATTATTCATTGTATTATTACAGTGAAGTGCCAAAGAAACTGGTATAGGCACGCTATTCAAATACAGGGACATGTTAACACGCAGAATGCGGTTCAGCGGTCGGTAACACCTATATGAGACGACAAGTGTCTGGCACAGTTGTTGGATTGGTTACTGCTGCTGCAGTGGCAGGTTATCGAGATTTAAGTGAGTTTGAACGTGGTGTTATAGTCGGCGCACGAACGATGGGAAAAACATCTCCGAGGCAGGGAGAAATCGGGGATTTTCCCATACGATCATTTTACGAGTGTACCGTGAATATCAGGAATCCGGCAAAACATCAAATCTCCGACATCGTCGCTGCCGGTAAACGGTCCTGTAAGAACCAAGGACGACTGAAGAGAATCGTTCACTGGGACGGAAATGCAACCCCTCCGCAAACTGCAGCAGATTTCAATGCTGGACCATCAATAAGTGTCTGCGTGCGAAACATGCAACGAGACATCATCGATAAGGGCTTTCGGAGCCGAAGGCCCACTAGTGTAGCCTTGATGACTGCGCGACACAAAGATTTACACCTCGCCTGAGCCCGTCAACGCCTACATTGAATTGTTGATGACTGGAAATATGTTGCCTGGTCGGACGAGTCTCGTTTCAAATTGTAATCGAGCGGATGGACTCGTACGCATATGGATCCATGGACGCTGCATGCCAGCAGGGGATTGTTCAAGCTGATGGAGGCTCTGTAATGGTGAAGGGCATGTGCAGTTGGAATGGTATGGGACCCTGTTACGTCTAGACACGGGTCTGACTGGTGACACGTACGTAAGCATCCTGTCTCATCATCTGCATCCATTCATGTCGATTGATCATGCCAATGCCAGTGGGACAATGCGACATCCCAAATGTCCAGAATTGCTACAAAGCGGCTCCAGGACCATTATTCTGAGTTTAAACACTTCCGCTGGCCACTTAACTCCCCTGACATCAACATTATTGAGCGTACTTGGGATGCCTTGCAACGTGCTATTCAGAAGAGATCTCCACCCCCTCGTAGTTTTACGAATTTATTCATGGTGTCCAGTTCACTCCAGCACTACGTCAGAAACTAGTAGAGTCCATGCCACATCGTGTAGCAGCACTTCTGCGTTCTCGAGGGGGCCCGATACGGTATTAGCCAGGTGTACCAGTTTCTTTGGCTCTTCAGTGTAGTTTCAGCTTGCAATACGCCCGTAAAAACTCCTTATTGAAGACGAAATTTCATAAATTAAGTTCCACAATCACAAAAATATAACAAATATTTTCGCTCAGAAACAACGTGTCTGACACTATCAAATCTCATGGTGGTACGGAAGTCGCATGTTGTCTTCATGGTCAAACGACCAAGAGAAATAATTTGGCCAACTCATAAAGAGAAATATAAGGGTTCCTGGTTTCACTCCCATACCCGACTATATCCAAACCTTCCATAATGTTGCGCCAAGCTTCAGGATACGAGTCAGAATTTCAGCAAACTTTGGAACAAGTGATGTGAGGCTGATCGACATAAAGCGTCTCTAGTGCAACTTCATCCATTACACCGCCTTGGCAACTCCGCTGCAGCCGGAAGACGCCACAGGAAATGCAGAGAAGAACAGGCTGGACTTGACTCGCTTAGTGCCATTGAAGCAACCAATTCCCAAAGAAAAACACGCTCCCCATTGGGTAGCTGAACTGCTCGTGCAAATTTTTCACTTCTCCGCCCTGGTAGCCGTGTGGGTGGCGAAGCGGACTACCAAGTGTAGGGGCCCGGATTCGGCTCCCGGCTGGATCAGAAATTTTGTCCGCTCGGGGACTCCGTGCTGTACTGTCCTTACGTCAGTCTCTTCATAACTGACATTCTACATTTGAGCAAGCTCAACGGGCACCTACCAGACGCCAGTAAATTGAAAAAAAAAAAGTGTTTCATTTGGAACATCACTTCTTCGTTCGTCAAAGATACTGATATTTACAGTGACCGGCTGCACTGTACAGAAGTATCTTTACAGTATTTCTGCAATACACAATACCTGGAAGAAGTACAGTTTTGAAATCTGTGAGTGTGATGCGCAACCTACACACTTAAAGAAGTATTTTTAAGATTCCAGGAGCAAACGTTCTCAGAAATGTTAATTAACATAATACTATTTCCATGTATATGTCACGTGCGAACAGTGACAGAAAAATAAGAGAATTTCATGTAGATACAGATGTATTCCAAGTCATTATTTGTTTATTTATTTATTTTGCGAATGGTACAGTTTAGGTAAAGTAGTATTTGTACGCCACGAACACTCCACTACATATCGAACGATAACTTTCAAATGACAGACATGAATATGAAGTAGCTCGCGGAACGCTTCCTGAACAAAAATTATATATATTATTTCACCTGTAATGAAATTGATACTAGGAAAAATAAAAAAGAACTCAAACTCATACTGTTCAATTTATTTCAGTGGAGTATTATTAATTCCTAACGTGAAAGTAAAGTATAATTAAACCTTTTGGTACTCGTGGCGTATGAAGGGAATATGCATTTTTTCCGGTCCCTATGTCCCCAGGGCATTATAAAAACTGCGCATCTCTACTTGTTTAACGTCACGGATACTGGACTCAGTTATGGCCTTTGGCGAACATTCACCGTTAATGAATGCGAAAAGCCAGAGCAATCCGATTTCCGCACCAGTAACTCAATACTGGCCCAGAATGGCATACATAACTACGTTAGCGTTGCCGCGCCATACCGGCGAAGCCCTTTCCGTATTCACTGTGCGTCAATTTCGATTAATTCGAGCTCTTTCTCAGGAAAGAACATTTGCAATTGGAGCGACAAGCGGACATATCCTTTTTTCAGAAGTCCTATTTACTTTTCAAATGCGACGAAACGAAAGTAAAACGAACGCTCGGAGAACAGCTAGCAGCACGCTTTCATTTACGACGTCCAAATGCGATTGAGGGAAGAACACTGTACAAAGTTTCGTAGACGCCACATTCCGAATTTTACTCCTTGTGGATTAGAGGTGACGAAATTTAAGATAGAATATTAATTTGCTAGTTACACATTTTTAATTCTCCCTCTTCTTCCTGGAACGTTTCTGCTTATGTAGGTCGTTGACAGAGCTTCCTCTAGACTTTTATTTTCTCCCGCACTCTGTTGTTCAGCATTCCCTCCCATCGCAGTCCTCTTACGTTCACATCATCCCTAAAGTAATCAACCGTAATATTTACAGTGCAGAAGACGGTTTGAGTCTCTACTAGTGAATCGAAGACTAGAGCATGGTCGTGGCCTGTCTCTGTTACTGTTTGACCAGTACTTCAAAAAATCATCGACATTAAATTTGATTGCAGATATTGCCTAGTACCCATATTTAACAGAACTGACAACTATTGTAGCCCGCTGTCGCTATTATCATATGCAGATTGATATTTTAATATTATACACTCCGAATGTTCTGTGAAATCCCACTGCATACTTTTTCATGTTTTTCTATAAATTATACCTTAGTATTTGGTTGTCTGTGAAAAAGATAGTACTGCTGAAATTTATTTCCAATAATTACACTTTAAGATGTGTTTATGGACATTTTTGTAAAATATAATTTATATTTAGTCAGATAAAGCAGTTCTCAACCGTCAGATTGGTTCATTCGCCACACTGCTTTAGTAGGAAGGTTCTTATTGGGTTATAAACACTGAACTTGCCACGTTGCTTTATTATAGATGTCCCTATTGCAGTTATTATGCCTTGATCTTACTCTGACATTCTAGATGATGTACCGAGGCGAATATAAGAGGATCTCCAGTTTAATTTGGACACCACAGTGCTTGCGCAGAGGGATTAGTGCAGGTGCAGAAGGACAATAAAACTGGAATAAAGATATCTTTTCACCTCTGTTCAAGAAAGGAAATCGTCGAAAGTATACTGTCGAGAAACAACAAATATATGAAAATTTGCGAGAAGTTCCTAGAGAAGACACGACGAACAACATTGGAGACACGGTTAGAAGAGGAACGATACGAATTTAGTCCAGAAAGGTCAGCAGCAGACCTAATCTTCAACGTCTTCATGTAGACGCAGAAATAATAGAAGAAAGATAGTAGTAGTTGTGTTTTATTTCTCCGTAGATCTATTTTACGAGTGTATTGGACATGCCTCGATACAACGATTTAAGAACGATAAAATTAAAGTAGTTCACATGTTGTTGTTGTTGTGAACTTCTGTCCTGAGACTGATTTGATGCAGGTCTCCATGCTACTCTATCCTGTGCAAGCTTCTTCACCTCCCAGTACCTACTGCAACCTACATTCTTCTGAATCTGCTTAGATTGGTCTCCCTCTATGATTTTTACCCTCCACGCCGCCCTTCAATACTAAATTGGTGATCCCTTGATGTCTCAGAACATGTCCTACCAACCGATCCCTTCTTCCAGTCAAGATTTGCCACAAACTCCACTTCTCCCCAACCCTGTTCAATACCTCCTCATTAGTTATGTGATCTACCCATCTAATCTTCAGCATTCTTCTGTAGCACCACATTTCGAAAGCTTCTATTCTCTTCTTGTACAAACTATTTATCATCCATGTTTCACTTCCATACATGGCTACACTCCATACAAATACTTTCAGAAACGACTTCCTGACACTTAAATCTATACTCGATGTTAAAAAATTTCTCTTCTTCAGAAGCGCTTTCCTTGCCATTGCCAGTCTACATTTTGTATCCTCTCTACTTCGACCATCATCAGTTACTTTGCTCCCCAAATAGCAAAACTCCTTTACTACTTTAAGAGTCTCATTTCCTAATCTAATTCCCTCAGCATCACCCGAATTAATTCGACTACGTTCCATTATCCTCGTTTTGTTTTTGTTGACGTTCGTCTTATATCCTCCCTTCAAGACACTGTCCATTCCGTTCAACTGCTCTTCCAAGTCCTTTGCTGTCTCTGACAGAATCACAATGTCATCAGCGAACCTTCTCCATGGATTTTAATACCTACTCTGAATTTTTCTTTTGTTTCCTTTACTGCTTGCTCAATATACAGATTGAATATCATCGGGGAGAGGCTACAACCCTGTCTCATTCCCTTCCCAACCACTGCTTCCCTTTCATGCCGCTCGAGTCTTATAACTACCACCTGGTTTCTGTACAAATTGTAAATAGCCTTTCGCTCCCTGAATTTTACTCCTGCCACCTTCAGAATTTGAAAGAGAGTATTCCAGTCAACATTATCAAACGCTTTCTCCAAGTCTACAAATGCTAGAAATGTAGGTTTGCCTTTTCTTAATCTAGCTTCTAAGATAATTCATAGGGTCAGTATTGCCTCACGTGTTCCCATATTTCTACGGAATCCAAACTGATCTTCCCCGAGGACGGCTTCTACCAGTTTTTCCATTCGTCTGTAAAGAACTCTCGTTAGTATTTTGGAGCCGTGACTTATTAAACTGATAGTTCGGTAATTTTCACATCTGACAACACCTGCTTTCTTTTGGATCGGAATTATTATATTCTTCTTGAAGTCTGAGGGTATTTCACCTGTTTCATACATCTTGCTCACCAGGTGGTAGAGTTTTGTCAGGACTGGCTCTCCCACGGCCGTCAGTAGTTCCAATGGAATATTGTCTACTCCGGGGTCCTTGTTTCGACTCAGGTCTTTCAGTGCTCTGTCAAACTCTTCACGCAGTCTCGTATCTCCCATTTCATCTTCATCTACATCCTCTTCCATTTCCATAATATTGTCCTCAAGTACATCGCCCTTGTATAGACCCTCTATATACTCCTTCCACCTTTCTGCTTACCCTTCTTTGCTTAGAACTGGGTTTCCATATGAGCTCTTGATATTCATACAAGTGGTCCAAAGGTCTCTTTAATTTTTCTGTAGGCAGTATCTATCTTACCCGTAGTGAGATTAGCCTCTACATCCTTACTTTCGTCCTGTAGCCATGCCTGCTTAGCCATTTTGCGCTTTCTGTCGATCTCATTTTTGAGACGTTTGTATTCCTTTTTGCCTGCTTCATTTACTGCATTTTTATATTTTCTCCTTTCATCAATTAAATTCAGTATTTCTTCTGTCACCCAAGGATTTCTACTAGCCCTCGTCTTTTTACCTACTTGATCCTCTGCTGCCTTCGCTACTTCATCCCTCAAAGCTACCCATTCTTTTTCTACTGTATTTCTTTCCCCCATTCTTGCCAATTGATCCCTTATGCTCTCCCTGAAACTCTGTACAACCTCTAGTTTAGTCAGTTTATCCAGGTCCCATCTCCTTAAATTCCCACCTTTTTGCAGTTTCTTCAGTTTTAGTAGTTCACATAGGTTTACAGGTCTAAAATAACAAGGATGAGACAGATAGTTGCCAGTGTCCATACAGGAAGAACGATCCTGGCTTGCGTAGAAAGTAAAAGGCAAACAGCTTTGATAGCTTAAGCTTTGATTCTAGAATTCCTTGATATGGGAAAGACATATGACAGCGTGAAAAGAGGAAAGCTCTCGGCGTCCCGGAGGAACAGAAGCGTGCCTGAAAGATCCACGAGGAAGACTCGAATGCTACGAGGGCGTGTTGAAAAGTAATTGAAAAGTAATTCATTTGAATTTTTATGGTAAAATTCTTAAAGCTTTCTAAATAAAACAGGTGTTATTAAACATCTACATTTATGAAACTTCCTGGCAGATTAAAACTGTGTGCCCGACCGAGACTCGAACTCGGGACCTTTGCCTTTCGCGGGCAAGTGTTCTACCATCTGAGCTACCGAAGCACGACTCACGCCCGGTCCTCACAGCTTTACTTCTGCAGAAGGTCCCGAGTTCGAGTCTCGGTCGGGCACACGGTTTTAATCTGCCAGGAAGTTTCATATCAGCGCAAACTCCGCTGCAGAGTGAAAATCTCATTCTGGATCTACATTTATGCTCATCATGTCAACATATCTGCAGCGCCTCCCGCTTGAGGGCTCCGAACTGTAGCGTGTAACATGGTGGTGTGTAATATAGTTACGTCGGTGCTTGAGAAACAGCGAGCTATAATCGAGTCTAGAACTCGAACGGTTCGCCCATGCATGGAGTACCCTCTCCTTCATCATGGAAGTGCCATACCACACACGAGCGCTGCGGCATCTGAAACAGCCCGACGCCTAAAGTTCAGTGTAGCCGATCATCCTTTAGCCGATCATCCTCCATACAGCCCCCGATTTGTCCCACACGATTTTCATATGTTCCCAAAACTTAGAGAACACAGTCGAGGAGTTCACTTTCATAGTAATGAAGCTTTTCGGCTAGAGGTGTGGTTGTGGCTCTGTATACGAAGCCAAACAGTCTATAGTGGCAGTATCAAGAAACTGATCTTTCTTTGGAAGAAATGTGTTGGTCACCTGGGTGACTGTATTAAGAAATAAATATGTAAGACATGAAAAATAACGACGTAGGATGTTAATAATGTTTGTTTCATTTAAAAATCTTTAAGAGTTTTTACGTCAAAAACTAGGATTTATTACCTTACAGTACGTTTTCGTATACGAGCAGTAATCTAACTGCGTGTAATTTGATATAGGCTTGCTTCAAGGATGACATCCCTATTCACGTCTCAGTGTCAACAACCATTCAGCAAGCGAGACTTCGACGACTTTATCCGCAGGCAGTACACAATGTGTAAACTACACTCATGCACATAAATTAAGAATAACTGCAGAATGTGCTGCCACACAATGTGGCACTACACAAAACCGGCGCTAGTAGCATAGGCACATAGGGAACACACGCAAAATAGATCTGTGAGTCCATGGTATTGAAGTTGAGAAAACCGTCCCGAAACACATGTGCTAAGAAACGCGACTGCTTCCTGCGCATGTACCCCAACATCAATATGGGATATGATCACCATGCACACGTACACAGGCCGCACAACGGGTTGTGGTCGAGCAGCTGTCGGGGTATAGCCTCCCATTCTTGCACCAGTGCCTGTCGGAGCTCCTGAAGTGTCGTAGGGGTTTGAAGACGTGCAGAGATACTTCGACCGAGAGCATCCCAGACGTGCTCAATGGCGTTTAGGTCTGGAGAACAGGCAGGCCATTCGACCGATATCTTCTGTTTCAAGGTACTCCTCCACGATGGCAGCTCGATGGGGCCGTGCGTTATCATCCATCAGGAGGAAGGTGGGACCCACTGCACCCCTGAAAAGGCGGACTTACTGGTGCAAAATGACGTCCCGATACACCCGACCTGTTACAGTTCCTCTGTCAAAGGCATGCAGAGGTGTACGTGCACCAATCATAATCCATCCCCACACCATCAAACCACGACCTCCATACAGGTCCCTTTCAAGAACATTCAGGGGTTGGTATCTGGTTCCTGGTTCACGCCACACGAAATCCCGGCGAGAATCACTGTTGAGACTATACCTGGAATCGTCTGTGAACATAACCTGGAAGCACTGTTCCAATGACCATTTACTGTGTTCTTGGCACCAGGCTTTACGGGCTCTCCTGTGACTAGGTGCCATTGGAATGTACCTTGCGGTTCTCCGGGCGAATAAACCATGTCTGTTCAGTCGTCTGTAGACTTTGTGTCTGGAGACAACTGTTCCAGTGGCTGAGGTAAGGCCCCGGGCATGGCTACCTGCAATACTCCGTGGCTGTCTGCGGGCACTGATGGTGAGATATCGGTCTCTTGTTGTGTTGTACACTGTACTGTAGCGGCTGGACACGTTTCCTGTCTGCTGGAATCGTTGCCATAATCTTGAGATCACACTTTGTGGCACACGGAGGGCCCGTGCTACGACCTGCTATGTTTAACCAGCCTCCAGTCGCCCTAGTATTCTACCCCCCATAACGTCATCAATATATGTTCTTTGAGCTACTTTCAACACACAGGCACCATTAGCACGTCTGGAAACGTCTGCACACTTACTCGCTGTACCGTACTCTGACAGGCACCAACACTCCTCTGCGTATGTGGACCGCTGCCAGCGCCACGGTGCGGCGACCGCAGGTCAAAGGCACCGCGTGGTCATACCCCGAGGTGATCTGAACCCGCAAACCGCCCACCAGAGCGTTGTTTCACCATGTATCAGCATTATCCTTAATTTATGAGCATGAGTGTACATTTAGCACGCCCCTCTCAAGCGCCAGTCAGTCGACGGATTGCATCGTCTCGTCTGCTGAGCCAATTAGCTCGCAACTAGTCATCGTGACCGGCAGCAGCTTGTCACACGTGGCGAGTGTATCCCTCTGCGTTATATTATAACCAGCCCCGCCGAGCCTTTGCAGCAGTCTTCTGGGGGCCTACAGCCGAAGTTACAGCGTGCGTCACCGCCTAGGATCCTCATGTTACAGCGAGCTTCACCTCCTAGGATTCTGAGATCGCCTGCTCAGAAGTCTGCATGGTAGCTACGAACGTGGGACTATCACGGACTATTTCCGTCTGTCACTGTTGGACTCTGATACTAGGAGATACCCGTTCCAGAAATGTTTGTCTTGTTCCTTTCTTAAGGGATCTGAGATTTCGAATAAATACAGTAGTACATGGATGACACACACAGTGGTTACGGTTACTACAAGCCACACTACAAGTTGGTAAACGGGGCCAAATTTCTAGTAGTTTACTGTCGAGTTGAGATTTTCACAAATGTTTTATTCGTATCTTACAGAAACTAGTAGTACGACAATAAACAGCCTCTTAAACACACCGCTAAGGGCAATCAAGTTATTTGTAGCAATACAACAATTAAAAATTTTTTTTTTTAAAGAAACACAGAAGCTAGCAGTACGGCAGTAAACAATCTTTTAAAACACGCCGCTAACGGCAATCAAGTAATTTATAGCGATACAACAGTTTAAAATTTTTTTTAAAAACACAGAAGCTAGCAGTACGGCAATAAACTACCTATTAAAACACGCCGCTAACGCCAATCACAGTAATTTATAGCAATACAGCCATTTCAAAAAAAGTTTAAAGAACATTAGTAAACAGGCTACTAAAGTAAATACAGAACATTGTTAATAAAGTACTGTGAGATACTGAATCTACCAACACCGCCATTAAAAAAATTAAACAGGTCTCAGCACACACACGATTAATGTCAATAAAAGGAATTTAAAAACTTGGAGGAATTAAAAAAAATTTAAACAAAAGTGTCCTGAAATATCATTAGAACATAACAGATATGATGGACCCGTGTAAGGCGACCACAAATAACTCACTCAGGGATGCTCAGGCTAGACAGAATACTGACCAATTTAAATACACCGGTAAACACAATTTCCACTCTCAGGCTGGTCACTGCACCGACTTTTAGCCAACGAAAACTTGTTATAAGATGGCTTAACTTGCTGACAGAATTAGAGCAAGGAAACCTTACACCACACAGTCCTGAATGATCGACCGCATGATCAAGCAACAAGAAGCATGAATTTATTCGTAACCCACGACAGAATAGCGAGACAATTAAACTGCCAAAACTACACCTCCCATCGGACAGTAACGAGAGGAGGAGGAAAGATCACTGTCTTCAATTACCCCGGTGCGAGGGACAGGAAACTCGGTCACCGGAGGCCACAAGGCAGAAGAGGCGCTGGTTACACAAAATTATTACTTAATGATTAAACCTTCCACGAACTTAACTTGCAGTTATGCTCGAACAGGCAGTACACGACCTCCGATGGCATGGATCCACACATCCGACAGCACACGCGTCGCCAGCGTACCCAACACGCCACGGTCACGCGACAACACGCTCTGTCACCGGAGTTCACGTCTTCTCTGCAACGTTGACGGGTAATGACCGCCCCTCCATGTTAGGTGTCTCCTTTTAAACTCCAGTGTTGAAACCGGGGATTTAAAGAAGCTGGTTAACGTCCCACCAAAGCGAAATGAACAGCAACTACTCGTGGGGAGATTCTGTATACAACCCGCTCGTTCCCACAACCGACATACTCGTACATCACGTGGCGACTCGGTACAACCGACCACGCCTACTTCGCCTTGGAGAGCCACACTGCCCTCCCGTGTCCACCACACACTCTGCACTCAACGCCCCTCCTTCCGCGCCACCACACAAGGTTACAACCGGTCAAAGATCTCACTCCCTCCATAGCAGTTTCCCGGAAGCAAAAACCCAGATATCGATAGCAGAGGGAAATGACAACCAAGCAGCCACTTAATGACAGACATCAAACAAACATGTCAGGGGAAGAAAAGGAAAACCAATGCAATCTAAACACAAGGTGTAGCACGAGTCGATACACTGCTCAATGCATTATTTATTTGCGTTGTTGTATTGAGGTGACTACCGGACGGATAGCCAATTCACCAGAGTTGCGCGTTTGGTACTGATGGAAACCTACGCTTCTGCTGCAACTTTTCCGGTGTTGAACAGTTTTATTTTGTATATCGTGGCTGCAGTAAATGTTTCAGGACTATGCCTCTGTGGTAGCTTCTACGGTTCGAGTGCTGGTGCTGAGTGTTTATGTGGTCTTTGCTTCACTGTTTCCAATGTTGTGGATTCCGTCGCTTGTTCCTTGGTTGCTTGTCCGAGAACGAAAGCTGGTGTTCTACGGACATTGTCTCGTAGTTATTATATCGCCTCTCTCCCACTCTCTCTTCCTTTTTGGTGTAAGAATGCTCTGATGTTTTAATGTAACATGTGGTCTGGATTCTTGAAACAATAGGTAACGGATATTTAATATATTGTTAGCGTAGCATATATTCTGCACGCTCGTATATGCGGCTAACACATACGCCGACGATAATCAAGGTTGCTACGCAGGCACGAATGTTAGTAAAAACGGGCACAGTTCCGCTTGTTATGGTTTAAATATGTTATCTAAACTCACGGCTAGCCAAAGATAACCAGAAGTAACGTGAAACTGTTACTGTTTCTTTCATTAAATTAATTCAGAAAATGGTTCAATTGGCTCTGAGCACTATGGGACTTAACTTCTCAGGTGATTAGTCCCCTAGAACTTAGAACTACTTAAGCCTAACTAACCTAAGGACGTCACACATATCCATGCCCGAGGCAGGATTCGAACCTGTGACCGTAGTGGTCACGCGGTTCCAGATTGTAGCGCCTAGAACCACTCGGCCACTCCGGCCGGCCGTTAATTTAATTATTTCGAAGAAAGACACGATATAATCAACTACGTGGTGTAAGGACTTTTACTCACAAATAATTTTCGTTGAGAACAAGTTGACTTCATTTTAGGTTAAGCATTTACTTGGCAGAAATCAATTTAACAGCAAACTCAAGGATATCGTAAGGAAAACCTAAACCATGTTGCCACTGCAGTTGAATCTATCTATGCAATTTCGTAAAAATTCTGACATAATAAACTTGCACGTGTTAATACTTGAACATTGCTATTAATATTGAAAGTATTTATAATATTAATTTGAGGATAAAGCCCAATATTTAATATTTAATTAAATATTATGTAATGGCCGCCTGTGCCAGATGGGCAGTCTTCTACACAACTCACTTCAAATAACTATGTTTCACTTAAATATTTCCACAGGGAGGGAGAAGTGTTGAATGAGGACAGGAGAGATTCCCTTTTTACCGTATGTAACGTACATCAAATACTTAGTGAATCAGAACAGCTTAGCGGTTAAATTCTTCCACAACACAGACAAAAGTAGTAGCCCATCTTTGAACCTCGTCTACTTTAAGCTAACTGGGATAAGATGTCCATGGTTACAAAGAATGTCTTTATATTGTATAGTTACTCTCTGATACTAAAATACATATTTTATCTACATATTTAACATATATTGACGAGTTGTAGATTTTATAGCTATCTGTCATATTACCTACGGTTTTCACCGACTCAACGAGTAGTCTTAATATCACTGTCACGCTTTTGATTAATGACAATGACGTAGTTGGTTTGTAGTTCATTGAACATACAATTTACTTCGCGTCAATTGATTGGATTGGATTGGATTATTTGGGAGAAGAGACCAAACAGCGAGGTCATCGGTCTCATCGGATTAGGGAAGGAAGTCGGCCGTGCCCTTTCAAAGGAACCATCCCAGCATTTGCCTGGAGCGATTTAGGGAAATCACGGAAAACCTAAATCAGGATGGCCGGACGCGTCAATTGACACATTTTTTATAGTCAGATAATGTTTACACTATGTGCACACTTTCTTCGTTGTATATTATTGCGTGATGAATTAATTATACAGACGTATACATAGTCCTTTTACAGACATATATTTTGCTTGCATCAGCTCATGTATGTACCTTTCCACTCCGTGGGCTAAGATGAACTGACCATCTGGGTTCTTGTTAAATAAAGTTCTGGCTTGACTTGCACAAAACAAATGCCAGTGTGTTGTTTTTCATTATCTTTAAGTGCGATTATATATAAAGGACAGCAGTGTGTGTGTCCTTATAATCACGTAAGCGAACTACCGGTGACTTAATACGAAATAACGTCTTCGCGACGACAACATTAGACACACGAAAATTACCTGGCAAATCTGCCGTTCGGATTGGGTAAGAACAGACTGTACCTCAGATCCGAAAGAAATTCAGACCTTGATACGGTATGGTGCACCTTACAGCTTTAATCAAGTCACACATTGAAATCAGACATCTGGTCTGAGAAAATTAAACTTATGCTTCAAAAAATCGAAATTTTATTGTTATAAACATAAAAAGGATTATTATATTTACTGAAGCTTAAAAAAACTTAATCTGAACTGTAATACGGATTCACTATCAACAGTCTTCACGTTTCAGCAAATAATAGTGAATGCGATTCTGTTCATATACACATTACATAAAATACTATGACAATTATTGGAAAACATTTTTATAATCATGCCACAGATAATATCTGTTTGGACTAATTATTTCTTGAGCTCCCCCAGAACATTCTATTAAGCATCACAGATAATATGTTAAATAAAGTTCTGGCTTGACTTGCACAAAACAAATGCCAGTGTGTTGTTTTTCATTATCTTTAAGTGCGATTATATGTAAAGGACAGCAGTGTGTGTGTCCTTATAATCACGTAAGCGAACTACCGGTGACTTAATACGAAATAACGTCTTCGCGACGACAACATTAGTCACACGAAAATTAACTGGCAAATCTGCCGTTCGGATTGGGTAAGAACAGACTGTACCTCAGATCCGAAAGAAATTCAGACTTTGATACGGTATGGTGCACCTTACAGCTTTAATCAAGTCACACATTGAAATCAGACATCTGGCCTGAGAAAATTAAACTTATGCTTCAAAAAATCGAAATTTTATTGTTATAAACATAAAAAGGATTATTATATTTACTGAAGCTTAAAAAAACTTAATCTGAACTGTAATACGGATTCAATATCAACAGTCTTCACGTTTCAGCAAATAACAGTGAATGCGATTCTGTTCATATACACAACATTACATAAAATACTATGACAATTATCGGAAAACATTTTTATATCATGCCACAGATAATATCTGTTTGGACTAATTATTTCTTGAGCTCCCCCAGAACATTCTATTAAGCATCACAGATAATATCTGTTTGGACTAATTATTTCTTGAGCTCCCCCAGAACATACTATTAAGCATCACACTTAAATGAAACTGAAATGAAATACTTATAATCTACTACTTACATAATAAAGATCTGTACAAGGAAGAAACAAGAATACATTTCTGTATAAGTAAACAAGATTATTCAATAAACTTCTTTAAATCGTTATAAACCTTTAATAGTCATCTTGTTTGGTTATGCCACCCTGTAGCTGCCCCACAGGTAATTTCTAAAAATATTTAAGACTAGCTTGCGAAAGTTACCCCTTTTTGTGTCTTTTAGGGCCTGATGATTTGGTACGTACCGGTTTTATTATCCTATTAATATGTCTCGCATTTCATTGTCATGGGTTCTTCCCAGTAACGAGTTTTACTAATATATCTCTCTATGTATTTTCTCATGCTACCTAACTTCGGGTTGTACACCTCCTGTCTTAGACGTTCTTGAGTACAAGTAGTCCATAATTTTCTTAAGAAAATTTTCTCAAATTTTACAAGTGTTCGACAACTGTTTGCTGTTTCTACTGGCCATAGTGCTACTTTATCTATAATACGTGAAGTCAAAAATTGTATTTTTTGTCGCTCCGTCCAAATCTTGGGCAGAACGTGTCTAAAACTTTTAATGAAAATGACTGGATGCACTGTCTTTTTCTCTGCAGAAAATGTTTGAAATTGCTTGTGTGTTATGAGGCTTTCTTGCAGTTTAATGTCATCGTAGCTTGCTCCTTATGTGTCAGCTACCTCTGCTATCCGCTCTGGAGCAAGTTTATACACATTTTCTTCTGGGAAAGTTGTTGACTGGTAACTTTCGTTTCCGTAATGCCTACGACCCTGGTTCAAATGGCTCTGAGCGCTATGGGACTCAACTGCTGAGGTCATTAGTCCCCTAGAACTTAGAACTAGTTAAACCTAACTAACCTAAGGACATCACAAACATCCATGCCCGAGGCAGGATTCGAACCTGCGACCGTAGCGGTCTTGCGGTTCCAGACTGCAGCGCCTTTAACCGCACGGCCACTTCGGCCGGCCCCTACGACCCTGAATCATATTTCGCTCGGTTTTTGCACACTAGGCTCACTACGTTCTAGCAGTGCAATACTATCTTGTATTTCTCTTTGCCATAGTTCAAGTTCCTCCATCAAAGTGTACTGAGTCTGGTTTAGTTCGCTTTGCAAGTAATTTGCGGGTTCGCAACTACCGAATGGAGCTTCGTTTGTGGCCTTTCGGATCGCTCTTTGTAGATGAGTGGGCCACATGTTCCTTAATCTGTTCATCCTATTTCTCTAACCTCTGAGTTATTTTGGTTTCAATCTTTCCCGATCGAGCCTTCACCCGCTCTCCGATCTGACCAGTAAATTCCGCATACTTCCTTCACAGCCGTGGATTCAGGTCTTGGAATTTCTGCCTGCTCGCCCGGGTTTGCTAACAGAACTTCGTCACACTTTGTCTCTAGCACGATACATAGTATAAAGACATGCGGTTTCTTCCCTACTAGCCGTGTTTGGCAACACAACAGTCAGTTATTGTTCATAGCTGTGATTTCGTCTGCGAAAGTTACGTGCTACAAAATACATTAAAATCTTAACTAAAGCTTCACACGAATACAGCCTCTTGTTGCTGAATACACAAGTTTATACGAAACAATATGTAACCCACAATAATAAACTGTACCATTGGGTATCAAGGTACATTCCTGACCTATCAGCACAGAAACTGAAGGAAATGCACTTTAGTGCTCTTACCATACTTAGATTCAGCGATAGGTCCATGTTATGTATTATGTACCCCTGTCCAGCCGACACCCCCGGGATAACAAGGCCGCCCAGCAGTGTTAGTGACGTCACACTAAGCGGCCTACAGCCGACGCAGCAGTCCACGGACACCTCCGCACAGACGCGCCTGATGCTGACGATCTTCTGTCCGCCATACAGAAAGGAGCGAACTAATCGATAATTCGAACCAAAGACCAAATTATATATATTCTTGTAAACAGCATAAAGGTTCATAACGAAATACCGATTACATATACAGGCAGGAATAAGTTTAATCGATTGAGGAACTTTGCCACTATTTTATAATTGTCAGAACACTATTTAGCTTTAACACTCGCATACAGGTGGTGACAAATGCCAACTGACAGCAGGACTTAACATTTTCAAGCTATTACACTCAAAGTAAATTATCTTAAACACTGTCATACATAGCAAAACCCTCACAACTTTCGTTTACAATAAGGTAACAAGAGTTCGCTTTATCTCATAAAACACATGACTATTGTGAATTTACTCATATGTTCATGGTGACAGCTCTTTTCAAGAATTTTTACAAGTGTATCCGCAGTAATAAAGAATGGAAACAAAAGATAGATATCAAATATTCTCCTTTTAACATAGACATCACTGAACACAAGATTCTGTCTTGCACTGTGATACTAAGGGACTGCTCTTTCCTTTAAGAAAAGTCTGACAATTTGAAGTTCACTTTGCTATTGAAGATACACTTTTTGAAACAATATTAAAAATGTTATGAAAGGTAAGGAAATGAAAAACAACCAAGTGCATTACATGTAAGAATGTGAGCAAAAGGCTGAGACTCTCTTTACTTACCATTTTCAATATCTCTACAGCTTATTTCCTTTTCCACGTAGAAATCACCAACTACGAGTCTCATTATTGCTAACAAAGTGCTTTTCTATTTAGAAAATCTGAGAATTTGATGTTCATTCTGGTACTGAAGATAAACACTTTTCAGAGGAGTTCTTGACCCTATTCCTGCCCGTATATGTAATCGGTATTTCGTTATGAACCTTTATGCTGTTTACAAGAATATATATAATTTGGTCTTTGGTTCGAATTATCGATTAGTTCGCTCCTTTCTGTATGGCGGACAGAAGATCATCAGCATCACGCGCGTCTGTGCGGAGGTGTCCGTGGACTGCTGCGTCGGCTATGGGCCGCTTAGTGTGACGTCACTAACACTGCTGGGCGGCCTTGTTATCCCGGGGGTGTCGGTCCAGCTATATAATTCCTTGTCGTCATAATTTCCTCTCAATGCAAGAAAGGTTTAGGAATTTTAATTATCCAATCAGGCACAAGTGATGAACATATGGAAAGAAACATTCATTATTTAATTATTAATACAAGAAAAATACAATACAATAAAATATTGATATCTATACGTATATTCGAACAGCCCGTTAGGGTGCCACTTATATCGTCTGTCTCTCTCTTTCTTTTTGGTGTGAAAATGCTTTGATGTTTTAATGTAAGATGCGGTCGGGATTATTGAAATAAAAGGTAAAGCATATTTAAAATATTGTTGGCGTCGCCTAGATTCTGCACGCTCGTAAATGCGGGTTACACATACGCTGACGATAATCAAGGTTGCTACGCAGGCACAAAAGTTAATAAAAATGGGTAAAATGTTTCTTGTAATGGTTGAATTACGTCATCCAAACTCGCGGCTAGCTCGAAGATAATCAGTAGCATGAAAGTCTGTTTTTTCCTTATTTTTTTTGTTAAATTAATTGATGCGAAGAGAGAGACGATATAACGACCTGTGTAGCGTAAGGAGTTTTTCTCACGATAAATAATTTACATTGAGAGCAAGTTGGCTTCATTTTAGCTTTAAGCATTTTTTAACGGATATACATTTAACTGTAAACTCAAAGATACCCTATGGCAAACCCAAATCTTGTTGCCACTGCAGTTAAATCTATCCATGCTTTTCCGTATAAATTATGATAAAATGAACTTGCAAATGTTAATACTCGAAAATTACCATGAATATTGAAAGTATTTATGATGATCACTTGTGGGTAAAGCCCTATACTTAGTATTTAATTAAATGTTACATAACGGCCGCCTGTGCCAGATGGGCAATCTTCCACACAACTCACTGTAAATAATTATTTTTCACTTAAATATTTGCACAGGGAGGGAGAGGCGTTGAATAAGAATAGGAGAAATTCACTTTTTACCGTATACAACAAAATGTAATACGTACATCAAAGTGCATCAGAACAGCTAAGCGGTTTAATTCTTACACAGCAGAGACAAAAGTAGTCCATCTTTGAACCTAGTCTTCTTTAAGCTTAATGAGATAACATGTCCATGGTTACAAAGAATGTCTTTACATCGTATATTTACTCTTTGATCCTAAATTACATATTTTATTTACATATTTAACACAGAAAATACTATATTGACGAGTTGTATGAGCTACGGTTTTCATCGACAGAGATATACTTCGTTTTGTACCTTTTTATAGACTTCACATTTACACGTCTGGTATATGTTTAGTTCAATTTTTATATTGGGATTTCCAACAGACGTCACGTGGTCTAGCCTCTGGCAGATGGAACGGCCACTGAATCTCTCGTGCGTCCTCGTGGTCCTCACCGCTTCTCTTGAGAAGACGCGTGCGATACAGGAAGGCCTCTTGCACTGCTTGGACGACAGGGACGAGCGTTACGTCGAAGTTCGGCGCACGCCTCTTTCCATTCCTTCGATCCGATCCAGAAACAATTGGCGACTTACATCGATCGGCTGGAGCAGCATTTTCAAACCCATGGAACTCTTGGTGATGTTACAAAGTGGTATTTTCTTTTGATTGGCGCCTGCTCTTCAATGTATGAGCTAGTGTAGCTTTTTCCGGACAGGGTACCTGGTTACTTAAGTTACTCGGACATTTAGAAAGAGTGGGTACCCATTGAAACGTCCCCTTTGAACAATTCTTACACGACTGTCCTTGAACTGACACACAATATTTTGTTAGCGCAACGCAAGCACAGTCTTGTATAATTGTTCAAAGGGGACGTTTCACCATTCCCGGTTCATGATCTTCGTTCCTGCATCCCGTCATTACTTCCTGAAACCTGGACAATCATATGAAGCATTATGCTTTTTTACTCCAGTCTCTGGTCACAAATGAATTCTTTAGACGATGACCGGTTTCAGCCTGTAATGACCATCTTCATATCTTTTTTGCACCAAGCATTTTACAGCATTGGATCACTGTTTGTACACGCGATTATGTCGCAGTTGGTGATATGAAGTGTTGGTGGTTACTCTCCAGGGCCTGACTGAAAATGAAGACTGGATTTTCGTATGCTGACGTTAATGTCTGTGATGTCTTGCTTGACCACACTCCAGATGCACAGCTCTCTAAGGGTGTCATCCGTCTCAATACTCCAAAGTTAAACGAATTTTTGTCTCTCATCCACGTGTTCAAGCAGTCTCAGGCCTTCTGACAAGCTCCAAAGCACCCAAAATCTTCTGTATTTGGGACAAACGGTTGCCAGGCATTAGGGCCTGCTCCCACCGAGACACACGCTGACACACGCTACCGCATGCCAAAGGGGACCTCAGGCGACATTTCGGATGTGAGGCGTGCTTTCCAGCGCATATCGAATGCAGTCGGGCTCCCAGTATTTCGTGACACACGACTGGACGGTCTTGCTACTGTCACAACTCAACATGCTCCTTTTACTGCAAGTCGGGCCAAATCCCCAATTTCGTTTACAACACCTCCTTATAACAATCAAATTCTCTGCTTCTTCTAATCCTGTGGAAGATACAGGGTGGATTGCTGCCACTCCTTCAGTGGCTTTGGGCGAGGCTTTATACATTGTTACACAGTGATCGGGCAGTGAGTGAGGAGGTTGCCATCGCTAGCCACCCTATTCAGTTCCAGCTGGACACAGGCTATACCAAAACCATCAATAGTGCTAGCCATTTATTGATCGTGATAACGTAGCTGTTCCAATTTTTTGGGACATTGACTGGCTACAACAAACGGGTCATCTTCTTTATGGATCGTTGCTGATTCCAGGTCCAATACAAGTCCACACGGGTGTCAACCATGATCTTGGTGATCCTTTCTCACAACGCTGCTAATATTCTGGGTCTCAACCTCTGCAATCTTTTAGCGTTCCTGGTGTACGATGAGGCTCACCACATTCGATTTTCAGATGGCAGCCTCGTATGTGAGCAACTGTGTTTAACATAGTCATCTATTTTCCACTTCCCCACGTGACATCAAAGACTATACCACACATATCTCTCTCTACCTGTACGCAGTTCCCAAGTTCTGCAAGGCGTGTCCCATTCTGCTTACCTTGAGGGACAAAGTGAAGGAGTTGGTTCACCTGGAGGCAGCTGGTATTGTGGAATTGATCTTCAACAGCTTGTGGGCAACACCATTGCTGATTGTGAAGAAACTAAATGGCAACATCCACCTCTGTGGTGACTAACACGATGATGAATGCTCAGGCCATTGTTGACACCTAACCTCTCCTGTGTCTGAATGAACTCATGACAAATCTGGGCCATGCAAAATTCTTCTGTATATTGGCTGGGCAGATGACTTTCCAAAGCTGTCACTCAGTGAATTCCGCCAGCAAATCGTGGGGTCAATACACCTTTTGGACTCTATAAATACAAACTGCTTCCATTTAGTGCTACTTTGGGTCTGTCCTTGCTCCAGTCTGTGAACTATCTCGACTGTGTTATCATTACTGATTTCTCTGCTGATGAGCACCTGTGTAACTTGGACAAGCTACTACAAACCTCCCAGTCGTGGATAAAATTACAGAGCCCGCTCCATCTACTCCTACACAGGGCTGAATGGGAATATTCTTTTGATTTAGCGCCTCAAAAGGGTCCTCCTCCACTCCACTATGATTTATTCAAACCATTGATCATCCCTAGACATGACTCTGATATCAGAATTGGGGCCATCCTTTAACAAAGGAGGGTGGCATCAGATAAATTATAGTCTTTGTGTCCAACACTCTGAACCTTGCACAGTGCAGCAACTCTCTGTCAGTCGTCTTCTTCACTATGAAGGAATTCCATTATTATGTGTATGGATGGGAGTTCCTCCTCCTAAGATTACAAACCACTGGCCACATATAGGTAAAGATCAAGCAATGACTACACAGCTGATCTCCCTTCCTATCAACATATCACTATGAGATCGAATTCTATATGTTGGCTTTCCATGGCAACGCCAACGTGCTATCCCACCATCCGACAGTCGATAAATCTTCCATTCTTGCTTGTTTGGAGATCTGTTTCAGTTGAACATGACCTCTTGACAGGTTGTGGACAGATTACTTCTTGATGCTGGGGTCATTGCCAAGCCAGGTTCCATGGATGCCGTATTATCAGACGTTCGGCAGTTAATACTGTTGCAGTGGTCGGTTCTAAAGGCGGCTTGTCTTCCCCATAGTTCGTACACGTCTGAAATATCCAGCCATTGCTCTCATTATAACAATGAGTCACCATCCTTCATATGCTGGGGATAAAGGTCTGCATCATGACCTGGGCTTCTCTATGGACGTCTTTCTTCCAGCTCCTCTACATCTGTCACTGGGGCATTGTCATGACCAAATCCATGGTCCGACAACACGTATGCTGGAAGGTCACAGAGGAAGTCATTTAGTCATTTTTTCGTACCTGTACTCTGCTGTATCATGCTGCCCCTCCTTGGTCTTATTTTCCCAGGCTAAAGACCCTCTAAGCCATGGCGCTGGTTCGAACCAGATGTTGTACCCTTTGCCAGGGCCTACTTGCTCTTCATGGTGGACGCTTTCTCCATTTACCCCTACAGGAACTGCACTGTACAGATACCTCCCACACAGCCCATGTGCTCAGCATCTTGCCATAGTGGAAGGCCCTCCTCTTGCGGTCGTCACAGACAATGGCACGAAGTTAAGAGTTGTGACTTAGCTTATTTCTGCACCCTCTGTGTAATTCAACACATATGGATTGCACATTTTCATCCTATGTTCAACTGGATCACTGAGAGATTTGTGCAAATTTTCTAGAATATGGTGCACTAGCACCCTATCACCAACAACTGGGAAGATGCCCTCCACCTTTTTCTTACTTTTTGCAGGAGCAACCCCTTCGGAAAGAAGTTCAGTGTCTTGCATGTGGGCTTCTATTCTGTGAAACAACGCTGGTTGCCTGAGACAGTCATTTCTCGACAGGGGACGGCTTGTAATATGTGATCATCTCCCGTGACCGCTCGACGCCGTGGAAACACAAGAACCATCATGATCCACATGCACAAATTCCATTCACAGGTGAACTTGCCACTCTGTCCCCACCTGGTCACCCTTTCTCTGTTGCAGGTCCAGGTGGCGCTCTTGTTGAGGGGTCGGCTGGTGATGCCCCGCCACCAGAACAGCACATGGACACCGACTCCACTGACGCCGGCGCAGGTGCTGGCATTCCAATGGACGCCTCTCCTCTCATCCTGTAGCGGTCGACAGAGGAGGGACTGTCGCCATCCTTACCCGGGGGACAGGGATGTTACGTCACCCGGCGCCTACCCGGACGACATCCCTCAACATGTCATGATGCCACTAGTGGCCTTATCTGCAGGAGTGGCCATTGAGCAAGACAGACATCGACGGTCTCCTCCAGAGGGCACTACAGATGGGTTGTAACTCCTTTTTCCATGCCCTCCCGCAGACGCCAATCAACTGTGGGAAAATATTACCGCACATGGCGAGCCAATTAGAGCACAACTCGTCATCGCGATCGGCGACAGCCTATCACAGGGGGCGAGTGTGTCCCTCCGCATAGTATTACAACCGGCTCTGTTGGGCCTGTATGGCAGTCTTCAAACGAGTGTACTGCCAGATTTACAGCGAGTGTTACAGCTGAGAATCTTCAGGGCGTCTGCTCGGAAATGTGTGTAGTAGCTACAGATTGACGTGGGACTATCTCTTGACTATTTCCGCCTGACAGTGTTGGACTTCGATGCTACGAGAGACCTGCTCCAAGTTACTGTAATTGGATTATTTACCTGTGCAGTTGTCTCCGACGCTACACTCACGTAGCAGTACTGAGGTGACGTGCTACTGGTCGGATAGCCATGTCGTAACAAAGATCAAAAGTTGAGTCTAGCAATGGAGGGCAGTGTCGCCACTGGAGTTTATCAGTGTCAAGGAGGACATAAAAAAGAATATGATGAAGGTTAATGTCTGCTGATGAACAGAGCTGGAAGTACAACTGAAGCTGGGTAAATGAAGGGATGAATTCCGACAACACAATCTGAAAACGACTATAGTCAAAAAACGAGTGTAGCCAAAGGAATAGTAATGGAAATGAATAAGAAAGAGTGGCTAGCAAACATCAAGCTAGGTAAAATGTGGAAAACTTTACCTGCATTGGAAGTGGGCTTTCCCGTGACAGTCTAGCCATGACAGAGGGTTGCACACTGGGCACAATAGAGCATATGCCTCTATCAGCATGTTGAACCGCTTCTACGGGATCCCAAGGTGTCAAGAAACGCCAAATTAGCAATGTACAACATGTACTTCAAACCAGTCCCAACATGCGTCGGAGATGAAACTCTTGCGGTCCACGATACAGAAAACGTAAGTGGACAAATTGAGAAATGCAAAGGTCGGAGAGATGGCTTGGATTAAGACAGACACACTACAGCAGATCAGAATATCTGTACTGGAGTAGTCTGTGCATAAGTTAAGGATGGAACCAGCGAGGACAGTCGTAGTAAATCCGTAAACGGAAGTTCAAGGGATTCGTTGTGTACGAATACCAAGAACTCACAGTTGTTTCACAGGGGAAGATTGCACTGTAGTTCCTTCTCTAGATTGTCGCACAGATGACAAAATGGTAGATATCGAAATAGACGACAGAGGGATAGAGAAACAATTAAAATCGCTCAAAAGAGGAAAGGCCTCTGGACTTGATGGGATACCAGTTCAATTTTACACAGAGTACGCGAAGGAACTTGCCCCCCTTCTTCAGCGGTGTACCGTAGGTCTCTAGAAGAGCGTACCGTTCCAAAGGATTGGAAAAGGGCACAGGTCATCCCCGTTTTCAAGAAGGGACGTCGAGCAGATGTGCAGAACTATAGACATATATCTATAACGTCGATCAGCTGTAGAATTTTGGAACACGTATTGTGTTCGAGTATAATGACTTTTCTGGAGACTAGAAATCTACTCTGTAGGAATCAGCATGGGTTTCGAAAAAGACGGTCATGTGAAACCCAGCTCGCGCTATTCGTCCACGAGACTCAGAGGGCCATAGACACGGGTTCACAGGTAGATGCCGTGTTTCTTGACTTCCGCAAGGCGTTCGATACAGTTCCCCACAGTCGTTTAATGAACAAAGTAAGAGCATATGGACTATCAGACCAATTGTGTGATTGGATTGAGGAGTTCCTAGATAACAGGACGCAGCATGTCATTCTCAATGGAGAGAAGTCTTCCGAAGTAAGAGTGATTTCAGGTGTGCCGCAGGGGAGTGTCATAGGACCGTTGCTATTCACAATATACATAAATGACGTTGTGGATGACATCGGAAGTTCACTGAGGCTTTTTGCAGATGATGCTGTGGTGTATCGAGAGGTTGTAACAATGGAAAATTGTACTGAAATGCAGGAGGATCTGCAGCGAATTGACGCATGGTGCAGGGAATGGCAATTGAATCTCAATGTAGACAAGTGTAATGTGCTGCGAATACACAGAAAGATAGATCCTTTATCATTTAGCTACAAAATAGCAGGTCAGCAACTGGAAGCAGTTAATTCCATAAATTATCTGGGAGTACGCATTAGGAGTGATTTAAAATGGAATGATCATATAATGTTGATCGTCGGTAAAGCAGATGCCAGACTGAGATTCATTGGAAGAATCCCAAGGAAATGCAATCCGAAAACAAAGGAAGTAGGTTACAGTACGCTTGTTCGCCCACTGCTTGAATACTGCTCAGCAGTGTGGGATCCGTACCAGATAGGGTTGATAGAAGATATAGAGAAGATCCAACGGAGAGCAGCGCGCTTCGTTACAGGATCATTTAGTAATCACGAAAGCGTTACGGAGATGATAGATAAACTCCAGTGGAAGACTTTGCAAGAGAGGCGCTCAGTAGCTCGGTACGGGCTTTTGTCAAAGTTTCGAGAACATACCTTCACCGAAGAGTCAAGCAGTATATTGCTCCCTCCTACGTATATCTCGCGAAGAGACAATGAGGATAAAATCAGAGAGATTAGAGCCCACACAGAGGCATACCGACAATCCTTCTTTCCACGAACAATACGAGACTGGAATAGAAGGGAGAACCGATAGAGGTACTCAAGGTACCCTCCGCCACACACCGTCAGGTGACTTGCGGAGTATGGATGTAGATGTATATGTAGGTGGATGTTATGAACATGGACACTGTTGCGAGAAGAGGAACAGTGGAAAATGTCATGTACAATGGTATTTATCTTGGAAGGAAGACATGGAAGAGGCCAGCAGAGACACAGCACACTGGATCTTGAGTTCTTAAATGATGATGATGAAGATAATGATGACAAGGTCTTGAGCAAGCAAGGTATGCGTCGCCCGTCTTTATAAACTATTTGGATTTATAATAAAAAGCTGCTCATCGCGTTAATGTTGATGGTGCTACCTTGAAAAGGAATAACTGGTGTGTGACGTCAACTGTGGCGTACGACACTGTTTGCCGTTCGTGAGTTATACAACATTAGTCGTTACAAAAACTTGCAGACATGTTTTCAGCAAAAGGTCGAGCAGGATGCAGTGACAGGAAAGGAAAACGAATTTACAGACAGAAGTTTCGCGACAAGCCTCGCTAATTTCGCAGATATTTTCTTGCCGTCGATAGAAATTTACGATAACCCGTTTCGTTCGGGCTAAGAGAGGTGGCGAAAGTTCTCCATAAACAACTGGTCCCAAAGCAAAGGGGTCAAAACAGTAAAAAAAAAAAATGTAACGTGGAAGCTAGTTGAAGTACAGAATCGTGGTTGGTTGTAAAACGTTTAGCAGATCTCAAAATTTTGTTTTCTTTTTCCTTTGTTGCAGATCTAAATTGTAATACATAAAAATAACTACAGACCGGGAGAAGGTGCAATATATCATCCGATATTTAAGGTCCAAATCTGTGACGACGGTACTGCAGTACTGTCGAGATAACTATGAGAGGACACCACAGGTAAAACCAAGCATAACTAGATGGTTAGAAAAGTTCAGAGCGACAGACAGTGTCAAAGACCTTCCTCGACGTGGATAACTCCCTGTGTCTCAAGAGCGTGTTGACAGAGTGTATTGTAACAAAGCCCCCAGGAGTTAGTTCGTCGTGCATCACGTGAACTGCAGAAAGCAGGATATAGTGTTACGTAAGCTGTTACGCCTTTAGGTTACAAAGTGCACATGGTCGAACCAATGCAACCAAACGATCGTCCTCTGCGGTATGTATTGATGAGTTCTAGGCTGGCCTCCATAGAAGCTAACAATTACTAAATGAGGATGTGTTTGCTTTCCACATTTCTGGGCATGGGACTCGCCACAATAGTGGGGCATCCAAAACCCACAAAACACACGTGAACACATCCGAGATAGTCCGAAGCTTGTGTGGTTTCTTGCGCGATAGGCCCATTATTCTTCGCAGAGAGAACCATAAGGGTAATATTTACCTGGACTTGCTCGAATAGTACCTGCTGCCACACAACGAAGCTGTCAATCATCTTTCAGCATATTGGTGAAGCCTATACAACAGTTTGAACATGCGGATTGTGCCGAGCCACACATTGCGTAATTACATAAGCATCACCTGTACACGATGCTTGGCAATTACCTTGCTACTCTTGTGCACGAATCAGTGATAAAATTAGAACTGTTGATGCTGAAATGGCTATCTGTACATGCGCACCAGTCGAACATAGCCTTCATCTATGAGGAACGAGTGGGGGACACATTAAAATTCTCACATAACGTATAAAACTATCAGAGCTGCAAGACGTTTTACAACAAAAAATATGCTTCAGCACTAATAGTTTCCAAGTTTTGACTTTTTGAAATGATAGCGTGATTTCCTGGGCTCATTGTATAACAAGAGCCGCCAGTGTTGCATTGTGGGGCAGAAGACTCGTCAATAACCAGGCGCCAGCGTTGAAGAATACAGTGCGTGGAGTACTAGTGGGGCGCCAGTTACACAAATATTATAAACATGTACACGCAATGGGTGCAAATGTATTAGAAACCAGCCTCTGTCAATGTGGTTCTGTTTTAAATCTTTCACTCTAGACTGGCAACGTCAATTTTAATACTTACTAAGGGCTTAAATGGTTGTATCAGGTATAAAATGATTATGTTGATTAAAGGCTACATATTCATGTCAATAAATTATTTTCTTATCTCGATGTAATTAGTATAGTATCCTATACTTCCTCTGTAATTTTCAGTCTAAAAGTTTGGTACATCCTGTAAATATCGTGAAATACAAACGAAGTCGTCCATTTTGACACGTACATTATTATTTATATTTGTTCATTTAGCGTACGGAAAATACATACGTGGAAAGCGATGATACAAGAGTTAATGAGATGGTCAAGTATGTGCGTAACAGACTTGTATAGTACGAGTACTTTAGTAATTCTAAACAACAAATATTTTTATTTTATTTTTTATGTCTTTACTATTATCTTTCAATACAAACGTCATTGCAGTTGCTAAAGATCAAGAAATTTGTTAGTGATTGTTTTGGTAAATAATAATTTAGAAAATATTTCAACTCCTATAGTCCTCACATCAATACGCGTGGAATGCTTGAAATTATCATTCGTCTGAGGAGTTTGAACCACACTTTTTCGAAAAGAGCTGTAACGTATTATCACCTCATCTCTCCGTCGCTGCAAATGCAGTAGCTATAGCAACGAAGATGTTACTTGAAATATAAACCGTATATCTTCGCATTGCTGAAATTATTCCCCCAATATTAAATATATTGAAGGTCATTTTACTTAGAATTGAAGCGAAATAAGCGATTTTCTCTGGAATATATGGAAAATAGACAGGAAATTGCTATGGAATTTCAGAAAGAAAATTCCGTTTTGTACAATGCAATGGTTGTTCCAGTTGTGTTGAGTGGGAGTGAGATACAGGTACTAAAACACATACGAACTCCAGGTGAAGGGGTTTGATCACTAAGAACAAAGTGACTACTGTGTCAAACGTATCACACATGTAACAATATTCTCTGAAAATTCTATTCCAAAACAATTTTTTAAGCTTCCGCAGAAAATCATAATACCGAACTATCTAGAACGAGGTATACTGTTAATTTAAAACAGGCTAGTTTGCTGATGATGGAAATAATGATACCACTGTGTCTTAAATCATTAAGCTATATTACGTCTAGCAACATCGTTCATTTATTGAAAAGAATAACAGTATGAACGTAAATTCTAAAGGACGATCGTTCTGCTTGTAAACAAATTGCAGTCGAGACTTTCAACGCTCATTTAAAACACATTCATTTGTTCGACGACTATCTCAGATTTATTTAAAGTAAAATGTTCTTGAATTCCCAAAATATTCGGGCATTTTTGCTTTGTGGTAGTAATTAATTCAGCTTCTCTCTTTTTCGGACGATTGTTCAGATCGCTCATTTAAATGCGTGGTGGAGAGAAAAGAAATGGAAGTATATGACCCGAATCGCTAGCCGCTGTTATTGGGAACTGGAAATTCACCTGCACAACAGTATAACGGAAGAAATCGTTTAACGACAGTCAGTCAGTAAAAAAACTTCTACAGCCTTCCGCTCCACTCTTCACATGATGGAGCAATGGAGATGTGATTGCCAATTTGATAGAGTGCACTTGTGGTTCTAATAATACGAACAGGATTGGCCACTCAGCTATTCACGATGAAAATGCGGATGAAATGACATGACCGAAGTTTTAATGCAGAAATGAGAGCGATCAAACTGGTATTATTACTGGTTGGAGATAATGGAGCAGTGAATCGTAATAATTATTGCCGCCTTCCGTAAAGATGAAAAAATTCTAGTGAACGGAAGAGGAAAGGGCGGAAGGAAAAAAGGAAGAAAGAAATATTCCACCTTAATATCCAGTAGTACTGATGTCACTATACACGTGGTACGGACTCGGAATACACAATAATAGGCAAAGAAATTCGGGTTAAGAAGTTTGCTTATGGTGATAATATGAATTTATTAAAATAGTTAGGCGGGCGCGAAAAATTAACACTTAAATCTCTCTGTACAAGCTCTAATTTCTGTTATTTTATTATTACGATCATTTCTGTATGTAGGTTGGCTACAGTAAAATGTGTTAGTATTCAGAGGAGAAAGTTGGTGACTGAAATTTTGTGAAAATCTCGCCGCAACAAAAAAACCTATATTCTAATGATTGAAACCCCTACTCGCTTATCCTATCCCTGAGACTCCTATTTCACGAAAAAATAAGCCACTTTTCTTTGGACTTTTTCGATATCCTTTAATCCCATATGACAAGGATCCCACTCGATTTCTTTGATTTGCCTTCCCCGCAAGGTTATCCACGTGACCTTTCCAGTTTAAATTGTTCGCAGTTGTAATTCTTAGGTATCTATTTGAATTGACAGCCTTTAGATTTCTTTTGCTACTCATGTGGATGACCTCTCACTTTTCCTTATTGAGGGTCAATTGCCACATTCCGCACCATATAGACGTCGTGTATAAGTCATTTTCAAATTGCTTTTGATCTTCTAATGATTTTACTAGACGGTAAATGACAGCATCAGCCACAAGCAAACTTTTTTGTGGATTGAGAACGGAAGAGGGCCTATAACACTTCTTGGGGAACGCCAGTTTTCACTTCTGTTTTACTCGATGTCTTTCGATGTATTACTACGTACTGTGGCCTTTATGAACGCAAAACTGGAATCCAGTCGCACAAGCAGTTGCTAAGCGAGCATTACGGAGGGAATTGCATACAATGTGTATTTTGGGTCAGTAATCTTGCAAATAGTCTCTGCACGCAGCAGCAGCGAAAGCTGCAGGTCTTCAGTGCGGCGAACGATACGGAAACTGTGCAGTAGCAGCCTGAAGGCGGGCAGTGTGGCTCGAGGAGTGGCGATTTTGTCTATTATCAAATATTGCAGCGCGCCGGGTGCACAGACGGCAAAACGAAGCGTTTAACCTATAGTGTGTGAAGGATGTAGAGCGGTCCAGGGAGGGCGTTCTTGGACTCAGTCATTCAGGTTGTTGTGAACATGTACCAGGCTGTATCTTCCGGTATAGTTTTGGACTAGAAGTTGCCCTTTTTTCTACATTTTCCAAGATAACGACACTGAGTTCACAGGGCAGCATGTATGCAGTCCTGTACTGAAGGGAACTCAGGCAGCCTACTGCACCTCTAATAGTCTTCTAAAGCAACAGATTTAAAACTCATATATGCCTGTGACTGTTTGAAACTGGGGATGAAATGTAGCAATGATCATCACTGTAGTTTGATAGCTCTACAGTATCTAACCATCAGTGAGCGGGTAAAGCTGGATATGCCATACCTGAAGAGACTTGTGGGTTCTTCCTAGGAGAACTGAGGGCATTATCAAGGTTACAGGCAGAGTTAAACTGTAGTAGAATGATGTATTCTTTGGATGGCTAATTTTAGTCCAGTGTTCCTACCTTTGTTACTGGGACTGTGTCCCCATTATACCGTATTTTAGCCAATCTAGTGTGAGAAATATCTAAAGAGTTCTTGCCCCTGGTTCTGTAAATACTCATCCCAGCCGATCTAAGCGTGCAAAAGGGCATGATGAAGTCTTGGGCAAAAATATGGAAACACCGCGAAAAATACATGTCTGAACTGTATATGCGAGCCAAGCCTGGAGACTGCGCTGTTGTATTCGACCACGTACGGAACACGTGCACTGTCTCAATAGGTTGCAAATATCAGTCGTGGTCAGAACACTGTTATCTGTAGTTGCCAGTGCATTATATCCCCGACCTAAGTGATTTCCAATGTGGGCAAATTGTTGGGTGCTCGTATTATAGTAATTCCTTAAACAATGTAGTCGAAGTGTTTCATGTTTCAAGAGGAAATTTGTAGAAGATTTATACGACGTATAGGGAAAGCAGGGGAACATGAACCGCTAAGTGACAACGCGGACGGAAATGTGTGTTGAGCGATCGCGACACGCGACAGACTATCTCTGAAGAGTATTATGACGAAAAATAAAACAATACTTGTAAAAATCGCTGCAGAACTGAATTTCGCACTCGCGAACCCTGTCAGTACCAAAACAACACGGAAGGAACACAATAAGTAAAAAATTGCAGGGCGAACTGGAATTCCAAAACCACTCGTCATTGATGCAAATACCTGTAAGAGGAAATCGTGATGTTGAATCCACCAAATCTGAACTATGGAGCGATGGAAAAGTGTCATTTGGTAGGATATTTCTTGTTTCACACTGTTTCCAACATCTAGTTGAGTTTACGTCCCTTCCGGCCGCAGTGGTCGAGCGGTTCTAGGCCCTTCAGTCCGGAACCTCGCGGGTGCTACGGTCACAGGTTGGAATCCTGCCTCGGGCATGGATGTGTGTGATGTCCTTAGGTTAGTTAGGTTTAAGTCGTTCTAAGTCTAGGGGAGTGATGACCTCAGATTTTAAGTCCCATGGTGCTTAGAACCATTCTTACGTCCCAAGACTGAAACACGGCGGGGTTTCGGTGATCATTTTGGCAGGCATATTGCGGTATTCCTTAGATCCTATAGTTATTCTGCGTGGTTGCATTATTGCCAAGGTTATGGACAATAGGCCCAGAACATCGTACAGTGTTTGTTCCACTGTGGTGGTGCTGTGTTCCAAGACGGCAGGGCGCTTGTTCACGCAGCTCGCATAATCAAGGACTGAGTCTGTGAGCACTAGGATGAACTGTCGCATCTCCCCTGGCCACCAGATTTCAATACTATTGAGCCTTTGTGGTCGGTTGTGGAGGGAAAGGCGCGTGGTTGCTATCCACCTCTGTCATCGTTACCTGAACTTGCCCCTATTTTGCAGGAAGAATGGTGTAAGATTTGACTGAAAACCACACGTGTATTTATCCATTCCGAGAAGACTGGAAGACATATTGAATGCGAACTGGTTTCCTACACCATATATGGAATAGTAATGTGTTATGTGTGTGATGTTTCAATTTTTAGTCCACCTCCGCCATATGAACAGAGTCGGGACAGTTGGCGTCTAGTTGTCTATGAAATACTTTTTACAAGGGTGATGACGTTTAGAAGATAGTAAACCAGATGAGGTTCTTACGCCTGAGAAAAATTATTTTGGTTGCAGCGGTATTAGGTGACATTACTGCAATCCAGTTTAAGTCAGTTTAAGGCGCGGCACGCAAGGAGCACCTGTTTTCCACCTACGCATGCTTTTGATTTTTTGCTGATACAGAACACACAGAATACTTTGTTGTTTACGTTATCTGTGTGAGCATTCCACTTCACTCAGAGTAAGCATACTGCCTCAGGAGACAGGGTGACCATCATGTAACGAAAGCATTTTACTGTATACTAGCTATACCCGACGAACTTCGTTCCGCCTCTGAAAATCTTTATATGTTATAACTGACCCGGCAAACGTTGTTATGCCATATAAATTATCTCTAGTCTATTCTAGTCTATAAGGATAATGTAAACATGTAACACAATGTATACGTGGAACACAATAGCCGTTGTTGGCGGGAGTTGGTGATACAAACAATAATAATGGCGGAAAACTGGGTAGGGAGTGAGAAAAGGCTTAGGGGGAAGTTCCGCAGTATCAGCCACTATTAGTTCTACCGTTTCTACGGTAGATCGCGCTAATTTAACAGTTGCAGTCGATACACGACTGGTCCATGAGCATACAAACATAGCGGCAATTTCGTGTCGAAACGTGTTCGCCAGCATTATGAATAGGGCCAGGCGCACACGCATCGATTTTTATCGTACGTAAAAATATTGTACGATTAAATTCTTTTAGAGGGACAAAGGAGAGCATAGGAACTTCTTTGTTCCACTGAAAGAATTTGATCGTACGATATATTTCCGTACGATAAAAATCGATGTGTGTGCGCTTGGCCTAAATGTCGGTTTGGCGCATGACGTGTGCTACCTAGTTATACTTCTCGGTCTAGTTACGTCGATTCAAAGAGGGGTATTCGAGTAGTCGCTTTTGGTACGTTTTCTTCAATTACCTATCTATCGAATAGTGAAATACTGTCACCGGTAGACACCTGGCGGGAATAACTGATTAAGTGATAATTGATCAGTTATCGACCGGGGTTGAAAATTAAATGATTAAAATCGGTATTAAAAATAGGGGTTGGTGATAGAAGGGTGAAAATATAGTGTTGTGTGTATTTTTTAATGCCACATCAAAAAAAAAAATAAAATAAAAATAAAAAGTTCTGTCCAAAAAATAGGAAAAAAATTTTTTGGGGTGGAGCATCCTTATCACTTAGGGGTAAGAAAAATAGATTACGGCCGATTCTCAGACCTACCGAATATACATGCAAAATTTCATCAGAGTCGATCCAGCCGTTTCGGAGGAGTACGACAACTAACACTGTGACACGAGAAATTTATATATAAGGATTTCCCCGTAGGCCCATGCAAACTGTATCATTAGCGATTTAGAATCCTTACGAAGTTACAACGACATTTACGAAGAAAGATTATGGGGAGGGGGGGTAAAAGTGCAAGGACCCTTAATAAAAGCCAAAATAATGTCTATACGTCACGTACTTGCACACATTGTGCACAGTAACACGCCAATTGAAAAAGTATTTCCAGCGCACGCAAATTTGCGCTCTGACTCGTAATATCAAGCTACAGTTAACTACCGAATACTATAAAGTTGGTAACCCTCAAATCGCAGTTATCAGATTAAAGATTTTAACAATTTAAAACTGATTGCATGATTTCACTTTGAGAAGGTTTTCTCTCACAGTCCGGTTTATCTTGTGAATATGTTCTTGTTATATTTCCTATTTGAGAATTTTCAGCTTGTAACGACATTTTAAAATCGAAATAGGGATATTGGCGGGTAGGGGAGGGCGGATGGAGGAAGATCCATTCATAGGCGAGAAAAAATGGACGAGAACAGTATGGAATATTTATTGAAATAGTCAGCAATGAGTTGCACATCAGAAATTTTATGCCGTTTACCTGTTTTTCAGGCACCTCTTGTCCTTTTTCACACGGCTATTAACTGTGTAGTGCGTCGAAACCTTTCGGAAAGTTTGGTATTTTTCAGCTTTGAGGCTCTCTGGTGGAATCTAAGGTTGTGTAGAAATTCTTTGGCAGAGAGGCTTGTGCTGCGAATGTCGTCTGCGAGGCGGCGTGGCTCGGGCAGCGGACGAGTCTTCAGTTAGCGGCGGCATGAGGCGAGCGGGTCCTTGTGCTGGGAGCAGCCCGTGTGTGTGCCTGAAAACGACTTGTCCGTACCTGGGGTGATAGCGCGCTCTAGTTGTATTTGGGAGCCGTTGTTTGGATAGTTGTAATTTCGAAAGGACCTCGCCTTTTCCATGAGAGAGCGCTTCGGTTGCACAATACCGATGTTGCCATAAGGAAATCGGCGGCTAAAGCGACGGCTGGAGGTCTGTACAGCCGTCACTACACTGTCGCTGCACCCTGGTTACACAGACACCTGAGTACTGGGTAACTCCACCTGAAGCTGAGTAATCTTATTATTGAGAACTTGCCCATCTGGGTGTTTTAGTTGTTCATATTGCAAAATTGTACGCTACTCGCCATTAAAATTGCTACACCACGAAGATGACGTGCTACAGACGCGAAATTTAACCCAGAAGAAGAAGATGCTGTGATATGCAAATGATTAGCTTTTCAGAGCATTCACACAAGGTTGGCACCGGTGGCGACACCTACAACGTGCTGCCATGAGGAAAGTTTCCAACCGATTTCTCCTACACAAACAGCAGTTGACCGGCGTTGCCTGGTGAAACGTTGTTGTGATGCCTCGTGTAAGGAGGAGAAATGCGTACCATCACGTTTCCGACTTTGATAAAGGTCGGATTGAAGCCTATCGCGTTGGTCAAGATCCAATGACTGATAGCAGAATATGGAATCGGTGGGTTCAGGAGGGTAATACGGAACGCCGTACTGGATCCCAACGGCCTCGTATTACTAGCACTCGAGATGAAAGGCATCTTATCCGCATGGCTGTAACGTGCAGCCACGTCGCGATCCCTGAGTCAACAAATGGGGACGTTTGCAAGACAGCAATCATCTGCACGAACAGTTCGACGACGTTTGCAGCAGCATGGACTATCAGCTCGGAGAACATGGCTGCGGTTACCCTTGACGCTGCATCACAGACAGGAGCGCCTGCGATGGTGTACTCAACGATGAACCTGGGTGCACGAATGGCAAAACGTCATTTTTTCGGATAAATCCAGGTTCTGTTTACAGCATCTTGATGGTCGCATCCGTGTTTGGCGACATCGCGGTGAACGCACATTGGAAGCGTGTATTCGTCATCGCCATACTGGCGTATCACCCGGCGTGATGGTATGGGTTGCCTTTGGTTACACGTCTCGGTCACCTCTTGTTCGCATTGACGGCACTTTGAACAGTGGACTTTAGATTTCAGGTGTTTTACGAGCCGTCGCTCTACCCTTCATTCGATCCCTGCGAAACCCTACATTTCAGCAGTATAATGCACGACAGCATGTTTCAGGTTCTGTACGGGCCTTTCTGGATACAGAAAATGTTCGACTGCTGCCCTGGTCAGCACATTCTCCAGATCCCTCACCAATTGAAAACGTCTGGTCAATGGTGGCCGAGCAACTGGCTCGTCACAATACGCCAGTCACTACTCATGATGAACTGTGGTATCGTGTTGAAGCCGCATGGGCAGCTGTACTTGTACACGCCATCCAAACTCTGTGTGACAATGTCCAGGCGTATCAAGGCCGTTATTACGGCCGGAGGAGGTTGTTCTGGGTATTGGTTTCTCAGGATCTATGCACCCAAATTGCATGAAAATGTAATCACGTGTCAGTTCTAGTGTAATATATTTGTCCAATGAATACCGATTAATCATCTGCATTTCTTCTTGGTGTAGTAGTTTTAATGATCAGTAGCGTAATTGGAGTCTGCTATTGTAGGGCGCCATTACGTCCACTATTTAGTGACTGCTCATGTCATTTGTTGTAACTGTTCATGTTAAAAGGTTGTCCTTGAGTTTGCCGTGGTGGAACCAATTATTTGTATACCCGTGTGGGACTGGTCGTAACTGATTTATGTTTCAGGTCTTATCACTCAATTGAACAATTCAACCCTCTTAATTTAGCGTTTATCTGAAGAAGTTGCACCTAAACTTGTTTGAAATTGTTTGGTACTCCAGTCTAGTAAATGGGCAAATTTTAAACTGTGGAAAGCGAAAAACTGGCGTGTACAAAACTTGTGGTGAGTGGCTCCCATTGTAATATGTTGTGTTTCTCAGGTGCTTTTCTTAAATTGGGTTTTACCTGAATACTGTTTTTTGGTTTGAATTACTGTCAGTTTGTTATTATAAATTTGGTTAAACGTTGAAAGGTGGCTACACTGTGCCACTGCGCCAGAGATTGCGCCTGGCTACACTGTGCCACTGCGCCAGAGATTGCGCCAAAGAGTACTATTAAGCCGCCTCCACAGTGCGTGTTAAGAGCTCATGGCAGTGAGTGCTTGTTATGAGATTGTAGAAGTCAGTGCTAGTAGAGAGCTCGTGGAAGTCAGTGCTAGTAGAGAGCTCGTAGAGGGCAGTATGTGTTAAGAGTTCGTACCGAGATGTGCTAGTGGGCACTGCTTGTCGTGAAGTCGGAGTGAGATGTGGTAGTAAAGAGTGTTGTTCCATGTTTTATGCAGTTATTTGATGGGAGAGATAGCAGATGTTATTGTAATGAGTGCATTTCGTCAATATATATGAAGGTAAAATCTACAATGTTCTTTTATTAATTGTGTGTTTGAAATAATGCGTCACTACAGGTTCAGTCAACAAAGCATCTGGCTTGTGTTCTTGTATTAGAGCGAATTCTGGTTTTCTTGCGTAATTATAGTTTTCTAATTTTCTTTTGTCACGTCAGCATAGTTGGTATTTAAAAATTCTTATCTTGTTGGAAAAGAACCGTGCCAGATGTGGACGTTGAGTCACACTCCCACATACAGAACAGTTACTCTTGTGCTTATTGGTGTTGTAGGTTTTATAGTTGCTGGGGACTTAATTAATTAACTGTGTTTACGAAAATTTTCTTACATTGTTTGTTGCGGTCAGATAGCGTAATAATACTAGTCAGGGCCAACCGATTACGAGACTTGCGTAATCGGACATACAGCTACTAAATACTAAAAATCAAAATCATTTTCAATCATATAAATTTAATTAAGCCCCCATGCAACGTTACTATATACATTTTTGAAATAGCCTCGGTCATTTTAAACTTATATCACAAATAGTTATCGAGCTTGAGTCGAAACTTTTAACTGATGTTATAATTGGTTTTTGCCCATATCTGGCACTACTGTATCAGCGGTATTTCGCCCTTTATTTTGGATCAGTGTAAATTTTATTAACTAAGATCGTGCGTTGTAATGGGCACCCTTCAAAGAAACACGCCTATATAAGGTGGTCGGACAACATCATTTCTAATAATTGTTCAGTAAGAATTGTTTGTTGATAAATCTTTGTCTAAAGGATGTCTGAATTCGTGTTAACCCGGCACCTTACCACTCCTTCACGGCTCCTATCATACCAATAACTATCGCATTAGTGCGACAACAACATGCTGCAAGTGTATTACTATTACATTTGCAACTTGTGCGATAATTAAAATCTTCTTATGAAGGGCACTTTTGTGCAACTGGGTGCTGATTATTTCAATAAATAGGTGAGGATAATAACAATGAGCGTATGGCACAGGTGTCCGGGAGACCCCACGCGGGGCTGTTCGGCCGCCGCTCCACAAGTTCTTTAACGCCACTACGGCGACTTGCAAGTGAATGAGGATGAAATGATGATGAAAGACACACAACACCCAGTCATCTCGAGACAGAGAAAATTCCTGACCCCGCCCGGAATCGAACCCGGGACCCCGCACGCGGGAAGCGAGAACGCTGCAATATTGCTACAAGAATTTGCTATGCTGAAATCGGGTGCTAATAGTAGAATAAAAGCGGGTTAAAAGCTGTGAGCTGTCTGGGGAGAAGTTAACCGTGCATTACTGCGCAACTGTTTCACCAGGTAACTAGTCTAGGTTTACCACATTACCAATCAGACTAACATTGATTATAATCTTTTACAGTCATACAACAACCGGTAATATATCTATATATAAAAAGGAGAATTTAAATAAAAAGAAAGAACTCAGTTTATATTTGGAAATTTATTTTAAGATTGTTCATTGAAATTTCAGCATATTATACGTGAGTTATAACTGAGCTGGTGCCTTGTTTAAGGATTGTAAAAATGTGAGATTTTAATCTTACGGAACACATCAAATATGGAGCCAAGATTGGGAGACTGCATACAACCCTGCATTCACAAAACAACACCCAAAGAACGTTGAAACATAAGCAAGAAGAAATTAACCACAACCAACAGATTCAATTTCACCCAAAGAAATTACGTTCGTAACACAATCCTGTCCGTCATGTAATCACCACACACTGGTATACTAAATTCATATTAACTCTTTGTGAAATCTTCCCAAAAAGAATAGCTGAAGGCTACTTTGGTGATTACACCACATGCTCCACGTGGCCAACTTGGTTTACAGAAAGCGTATAACTCCACAGTAATTTTGATAATTAAAATAAATTCGATCGAAAAGCAATTGACAAAAGAAAAACCTTGAACTGGTTACTAACGTCTTACTATTAACCTGATGGGTCAAACGGTTATATAAGCACGTGGTACTGGTCTCGCAAAGTACACTCCACGTGGGTTGAACATAAAGAAAAGCATAAAGAAAAGTTGCTATATTGTAAAATATTGTCAAGACGAGACGTTATAATCACACAAGCATTCACATTTAAGATTGATGAACTTAGTTAGTTACTGATCAACACGTGGTTCCACTTTACTCACAAAGTAATGACAAAGCAACTACCGCAAAATAATCTGAACTTCACACGAGAATTACACTCCGCTGCAATTTAAGATAGCATTAGATATTTTAGAGCTAAATCTGAAATCAAGGTATTAAGTTTTCAGTTAGGCTGAACTTAAGAAATCCATTGTCCTACGGACTTAACAGACACGCGCTTAGCCGGAGATCTTACCACTTCAGACGCTCGCCACGGTCCCACAGCAACTGCCTACTGCCCAGCGTGCTTCCTGAGGGTGGCTCACAAAGACAAACGGAAGTGGCCAGAGGGGCAGCTTCCTATACCAACATGACAACGGACGGACAGAACCATACTAAGGATAGAAACCTCTTTGCTTTTAGGAAGCGTAGCTACCTGTTCCGACGTTGGTCCTACTGTTCTCTAGCAGACAGGCTTGTCTGCTACCCTCAAGCATGCAACTACAAATACATTTGCTCATTCATACTCTCACACAGAAGGGAAGGGGGATGACAGTATCTTATCATATACAGTATATAACAGAAAGCGGATGTAGGTTACGTATGAGACTGTGTGACATGAATTACATATAAACTGTGTTTTAAAGTGTAGTAGTGTGACAGATCGTTCTTGTTTACGTGTAAAAGTAACACATTCCACTACTCAGTCTCCTCCCAGATAGTCAGAAACGCCACAGTAAATTTAGAAGATGAATTTATTCCATAAATGACAACAGATTTAAGAAATCAAACATGAAAGGAATCCAACAGAGACCTTTCATAACCCCAACGCTCCGGGAAAAGACTGTGCAGGGAATTTTCTGGCCATGCTAGGACATTCCCAAGCAGGCTTCTCACACCCTACTTAAACCAAAAGTGTAAAGAAAAGGCAAAAGGTCACCAGCTACTTGCTAAAACACAATAATTTCAACAAATCTTTAAAATCTACTAATTTCAAACAAAAAAAAAAACACAATCTGTGACACCTATTTAAAAGATAGTGTAGACCTAATTCGGTCAGCAAGTAAAAACAATGGTTCCTGTGTCATTAATATGAAAACAATTTCTGGTTGTTACCCTTATGGAGTTCACAAGTATTTGCTCATTGCAAGAGCCAACTGATCACAGGCAAATTTATGACTGTTTATTAACAAGCAAAATTTATGAAAATAGCAAAGGTGCCACAGCAATTAAAAAAGAACATGAAATAACATCAGTATTATAAAGAAGAACATTACAATGCACAATCCGCAAAAGCAAAAAAAATGATAAGAGAAAAAACATGTTTTACAAAGTGGTTATCGCAAAAAAATTCTATATCGTATAAAACTAGTAATTTGTAGAATTAAAATAACTATGTTGCACAATTTAATCATTCTCCTATATTTCAATTTGCTAGCAAACAATGAGCACTGTGTCATTATACTGAAACTTCAATAATTATGTGATTGTTACCCTTAAGGGGTTCCTCACAATAAATATGCCCCATGCAAAGGCTAATCGATCACAGTCCAATGAGAATGAATAGCAATCTGTCTGATAAACTATGCAATGCCACGTGAATGAATTTACGAAACAAAATAACACAAATCTAATACATCACACAAGAACAAACATTGATCAATAAAACAGTACACTAGTCAACATCTAAAAAAAAACACCAATAAATAAAACACCTTGCAAAATACAAGAGTCAAAGTCTAAAAAGAACAATAAATAGAACACCTGCAAAATACGAGAGTCAAAGTTTAAAAAAAAAACAAAAATAGAACACCTGCAAAATACAAGAGTCAGTCTAATAAACACCAATAAATCGAATCTCTGCAAAGCACACGAGTCAAAGTTTCTGTGACAGAAACACACGTATATGCATTGAACTAAGAACCGTATAATCACTGTTCACTGATACACTCACTAGTTCCACTGTTCCGAGGCACAGTATAAGGGGTGGGGGAGGGGGTTCGTCGCCGCAGCTGTCAGTAGGGATTTTTGTCCATCTGTTGCGTGCAATCCCGCCGTCTCTGCCCTCTCATGAAGTTTCTCTTGGTGGTCTGTGTCACGTACATCTCGATTTGGTTCCATGTTTGTGTTGTCAAATTCGTGCGGTATCCTCGATTGACACGCCAGGTTGATATTCCTGGGCAAGGATGACACTTAATGGCTCTTCTTTTGTGCCACCCTTAGCGACCAGAGAACATCGAACCATGATTTACTGTCGCTTGACAGTGGGCATCCGTCAGGAGATGTTGATAGGCGTCGTTGAAGTCTGCCAGTTTCTCTGGACAGTATGTGTCAAAAGGCTCCACGCCCTTTGTGTTGTTACATTCTTGAGTTATCCTCAATTGACTCGCCGGTTTGATATTCCTGGGCAAGGATGACACTTAATGGCTCTTCTTTTGTGCCACCCTCAGCGACCAGAGAACATCGAACCATGATTTACTGTCGCTTGACAGTAGGCATCCGTCAGGAAATGTCGATAGGCGTCGTTGACGTCTGCAAGTTTCTCTGGACAGTACCTGTCAAAAGGCTCCACGCCCCTTGTGTTGTTTCTCCGCGGCCGTCTCGTCACGGTCGCGTGCGTGTGGTGCGTTGCCAGCAGATGGATTTCCGCGCGGTGGACCGCTCGCCCATCTCAGGTCATCGCCTCGAGGAAGGGTCGCCCGGGGCGGCCGCCCATTAGCTCCAGGTGCAAGGGAAAGTGTTTGCCGCGTACCTTCTTTTGTTGTCGGCCGCGCTCCCGAAGTGGCCTGGCTGACAGCGTGTCCTGCTGGGAAACCCGCCAGTTTACAACTAGTCCGGCTGCTCCCGCTGTCTCTTAAGAGTTTTGCCGGTTCGCTTTCACGTTCTCAACTGCATTCACAGAAATTTTTCATCATCCTTATGTGATTACACAATGTCATACATAATACCACTTAGTATTGTCTTTCACAATTTTTAAGAACAAAGTGAGACTTAATTTTTTTTTATAAAAATAATTAGATGAATCGACAATATAAAATAAAATTTAAATGACTTGACAATGTAAAAAAAATAAAAGTGAAATGACTTTACAATGTAAAAAAAATAAGAAATTAAATGAACTGACAATATAATATTTAAATCCACATCACTAATGTGGTTCACTTACGTTTTAATAAATCCAATGCTACTTATTAATTCACTAAAATGAATAGGATTATGCCTTGTGCAAGTATAGGTCAGGACAGCATAGGGTTCACATGTTATTTACGCACACATACATGCACACCTGTTGTCTATTCTACAAACTAACTACCCATAAACATGCATTACTCAATATTCTACTTCTATCCACTACTAGTTAAGCCAATAAGCTACTTCAATGCTATTTCAACACCGTTTATATACCACTACAACATTGTTCTAATTCGTCCTCTTCTTGACGCTCGCGGCATACGTCTTGTCACATGATAAATATGGAGAAACTTTCCTTAAACATACACAGTAAAAAGAACAATGGTTATTTACACACCAAAACATTTATACCAGTTCGCACACCTGAAAAGAGACTCGCAATTATACATTTATCATACTCATATATTCACACATAAAACAGTAAGAAAATTTCATCTAAAATTACGTTATCACAAGAATTAATCACACAGATGGCTCTGAGAACGGTAAAAATGTCTGCACAATACAGGTTATACTACATTTTCTTACCCATTTTGCTGCGATTTCGTTCCTTCTTTAAGTTACCTCTCGCTTCCAAATCAGTCATTTCGCCTGTGGTGGTTATTCTGGATTCATTTCTCATGAATGGCAAAATTGTGGTCACCTCTATTCTGTAAAACAGTATCATCTTAACATATTGAACTTACAACAGACACAAAAGATCCGAATCCTCCTGCAGTTTAAATGACAAATGTTTTGCTTCATCCTTATTACCTTAAACCAAGCTTTCCTTCGTTCCCATAATCAAAATTATTTAATCATCCTCTACCTTCAAGAGGGAAACTTCCTCAGTACAAATCATATAGGCTGCAGGGCATCCCGCATCAGCGAAAACGGTAAGCTGTAATGCTCACAGCATCAGCAAAAATACATAAACGTCGCTTTTCTAGGACAAGTATTAACGCAGAATAATTTTTTTTAGGCTCTGGCTCAACATCAGTGAAGACTACAAAAAGGATCCACATTTACGTTCCATTCTCCATTTGCTGGAAAACTGCTCGTATTTGACTGCCACAATAATATTTCAGGGCGACGTAAATTACACAAACCACAATTCTTCTTTCACCTTGAAGGGAATCAATCTACTTACGAAATCCACAGACAGCACTTTACGTACTCAGCTATAAAGAACAAAAAAGACATATATTATCAATATTAACATATCATCGCATATTGGGAAGCCAATGGTTAAACAATCGTATTATCGCGTCCTGTTTTCAAGATTCCAGATTTACTCATTCCTTTCTCAGAGTTCTCCTGTCTTAAAATATTCATACAGCACGCATACTATAGTAAGAGATCCTCATTTATACTGACAGATATAGAATAGTAATAGATAGATAGTAGCACTGAAAGCAGAAAATCGGAAACAAGGCTACTAACAGCTGGGGACCTGGGTTTGCCAGACCCATAATACCCACAGATCGGATATTCCCCTGAGTTTTGCATTAATTCAGCACAGATCTTGCTTCCCTCAGGAGCGACTCTTTTCAATTTACACAAAAAAAAACATGAACAGCATTTCACTCGTTCACAAAGAAACCTTTTATCTTCACGTTTGAATCAAACTAAATCCTAATTGCACAAGGAAAGAAAAAAAATTAAAACATCTTTTAAATTAATCACATAGAAACATCTTTATCATTATTTTTTACCAACATATTATTCAAAATGCATACGTCACAAATTTACACTAATCAATTCTTTCTCCTCACCGTCCTCTCTACTTCTCACTGTCCTTTCTACTCATTTGCCATGTCGCTCATTTATTCCGATTGGGCGCCTTCTGCGCTGATCGTTTGTCATTGCCGGTTTTGCTCATTTCTATTTGCTGGATTATGTCTAGGGTTAGCCGGCCGAATTTCAACATCATGAGGTGCTCCGCCTACAGTCCTATTCCCACCGTGTTCACCGTGATATCGATTCTGGTTGCCGTAACTGTTCCGTTCACGATTTTGTCCACGTCCTCTATCATTTCTGTTGTTCCACCTGTGTTCGCGACTGTTACCCCAGTTTCTATACGGCCGGTCCCGATTATTGTTTCGTTCGCGTCGCGACGACCAGTCACGCCGTTGATTAGTAATACGGCCACGACTGCGGTCGCGCTGCTGTGCCCCGTAATAACTTTGTGCCTGATTAGGCGGGCATTCTGCTGTATTATATTCCAACTCTTGGAGAAGTGTTTTAAACGTTTCCACGTCCTCTTTGCATCGTCCCGCAAGAATGACGTGCCGCAAGTGCATCGGCAATTTGGTGATGCATATCCTAATTAGTTCCGCAGGCCCGTATGGGTCGTATAAAAATTGATTTGCCTGCAGCATGTGGTCGAATAGGCGTGCAGGGCTGCCGAAACCAGACTGGTTCAAATTTGGCAGCATAATTATGCCATGTTTGACCCTGTCTTGTGCCGCTTCCGACCAATAGGCGGAGAGAAAGGCTTGTCGAAAGCTTGTCGAAACTCCCGAGTGGAGTTGCAGTGACGCGCTGCCGATCTCATGCGACTCGCCGGTTCGCCTTCCAAATAGCCACACATATATTCTATCTTATGTGAACTTGACCAGTCGGGGGGAAGACAAAACTCAAATTGCTCGAGCCATGCACGTGGATGTATTCCTTTTTGCGAATTTCGGAATATCTCAAACTTTCTTACTGTAAGGAAATGTTTGAAATCAAATCCCCTCAGTTCCTCCTGGCGAGGCCCTTGAATGTTTCTATGTCTCTCATGTCTGCCCCTTAAATTACATTCTTCCCTGTCGTCAAAATCTCCCTCGCGGCCGGAGTCCCCCTCTGCACTGTTCGTACGGCTATTTTTAGTGCTATTGTCGAGTTCGGAATCACACGCCATGCGGTTTTCCAGATGCGCCACGCGTTCTTGTAATTCACCTGTTAGAGCTTTGTTTTGCCTGTTCACTTCGAACTGTCCCTTCTGAAATCTCAGAAGCGAACGCACTTCTTCGGTCTCTGCGGCCGCTACCAGTGTAGTATTGTTCTCGCTTTCCGTCAGCTTCATCGTGCCTACAATGTCCGCTAATGCCGCAATCTTATCATCTATTTGTCTCTTGTCCTCCGCCCCAGTCTGCTTCAATTGTTCTACTTGCTGTTCCAACGCGTGGATCGCTAAACTGTTGTCCGCTATTGTGTTGCTAACGGACGTGGGACAATGCGTTTCCGCCTCTTGGACCCTCGAGAGTACCTGCTGGTGTTCCCTTTGGCATTCTTCCCTCAGCTCTTGGAAATTCCTAAGTAGCCGTTTTTTGCTTTCTTTAGATTCGGCATCGCGACTCCGCTTGCTCTGTTCTAAGGCTTGCAGACGATCATCGATTTGTTCAAATGTACGGCCTAATTCTTTCATAATATCACTTTTTATTTCACTTGCCAGATTGTTTATTCTTTGTGAGATATTATCGGACACTCTCTGCATCGACTTGTCGACTTTATTTGTCTGCTGGATTAGTTTTTCGTCTATTTGTTCGCCTAGCTCGCGGATCGATTTTTCGGATGATTCTTTTTGTTCTCGGAACGATTTTTCTGATTTCTGCGTCATTTCATCGCCTAGCTCTCGGATCGATTTTTCAGATTTCTGCGTCATTTGTTCGCCTAGCTCTCGCATCGATTTTTCAGATTCCTGCGTCATTTGTTCCCCTAGCTCTCGGATCGATTTTTCAGATTTCTGCGTCATTTGTTCCCCTAGCTCGCGGATCGATTTTTCAGATTTCTGTGCGTTTTCTTTATTTTGTTGCAATAAGGCTTTCATGAGTTCTGCCAAATCATTTTGGTTAGTAGGAGGCAAATTAATTTGTGGCTCTGATGTGAGCCCGTTCGTGCTGTTCTGCATTTCGTCTGAAGTATTTCCCATTGCATTTTCGGAACCGCCCGACGCGTTAACATTCGAAATCAAATTATCCCCTTGGTCCATGTTGCTTAAGTTGTCGGACCGCTTACTTTTAGTTTGGTTACGTGTCTGCATTAGTTCAATTTATACCCAGTATGCAACACACTAATCACAGTAAATGTATCCCCCAAAAATTTCGACAGTTACACGAAAGGTACCCAACCTAGTACTCACTTTTTCACACGCAAAACAAATTTTTATCTTTGATCGAAACAGTGGAATTTACAAGCGAGAAAAAAAACCAACACACACATATAAAACACACAAATATAGAAAACAAAACAACAAGACAAACAACACAACACCGCTCAACAATGCAGTGAATCTTTAGAAAGTCTCCTCTGAAACAACGCAGAAGTTGTTTGAGCGCTGTAGGGAAAAAAAATTAAGATTATACAACGCTTGCAATCTAATGTCTCAGAGATTCCAGAGTCTAGCGGAATCACAGAACAGGGTCGCCATGTGCAATATTGCTACAAGAATTTGCTATGCTGAAATCGGGTGCTAATAGTAGAATAAAAGCGGGTTAAAAGCTGTGAGCTGTCTGGGGAGAAGTTAACCATGCATTACTGCGCAACTGTTTCACCAGGTAACTAGTCTAGGTTTACCACATTACCAATCAGACTAACATTGATTATAATCTTTTACAGTCATACAACAACCGGTAATATATCTATATATAAAAAGGAGAATTTAAATAAAAAGAAAGAAATCAGTTTATATTTGGAAATTTATTTTAAGATTGTTCATTGAAATTTCAGCATATTATACGTGAGTTATAACTGAGCTGGTGCCTTGTTTAAGGATTGTAAAAATGTGAGATTTTAATCTTACGGAACACATCAAATATGGAGCCAAGATTGGGAGACTGCATACAACCCTGCATTCAGAAAACAACACCCAAAGAACGTTGAAACATAAGCAAGAAGAAATTAACCACAACCAACAGATTCAGTTTTCACCCAAAGAAATTACGTTCGTAACACAATCCTGTCCGTCATGTAATTACCACACACTGGTATACTAAATTCATATTAACTCTTTGTGAAATCTTCCCAAAAAGAATAGCTGAAGGCTACTTTGGAGATTACACCACAAGCCCCACGTGGTCAACTTGGTTTACAGAAAGCGTATAACTCCACAGTAATTTTGATAATTAAAATAAATTCGATCGAAAAGCAATTGACAAAAGAAAAACCTTGAACTGGTTACTAACGTCTTACTAATAACCTGATGGGTCAAACAGTTATATAAGCACGTGGTACTGGTCTCGCAAAGTACACTCCACGTGGGTTGAACATAAAGAAAAGTTGCTATATTGTAAAATATTGTCAAGACGAGACGTTATAATCACACAAGCATTCACATTTAAGATTGATGAACTTAGTTAGTTACTGATCAACACGCGGTTCCACTTTACTCACAAAGTAATGACAAAGCAACTACCGCAAAATAATCTGAACTTCACATGAGAATTACACTCCGCTGCAATTTAAGATAGCATTAGATATTTTAGAGCTAAATCTGAAATCAAGGTATTAAGTTTTCAGTTAGGCTGAACTTAAGAAATCCATTGTCCTACGGACTTAACAGACACGCGCTTAGCCGGAGATCTTACCACTTCAGACGCTCGCCACGGTCCCACAGCAACTGCCTACTGCCCAGCGTGCTTCCTGAGGGTGGCTCACAAAGACAAACGGAAGTGGCCAGAGGGGCAGCTTCCTATACCAACATGACAACGGACGGACAGAACCATACTAAGGATAGAAACCTCTTTGCTTTTAGGAAGCGTAGCTACCTGTTCCGACGTTGGTCCTACTGTTCTCTAGCAGACAGGCTTGTCTGCTACCCTCAAGCATGCAACTACAAATACATTTGCTCATTCATACTCTCACACAGAAGGGAAGGGGGATGACAGTATCTTATCATATACAGTATATAACAGAAAGCGGATGTAGGTTCCGTATGAGACTGTGTGACATGAATTACATATAAACTGTGTTTTAAAGTGTAGTAGTGTGACAGATCGTTCTTGTTTACGTGTAAAAGTAACACGTTCCACTACTCAGTCTCCGCCCAGATAGTCAGAAACGCGACAGTAAATTTAGAAGATGAATTTATTCCATAAATGACAACAGATTTAAGAAATCAAACATGAAAGGAATCCAACAGAGACCTTTCAACGATACCGCAAGTCCACAATAGGTGGACAATAGGTGAGGATAATGATGACATTTGCTTTGTGGGGCGCTCAAATACGCGATTATCAGCGCCCGTACAAATTCCCAATCTTGACACAGTCCAGTCGCGCCATTTTCACGAATGATGACGAAAGATGCGGACAACACAAACACCGAGTCTCCAAGCGGAGAAAGTCCCCAACGCGGCTGGGAATCGAACCCGGGAACCCGTGATCCAGAGGCACCAACGCTTTCCACTAAACCGCAAACTGCGGACTCAATAAATAGAAATGCAGTTGCTGAAGACGAATAAACTCCTAAAATTGAAATAATTAGAGATTGCAACTCTGCAGACGAATGCTGAACACCAAAATAAGTTAATTTTGCATAGGAAATACGGCTGACGGGATTCTTACCGGGAAAGCAAATATCAGAGTACAATACCGAGAGCGTTGGTGCAGTGGTTAGCACACTGGAGTCACTTTCGGGAGGACGACGGTCCAAACCCGCGTCCGGCCAGCCTGTTTTAGGTTATCCGTGATTTCCGTAAATCGCTTCAAGCAAATGCCAGGATGGTTCCTTTGAAAGGGCACAGCCAACTTCCTTTCCCATCTTTCCCTAAATCGGATGGGACCGATGACCTCGCTGTTTGCTCTCCTCCCCCGAATCAACCGACAAGTCTGAGCACTCTGATCAAAAGTATCCAAATAACTGTTAGTGGGCATTAATATGAGTTGTGTCTATCATTTGTCTTTATGTTGGCTGGAGAAACTACCAGTGATGTTTCTGAACGTCGGTGGAGGAATGGCAACCAATGTTCCTCAACAGCGAAGTCGACGGTCATTCCACAGGGGTTATGTTGAGTTCAGGCCGGGACTCGGGGCACATTCAGGAATGTTACTGACCACAAACCATTGCCTCACTGTTGCTGCTTTATGGCAGAGTGCATTGGCATGCTGATATAATCATTGTCTCCGAACTTTTCCCATAGTGTACCCAGTACACGATGCTGTGAAACGTGTATGCTTTTGACACTGTCCCACACAAGTGGCTTGTACTGAAATTGCGTGCTTATTGAAGAAGCGTCTCATTTATGTGACTGGATTCGTGATTTCCTATCAGAGAGGTCACAGTTAGTAGCAACTGACGGAAAGTCATCGAGTAAAAGAGAAGTGGTTTTTGGCGTTCACCAGGGTAGTTTCACAGGCCATTTTCTGCTCCTTATATAAATAAACGATTTGTTAAACAATCTGAATACCCTTCTTAGGTTGTGTGCAGATGAGGCTGTCATTTATCGACAAATAATGTCAACAGAAGATCACAAGAAATTGCAAAACAATTTAGAAAAGATATCTGCATGGTGCGAATATTGGCAGTTGACCCTAAATAACGAAAAGTGTGAGGTCATCCACATGAGTGCTAAATAGAATCCGTTAAACTCCGGTTACACGATAAATCAGTCAAATCTAAAGGCCGTAAATTCAACTAAATACCTAAGAATTACGATCACTTACAACTTAAATTGAAAGGAACACATAGAAAATGTTGCGGGGAAGGCTAACCGAAGACTGCGTTTTATTGGTAGGACACCTAGAAAATGTAACATATCTACTAAAGAGACTGCCTACACTAGGCTTCTAGGCTTCTCCGTCCTCTTTTAGAATACTGCTGCGCGATGTGGGATTCTTACGAGATAGGACTGACGGAGTACATCGAAAAAGTTCAAAAAAGGGCAGCACGCTTTGTATTATCGCGAAATAGAGGATAGAGGGTCACTAAAATGATGCAGGATTTCGGATGGACACCATTTAAACAATGGCGTTTTTCGTAGCGGAGGAACCTTTTCACGAAATTCCAATCACCAATTTTCTTCTCCGAATGCGAAAATGTTTTGTTGACGCCGAGCTACATAGGGAGAAACGATGACAATGATAAAGTAAGGGAAATCACAATTCGCACGCGTTACAAGATAATTGTGAAAGTGGTTCGATGAACCCTCTGCCAGGCACTTGAATGTGATTTGCAGAGTATCCAGTTAGATATAGATGTAGATGTTTCCATATTAAATTATTGTTTCAGTAAGGGTACCACACCATAACTACGAAAAAAACAGTCCGCCACCGTAACACCACATGCTTCGTACTCCGCTGTTGGCACCTCACATGATGACTGGGGGCGTCTGGATACTTTCTAGCCGGCCGGAGTGGCCGAGCGGTTCTAGGCGCCACAGTCTGGAACCGCGCGCCCGCTACGATCGCAGGCTCGAATCCTGCCTCGGGCATGGATGTGTGTGATGTCCTTAGGTTAGTTAGGTTTAACTAGTTCTAAGTTCTAGGGGACTGATGACCTCAGAAGATAAGTCCCATAGTGCTCAGAGCCATTTGAACCATTTGATACTTTCTATCGGTAGAGTATGTCAAACCAACGGCGTGGTTGCGGGAAGTGCTAATGAAATGATTACTTCCAAGACGTGCGAGATATGCAGTTGCACCATATCAGCAGAAAGACGGATGATTAAAAAAATGTACTGGTGCTCATGTTGCTGTTTGCGAGCGAAATGAAATAAGACTTGTTTGTTACACAAAGGTCACAGGCAATTTGCTCTCGAACCTGAATCTCAAATTTGGTTCGTGTTCGCATTACTATTAAGCGAATTCCTACCATTTTTGTTGCCGTCCAATAAATTACTTGGACGTAACAAAATTCTATAACAAGATTCATTATGGTCTGAATCAATCCATGTCTCGGAGTTGCCATACAGTTTGCTGACCGTAGTGATTTCACACTGCATTACAGGACGTAAATTGACAGTTGTTTCGCCTGTTTCGGGCAGTTCTGTGCGTTTAAAAATTTAGATCTTGAGCCACAAAGCGAGGAATTACGGTGCGCCCAGTCACTATATTCCAATGTGGTGTAATGAATTTGATTATACCAGTATAACCTCATATGTATGACCTCTGTGTGAACTGAAATCCTGCCTTTCATAGTGCACGGTACCTCATTTTACTTCCACAATTAGTTCGACTTTTGTGTTGCCCGATAGCTATTCTTGATTAACTCTGAGCTAGTGAATTAAGATATTGGTGGCTTCTTTCGTGTATCACGGCTACTCTTAGACTTTGAGACGTGGCCCATTACTCGTGACAAGCCATTTGCAAAATTGCCTGACACCATTTCTGACGTCTGACGGCGTTAGCATTTTTTTTTTTTTTTTTTTTTGAGTCATCTGCATCGCTGGTCGGTACTTCAGTACGGTATTTAAGGTCAACGACTCTTACGGAGAATACGGTATTCTGTTGGCTCCACAGAAATTCAGACAACGGGCTTTAGAAATTGCCGGAGAGAGCCGTTCTCTGCTGAGGCGTTGGAAAAAGGAAAAGAACGCCATCTTGGCAGCGTTATATCCGCACCCGCCACTGAAGGATGAGTCTGCGAGTATTTTATTTCTGAAAAGCAACTGCTGCACTCTAGCAGCCACACAGGTTCTGGTAAGAACACCGCATTATATCACAGCAAAATTTTCTGTGCGCTCTGTCCCCAACACACGCTGCTCACCTCTAGGCAGTATGTGACTTGTTTAATTAAATACAAAATTAAAGGTCAGCAGCATAACAAGTAGTTCAGTGTGAGGTCACTGAATTTCACCATCTACCCAACACTGCGCACATCCGCTTTCGCGCAATGCAGCATCGAGCCGCCGTGGTATTACGATAGTGACGCAATGGGGAGGGACGTTGAAGCCCTGCGTAGGTTGCTGGTTCAAGTCCTGGCATGGAAAAAAAAAATTCCTCCCCCGTAATGGGCCGGTTAGGTGATGGCAGCTGGCGCCGTACTGAAGCTACTGAAAATCAGACTGTACGCGATGGCCCGGCTTAAATCCCAAACCTCCCTGCAGTTGGAACATCGTTATGCACAAAACGAGTAAATTCGACAAGGAAACTAACACTGAAGTCGCTGTGCACAGTAACAAAGAGACACATCATATGAAAATAAAATCAACGACTATTAAATTCAATGAATTTTCGTTAACAGTAGCTGACAACAAGTGGACAAAATTTATCTATCGAAAGCAGACCCAAAAAAATGTTTAGACAGGTAATGCATTTTCTTCCACCAGACATCAGATTTTGCAACTCATCAGAAAAAATTCTTAGCTCACTCAGAAATAATAATTCTTCTAGCTGTGATGCTACCTCAGCCGAAGTGCTAAAATATCTTGGTAACTTGGTAGTGCCACCGTTGAGATACATAAGCCAAGGAGTATTTCCTAAGAGACTCAAGTATGCAATAAGAACACCAATAAACAGAAATGGATAGAAGTCAGTGACCTCTAATTATAAACCGTACTAATCAACAATATACACTACTGGCCATTAAAATTGCTATACCACGAAGATGGCGTGCTGCAGAGGTGAAATTTAACCGACAGGAAGATGATGCTGAGATATGCAAATGATTAGCTTTTCAGAGCATTCACACAAGGTTGGCGCCGGTGGCGACACCTACAACGTGCTGACATGAGGAAAGTTTCCAACCGATTTTTCATACACATGCAGCAGTTGACCGGCGTTGCCTGGTGAAACGTTGTTCTGATGCCTCGTGTAAGGAGGAGAAATGCGTGCCTTCACGTTTCCGACTTTCATAAAGATCGGATTGCAGCCTATCGCGATTGCGGTTTATCGTATCGCGCCATTGCTGCTCGCGTTGGTCGAGATCCAATGACTGATAGCAGAATATGTAATCGGTGGGTTCAGGACGATAATACGGAACGCCGTACTGGATACCAACGGTCTCGTATCACTAGCACTCGAGATGACACGCATCTTATCCGCATGGCTGTAACATATCGTGCAGCCACGTCTCGATCCCTGAGTCAACGGATGGGGACGTTTGCAAGACAACAACCATCTGCACGAACAGTTCGACGACGTTTGCAGCAGCATGGACTATCAGCTCGGAGACCGTGGCTGCCGTTACCCTTGACGCTGCATCACAGACAGGAGCGCCTGCGATGGTGTATTCAACGACGAACCTGAGTGCACGAATGGCAAAACGTCATTTTTTCGGATGAATCCAGGTTCTGTTTACAGCATCATGATAGTCGCATCCGTGTTTGGCGACATCGCTGTGAACGCACATTGGAAGCGTGTATTCGTCATCGCTATACTGGCTTACCACCCGGCGTGATGGTAAGGGGTGCCATTGGTTAAACGTCTCGGTCACCTCTTGTTCGCATTGACGACACTTTGAACAGTGGACGTTACATTTCAGATGTGTTACGATCCGTGGCTCTACCCTTCATTCAATCCCTGCAAAGCCCTACATTTCAGCAGTATAATGCACGACCGCATGTTGCAGGTCCTGTACAGGCCTTTCTGGATACAGAAAATGTTCGACTGCCGCCATGGCCAGCACATTCTCCAGATCTCTCACCAATTGAAAACGTCTGGTCAATGGTGGCCGAGCAACTGGCTCGTCACAATACGCTAGTCACTACTCTTGATGAACTGTGGTTTCGTGTTGAAGCTGCTTGGGCAGCTGTACCTGTACACGCCATCCAAGCTCTGTTTGACTCAATGCCAAGGCGTATCAGGGCCGTTATTACGCCTGAGGTGATTTTTCTGGGTACTGATTTCTCAAGATCTATGCACCCAAATTTAGTGAAAATGTAATCACATGTCAGTTCTAGTATAATATATTTATCCAATGAATACGCGTTTATCATCTGCATTTCTTCTTGATGTAGCAATTTTAATGGCCACTAGTGTAAAAAGTGTTGCAGGAAACTTCTTAGACTTCCATGGACTGCAAAGAGGACCAACAGATCAATATTGGAGCGAATAAAACCAGATTTCTCCCTGGAAGGTCTAATGTTAAAACAAAAGCTGACCTACTTTGGACACACAATGCGAAGGCATACCTCACTGGAAAAAACATTAATGCTGGGGAAGATTGAAGGAACTAGAAGAAGAGGACGTCAGAGGATGAGACGAATCAATGGTATCACAGAAGCTATGTGTTTCAACCTGGAAGTTCTATGGAAGAAAGTGCAAGACCGGAAAAAAAAGCCACGCGGGATTAGCCGAGCGGTCTCAGGCGCTGCAGTCACGGACTGTGCGGCTGGTCCCGGCGGATGTTCGAGTCCTCCCTCGGGCGTGTGTGTGTGTGTGTGTGTGTGTGTGTGTGTGTGTGTGTGTGTGTGTGTGTGTGTGTGTTTGTCCTTAGGATATTTTAGGTTAAGTAGTGTGTAAGCTTAGGGACTGATGACCTTAGCAGTTAAGTCCCATAAGATTTCACATACATTTGAACATTTGAAAGAAAGACAGGAAAAAGTGGCGTGATTTTGTTCATGGGGTCACGAAAAGTCGGAACCGACTAAACGAGTAGAGAGAGAGAATGTGTAAAAAGTATTTATCCACATGGTCCTTTCGTGCTGAGGCGGATAAATAATCTTAGGATAGAAACCGTCCTGGTCCACTCCCGTTCAAACCTAAAGATAACAGAAAATAACTAAACTTCGAACCCAAGTAAGTAATAACCTTTACATTTACATGATAAATACCATCACCAGCCAACTTCAACAAAACACCAGCAAGAATTATTCTACCGGATCGATATCCTCATTTCCGTTTTCTCAAAAATACAACAATATCTTGAGAAGTTAGTACTTCACAGATTTAAAATGTGAAGTAATTTGGTTGAAGATAAGAGATAAATGAGGATCAAACATTATCATCGGATGATTCTATAGATCACTAAACATTTGAACGGAGAACTTGGTAGAGATTTTTCGTGAGTTTTCTGGTCATGTTGTAGTCTTGGGTGGAATTTTCAATTTGCCAGATTTATGCTGGAAGATTCAAATATTTAAGACGATTAGTCGGGAGAGGGAATCAAGTGAACTTATTCTTCACACCGTATTCTAAAAGTATCTGGAGCAACTAATCAAAAAATCGACTTGTGAAACCAATGTATTAGATCTTCTGGTCACCAACAGGCCTGAGTTCAAGACACCGTAGTACAAGGAACCAGCCATCGTGAGGCTGTTACAGAATAACCTAATACGGCTAAAAAAAAAAAAGAAAAAAAGGCGGTAAGATATTTCTGCTTAGCTAGAGCGGCAAAGTAAAACAAAAGATTTCAAATACTTGAGCTCTCAAGAAGCAAAATTCATCTTCGGGACCGAAAATTTTTAGGATCGTTGTCAAAAGTTCAGGAAAATTTTACGGTATGCCATAGGTATGTGGCAACAGAGTGACAAGGACAGTTGGAGCATACACTTATCTGATTTACGATCTTGACTCCTGACTCCTGATAAGATAACAGCTCAATTAATCGGTTACTAATTGTCTCTTATGTAACAGCGCTCTCTGTCTCTCTCCATCCCTAGCGTCTCTTTTCTTCCTTTTCTTCTTTTTTCTTTTGGGTGCAGGCGGTGGCAGTCAATGCGTTCCTGAACCTGTGGCCTCCATTTTATACTGCCAAATGCCTGACCGACACCTGTGCCACAAGCGCTCAGTACTTTGAGCAAAAATCATGGTGAAATGCATTCAGAAGCTGTGAGCAGCCAGGAAGAATAACAATTAGAAGACTACATTTTAAAGTAAGTAATTGCTCATCACTATTATAGCAGCAGGAGCATCAGCCTCAGTAACTGGGGTTACGGATGTGTTAGCATTCGACCGGCATCCATCACACCAGCAGCAGTCTGCACTTGAGCTCCTTGAAATGCTGGCATTATATCGAGCCCAGCCAGCACCAGCGGCACCATCTAAACTGCAGTGAAGTAGTGCTACTAGCAGAATGCTGTTGCTGCTCTTCGCTAGGCCGTACAATTCAACAACAAATTGTGTGGGGCTAATGAAAGACAGAGTTTGAAGTTGTCATCGACATAGAGAATGTGCCTTCAAATGGTACTAAAGTGAGCTATACGTGGCTGGAACTAGAGTACTTCTGTGGCATGAATGAGTATATTGAAGGAAAAATTACTGACGAGTAAAATTCTCTGCTTTCACCGGTTAACATCGGAATGTTAAAAGGTGAAGCAGCAATAATGGGTATGTATAGAGAGGCAATTCTTGAATTAAGAGCTCACTGTGTAACCACATACATCAAACATCCAAGTGTAGCGCACTTACGTGACTTATAGTGTGCGTTAATGATTGTGTCAGACAAACTGTGCCGTTTGTGGCAACATGTTAGAGCAACATTTCATGCATTTATTATTATGTATTTTTACATAAAAAAGTGAAGTTGGACCAGCTAAATCACTGCATTGATACATGTATTCCACATGTACTGCAGTCTACAAAAGCTGATCCTGTAAATGTGGGCGCTGAATATGCTGAGGAGGTACCAGCGTATGTAATTACTCCGATAACATGAAATGCAGTCAAAGCTCAATTCAAAGCATCTAAACATGAACTGTTTCGGAAGTACTGGAAACTAACACACATGTATGTAAACATGAAATAATAATAAAAAAAATGTTATACGAAAATGTTTTAATTTTTGTGACTACTCCTATCAAAGTATAAGAAACTTACAGGGTTACAGAGAGGGCATTTCATAACTGAGTAGTTTTTATTATATATATTATAGCAGAATTATATATATATATATATATATATATATATATATATACACTCCTGGAAATGGAAAAAAGAACACATTGACACCGGTGTGTCAGACCCACCATACTTGCTCCGGACACTGCGAGAGGGCTGTACAAGCAATGATCACACGCACGGCACAGCGGACACACCAGGAACCGCGGTGTTGGCCGTCGAATGGCGCTAGCTGCGCAGCATTTGTGCACCGCCGCCGTCAGTGTCAGCCAGTTTGCCGTGGCATACGGAGCTCCATCGCAGTCTTTAACACTGGTAGCATGCCGCGACAGCGTGGACGTGAACCGTATGTGCAGTTGACGGACTTTGAGCGAGGGCGTATAGTGGGCATGCGGGAGGCCGGGTGGACGTACCGCCGAATTGCTCAACACGTGGGGCGTGAGGTCTCCACAGTACATCGATGTTGTCGCCAGTGGTCGGCGGAAGGTGCACGTGCCCGTCGACCTGGGACCGGACCGCAGCGACGCACGGATGCACGCCAAGACCGTAGGATCCTACGCAGTGCCGTAGGGGACCGCACCGCCACTTCCCAGCAAATTAGGGACACTGTTGCTCCTGGGGTATCGGCGAGGACCATTCGCAACCGTCTCCATGAAGCTGGGCTACGGTCCCACACACCGTTAGGCCGTCTTCCGCTCACGCCCCAACATCGTGCAGCCCGCCTCCAGTGGTGTCGCGACAGGCGTGAATGGAGGGACGAATGGAGACGTGTCGTCTTCAGCGATGAGAGTCGCTTCTGCCTTGGTGCCAATGATGGTCGTATGCGTGTTTGGCGCCGTGCAGGTGAGCGCCACAATCAGGACTGCATACGACCGAGGCACACAGGGCCAACACCCGGCATCATGGTGTGGGGAGCGATCTCCTAAACTGGCCGTACACCACTGGTGATCGTCGAGGGGACACTGAATAGTGCACGGTACATCCAAACCGTCATCGAACCCATCGTTCTACCATTCCTAGACCGGCAAGGGAACTTGCTGTTCCAACAGGACAATGCACGTCCGCATGTATCCCGTGCCATCCAACGTGCTCTAGAAGGTGTAAGTCAACTACCCTGGCCAGCAAGATCTCCGGATCTGTCCCCCATTGAGCATGTTTGGGACTGGATGAAGCGTCGTCTCACGCGGTTTGCACGTCCAGCACGAACGCTGGTCCAACTGAGGCGCCAGGTGGAAATGGCATGGCAAGCCGTTCCACAGGACTACATCCAGCATCTCTACGATCGTCTCCATGGGAGAATAGCAGCCTGCATTGCTGCGAAAGGTGGATATACACTGTACTAGTGCCGACATTGTGCATGCTCTGTTGCCTGTGTCTATGTGCCTGTGGTTCTGTCAGTGTGATCATGTGATGTATCTGACCCCAGGAATGTGTCAATAAAGTTTCCCCTTCCTGGGGCAATGAATTCACGGTGTTCTTATTTCAATTTCCAGGAGTGTACATATATATATATATATATATATATATATATATATATATATATATATATATTGTAACGTGCCCTTAGAAAAATTATGAATGACTGTGCTAGTAAACTTCTATGTTATTTGAAACAAAGACAGCTGAGTAAAACTGAACGTACTCAGACATTTCTCTCTTTACTCATTCCGATCATCACTAAACTGACACGAAATATTTTTTCAGCGCAACGCAATATGACTTTCAGTAATCCCTACCAAAGAATGGTCCTGACTAACAATAACCTATACCTCTCATGAATCACTTACCTCACAAAAATCTTCATTACCGAACTACTGCAATACAGCGAGCGCCAGTACTGCCAGCTAAATAAAAATTCTAACTACTGAAGGCACTAACTACTGGTAGGCACAGTTAGCAAATGAAAGATTTTGATAGAGAACAAATAATGTATTTACATGAATAATGTTCAAAAGTCATACATATATATCAATTCATGACATCCATCTTTACAAATTTTCTTTTGTGGCGGACTCACGTCCAGATCGTCCTCTCAAAACTCTGGCATCTATCTCTCTCCACATCCAGCACTGCTGGCGGCTCACCTCCAACTGCGCAACGCTACGCGCTGTTCACATCAAACTACCCAACTCTACACAAGAGAATATTCCAACAATGAGTGACATACAAATATGTTGCTTCTCAAAGGTCCGTCTAGTGAACTTGTACGGAAAGCGGTATATGTGGAGGTTCGAGACGTTCATTACACACATACTGACTCATACAGACTCCACCAACCTCACCAAAACCTTAGCCATCGAACGAATGATTCATCTTTTGTTGAAAATTGTGGCCTGCTTAAAATTTGGCGAGGCGATATAATCTTCAGCGCCTCCCAACGGTAAAGTAAATGGATATCACGCCATTTGCCATAGTTTTCCTGAAAGCCGTATGTTCATTAATTTAATATTTTTTCAAAATCACATATTTCGAGAGCCCTCTTTTCGGTATTTAAATCAATATACTGTTTCAGCTAGAGCTTTTAGGTGAAAAGGCGACGGAACAGGTGAGCCTAACAAGTTTCATTTGCAAACTGAAGCGCTGCTGGAGGTTACGGCAGTGGATTATCTATTCTGCCTGTTAGCCAGAGTGGTCATCTGTTTGGGACTCGAACCATTACGCAGGGCTAAGTACTCCAGGCATAATGTAATACTGGCATGCACATCGTGCAAGTCACTGTGATATTCAACGTCTGACTTTGTGACATATCCCAGTTCAGAGTTAGCAGATATATCTTTAATCTTTTTCTTCAACCTAATGAGCTCATCTTCATTGGGTGTCCACCAGAGATCCTCCTTGCCCTTCTCAGAATAAATGACAATGAAACGTGAGCAAGTTTGTACTCGAAGTAATTTTTCAGGTCACCATAAGACCACTTAGAGATCATCATCCTGCGGTAAAGCATGAAAGGATCCAGAGCTTTTTTTTCTTCATTGTAGCTCTTTGTGATGGCGTCTCGAACAGTTCCGCAGACGAGAGGCGATGTCTTTACTTTTCGAAAGCTACTATAAACACCAAATTCGATTTATCAGCCCACTTCTAACAAGGGGTGCAGTTCAATATCATGCGTTTAGAACATTTCTGTAAGTTAAGATATGGTTGGGTTACGAAAAGATGTCCTCAAGTGGGAGTGTAAGAATGATATTGGTGGTCTAACTCCAGTGTGAATGAATAAAGAACAATCTCGGCAGGAATTAATCAACACGATTTCATGTCATTGCAAAAAGGCTTGTGGCAACAAATGCAATAGCAAGAAAGCAGGACTTCGATGCTCCACTGTATGTGTTCATTGTGGATTCAAATCATGCAATAATGCACGAGAGGTTCGCTAGTTTATGGATATATGCCTTTCTTGTCACCATTTTTTACCACCATTAATGAAGTTTGATTGACATCCGTTTCCTATCACCATAATATTAGCACCTAAGTGTATACTTATCTATGCTGGGGTATGTTTTACGTCAGGATGTCTGCGTGTGTTTTAAGCGTAGTCTTGGCGTAAATTCGCTGGAGTCCTTCCCACCTGTTTTTGATCATTACGCTGATTGTTAAAGACATATGCAGTATTTACGAGATTTACTTTATTGGTCTTATCCCGTCTGTCACATAAAGGTAAATGTAGTCAAGTGAGTTGCATTTATTTCTGAGTTTTACTATGCCCTTTCATAACACAATGACGTATTTTACACATTATGTAGACCGTATATGTGACTAAGTCTGCCGAGTGCTGCTGGCAAGCGGGGAGCACTCAGCTCTTGTGAGGCCTATTGAGGAGTCATTTGACTGGAAAGTAGCGGTTCCGGTCACGATAGCTGACAACGGCCGGGAGAGTGGTATGCTGACCATATGCCCCTTCGTATCCGTATCTGGTGACGCCTATGGCCTGAGGATGACACGGTGACCGGTCGGTACCATTGGGCCTTCAGGACCTGTACGGACGGCGTTTGTTTTATGTTACTAAGGCTGACACGTCATTATTTATACCATTTTCTGATGACTACTACTGTGCATAGAGAACCCAACTAATTTTTGTCTCCTCTAATCTAGATTTTCGTGACTCCACTGTAAGACAAATGTGTATTATGTCTGTGGTATGTTTAACCCTGTATATATATTGGTTACAGCTGTTACCCAATTGAAAATGACCATTTTGTAAACTGTAGTCACCAGTTTTGGCTCTGAGCACTATGGGACTTAACATCTTAGGTCATCAGTCCCCTAGAACTTAGAACTATTTAAACCTAAGTAACCTAAGGACATCACACACATCCATGCCCGAGGCAGGATTCGAACCTGCGATCGTAGCAGTCCCGCGGTTCCAGACTGTAGCGCCTAGAACCGCACGGCCACCGCTGCCAGCCACCAGTTTTGTAAAGGTCTCGTCGCTACTGCAGTGGAGGTCGAGTTGCCACTGTTGTAATGGTAGACCGCGTTTGTGAGTTCGTGAAACGGCTCCTGGTGCAGTGCACCGCTAAAACAATTTATTCCCACCACTATTACACAGCCATGCCCCAGGGTCAGGTAACTGGATAGGAGAACGAAAGTTCTACATCACTCCAACAAACTAGCAACAAAGCCACACAAATGAGATAAACCGGTTTACTTATCTTTGAGACTTGTTGAATGAAGAAGTCTGCAACACTGCATGTATTATAACACAAAAAAGGCCATCAATGGCTACGTGCAGATAATCGTAGGTAAACTTCACAGTACGTAGCAAATGCTAATTACAACTACTGTCTGTTCACTTCTAAGAGATCACTAAACGAAGTTCCCTGTCTAAGTCAGCCCTGGACGATGATTTGTAACCAAGTGGGTGAGAGCTGCTCTTCTGTCTTCCGAGTAGGCTTCTGTCCGTTGTCGTTCGGTCATTGGCAGATTGTACTGGGCTGACAATTGGCCGTGGCGAAGTCGATATCTTCATGCTCAAGGCCACCCGTTGCGCTGGGGGAACTCGTACAAATGGCGAGTCTCTATGGCATTTGCACCAGCTCTCATCTTTGCACCTGTGGTGCTTTTGCCCTCGCTGTGTCTTGTTCGGACTACACAGCAGACCAAAAGGTTGAAACAGTAATGATGGATTTTTATGAAACGTACAGTCAATGATGAAAATGAAGACTTTCAAAGAATGTTCATTATGGCCTGTAGCAGAGGAGGGTAGGAAATCTTTGGTGAATAGCTTTATAATCTCTTGCGCCAAGTAGAATTATTCCATTCTCCTGTATATTGAGTAAAAATACCTCTAATAGTTGCAAGTACAGCAAAAAGCAAGGCTGTAGTTATTCTAACGTATGTGCTGATTTGGTCATACCATCACACAAGCCTGCGTTAGGTAAAACAAAAGTGGGTGTAACTTAAGAGATATAGAGAATAGCAATCGTAGGAAGAAGGACCAAAGTGTAAGGTGTTGTCAGTGTCGAAAAAGTTCCACAGGGTGGCCGGCTCAATTGCACAAGAATGTCAGAATGAAATAGGCTGTGGTCTTATTGAAAGGTTCACCCCAGAAATCGTCATGATGGATTAGACAAATTATGATAAACTAAATTAGCAGTTAGAGACACATTCCTTCCGAAAACTAGCTCATTGTCTTATCCACTGGGAGATCTCGTTCGATATGATTTTAGAGAGACCGATATTGTAGACAAGAAAAACAAAACTGGACATTTGTTTAATTCGGAATGCTGCAAATTTAAGAAAAAGTATCATGAATTTGGAAATATGGTAATGGACGCGGAATGAAAATACGAGCAGGAAACGATAGAGAAAAATAAAATAAGGACTGTTGTAATCGTCTACAATTGGGAGAACAACAGTGGTGGTATGATATACTTGGTGAAAAAACTGCTGATCAACTAGTTCCTCGACATATTTGTATGTCACTGTGAAATATATTTCGGCGGGATTCCTAAAGTTTCTCACAAGGGAACCTCCCCATCGCACCCCCCTCAGATTTAGTTATAAGTTGGCACAGTGGATAGGCCTTGATAAACTAAACACAGATAAATCGAGAAAACAGGAAGAAGTTGTGTGGAACTATGAAAAAAATAAGCAAAATATACAAACTGAGTAGTCCATGACAAGATGGACAACATCAAGGAGAATACGAGCTTAGGAGCGCCGTGGTCCCGTGGTTAGCGTGAGCAACTGTGGAGCGAGAGGTCCTTGGTTCAAGTCTTCCCTCGAGTAAAAGTTTAATTTTTTATTTTCAGACAATTATTATCCGACAAACTCTTATGTTTTCATCACTTTGTTGGGAGTGATTATCACATCCACAAGAAAACCTAAATCAGGCAAGGTAGAAGAAGCTTTTTACCCATTCGCCAAGTGTACATGTTAGGTGGGTCGACAAGCTATTCCTGTCACGTGACGCACGTGCCGCCACCAGTGTCGTATAGAATATACCAGACGTGTTTACCTGTGGAGAAATCGGTTGACCTATGACCTTGCGAGCAAATGTTTTAGGTTCCCATTGGAGAGGCACGTCCTTTCGTCTACTAATCGCACGGTTTTGCGGTGCGGTTGCAAAACACAGACACTAAACCTATTACAGTGAACAGAGACGTCAATGAACGAACGGACAGATCATAACGTTGCGGAAATAAAAAAACTTTTTACTCGAGGGGAGACATGAACCAAGGATCTCTCGTTCCGCAGTTGCTCACGCTAACCACAGGACCACGGCGCTCCTGAGCTCAGATTCTCCTTGTTGTTGTCTATCTTGTTATGGACTACTCAGTTTGTATATTTTGCTTATTTTTTTCATAGTTCCACACAACTTCTTCCTGTTTTCTCGATTGATCAGTGTTAAGTTTATCAAGGCCTATCCACTGTGCCAACTTATAACTAAATCTGAGGGGGTGCGATGGGGAGGTTCCCTTGTCAGTGTTAATACTCTTTCACAAACTTGTTTGTCACGTAACGTAGTTACGCGAGAAACAGAGGGCTTGGGGGAACAAACAATAACGCCCATTAAGTGAAAAGGAAGGATGAACTGAACAGACGTACATCACTCGCATTGAAACTGCAGTTGACGTGCAATTATGTTATGAAACGTAATTTAAATTTGGCAGAGTTGGAACAAGGAATAGTCAGTTTAACTGAATTCACAGTAATCCGGTTATCGGCCGGGGCGTGCGCCAATCGAATTGCGCCGTGGAGCAGGTTAACCGATCAGAGTCCTTTGATCTGGCCGCATCGGGATCGCCCCGCATTCACGGCGGACAATAGGGTCGCGTGCTGTGTGCTGGGCTGCCCCAGGCCGGCGGTGCGCGCGCCGCTTGCTACCTGTTACCGCCTGCGCAGCCCCTGCTACCAGGCTGTGCTTGCTCTGTACATGGACACACAATGGTACCAGCTAAAATGTGAGCGGCGGCACCTGTAGGCGATACATGGCTACGTGCAGCGGAAAGCAGCACTCACTTGTAAAGTATCACGAAGCACACGTCTCAGAGTGTAGCCGGAGGAACCTCAAATCATGATGCCCGAGTGATAATTTGAAGCCCAATCCACTGAATACGATGTCATAGTTTTAATTACTATAACAGCTGAATTGTTGCTTGGGTAAAAGACAACCAATAAATCCCTCGAATATGTTGTTTTAAGGAATCGAACTCCCATGTGTAAAAAGTAATCTCTCCCGAGCTAAGTGTCGTAAATGACATAATTTTGCAGTCACATTCAGTGGTACGTATCTTTACTATCTGCAAAACGTGTTTCGAATAGAGTTAGCAGCAAAGAAATTACTAATTTAAACGTCGTGCCTCTTGCTGTAGTTTTACTGAATGAAAGGCGAAAATTTGATAGCCAATAAATTTCTTGAGTTTCAGTATTTTCTGTGTGTGTAAGTGTGTCGGGCGGCGGCTGGGGTAATAAGTGAGAAAAACCATTGAAAGGGTTTACAGTTACGTATACAGCTCGCTGGAAGTCGCTAAGTGTTCTCAAAAAATGGTTCAAATGACTCTGAGCACTATGGGACTTAACTTCTGAGGTCATCAGTCCCCTAGAACTTAGAACTACTTAAACCTAACTAATCTAAGGACATCACACACATCCATGCCCGAGGCATGATTCGAACCTGCGACCGTAGCGGTCGCGCGGTTCCAGACTGTAGCGCCTAGAACCACTCGGCCACTCTGACCGGCTAAGTGTTCTCATTCTCAAATACTGGATGAATGGTGTGGGTAATTGGCGCGCCCTGACATGCCTCCAGACATAACCAGTTTCTAAGTTCAACACCCGGTGTAGTATGTTAAACCTTTAACATAATGTTATACTTCTTAGCTGGTGGATTGTGACAGAATTATAAATTATTGAATTCGGTCAATAATTATTTGAAGCTGGCCGCTGTGGCCGAGCGGTTCTAAGCGTTTCAGACCGGAACCACACGGCTGCTATGGTCGCAGGTTCGAATCCTGCTTCGGGCATGGATGTGTGTGTCGTCCTTAGGTTAGTTAGGTTTAGGTAGTTCTAAGTCTCGGGGACTGATGACATCAGATGTTGTCCCATAGTGCTTAGAGCCATTTGAACCACTTGAATTATTTGAAATATTAAAAATCAAATCGTTGCTGTCCCTAGAAGCCATTAGATAGGCAACCTGTAACAGGAACTATGCACTGCTTTTGCGTTTTGTAATTTAGATACCTTTTATTGAGGAGCGGTCATTCGACTCCATCATCCTCTGTGGCCCCATCCTGCTGATCCTTAACCAGCGGCCAACTGTTTAACCCCCCCCCCCCCCTCCCCACGCCTTCCCCAACTCTCCTGCAGCCTCACACAGCCCACGGCTTCTTAGTTCCTTATTCTACACGGTAGCAGGAATTGTTAATAAGGTGTAGACTGGCTGTGACTCTGGAAATGTATTAGTTTTGACGCGTGCTGTATAGTACGTCAGTCAGAGTCACAGTGGAAGACCAGATGCTGTTACAAGCGCTTGTAATCTCTCAGGTTTGACACTTTTTATTTCGTCTGCTGTCGTTTCGTCGGACAGTGACGTTCGTCACGCCAACACGAGGTTTAAACTTCTTTTGACAATGAACCAGTCCTAGTCTCATAAGGGGCTATTAGCGGAATAATTCGGATAGTGTCAGACAGCGGGTTGTAGGGGACAAAACGTGATTCCATACTCTAGCGCCAGTGGAGGTACTTTTCGTGCCAGGGCAGTAGGAATTATTAAGTAACAAGACAGTTCACTTGATTTTGTTTAAAATGTGCAATGTGTTCAGAAGTGGCCACAAGGTGTTTCTAATGAGTTTTTAAGTGCACTAACTTAATTTGGAGCGTTGTGTTTAGCTTGAAAGTACATAATATTGCATTTTATTGTATCTTTAGATACGACTAATATAGTCATCTATTGCAGCCTGTGGCAATACCTAGCTAAGGTAATAACAATGGGAATGTTAAGCTACCACATTCGGGTTCTATCGGACAAATCAATTACAGATTGTACCGGCCAAACAGATACTCTACAAACTTAAATTTTTGCAGTTTTGTTTCGTAACAGGCGAATATGGAGAAGGCATTACATAAATGGAATGAACCTAATACGTAGAAAGTCGGCGAAAAAGTCAACGGCTTGAAATAGGAATCAGAGAAGCAAGTGAAAAATATTCAATTGAAAGAACTGTATTAGATGATAGAACTGAATCTTTACGGGAAAAACAGTCAGAAAGAGAATAAGAAGTCTTTTTCGCAATACATTTAATTATGAACAAGAAACAATACTGTACCATCAAAGAAATCTTCGTAGAACGTGTGCCCTTAAGAATTGTGCCCACGTAGAGCTGAACAGTCTTTACTATACGTTATACATTCAGGTTAAACGGAAACTTTATGGTGAATATTTGCTTATTTCAGTCAACTTTCTCTCGACTTGGAAACTTATTACTGAGCTGAGTAACTTGCGATTACTTTAGCTTAACGTTTATAACCACTTCACTGCCCAATAAAAACGTTTGTACAGTTTTTGCAACAACAATTCTTTTTTAACCTTCTCATGTCCGATTCAGCACTCCAAAATTTAAACGATAAAGTTGCAGAGGGTCAAAATTCAAAGAGCGTGTATTTTTATGACACTGAGTTTTATAATTCTGTTGCGTTCCACGTTATATTATTTTTTGGTGTGAAGCGTGTATCAGTACAAACTTCACAAGAAAACTGTAACCTAGAGAAAGATAATGTGTCCAATACTGTCTGATATTCCAGTAGATCTTATTCGGTAATGACCCACACTTGCACGTCTAAAGCGTGAGCCAAAATTTGAAGTGAAATGTATTTCTATGTAAGTTTCAACTGTTAGCAAGTAATCAGCTACAATAACTTCCACTGTGTAGAAGTTGCTGATATTTCCATTTATTCACTTTGTTCAAGAGTAGTCTACAATTTGTAACAATCTAAGATGGTATGGTTAAGAAATTTTATTATTATTTACTCGCGTAACATTATCATAAACGTAACGGATATCGGAGTCTTCAGATCCCCTTCATGTGACAACATAACTTCTCAAACAAAGTCGTTTCAACATTTCACCATTAAGATGTTACGTGATTAAGCAATGTTTCTGAAACGACCTTCTTTGGCGAGTTGTGATGTAGCATAAACGACACGTAAGAATGGCCACATGCAGGCAGAGTCAGTTATATTAACGAGAATTTTTTGCTGACATTTACAAATTTCACTGTTTCAAAAATGGTTCAATAGGCTCTGAGCACTATGGGACTTAACATCTATGGTCATCAGTCCCCTAGAACTTAGAACTACTTAAACCTAACTAACCTAAGGACAGCACACAACACCCAGCCATCACGAGGCAGAGAAAATCCCTGACACCGCCGGGAATCGAACCCGGGAACCCGGGCGTGGGAAGCGAGAACGCTACCGCACGACCACGAGATGCGGGCAATTTCACTGTTGAATTACTTTTTCAATACATCAAGGAAAAGGTCGTAACAAATTCCCCAGCGTACTAAGAATGTGTTCTTTATCAAACCGCGTCCTAGGGTTAGCGTCTTTGACTAGTAATCAAAACGTCCTTGTTCCCGGGCTCGTACCCAGTCACTGTTGACATTCATCGGGAAATTTGTGCTTTACACATAGCGAGTGTAATGGAAGATAGTACTGTGTGTTAATGATATCATTTGTTTAAGAGCGGAAGGACAAATTTCTACGATGACAGAATTGACCGTTCGTCTGTAGTAAGAAACAGACTGATACAGGAAATGTACGGGAAAATTCGTGATAAGCGGCATTTTTCGTAATGGAAACTGATGGACAACTTTACAGTGATTTATCGGAGCTTGTATGCCATTTTAATTTGCCTCTTGCGATCGGAATACGGATATTAAATCTCGATGATGTTAATTCACTGCTTTTTTTTTAGGTAAAGTAAAACTGTCCCCAACTCAAATGCTGCTCTGAACACTACAGTGGTCTACTAGGTGTGATCCTCTTGGAGGTGGTACACCGTTGCCTTCCTCCAACCTCTCAAATGACATAGCCAGTCAGCTACAGTGGACCTGCAATTTATCGTGGATTCCAAGCCACAGAGATACTCTGCATTTTTCACATCATCAAACATTGCCAGAGATGAAAGAAGTGACCCTGATCAGTCGTAGCAGTTTTATTCTAGGACTGAACAGGGTTAGAACCCCACAACGTAAGGTACGTAATCTGGCCCATCACCATACTTTTTCAAAATTTTGTTTAATACTACACAGACGCACACTATAACAAAAAACTAAATCAGTTTATGGGCTATTGTCCACACTGTAGCACATTCACATTCAATCTTTAGCATGGAAAACAGTGAGAGTATACTTTCTCGTTGTTTTGCAAGTCTGAATCTGTAAATGCAGTTCCTTTACAACATCTGTTTATTTGAAACTTCCCGGCAAATTAAAACTGTGTGCCGGACCGAGACTCGAACTCGGACCTTTGCCTCTCGCGGGCAAGTGCCCTACCAACTGAGCTACCCAAGAACGACTCACGCCCTCCTAACAGCTTTACTTCTGCCAGTACCTCGTCTCCTACCTTCCAAACTTAACAGAAGCTCTCCTGCGAACCTTGCAGAACTAGCACTCCTGAAATGAAGGATATTGCGGAGACATGGCTTATCCACAGCCTGGGGGATGTTTCCAGAATGAGACTTTCACTCTGAAGTGGAGTGTGCGCTGATATGAAACTTCCTGGCAGATTAAAACTGTGTGCCAGACCGAGATTCAAACTCAAGACCATTGACCTGTTAGGAAAGGCGTGAGTCGTGCTTGTGTAGCTCAGTTGTTAGAGCACTTTCCCGCGAAAGGCAAAGGTCCCGAGTCCGAGTCTGGGTCCGGCACACAGTTTTAATCTGCCAGGAAGTTACGTATCAGCGCACACTCCGCTGCAGAGTGAAAATCTCATTCTGGAAACATCCCGCAGGCTGTGGCTAAGCCATGTTTCCGCAATATCTTTTCTTTCAGGACCGCCAGACACATAACAGTATCCTCATACCTAAAGCCTCACTTGAGTGAGAGAGAAAACAAAGTACAGTGGCTTTGTCCAGCTCAATGTCCCTGCTGAAATGTTGCAGACTCCTAAACCAGTAAGCATGTCAAAATGTGCTGATTTTGACAAAAGCTTTCAGATAAAACGCACTATAATCCCCGTGAAAGGTTTGCCCTTGGGAGCAGAATCTACACATGTTGCGTTCACGCAAAACGACATGTCACCGGAGAAGAACGCATTCTTGTAAACGGACGAGTGCAGCCCTTCATGCTAAATGGGTGAGTGCCTCAGTTGAACGTCACCTGACAATCTGGATACTTCGAACTTTCTCGTTCTATTTCTTTATTACACTGCCATCCACCATAGCTGCGGGAAAGATTTTTCACAGTCAGGAACGTTTGACTGATTGTACAGAATGCCAGAAAATTTTTGTTAACACAAAAACAAGGAAACAAAAATCTCATTAAAACTGTACTTGAGGGGGATACAGGAACAGTTAGATACTCCAGTCACTCAATAACAACCATAAAGGAGGAGGGGAAAGACACAGCTACAAGTATTCCCCAAGACTTCGATACTTCAGGAAGAAGTAGGAGAAGGAGAAGAAAATTTTATTTTAGATAACTTTGGATAACAGGTTATCAGACTTAAATTCCTATGATACATGTTCTTTATTTTGCGTTATAAGTATTGGAGATGTGACATTTTCTGCTACAAGAATGCTTATTGCAGGAACAGGGCTGTTTGAACATTACGAGGAAGGCCAAGCTGAGCACCGAAATTCTGTCAGCACAGTGGAAAGACGGAGCTCTCACAGGGCAGAGCAGATGGTTCAAATGGCTCTGAGCACTATGGGACTTAACTTCTAAGGCCATCAGTCTTTTAGAACCTAGAACTACTTAAACCTAACTAACCTAAGGACATCACACATATCCATGCCCGAGGAAGGATTCGAACCTGCGACCGTAGCGGTCTCGCGGTTCCAGACTGTAGTGCCTAGAACCGCTCGGCCACCCCTGCCGGCAGGGCAGATCAAATGGTTGCTATATCGTCAAGCCACGGATCTGTTATTCCTTAAAGCGGATGGAAACATTAAACCGACACAACTTTATAACAAGTACAATGTGTAACGTAGGTATCTGATATCTGGTAGTACGTACTGCAGGGTTGGGGGGGGGGGGGCTCTATGCCATGCAGCGCAGAGCTATGGGTTAGAAAGCAGACACCATGAGTTTGGGCTTCTACAACTGCCAGACCATTTTCTAGCATTAAGTTCTCCTCTGTGGACTTGGCGTCTTTATGCAGGTGGACTATCCTTAGGTTCACTTCATCTCTCACCAAACTCCTGCCTTGGTGGTAGCAGGTTGTGACCACAGCAGTACAACTGTTGCCCTCCTATGCTGGTGGGAGCGAACTGGCACCTTGCACCTCTCTTTGCAGCAGTGAGATCAACTCCCGGAAGCCGTCATCTTCTAAAAGAATTTTGTAGACTTCCGTGCCACTGCTGCATTTCACAAGCAGCTATGCTGCTCGCAAATGGGGCGCATGCTGCTGAGCGGGGTTCTGGAAGTCAGAATTCCTGAAAAACACAATAGCTGGCTTCTTGGTCAAGGGTTGGCCACCGCAGTATACCACGAGGAAACCACACCATGTGTTAAAGCGGACATGGCCGCTGCACAGCAGCAGCTGTAACGCACACAGCTGAGGCATGTGCTGATGAGTAGGCATTCCTCGCCCAGACACCATGGCCGGGATCTTGGCCAACAGCTGACAACCGCAGCACACAGCAACTCCACGGAATAAAGCGGGCATGGCCGCCACATGACAGCACGAATCTCAATAAAATGTTTAACTTTCTGGTATTGCTTTCCTGAAGTACCAGTAGCCTGCACTCCTGACATGACCCACGTCCACCGTAGATCAACCACGCCATATGCTGAGGGGAGCATGTTCACTGCATGGCACCACTACTAGTGTCATGAATCTCAATGAAATGTTTAACTTGGCCTGCAACCTTGACACGAGCGACATCCACAACCCAACTCTAACAAAGAGCAGGTAGATCCTTTCCATCTGTTATGTTTTTCTTCTCTTTTTTTTGCTAATGTTTTCTATATAATCTATATACTGTAAGTAGGCTGTTTAAGTTTTTATGTTGGTAACGCCACGCAGCGCTCTGTATGAAAATCAGTGGCTGTGCTGTGTGCAGTCTGTGGCTGGTTGGCATTGTTGGAATTTGCTATTGTAGTGTTGGGCAGTTGGCTGTTAACAGCGCGTAGCGTTGCGCAGTTGGAGGTGAGCCGCCAGCAGTGGTGGATGTGGGGAGAGAAATGGCAGAGTTTTGAGAGACGTGTGTCCATCAGAAAGAGTAAATTTGAAATATTGGATATCATGAAGTGATATGTATATGATGACTTGAACACTATTAAGGTAAATACATTGTTTGTTATCTATCAAAATCTTTCATTTGCTAACTATGCCTGTCAGTAGTTAGTGCCTCCAGTAGTTATAATCTTTTATTTAGCTGGCAGTATTGGCGCTCGATGTATTGCAGTAGTTCGAGTAACGAAGATTTTTGTGAGGTAAGTGATTCATGAAAGGTATAGGTTACTGTTAGTCAGGGCCATTCTTTTGTAGGGATTTTTGAAAGTCAGATTGCGTTGCGCTAAAAATATTGTGTGTCAGTTTAGTGTTGATCGGAACAGCTAAAGAGCGAAATGTCTGAGTGCGTTCAGTTCTGCTCAGCTGTTTGAAAATCAAATAATGTAAGAGGTTTATCAGCACAATAATTCATAAATTTTTCTAAGGGGACGTTTCAATACGACATGTGCACAGTACCTGAAATCTCAAACATCGACTTAAGGCACATTCAGTTTAATTTTATTATCTTTTATATTCCTTTGCTTATCAGGAGTTAATGAGGTTGCTAGTTTACCTTAAAACTGTGTTAATTACAAAACATAAGTAATTTCAGATTTCGTAGTCATTTTCTGTACGTTATTATGTAACAAATTACTGGTTTAGTGATAAAGTACATTACATTAGTGATGTATCTCTAAGGCCAATGCCGAAAATATGTTAACAACTCTTGTACTTATTTAATTCTGGAGTAATTAGCATTCTTAAAAAAAAAAAAAAACTGATTGCTGAAACTGAATCCCATATTTACGCAAACCAGCCGCCGTAATTCGATAGAAATTACTGTTGTATCTAAAAGTCCTTTTTGGAGCCAATGTTCTTCCCCTATTCAGTCACCCAGAACCATAAATCTTTAATTGTAATTTGGGTTCAAAAATGGTTCAAATGGCTCTGAGCACTATGGGACTTAACTGCTGAGGTCATCAGTCACCTAGAACTTCGAAATACTTAAACCTAACTAATCTAAGGACATCACACACATCCATGCCCGAGGCAGGATTCGAAACTTGGGACCGTAGCGGTCGCGCAGTTCCATACTGTAGCGCCTAGAACCGCTCGACCACTCCGGCCGGCTGTAATTTTGAAAAGAAAATAAACTACAATAGGTAAATTCACTTCTAATTATTGCATTCTCATAAAAGAGGCATGTTCGAAGCCATTTAAAACAGTTGCGGTTAGTTTGAAGGAAGCAATATCTATGTCCGATGTACCACAGATTTTGTACTATAAATTGTATGTCAGAAAATGTACCGGACTACCATATAGAACTCACATTCAGGAGTTTGTTTAATAACTCAGTGATTGTTGCAAATGATTAATTGGTCAGTGAATGTATAATTAGTGACATGGACTGTGCCAAACTTTAATAATGCTTACAATGACAATAGGGTCCGACCGTGGACTGTGTTGTTTCCAATAGTTAATGTGCACACACTTTTCGTATTGATAAGACTTTTAGATTTCAAGGAGAGTGTTTTAAGCATTTCATACAGTGACTGTGTTAACTATATGCGTCTGCCACATGTGAAATATTGTGTTTAATTACGTCTTAGCTTACGTTACTGTGTTCGGGCAACATTGCAGGATATCAGTATAGTATGAGGCTAGTTGTTTAATTGTGCATAATTTAAGTAGATAAAACTGTGACTGGCCACAAACAGTAGTTCATTCACCAATCAAAGTGCAATTAAAGTGTGTGATCTGTAAATCTGTCATCATTGGCTACACAGCCCTACACATAAGTGGCTCTTCACCTCTCGCCACTTCACCTCGTTTATGTCACAATTTCTTTTATCATTAACTCTGAACGTCTATGTTTGCCCATAAAATTGAAGGGCTATGCAAGCAAAATCAAAAACGCCTGAGTGAGAGGTTGAAACTGAGATCGAGAAAAAGAAGCCAAAAATCGTTTATAATAAGAAATAAAGTTTTACTTATGGACTTGAGTATTGGCTGTAGTCTTCAGACGCACGATTTCATGCTCCAGCCCGAGAATTCACATGTTTGTAAAGCTTTCATTGTACACGTTGCAGGGAAACATGTTTTAACTGATTCCATTCTACACACTGGTAGAAGGGTGCCCACTTATTTAAAGGGGGACCTGTTCTCAACGCCAAATAATGGCAGCACTGTTGTTGTTGTTGTTGTTGTTGTTGTTGTTGTCGTCTTCAGTCCTGAGACTGGTTTGATGCAGCTCTTCATGCTACTCTATCCTGTGCAAGCTTCTTCACCTCCCAGTACTTACTGCAACCTACATCCTTCTGAATCTGCTTAGTGTATTCATCTCTTGGTCTCCCTCAAAGATTTTTACGCTCCACGCTGCCCTCCAATGCTAAATTTGTGATCCCTTGATGCCTCAGAACATGTCCTACCAACCGGTCCCTTCTTCTTGTCAAGTTGTGCCACAAACTCCCATTCTCCCCAATTCTATTCAATACCTCCTCGTTAGTTATGTGATCTACCCATCTAATGTTCAGCATTCTTCTGTAACACCACATTTCAAAAGCTTCTATTCTCTTCTTGTCTAAACTATTAATTGACCATGTTTCACTTCCATACATGGCTACACTCCATACAAATACTTTCAGAAATGACTTCCTGACACTTAAACCTATACTCGATGTTAACAAATTTCTCTTATTCAGAAACGCTTTCCTTGCTATTGCCAGTCTACATTTTATATCCTCTCTACTTTGACCATCATCAGTTATTTTGCTCCCCAAATACCAAAACTCCTTTACTACTTTAAGTGTCTCATTTCCTAATCTAATTCCCTCAGCATCACCCGACTGAATTCGACTACATTCCATTATCCTTGTTTTGCTTTTGTTGATGTTCATCTTATATCCTCCTTTCAAGACACTGTCCATTCCGTTCAACTACTCTTGGAAGTCCTTTGCTGTCTTTGACAGAATTACAATGCCATCGGCGAACCTCAAAGTTTTTATTTCTTCTCCATGGATTTTAATACCTACTCCGAATTTTTCCTTTGTTTCCTTTACCGCTTGCTCAATATACAGATTGAATAACATCGGGGAGAGGCTACAACCCTGTCTCACTCCCTTCCCAACCACTGCTTTCCTTTCATGCCCCTCGACTCTTATGACTGCCATCTGGTTTCTGTACAAATTGTAAATAGCCTTTCGCTCCCTGTATTTTACCCCTGCCACCTTCAGAATTTGAAAGAGAGTACTCCAGTCAACACTGTCAAAAGCTTTCTCTAAGTCTACAAATGCTAGAAACGTAAGTTTGCCTTTCCTTAATCTCTCTTCTAAGATAAGTCGTAAGGTCAGTATTGCCTCACGTGTTCCAACATTTCTACGAAATCCAAACTGATCTTCCCCGAGGTCGGCTTCTACCAGTTTTTCCATTCGTCTGTAAAGAATTCGCGTTAGTATTTTGAAGCTGTGATTTATTAAACTGATAGTTCGGTAATTTTCACATCTGTCAACACCTGCTTTCTTTGGGATTGTAATTATTATATTCTTCTTCAAATCTGAGGTTATTTCGCCTGTCTCATTCATCTTGCTCACAAGATGGTAGAGTTTTGTCAGGACTGGCTCTCCCAAGGCTGGCAATAGTTCTAATGGAATGTTGTCTACTCCCGGAGTTTTGTTTCGACTCAGGTATTTCAGTGCTCTGTCAAACTCTTCACGCAGTATCGTATCTCTCATTTCATCTTCAACTACATCCGCTTCCATTTACATAATATTGTCCTCAAGTACATCGCCCTTGTATAGACCCTCTATATACTCCTTCCACCTTTCTGCTTTCCCTTCTTTGCATAGAACTGGGTTTCCATCTGAGCTCTTGAAATTCATACAAGTGGTTCTCTTTTCTCCAAAGGTCTCTTTAATTTTCCTGTAGGCAGTATCTATCTTACCCCTAGTGAGATAAGCCTCTACATCCTTACATTTACCCTCTAGCCATTTCTGCTTAGCCATTTTGCACTTCCTGTCGATCTCATTTCTGAGACGTTTGTATTCCTTTTTGCCTGATTCACTTACTGCATTTTTTATTTTCTCCTTTCATCAGTTAAATTCAGTATGTCGTCTGTTTCCCAAGGATTTCTACTAGCCGTCGTCTTTTTACCTACTTGATCCTCTGCTGCCTTCACTACATCATCCCACAGAGCTACCCATTCTTCTTCTACTGTGTTTCTTTCCCCCCCATTCCTGTCAATTGTTCCCTTATGCTCTCCCTGAAACTCTGTTCAACCTCTGGTTTAATCAGTTTATCCAGGTCCCATCTCCTTAAATTCCCGCCTTTTTGCAGTTTTTCAGTTTTAATCTACAGTTCATAACCAACAGATTGTGGTCAGAGTCCACATCTGCCCGTGGAAATGTCTTACAATTTAAAACCTAGCCTACTTAAAATTTTTGTAAATTGCCATAATTTGTCCCAAACACTTGAGGTATTGTACTTTCATATGTCATTCTAAATGTTGCTTGCTCCTCTAACCATATTGTCCTTCCATCCTCATGTTAAAATTTATTCTGTGGGTGTCTATAATGTTCTATGTCTTAGAATTTTTCTGGCTCTTCTCTGTCCATCTCCTCCTTCTCCCTCTTTCTGTCCATCTGTTCCTCCCTCCTGTCTCTGTCCATCTCCACCTCTTTTCTTTTTCTGTCGTCTGCTCCCCCCCCCCCCCCTTTGTCCATCTGCTCCTTTAGACTATTCCATTTCCTCTTTCCTTTTAAGTCCATTTCTTCCCACTCTCTATCTCCACTCACCCCCTATAAGACCATCTCTTCCTCCCCTCTTTCTGTGTCCATCTCCTCCCGCCCGTCTCTCTTCCCACCGCTAATCTTCTTCTCCTTGTCCATCTCCTCCTCGTCTCCCCTACTTTCTTCCTGTACATCTGTTTCTTTCCTCTCTATTCATCTCCTCATACTTCCTTATCTATCCATGTTATCGACCATTATTACTTCCACCCCAGTATGAGGTTACAGGTTTCTATTCTCAGAGTATTTCTTTAGATATAGTAATTCGTATGTATACTAAGTGTGGCTGAAATCGATATGGGTTTAAGAGGAGCTTCTTACCCAAGGTTTTGCTTCCATACGCGCGTGTCATCTGTATTTAATATATTTACACACTTACATCACCTGTATCTCTAGGAAACTCCGCCCTACAGTTTCGTTTTCACCATCTCAATGTTTATGACGTTATATCTCCTGAACTATGAGTCGTAAAATGATATAATTTTCCAGGTATATCAAGTGGTATATGTGATACTGTATCTCACAATCGGCTTATAATCAAACTACGATCTTATGGAATATCTTCTCAGTTACGCGACTTGATTCGTTATTTTCTGTCAGAGAGGTCACAGTTCGTAGTAAGTCATCGAATAAATCAGAAGTGATTTCCGCATTCCCCGAGGTAGTGTTATAGGCCCTCTGTTGCTCCTTTTCTACATAAACGGTATAGAAAACCATTTGATGAGAAATCTTAGATCGTTTGCGGGTGATGTCGTTTATCGTCTAGTAAAATCATCAGAAGATAAAAAACAATTTCTTAGATAAGATATCTGTATGGTGTGAAAATTGGCAGTTGACCCTAAATAATAAAATGTGTACGGTCATCCACGTGAGCGCTGAAACTAATTCGTTAAAATTCGGTTACACGATAAACCAGTCGAATCTATGGCCGTAAATTCAACTAAATATCACGTTCATTAACACAAAGACGTTTCTCGTTGCGGTGAGGTCTTCTCACGAATTTTCAATCATCAGCTTTCCTTTTAGAATATGAAAGTATTTTTCTGACGCCGACCTACGTAGGGAGAAACGATCATCATAATAAAATAAGAGAAATCAGAGCTCGTACGGAAAGGTATAGGCGTTCGTTTTTACCACGAGCTGTTCGAGAGTGGAATGATAGAGAATTACTGTGATTACTGGTCGATGAACCCTTTGCCATACACTTCAGTGTGATTTGCAGAGAATCTATGTAGATATGGAAGTAGACGTAAATGAACCACCTCTGTAAAATGTGTTCCAAATAAAGTTAATGGTAAAGAAGTAATGAAGTTAAATGACATGCATGATCCTACGGTTTTTCACGCATTTCAAGGTTTACGTCATGTCTTTTGAACTACCTGTCATACAATGACATAATTTTGCAGGAACATTCAGTATTATACAGCACACTGTCTGCAAAATGCATCTCGATAACAGTTAGTAGTAAAGAAGCTATAAATTAAAATTTCATGCCTAATGCGGCAGTTGTAATGCATGTAAATGAAATAAGATACAACCTTTTATCTTTCCATCATTTTGTGGAGATTGTCAGCAAGAAAAAGTTTCATGAAAGTCTGAAAGTACGTGTAAAGTTTACTGCAAGGTGTTTAGTGCTGTCAGTCTCAAATAATAAATCAATAAAGTGTGTAAGTTCGCGTATCGTGAGCTACATTTCTTATTCACTACCCCGCACCCCCCCGCCCTCCCTTCTTTGAAGACAGTAATTGATAAGTGTGCCAAGATTGGGTGATCCAGTGGTTTAGAAGGTGATGTGGAACGTACATAGACACATACATACGTCCACTTTTACACTTAGGCGCCAAGGAAATTGGTATAGCTATGCGTATTCAAGTACAGAGATATGTAAACAGGCAGAGTAACGCAGCTGTTACATCGGTTACTGCTGCTACAATGGCAGGTTATCCGGGTTTAAGTGAGTTTGAACGTGGTGTTATAGTCGGCGTAGGAGCAATGGAACACTGCACTTCCGATGTAGCGATGAAGTGGGAATTTTCCCGTACGACCATTTCACGCGTGTACCGTGAACATTAGAGATCCGGTAAGACATAAAGTCTCCGACATCGCTGTGGCCGGAGAAAGATACTGCATGAACGGGACCGACAACTACTGAAGAGAGTCATTCAGCATGACAGAAGTGCGACCCTTCCAAAGATTGCTGCAGATTTCAGTGCTGTGCCATCAAGAAGTGTCAGCGTCTCAACTATTCAACGAAACATCATCGATATTGGCTTTCGGAGCAGAAGGCCTACTCGTGTATACTTGATGTTTGCACGACAGAGAGCTTTACACGTTTCCTGGGCCCGTCAACACTGGCATTTGGCTGCTGATAACTGGAAACATGTTGCCTGTTCGGACAAATCTCGTTTCAAATTGTATTGAGCGGATGGAGTGTACGGTTATGGAGACAACATCATGAATCCATGGTCCCTGCATGTCAGCAGGGGACTGTTCAAGCTGGTGGCGGTCTGGGTAGTTGGAGTGATATGCGGACACCGACACGTCTAGATACGACTCTGACAGGTGACACGTATGTAAGCATCCTATCAGATCATCTGCAGCCATTCATGACCATTGTGCATTCCGACTGACTTGGGTAATTCCAAACGGACAATGCGACATCCCACACGCCCAGAATTACTGCAGAGTGGCTCCAGGAACACTCTTCTGAGTTTAAATATTTCCGCTGGCCACCAAACTCTACAGACATGAGCATTACTGAGCATATCAGGGATTTCTTGCAATGTGTTGTTCTGAAGCCATCCCCATCCGCCTCGTAATCTTTCGGATTCGTAGACAGACCTGCAGGATTCATAGTGTCAGTTCCCTCCAGCAATACTTCAGAGATTAGTCGAGTTCACGCCACATCGTGTTGCGGCATTTCTGACTTCCGGGGGGAGGGGGGGGGCGGTATACGATATTAGGCAGGTGTAGCTCTGTGTCGTGCACTCGTCAAGGATACATGAGTGGGCCTTCGGCTCCGAAAGCCCATATCGATGATCTTTCGTTGAATGGTTCGTACGCTGACATTTGTTGATGACCCAGCATTGCAATGTGCAGGGTTTCATTTCTGTAACGTTGAAAGATTCTCTTCAGTCGTGGTAGGTCCCGTTCTTTCAGGATCTCATTCCGGAGGCAGCGATATCCGAGATTTGATGTTTTGCCGGATATCTTATGTTCACGGTACACTCGTGAAATGGTCGTACGGGAAAATTTCCATTTCATAGCTACCTCGGAGATGCTGTGTGTCCCATCACTCGTACGCCGACTATAGCAGCACGTTCAAACTCATTTAAATCATGGGCGAGGCGTCTGTCATCAACACAACAAGGTCGGGCAAACCTGTCCGGTTTCCCAAGTGCCGGCCGGCCAGACACAGCTGTGAATCCTGCAGTGTTGGAATGTGCGGGACACTCTCATTCGGAGTAACAATCAAGCATCTCGCTGCTCTGCTGGACGTCTCTGTTGTAGTGCTGACACACTCGTCCACTAGTTAGAGTACTCAAACTTGTGTGCCTACTAGGTTCCTTGCCTTTCGACTTCCATCTGTTTTGGTCTAAATCGAGAATGCAATCAGAAGGAAGGAGTAAGGATGGGGAAGTTATTGATACAGCAAGAAGCTGGCTCCTACGTCGACCAGTAGAGTGGTACCATGAGGAGATACAGGCCGTCCCAGTAAGGTATCATGAGGCCGTCGCCTTGAGCGTAGGTTATGTTGAAAAATACTGTTTTTTAGCCTAAAGCATGGGGAACGATATGGTATATTGGAATCCTGAATAAAAACAACCTGATTTCAGAAAAAAAGTAGTACATTACTCACAGAATGCCTCTCTTATGTATAGGGTGACAGTTATTGAACTACACTCCTGGAAATTGAAATAAGAACACCGTGAATTCATTGTTCCAGGAAGGGGAAACTTTATTGACACATTCCTGGGGTCAGATACATCACATGATCACACTGACAGAACCATAGGCACATAGACACAGGCAACAGAGCATGCACAATGTCGGCACTAGTACAGTGTATATCCACCTTTCGCAGCAATGCAGGCTGCTATTCTCCCATGGAGACGATCGTAGAGATGCTGGATGTAGTCCTGTGGAACGACTTGCCATGCCATTTCCACCTGGCTCCTCAGCTGGACCAGCGTTCGTGCTGGACGTGCAGACCGCGTGAGACGACGCTTCATCCAGTCCCAAACATGCTCAATGGGGGACAGATCCGGAGATCTTGCTGGCCAGGGTAGTTGACTTACACCTTCTAGAGCACGTTGGGTGGCACGGGATACATGCGGACGTGCATTGTCCTGTTGGAACAGCAAGTTCCCTTGCCGGTCTAGGAATGGTAGAACGATGGGTTCGATGTCGGTTTGGATGTACCGTGCACTATTCAGTGTCCCCTCGACGATCACCAGTGGTGTACGGCCAGTGTAGAAGATGGCTCCCCACACCATGATGCCGGGTGTTGGCCCTGTGTGCCTCGGTCGTATGCAGTCCTGATTGTGGCGCTCACCTGCACGGCGCCAAACACGCATACGACCATCATTGGCACCAAGGCAGAAGCGACTCTCATCGCTGAAGACGACACGTCTCCATTCGTCCCTCCATTCACGCCTGTCGCGACACCACTGGAGGCGGGCTGCACGATGTTGGGGCGTGAGTGGAAGACGGCCTAACGGTGTGCGGGACCGTAGCCCAGCTTCATGGAGACGGTTGCGAATGGTCCTCGGCGATACCCCAGGAGCAACAGTGTCCCTAATTTGCTGGGAAGTGGCGGTGCGGTCCCCTACGGCACTGCGTAGGATCCTACGGTCTTGGTGTGCATCCGTGCGTCGCTGCGGTCCGGTCCCAGGTCGACGGGCACGTGCACCTTCCGCCGACCACTGGCGACAACATCGATGTACTGTGGAGACCTCACGCCCCACGTGTTGAGCAATTCGGCGGTACGGCCACCCAGCCTCCCGCATGCCCACTATACGCCCTCGCTCAAAGTCCGTCAACTGCACATACGGTTCACGTCCACGCTGTCGCGGCATGCTACCAGTGTTAAAGACTGCGATGGAGCTCCGTATGCCACGGCAAACTGGCTGACACTGTCGGCGGCGGTGCACAAATGCTGCGCAGCTAGCGCCATTCGACGGCCAACACCGCGGTTCCTGGTGTGTCCGCTGTGCCGTGCGTGTGATCATTGCTTGTACAGCCCTCTCGCAGTGTCCGGAGCAAGTATGGTGGGTCTGACACACCGGTGTCAATGTGTTCTTTTTTCCATTTCCAGGAGTGTATATGAAATAATGTGGTCATAACTTCTGAACGGTTTGCGCTAGGACAGTCAAACTACACGGTTGGTCGCGGGCATAATGGGAATTAGCATGTTTGGTTTAGCGACGAAACCCACTTGTATTTCGATGGGTTCGTCAACGAGCAAAACTGGCGTATTTGGGGAACAGAGACTTCGCATTACGTGAACGAGAATTCTCCTCACCCTGAACTGATGACTGTGCGGTGAACAATGTTCAGTCACAGAATAATCAGTCCGATATTCCTTGATGGGACGGTGTTTACCGATAGATACGATAAGGGTTTGGAACAAGATTTCCTCAACATTATCCAAACTGACACTGACGTCAACAAGATGTGGTTTATGCAAGATAAGAGTTCTACCACATAGAACCAGGAGAGTGTCTGATGTCCTGGAGGAGCACCTTGGGCGCCGCATTCTGGCTCTGGGTTACCCAAAGGCCATTGGTATGGGCCTCGGTTGCTGCCATGTTCTGCGGATCTGAACACATGCGCCTCTTTTTTATGGGGCTATATTAAAGATAAAGAGTACAGTAATAACCCCAAAACCAGTTCTGAGCTGAAAACAGCCATTCAGGAGGTCATCGAGAGCATCGATGTTCCGATATTTCTGCAGGTCACGCAGATTTTTCACTATTGATCTATACCACATCATTGGCAATGATGGCAGGCGTATCGATCAAGTCATGACCTAAATCCAAATATCTGTAGTGACGTTTACTTGTTGGCTGGCTCTGAGCACTATGGGACTTAACTTCTAAGGTCATCAGTCCCCTAGAACTTAGAACCACTTAAACCCAACTAACCTAAGAACATCACACACATCCGTGCCCGAGGCAGGATTCGAACCTGCGACCGTAGCGGTCGCGCGGTTCCAGACTGTAGCGCCTAGAGCCGCTTGGCCACCCCGGCCGGCTTTACTTGTTGAATAAACTGTGTGCGCATCGTGGTTTGTAACTAATTTATGTTTTTTTATCATATAGTTCAATAATTGTCATTCTGTACTAACATGGTAGAAATTAAAGTATAAGGTATACTGAATAATGCACGGAGCACAGATGACTGCCACAGCGTTCGTAGCTTGTGGGAATCAAGAAGTCACTCGACTTCCGCCCTTTTCCGCAGACGGTATTCTGAAAGACATCGGTCGCAGGATAGGCTCGTAACGAGGTCAGGCAGGCTTTCTTTTGTCCGATCCACTGCTGGCTTCAACCCGGAAGCGTCTGAGTGGCTACCGCTCCCGAGCGCCGTAATGCACCGTTTGTATTCTTATGGCGGGCGACCGCTCCACTCGCTTGATTTCGCCTTAGAGATCAGAATAGCGTCCACCCGCTGCTTGACTTCCTTTGTCTTGGCAGAATAAAAACTGAGGTAGCAATATACTTGATACCCATCTAAGTTTATCTGAAATGTCACTGATACGAGACGCAGCTAACAGTAAGCCTCATTGGGGCTCGAACCGTTCTGATTTTACCTTCATGGCCTCTTTGCGAGATGTACGTAGGTGGAATAAATGTACTGGTAGATTCTTCTAGAACCGTACAGTCCCGGAATTTTAACAGCACACCACACGGTCAGGCTGAACCTCTCCTTTGTAGAGTCTGCCAGTGGAGTTGGCTGATTATTTCCGTGACGCTTTCGCGCTTACTAAGCGAACCTGTGACGAAACGAGTTGCCTTTCTTTGGAACTTCTCTGTTTTCTCTATGTCTCATTTGGTGCGGATCCCAGACTGATAAGCAATATTCAAGTATTGCTCGAACGAGTGTTCTGCAAGCTACTTTCTTTGTTAATGGAATACAAAAGGGTTCAAATGGCTCTAAGCACTATGGGACTTAACATCTAAGGTCATCAGTCCCCTAGACTTAGTACTACTTAAACCTAAGGACACCACACACATCTATGCCCGAGGCAGGATTCGAACCTGCGACCGTAGCAGCAGCGCGGTTCCGGACTGAAGCGCCTGGAACCGCTCGCCCACAGCGGCCGGCTAATGGGGTACATTTCCTGAGGGTTCTCACTCTGGCATCTGTCTTACTCGCGATTAATTTTATGTGGTGGTTCCAGCTGAAATCGCTCCATTCGCATTGTCATACGTATTTTATAGAAGTAACAACTTCCAGTGATTGTTCTGCAGTCGTGAAATCATAAAATAGAGCGCCTTCTTGTCATTATATGAACGCAACATGCTACATTCATTTTTCTTGATGTTCAGTTGTCAATCCCTGCACCAAGCACCGATCCTCTGCAGGCCTTCTGTACTTCGCTACAATTTTCTATAGTGGAGACTTTTCTGTAAACAAAAACCTTACGGAACTTCTGACGTTATCTCCTGGGTGATTTATATACGCATGAGCTCACAGGAGTAATGGGATAACGATATGTACATATACAAATGGTTTTCGTGATTATGGCCGCACGACAGGAATTAACATTCTTTTAACGTAGTTGGAGCCAGACACATGGGACATTCCAGTAAGGAAGTCGTTAGCGAATTTAGTATTCCGAGATCCACACTGTCAAGAATCGGCTGAGAATACAAAATTTCAAGCATTATCTCTCGTAATAGAAAATGTGGTGCTACAGAAGAATGCTGAAGTTTTGTTGGGTAGATCACATAATTAATGAGGAGGTATTGAATAGAATTGGGGAGAAGAGAAATTTGTGGCACAATTTGACTAGAAGAAGGGATCGGTTGGTTGGACACATTATGAGGCATCAAGGAATCACCAATTTAGTATTGGAGGGCAGCGCGTAGGGTAAAAATCATAGAGGGAAACCAAGAGATGAATCCACTGAGCAGATTCGGAAGGATGTAGGTTGCAGTAGGTACTGGGAGATGAAGAAGCTTGCACAGGATAGAGTAGCATGGAGTGCTGCATCAAACCAGTCTCTGGACTGAAGACCACAACAACAATAGAGAACTAAGTGGCCTTCACTTAACGACTGACAGCAGCGGCTTTCTAGTAAGGTTGTCAGTACTATCAGACAGGCAACAATGTGTGAAATAACCACAGAAATCATTCTCGGACGTACGGCGAACGTATCTGTTAGGACAGTGCGGGATAATTTGGCGTTAATCGGCTGTTGTAGCAGACGACCGATGCGAGTGCCTTTGCTAAGAGTACATCATCACCTGCAGCGCCTCTCCCGGGCTCGTGACCATCTCTGCTGGACCCTAGACGACTGGAAGACCGTGGCTGAGTGTGCTACAGGTCCTACGAAGCCTTGGACCCACGTTATCAACAAGGCACTCTGCAAGCTGGTGGTGGCTCCATCATGGTGTGGTCTGTGTTTACATGGAATGGACTAGGTCCTCTGGTCCAACTGAACCGATCATGGCTGGAAATTGTTCCTAAACAACAAGGAAATTTTTATGGATGACGGTGGGCTATGCCATCAGGCCACAATTGTTTGTTATTGGTCTGAAGGACATTCTGAACAGTTCGAGCGAATGATTTGGCCACCCGTCGACATTCATGCGACATAATCGAGAAGCCAGTTCGTGCACAAAATTCTGCACCACCGACACTTTAGCAGTTATGGAGGGCTATAGCGGCAGCATGGTTGAATATTTCTGTAGGGAAGTACCAAAGGCTTCTTGAGTCCATGGCACATCGAGCTACCGCACTACGTCGGGCAAAAGGAGGCCCGACACGATGTTACTAGGTATCCCATAAGTTTTATCACCTCAGTGTATCGGAAAAAGTAACGCTTCTATAACACTTCCTACTTTTACGTCGAGAGACTTCTCTCCATTCAGAATGACATCCTGTGTTCTGAGACTCTTCAATCCAATCATACAGTGGTCCTGATATTCCGTGCGCTCGTATTTTGTTCGTCAGGCGACGGTGTGGAACTGTATCGAACGGCCTCTGGAACACGTCATCTACATGGACGCCTGTTTCTATTGACTTCAGGGTCTCGTTGGGCAACAGAGTGGGCGGTTTTCAGGAACAGATGTTGCTTCCTGTAGAGGAGATTTTCGATCTCCAGAAATATTATAATACACCAGTACAAAACACTTTCCAAAATTCTACAACAGCTCATCTCAGAGATATAATCCTATAGTTTTGTGCGTGTGTCTGACAACCCTTCTTGGAAACGGAAATTACCTGTCGTTATTTCCAATCATCAGGAAAACTTTTCTCCTCTAGGGACCTCCGCAAATCGTTTTCTAGTGGCGGGCGATGCTGCCCTTGGATCATAGCGTCCCCGGTTCGATTTCCCGCCAGATCAGGGACTTTCTCCGCCCGGGAACTGGCTGTTTGTGTTGTCCCCATCATCTCATCATCATCTCGTCACCATTTGCGAAGTTGCGAGACTGGAAATGGCAAGACTGGGAACTTGTACGGGCGCTAATGACCGTGATTGTGAGCGCCCTACAAATCATCATCATCATCCTCTAGAGACAAACAGAAGAATACTGTTAAAAACCACGCAGCAACCGTTCTGTAACGTATTTGTTAGCTGTACGACATGGTTGTGATTGGTAGAGGCTACAGACAAGTACATTGTAAATACCGTTTGTTACAGTTTAGAACACTGAAACAGTCTTGCACACGCGCAAACGCGCGATCCATTCGGTGGTTGTATATTACAGTCCCCAAGCTAAAAAATACAATGGTCTTTAACTAAGAAGGACGTAAATTTTATCGTAGTTATCTGTCCTGACACATTATAGAGATCTGTAAGGTGGTTGCCGATAACTTTGATGTCACTCACGGGCTTGTCATCCGAATATGTGAGTTTGTTACTCTACATTTGTCGGTCATCTACGTTAAACAATCTATTCCAGCCGTTTTCTATCTGTCCAGAGAAATCATTGTTTCCCTGGCTCCCAGTGCCTCGAAGTCGACCTTTTCTCGTGTTCCTCTTGCTGTCACACACTTGTTCCCATGTACATGGATTTTCCTGTACCAAGTAGACATATAAGTACTCTCTCATTCCCCCTCATTTTCCCTGCGTTTTCACGTACAGGTATGTTCCCTCAATTTATACGTATTCTCCGTTAAGTTTCGTAATTTTACCTATGTTATGTCACTTCTGCTCATGTGTTCATAACCTCCCTTCTGGCCACGTATTTCTAAAATTTCAAAATAATTGTACAGTTGTGAACACCTAGCACATCTGTGCTACTTTTGTGTAGGCACTATAGTGTATAAACGATAATTACACTGCTTGTCGGAATTTTGTATGTGTTGCATTGTAAAGTTACCGAGGCCAATGTTTCAACATGTGCAAAGAGAATGATATGGGTAGGATTATGGGGAGTGAGACAGGGTTGTAGCCTCTCCCCGATGCTATTCAATCTGTATATTGAGCAAGCAGTAAAGGAAACAAAAGAAAGACTCGGAGTAGGTATTAAAATCCACGGAGAGGAAATAAAAATTTTGAGGTTCGCCCATGACATTGTAATTCTGTCAGAAACAGCAAAGGACTTGGAAGATCAGTTGAACGGAATGAATAGCGTTTCGAAGGGAGGATATAAGATGAAAATCAACAAAAGCAAAACGAGGATAATGGAATGTAGTCGAATTAAGTCGGATGATGCTAAGGGAATTAGATTAGGAAATGAGACACTTAAAGTAGTAAAGGAGTTTAGCTATTTGGGGAGCAAAATAAGTGATGATGGTCGAAGTAGAGAGGATATAAAATGTAGACTGGCAATAGCAAGGAAAGCGTTTCTGAAGAAGAGAAATTTGTCAACATCGAGTATAGATTTAAGTGTCAGTCTGAAAGTATTTGTATGGAGTATAGCCATGTGTGGAAGTGAAACGTGGACGATAAACAGTTTGGACAAGAAGAGAATACAAGCTTTCGAAATGTGGTGCTACAGAATAATGCTGAAGATTAGATGGGTAGATCACATAACTAATGAGCAGGTATTGAATAGAATTGGGGAGAAGAGGAGTTTGTGACACAACTTCACAAGAAGAAGGGACCGGTTGGTAGGACATGTTCTGAGGCATCAAGGGATCACAAATTTAGCATTGGAGGGCAGCGTGGAGGATAAAAATCGTAGAGGGAGATCAAGAGATGAATACACTAAGCAGATTCAGAAGGATGTAGGTTGCAGTAGGTACTGGGAGATGAAGAAGTTTGCACAGGACAGAATAGCATGGAGAGCTGCATCAAACCAGTCCCAGGACAAGACCACAACAACAACAACAGGACTATGTCTGGTCATAAGGGAGGTATAGATTTGATGTGGAACTTGGGATTTCATTGCATCAACACCCATAAGGCGTATGAAAGATTTTAAGTGGAATATAATCTCCCCTCATAAGTAGGATATAGATTTACGTGGAAAATCGATATTTCCAGAGGTTCAGTCATCATGAGGAGGTATTTCCGATACTTCACTGATAGTCGAATGTCACCAGTTTGGTGTTGCAATCGTAGTATTTAATTGTAATTACAGTAATAAATATGTGGATGGTGTCCAAGGACGACTCCACTTGGTGTCCGGGAGCGTGTCGGAGGTAGCTGGTGGCTGGAAAGAATAGACATTTCCATCTTAAGGAGTGAGTTATTGCTGATCATCCCGAACCAGTCAGGCGGGGTACGAGCGTGCAGTTGATCTAGCTCTGGGCGGGTCGATTGCGAACTAATACTCAGTGTGTGTTGGGTAGCATTTACAATCACGTGTATTGTAAGTATTCTCCGATTATTACGCGGAAATTTGAAAAGATTCAGTATGACGAGTGTTTGCGCTTGATGATTATGCCCCCTCCCCTCCATGTAAACTGATAAAGTTGCGTGCCTGGAGGTCACAGTGTCGGTCTCTCTGGCCTCTGAGCTTCCGGCATGGCTGGTATGTGGCTTGTGGCTGCCGGCAACTGGGCGCACAGCCGCCGCTATGGCTAAAGCGTGGCGGTGGCGGGTGAGAAGTTTCCGCGATCTCCGACATGTAACCGTGGCACATACTACGAATGGATCATGGTTTAAGTGTATGTGTATGCAGAGTATGTTGGCCATGTGTTGACGGCTGCTGTGTATGACGCTGAGTGCTGCTCATTACATCCCAGTGAAATCTGTGTTGGTTCAAATGGTTCAAATGCCTCTGAGTACCATGGGACTTAACATCTGAGGTCATCAGTCCCCTAGAGCTTAGAACTACTTAAACCTAACTAACCTAAGGACATCACACACATCCATGCCCGAGGCACGATTCGAACCTGCGACCGTAGAGGTCGCGCGGTTCCACACTGAAGCGCCTAGAACCGCTCGGTCACACTGAAATCTATCTTGCAGTGGAAAGGTGGAGTGGTACTTCTTCAAATAAAAGTGGCTTTGTTGTTTTTACTGTCCTATCTCGCGGTAGACCGTTTTCCCCTCTTCTTCTTCCTGTTGTACCAGTGAGAACCAACTTGAGAATTCTATTGTGTTTTAAAAAATAAAGTTAGCAGACCTTTAGGGAATCGGCAATTACACAATTGTGATGGTATAAATTCCGGTCGAAATTTGAAATTACAACTATGATTTTATACAGCACCACTTCCAATCACGACGTCAAATTCCCAGTTGGCAAATTTATTGTTTCCGATAGTGGTGTTGCGAGCACACTCCAGTCTAACCCCTGCCCTCTCTCCTGCAAACTGTTTGATCTGAAATTTGAAAGTCTCACTACCAGTTTCAGCTATCTCCAAGATAATAGGTTTCCTGCCAAGCGATATAACTCTGCCATTATCTACCAATAGAAGGCAAGGAAAATGCAGAAGGGGGAAAGGTAGGGTTTGGAAACGGGTGCTGTTGGGGGACTGAATACTGGATAGACACAGACATTCCCGCTAAATATGCCATTCCTGGTATTCACCAACAGGAAGTAAGGAAAAGCTGACTCTCACAGAGGATATAAATTTAATTAATTTTTCAATGAATTTGATTGAGTGTGGGTAGCGAAAATTTACTATCCACAGCGCAAAATTCCGCGGGACTGGGCACAAGACTTTCTGACTCCGTGGGAAGGAGATGTGTACTAGCGACAGTACCAGCCAAGTGCAGTAATGGAGTTATTTTTCTAGTACTGTGCACTCGCTGTTGGTGCCGCATATCATATAGAGTGTATTTGCAGTATATGTGTTAGGTGGGGCTTTACGCAATCTTTGTGGAATTTTTCGATCCTTATTAGCCATGTTTTCTTGTGGTATGTTATTCTCACCGCCAATCTATAGCACTGTGATCAGAGCAGGACATCACATCTGATGTTGTGGCAGCCGAAAGTTCGTGTCTCCTACCACTTCTTACCTATCCGTAAAACCGTGCAAAGGATTGGCGTCATCTTATGCTTTGTTTCGCGATTAGCACTGCTTCAGTCTGCGCACCCCACAAAAGCCAGCTCTGTGTGCGGGTCTCCCTCCCGATCTGGGTGCATGGTAGTAAGTGAGGCGGCAGGTACGGCTGTGGTTGCTGGTTCTCATGCAGCCCGCGGACGCTGACTCGTGGCTTCAACACGCATCTTTAGCAGTGTTTGATATTCTCTGACATACATTTCGTCCAGTGGTGAGTGGATCGATGTATTTGTTATCGTAATTGAATTACTTCTTTTTGGAACATGAAGATATGTGTGATGTTCAAGCATTGTTGAAATTATGATTAGCGCTATGACATATTTGTAATCATTTGTTTCAAATATGTGATTCTCAGACATATTTAGTGGCGAGTGTAATTACAATCTTCCACCATGCGTGATCAGAATATCGATTTAATTACTTTGTAGTCACCAATCAATATGCTCCTGTTGCGAGCACACATAGAAATTCTCCCGCAAATTGTTTAAATAACCAATATTCCACACTTTCCTCGCTCCTGCAAATAAACAAATGATGTGTTAATACCAAGGTACCATTAATTCCTTAAATAATTGGGCATAAAACCATCCATCAACGAATACAATCGCCACAGGAGAATATGATGAACGAATCATTATTATTGACGGCATTCTTAATATAGGTATCACTTAAACCTCAAAAATATATATTCCAGGGTCAAAATTTGACTTGACTAAATGTGGAATAGCATGACAAACTTATATAAGTGGGGCTTTCCGCAATCTTTGTGGAATTTTTAGGTCTTTATTCGCCATGTTTTTTTGTGCTATGTTATTCTCACCGCCAATCTATAACGCTGTGATCAGAGCGGGACATCACCTGTATATATATATATATATATATATATATATATATATATATATATATATATATATATATATATATATATAGTGTTGGCAGAAGAGCCAACTCTGTTTTTCTAGAGGAGGCCGAAATGCACGCGTTTAATTACACGCTGACTGGCGTGAGGTCTGGAACAGGACAATATCTTAAGAATTGCAAATAAAGTACGTAGATGATGTAATACTTAACTTTAATCCACAATTGTAGAACATCTCTCTTGATGATACATGCTTCACATAATAAATATCAATTGAATACGGCGCCTTGCTAGGTCGTAGCAAATGTAGCTGAAGGCTATGCTAACTATCGTCTCGGCAAATGAGAGCGTATTTGTCAGTGAACCGTCGCTATGAACGTCGGCTGTACAACTGGGCGAGTGCTAGTACGTCTTTCTAGACCTGCCGTGTGGTGGCGCTTGGTCTGCGATCACTGACAGTGGCGACACGCGGGTCCGACGTATACTAATGGACCGCGGCCGATTTAAAGGCTACCACTTAGCAAGTGTGGTATCTGGCGGTGACACCACATTCCTCCCCCGCAAATCGGCTTACGGTTGTGTTATAAGGCTTCCACCCGCCGTGGGGAGGACCCCATGTTGACGTATGCGACGAGGTGGGGAGCCTAACAACAGGCGAGGCTGTGCCACCCGCACCCGGCCATTCGGTCCGAGGGGAGCTAGGAAACGCCTCAAAACCTAGTCCAGGGTGCACGTCAACATGCGGTGTATGCGCCCGTAGGGAGACAGGAGGGGCCGAAGGGTCGACCTCCATCGGAACGGGGCAGCCGACGGGCGAAGACGACATGTGGTCCGGAGCGGGCAAGAGTTCCATGTCGGAGGACAGCTGGTCACGGGAAGCGATCGGCGGCGCGTGAGCCAGGGAGGCGCTTGAAGGCTGCAGCGAAGCGTCCACTGCGGGCGTCGCCGGCGGGAGAACAGGCGGTGGCGGCGGCGGCGGCGGCGGCGGCGGCGGCGGCTCGTCGCCATGTGACAAAATGGAAGGCAGCGTCGGTAACACCTGGGGATGAGGCGAGCCAGTAGATGGGTCTCCAGGGCGCTGACCGGACGGCACCGTCGCTGAAAGCAGACGGGGAGCGGCAGAACCCGTGCGACGACAGAGGCGCAGCCGATTGAGATGCCGACGCACCTCACCGGAGGCCCCCAAAACCAAATACATAGCACGGCCGAGGCAGCGAAGAATGCGCCCTGCGAGCCAACGCCGTGAACCTCGATAGTTGCGATAGTATACAACGTCGCCTGGAGAAAAGCAGGTGGCTGCCGCTGCACAGGAACCTGATGCGGCGGATGCAGCAAAGACATCAAGGTGCGATGAAGACGACCGTGGAGCAACTCAGCCGGCGAGCGACCATCTCGGGGCTGAGAGCGATACGAAGACAAACAGAGCAACAACACGTCCTCCCGAGAATGTGACTCTTTCAACTTCAACATCTGGGACTTGAAAGTCCGGACCAATCGTTCAGCGGCACCGTTTGACTGAGGCGAAAACGGCGCGGATGTCAGATATTGAATACCATTGGCCTTGCAGAATGACTGAAATTCTGCGGACATGAATTGTGGGCCATTGTCGGAAACAATAGTCGGTGGAAGACCTTCAATGCAAAAGATAGCGGATAACGCTTGGATGGTGGCAGATGACGTCGTGGAAGGCATCTTGACAACAAAAGGAAAATTACTGAAAGAATCGACCACAACCAACCATCGAGCATTCCAAAATGGACCAGCAAAGTCTATGTACAAGCGTTGCCAAGGGGAAGTGGCTTTCGGCCATGCAAAGAATTTCCGCGGTGGTGCGGAGTATTGTTCGGCACACGCCATGCAAGAAAAGCACATATTCGTAATCGCAGCATCGATTCCGAACCAAGTACAGTGCTGACGAGCAAGTTGTTTCGTTCGCACTATACCCCAATGTCCTTGGCGGAGAAGCCGTAATACAGAGGACTGTAACGAACGTGGGACCACGACCCTGGACTGATCATTATCAGAACGCAACAGCAAAACACCACGTCGAACAAAAAGTCTCTCCTTGTGAGCAAAAAATCGGCGAACCAACGGATCCTCGATCCGTGATTTCGACAAGGGCCATTGCGTGGCAACAAAACGCAGAACGGTAGCAAGGACAGGGTCAGCAGCTGTGGCTGTAGATACACGACGAAAATCAATAGGAAACGATTCGACCACGCCATCGGTTTCCGAATCAATGAACATGCAAGCAAGTTCGGAAGAATCGAATGCTCGATCCGCAGCAACAGACAAACGGGACAACGCATCGGCGTTTCCGTGCTTAGCAGTGGACCGATACAAGATATCGTAGCGGTACTGCGAGAGGAAAATAGGCCAGCGAATGAATTTCTGCGCTGTACGTGGAGGTACAGGCTTGTTCGGATGAAAAAGCGATGTCAAAGGTTTGTGGTCTGTGATGATGGTAAAGTGACGACCATACAAGAAATCATGAAACTTTGTAACACCAAATACGAGAGCCAAAGCTTCTTTCTCTATCTGTGAATAATTTCTTTGCGCAGACGAGAGCAATTTGGACGCAAATGCAATAGGGCGATCTGCGAACCATCTTTGTGCGCAAGCACAGCACCGATCCCGAAATCCGATGCATCTACCATCAACAAAAGAGGTTTCTGGGGATCGAATGGCGTAAGGCAAGTATTTGAAAGCAACGCCGATTTCAACTGGCGAAAAGCGCTTTCGCATTCCGTCTTCCAGACAAACGGAACACCTTTACGGCGTAAGCGATGAAGCGGAGCTGAAATGGAAGAGGCATTGCGCACATAGCGATGGTAGTCTTTTGAATCGGTACAAACCAAGATGCGTGTTAACCACCTAAACGCGCTGGGATTCGTCGTCCACTGGTATTTGCAAGTACGCATCTGCTAGGTCCAACTTCGAAAAATACACTCCTGGAAATGGAAAAAAGAACACATTGACACCGGTGTGTCAGACCCACCATACTTGCTCCGGACACTGCGAGAGGGCTGTACAAGCAATGATCACACGAACGGCACAGCGGACACACCAGGAACCGCGGTGTTGGCCGTCGAATGGCGCTAGCTGCGCAGCATTTGTGCACCGCCGCCGTCAGTGTCAGCCAGTTTGCCGTGGCATACGGAGCTCCATCGCAGTCTTTAACACTGGTAGCATGCCGCGACAGCGTGGACGTGAACCGTATGTGCAGTTGACGGACTTTGAGCGAGGGCGTATAGTGGGCATGCGGGAGGCCGGGTGGACGTACCGCCGAATTGCTCAACACGTGGGGCGTGAGGTCTCCACAGTACATCGATGTTGTCGCCAGTGGTCGGCGGAAGGTGCACGTGCCCGTCGACCTGGGACCGGACCGCAGCGACGCACGGATGCACGCCAAGACCGTAGGATCCTACACAGTGCCGTAGGGGACCGCACCGCCACTTCCCAGCAAATTAGGGACACTGTTGCTCCTGGGGTATCGGCGAGGACCATTCGCAACCGTCTCCATGAAGCTGGGCTACGGTCCCGCACACCGTTAGGCCGTCTTCCGCTCACGCCCCAACATCGTGCAGCCCGCCTCCAGTGGTGTCGCAACAGGCGTGAATGGAGGGACGAATGGAGACGTGTCGTCTTCAGCGATGAGAGTCGCTTCTGCCTTGGTGCCAATGATGGTCGTATGCGTGTTTGGCGCCGTGCAGGTGAGCGCCACAATCGGGACTGCATACGACCGAGGCACACAGGGCCAACACCCGGCATCATGGTGTGGGGAGCGATCTCCTACACTGGCCGTACACCACTGGTGATCGTCGAGGGGACACTGAATAGTGCACGGTACATCCAAACCGTCATCGAACCCATCGTTCTACCATTCCTAGACCGGCAAGGGAACTTGCTGTTCCAACAGGACAATGCACGTCCGCATGTATCCCGTGCCACTCAACGTGCTCTAGAAGGTGTAAGTCAACTACCCTGGCCAACAAGATCTCCGGATCTGTCCCCCATTGAGCATGTTTGGGACTGGATGAAGCGTCGTCTCACGCGGTCTGCACGTCCAGCACGAACGCTGGTCCAACTGAGGCGCCAGGTGGAAATGGCATGGCAAGCCGTTCCACAGGACTACATCCAGCATCTCTACGATCGTCTCCATGGGAGAATAGCAGCCTGCATGGCTGCGAAAGGTGGATATACACTGTACTAGTGCCGACATTGTGCATGCTCTGTTGCCTGTGTCTATGTGCCTGTGGTTCTGTCAGTGTGATCATGTGATGTATCTGACCCCAGGAATGTGTCAATAAAGTTTCCCCTTCCTGGGACAATGAATTCACGGTGTTCTTATTTCAATTTCCAGGAGTGTATTTACCCAGGCACAGTTTGTCAAAAAGATCTTCCGGGCGGGGTAAAGGAAAAGTTGCAATCACTAGTTGTGGATTCACCGTAGCCTTGAAGTCCACACAAAGTCTCAATTTTCCGGAAGGTTTTGGCAAAATTACTAAGGGTGATGGCCAGAGAGAAGCCTGCACACGTTCAATCACACCTTATGATTCCAAATCGTGTAATGTTCTTGCGACCTCATCACGCAATGCGTGGGGAACATTGCGCGCTCGGAAAAATTACGGTTGCGTGTTGACTTTCAGTTCCAAATGTGCTTGATAGTTCGTAGCACAACCAAGGCCCGGGTGCTAAAATGTCTGCAAACTCTTCACATAGACGACAAACACTGGCGGAAGGCACAGTCAGGTTCACTGATAGGACCTGATTGACTATGGACAAGTTAAATAACTGAAATAAATCTAAACCAAACAAGTTCACTGCGGAAGAAGAACGAAGAACGTAAAATGACACAAGTTTTGTTTGTCCCTTGTATGTTGCAAGAAGGCTGCACTGTCCTAACACAGGGATATTCTGACCTGAATAACTATTTAACGTAACATTTGCGGCATGCAACGGATGTGTACCCAGTTGTTTGTACATGTCTTTATTGATCAATGAAACTGCAGCTCCGGTATCGAGCTGGAATGGGATCACGTTGCCATGAATGTCCAAGTCTACAAAAAGTTTATTGTCCTGCTGACGACAAGAGCAACTGTCTCGTGCAATTTGAACAGACACTGGTACAGAATCACTTGCTAATTGACGTGATTTCCTGCGACATCGACGCACACTATTTGTGGGACGAACACAGTCATTGTTAGAGAGAGGGGCACTGGGCGGAGTGGAATTAACTACATGAATGTCCATGGGCGATGGTTCACGAGCCTGAGTATTCTTGGTTCGATTCCGGCGCGAAGCAAAGGGCCTGGAATCGGTGTGAGTGTCCGATCTGAGCTTTCTCTGGCAAACACTCTGAACATGTCCTTTTTTATTACAGAAAAAGCAAATAGCTTGGCGTGACGGGCAATTCTCACGCGAATGTATAGTAGCACACTGCTGGCATGATTTCAGCACTGCATTTGCGTGCTGGCTCGGCACACGTTTTGGAGAGTGTGGCGGCAGCTGCGCGGACGGGCGCGAGGTCTGTTTACCGTTCCGTGCAGCTCGCCCGGTGGGCCGGTTAACGTGACACATGGCTGGCGAAGTTGCAAATGATTCCTGAGCAAAGTCAAGTGTGTCTTGCCTATCCAATATGTCCATCACTTGTTGAAGGGAGGGATTGACTAGTTTCAAAATTTGCTCCCGTATACGAACATCAGAAACATTCTGTGCAATTGCATCATGTACCATTGTATCTGAATAAGGGAGTCCACATTCGCACTCAAAAGCACAATCCCTAGTAAGGCCTTGCAAAGTTGCAACCCACTCCCTATTAGTTTGACCGACTGTATGTTTTGTACGAAAGAAAGTATACCTTTTTCCAACTATATTGACTGATTCTTTGAAATATGCATCTAATGCAGACAAAATTTCGTCGTAGGACAGAGTTGCTACATCGCCTCGGGGAAACAATTTCACTATCACACGGTACGTCTGGACGCCGACACATGATAATAAGTGAGGCTGCCGCTCATTACCTTGAATTCTGTAGGCGGCGAGATGGAATCCAAATTGGTGTGACCACTCCGTCCAGCTTTCCAGTGCCGCATCAAACGGACGAAAAGGTGGTGCAACTGCGTGTTGTGGCTGCGGTAGCGGTGGTGCGGCGGCTGCCGCATCAGTTTGCATTGCACGTTGACCCTGGACGAGCTGTCCAAGGGCATCCAATAGCGCCTGCGTCTGCTGATTCTACAAGCGATAAAATTCGGACAGTACATCTGGAGATTGTGGCGAAGCCATGACACAAGTAAATTGAGGCAAGATCAGTTGGTACAAACGCGATTTAGCTCGTCGCCAATTTGTAGTGTTGGCAGAAGAGCCAACACTGTTTTTCTAGAGGAGGCCGAAATGTACGCGTTTAATTACACGCTGACTGGCGTGAGGTCTGGGACAATATCTTGAGAATTGCAAATAAAGTACGTAGATGATGTAATACTTAACTTCAATCCACAATTGTAGAACATCTCTCTTGATGATACATGCTTCACATAATAAATATCAATTGAATACGGCGCCTTGCTAGGTCGCAGCAAATGTAGGTGAAGGCTATGCTAACTATCGTCTCAGCAAATGAGAGCGTATTTGTCAGTGAACCATTGCTATGAACGTCGGCTGTACAACTGGGCGAGTGCTAGTACGTCTTTCTAGACCCGCCGTGTGGTGGCGCTCGGTCTGCGATCACTGACAGTGGCGACACGCGGGTCCGACGTATACTAATGGACCGCTGCCGATTTAAAGGCTACCACCTAGCAAGTGTGATGTCTGGCGGTGACACCAAACACACACACACACACACACACACACACACACACACACACACACACACACACACACACACACATATATATATATATATATATATATATATATATATATATATATATCTGTGTGTGTGTGTGTGTGTGTGTGTGTGTATGGGTGTGTGTGCCACAGTGTGTACACAATGTGTTTGAGTGCATACTATGTGTGTGAGTGCATTATACTGTGTATTTATGTACTGCTTTAGAGTCAGGTTAGGTTTCACTGTTGCTGGACATACAAATAGAGATCATGTTTAGTTTGATGCCATCTCTCACACGTAACTATAAATATTCAACCTCATGTGTTACATCAGCTGTAAAGTGTTTTCCAAGCTATTTAAAACATATCAGGCGCTTCAACGTAAACTGTTAAACACTGTGAAAAAGCGTTCTTCACCATTGCAAACTGTGCTACGACTGCTCAGAGCTGTTGAATACAACATAAGTGTGTCAATCCACGTTACAGCGTGAAACTTATTTTGTGTATACTGTTAAATAATATTATTTGTAAAGATTGTACACAGCTTTTGTACCTTGTTTTTTCGAGTAAAGAGTATGAATTAGTCCAAATTGTGGGACATATTATATGATATGTAAAGTGCATGACGTAGTTCGACTTGTCCGACATATACTTCGAAAAACAAACATATGAACTGAAATGTGAGATCTTATTTGAAGGATAGAAAGATAAATAAATAAATCTGCTTTGTTAATCTCTGGTCATTCATATCCTTTCTTTCTATTTCAGCATTGTCAAATAATGGTTTATGATATGAATTTGCTAGATGGCACAATTAGAAGTAACACTTGCGTAGCACATGTCTGTATCTATAAAAGTGATGTGTTCACACCATTAATTATGTTCAGTTTCACAATGGGCAGGTACATCTGCACTACACATATCATTTCTACAAGAATGATTGTATTTACACCATTAACAGCGTTGAATCTTACAATGGGGAAGTACATCTGCATTGTATGAATACCTCTGTAAGAATGGGTGCATATGTACTTCATGAAAAGTGCCGTTGAGTTGAAGTACGACCACCAAGCACTGTCCACACTTAAAGTGAGACAGTCTGTTGTGGTCTTCTGACTTTAAACTTAGGAGAATTCAGCTGAAAACTTAGGATGACAATTATTTAACTCTGCAAGTGAGATGGGGTTAAACTGTTCAGCTATGAGGTTATACAGGTGGGGGAAATTGTTTGAATGTAGGACAACTGTAATTTAACTTAAGACAAATAAAATGTGACGTCAGGGAAAACACAACAGTGATCTTGGATTGTCATCTTGAATTTGTGAATCTCTGCAGAGCTCTGAATTATCCTAGTATGTCCAATTCGCCATCTTGGCTCCTCATCTTGGATTGTGATGACATAGAGGTTGTTGTAATATCTTGAGGTCGCCATCTTGGTTCACTATCTTGGATTTCTGGATTTCACACCAACGGGATAAATGCCCATCCTGCAATGTTTTTTTTAATTTTCCACCATTTTACACTTAGGACAAGTGTTCTAGACCCACAGTCACATCTGATCGGAGGAGGTGAAAACCTGCAGCTCAATTAGGCTCTTAAGAATTTCTCACAATTTTCTGAAATTCACACCATTTTATGCATAGGGCAGTTGTGGTATGTCAGGAGGGAGTGTGAACTCTGACAACGTTCCATGACATCACTGGTGATGTCATAGGGGGAGGGGAAAATCTGGCAACGAAGCAGACCGTTCTAGGAGCAGCAGAGCCACCGTACAGACAAGGTAAGCCAAGTTTCATGACTGATTTCATCCCTCTAGTGACGCTACTGACATGTATCCAATGAGAAACCCTCTGCTAGTAGTGCTTGAAAATCATTTGTGGAAACACCACTCACTATGACAGTTTAAGTTAGGTCTGCTGGGAAACAAATATAGCCTAACGACATATTTTGACCTCACTGGTATACGTACCCATTAGTGAAACAGAACAGCCATCGCACACTGTCACGCAGTTTGTTTTTTATGCGACCTCCATAAAATCTCCCAATTTGTAGCAGTATCTGCTATTGCATGCTGAGGACCGCCATCACCTTAAGAATATTTGCAATGGAAAGTATACAGGGAAGTTATTCAGACTCTTTTAATGTGATTTTAACTCAGTAACAATCCTGGGCCGTGGTGAGACGTCTGCTGCTCTAGTGACAATCGATTCACCTGAAGTTTGTTTGTTACTGTTCATCATACTTTTTCTTCCTGCCCCAAAAGAAGCAGCAAGAGCCGGATCCCTATAAGTACCAGATCTTTTATTTGATTTTGGAACACAAATGGTCGCTCGAACCATTTCTCAACAATGCAACACGTGGTGAGATACCAGCTGCAGAAGGATCTTCGGTAACTTTTTTTATCTGAAATGTCAGTGTGGATGATATATGTTTCTTGCTATTAGTCTGATGAAATTGTGTGCCTCTAGAGTAGAAGTAGCCTTAAGTATCTCGCCTTTCTATTTCAAACAGCGGTATGCAATTTGCTTTTCTCTTTTCAGTTTTTATTTACGTGCACTGTCGTCAGATACTTGGACGTTCAAATGTGTGTGAAATCTTATGGGACTTAACTCCTAAGGTCATCAGTCCCTAAGCTCACACACTACTTAACCTAAACTATCCTAAGGACAAACACACACACCCATGCCCGAGGGAGGACTCGAACCTCCGCCGGGACCAGCCACACAGTCCATGACTGCAGCGCCACAGACAGCTCGGCTAATCCCGCGCGGCTCAAATACTTGGAGCTTACATTTTGAAAATGTAGGCAACATTTGTCACACAGCAACTGACACATACAATAAACGTTGAAAACGAAACTATAAACACATGTACATGGTGTGTGTACTAGCTTATGAAAACAAATTTATGTTTTCATATTCATCGATTTTTTATTCCTGAGAAATTGTAAGAAATATTGATAATGTTTGTCGCTCGCAATGTTTCTTATAATTAAACACTATAACTGAATGTTTAAAAAAATGTTATTTTCACGTGTTGTTTCTAGATAATAAATTAGTATTAAAACGGTTAATTTGGAAGATTGCAGAAAGCAGGAAACGGGATTCGAGTACCAGTCTGGAACAAATTTTCACTACCTACCATATGTTCATTAAAATATTCTCACATAATGTAGTGAGTAAACAATTGATCTCTGTCTGAAATCTACGAGGGTGTGCTGAAAAGAAACGAAGTATTATTAATGTTCTACATACTTATTTTTCATGTTCACATATTTTCTTCTCAACATAGTCACCCTGGCGACGAACACATTTCTTCCAACGATAGACCAGTTTGTTGATACTATCACTGTAGAACGTTTGACTTTGTTGACAGAACAACAACCTCACCTCTGTTTTCATCGCCTCATCAATATCAAAGTGAAGTCCTCGAAGGCGTTTTTTTAAGTTTTGGAAACGGATGAAATTCGGATGTGTGCCAGGTTGGAGCTCTAGAGAGGATGCTCGATGATAGTGAACCCATAGCGACGGATTATTGCAGATGTCGCAGCGCAGGTGCGCTCGTGGCACGCTGAAAGAAAGAGTGCTCCAAATATGGACGAACTCTACGAATTCGAAACTCGATCACAGCACTATGTTTTTCACGCACCAACATAGTTACGTTGCACACCATCATGTCACGCGCTACAATTTGGAGTCCTCTTGCAGCAGAGGGCTGTAAATATGTAGACATGAAAAATAAAGATGTCATATGATAATAACGTTTATTCTATTTAAAAAGCCTTCACATAAGAAATTCTGAGTCATTACTTTTCAGCATGTCGTCGTAAAACACCTACTGTAATGAATAATGAAATTTTGCACATGTTTTCTTACATCTTCGCCTTCTATGGACGAGGACGCGACGATCGCAGAGACCGTGGGCATCGTAAGTTTAATGATTCCGCCCCAAACGACGGCAGTTACTCCATGTGGCCACCGTTCGTGGAAGTCGGCTCCAGGATGAACTACAACGGCGGCAGTGTAACCGAGAGCAGAGCAGGTGGAAGCTGTAGTGGTGCAAGTCAGGGATTCGCAGTATGTACACTGACTGAATGTTAAACTCTCTAATAAACTATCTAGCTCACGATAATTTCTAATTCAGCCAATGTATCAGACAAACCTGTTCAACAGTGTTTATCAAATTGGTTCAAATGGCTCTGAGCACTATGGGACTTAACATCTGAGGTCATCAGTCCCCTAGAACTAGAATGGAGAGTCGCTGTCGCACTGTGAGCAGAGAGGAAGCAGAGCAGCTTGAGTCATGAAAGAGTGCGGAAGCGTTTGTTGGGCGCTCCCGCAGCCGCGGTGTGTAGCTCCGATCGCGCCAGTGTAGGCGTACTAAATTCGTTAACCCGCGAGCAATCAGAGCGCGGTAGGAGTTGACAGGCGGAGGAAGCTGCAGCTCCAACTACTGCCTGTCCCACAATTATCCGTGGCTCTGGAGACGAGTCGGGGTTCCCAACCAAAGTCAGCAACAGCAGCGGCATCCCAGCAATGTCGTCGGCTGCATTCTTCATCACCTGCACTGCTACAACATGGTAAGGCCGTAAAGTGACAAAATATAAGAAAGTTTTCAGGGGCATTACCCAGTGGGATATCTTTCACAAAGTATGACTAACGTGAATAATGACCGGCGATGCTTAAACTTGTAATGTACCTGTGTTGTCAATGTCGTCAGACATTATTACTAATCAGGGTTTCCTTCCTTTCCACGCAGCCACTGAGGGACCTAAAAATATGAAAATTAATTAACTTTTTACTGCCAGTTTTGTTTGTTTGCTAATGACCAGTTTCAGTCTAAATCTTCTGCGTCAATAACTGTACATCTTTGTATTGTATAACAGATGCTTAAGTAGTTTCTAATTTTGAGTATTAACTTCATTCATTTAAAGTAACGTAAAAGTTCACTGGCAAAATTAATAACTAAAAATACAGCACAAATTAAGAGTGCACTTTTGATTTATTTTGTGTTTAGCGTAGCAAGTGACTTCTGCTGATTTGGTATGTATTTTATTGTTGTTATTTTAAAATTAAAACCAGTTGTTCATTTGCTTAAAGTGAATTCAACTCAATCTTTCAATAATCAAAAGTAAATTGCTTGCATTTTTCTAAATTTAACATTAAGTTTCGCGGAGGTTACTGGAAGTCATTTTTTACATAACAAAGTTTTAGTTGCATTTATTTAAACAGTAACTTCATTTAACTTTATTTTCAAAATTTAGTATTTCCGAATAAGTAAGTGCAAACTCAGTTTTCTGGTTCATTTATTTTCTGCTGAACTGTTGTATTGTGGAAAAGCGCGACAACCTTCTGTTGCCGGGCCAGTGATTATATGCTTAAATTCCTTTGCTATTACCTTTTTTAAGAATCGGGAGATTCATTATCCTAGTGGTCTGGCGACCGTTTAATTATCCTCTTCTCAGCTAATCAGTGTGGTTCATGGTGTGGGTTCCTGTAGTCATGTCCTAGTTCATGAACCACGGGCAACGTATGAGTGGGCAAGTAAGTGGTCCTGACAGTCGGGACACCAGTTACTTTGGAATAAGGCTGGGCATCTCGGACATATTCTGAGTCGTTGTCACCTTTGTGCTCATACGGCAAAGACTACCAAATCCACTGGTTAGTCCCTCAACCGTTAGGGGTAAAACCCAATGGGACTCGGGGCAAGTAAGGCTAGCAACCTGCTTCCCAGGTACTTCAAATATGATGCTGGTAACAACCAGAGCAAAATGCCTCGGACCTTTGGAGGTGACGGAGTCCCACCTTTAACTGACAAACCAGGGACTCCTAAGATACGACTTGGCAAACAAATGGTAATGAGATGGGGAGCTATTAATATCAATGGGGACTACTCTGGGGAGAAGGAGAGCTGGCAGAGGCTGCAAGTTTTAGACTTGGAAAAAGCTTTTTACAATGTTGACTAGAATACTGTCTTTGAAATTATGAAGGTAGTAGGGGTAAAATACAGGGAGTGAAAGGCTGTTCGCACCTGTACAGAAACCAGATGGGAGTTATAAGAGTCGAGGGGCTTGAAAAGCAAGCAGTGGCCGAGAAGGGAGTGAGACAGGTTTGTAGCCTATCACCGATGTTATTCAATCTGTACATTGAACAAACAGTAAAGAATACCAAAGAAAAATTTGGAGAGTGAATTGAAGTCTTGGGAGAAAAAATAAAACTTTGAGATTTGCTGATGACATTGTAATTCTGTCAAAGAAAACAAAGGATTTGGAACAGCAGTTGAATGGAATGGCCCGTGTTTTGAAAGGAGGATATAAGATGAACATCAACACAAGCAAAACAAGGATAACAGAATGTAGTCAAATTAAATCGGGTGATGCTAAGGGAATCAGATTAATAAACGAGACACTTAAAGTAATAGATGAGTTTTGCTATTTGGACAGCAAATTAACTGATTGCCAAAGCAGAGAGGATATAAAGTGTAGACTGGCAGTGGAAAGATTATGTGTTAGGAAGTTATTTCTCAAGGTATTTGTTCAGAGTGTACTCATGTATGGAAATGAAACAAGTACGATAAACAGTTTAGATAAAAAGCGAACAGAAGTTTTCGAAATGTGGTGCTACGGAAGAATACTGAAGATGAGATGGGTCCAACACGTAACTTATCAGGAACTACTGAATAGAATTGGGGAGATAAGAAATCGCTCCACTACGTGACTAACAGAAGGGATCGGCTGATTCTGAGACTAAAGGATCACCACTTAAGTAATTGAGGGCAGTGTGGCGGGTACGAATTGTAGAGGTGGACCAAGAGATGAATACAGTAAGCAGATTCAGGACGATATAGTTTGCAGTAGCTATTCGGAGATGAAGAGTAGCATGGAGTGATGCATCAAACCAGTCTTCAGCTTAAACATCACAACAAAACCACTTTTATCTAGACAATAATCTGTTTAGTGAGTCGATTTGTAAATAATAGCTTACGAAACTCCAAAATACGGTGCTCCAGATTTTGAAATAAACCAACAAAAACAAAATATACAGATAATAGGAATACTGAGCAGTACACAGTTATGAATACTGTGTGAGGGAGTATATAAAAATTATAATTCTATTTAAGGACGTGTAAATACAACCAGATAATTATGCACTAGATATGCTTGTCAGTAATCAAATACTTACGGCCTTTAATTATTTCTCTCTCTCTTTCTCTCTCTCTATAACTGTTAGGACAAACAGACAGTCAATCACTCAACAACTGTATAGGATCACTTGCCTGATCTGTTGGAGCTCGATTGTCACTAAGTCTCCGTCTGGTTTGATTACAAGACTAAAATTGAAATAAATTTGTGAGTTACATTTTACTAATTCGTATGCTAACGTAATTTTCAAATAAGATTAATTTCGTCGGGTTTTGTTTTCACAAGATGTTTTTTCTCAAACTTATGCCCGTGTAAATCTATTTACGTGCAATCGCGTAAGACTATCGGAATATCTTGTAATGCGCCAAAACTTTCCGTTACGATTTTTTTCGTTTCGAATTACGTAACAGAGATGGCTCAACTTAGTCTCGACAAGAAAATGGATGTTCAAACCTTGTGAAAGCTATGTTTTAAGGTCCATTCCTTTGACATGTTATAGTATCTATAGACCGAGAGAAAAAGCTGACGAAAACCAGATGTCAGTCAGAGATGCACCATAACCAGAGCGAGTGGGTAGCAGCGCGAGTCAGCGACGCTACAACTACTGCAGCTGACCACCAGAAATGTTACCGAAGGCCACTAAGTATGAACGTAACATGTACAAGGGATAATCATCATTCTAAGATTGTCGAAAAATAGTTCGATCCTCGAGGAAGCAAGCGTGAGTAGTCGCTGTTATGAGGCAGACGGGTAGCGGTCGGTCGTAGTGGTGTATAACAGGACACTGACGGTCTTAATTTGATTTTGAATTCTCTCTCGTCATCAGCAATAATATACTCCGACATGTTAACTGAAAATAATTTGTTCGTGATTCGGCAGCCAGTCTTGAGGTCAGGAGTTTAATCGACTGGATTAGTACTGAGAAGTTTTGATGTCTGCGTGGCAGCCCAACGTGTTTGCTATATGAGAGCATGATAATTTAGACCCGGGAGGTAATTAGGTGGGCGTCAGTGTAACGCTACGCACTGTGGAGTTTGAATACGGAAATAACGTTCGCGATTATTTGGTAGAGCTGTTAATGAATTTTGAAGAATTGTTGGTGTATGTGGAACAGTTATAACAAGCTTATTATCTAATGCTGAGAGAAGTAATAATTGGCTGCTACTTTTTTTAGTAAAGGTGTGTAATGGAACCTTGTTTTGGTCATTAAGGACCACGTCACGACTCTTCGATTGGTGTTTCTTAATGGCCAGACTTTGTAACCTCCCAGCACATAAATCTTAAAAGTCAATAAATGTGCAATTGTAACCTCCCAGCAAGAATATAAAAGTCAATGTTAAGTGAAATGTTATATTCCCACAAAACTGCATAATAAAAATGAACCAAGCGTATCCTGCTTACAAAATTAAGAATAATAATGGCCCAAATGTAAACTCCCCACAAACATTAACTAATGAAGATTACTCACTGTCGGTCACTGTTTGAAAATCTACTGTGTGTGTATCTGTTTTTGATTTAAGATCGGAAATTTCATCACGCAATTCGGTGTTCAACTGTTCGATGGTATTAATTTTGTCCGATACTGTAGCAATATTGTTGTCTACGTATGTTTTTGCTTTCGCAAACAATTTACGTTTGTCTTCCTGTCTCTGTGCTGTAATTGTTTCCATGACTTGTCGTTTTACTTTATTCTGATCGTGTATAAATTTACGGAAACGCGTATCACTGTTTTGTAGGTGGTGATTAAAACGTTCGTCAATTTGACTGTTCTGTTGTTCAAATTTCGCGTCTATCTTTGCATCCATTGTGCTCGAAAGTTCTGCCGTCATTAATTTAAACTCGTCGCGTAATTGTGTTGCCTTCTCAGAGCATTGTTTACCGACTGCACTAATTTCGTCTCTATGTGATTCTGTTGCAGCTGTTTGCATATCCCTTAATTCTTGAGCAACAGATCTAATTTCCTCACTACTTTTCCTAGCACAAGTCTCAATTTCCTCACGTAATTGTTCCTTAGTATCATGACACTGCGCGGCAATGGCTGTAATCTGCTCACTAAGCTGTCTGGAATTGTTGTCTAATTTTTCATTAAGGTGTCTGTTCTGTTCACTAAGTTGTTTAAAATTGTTATCTTGTCTTTCATTCTGTTGTTTGTAATTGTTATCTAGTTTTCCATTAAGCTGTTTATTTATTTGTAGCAACAATGCCACAATTTGATCCGACCCAAAATTAGCAACTCTATTCGCGGTGCTGTTTAATGGCGTATCTGCAATTGTCACGTTTTCTGTAACCATTTGGTTATTTTGTGATTCTTGAAAATGTGTGCTAATCAGATGTGCGTTGTTAGTCACTGCACCGGAATTACATAAATCTGTCGTACTCTGACTACACTGTTCATTTTCATTAGACAAATTTGTCTGTTCATTACTTAAATTTTGCAAACCGGTTGTGTTAAGCTGGGCAGCGCTCATTGCAACAGAACGCCCCGCGTCATCAATTGTCGTCAAATTAACAGAGGTCACAATTGAATTCGTCTGTTCATCACTAAGATCAAAATCATTATTAGTGGTCGGTACGTACTGATTGTCAGTAAACGGAGGATTGTCATGAATACACTGTGTGTCACAAGTACTACCGGTGAAGTTATTTAAGTCGGTTATTTCACTCATTATACCTCGCGATGCACTATTAACAGTCTTTCGCGGCATTTGTACACTAGTCACAATTATTCACAAATGAGACAAAGACAATGCAAAATCCAACAAATACAAATACAACAAAGAGCAACGAATTGCTGATGATCTGTGAGAGAAAGTCACAAAATTAGTAAAAGCGTTGCGCCAAATGCTAATTATATTTAAGTAGATAAGAGCAGATATCTGACTACTTATCAGAAGATTCTCAAAGAAATACGATCCTGGTCCGGATGTCGTCAAGTGTAACCTCCCCACAAAAATAAATAAATAAAATGAGTCAAGCGTAACCTCCTTGCAAAATTAAAGAATTTTAATGGCCCAAATGTAAACTCCCCACAAACATTAACTAATGAAGATTGCTCATTAAACCCACAATAAAATTAATTAAATAATGAAGCATAAACTATGTGTATCATCTGAACACAAATAATTAAACCTGACATATTTTATAAGGGCAGCGGCGCTGACCTTCGGCCCTGTGCAATAATTAAACCTGAACACAAAAACCAAGATTCTTACCTCAGTAAACTCCATCAATATCTTCTCTTATTTTTCGGCACAGCTCCGTGCAATGCTGGCCCATGTTTAATTTTAATTCTTGGAGGGAATGCATAGGAAGTATTACTTGACTTGAAATGAATCTTTTTGTTTAAAACAGTTACTTTATAAGAAAATTATTATTGGGGCAATTCTTGAACAAATTAATTACAATTAACATATGTTATTAGCTGAGCGCAATGCTGCTTCATTACCTTCTAAAACAATATACCTCGTCCTGAATCGTGACCAGAGTTGGAAGGAGAGCACGCCGCCGACGCATGCCTACGCCCCCTCAGTACAACCGTCCACTCGCTACGACTACTACCGACAGAGTGCAACTCGCAACTCAACCACTCTCTCTGCCCACTCGCCTCACACTACTGAACTCTCGCGCGGTCAAGCGCAGACTAGCAACGATAAATAACTCTCTGGTCAGAGATTCTGTCATGCCTCGCCATCGCTGGTAATGAATACATGCGTTTTTCAACTTTCAAGCAATGTTAGTTTCCTGCATGCTCTGAATGAATGTCATTAATATGATATGGAATATGATGTTGTCAATAGAGGAACGAAAAACAGAAAACTAACATTGCTCCAAATTGTGGCCATTAATAAACACCTGTCAAAGAATCCTGACCTGTCCCTTAAAGATAGTTTCATTACTCATCCTTACAAAAGAAGCAGCAACTGGTTATTATTTCTCTCAATATCAGATAATAAGATTGGAATAACTATTACACATTGGCATTCCATCGACTTCTTTCTCCTCCACTCCCCGCCCCCCTTCTTTTCGGCATGCTTGTCAAATTCATCAGTCTGTCCATATGACATAACAGCCTGTGCAATTACTCACTTTGGAACAGGTTTTGCTTACACATTCATATAGTATTAATATTTGAATATACTGTAATATAAGATTTATTTGCTCAGAGTCTGTTTGGTTATTATATTATACTTGTGTTTTGTAACGATATAGCCATAAAATTTCACATATCTTTGTCCAACAGTCTTTGTACAGGTATGAACTCTCACTGAAGTTGTTTCGACTATTTGTTTAGTATTATCTGACGATTATTGGTTATTAACGTACTATTATTAAATATTATTGCGGAACATTAATACCGTATATTCAGATTTTTAAGAAACTGCAATACATATAAAGGGGAGGCAGACAGAGATACCACAAAGTTAGTTCGTTTCGTAAGGCCACCTCCAGTAGATCATCGCCAGATTAGCTACTTCGCCGTCTTCTCACGGTCTCTGTCCTGGTCGCAGATGGACTCTGCCCAATTCGTCGTTTCGCCATGCTGTGCTGCCGCACGACTACAGGTGATAGTTTCGGAAGCGCTTCCTTTTGCTATCTCTACTACTGTAGCCTAGATCGTGTGGATTACTAATGAAACTTGCGTTACTATTAAATGCCACAGACAGAATCGTGCGACATCCGATGAACATCTGGAACTTCAAGTTGCAGTTCCCTCTACTTCGTTTATTTTCTTGTGGTTTCAATTTATTTCGAGTGTGAGCGTCAGTCGATCTAAGTTGTATCGAAGTTAGATGACCAGTAAATACTATAACTAAGACAGTTTTTATTTATTGCTGTATGTACAGCATATTTAACACAACACCATATTACTGTCTGTTATGAAACTGGAGGAAAAGTGACTCTTAAAGCAGACACGTAACAACTTGCCATGAAGTTTCTTGGCAGCGTTCGTCTGCATCCAGTAGGAAGACAACTTGCCTGTAAGGCCATCAGTCACAAAGTCACCGGCAAAGTGATCGCTTACAGCGTCAGGGAAACAAACAGGGAGTGCTAATGCGTTTAAGACGTTGTCACGCAAAGTTTCATCAAACTGATGAGTACAAACAAAGTTTCAGCACAGGAGCCTTTATCACGGACTAGCCCTCGAGAGTAGAAAATAATGTCTCAGTAGTCTGAATTTAATGGGCAGCACTGAGTGTGAGCAGACCCCTATAAAGCACGAGCACGCCGCACAGCAGTTCATACGCTACAAGGCTTCAAGTAGCTCCGTGCGTTCCGACACCGAGTAGAGTGTCAAGTCGATTGATAACTATACGACGTCGTTTTCTACATGCGATTTAGTAGTCACATTGTGCAATTTTGAGGGTTCTCCATCAACGTCTCAATATATTCTCTGAGAACCACAGTCTTAAGCGTGTGGCGGAGTTTAATCTACAAATATCAGATCATCTGTTTCTACTCTACTTCTTTAATGTCTCCATGCGTTTTGTAAAAATAAGTTTCTAGTGTATCTGAAGCGAAGATTTTCACATCAGTGTAATTTTAAGTGACGGCAGTGATCCATGGGCTTTTGATGAGGTTACCTTTAAGAAATTGAAACTGATTCAGCGAGTATTGTACAGATGGATGTTAGAAATGCTAAGAGAGGCAAGAAGACAAGCGAACGGATCCAGGAACGAGGTGTAGTGGAAAACGTAATTATGACGGTAACGAGAAAGAAACAAATAAAAAGTGAAAAGTTGGTGGGAAAGTAGGAGGGGAGAAAGGGGTGCATGTAGGCAGGCGAAAGTATTGTAGTAAATTATGGAAATTTTTGCTGGATATTAGGTGACTACGAAAGCCTACCTAATAGGTAATAGGTGAATGATATCATGAAACATTCTGGTTGTAACGACAGTGGCATTATATGAGTTCCATTTGGTTATATTTTGCAGTTTTTTATTTAATTATTCACATATTTTTTATCACTCAAATTTCCGTTACCTTTGTGCAGTAAAGGAAGTAGGATGGTCCAACTCTTGAGTGGTTTGCGTAACTGCGTTTATTCTATCTCAAATATATAGTCTCTGTAAAGACTAATTTCTCTTTACCCTACAATTTGAGGCCATGAACTCATTTTCATTTAACGTTTGTCATTATGTGGACAGTGCGATGTGTGTTGACATCTGAAATGTCGTAGTATAAAATTACCGGTAAAAAAATTTCGGTGAGAAGTTGGTAGTATGTCAGACATCATTTTATTGATGATTGTGCTATGGAGAGAACAAAAAACTATGTGTTGGATGACTCTGTTGAGAGTATTTCGAATGAAATTACGTTCCACAGGTTTGCTCTTTAGTAAAGATTGCAAGAAATAGCCTTCAACGACGACTTCGAGTGCTACTAAAATATTCATATGCTGCTTGTGCTTCTGTGATCTAATCTGAAAAGGCACTTAACCAGTGTAAGTAATATTATTGTGTACGCTGTAATTGAAGGCTTTGTAATGAACAACTAGGTAACAATTTGAATTTATTAAAGATAATTAACTTCATGAAAAACTGGCTGAAAATAGTGAATGCGATGACGTTAAATTAGTTGCCAGACCTGGGTAAACTCAGTTAACTTTGAAACATAACTGCTGAAAATTTGTGAAAGAATTAAGTTTGAATCATGAAGTAATCTGAAATTCCGAGTGCAATATTGTGTGGCCTTTGGTAAACGTCAACTGCAGATACTAGAAAACTCAGAAGACACTAACTGCTTTTTACATAAAACGAGTATTATTTTAAATTGAATCAGAAAGTCACATAGCTACTTGTCAGTATTACAGTAATTTTGAAAGATCAGTGCTATTGCTGTGATGGCGTATTATAACTCATTTTCCTTTTCATATGCAGATATATTGGGAGTAGAGTTATGAGCCGAATGAATGTGCACTCTATCATGCAGCTATTTTTCTTGTTATGTACTTACGGTATTTACTGAAGAATGCAGTACGCTACCTTACAAAGTGTAAAGAGATGGAATTCCTCTTAGGAACATAAGCACATTGTATTTCAAGAGATACAGTATCATTGGAATTCAGTTCATATTGCCAGTACTTGTAATCGTGTTTACTTACCCACTACGTAACAGAGAATCATAGCAAATATACTAGCGGAAGGATCGGTTGTCACAGTCAAATTTCCGATTCTTAATACGGAAATCGTTTGGAAGATGCAAGGTGCACCATTGATTTGTGGATGTAAAATGGCTAGTAATGAAGATAATATTGATAAAGCTGCCTTGACTTGAAACCGAGTTATTACACAGTTTATTGTGTCGACTCGCTCACAGTTAGGGCATACACTGAGGCGACAAAAGTCATGGGATACCCTTTAATATCCTCTCGGACCTCCTGCCCAGCGCAGTGCCGGAAATCGACGTGGCACAGACTCCACATGCCGTAGGATGTCCCTTGTGGAAATATTTAGTCATGATGCCTCTACATCCGCCCATTATTACAAAAGTGTTGCCTGTGTAGGATTTTTGCACAAACTGACCTATAAATTATGTCCCATATCTATTCAATGGGATTCATGTCGGGTCATGTGTGTGACCAAGTCACTCGCTCGAATTGTCCAGAATGTTTTCCCGCCCACTCGCGAACAGCTGTGGCCCGGTAACATGGCGCATTGTCATCCATAAAAATTCGGTCCTTGTGGAACATGGAATCCATGAATGGCCGCAAAAGGTCTTCGAATAACCGAAAGTGAACATTTCCAGTCAATGACCGGTTCAGTTGGATGTAAATACAGCCCACATCATTAAGAAACCACCACCAGCTTGCACAGTGCCTTGTTGACAACTTGGATCCATGGCTTCGTGGAGTCCCCGCCACACTAGAACCCTACCATCATCTCTTACCATCTGAAATCGGAACTCATCTGACCAGGCCACTATTTTCCAGGCGTTTAGAGTCCAGCCGATATGCCCACGTGCTTAGGAGAGGCGCTGCAGATGATGTCATGCTGTTGGCAAAGGATGCCATAGTCCACTAACGCCAAATGTCGCCGCACTGTCCTAACGAAAACGTTCGTCGTACGTCCCACATTGATTTCTACTGTTTCACGCAGTGTTATTTGCCTGTTGTCATGACAACTCTACCCAAACGCCGCTGCTGTTCGCCGTCAAGTGAAGGCTGCCGCCCACTGTGTTGTCCACGGTGAGAGGTAACGCCTGAAATGTGGAATTCTGGGCACACTCTTGACACTGTGGATCTCAGAATATCAAATTACATTACTATTTACAATGTGAAATGTCCCAAGCTCCTAGCTTCAACTAGCATTCCGCGTTCATAACCTGTTAAATCCCGATGGGCAGCCATAATCACGTCGGACACCTTTCAACATGACAACTGAGTACAAATGACAGCTCCGGCAATGCACTGGCCTTTTATACATTATGCACGCGATGATACAGATATCTCCATATGTACATACCGCTATCTCATGACTTGAATCACCCCAGTGTAAAGCGAAGGTTTCCGAATCTGAAGCAGTACATCATCTCCTTGCCTTGTCCAGGTGCGCTTGAATGACTCGCGAACGGTATCAATTGCGGATAGTGTTGTGGAAACCATGCTGATGTGACGGACTGGTTGTTCAACTTCGACACAAGTTCATATTTCGTCAATAGCGTGGAATGTTAGCTCAGACAAATTTGTATCTATTCGAAATAATTTAACGATAACCAAAGCTAAATATGCTAGAACTTTGGAGCATCCTGCAGACAATTCGTGATATTTTATTTATGTACTTCATTGTACGATTTAATGTTCGCTCGTACACGAAGTTGAAGCAAAGGATTCATAACTACGAGTGCAAATCGAAGCATTATTGCTAAATATAGTTTTTCTGCTCGAGTTTCATGTAAATCAACGTGGCTGCAATCCAGTTTAATGAGAAATGGCAGTTGCATGGCAGCGAAGATGTGTGGACACTCTGTTTTGAATGAGCGCTGGAGCGAAATGCGATTGGCTACCGTACGCATGACCGAAACTGAAGATCGCTGGAACCTAATACTTAAATCTAAATTTTTTGATCTACGACCGTTTCCGTGAAAGAAGAAAATATAATTTCTTTTTTAATTGCTAACAGTTTGTTATAAAATATCAGTGATTAAAAGTTTATATTTGGACCTGGAGCTAGTTGTGATAATTAACATGTGTTGTTGTTGTCGTCTTCAGTCCTGAGACTGGTTTGATGCAGCTCTCCATGCTACTATATCCTGTGCAAGCTTCTTCAGCTCCCAGTACCTACTGCAGCCTACATCGTTCTGAATCTGCTTAGTGTATTCATCTCTTGGACTCCCGCTTCGATTTTTACCCTCCACGCTGCCCTCCAATACTAAATTGGTCATCCCTCGATGTCTCAGAATATGTCCTACCAACGGAGCCCTTCTTCTAGTCAAGTTGTGCCACAAGCACCTATTCTCCCCAATTCTGTCCAATACTTCCTCATCAGTTATGTGATCTACCCATCTAATCTTCAGCATTCTTCTGTAGCACCACATTTCGAAAGCTTCTATTCACTTCTTGTGTAATCTATTTATCGTACACGTTTCACTTCCATACATGGTTACACTCCATACAAATACTTTCAGAAACGACTTCCTGACGTTAAAATATATACTAGATGTTAACAAATTTTTCTTCTTCAGGAACGCTTTCCTTGCCATTGCCAGTCTACATTTTATATCCTCTCTACTTCGACTATCATCAGTTATTTTGCTCCCCAAATAGCAAAACTCCTTTACTACTTTAAGTGTCTCATTTCCTAATTTAATTCCCTCAGCATCACCCGACTTAATTAGACTACATTCCATTATCCTCGTTTTGCTTTTGTTGATGTTCATCTTATACTCTCCTTTCAAGATACTGTCCATTCCGTTCAACTGCTCTTCCAAGTTCTTTGGTGTCTCTGACAGAATTACAATGTCATCGGCGAACCTCAAAGTTTTTATTTCTTCTCCATGAATTTTAATACCTACTCTGAACATTTCTTTTGTTTCCTTTATTGCTTGCTCAATATACAGATTGAATAACATCGGGGTAGGCTACAACCCTGTATGACTCCCTTCCCAACCACTGCTTCCCTTTCATGTCGCTCGACTCTTACAACTGCCATTTGGTTTCTCTACAAATTGTAAATAGCCTTTCACTCCATGTATTTTACCCCTGCTACTTCAGAATTTGAAAGAGAGTATTCCAGTCAACATTGTCAAAAGCTTTCTCCAAGTCTACAAATGCTAGAAACGTAGGTTTGCCTTTCCTTAATCTTTCTTCTAAGATAAGTCATAGGGTCAGTATTGCCTCACGTGTTCCCATATTTATACGGAATCCGAGATGATCTTCCCCGAGGACGGCTTCAACCATTATTTCCATTCGTCTGTAAAGAATTCGCGTTAGTATTTTGCAGCTGTGACATATTAAACTGATAGTTCGGTAATTTTCACATCTGTCAACACCTGCTTTCTTTGGAATTGGAATTATTACTTTCTTCTTGAAGTCTGAGGGTGTTTCGCCTGTCTCATACATCTTGATCACCAGATGGTAGAGTTTTGTCAGGACTGGCTCTCCCAAGGCTGTCAGTAGTTCTAATGGAATGTTGTCTTCTCCGGGGGCCTTGTTTCGACTCAGGTCTTTCAATGCTCTGTCAAACTCTTCACGCATTATCATATCTCCCATTTCATCTTCATCTACATCCTCTTCCATTTCCATAATATTGTCTTCAAGTACATCGCCCTTCCACCTTTCTACTTTCCCTTCTTTGCTTAGAACTGGGTTTCCATCAAAGCTCTTGATATTCATGCAAGTGGTTCTCCTTACCCCTATTGAGATAAGCCTCTAAATCCTTACATTTGTCCTCTAGCCATCGCTGCTTAGCCATTTTGCACTTCCTGTCAATCTCATTTTTGAGACGTTTGTATTCCTTTTTGCATGCTTCATTTACTGCATTTTTATATTTTCTCCTTTCATCAATTAAATTCAATATTTCTTCTGTTACCTAAGGGTTTCTACTAGTCGTCGTCTTTTTACCTATTGATCCTCTGCTGTCTTCACTATTTCATCCCTCAAAGCTACCCATTCTTCTTCTACTGTATATATTTCCCCAATTCGTGTCAATTGTTCCCATATGCTCTCCCTGAAACCCTGCACAACCTCTGGTTCTTTCAGTTTATCCAGGTCCCATCTCCTTAAATTCCCACCTTTTTGCAGTTTCTTCAGTTTTAATCTACAGTTCATAACCAATAGATTGTGGTCAGAGTCCACATCTGCCCCTGGAAATGTCTTACAATTTAAAACCTGGTTCTTAAATCTCTGTCTTACCATTATATAATCTATCTGATATCTTCTAGTATCTCCAGGGTTTTTCCATGTATACAACCTTCCTTCATGATTCTTGAACGAAGTGTTAGCTATGATTAAGTTATGCTCTGCGCAATATTCTACCAGGTGGCCTCGTCTTTCATTTCTTAGCCCCAATCCATATTCACCTACTGTGTTTCCTTCTCTCCCTTTTCCTATACTCGAATTCCAGTCACCCATGACTATTAAATTTTCGTCTCCCTTCACTACCTGAATAATTTCTTTTATCTCCTCATACATTTCATCAATTTCTTCGTCATCTGCAGAGCTGGTTGGCATATAAATTTGTACTACTGTAGTAGGCGTGGGCTTCGTTTCTATCTTGGCCACAATAACGCGTTCACTATGCTGTTTGTAGTAGCTTACCCGCACTCCTATTTTTTTTTATTCATTATTAAACTTACTCCTGTATTACCCCTATTTGATTTTGTATTTATAACCCTGTATTCACCTGACCAAAAGTCTTGATCCTCCAGCCACCGAACTTCACTAATTCCCACTATATCTAACTTTAACCTATCCATTTCCCTTTTTAAATTTTCTAACCTACCTGCCGGATTAAGGGATCTGACATTCCACGCTCCGATCCATAGAACGCCAGTTTTCTTTCTCCTGATAACGACGTCCTCTTGAGTAGTCCCCTCCCGGAGATCCAAATGTGGGACTATTTTACCTCCGGAATATTTTACCCAAGAGGACTCCATCATCTTTTAATCATACAGTAAAGCTACATTCCCCCGGGAAAAATTACGGCTGTAGTTTCCCCTTGCTTTCAGCCGTTTGCAGTTCCAGAACAGCAAGGTCATTTTGGTTGGTGATACAAGGCCAGATCAGTCAATCATCCAGACTGTTGCCCCTGCAACTACTGAAAAGGCTGCTGCCCCTCTTCAGGAACCACACGATGGTCTGGCCTCTCAACAGATACCCCTCCGTTGTGGTTGCACCTACGGTACGGCTATCTGTATCGTTGAGGCACGCAAGCCTCCCCACCAACGGCAAGGTCCATAGTTAATTGGTGGGGGGGGGGGGGGGGGTAATTAGCATATATTCAATGAATTTCATATTTCAATGACGTAGGTATTCAAAGAGAACGGAAAAATTTTAAAAAATTAATAATAATAACGACCAAAACGTAGAAAGGAAAGTAGATTTGTATTGAACATAGCATCGATGTCGAGGTCATTAGGGACGGAGTACAAGCTCAGATTTTTTCAAGGCTGGAAAAGGAAATCGGTCGTCCCTTTCAAAGGGACCATCGCAGCGTTTGCCTGGACGATTTAGGGAAATCACAGAAAAGTTAAATGATAATTCCCGGCCATGGGTTTGAACCGACGTCCTACCGAATGCGAGTTCAGTGTGCTAACGACTGCGCCACGTCGCTGACTGACAAGAGACTCGAAGTAGTGATCATCAGCCTCGAGCGCTACCGGTATTTTTTTTCCATTTAAATGTAGTTTACGCTTTACAAAAATGCTTGTGGAACATATATTTTTACTCAAAAATTTGCATCGACTGGGAACCGAACCCAGGCCACCCAATTTGCAGGTTAGCATTCCACCAAATGACCACGCACCCTTCCGAAAAAATGCCCTTAGAGTTGCAGTGACGGTTTTTGAGCGAGTATTGCCTGAGGTCTAAACTTCACGTACCATAAATATAAAAAATACAAAACTCTGTTTGCTGTGTCGTCTTATGCTAGTGAAGTGCTTACAGTTGCTAAATTTTCCGAGGTTGCTTCGGCAGCTCAGCATGCTGTTACAAATGGAATTCAAGGTCTCGAAGTATTGAGCCGCTGTTGCAACCAGCAGTCGCCTGATGGTTCCGGCTCATCATCCTCTGATTCCGTATCTATGTCTTATGGTACTAAAGTTCACGGGCTTCCGGATCGCCAGCGTCTCGTAAAATCGAAACACTCGTAGACTTTACGATTGCAATTGACACAATTCGCGTTCCGGCCAATCTGATATTGTCGGTATAAGGTGTAAAACAGGACGTATCCTGCAGACATTATAATTGTTATTAACTAGTGCATGAACTATTAATTATGATTTTCTTTGAATAAAATATGGAATAGTAAAGTTTACGATGGTTTGGTGACAATTTAAGATTTTCCCCCCTTTCATGTTCTAAGGTTAAATACGTCGATTATTCTGCTCCCTCAGCATCGAATGACCCTTTTTGTAATGTTATTCGCTCACATCAGAAACGCTCTCCCTACTTAGCGTTGGGACATATGTCGAGTAAATCGAAGAAACGTAAGTCCTGTCCTGATTGCTCTAGCCAGAAGCCGGTGCCTGCAGCGTGCAGATGATTGCGGGGCGAGCGGCAAAGGCGCTCACCTCCATGTCGTGTGTTAAATAGCGGCGAGCTCAGCTGCGGTATGAGGACAACAATGCCATCCACGCTGTCACAGCTGCAAATGCGGCAGAACTTCACTTTTAACCTGACTCTGCTCGGCCTGTTCGTTGAACTCCAAGTGGACACGGTTGCTGCCGCGTGTTTAATCAACGAGGAGACATAATGCTGGCTTCGTTCGCCTCTGTTTGAACGAACCTTCCACGGGGTCTTACGTTACGACCACAGGGCCATTCGTGTCCTCGGAGAATTATCACTGGCTAAAACCAAAAATGTTGAATGCATACTGATCTTCTTGTTTGTGCGTACCAGTGCTGCTTCTAACATTTTCAAATTAGATGCTTTTACCAGTTTCTGATTCAAAGAAGAGGTCCGAGTTAAATTAGTGTGTGCTTCCTATAAGGGGATTTCTGAGGTGCTTAAATTTCGTGGAACTCGCCTGCTTTCATTTACAGTTCGTGAAGACGTTAAGGCGTAACTCGCACGGCTTCAATTTCTGAGTATCACCTCTTATTTCCAACAGCTAATGGGCAACACCTATGGTGCTCATTAAAAAACTTAACGAGTCGTTACATATTTTTTGATTTCAAGTCCACTATTAATTCCAAGTTTAACATTGATTTTTATCCACTACCTCGCCCAGGGGAGTTGTTGACTAAGCTAGTTAGGGGTCGCGATTATTTCAAGACAGATGGAAAAGATGTCTCTCTCCATTTGCCCACTGATGATGGCAAATGCAAGTTTTGAATAGGCCATTCATTTTATAGAGGAGAATCACTAGCCATTTGCGATTGCTTGAGCACGAATCATTTTTCAAAAGTAAGTGGAGAAGTTGATTCATGGTATCCTAGATTGTGGTAGTTATTTAGACGATACTATTATGTGGAACATAACAAGAATCTTGAATCACTTTGTAAATGGCTCCAGGGAAACGGTTTACGTCACCAGCTCGAAAAGTTAAGTTTCTTAGTACCCAGTGTGGAAAATCTGGGGTACATTCTTGGTCAAAAGCGTATCATACAGATGAGCGACCATTTGGACGCGTCTATGAACATGACCGCCTCCACTAAATTTAAACAGTTACAGTAATCTCTAGGTAAAATTTTGTACTATGCCAACTTTTTCCCCGAGTGGCACAGATATCACACACTGTATATCAGCTGCACAAGAAGTATTTAATCCTGGGATCCGGCGGCAATAGAAAAGAAACCGTTAAGCTGCAAAGACACTAGTAATCCGACACAAACAGTAAACTTTATTTCTACAAAATAGTTAAGCTATATATCCCACGGGGAGGTGCTTGATAAGAAGGACTAACACACAGGTAAACAGAAACAAAGGTTTATTACGAGCACAATAGAGAGATTTAATGACAAAGGACAAACTCTTTTAGTAAAAATAATACAACTGCTCAGACACTAACAGGCATACGCCAGGAACTCACAATGAATAAACGTAGTGGGACGTGAAGACAATGTCACTGGTAATACCCGACGACGGAGGTTCAGCTTTCAGGGTAGTTGGCGGACAGGTACGTCACGGGATATCGCTGGAAAGTCGTAGGTGGAGTTGCGGTAGTTTCCGACCTGTCTCTGACTAATGGGCTGCTAACAGCCGGTGCATGAATTGGCCCACAGTTTCGGTGGAGCGAACTGCTGTCTTGGCCTACACCACACTGTATTGCCGGGACGCGGAGGAATTCGTGCCGATCCATTTCCGCACACGTCACACGGTGGAGGAAATAGGTCTCTGGCACGGAGGACCGCTATGTGGAGATTGTTCTGCCATCCGTCATCCTTGTTCTAATCGATGTAGTCAGGGGAGGCAACGACTTGTGATCGCAACTCCGTGAGGCTTCATTGTCTGAGAGGTGGCTGATCCCTTTAGGCGAACTTTGGTTACATGGCAACTTGGCGCCAAGAGAACGAGATGAATGAACTGCCCCAGCCTTATGGTAAGGCCCGTGCCACACTCAAGTAGAATTATAAATTCTCGTGAGCAGTCCAAGTCCAGGCGATCGTCATAACTAGAAACACCGTAAGTGGGTATTTTACGAATTTGGAAAGCTACCTCAAGAACTAACACATGACTGGGTCCAGGCTCTCTGCGCTGTACGTAAATAGCAACATGGAGGCGCCACTGCGCCTTTTTTCTAGAGAAGTTGCCCTCTCCTTGGCTTACCATTGGAAGCTAGTGTGCATCGCTTTGCTAGCCTCTGGTGATCTGCGCATGTACTTGCTAGTAACAGCCGTTGAATCTCGGCGAGTGTTGCCTGGAGTGGTGTGTGTAACTGCGGATGACACCACTAGAACAGCAGCAAATTTTTGTGGTCGGCTTCATGTCATCCGGCATTTCAGGGCCTTAATGTCGGCCACAAGGCGGCGACAGGTTTGATATCTGGCATGTCATTGACGCTGACGGCGAACGTGACCCAGTATGGCGCTACGTCGGTTTCGTACCACGAGTGGTTCTGAGCGCTGAGTTGCCTTTGCTTCCAAAACATCAAATTCTGCGCACCCGAACTATTCAGAAATAGAGAAGGAGACTTAGCGATTATTTATGGGTTCTAGATTTTCCATGCGTGTTTGTAAGACAGCAAGTTACACCTGTTCACTGGCCACAGATCCTTGATTTCGCTGTTCGGGCATACTTTTAAGCTTCCCGAAAGGACGGCGCATTTTCTGCAGCGATGGGCGTTGTTTTGAGCGGATATCACTACGAAATTCCGTTTTGCTCCACCGGCAAACATGCCAACGCAGACGTCCTGTCCCACCTCCCTCATGGCCACGACGTGGTATTCGATTATCAGAACACCGCCTGTTTTCCCTGGATCAACACCTACAAACAACGGCGAATCAATATCCGTCTTTCAGACTGTTGGGTGAAATACTGATGGTCTGAAGTTGGACTGAAAACTCCGTTTAGGAAGAGCTTCAAACACAGCTCTAACCTAATATTTTCCAGTCGGAGATGACAATGCAGCCAATCTGTGAAGTTTCTCAGTGGCACAGTTTGAAAGACTAACGAGAAATTTTTCAACTGTACCGTTACTTTTAATGTTGGTAGTAGTTTATGATTCCAATGGATGGTTCCACATTGCAATTTCTTATCCTTAGAATGGTTCTTCATTTCAGTGGTTTTCTCTTCGTGGAATTTTGTTCTGGGTGCAGACCGGACACAGGAGGACTATATATACAGTAACCATTGGTATAACAGTTGTAAATTGCTGTAGTGTTGGGAGAGTACCAGAGCTCCAAGCGCTAATAGAAAGCACTGATGTTAAAATCGTTATAGACACTGAAAGCTGGCTAAAGCCAGAGATAAGTTCAGCTGAAATTTTCGCGAAGAACCTAACGGTGTTCCCAAAGGATAGGCTAAACACGGTTGGTGGTGGCGTGTTTGTTGCTGTTAGAAGTAGTTTATCTTGTCACATAATTGAAGTAGACAGTTGCTGTGAGTTAGTATGGGCAGAGGTCATGATTGGCAACCAGAATAAGATAACAACTGGATCGTTTTATCGACCTCCCAATTCAGATGATACAATTACTGAAACTTCAGTTTGACTTCAAACACGTACCGGACTCATACAGTTATAGTTGGTGGTGACTTTAATTTACCCTCGATATGTTGGCGGAAATACTTGTTTAATTCCGGAGTTACGCATTCTCTGAAAATAATTTCGAACACTTATTTCATGAGCACACGCGAATAGTAAACAGTTGTGAAAACACTCTTGACCTCTTAGCAACAAATAATTCTGAGTTAATGAAGTGCATCAGAACGGATATAGGGACTAGTGACCACAGCGTTGTCGTAGCGAGACTGAATATTGTAACCCCCAAATCCTCCAAAAGTAAACGAAAAATATACCTATTCAATTCGGGAGGACGACGGTTCAATCCCGTCTCCGGCCATCCTGATTTAGGTTTTCCGTGATTTCCCTAAATCGTTTCAGGCAAATGCCGGGATGGTTCCTTTGAAAGGGTACGGCCGATTTCCTTCTCAATCCTTCCCTAACCCGAGCTTGCGAACCGTCTCTAATGACCTCGTTGTCGACGAGACGTTAAACACTAACCACCACCACCACCATACCTATTCAAAAAAGCAGATAAAAATTCACCTGACACCTTCCTGTGAAACAATCTCCTCTCCTTCGAAACTAACAATATAAATGTAGACGAGATGTGGCTTGAATCAAAAGAAATAGTATCGGCAGCAATTGAGAGATTTATACCAAATAAATTAACAAACGATGGAGCTGATCCTCCATGGCACATAAAGAGATTCTGGTCGTATGTGAAGTATGCTAGCGGCAAGATATGTTCAATACCTTCTCTGCGCGATAGAAATGGAGATATTATCGGAGACAGTGCTGCCAAAGCAGAGTTACCTAACATAGCCTTTCGAAATTACTTCACCAAAGACTACGAAGGAAATATTCGAGAATTCGAATTAAGAACAACTGCCAACGTGAGTAAAGTAGACGTAGATATCCTCTGAATAGTGAAGCAGCTTAAATCACTTAATAAAAACAAGTCTTCTGGGCCAGACTGTGTACCAATTAGATTCCTTTCAGAGTGTGCTGATGCAATAACTCCATACTTAATAATACAGAACCGTTTGCTCGACGAAAGACCTAAAGACTGGAAAGTTGCACAGGTCACATCAATATTCAAGAAAGGTAGTAGGCGTAGGAGTAATCCACTAAATTACAGGCCCATATCATTAACGTCGATATGCAGCAGGCTTTTGTAAGATATGTTCTGTTCGAACATTATGAATTACATTGGGGAAAACAGTATATTAACACACAGTCAGCATGGATTTAGAAAACACCGTTCTTGTGAAACACAACTAGCTCTCTACTCGCATGAAGTGTTGAGTGCTTCAGATTGATTCCGTATTTCTGGATTTCCAGAAGGCTTTTGACACTCTACCATACAAGCGGCTTGTAGTGAAGTTGCGTGCTTATAGAATATCGTCTCAGTTATGTGACGGGATTTCTGATTTCCTCTCAGAGGGGTCACAGTTCGTAGTAATTAACGGAAAGTCATTGAGTAAAACAGAAGTGATTTCTATATACTTATGTGGATATGGTGTCTGTGCTTTCGGCCGAGAGAACAGATACCATTGATGACCTGGAGCCGTCTAGGACTAAATTAGAATTGTATATTAATACCTTCAGCTGCTGACGGGCGTTGACATATATCAACCGTGACAAGTGAAAATGTGTGCCCCGACAGGGACTCGAACCCGGGATCTCGTGCTTACAAGGCAGTCGCTCTATCCATCTGAGCCACAAAGGGCACAGAGGATAGTGCGGCCGAAAGAACGGACACCATATCCATGTAAGTATATAGTACTGGCAATACCGGCCATGACCTTCCTCTTCTGTGCGGATGCACACATTTTACCCGAACTCTTACGGGACTTGGTACGAACGTCTTCCACGAGTAATGAATGTGTTGGGTAGGGACACTACGATTGTAGTGTGTGGACATATGAGGTGTGAATATGGGTCTCGCAGGAGGCGTGCGCGAGATAGTCCCTGCAGTCGCACTATCCTCTGTGCCCTCGTGGCTCAGAAGTAAACGAACTATCTATATTGGGTCAAGTCCATAATCGGGGAGGGAGAGTAGGCGAGCAGACGCAGGATTCCTGCATCATCGTCGTAGGCAAGGTGCTAGTGGAGAAAGTTAGCCACTGCTTTCCTCAGACCCGTTGTGAAGCGCCAAGTGTTCTGCATCGGTAGCTGCGGGGTACGTAGCAGATTGCTAACCAAAGGGGCACGACCTGCATGGATGTTGACTGAGTTCGTATGTTTTGTTTTAGGGCGCAAAAACAACTATAGTCATACGCGCCCATGTCAGAACCTTTGAACACTAATACGAAAAAGGAGTTAAAACGACTACACACTAAGAGGAAAGAGAGCTAAGGCCAAGGAATTTCTCTTGAAGAAATGTCCACAGAATACGCCGTAGAGATAACGGATGTTCCGAACTAAAGATTGAATTTATTTCATCTTGCTACAGCGGATGAAAAGTAAAACGCGGGTGCCAGCCCGAGCGTCGTTAGCTAATACGGCCGACAACTCTGATGCCAAACACACACTGGTTAATAAAAGCTTTCGGTCAAATAACGGCGCACTGTCAAATGTTGATGACAATGAGTACAAAGTGGTGGGGAATCACCACTTCAATGGCAATGGCTAGAACGACATTGCTGAATACGCAATCTAGTTAAAATGTGAGAGGGCAGTGAGGAGGTCGGCCAAGTTTCTGGGAGAGGTTTAATCCCTCGGAGATTGTTCCCATGAAGGAAGGACCAGTGGTGATGCCAAAGTGACACCACCTGCTGACAGACGGCAACACGGAGGAAGGAATGGAAGAAATAGCGTACCGAGGTAGGAGGACTGCAGGTTTGGCAGCAGCGTCAGCAGCCTCGTTTCCCATCAACACAGTGACTCCCACAAGGGTGAGCAATTGGAAGCTATCTCGGGCCTGTTGCACTAAGGGATGGACTGAGTAGCACACAGACTCTGAAGGGCACTGGGAGATTCGGTGCAGATGACAACTGAAAAGCCTGGGTCGCAGGGGTTGCAGGATGTCCTGCGTGGCCTGTTACATGGCGAAGAGCTCTGCTGTAAATACTGAACAGTTTTCCGGAAGCCCATACCGAAAACAAAGGCACACCTGACACCATGGTCAGTCCGAGAGCCATCAACATACTAAAGGTACTATCGCTAAGTTCCGTGTTAAGGTCGAAAAAACTTACCGCGATGGATCGAATCTGGAGCAGTTTCCTTAGGAAGCAAATTGAGTTCAAGGAGAACACGGGCTGTCACACGAAACGATGTCAGTGAAGGGAAAGTGGCAAGTAGCGTGAAGTTCTGTTGCCGGAGCAATAGCCGAAAGCAAACTCCAGGAGATCACAGACAAGAAGGATGCGCCTCATACTGGCGGTCAAAGGAATCATTGAAGGAGGCATAAGATGGGTGGACGGGTATGGTATACAAACGGCATGCGTATCTGCTGAGCAGAACACCACGCCGGTATGACAGTAGTAGTTCGGCAACTTCTACATAGAGACTCAATTGGGCTAGGGTAAAAGGCACCAGTGCCCAAAGGGATTCCATGATGGTGGATTAGAATTAAATGGCGAAGGATGGATAGATGTGCAGATGCATAAATGAATCACTCACAGTCCACTTTTGACCGGGCAAGGGATTGGTTAAACGGAGGAGGGTGGTCCAATCCGCTACCCAAGAAGTAGTGTTTAGGACACGCAGGACACTGTGGGATCGGGTACAACGGGAGGCCAGGTGAGACACGTGAGATGACCAAGAAAGTTTCATATCAAGGATAAGCCCGAAGAATTTCGTAGTTTCATCGAACAAAAGAGCAACAGGCCCGAGATGTAAAGAGAGTAAAGCCGATCGGGACATCGCTGAAGACGCCACTTAAGGAGACAAGTTCGTGGACAACTGCAATAGATTGCAAAACCGTTGGCGAAAAGGGAGCCAGAGATGCCCAGCAGGAGACAGCTCACAATAGGGTTAATGGCTATAGCAAGTCCTGAGGAACCCAGTTTTCCTGGTTAAAGGTATGAAGCAACGCAGAACCCACATGGGTCTTGAAAACTTTGTCTCTTAAAAATTATTGAAGGAAACAGGGCAGGAGGCCTCAGAAGCCCCACGTGTGGAGAATACAGAAGATACCAGCCCTCAAAATAAAAAAAAATAAAAAACACAGCCACAGTCTGGTATTTCCACAGAAAACCGTTCATGACATTGATTGACAAAGTGACGAGTTGGTCAAATGCAGAACGCTGCGTTTAGAATCCACATTGTGCAGTGGGTAGCAAATTGCGTGACTTGAGCCACCATACCAGCTGGGCATTAATCATACGTTACATCACATTGCAAAAACTGCTCATGAGAGTAATGGGGCGGTTGCCAGAAGGAAATGTTTGTCCTTATCTGGCTTGGGTATGGGTATGCCAGTGGCTTCACGCCAGCGTCTGGGAAACGTGCCATGTGATGTACGTCTGAAGGAGAGAGTACTTCCTCACAAGAGTAAGGTGAAGCAACATCTGAATGTGAAATTGTCTGGCACTGGAGTGAAAGATCGGAATGAAGTGAGCGCATGTTCTAGCTCCCTCATGGTAACGGCGACATTTTAGCGTTCACGAATCTGAGAGGAGAAGGATATCACACGAGCCTCCTCCACTCATTTTAAATGGAGGAAGGTACAGTGACGGTGGGTAGAGCTCGAAATCTCCGCAAAATAGCGGCCTAAGATGTCAGAGATAGCATTGCGGCCCACAATAACATGAGCCGCTATCGTCAGGCCGGAAACTGGAGACCTTGGTCCCAGAGAGCCGATGGAGGTTGGTTTACATGATGGAAGAGGGAGTGGAACTGTGAAAGGAGCTAGTAAATCAAATCCAGCAAGCTCTTTTGGTATCCCGAAAAATGCTACGGCACTGCGCACGCAACTGTTTATAACGAACGCAGTTTGCTAATGTAAGATGACGATTAAAAGTGCAGACATCACGTCTCCGCGCACGAATTGCGTCGCGGCATGCCTCAGTCCACTAAGAGACCGGAACACGGCGCGATCATAATGAAGTGCGAGGGATGGAAGGTTCTGCGGCGGTAAGGATAACGTATGTGAGGTATTCCACCTGGTCATCATAGCTGGGAAAATGTTGTTCGACGAAAATCGCAAGAGTGGAGTAAAGATTCCAGTCAGTCTTAGAACGCTGCCAACACATAGGGGGGGTAGAAGTCAGGAAACGGATAGAACATGGGAAATCGTCGCACGAGAACGTGTCAGACAGAATGGACGACTTGAAATGAAAGGCAAGCTGGGTACTGCAGAAGGAGAGGTCCAAATGGGAATAGGTGTGCGTGGAATCCGAAAGGAGCATGGATGCTCCAGTTCTAAGGCAGATGAGGTTGAGTTGATTAAGAAGGTCAGCGAAGAGGGCACCTCTCGGACACTTTCTGGAAGGGACCCAGAGGGCATTGCGTGCATTAAAGACGCCAAGCAGCAAAAAGGGGTGAGATTTGACCAATAAATTGGAGAAATTCTTCCGTAGTGGCACCAAATGATGGAGTGGTGTAGACGTAAAAAGAAAAGGTGAAGAGAGGAAGGAAAATGCAAACTGCAACATTTTGCAACCGGGTGTTCAATGAGATGTTTCGACTACAAACGTCATCCTGGATGAGCACCATGAATCCCCCATGAAATGAAATTCCGTCCTTGGGAGGGGTGGGGGGTGGAGAGGGGAATGGAGGGGGGGGGGAGGCCAAAGCTGACCAGAAAGAAATCCGAGAGGGGAAGGCGATGGTGACGACGCTATTTCGTTTCCTGGATGCAGAAAACTAGTGGACGCTGCTATCCCAAGAGTAACCGTAATTCCTCCTTGTTGGATATAACGCCGCAAACGTTCTACTGGAGGAGAGGCATCACGGGGAAAGGGGAGGAGGGAAAAGTGAAGGGTTATCACCTCAGCGGCTGCCGAGTGCTAGCCTCACAGGTACAGGGTGCAGAGGCTAGAGGGTCGTGTTCCACGACATCTTTGTCGGCCTGAGGATGCAATGGCAGAAAAACGGTTGGTAGTGCACACACGGCGACATGGAGGTCGGCCGGATGAGGGTATCAAGCAGCGACGCCGTTGAAGAGGATCTCAGAGTCGGCGAAGGAGAGGAATATGCTTCTTTTTTTGATTCCTTCGAGCCTTTGCAGTTGGCAGACAAAGACTCAGATTGTTGTTGGCTGGAGGGACGTAAAAGGTCTTCGTGGGATTATTCCTTCTGTCCTTTCTGGCCTGCCTGTTCTGTAACAGGTGATTTTGCAGTCGGAGGTGGAGATGTGACGGCTTGTTTCACAGTTGGAGTAGAAAGGGACAGGGATGCTACAGAGACACTGATCGACTTTACAACCACGGTGCTGAATTTGAGGACGCAGGCCTGCACGGCTTCGTGGGGCGATATGTAGTAAGAACAGTAGTGTAGGTGCCAGATAGTACAACACAGTGCTGCCTGTTAGCCGACAACTTGGGAATGACAGGGTAAGGTACTTTTTCCTTCACCCAGATCTCCTGGACGGCCCACTCATTGACATACATGACATTCTCGGGATGAGGCTGCATCGTCGCCATTGATATAGCGGGGAGAAGGAGGCGGACAGTCACCCTCATGAACATCCCTACCAGAAATATTACATTTCGGCAGGACTTTCAAGTGTGGTTGTAACGTTGATACTGGTTGCAGTTCATCAGGCGTGGAATATACAGTCGGACCTTCATGACTTCATAGCCTGCTTTGATCTCTGATGGAAGAACTATTATGTCTGAGAAAAAGAATGCATGTAGGCATTAAGGTTGCATCAAGATTTTTCATTATCTGAGGGACTGCAGTGACGCCTGATCAGAGAGGTAAGTTTGGATTTCTCCCTCAGTCTGACCATCGAGCAAAGTAGTGTAAATAACACCATGTGAAGAATTCAGCGTTTGATGGGTCTCAGCACGAACATGATAGCCATGGAGGAGCGAAGCTGTAAGCAGTTGCAGGGCTTGAGAATCACAATTCGTCTCCAAAAGCGATGTGTCGTATGTAAACTAGGACAGGATTTCACAGGGCCAGCAGTTGCATCAACACCTCTCTGAATTATATATGGGTTAACTGTAAAAAATGAAGGACTGACCGTTTTCAGTATGTGTTACCATGAGGAATCAATGTGCAGCTGGGAGATTCTTGGAATTCTTAGCCTCATTCTGCTTACATTTAGTTGACGCATACTGAGATGTTAATTGCCACATTGCGAGAAAACACCCCATTATTTCCTATGGCTCTGATGGCACGCTCCTTCCAAACGGTGCCCCCCCCCCCCCCCCCCTCCGAGGAGAGCTCACCCACCTTAGCTGACTGTCCACACCTCAGGTCACACCTTCCAAACTCTGACAGAGGGACCAATTGACAACTTCGGAAGGTAACAGCTCAGGAAATCACCCCTCCCTGGATCTGGCCTTCACCAGGAGGTAATTGCGAACCCTACCTGTCGACAAAGGGGCTTGGAATACGCGTTATCCAGTCATATGTTACACGCCAAACGCGTCGACTGGCCACCAGAAGCGCAAAGGTAGGAAGAAAAAGAGGAACCACAAACGCCGAAGAGGAGGAAGGAGGTGAACGAAAAAAGAGAGAAAAACAATGTCGGGACTGTTCCGATGTCAGGCTACCGAAAACTCAGAACACGTTCCCAATAATATCCCAGATATGTTCCCCATGGAAGGGGAAAAAGGATAGTAGGAGAATAGACACGCAGCACAGAAGGGGAAAGATGCAGCAAAGGTTGGGGCCCCATAGTAGCCAAGCAAGAACTTGCGATAGAGTGATGAACCCCTTGGGGTGGGTGGGGACTGGTTGTTGTGTTGTCCTTATCTTCATACTGTCATAACTGGCACCAAAATCGCCTGCATGGCGCCACAAGACAAATCGAAGCCTATGAAACTTTGAACCAGAGTACAATTTGCCCCTAATGAAAGTTCTGAACTGTCGAAAAACACTGTCATATCTTCCACTGTTGAGATGCCTGTATAGGCACTTCCCAAAAGCCAATTTTGATAGTGTTATTTTTAAGGATTTTCCGATTTTAAAGGCCCAGAGCCACCTCTTCCTGTTGTCATAACGAACCAATGTCACACTGTTCATTTTTCTATGGAGTGGAATCACCAATGTCACAATGTTCATTTTTCTATGGAGTGGAATCAAACTGTGAGAAGTGAGGGGCGGGTTGTCCAAGAGAAATTATAAAAAGTTTAAAAACTGCCAACGTAATTATGTGTTTCATATCAGCATATTTGTAAAGTAAATAACATAATTATGAAGAAATTATGAAAATTAATGTCGTTACTAATAATTTATTAAAAGTTATAAAGTATGTTTTCCTTCCAGCGACTTTCTCTTTCGCTTACGTACAACGAAGTGAGACTTGCGTAAACATGAGAACTGTCTCAAGCAAGAAGCACTTTGACACAGCTATGTAATTAGCTTTCTTTGTCCACCGTAGAAGTTCCAGTACTCCGTACACTGAAAAAAACACACCCATCAAATGAAGAAAAGAAACGATGTTTAAGGCGAAAGAAATTAATGTACACATCAAGACTTTTTCGTCTAGGAAGCTCTACAACTGCTTTTCCAAAGTTCCCTTTCATTTCCTCCTGTGGTAGCTTAATAGCAAATGCATGTTCGCAGAAATCTCCGCTCGGAGATAATATCCACAACTTCCACTTGCTGAAAAGTGTACTGGACCGCTAGCTAGGCACGTAATATCGTTCATCACTCTGAAATGGTGGCGCCGACGGTGGAGGAGGGAGGGGGGAGGGGGGAGGGGGAAGTACGTCGTTTCCTGGAACGTCGCACTTTCTGAATGGCGCTGCGGCCTCGCAAACGAGGCGACTTTTCTTCCAGTCGTTACGGTGTGAAGTCGTCCATTACAGCTCAACTTTTCATTTCAGCTCTTCGTTTCCCGTGTAGTGGACTAGACTCAACGAATTTTCTGTAATGAAAATGGTGCAATTGGGAAAGCTAGCAATACAACTCACGTGGAATTTATCAAAATTCCTTTCCTTTTGTACTGAATATTTTTTTCTGTAACCAGTAACAATATTACATGAAATGAATTGAGGGCTGAGGCTTATGACTCAAATACAAAATGAATTTGTAACGTTATAAAATGTTAGTTCCATACACAACTTTTATTTACACTGATAAGCCAGAACACTATGTCCACCTACCTAGTAGCCGGTAAGTCCACTTTTGCTACGGATGACAGCGGCGATGCGTCGTCTCATGGAAGCCATGAGACCTTGGTTGGTCGCTGTTGGGAGTTGACACCACACCTGCAAACACAAGTGTGATAGAATGGGATTGTCAGGATCAGTAATTAACGCCCTTGAATATCTGAAACTAGCCTTTACAAATAGCTTCAGGTACATGAATATGTCACTCACTTCACCGAAAGAAATAACTTCAATAATAAAATCTTTAAAAACAAAACATTCTAGTGGTGACGATGAAATATCAACAAAGTTAATTAAGGCATGTTCTTGTGAGTTTAGTACGATTCTAAGTTACTTGTGTAACCAGTCAATTATAACTGGGACATTTCCTGACTGGCTAAAATATGCAGATGTTAAGCCTCTACTCAAGAAAGGGGATAAAGAGATACCATCGAACTACATACCGATTTCACTTTTGCCAGAATCCTCAAAAAATTTAGAAAAAGTAATGTACAGGCATCTTCTCAACCATCTGACCACAAATAACATATTATCAAGAACACAGTTTGGACTTCTGAAGGGTTCTCATACCAAGAACGCTATTTACACCTACAGTGAAAATGTACTTAATTCGTTAAATAACAAATTACAAGCAGCAGGTATTTTCTGTGCTTTGTCAAATGCATTTGATTGTGTGAACCACAACATCGTTTTAAATAAATGAGAATTCCATGGTGTCACGGGCAGTGCTGCAAAATGGTTCAAGTTATACCTCGCTAACAGGAAACAAAGGGTATCAGTGCAAGGGACTAGTGAATTAAGTCATCAGTCACCATCAGAATGGGAAGAAATTACATGTGGTGTCCCACAAGGATCCATCTTAGGGCCATTGCTTTTTATTGTGTACATTAATGGTCTCTCATCAGTTACACTGCCAGAAGCAGAGTTCGTTTTGTTTGCAGATGACACAAGTATTGCAATAAATAGTATATCGAGTGTAGTTCTAGAAAGACCTGCTAATGATATTTTCATGGATATTAATAAATAGTTTAAAGCCAACTCACTGACATTAAACTTCGAGAAGACTCACTATATGCAATTCAAAACCTGTAAGAGGTTTCCACCCAGCATATGCATAAAGTATGAAGAAGAACAGATAGAAGAGGTTGACAGTCTTAAATTCCTGGGATTACAGCTTGATAATAAATTCAGTTGCGAGGAGCACACCACAGAACTGTAGAAACGCCTTAACAAATCTGTATTTGCAATTCGAGTGTTAGCAGGCATAGGCGACATACAAATGAAAAAGCTTGCATACTTTGCGTACTTTCATTCCATGATGTCATATTGTATAATATTTTGGGGTAACTCTTCAAGTCAAACAAAAGTTTTCAGAGTCCAAAAGCGTGTAATACGTATTATTTGTGGAGTAAATTCACGGACGTCCTGTAGAAACCTCTTCAAAGAACTTGGTATACTAACTACTGCCTCTCAGTATATTTACTCCTTAATGAAATTTGTCCTAAGTAATATATCTCTTTTTCCAACAAACAGCTCAGTTCATACATACGATACCAGGAACAAAAAGATCTGCACAAGGACTTACAAGCACTTACTTTAGTTAAAAAGTGCGTCCACTAGTCAGGATCACTCATCTTCAATAATTTGCCAGCAAACATAAAAAAATTTAGTTACAAATAAAGATCACTTTAAAAGGAGCCTGAAAGACTCACTAGTGACCAACTCCTTTTACTCCATTGACGAATTTTTTAATAGAAATAAATGATGTATTGTATATACTCATACTATTAGTATTGTTGTTTCAGCTTAAAAGAATGATGTATTGTGTATATTCATACTATTAGTATTGTTATTTCAGCTTTTTTTTTTTTTAAATTGACATGTTCCACATCCACCAGGATCTCCTCAGCACGGATCTATGGAACGAAAAACTAATCTAATCTAAACCTAATTCTCGTAAACTCTGTGGAGGGGAGTGATGAGTTCTGACGCCACATTCAATCACATGACAGATGTGTTCGATCAGACTCAGATTTGGTGAGTTGCAGGGGCAGCACATCAATTGGAACTCGCCACTGTGTTCCTCGAACCACTATATCACACTCCTGACCTTGCAGCATGGCGCATTATCTTGTTGAAAAATGCCACTGCCGTCGGGAAACACGATCATCATGGGGGATTGTACGTGGTTTGTAACCAGTGTACAATACTCCTCGGAGGTCACGGTGCCTTTCGTAGTGATGTGAGCGACCGAATGTAAACAACTGATTAATTCGGTTGTTGGAGAACAATCGACTCTTTCGGTTGTAGTTACATGTATCGGTTAAATTATTTACTCATTCATTTAAGTAGAACTAGTCTGGGGAAGCTACCGAATGAAAACAGTCATTCAGCTGGTCGACTACTCATACATTCGTTTGAATGAAATCAGTATGTGGGAGTAACCAAATGAAAAAAGGTCGTTTCAGTCAATTGTAATTTTACCTGTCAGCTGGATTATTATTCGTTTACTATTTTCGAGTGAAAGCAGTCAGTGGCAGCTAACGAATGAAAAGATTTGACACCATTGTAGCTTTGCATATTGACTGAAACGTTCATTCTTTCTTTTCAAGTGAAAACGATCAGTTGTTTTTATGTCGGTTGAACCATGTGTTCATTCTTTTAAGTGAAACCGCTCTGTAATATTTTAGATGACCGAACTATCCATTCATTCTTCTGACTGGAGCCAGCCTGTAATAATTTAAATAGTTGAACTCGATCAGTGTTACATGGTGCTGACAGGCTGTGTTCCTGAGTGGTCACGTACCTCAGAGGTATGCCAAAGTTGAAATAAGTAGTATACATGTTCATTTAATTGTGTGCTGAATGGACTAGTTTTTATTTTCACAATTTAAAACTGATTCATGTATTGTTGTGAATTAAATTATTCCACGTGCCGTTAATGCGTAACTAATTAACCCGACGTATCGTTGGGGTAGGCTCGCCATCACTAAAATCGCCGACCCCAGACAGACAAAATCCTCGAAAACCCCCGACATCTGGGTCAAATCGGATTATTTTCCCGGACACAAACAGTCTGTAGACGATAAGTTGGGCGGTGGCCACGGTGTTGCGCGGGGAACGGGGATATGAAAGGAGGAATGTTTTTTCGCTTGCGTTTCAGTGCCGACAACGCCAGCGGCCGCACGACTCCATCCGACCAACAGATATGAATTACACATGAAAGTGACAAGGATTTGTGAAAGCGCATTATAGAGCCGCTCGTGTTCAGACATAGTATTTATTTGCAGTAAGGAATATGAACGTAAATGAAATCAGTTTTATGCAGCTCAGTGTGTAGAAGGATAATGACATATAAGATATTCAGTTGTCTGGCGAGCGGAGCGGCGTCGCGGTCTATGCGACCGCACGTTGTCGGCGGCTCCTCATTATCTCGATAAAGATGTGTGGAAAATACAGGATGTTCCAAAATTTTCTTTACAGAATTGATCACATATATTTCAGAAAAGGGGATAGGCAAAAAAGTGCAGTTTGCGGCATAATGTTCATACATACCTAAGATTCTAGTGGCACCTTAACAGAGTTCATCGTGTCTAGATGACCACATTTTCTAGAGACAAATCCGAGACACATTAAAATTTTTGTTATTGCAAAAGAAGTCTTAATTGAATGTAATAAATGCAAACCATCACTTTAATTTGTTGGAAGAGGTACATTAATTTATATTTTATTGGTGCATTCTAAGATGGAGTGCAACTAGACATACAGTACTCACCAGTGCTGTACATTTTCTTCAGGATGTCAGTATTCTTCAACAGCATTATGAAAACATTCAGCCAAAGGTCGCCTTAATGCACACTAGTCAATAACATCGATTTCGTAGTTTCTGCAATAGATTGTGTTTTCTGACTGCGCCATACATTGCTCATTTGGGAAAGTACCCTTTCAGAAACAGCACAGCGATCCAGGTGAAATTAATAAATAATTAGGGATTAATCGTTTCGTCATTGTTAAATCCAGGATAAACAGGAGTCTCGAATTACTTTCTAAAAAATTCCGGACAGAACTAGGAAAATCTTGACTGACACCAAGAAAAGGAGGGGGGAAGGGGGGGGGGGGCGGCGGCGGGGACGGAGGGAAGGATAGTCATGTCATCTCAAATGTGTGCGCCGAGGTTATCTAAGCGAAATTCCAGTTCCATGTCCAGCGTAAGCTGTCCTCATTAAAGTGTGCTGTTGATGCTCTGATGCGAGCTTCCAGTTGCGCAAGTCCCGCCCGAAGAAAAAAAATGTAATGGGATTCCGCAAAACCTGGATTTCAGGTCTGGTCTGTACCAACCATTTCACACATTGTGCCAACTTTTGGAGGGTGGCCAATTAATAACTGACATGGGAAAATAAGAAAAAAATCAACTTGTGTGTGTGAGCATTATGCCGTAAATCACACATTTCTATCTATACACATTTCTAAAATACACGTGATCAAAGCCGTAAACATCATTTTGGACCGAGCGAGGTGGCGCAGTGGTTAGCACACTGGACTCGCATTCGGGAGGACGACGGTTCAATCCCGTCTCCGGCCATCCTGATTTAGGTTTTCCGTGATTTCCCTAAATCGTTTCAGGTAAATGCCGGGATGGTTCCTTTGAAAGGGCACGGCCGATTTCCTTCCCAATCCTTCTCTAACCCGAGCTTGCGCTCCGTCTCTAATGACCTCGTTGTCGATGGGACGTTAAACACTAACCACCACCACCACCATCATTTTGGAACACAACTGTATTAGTATAGAAGAGCGTCTAAGCGTTATTACCGCTGAGCTTTTAACAGACTAATACGAAGAATCTACCTATGGTTCAGTCCTCTATTAACGAAGGTTAACTATGGTTTACTACAATCTATTTCCAATCAATCGAATTTCTACAGACACGAAGGAAGGTCCAGACTTACCGCGAACAGATGTATAAAAATCCCTCTAGCATGCCTCTGGACACCTTCAAACTTAGCACCAAGCAAGGAAAATCTGGACATATTGCAATTCTAATTGGAGACGCAGAGATGAGGGCAATGGTTCCGTTAATGATATATGGAGAAGACAGGAATCTTGTATCGTTTTAGCAACAGTTGGCTTTCAGTTTTGTGCCCAATGCGTGATGATGCCCACAAATGTAAAATCATTTGAGTATTCAGCCATTTATCTGTGTGAAAGGTAAATATTTTGTACAGAATATTACGTCACTGCCTACATATGTGCCCAGAAGCTTTCGTTTTTACAGATTGTGTCGTAGCTATTAAAAATTTACAAGCACGAATTTTCAGGACTATCTGTATGACGTTAGGAGTCTGTATGGCACTAGAAGAGATTATTCAGTATTTATTTGTCCACTTTAAAATCATTATACATTAAAAGTTGCTCTATTTAAATAGTTGTTTTCTGGTTTTAGCTTTGTATGTGTGAAAGTTTTCAACTGATTTCAAACATTTTGATGATATTACAACAGTTATATGAGGTGAACTTCAGGTTTATTCCAGTTTCTCTTCAACTCAGTCAACTACTTCCTCATAGGCAAATCTCGAGAAAAGACCGCAATGTAGAAATGAGAGAGAATCAGAGAGTGCAGCTCACAGGGAAGCTTAGCAGCAATCGTTCTTAACTGCGAAACATTCGCGACTGTAAAACGAAACAGGGAGCAGCAGTAGTACACCAAGTACCTGCCCTCCGCCACGCACCAGCAGAGAAGGCGAGTTAGCATTGTATTGTCATCCAGTTCTAGGCTAAGTTGAAAGTTTCAAGTCTACAACTTATCGGAAAATAGTTTAAAATTAAGTGCAAAATTTGCACCGGACAGACAGAGAGACTGACCGAATAACAAAATACCCTCCGCCACACACTAGACTCGATAACAAGTTAATATTGCAATGTCATACAGTTCTTACATCAAGTACCTACTCTCCACCACGCTCCAGAAAAGAAAGCTAGTTAATATTGCATTGTCAACCAGTTCTGGGCTAAGCTGAAAGTTTAAAGTCTTTAGCTTATAGGAAAGATACTTTAAAATCAGTTGCAAAACTTGCACTGGACAGAAAGACAGACAGATAGACAGAAAAACAAAGTACCCTCCGCGACACACCGTACTCGAAAGCGAAATGATATTATAGTGCCATCCAGTTCTGAGCAGTGTTGAAAGTTTCAAATCTCATGCAAAGCGGGAAGCTAGTTTATAATTAATTACAAAATTTGCACCGAAAAAAAAGCATACAAGAAACCGACCTAATAAAAGGGCATTGTAAAGTGATTGTTGATTCATACACACGCAAATCTACAGTACATCAGCAGATATTAAACTGTTAAGACCAACAGAAAATGAATATTTAATGCTACAAGTACGAAAATTCGTATTTTAGTAAGTAAATATATACGTTTTGAATACACTTTATTTTACTTTTTTTCAATTACATCTTCTTGAAATAAGGTACTTTATTTGTCTCTTGAAAAAGTTGTCAACCCTAGTCATGGTTCATGTATAACCGAAAGGCTGAAAAAGACGTTAATAAAATTACTCAAACTCGGTGAGTGGAAACATTCACATAACGGCCACAACCGACGGAGTCTTGCTTCAGTCGTTTGTCTCGCATTTAGTGGAACCATTCAAACGTAGTGAATGAGTGAAAACATTCATATGGCTGACGTGGCCCCAGAGATTGGTATCATTCGGTTGTTACGTTCGAGTGAAAAAACCGACTACAGAAAAAACAATCGAGTGACCAATCGATTGTTAAAACAGTCGATTGTCCCATCACTCCATTGGACTCATGGATGTCCACGTGAATGTTTCCCAGAGCATAATGCAGCCGCCGCCAGCTTGTCTCCGTCCCGCAGTACAGGTATCAAGGAGCTGTTCCTCTGGAAGACGATGGATTCGCGCCCTCACATTGGCATGATGAAGGAGATATCGGGTTTCATCAGACCATGCAACGCTCTGCCACTCCGCCAACACTCAGTGCCGATGGTCACGTGCTCATTTCGTCGTAGTTGGAGATGTGGTGTTAACGTTGGCACATGCGTGGGTCGTCGGCTGGGGAGGGTCATCATCAGGAGCGTTCGGTGCACTGTGTGTTCAGACACACTTGTACTATGGTCAACATTAAAGACTAATGGTAGTTCCGTCATGGTTCGCCGCCTGTCCTGTTTCACCACAATGCCCAGCCTGCGATAGCAACCTCTATAATGACGGGTAGCCGCCCAACTCCACACGACGTCTGGACGTGGTTTCACCTTGCTTTCGCGACCTGTTAAGAAACAGCTCTCCTCGAACACCCGAAAAATAGTGCAGATTCTGAAATGCTCGTGTCGAGCCGCCGGGTCATCACAATCTGCCCTCGGTCAAACTCAGACAGATGTCGCACCTTTCTCATTTTACACACGGACAGCACGCTCACTGATACTACAAACACCGTGCGGGAGCCTGACTAGCAGTCATTCCTCACCAGGTGACTGTGCTATCGCCTGGACGGGTTTATATCGATAGCAGGTCGGTGGTCATAATTTCTGACTGATCAGTGTGTTTCACTAGCGAAGTCAGTTCAGTACAAGTCTCTATCAAAATGCGTCGACGCTTATAAAATATTAATCCAGAGGAATACGTTTGGGGAAACACAGAACATTTTGAATGTTGTTATTACACTGGGTGTTTCAAATGAGTTCTCCCGATTTCACAGGACTATCAGATTTTACACGAACGTGCTTTGCAGATGATGTGTACGCTCTTCAGCAATAGGAACTACAATCTTCCACGATTCAGGAAGAGATCTTACCATATGGTTTACCAGGGCAAACGCTATGCCTTTCCCCTGGATGGAAATAGGAATAGGCTAGCGACGTGTGTGCCGTAAATCCTCCACGTGATGGAAATGCTATACAGCGAGAGGTAACATGTTTCGTGCAGACGCCAGACTGCGTTTATGTGACAGAGCATTCAGCAACGGCATATAGGCTATTCCTGATACAGTGCTGTCAAACACGGAATATCCGATCGTTTTGTGGGCGATGCGCCATCCGCTCTGCCCCGCCCAAGTCAGTCACGCGATGTGAGGCACCGAAGCTCCATTCGAAGACGATAGAAGGATATCATACAAAAAATGTGCACTAGGACTCAGGATACAAAGTAAGCAAATATTTTAAGGCTTAGAGTAATGTTTAGAATTCGTGGAATCATTAAACTACGAACCTGGAAGATAATTACATGAATCGTATTCTGATCTCATTTACATTAACGGTGATTCCATGGAGTAATCTAACTTCAAAATAGTGTCTAAAGCGTCTTAGATGTCAAAATCAAGCATAATGACTCATTTAAGCTACTGAAACTTAAAATTGATACCCCGGGAACTGTAGGAAATACCGAAATACGAGAGTGAGTCAAGTGAAAACTTTAAATTTGTAATAACAAATCGAAATTTCGCGCCGTTATCCTGTAAGTTGGTGAGCGTGCTACAACAGCTTGCAGAATGGCCTGCAGGTGGCAGCATAGTGCAGATGCACACATATCATCGCAGTATCAGAATAAAGATGGCCGGTGGTGGGGGTGGTGGTTAGTGTTTAACGTTCCGTCGACAACGAGGTCATTAGAGACGGAGCGCAAGCTCGGGTTAAGGATTCGGAAGGAAATCGGCCGTACCCTTTCAAAGGAACCATCCCGGCATTTGCCTGAAACGATTTAGGGAAGTCACGGAAAACCTAAATCAGGATGGCTGGAGACGGGATTGAACCGTCGTCCTCCCGAATGCGAGTCCAGTGTGCTAACCACTGCGCCACCTCGCTCGGTAAAGATGGCCGGCCCACTTGCGACTTGCACCAGGGACGAAAAGCGTTCTGTTATTCGGTTTTTGCGTAGTGAAAGTGTGAAACCCATTGAAATTCATCGACGAATGAGGGTTCAGTACGGTGATGCATGTTTGTCACAGCAGAAAGTCTACGAATGGAGTAGGAAGTTCGCAAGTGGTGTGACTTCAGTGGAAGATGCTCCTCGTCCAGGTCAGGCACAACGAGTTGTGACGCCACAGAACACAGCAGCAGTTGAGGCCATAGTGAAGGAAAACCACCGAGTGACACTGAATGATATTGCTGCATGCTTACAGATTAGTCGTGGGTCAACGCACCACATTGTGCATTATGTGTTCCATTTTCACAAAATGTCTCCAAGATGGGTGCCACGGCAGGTGACTCCTGAAATGAGAAAACGACGTGATGATGCTTGTGAAGAACTTCTTCGGCGCTTTGAACAAGAAGGTGATGGCTTCCTTGCAAGAATAGTTACTGGGGACGAAACCTGTGTTCACTTTTACCAACTAGAAACGAAGAGAACGAGCTAGGAATGGCGCCATTCCTCATCACCAAAACCAAAGAAGTTTCGAACAGAACCATCAGCAGGGAAGGCTATGCTGACTCTCTTTTGGGACGGAAAAGGCGTCATTTTGGAGCATTACAGGCCTAGAGGGACCACTGTCAGCAGTGCATCATACACAGATCTCCTAAAAAATCATCTTCGGCCTGCAATCAAATCAAAGCGAAGTGGATTACTGTCATGAGGTGTTCTTTTGCAACATGACAATGCAAGGCCCCACACTGCCCGTACAACAGTTGCAAAAATCACAGACCTGCATTTTGAGTGTCTTCGTCATTCACCATACTCACCAGACCTTGCCCTAAGTGATTTCCATATGTTTGGAGCACTCAGAGACGCAATGGGAGGAAAGAAGTTCCGTTCTGATGAAGAGATACGCCACGCGGTACATGAGTGGTTGCGCGGGCTACCAAAATAATTTTTTTCTAAACGAATTTATGCACTTTGTAAGCGCTGGAGGACTTGCATTGAGCGTGGGGGAGATGTTGAAAAATGATACAGCTTTGTACCACTTCTGCACAATGAATAATATTTAAAAAAATATTTAAGGTTTTCATTTGACTCACCTTCGTATTACTGTTTTGCGTCCACAGGATGGTGAAACGAATTGATGATTAAATTTGTAGGCGATTAATGGGTATGCAGTGCGCTAGCACACAGGACTACTATCTCTGGCAGACACGATGTCTCTAACTCAAAAGAGCATCAGTTCTAAGTGAGCTTAGATGACATGCATTGATACGTCATTTCAAGGTGCTTTAAATCGTTTCCAGAAATCATTAACTGTGGTGGCTGACGGGGGGTGATGTGTCAGCCTTTTGAAAACGGGTGACGAGATGTTTCCAGTCGATGAGAGGTCTAGAGAACGTGCTTCCCAAGAAAATAGACGAACATACTGTGTTCTGTTCAGTTTGAAGGAAGAGGTGCGCAGCAAATACCACAAGAGGCCGTCACCACATAAGCACAACCAGTCATCTGTCATCTCTCATTCCTTGCAGAAACCTTCAGACGGCCCTCAAAAACCCAGGCCTCTTGCAGCTTCTGCACTACTTACTCTAGCTCGTTGCATACATCCACCGATAGTGTGGACAGCCTCCATAAGAAACACTGTTCAACAGTACACTGCATCACTTCCGCCTTGTACTGGTGGATCTGGGAATCCTTCTGTTGACAAGCACCGATACACGATGCGCTGCGGACACTAAGACAGCGAAGATTAAACTGCTAGCATGGTTCAGTGACTGCAGTCAGCTCAGTACAGTACTCTGTAGACTACCTTCCGACATAGAACTCACTATTTGTAAAGAACTGTGACCAGTATGAGGTGTCTGCAACACTGAATTGAAATATAGTTTCAAAATCGTCGACTGTCAAGAGACAGCTAAATCATTTAGATTTCATTATATTAGATTTGGGACATCAAGCGCCATTGTCTAAATTGTACCAAAGTTAATTACCATTTTATAATATACTCTTAATGAATGTTATTTCTTATAATTTTATATAGCGCCCTTCCAAAACAGCGTAAATTAGCTACCGTACAATGGCTTCCTTTTATGAACCACATTAGTTCACTGCTAATATGTATGTTTGGACTGAGTTAATAGTAACATTCAGTAGAGATATGTTAATTGTTCCAGGATTCAAGTTAGCTTCTTACTTTTGTAGAGAAAATATGGAGAAAGGAAGAGATGCCAGAAACTGTTATGATTTCGAGAATATTGATATTAATAAATTTTGCTCAGAGCAGCACTTAAGAATCTTGTGCAACAGAAGTAGTATTTCTTAGTAATTCCTTTATAATAGTAAGTATATACGTCACTTTCAGGAAATTTTAAGCTCTTCATAATAAATCTGGTATCTATATTGTCCCACCTCACAGTAAAAAATTAGGAAATAGTGGCTGCTGTTGACTTTAATGTGGATTTATTAAAAAGCTCTGTCAGAGAAAAGTTATTGCAATCAGTAACACTATCTTTCAATATAGTTCCTTCTGAAAACTTTGCAACTGGTACATGTAATTGCTCTGAGACTGCTATTGATAACGTCTTCATAGACAAATTTAGGAAAAAAGTCATATCATAAAACCAATAGGAAATGGGCTACATGATCATGACATGCAGCATCTTATCTCAAATATTGAAACTTGTCAGGATAAAAAAATCTATTAAATCCGAGTACAAGAGGGTAATAAATCAGTCAAAAATTGAGAAATTCAGGAAACTGCTCAAAGAAATGAACTGGAGAGATGTTTGCAATACTTCTAACTCAAATGGAAAATATGAAACATTCATTAATAAAGTTACATCCACTTTTGAAAATTGTTTTCCCCTAAATTGAACTCAAATCTCACAGAAGTAAAAAAGTAAACCAGGGATTACACAAGGACTAAAGATGTCATGTGGGACGAAAAGGAGGCTGTATCTGTTACCTACGAACAGCTCAGATGTTAGCACTGCAAAGCATTACAACGAATACTGCAAAATATTGAAGCAAGTGATTCAGATGTCGTAGTGGCTTTGTTATGAGGAAAACATAATTATGTCATGCAACAAAATAAAAATTGAATGGGATATAGTGAAGATGGAGACAGATGGGGCCAAAAACGAAGAGAAACAGATACCTCAAATACTAAATGAGATTTTGGTAACAAGTGCATGTACTGCTGCAAACCTCTTAAACAAGTACTTCATTTATGTTGCTGACAGCTTGGGGTTATCAGGTTCGGTGAACAGTGCAATCGAGTATCTGAGTGCAATCTTTAAAAATAACTTCAGTAAAGTGGAAATGACACTCACGATAATAAAATCCTCAAAGTCTAAGTATTCTAGTAGGTATGATAACATATCAATGAAGTTAATCAAAGAGTTCTCGTGTGAATTGATTTCTGTCTTAAGTTTTTTGTGTAATCCATCTCTTATCAGCAGAACATTTACAGACTGACTAAAATAGGGCGAAGTTAAGCCTCTTTACAAGAACGGGAATAAAGAAATACCATCAAACTACGACCAACTTCACTTTTGCCGGCTTTCTCAAAAATATTTGAAAAGATTGTGTTCAAGCATCCCCTTAAACATTTGACTGCAGATAATATATTGTACAAGTCACAGTTTGGGTTTCTTCAGGGTTCTGATGTACAGAAAGCTATTTAAACTTACAGTGAGAATGTATGTAATTTATTAGATAGTAAACTAGAGGCTACTCGCATTTTCTGTGACCTGTCAAAAGCCTTTGATTGTGTAAACCATAGCATTCTCTTAAGTAAATTATAATATTATTGTATCACTGGCAATGCTGCGAGATGGTTTCAGTCTTATCTAATTAATGGGAAACGAAGGGTGTTGTTGTGAAATATCTGTGCAGTATACAGTTAGTCTTCATCTGATTGGGAATTAATTATAATTGTTGTTCCTCAAGGTTCCATCTTGGGTCCATTGCTTTTTCTTGTGTACAGCAGTGACCTCTCGGCTGCTACATTGCTGGAATCTAAGTTCGTTTTGTTTGCAAATGATGCAAGCTTTGCAGTATGTAGCAAGTCAAGTGTAGATTTAGAAATAGCTGATAATCACATTTTCACTGACATCAATAAATGGTTTGAAGCTAATTCGCTCTTATTAAACTTCAAAAGACCCATCTGTGAGAGATTTCCTTCCAGGATGCGTATAAAATTGTGAAGACATGCAGATCGAAGAGGTTGACAGTGTTAACTTTCTGGGATTACGACTCAATAATATTCTTCAGATAGAAGGGCATACCACAGAATTGCCTAAGCACCTCAACAAGTCTGTATGTGCAATGAGAATGATGTCAGATGCAAGAGATATAAATATAGAAAAACTTTCATCCTTTGCTTATTTTCATTCTATTAAGTCATATGGGATCACATTCTGAGGTAACTCTTCAAACCAAGTAAAAGTTTTTAGCGTGCAAAAGCGTGTAATAAGAATCATTTATGGTGTAAATTCAAGAACATCATGTTGAAATCTGTTCAATGAACCGTGTTTTCTAACCAGTGCTTCTTAGTATATTTGTTCCTTAATGAAATTTGTTGCAAGTAATATACCTCTATTTCCAACTAATAGCTGAGTACATAGTATCAATACTAGGAATGAGAACAATCTACGTAAGGACCTAAAATCATTTAACTTGGTCCAAAAAGGTGGCCAATATTCAGAAACACACATTTTCAATAAACTACCGTCAACTACTAAAAACTTGGTTTCAGATAAAGCACAGTTTAATCCGAGTTTGAAAGAGTTTTTGATAGGCAACTCCTTCTACTCTATATGTGAACATCTTAACAGGGAGTCTTAGACCAGCTTAAGTAGAAAGTCAGTTAGATTTCAATTTTGACAGCACTTGGTCACAACAGTCTAGATTAGGTATTTCGTGTATGATAAATTTATTAAAAGTGCATAACAAGTTTCATTCTCACAGTGTATTAATTCTGTAAACATTAGCAGTTCCAGTTAACTGTAATGTATTCACTTACTTTGACAATCTCCTGACAAATGACCATGGTAGTAGGTATTATATTCGTTTATGTTTTTATGTTATACTTCCTGAATGTACCACACGAATGAGAATCATCTCGTTTTTTGGGTCTATGGAACGGAAACTGAATCTAATCTAACAGATTAATCAGTTACTACAGTCACAATGTGTTTCAAGAGAGATCAGGGCAGAAAGGGTAAAATTCAGTCTCTTGTTGAAAGGTGTCGTCACGCAGAACTCGAAGTTGGTTCACTGCCATTATTATTAAGACATTAGAAATGTAGCGCAGGTTATCCAAATTACTGGCTGTCCGACACAGAGGTGACCACAGTGTACACAGTAGCATCTCCCCACCCCCATCACGCTAGGTACTGGGCTCTTACGATAATGACGAATGCAGTTAGGCAACGTTCGTTCTGCAAGGAGCCTCAGCACACAATAATGTCTATCGTGATGCTGCGCACAGAACCACACTAATACAAAACGACTTTTTGGTATTCTTATTGTGTCTGGTATTGTCGTTGGGCTCACCGCTGTCGGTGCATCTCTTCCTGCTGCTACGTCAGGTGGAGCTACATTAATGGTCGCCCTGCTGTCTGTCCAGGACACACCAGACATGGTTTCACTGTCCCTGTGGATGCCTGTGTTGCCGCAAGGTAACTAATATAGGTGTATGATCATGTGTGGACAAGCAAATGATACGCTAGTCCTCTCAGGCCTTAGTAGCATATTGTTAATGACATCCTACTTCGCATCATGGCTCTCCTGATCTCATGGATTCCATTTAGGTACGACAATCATGGAATCCTAATCAATGCCAAAAGCAGTATTACAGGGGGTGCGAAGTCAGGATAACTGTTGACAATCTGTGATGAATATTCGATGTTAGTAAAGCGTTATTAGAGTTTGGTCATTCATTGACTTTCTATGTAAGTCATTGTTGTCCGAACCACCCTCATCTGTTACTCGTTCAGCTGCGTGTTCGATTCTAGCAGATGTCTACCAAGCCAGCTGTGTCTGCACACCCAGGAGAAGATGTTAATGACCCTGGCGTCACGGCTGGTTGCTGGCGAGCAGACGTGGCCATTGCCGAATACAAAGTGATCTTGCATTGGCCTAACTCTGAATTCTACGGTGATCCTTGATGATTCCTCAGTAATATACCTGGTGTCAGCGGTCGCGTTGTAAGTTAATCTCCTTCCTACTGGACTGGTAGGTTTCAGCGCATGTAGGCATCTGAGTGTCGAACAGGAACAGGGGCCCCAAGATGCTCTATTGCTGACTTCCACATTGTAGTTGAGTGCAGGTAGCACTCTGCGATGTGGTGGTGTCAGAGTGCAATCAGTTGCTTCATCAGTAGAGAGGTGGTGGCGAGCAGCATGAAATTTATGAGGTGAAGGACATTACCTCGATTACTTATTTGTCTACTTAAGCGACTATTGCCGGCCGGAGTGGCCGTGCGGTTCTAGGCGCTACAGTCTTGAGCCGAGCGACCGCTACGGTCGCAGTTTCGAATCCTGCCTCAGGCATGTATGTGTGTGATGTCCTTAGGTTAGTTAGGTTTAATTAGTTCTAAGTTGTAGGCGACTGATTACCTCAGAAGTTAAGTCGCATAATGCTCAGAGCCATTTGAACCATTTAAGCGACTGTTCTGAACCATCTGTGACATGGATCACAGCAGTAGCATAACGAAGAATGAAATGCTGTTAATGCGAATGCCATCGATCCCAATGTACAACTGATAAGAGCTGGAAGACTAGAGTATTTAAAGGGGCTAGTGCAAGGCAATGGCATGAGGCTTAGTCCATAATGATTGCACGTGTCGTCCTGTTTCTGTCATATTCACTATTCAGCTGCTGCATCAGGTCCTCAATACATGTTCTTGCGCCATGTCTTACGAGCTAACGAATATGCTTGTCTCATTTCCATTGGTTTTCTTTCACAGTCTTCGTTCTGCTGAACACATATTCTCACTTGGTGGATGGTGTAATGTGTCAAACGCTTGACCCACTTGCGACTTACTGGCACGCTTACTGGCACGCTTCTGTCTCTGGCTTACTGGATATGACCCGTGGCAATGCGAATGTGTTTTAATAAAAGTATCTGATTTCCTATCCCTTACTCTTGTGTGCCGTAACAATATTATGGAATGATAAACTGCAGTCTCAGTAGATTACTAGATATCCTGTTAATGGTTTCTTGTTCTTACAAGAGATGCAACATGGTCTTCTCAGAAACAACCAACATTCGGATTGAGAATGTTGCAGAATCTTTCCTGACACACAGAATTTTGATGGTGTTTGTCCTGCCAACTTCTTGTGGTTGCACCAAAATGCGAATCATTTGCATATCCAAGTTGGAGTACACTACTACCAATTTGACGTTAGCTGTAAGCTGTACTTATGATGTTGCGGTCTGAAGACCTGCTATGTAGAGTATGCTGTTTACATGTGATTTTTAAGTTCTTGAATATTAATCTTAGATATATCAGTTTCCTTTTTAATATAATCACCGCACTCTCCAATATTCCAAGTTACAGCTTGTTGTTATTCGTCAGTTTAGACATAGATATTTCTTTCAGTTGTCCCCTTGGTTTGTACACTGGACTTCCGCTAATCCAACCATTCCACATATGGGTGCCGGATTAGTGGAACGATCGGTTTACTGAGGGTGTCTTAAATTTACTGTAAATACATAGGTATTATACTTTATTAAATCCAAAATCATGTTCATTTTCATAGCAAATTTGGTCCTTGAGTGTTTACACATACAGTAATATCACTCACTGTAAAACGTGTCCAGAATTTTTAGTTTCGTTTATTTTAGATGTCTGATGGCAGAGTGCTTTACCACACAACGGCCTTACAGGCTTTAAAGTGGTACTGCATGTTTTTGATTGTTGCATAATGTACTCCAGGAAGATGGCTGCAGTTTCAACTCCATCAGTGTGGGATGTCTTTATGTTCTCTCCTCCTATGTCCACATTTTCATCGGCTTCATTATAACTTCCCTCTATGCTTTTGAACATGGTTTGTTTATAAATACACCGGTGTCCTATTCACGATATAATCGTGCAAACTGTCAACAACTGTCTGTACGATTGTGTCCTGCACGGAAGGTGGCATTCCGGGAGACGGACAACCACGCCAACGATGACATCAGGGAAACTATCAAATGGGATAGTGTTTGCCGGTTGTACCAGATCCACAGTCGCTGTGTACACAGTCACAGGCGGTGCAGTATGGCACAGAGAAGACGCCTACCAGATTCTCTGCGGTAGAGGGCCATGGGAAGAATGGAAGCAGGGCACTTGCAAACTAATGGGGCCCGATGGCTTAATGTGAATCGTTTTGTTGTTTTTCAGATGTGGCGGCAATTCGTAGAGATCGAAACTGTATCCTGAAGACCAGGGCGGGGCCGATCAAGTGTAACATCACAAAGAGAGTACCGCTATTTGACTGTAAGGGCACGACGCTACCTCATTTGTTCATGTGACAACTGGTGTTTGACCGCACAGTATCAACTGGACGTTTTGTATCGAGGCAAACGGTGTACCGGTACACAGAAGGATTCAGCAAAGCGACCTTTATTGTCGGGGGCATGCTGTATATATACCTTTGACGCATCTTCGAGAAGGGAACGTCTGGGGTCGAGCTGTCAACAACCGCGTCTGAACGATCGAACAGTGGGCCATTGTTCTTTTCGAAGATGAGTCCTGATTTGGTCTGCACAGTGATTCTCGACGGATTCGCATCTGGAGGGAACGTGAAACACGATCAAGGGTCCGAAACACTGTGTAAAGTGGCCGATATTGAGGAGGATTCCTAATGGTTTGGGCAAGGATTATGTTGACCACTCGAACACCTCTTCATGAAATATTACTGCTAAATTGGTAAGCTTTAACTGCTGTCAGGTACCGTGACGAGATCTTAGGACCTCATTTGCGGTTGTTGCGAGACGCTGTAGGCCAAGATTTCGTACTGATGGACGATAATGCTCGACCTCATAGAGCACGTGTTGTTTATGTTTTCTTGGAAATGGAGGATAGTGCACGCATGGCGTGTCCTCTTTGCTTTCCCGGTTTGACTCCCATAGGACACGTCTGAGATGCGCTAGAGACGCGGGTTGCATCACGTGCGCATACATAACCACTCTGCAAGACTTGTGAGCAGCGCTGCAGGAAGCATGAGCGTTATTGCCTCAATGTGAGACTGATATCATCATGCCCCGTCGTTTATCAGGCCTATATTGCTACCAGAGGTGATCACATCCCATGCTGAGTGCATTAGCCATTTGTCGGAATGTCTTTGTTAATGCGTTAAGTTGGAAAGAAAGGAGATCAAATTTGTCTACCGTTATGCATGTTGCAATTGCTTATGTTCTATATTCTTTGTATTGTTTCTACTTTACTATCACCTGTCTATACTGTTTTGTGGCAAAATAAATGCCACCTTGTAATATTTCGGTTTGTTGTGTAATTTTTCCTCCTATCTTTTCTACGTAATTCTGTAGCTCTCAATTCGTTCGAGCATTCAATCATTCATGATAGGAAACACAGTCATAGCTCAGTCACTCAAAATGATTCTGAAATTTTACTTGTTAGAATGAAATCAGGTGGTGATTCTTCTTCTCTGCAGGCTCGTGCTTTGCGGCAGTCTGCTAATCTGTACAAATAAAATGCCTCGTAATTTTGGGAGCGTTGTATAATCAGTCGGGAAATCTCATATCAAGCGGATATTTGGCTTTGATGAAGTTTAACCTTCCGAAGAAGTAATGGAGCTCTTGGATTATTAAATGCAGGTTCGTATCCAGTCCTTCGGAAGTTCCCTTCTGATTAACAACTACGCAATATATCGATAAATATCATTAATTCTCAAATTTAAAATACACACCTTTTTTTTTTTTTTTTTTTTTTTTTTTTTGAAGGAGCAGTCTATATATATTTCCTTTTAATCGTACAGTTCGCATCAGTTATCTTCTGTGATAAATCTCAATAATCAGATTACAGTTCTTCCAAACCAAGCTCAGGCTAATCGGCACGAAGACAATCTCGGAAACTCCCTTTCGTTTTTTTCTAACAACCACCAGAGAGAGTACTACATAGAATACTTATGCGCTCATGGCATAGCTATTGTATGAGCTACTTTTCGCATGGATTCCGCGAGTATGAAGATAGAAAATTAGTAAACGGCATTCAAGGGTAGAATTGTATCTGAATAATTCATCGAATATAAAGAGATATTACAGTTGCTTTAATTTTGGCCACCAGTGTAGTAGCTCGTCTAATATTGTACTCGGGAGAAATGGCTTTCTGTGAAGAACCTAATTTTATCTTATCTCTAATTTTGAGTTGCTGCTTGAGGTCTAGCATAAAGTGTTTCCTTTTAGAAGCCACGATACTGAACCGTAAATATAACCACTGTTTCAAAAAACTATAGCGTTGTTTAAAATTGTAATTAACTAACAACATCGTTGCACTTGACACTTCAGTATTGTATGTATCATTTCTGTCTGAAAGACTGGAGGTTGGATGTAGGTCGGTGTACTGAGAGACCAGAGCACTGAGTGCCGGATTCGCGACAGTTCAGTGCAGTATTCTTGCATAGGCTGAATAGGATCATTGCCGTTACTTGCAGGAATCAGGATATTTTTTAAGATACAAATACTTAGTTACATACATAATCTAAGAGCGCCAAAAAATTCAGAGAAATCGCCTCGATTGTTAATACATTTATCTCACTGTGAGAGAAGACAGTCAATGAATTCACAGAAAAATGTTTGCAGTTGCCTGCGGAAGACTGCATTCGGACGTGTACGGGCACGAATATCTCTTTCATCAGGGCTCCAAAAACATAGAAATCGCACAGGGAGAGATCGGGACTATATGGAGCGCGTGTAAGGTGTTTCCAGTGAAACTTCTGTAGCGTACTCGAAACAATCTTGGCAACATGTGGACGGGCCACGAGTATTGCCTGCAAGCCTGGGTACAATCAAGCTTCCATAGGAAACCGCAAACATATTTCCATGAAGGTATTGAGCATCTTGACTCACAGTGGGATAAATGTATTAATGACGATTACTTTTGAAGTAATAGAGATTAGGCTTACTAATTTACCTTCCGTCTCGTTATGATTTGACTGCTCCTTATGTACTACAGGTGCGCGGATTGCTGAGGTTGCTGCATTCACTGCTCTTCCTATGCGGCGTGGCTACTCTTACAATGTTAAGGGAAGGGGCCTCATAGAGACGGTGTCTTTCATAAACCCCACAAAAACATCACATACCGTAAGATAAACCGACATTAGGGACCAAACATCTACATCTACGTGATTACTCTGCTATTCACAATAAAGTGCCTGGCAGAGGGTTCAATTAACCAACTTCAAGCTGTCTCTCTACCTTTCCACTCTCGAACCGCAAGCGGGAAAAACGAGCACTTAAACTTTTCTGTGCGAGCCCTGATTTCTCTTATTTTATCGTGATGATCATTTCTCCCTATGTAGGTGGGTGCCAACAGAATGTTTTCGCAAGCGGAGGAGAAAACTGGTGATTGAAATTACATGAGAAGATCCCGTCGCAACGAAAAACGCCTTTGTTTTAATGATTACCACTCCAATTCACGTATCATGTCTGTGACACTATCTCCCCTATTTCGCGATAGTACAAAAGGAGCTGCTCTTCCTTGTACTTTTTCGATGTCATTCGTCAGTCCTACCTGAAGCGGATCCCACAGCGCACAGCAATACTCCAGAATAGGGCGGACAAGCGTGGTGTAAGCAGTCCCTTTAGTAGACCTGTTGCACCTTCTAAGTGTTCTGCCAATGAATCGCAGTCTTTGGTTTGCTCTATCCACAATATTATATATGTGATCGTTCCAATTTAGGTTATTTGTAATTATAACACATAAGTATTTAGCTGAATTTATAGCCTTCAGATTTGTGTTATTTATCGCGTAATCGAAATTTTGCTGATTTCTTTTAGTACTCATGTGAATAACTTCTCACTTTTCTTTATTCAGTGTCAATTGTCACTCTTCGCACCATACAGATCTCTTTTCTAAACAATTTGCAAGTCATTTTGATCATCTGATGACTTTACAAGACGGTGAATGACAGCATCATCTGCAAACAATCTAAGACGGCTACTCAGATGGTCTCATATGTCGTTAATATATATCAGGAACAATAGAGGGCGTATAACACTTCTTTGGGGAACACGGGATATTACTGCTGTTTTACGCGACGACTGTCCGTCTATTACTACGAACTGTGACCTTTCTGACAGGAAATCTCCAATCAAGTCGCACAACTAAGGCGATACTCTGTAGGCACGCAGTTTGGTAATACGACGCTTGTGAGGAACGGTATCGAAAGCCTTCTGGAAATCTAAAAATATGGAATCAATTTGACCCTGTCGATAGTCCTTATTACGTCGTGAGTATAAAGAGCTAGTTGTCTTTCACAAGAACGATATTGTCTGAATCCGTGCTGACTATGTGTCAATAAATCATTTTCTTCGAGGTACTTCATAATGTTCGAATACAGTGTATGTTCCAAAACCCTAATGCAAATCGACGTTAGTGATATAGACTACTCCTACTTCCCTTTTAAGGTATTGGTGTGACTTGAGCAATTTTCCAGTCTTTAGGTACGGATCTTTCTGTGAGCGAGTGGTTGTATATAACTGCTAAATATGGAGCTTTTTTATCAGCATACTCTGAGAGAAACCTGACTTGTATACAATCGGGACCGGAGGTCTTGCCTTTATTAAGTGATTTAAGCTACTTTGTTACACCGAGGATATCTACTTCTATGTTTCTCTTCTGGGCAGTTGTTCTTGATTGGAATTCAGGAATATTTACTTCGTCTTCTTTGGTGAAGGAGTTTCGGAAAACCGTGTTTAATAACTCTACTTTAGTGGCACTGTCATCAGTGACTTCACCGTTGTTATAGCGCAGTGAAAGTATTGATTGCGTCTTGCCAGTGGTGTGCTTTATGTATGACCAGAATCTCTTTGCGTTTACTGTCAGATTTTGAGACATAATTTCGTTGTGGAAATTATTAAAAACATCTCGCATTGTAGTAGGCGCTATATTTCGAACGTTGTTTAACTTTGCCAATCTTGGGGATTTTGCGTTCTTTTAAATTTGGCATGCTTTTTTCGTTGCTTCTGCAACAACGGTCTGACCCGTTTTGTGTACCATGGGGGATCAGCACCATCACTTATTAATGCTGCAATGCTTGATTTGTGCACTTCTTACGACAGATCTATCGTTCAGGTAGATCGTCATTAAGACATACCTTCACATGCAGGTGCCACTGAAGTGGTGCTCTGCCCCGTTGAAAAATGAGGTTTTCAGCTTATTGTCTCAACTGTGGACAATCCAGATCTTCCACATATTTATGTGCTTGATTGCTGCAACCATCTCTTCAACAAAAAATAACCGTCCGTAAATTTTTCTCGTGAAACGACGGAGACCGCTTAAGCTGTGGGGAATGTCTCTTATGCTCGAATATGGTATGTGGTTGCTGTTTCCCGTATTTTTACGTTGTGGGCAATTCAAGTTTCGATTTATATGGAACGTTGCTTCATCACTGAACATTAAAGGCGAAAGTAAATCGTTATCTCCCATTTCTATGTTTACAATCAATTCCTAAGACTCTTCACGTTGATGCCTATCGCCATCATGAAGGGATTCTCGGAATATAAACCTATATGGTTTGAAAGACAATGATGATGAGGTCCCATATTCTGAGGAGCGAAGGGGACGATGCGGGAGATTTGCACCGCCGACTAGGCAAGGTCCTAGCGGATGTGGTTGAAAGACAAACGCCGCCACAAAACACGCCAAACAAATCAACAACGAATGAGTAATTTTATTCAGGCAGTACACCATATTAGTCCTCACCCTTTTGGCTACAAAACCCTAATTTTCATTGTGGCAATGTTACGCCACCTTGCTGCCCGCCTCTATACCCGCAAGGTATCACTCCACTGGTCGACGTCAGAGCCAACGTCTTGCTGCATCAGTAACCTCCCCATCATCCACATGCTGCTTCCGGCACAGTGCGTTCTTTACTGGACCAAACAGAAGGTAGTCGGGACGTGCGAGATTCGGAACGTTCCAATGCAGTTTTGTGAGCTCCTCTCGGGTTCGCAGACCCCCATGAGGTCTTGCGTTGACATGGAAAAAGAGGTGCTTGTAACCAGACGATCACCTCAAATGAGACTGTCCACACATTCAAGCATTCCGTGAGTCACAGCTGTTTGCTGGTCGGCCGGCAAGCAGGACCTTGTTACGGTGATGTAAGAGTTCTCGCCCAATTACTCACCGTGCTTTTGTTCACTGCCAGGTCTCCGCAGACATTTTGCAAGCGCCTATGAATACTTGCGATGCTCTGGTTTTCCGACGAAAGAATCTCAACGACAGCTCCCTGCTCGGACCGCGTCTCCGTTACAGAGGCCATTCTGAAAGATACTTACAGTTTCACCACCTCTCGGAAGTTCATGAAAGTATAGGTGCTGAAGCGGGAATATTCAAGCTGTCCCACACCGAATCCGCATTTTTTCAACCGAAGTTGACCGAAAAAAAAAAAATGTGTTGCATTACTTATTGAATGGCCCTCGTAGCAAGTCAAGATGACTTCACTGGACTAAATCCGAATCTCACTCGAATGGGCTCTATTTGTTCAGCGAGCACACAGGAGCGACGGCATTCCCCTTAAGCTTACGTAAAGAACGGGTGTGGCTCTGAGCACTATGGGACTTAACATCTATGGTCATCAGTTCCCTAGAACTTAGAACTACTTAAACCCAACTAACCTAAGGACAGCACACAACACCCAGTCATCACGAGGCAGAGAAAATCCCTGACCCCGCCGGGAATCGAACACGGGAACCCGGGCGTGTGAAGCGAGAACGCTACCGCACGACCACGAGCTGCGGACAAAACAACGGGTGTACTGAAACTGGTAGTAACTTCGCCTAACGCTTTGATCTGTAGGAGGTGCAGTGCTGTACTCTCTACACCATATAGCACTGGTGTAACTGAATTATACATATTGGAACTGAGAATGCAAAACTTCTTTTGCTGCTGTATTATCGTCATCTGGACTCGACGCACATTGGGTAATGAACGAGCGAGCGAGTTAGTGAGCTAGCTCCACCACAGGGACGCCTACCTGCTACGACATGAACCGGCGACTTGCAGCTAGGAAACTCATAGCTTCGATGCGTTGGCTAAAATGTAGCCCAAGTTTCTATCTTCCTTCATATAGAAGGCATATTGTTGCGAAATCGGATGAATGTTCGTCAGCACCCGATTTGATGTTATTGGAAGATTCTGTTTTTAATGAGGTGAATGCTAAAACAATAGATTTCCTGTATAATAGGAAATTTTAATATGTAGGCATGTGTAGCGTCTCTAAAGTGTTTCATCATTTTGTTCTCTCTGAAGTACGAAAACCGATCGCACAGATAATTTGTAATGATGGGAAGGCTCAACATGTAACTGCTGTTAGCCGCTCTGGATGCGCCAGTGCGGTAATGGTTACCTCATGTAACTGTGGCTGCCGGGAAGTTCCCACACGCGTTCCCGGCCACACCCAGCCTCTCACGTTACCCTGGGGTCGTCTCAAACAGTCTGTCAACTCGACTACGTACGTTTCTGTCGGCAGCTTTATTTTCCTTGGCTGACTTCCTTTTCTTTTATTGTGAATTCTGAAATACAGTAACTTTCTAAACAACGATTCTTTTCATGGTGTCAGACAACTCCAAAGCACAATGTTTTATCAGAATTCGATTGCTAATTTTGGATAACTATTAATGTATAAATCATGCTGTGTGCATATTTCATAATTCCGCTTCTTATGTTATTTACTTCTGACTGAGGAACGAGAAATGCGTAATGAGTTTCACAGTAGCAGTATGAATTACCTAAATCTGATTTGCAGTAATGTAATTAGTTCAAATCGTATCAAAGGGACGACAAAATTATACTGAGGGGTGCAATAAACTCTCTATCTCTCTCTCTCTCTCTCTCTCTCTCTCTCTCTCTCTCTCACACACACACACACACACACACACAAACACACACACATGCACGAACGGCGTTCCCTCTGAACGACGGACGCGAGGAAATTTAGTTTATTCTGTTCTGGATAATATAGTAACTTCAGAGACCTCGAACGAGGGGTTATCTAATGTGAGGCTGTCGTGTTTCCGAACCTAAACAATGTTGAAATCGTCTCACAAAAGTAACACTAACGTTACAGGCCAGTGACTTTTCAGCCTCCTCTTCAGATGGACAAACACGTTTCACCGATGCGGCAATTATTCTGCTATTACAAAACATAATTCGTGTGAACAGTTGCTGTCAGTATTTACATTTTATTACTTATTAGATATAATGTACTAAGAGCTAAATAATTCCCAGAATAATTCAGCGAATTTGTTGCACCATCTAAGGTTCTGCCAGTAAACTACGTTCTTGATTTTATTTCCATACAAAGCTTTCTGTATGGCAGTTCCGATTAAGTTCCTCGTAACTATAATCACTAGATGTTTAGTTCATCCAGCAGGCTCTAAATTTGTGACATTTATCACTTCTTAGACAATCAATGAAATTTTGTTGTTACCTATGTGGAGGACATCTCACTTTTTACTGTTCTCGATGAACTGCCAAATTTCGCACGATTAATTTATCGTGTTTGTTCGCTAGAGATCATCTGCAAATCATCTGAGAGAATTTCTCAGTTTGTCTTCCAAACCATTTACATAGGTAACGGACAGGAAAGGACCTGTCACACTTCTTTGAGGAACACCAGACATAACGTAGCGTTCAGAAGATGGGTTCCCGTCAGTTACCATGTGTTGCGACCTTTCTGACAGAGTGAAATCACCGCTGAATCGATATTCCAGAGTCCCACAGTTTGAACAGAAGTCGCTTGTTAGGCACAGCATCAATTACCTGCTGGAAATCTGGTCATTTGATATTTTTCCCAGAATTACCGTATTGCAACACACATTGGTATTCCTTTCCCTATTCCTGCTCTTTATAGATGTACACTGAAGAGCCAAAGAAACTGGTACACCTACGTTGTGTCCTGTAGGGCCCCCGGCAGCACGCAGAAGTGCCGCAACACGGTGGTATGAACTCGACTAATGTCTGAATTAGTGCTGAATGGCGCTGACACCATAAATCCTGCAGGGCTGTCCATAAATCCGTGAGAGTACGAGGGGGTGGAGATCTCTTCTGAACAGCACGTTGCAAGGCATCTCAGATATGCTCAATAATGTACATCTCTGGTGAGTTTGGTGGCCGGCGGAAGTGTTTAAACTGACAATAGTGTTCCTGGAGCCACTGTGTAGCAATTCTGGATACGTGGGGTGTCGCATTGTCCTGCTGGAATTGCCCAAGTCTGCCGTAATGCACAATATACATGAATGGATGCAGGTGATCATACGGGATGCTTACGTACGTGCCACCTGTCAGACTCGTATCTAGACGTATCAGGGGTCCCATATCACTCCAACTCCACACGCCGCACACCATTACAGAGCCCCCGCCAGCTTGAATGTAAGTGCTGCATGTATTTTGGAATATTTGAAAAATACAATTCTGCAACTTCGCAACAAAATCGCGCGGAATTTTCGATGTAATTACCATAACCATTTAGCCACACATATCTATATACTCTGTATTCCATCGTTTGTAGGTTAGTTAAGTTCACATAGGGCGCTTTTAACACTGTTTTCTACCGTAGGGCACTAACACACCAAGCATATTTCGCCACAGTGGAAGAATAAAAATCGAAAACTGACGATTATGTAAAGTGTATCTTGCAAATCATGTGAACAGCCGTCTGATGATGAACTATTCACTTCTAAACCGGTTACGGAGCTGTTTACTTAAATAAACAGCAGGATTAATAGTGGCTGGTTGCTGTCTTCTTCTTTTTAAGAACAAACCTACATTAATTGTACACAGCCACGGTCTCACTATGTCAGTTTTAGACAAAATAACATTGAATAGTCCCCTGCTGACATCCAGTGTCCATGAATTGATGAGGCTGTCTCCATACCCGTACAAATCCATCTTACCGAGCGAGGTGGCGCAGTGGTTAGACACTGGACTCGCATTTGGGAGGACGACGGTACAATCCCGCGTCCGGCCATCCTGATTTAGGTTTTCCGTGATTTCCCTAAATCGCTCCAGGCAAATGCCGGGATGGTTCCTTTCAAAGGGCACGGCCGACTTCCTTCCCCGTCCTTCCCTAATCCGATGAGACCGATGACCTCGCTGTCTGGTCTCCTTCCCCGAAAAAACCAACCAACCAACCAACCAACAAATCCATCCACTCGATAGAATCTGTAACGGGACTCGTTTAACTAGCCAACATATTTCCAGTTGTCTATAGTCCAACGTCGGTGCAGACAGCCCCAGGCGAGGCGTAAAGCCTTGTGCCGTGCAGTCACGAAGGGTACACGAGTGCTGCTTCTGCTGCGAAAGCCGATATCGATGATGTCTCGCTGAATGGTTCGCACACTGACATTTGTTGATGGCACAGCATTGAAATCTGTAGCAATTTGCGGAAGGGTTACACTTCAATCGTCGACAGTCCCGTTCTTGCAGGATCTTTTTTCGGCCGCAGCAATGTCGGACATTGATGCTTTACCGAATTCCTGATATTTACGGCACACTCGTAAAATGGTCGTACTGGAATATCCCCACTTCATCGCTACCTCGGAGATTCTATGTCTCATCGCTCGCGCACCGTTCAAACTCACTTAAATCTTGATAACATGCCATTGTAGCAGCAGTAACCGATTTAACAACTGCGCCAGAGTGTTGTTGTAGTATAGAGGAGTTGCCGACCGCGGCGCCGTACTCTGTATTTGAATGCGCATGCCTATACCAGTTTCATTGACGCTTCAGTGTATAAGAGACGCCAAAAAGGAATGAGAATCGAAATTTTCGCTACGTAGCACTCACGCGGTGGGCAAGTAATACTTCATGCCGATAGCGCGTCACTGGGGATTAGCAAAACAACACTGAAAACCCTCCGTATGCATACGGCGGTACATCGACTCATCTACCCACCCTCCAGCACGCGTGCACGCACTCACACACACACACACACACACACACACACACACACACACACATGGCCGACAGACGGACCGTTACGGATTATGAGATCCGTTATTAATAGAAGTTTGACGCTGAATGCAGACATGGTCACTTTAAGCCTATGAAATGTAACAGTATCATATTTTTCAGAATAAAACACTTTTTAATTACTCCAGTAGTTTGGAGAATTTTTTTTTAAATTAGTACGGTAAGGAACAGCATAGCAATAACTTAACCATACATCATAGTGAAACAAACGACTGCTTCCATCATTAGGGTGATAGCCATATGTTATTGGTTAATGCTCGAGATTTCTCATGGTGATGCATCCGCCATTTTAACGATTCATTGTACGTAACGATAGTTGTAAGTTCAATATTACCTCGGTGCTCCTACATTTCACCGCATTCCACTCTGAATCTTTCCCATGAGGCTTTCGATCAGTCGATCCATATTTCTGAAGATACTTCGTGTTATCATTTTACGACTTACTGAGCAAAAGATTTGGTAATAAAGAAGTCAGTATTTCCTTAGTTTGGTACTGGAAATAATATATTCATACTGAAGTGTGAGTTAATTCGCTTTTCTCATACGTCCTCCGTAGCGGAAGGAACATTTTTGTCGTGGCTAGTTTCCCCTAGGATTACAGTAATTCTTCACCAATGTAGTCTACTCCATGCGCCTTGTTCTTACTGTGATTTTTCCAGTTCCGTGTTAAATTCTTCTCGAAGTATCGCATCATCCACCTAATCTTCATGTACCTTTGCTTCTCTTTCCACAATGCTGTCATCGAGCTTCATTCCTCTAAAAGGCTCTTCGATATATTCATAGGGCCACTCTGCTCCTATTTCTCTGCTTATTACCGGCTTGCTTGGCTTTCCATTTATGATTTTGTTGTTAACAAAACTGCTTCTTTTTCCTCCAAAACTCCATTTTTGATTAGACCTAGCTTATTTGTCTATGTTCCTCTTTGCTGCCTTCACTAATTCAACTATGGATGCTACCCATTCCTATTCAACTCTGTTAACTCCCCTGTTTCTGTTACTCATTTTCTAATGTGCCCTCTGAAAGCGCTATATGCATCTTAACGAAACATGTCTTTTTACCTTTAGCTTCATGACAACTGTTAAATATTATTTTATTTGGATTATAAATCCACTTTCATTCAAAATGATTCGTTCGTTACTCACCACCGATTTCCATTAGCATAGTAGACAGTATAAATAAGGGTGACAGTGTAGGAACACAGCAATAAATACGTGCCCGATAATAAATGCAGATGTTAATCAAGGCTGCCGCTTATGCTATTGTATTTGACTACAAACGGCACCTGTGGAATGTCGTCAATAGGTAGAAAGCTTCAGCCGTGAACAGAACAGTGTTCTGTGTAGTTGTGAGTGCATTTCATAGGAGCAAAGTGACTTCTAATGTGGAGAAATCATTAGTGCTCTTATGTTGGGCGCTTCCTTAGCCAGAATAGCCGAATTGTTCCTTGTTTCAAGCAGCTTCGGATCCAAGATTTATACCGCATACAGGAATAGCCGAAAAACATCCTCAAAGTCACAATGTGGAAGAAGGTATGTTTTGAGTGACCGTGAAAGATGGTCATGCAAGACGATAGTGACGAAAATAAAAAGAACGACAGCTGCAAAAGTCACTGCAGGTCTGATCGTCGTGCCTGCGAACCTTGTCAGCAGCAAAACAACATAAACGGAGCTCCATAAGCAGGGGACAACAGTATAAGCTGGAATTCCAAAACCACTCCAGGTGATGAAAATGCTCGTAACAGGTAAACGTGGTGTCGAAACCATAAACCTTGATTATGGAGCAGTGGACGAAAGCCATTTGGTCGGATGAGCCTTGTCTTACACTGATTACAGTTTCTGGCCGAATTTGATTCCCAAGAGTGAAAAATGGTAGGGACGCGGTGACGGTTTGAGCAGTAATATTATGGTATTCCGTGGGCCTCAAGGATACTCTGCTAGATGACATTACTGCAAAGGTATATATGAACATTTTGGCTGATCAGACCAGTCCTGTAGTACAATGTTTGTTCCACAAAGCTGATGCTGTGTTACAAGGCTACAGGGCACCTATTCACATGGCTTGCATCGTCCAAGACTGCTTTGTGATCACGGGGATGCATTGTCGCGTCTCCTCTGGTCACCACAGTCGCCCGATATCAATATTAGCGAGCCTTTGTTGTTTTCTTTGGAGAGGGGGGTGCATGATCGCTACCTATCTCCCTCATCTTTGCTGAACGTGACACTATTTCGCAGGATGGATGTTATAACATTTCCTTGAAAACCAAACAGCACGTGTATTTATCCATTTCCAGACGACTGGAAGCTGTTTTGAATGCCAACGGTTTTCCTACTCCATAGTAGGTATGGTAATATGTTGCGTTATTAGTGTTACCGACGTCGCAAGCAGAAGATGAAGTGACAGAGAAATTGTATGAGGATATTGAACGGATAATGCAGTATGTAAAGAGAGATGAAAATCTAATAGTCATGGGGGACTGTAATGCGGTTATAGGGGAAGGAGAAAAAGGAAGGGTTACAGGAGGGTACGAGCTTGGTCTAGGAATGACAGAGGGAAAAGACTGATTGAGTTATACAATAAATTTTAGGTGGTTATAGCGAAAACTCTGCTCAAAAATCACAAGAGGAGGAGGTACATTTGGAAAAGGCTGGGAGATACGGCAAGATTTAAGTTACACTACATCATGGTTAGATAGAGATTGCGAAATCAGATATTGGATTGTAAAGAATATCCAGGAGCAGATATAGACTCAGATTACACTATAGTAGTGATGAAGAGTAGGCTGAAGTTTAAATGATTAGTCTAGAAAAATCAGTACACAAAGAAGTGGGATACGGAAGTACTAAAGAATGACGAGACATGCTTAAAGTTCTCTAATGATATAGATACAGCAATAAGGAGTAGCTCAGTAGGCAGTGTAGCTGAAGAGGAATGGACATGTCCAAAAACGGCAGTAGCAGAAGTTCGAAACAAAAACATACGTACACAGTAGGTAACTGCGAAAAAACCATGGGTACAGAAGAAATACTTCAGTTAATCGATGAGAGAAGGAGGTACATAAATGCTCAGGGAAATTCAGGAATACAGAATTCAAGACACTGAGTAATAAAACAAATAGGAAGTGCAGGGAATCTAAGGTGAAATGGCTGAATGAAACACGTGAAGAAGTCGAAAAAGAAATGTTTGTTGGAAGGACTAACTCAAAATACAGAAAAGTTAAAACAACCTTCAATGGGGATTCCACTGTTAAGTACAGAAGACAGAGCAGATAGGTGAGAAGAGTACAATGAAGGTGTCTATGAGGGGGGGGGGGGGGGGGGAAGACTTGTCTGATGACGTTATGGAAGAAGAAACAGGAGTCGATATAGAAGAGACAGGGGATCCAATACTAGAACCAGAATTCAGAAAAGTTTTAGAAGAGTACAAATTGAATAAGGCATTAGGGTAGACAACATTTCACCAGAATTTCTAAAATAATTGAGGGAAGTGGCAACTAAACGACTACTAGCGTTGGAGTGTAGAAAGAAAGAGTCTGGCGATATATCATCAGACTTCCGAAAAAACATCGTCCCCACCATTCCGAAGATTCCAAGGGGAGACAACTACGAGATTTATTACGCAATCGGCTTAACTGCTCATGCATTCAAGTTGCCGACAAGAACGGTATACAGAAGATTAGAAAAGAAAATCGAAGAACTTTTAGGTGACTATTAGTTTGGCTTGAGAGAAGGTAAAGGCACCAGAGACGCAGTTCTCACATTGCGGTTGATAATAGAGGCAAAGCTGAAGAAAAAACAAGATGAGGTCATAGGATTTGTCGACTTGGAAAAAAGTTCGACAATGTAAAGTGGTCAAGATGTTCGAAATTCTTTGGAAAACACGGGTAAGCTATAGAGAGAGAGAGAGAGAGAGAGAGAGAGAGAGACGGGTAATATATCATATGCACAAGAGTCAAGAGTGAACAGTAAGAGTAGCAGACCAAGAACGCCACGCCCGGGTTCGATTCCCGGCGGGGTCAGGGATTTTCTCTGCCTCGTGATGACTGGGTGTTGTGTGCTGTCCTTAGGTTAGTTAGGTTTAAGTAGTTCTAAGTTATAGGGGACTGATGACCATAGATGTTAAGTCCCATAGTGCTCAGAGCCATTTCATTTCCATTTCAGACCAAGAACGAAGTACACGGATTAAACAGAATGTGACCTACGGATATAGTCTCTCGGCCCTACTGTTCACTCTAATGACGAAAATAAAAGAAAGATTCAAGAATGGAATTAAAATTCCAGGTGAAGGATAACAATGATAAGGTTCGCTGATGACATTGCTGTCCTGAGTGAAAGTGAAGAAGCACTACAAGATATGCTGAATGGAATATACAGCCTAATAAATACAGAATATGGATTGAGAGTAAACCAAAGAAAGACGATAGTAGCGAGAAGTAGCAGGAAAGAGAACAGCACGAAACTTACCAGGACTTACGATCACGAAGTTGATGAAGTTAAGGAATTCTGATACCAAGGCAGCAAAACAAATCCATGTCGGACGGTGCAAGGAGGACATAAGGCGTCTAGTGGTACTGCCAAAAAGGGCATTCATGGCCAAGAGAAGTCTGTTAGTATCAAACATACGCCTTAATTTGAGGAAGACGCTTATGAGAATGTACTTTTTGAGCTCTGTGTTGTATGACAGTGAAATATGGACTGTGGGAAAACCGAAAAAAAGAGACTGGGAGCATCTAAGAAGTGTTGCTACAGAAGAATATTGAAAATTAGGTGGACTGATAAGGTTCTCCAAAGAATCGGTGAAGATAGGAATATATGGAAAACACTTACAAGAAGAAGGGACGGGACAGTAGGTCATCTGTTAAGACGTCACGGAATGACTTCGACGATACTAGATGGAGATGTAGAGGGTAGAAAACGTAGAGGAAACAAAAAGGAGGCAATGTCTAAGCTTTACCATTTTTGCACTATGTTTTCTAACATATTTTATAGATGGGCCACTCTTGGTTGAAGAAAGAAACGTTTGATGCACATAATTGTATCCACACCAAGTTCTCTTGTAGAAAGATATTTAACCACGGGGGCACACTGGCAATAGGTCCACATAGGTTTTACTCACCTATGAAATTTGTTGCCAAGAAAAAATCACAACTCGGAAACAGCACTAATATTCATAAATACACTACTGGCCACTAAAATTGCTACAACATGTAGATGACGTGCTACAGACGCGAAATTTAATCGACAGGAAGAAGATGCTGTGATATGCAAATGATTAGCTTTTCAGAGCATTCGCACAAGGATGGCGCCGGTGGCGACACCTACAACGTGCTGACATGAGGAAAGTTTCCAACGTATTTCTCATACACAAACAGCAGGTGACCGGCGTTGCCTCGTGAAACGTTGTTGTGATGCCTTGTGTAAGGAGGAGAAATGCGTACCACCAGGGGTTTCGGAATTTGATAAAGGTCAGATTGTAGCCTATCGCGATTGCGGTTTATCGTATAGCGACATTGCTGCTCGCTTTGGTCGAGATACGATGACTGTTGACAGAATATGGAGTCGGTGGGTTCTGGAGGGTAATACGGAACGCCGTGCTGGATCCCAACGGCCTCGTATCACTAGCAGTCGAGATGAAAGGCACCTTACCCGCATGACTGTAACGGATCGTGAAGCCACGTCTCGATCCCTGAGTCAACAGATGGGGACATTTGCAAGACAACAAACATCTGCACGAACAGTTCGACGACGTTTGCAGTAGCGTGGACTATGAGCTCGGAGACCATGGCTGCGGTTACCCTTGACGTTGTATCACAGACAGGAGCGCCTGCGATGGTGTACTCAACGACAAACCTGTGTGCACGAATGGCAAAACGTTATTTTTTCGGATGAATCCAGGTTCTGTTTACAGCGTCATGATGGACCCATCCGTGTTTGGCGACATAGCGGTAAACGCACATTGGAAGCGTGTATTCGTCATCGCCATACTGGCGTATCACCCGGCGTGGTGGTATGGGGTATCATTGGTTACACGCCTCGGTCACCTCGTGTTCGCATTGACAGCACTTTGAACAGTGGACGTTACATTTCAGATGTGTTACGACCCGTGGCTCTACCCTTCATTCGATCCCTGCGAAACCCTACATTTCAACGGGATAATGCACGACCGCATGTTGCAGGTCCTGTACGGGCCTTTCTGGATACAGAAATTGTTCGACTGTTGCCCTGGCCAGCACATTCTCCAGATCTCTCACAAATTGAAAACTTCTGGTCAATGGTGGCCGAGCAGTCACCACTCTTGATGAACTGTGGTCTCGTGTTGAACCTGCATGGGCAGCTGTACCTGTATACGCCATCCAAGCTCTGTTTGACTCAACACCCAGGCGTATCAAGGCCGTTATTACAGCCAGAGGTGGTTGTTCTGCGTACTGACTTCTCAGGATCTATGCACCCAAATCGCGTGAAAATGTAATCACATGTGAGTTCTAGTATAATATATTTGTCCAATGAATACCCGTTTGTCATCTGCATTTCTTCTTGGTGTAGCAATTTTAATGGCCAGTAGTGTATAAATATTCAAGAAAAGTTTTACACATGTGAACTTATGTAATAGCGTCATAGCATGTCATATCGTAAGACTGCAGTTATGGCCCGTGGAACGTGGAAATAATTAAACTGCTGAAAAAATATATCCCCATACCTACGCTTTCCCTATGTCTAGCTTACTCTGAATTCTGGATTATTCTTGTACTTTCATTTTCTTATTATCTGGGTTTTTACCATGCCTGGACTTGATCAAAACAGCAGTTTCGTAAATCTGTGTATTCACACATCTGGATCTTTCTCATATGAAGATCTCTCCATTTATGAATGTCATACATATCTAGATTTTTTCCTTATCTGAAAGTTTCATACAGCTGCTAATTTCCGTATGTGGATTCTGCCAGTACGAATTTAATCGCGTACAGAGTTTCTCCTTTGGATTTTCCAATTCCTGCCTTTCTCCTATATATATTTTTGCCGATGTGAATTTTTCTCAATGTACATTTTCCCACATCTCCAAAATCACTTGCTCACAACTCCGAAATGTACATTGACCTGAGCTTTACTACGATGAGTTCGCAATCGCATTTTGTCTCCATATGTCGGAAAATTACTGACTGTTTCCCACACTGTCTAAGTCGCCCCATCCGTTTGGAAGTTGGGATAAAATCTCTCTTACACGCTGCTTACTGAGACGCAGGTGGAATATACAGAAAGGAAGCTGGGAAAAATTTTCTAACGGCATTGTCTGTACTCTCGTGTGGACCCCTACGAAGTGGTATAGTTATCATAGACTTGTACAGAACAGTAGCATCTGCAAAACAATATATTCCCGGGCCCATCGCAAGGAATGCATCCTAGGATTGAATGAAGACACAGAGGAATTGTACCAAAGATGTTTGCAGGAGAATGATGTCGGAACTGCTGACGTGCTGCTACAAAATCTGGATGCAGCCCGGAGAAGTAACCGGGAAGAAACTATTCTGGCATTCAAGTTCACCAAACAAGAATGCATGGAACTTCATATGAATACTCAGAGGTACCATTGCACCTGACGATAAATACCAGCTGTCTGTCCCAACCGGATTACCTCGTTCACAGGAGCTTATAGAGGCAGAAAAAATGCCACTTTCAACTAGTGGCTTCTGAAATTATTCTGTAAGTCGCAGGAAGTTCCTTCATAGCTCTGGCAATAACTTTTTCCGTCAGTAAAATGAAAGCAGATAAGGCCACAGGAGTTGATGCTGTTATTCCTAATACATAGTGGGTGGCAGACCATTGGATGGCCGAGCCAGTTGTTTTCACGTGTTTGGCCATGTATGGCCTTAGTTCAAGAAAGCTAAAATAACGTTTCTTCTAAAGCCAAGTAAACCAAAATACAAAACGGAAAACACACTACCGACCGAATTTCCTCCCAAGCACCACATGTAAGTCATTGCAGGTGCTCATTAAACCAGATTAAACCGATACTAGAGGAACACCTACAACTGTGTAGTATCAGAAACGGATGGCGAACGATTCTAATATTGCGGACTGCACACATTAGAAATCAAGTCGCCGCAGTTCTGTCAGTGCTGTCCAGCCTTCCTTTTCTCCGACTATAGTTCCGCGACTGTGACGCGTCTGAGAACTGAGGCGCTGCGGCCACTTCATGTTCTTCGACCCATTCTCTTTCACTCAAGCGCGCGGAATCGACACCCTAGTTGTGACTTGTTAATATGGGAGTTGAGTACACGATATCGCTGTTGTGAAGTAGCACTGACAGGGAGAAATAATCGATTGTGGGGATCAGATGGCCATTAATGTAGCTGTGTTTTGTGAGATTGCGGAGGGTATGAGATGAAAATTAAGTGATGCAGTATACTCAACTGCAGTTGTGTTCCATTACAGGAGGATTGATGTCTATAATCCAAGCTTCAGACGAAAAGCGTATAAATTTCGCCCAGTGCAAACAAATGGTTGTATTCTTCTTTGTTCTACTTCCACCAAGGGAAAGAATGTACTGTATAGAACGAAAGCTGGCCATACTGTAAAGTCCATGCGACCAAAAAGCGCCCGACTGCTGTATTCTTTTAGTCATGGCCACTAATTTCGTTCGCCGACGACCATTCATATAGGGCATAGGGCAGAAACAAAAAGACGACTTAAATTTAGTTCGCCGACGTCCTTTTATGTATGTAGTGAAGGAGCTAAGACGGACCACCCCAAATATATCCAGAAAGAATAAATATATGAAAGCGCGTGTTTCGACAAGTTATAACGGACAATACGGCGAATTTTACGACGCTCACAAGAATTTTTATCGTTTATAGTGGCCGAATTAAGATACCGGCTGTTATGTATCTTTTTTTCTATTAGAATGGAATTTTGCCAAGTAATAGCTAGTCTTTCTTACGGGCTCCGAATCCGTTTATAGGGTTCTCATTTTCTATAGAAATAAGTTCGGTTACATATCACGCCATTAACAGTTTTAATGCTTATATTAATCCAATTCCTAAAGTAAAGGTAGCTACTGTTAAGCATCTATATGCCACGCGCGTTTGAGCATGACCATCAGCGATGCTCGGTACATAGCTGCTCGCTGCGATCAGTTCCGCCGGCCTGAGTGACCCGGGCGGTTCTAGGCGCTGCAGTCTTGATCCGCGCGACCGCTACTGTCGCAGGTTCGAATCCTGCCTCGGGCATGGATGTGGGTGGTGTCCTTAGGTTAGTTAGGTTTAAGTAATTCTAAGTTCTAGGGGACTGATGACCTCAGCAGTTAAGTCCCATAGTGCTCTGAGCCATTTGAACCATCTTTTCGATCCGTTCCGGCGCAGCTCTCGCGGCCTGCTGACCTCGTCCGCGCAGCTAAGTAATGTAGATTTGTGACTGGGTACTACGGTGCTATAGTTTTATACTTGACATGGGCAAACTTTGGCATCCAATAGTTTAGTGTCAAAAGCTTCTGAAGAAGGCCAAATTATTTTGGCTGGAACCTTGGTAAATATTGGTTTCTATTTGCAACAGAGGCTGACGTGTTATTTGTTTAATTATCACAGTTGCTGACGGGGCTGCACGATGTTAAAAATTCTGGAATGGACTTCTGTAGCATTTAATAGAAGATGCTAAGAGAGCTGTTGCGACAGAACATGTATGGACCTTGACCAAGTGGCATCAAGGTAAGAGCGCCACAAACCGTCAGAAGAAGAGCTCCACAAACGTCTGTCCTGTTATACCGAACGTGTGCAAACACGTAAATCAAGTTGGGCATTTGTGTTTACCTGTGCACATGAAGCCCATCTTTCTATGTTCTACTGTTGTAGCGGTCAGATAAATTGCTCGTAAAGCTATTAAAATATTGGTACGACAGTGAAAAAGTGAATGTTGTATATGGCGAATGTCGTCAAACTGTTAGAGCAGCAGTGAGATTCTATGCTGAATAGTATCCACGTTGTGCCATGAACTCACGATCTGTCTTTGCAAACATTAGGGTCTATAAAAAAGTTCTAGAAACTGAAGGTGTGGAGAATGAAATGTGCCAAGGATAAAGTAGAGCAACTGATGAAAGAAATGAAACTAACATTTTAGCAGTGGTAACACACAATGCAATCTCCACTAAGAGGCTTCTCGGAAGCACGAGAGTGATCAACTCAATGATGCTCCTTTGGGCAGCTTCGTTTACAAACCATGGTAACGTTAATTTCGCAATGTGACAGTTTTCCATTCCCTTTCCGTACATGTAACGACAGACCCTCATCAGAGAACATTTGGAGAGCGTTGGAACAGTCATCAACAAACACAAAGTGATGTGCACACTTTCCCAAAATTAACATTTATATGTTTCTATATGCGGCGAAAACTAAATTAAGTGGTCTATTAAGAAACACCGACTATTCTCGAAGGCATGAAGTGCCTTATAACACGGGCATGTGCTGCCGTCAACTCCAGATGGAATTCAACGAGCAGTACTGTTTCTCCAGAATCGTTTTATAGCTTTTATGAATTATATGTATACATTTTCAGCATTTGGTATGACAGCCTTAATAATAAACATACAAGACGCACCCGAATCTCGTGTTTGCTCACACTTGGTATAATAGGGTAGACGTCTGTGGAACCTCTTCTCCTGATGTAATAAAGTGAAACTCCGGCAGCCGCCCTTTAGATGTTATTTTATTATACTGCAAGCAGTTTCGGTGACTCGATACACCATCTTCAGATCTGTATGCATGAACAGTAATGACAGCATCCTCAGCTTACCAATAATGCCAATACAAAGACAGATTAAAAACAGAATAACAATCAAGGACTATACTTAATAAGTAAATTTAAAGTAATCATTCGATAAAAACCAACAGATGCATCCACTGTCACATATCTTAAATATAACTGATAATGGTTGCAATGTCATTTAACTTGTCAGTAATCATTCTGTGTATTATAAATAACATTCTGGTTATATAATCATGTAACAATTTCATTTTCGTACTCTGCAAAATCTGTTATGTTTTCGTATGTGTAACATCTTTTAATTTCTTAGATCTAAGGTCTCAATAACCTATATTTTTCTATGTAAACACGTTAAACGTTTTGAGTATATCTGCTTTTGATGTTAACGTCTACTGTATCAGGGTATAATATAAAAGTATCAATGTTTACCATGAAGTATAATATACAATTAATGTGTAAAACCCAGAAATATTTTTTGTGAAAAATGTGGTGAATGGAATGTGGGAACGCGGTGGACAGTTCATCTGTACTTTGCAACACATATCGCTTGGCAGATTCCATTTGTTTTCGTTGCTTCTGTTTAGTCATCATGATATTATTTGATTTTTTAAAGTTTAAACAGTGATCTCGAACTTCAGCACTGAAACACATAATCGAATGTAAATCACATGAAGACGGGCACAAGCCCGAAGCCGGTCGTGCATTAAATAAAATCACCTTCTATTGTGACTGGTAGCGGTTACAGTTCCATTAGGAAAGAAAAGAAAAAAAAGAAAAACATAAGTAATAGCGTAATTCTGGGACTGTAAATGATACAATTTTTTGCGAACGTCAAGAAATTCACCGTACTGTCCGTTATAAAGCATACATCTATATAGTTATTCATTCCGGATATACAGGGTGTTACAAAAAGGTACGGCCAAACTTTCAGGAAACATTTCTCACACGCAAACAAAGAAAAGATGTTATGTGGACATGTGTCCGGAAACGCTTAATTTCCATGTTAGAACTCATTTTAGTTTCGTCAGTATGTTCTTCCACCTACGCTCAATGGAGCACGTTATCATGATTTCATACGGGATACTCTACCTGTGCTGCTAGAACATGTGCCTTTACAAGTACGACACAACATGTGGTTCATGCACGATGGAGCTCCTGCACATTTCAGTCGAAGAGTTCGTACGCTTCTCAACAACAGATTCGGTGACCGATGGGTTGGTAGAGGCGGACCAATTACATGGCCTCCACGCTCTCCTGACCTCAACCCTCTTGACTTTCATTTATGGGGGCATTTGAAAGCTCTTGTCTACGCAACCTCGGTACCAAATGTAGAGACTCTTCATGCTCGTATTGTGGACGGCTGTGATACAACACGCCATTCTCCAGGGCTGCATCAGCGCATCAGGGATTCCATGCGACGTAGGGCGCATCCTCGCTAACGGAGGACATTTTGAACATTTCCTGTAACAAAGTGTTTGAAGTCACGCTGGTACGTTCTGTTGCTGTGTGTTTCTATTCTGTGATTAATGTGATTTGAAGAGAAGTAATAAAATGAGCTCTAACATGGAAAGTAAGCGATTCCGGACACATGTCCACATAACATATTTTCTTTCTTTGTGTGTGAGGAATGTTTCCTGAAAGTTTGGCCGTACCTTTTTGTAACACCCTGTATTTGGAGTGTCCCGTGTGTGTGTGTGTGTGTGTGTGTGTGTGTGTGTGTGTGTGTGTGTAAACATGACAATACTCACTATCAGTCGTTACGTAGCCACGCCCAACGGCTGCCTATGTAACAGCAGTGTCCATGCTTACCTGGGACGTCGTGTACTCACTCTCCTTTCAGCGCGAGTCGAGTCCACTTGTAGCCCGCAACGGACTGAACTGACAAGTCTGCAGTTAAATAGGCAGCAGTAGATACTGGCGAGTGAATTCGAAGAGCATACGGAGACGGCGACTCCGGAGATAACATTACAGAACTCGTTGGTGTTTCAAACGAGTATACAGGGGTCATTTCTGATTTGTCCTAGTGGAGCACGCTGACTTTCGCCACAAAAAAGCTACGAAGACCAGGTATTCAACCTAACTAGTCACATCGAAGCAGGGTTCCAAGAGGACTCAAGATTACGTATCACTTCATGGACCTCACAGCTTCACATAACACCATGTGATAATATAGTCTACTATAAGAATTGCACCTCACCATCCCTTGCCAGTAACCCTTACGCTTCGTCAAGTACATACTATGTGACAGAACGTTCCAGATAATTATGGGCTGTAATGTAAATGTAAGTAGTGTCGGATAAACGAACAATGGCCTTCCTCAAGAACCTATGCTGACGACTTTGTTTTTGAATTTATCCATATCAGACATGCCAGAAACTGAAAGACCTAAATATGATTACGCCGACGACCTGACCATAGCTGTTCAAGCCAAACAAATGGAAGATTCTGACAGTCTGTTTTCCCAGTACTATAAAAGGTTGTTGGAAAATTCTACACTAGAGACTAACTGAGAGCACAAGCAAAATTGAAACAATGTGTTTTCAAAAGAGTAATAGGGAAGCCACAAAATCTGTCTTACGACTTGTGCACTTTGTCGACGAATACTGCATTATTAGCAGCCATATAAGGAATCTAGATGCCAAAAGACACACCCCGATGCCTAGCATCAGTGCATGCATCAAAAGTAAGCCCCTGAATTGGTTATATAAGCTGAGCCACAATTCCCCTTCTCCAGTCGGCAGGAAGGGTTTCTTGATGCGTCAGCTGAACAGAATTAAAGGTGACCCAGAGCTGTCAGTGCATAAGGACAACCTTCATACACCAATGGCAAGGTCATAGTCAAGGAAATACCCTCTAGTCTTTTCTGAGCAATCAGACACAGACCTCAACATCAATGTTCACTGGCGGACAAAGTGAAGGGCCAATAACTTGGAGATACACTGGCGCGTTTCTGACCCCACACAAAGACTTACTTGGTTCAAACATCCCCGCAGATAACAGAAAGCTCGTAACAGAATACGAACATCACATCGGGTCTTCAGTACAAATGCAGAAACACCTCAAGTCCTCAGTACGACTGTGATGCTCTGCACCAGACAGTGGACCATGCTGTGTGTGACTGCAACACCAGAGCGTACCCAGAACCAAAAGCAGATCTACAGGAACTGAAGGATGCTGCAGTTCACTGGATGGATGTTTACACATCAGTATTTACTTATGATGCTTGATGTCCGTATTCCTAAACAAACTGCAACTTTTTAGTGTAAATTTATTAGTTATTTTATTTAATTGTATTGGTCTTCTTATTAGTTGTTTTATTTGTCATTTCACTGTTCTTTATATTGCTCTTTTTAACGTTCATTCAATTGCTTTTCACTTTATTGTTACTTTCCATTGTCTCCTTTTAGAGTTTATTTTGTTGGTTTCATTGCCCAAAGTACCATATGCGCCCAAGTGTTTATGATAAACAATAAATAAATAGCGTCCTTCATACACGGATTTCTAATGTACAGATCCCTCGATGTGGTCGATGAGTCCAAAACCTAAATTTTTCATTCGTACAATTTTAGCATTTCTTCACGTTGGAGACGTCTCCAAAAGAATGTTCTGTGTATGTTGATTTCTATGATTCATGGATTTTTCACAATTTAAATTTTCTCTGTGTTTATATCCATTACGTCTGAATTTTTATCCCATTAAGTTTTTCCAGTACACATCGATAATGAAAAATTTCTCCGATCTCTTTATTAATTTACATCTAGTTTGCCTTATAATCTCATATTTCCCTGACACGTATCATTTGAAAATCTGATCTTCATGTTTCTGTGGTTTACTGGCTTGACTTCTGTACTCTATCGAAACACAATAATTTTTACCCATAGCCGAATTTTCCCTTACGTATCTGTATTTTACCTAGCTATACTTTTATCACTTATCTGGATTTTTAACATATGAATTTCTTCATATGTCAGTTTTCCCATGTTTACATTTTCCCATTTTTACAATTTCCCTTACCTAGTTATTTCCCTTATATCTCACATGGGTGGAGACTTCAGGGAAAAAATTCATGAATGAGAAAATTCAAATACAGCAATTGTTCAGGAAATTGGAAAGATGTTTCCAATTTCCTGAACAATTCCTGTATTTTAATTTTCTCATTCATGAATTTTTTCCTTAAACGAATTTTTCCGTATATGGACTTAAACCGTTTCCTGTATTTGTCCCATATGTAGATTTCCCTACTTCAGATTATTTCTGGAGGTTAGCTTTTGTACCTAATTAATTTTTTTGTCTCCACTTTTTTCTCATGTCTAGGTTGTCCTGTAGCTGAATTTTTGCTGTATTAAGATTTCTCCAACATTTGGATTTTCTCAATGACGTTATGAGTCACTCGCAGTTTGTTGAGTAGAGTGCACTTCGAGGAAAAAGACAGTTGCTTGATGGAAGTCTGAAAGATCTTCGTATCTTACTTAATGACCCACTTGGCTGTGTCATTTTTACATAAAACGCTTATGGAAGATGAAAATTATCGAACTGTATTCACAGTCACTTTGGCTTTCCATCAAAATTTTTCAATTGCGACAGTACCTTACTGAAATATATATCTTGCAAGGTTAAAAGATTGAAGCAGCATCAATACCGAATGCATCCAATAAATACCACGTATAGTGAAAAATTGCGCTGTTATTGTAATAGCGTTATTACGAACATACATATCCTTTACTTAATGGACTTCGAGCGTCAGATGAACAGAAACGGTAGAAAACACTATTTCACAGCTTATACGTGATCAATGGTTTGACACGTTTCGTGACGAACGAATGAATGCCCAAAACAACTGCATAGTCGAACAATGAAATAATTTTGAAACAGACCAATGAGCGAATCATGATTAAGAACATATATATGTCTAATACAGACAGTATAGTTTGCGAGTCGGGCGGAAAACTGCCGATTTTTTTCAGCCTTCATTTGAGGACATGAAAGAGTGAATTACGACAGGAGTTGCTACCAGGAACCGATTTAACGTGGATTTACGCTAATGAAGAGAGGGCATTTTCAATGAAATCTAATTGCGAGGCCTATTTTTAAGTTATCAAAGAGCGCGGGTGCTTACAAATAGTCCACAGGCGACTACTTGGACCCTTTTCGTTTTTGGTTCAGTCGTTGTCAAAGGAAAACATGCCACAAAGTCCAACAGCACTTTCCAAATGGCACTGCGATTCGAATACTGAAATTACAATCCGAAACGACGAATTCTTTTATACGAGGAGAAGTAGGAATTTCAAATGCAATATATCTGGGCTTAATCTGCAGGATCTTTCCTACTGTTGTTTTTTCAGATTATCGGAATTTTATTCTTAGTCCGACGAGTATGTGGAATCTTTGCCGATGGCAACAGCTTTGAATGTTGTCAGATTTCTATTGAAATTGTAAATCAATTCAAGCTACTCGACGCGCCAGATATGTAGCCCTAACAGCAGCCATTTGCCTTGATTACACTTTGGAAGCAGAACTTTTCCTAGCTCACATTATGGTGAATCTCTTTCATGGAGCACCTGAAAAGAGCTTAAGTGAAACCTGTTTATAAGAAGAGTAAATTAACGGATACGTACTGTTACAGATAAATTCCCCTGAGGTTAACCTTTTGTGGAATAAGGCAACATCTTGTTGGAGTATTGTAATGGATCTGTGTGAAAAGAAATTTAAAAAGAAATATCAGCTACTTAGTAAACACCACACGTTCGAGAAGGCTCACTTGTTTCACTGACGCTTTCTCGGAAGCAGCAGACGGGGCTAAACGGAAAGATTCTGCAACTCTAAGCCTTCAGCAGTACCGAATGCTCTGATAATGTTTCTGGAAAACAGCTAATCATTCTTTACATCACAGTACGATGTTTCAGCCGGACATACGTCACTCGTGAAGGAAGACATTGATGACTGTCGTAGAATTCCCAGGCCTTATTATGTACTGGCGCATTGTACGTAATCCATACTGCGAGGCTATCAACATTACCGAAATACAGAGGACATAAAACAAAGACTGGCACTAGCATGAACAGCGTTTCTGAAAAACAGAAATTTGTCAACATCGAACGTAAATTTAAGTGTTAGGAAGACTTTTCTGAAGGTACCGAAGTAAAAGTTGGACGATATACAGTTAAGACAGGAAGAGACGAAGAGTGCTGCGTTGAAGAACTCATCAGAAATAAAATTTGTGACCGAAGGGATCGGTTGATAGGAAACATCCTGAATCACCAAAGAATGGGCAATGGAGGGAAGAGTGTGAGATAAAAACTGTAGAGAACAAAAATTAAGTAGACTAAGAAGGTTCAGATGGAATCAGGTTGCAGTATTTATGCAGAGATGAAGACTCTTGCACAGCACGGACTAGCATGGGGAGCAGCATCATACCACAATACTGAGTTATAGTGAACGCTAAACAGAACTTTTGCAGCATACCTAATGTCGCATCGTACTCGTGCCTGGATAATCCTGCTTTCAGTGTGAACGATAAAGAAGTGCAACAAACAATAATGTAATGGTTTTGAATTGCGAAGTCACTTTTGTGGCTGGATATACATTGTACTGTTGAAGAAGTACGACAATTGTAGGGCGCAGTCACATTGCCAGTCAGTCCACGAGCTGCAACTCTTAGATGAATACGCAATTATGAATAATGACAACCATCAGCTGTAGAGTCCGGCACAAATTTTCATTGTCGTCATTCCATTCTAGAGCTGATGGTTGTCCTTATTCACAATTGCGAATTCATCTAAAGTATTTCATAACAGCTGTAGTCGCAACGGTGCCTCTTCCGTTTTACATGCATGCATGTCCAAATGAACTTTGCATCGTAATCAGAATAACGCAGGAACTGCAGTATCGTAGCTACAAATCTTGGCGTACAGTACGTGTGATGCAACGAACTGCAATGAACGTGTTGCTCCCCTACCGCTAACAGATTTACCTGCACCAAACGCATCCTCTGCGCAACGGCGAGTAAAACGTTTATGACCGAAGTTGATTTCCTATTTTTCCCTTTGTCTTCGGTGTGAAAAAGGGAATACATGAAAAAGTTGAACAGGGAAAAGGAAACGGACAGACTTCCATGTGGTGTCTGCATACAACACCTCCCGCAGTGGCAATATCCTTTTTATTTTCAGCTTGCCGGATGGCTGTGGATGTGAGGCGGAATTTTGTAATTTAAGAGCCACTTTAATAAATTAACGTCGTATTCGCTGCCCCTTCAGCTGCATCCAGCCAAGTAATATGTAGCCCAAGACAAAAACATGCCTCTATTATTTATGCATTCCTTTCTGGTTCCTCTGACGGCTGAACAAACGACTCAAGGGCTGAAAACCTGGCCCGGTAAATGTAGTACTGCCTTCTGTGCATAACGACGACTGCATAAGAGCGCGTCATGCTAATCACAAATGCGCCTCGCAAATCATCAAGAAGCTACAATAAAAGCACATCGTACTAGCAAGGGAGTTGCTCCACGACCGATAACTCTTTACCCTTGTAGGTTACTAAATACAGCAGAAGAATCACTATAAAAACATCTAGCACTATACAGATCTTTTTGTAAATGCAATATTTTACGTTTCTGCCATCGTTACTACTGCTAAGGGTAGCACTTGCTCTCTACCTTCCCAATTAGTTTTAATAATGTCCAGATTAATTTTTAGCCTTTTCATTTAAATCTACATTGGAATCTTCTAAGCCTTTCTCGATCCAGTAATTTGACACCTACAAAGAAGGCATGTTGTCGAATTCCAATGTGTATCTAGATTTTATCTGTAAAATATCTTTTTTATGGAATTAGCAATTATTTTTTATGCTTTCTGCAAATATTCTAGTCCAGGGGACTCGGGGAGTTTTATGTTACCTCCGTCTCCAACATAACACTATGGTTATAACACTCCACAATTTCACGGGTGTACATCTCCATCTCTTTTGTTGCACATTCTTGTGGAACTTTTAAGTTAACAACTTATGAAAACGAATTACGATTAAATGTTGTTGTTCCGTTGCTTTTGAGCTCTGCAAACGATTTTTGTGTTTCTGGGTGCACAACATCCGGATCAGCATATTTAGATACAATGTAACCATCCTCTTAAGCAGATCCAGGTAGGAATGGAGCTTAATATACGATTTTTTCGGGTGTCCTTTAACATAGAAAACGTTCTCCATAACGTCAGTTTCGGCCAGGCGTCAAACATTCTAAATTTGGTTGTACTTGTAATCTAATTGTAAACACCTAGCCCAACCGCGCGCTATTTTGTGAGCAAAGTGCGTGCGGGAGGGACGGAGACTGTTTCTCGCACTTATTTAGTGCTGCATATCCCACTATTATGCTCGAATATCGCACTACACTATTCCGTCCAGTTGTAGTGCTGTACTACCCCACTCAAAGCAGTGCGAGGGTACAGTGCTATAGTCTACATTGCGAAAATAGCACTGTACAGTCCACCTGATCCCGCGTCCACGTACACAGCTACCTTCTATCGTGTGACCATTGTACGATGGCACCCCACCCCAAACTGCATTCGGTTACAGCCCTATACTCTACTATGCTGTACTATCTTGTCCAAAAACACGTCCAGGTACAGCGCTGTACTATACATTCCGGATAATATGCTGGTTCTATAGCATACATAAGAGTGGTACTCGCGAATGGCAGTCGTCATCCCTCCCACGAACATTTTACACACAAAACAGCGAGATTGGGCTATGAGTTTGCAATTGGATTGCAGGTAGAACTAAATTTAGAATGTATGATCGGAAGATCACGTGACCAGACGTGCCACCATCTTAGATTCTGAAAGTATAAAAGGAGGCCTGAGAACCGCAATTGATCAGTCTTCTGTGGTTGCTGAAAGTGTCAACAAGGATTCCTCCAAAATGCTAAACATCCCTCAACTATTAGAAGGAAAGATAAGACCAACCAAAGAACGCGTTGGTTTATGAATATTACTAGAGGACCTGATGATATTTATAGTATAAATTACACCGAAAATGATACACTCCTTAACAGGAAGAATTTAAGTGTGCTTACAACCATTAAAGATCCTTTTTGCTCTAACATTATGATTGTTAAAATCTGTGATCAAGTGGACTGTGAAGCGCAGTTATAGAAGGGACGATCTGTGCTGTTAAAGAATATGTGTAGATCTTTTAACTAATACCTACGTTACAAATTGTCCAAATTCTGAGTACGGGAAGGTGAACCAGTACATCATTTGAAAGTTGTTTTGGTTGATTGCAGATACGTTTATGTCATGCTGGCTCTTTAGCTAATCTCTTAATATAAGTTGTTTCTTACAGGTAAAAGGGGGATGAAAATTTAAATTCAAATTTTCTCTGATTATTGATCTTAAAATTGTATTAAAAAAACTATTGTTTGATAAAATTGCTTTATCGATTCTCTTGTAAGGCTAACTGGGGGTTCATCTCTTGAGTTTTACGTTTAAATATTTGTTTGTAATAAAAGTATGAAACTTTGTTCATTGGAAGTTTGTTCATTGTAAAGTCATTACGTATGTTTGTAAAACCCAGCACTACCACTCCGTTGCTACGTCACAGAAACCATACAGAGGAAACATAAACATCCTGCGGTTGTACTATATAAAGTGGAATTAGCTGACATTAAAATGGATATTCTAATGTAAGAGCTGCCTGGAGTGTTGCAGCAACTACGTGTAGACGAATATTACTTTTTGGATTTGGACAAAACACAAGACTTTAGCGGAATTTTTAATAACATGGTGATGTGCGACTACTCAATATCAAACCACTACTTCTTCATGGAAGGAGACTGCCAGAGGAACATCAATGTGATTGTGGGCAACGAAAAGACAGTCGGAATAGACTGTTTAGCGGGGATGACCTCCAATTGTAAAGATATATAATAAATTTGTGTGTCAACTCAAAAGGCTAGGTATGAACAAAGGTACTGGTAACCACTTTACAGATTTTAGAAAGTATGCAGGATTTTTAGCGAAGAACTACGAGAAACTTCCACGTCTTCCTTGGCTAAATAACATGGTATTATCAGACTGGAAGCTACAATATAAATTACGGATCGTGTGTATCACCCTGCAAGACTTTTTAGATGTTTTAAATTCTAACAAACAGTATTTACAATGTGCTCCACTGTACTCTGTGCCAATCACATTCATGTGGTGCCAGCTAACTGACAACTTATAGAACGGCTGCTGTGTGGTGTTTAACAACGTCCTGCAGTTTCTCTACTGGGGTAAAAGGAATCCCCGAAAATTGACTGTTGTTTGCACTCTAGACCGAGAAAAGTTTAGAAATTGTGTCTGCATTCTACACTGGAGTGCTATGTTAAAGTACGAGAAATATATTTCTCCCAATCCAGGACAGTATTTTCCATAATACCGTCATATACAGATATCACCGATTTGGGTTGGGTGGGCACAAATAATGTTATTTTACAAGTGTCAAGAAAAGGAGTAAATCTATCACGCAGACTTAGGCCATTCCGCATTAAAGAAATTACTCTTATAAGTGCAGTTAATGTGGTTTGTAATACGAAAAATGAAACTAAAAATAGAAGAGAACGAAGCTAGAAAACGAAAAGTGGAGGACATGGCGAAGACAGTTGCCTCAAAGAATGAGTGTAAACTGCTATTGGAAAAAGAAACACTTACTGTAGACGTCCAAGCAAGGTTTACATATTGCTTAAAGCACAGCGTGTGGCGAATCCTGGCTGGAACTGGGGAGTGTAAAATATCTTCATTTACTGTTAACAGCAATGGTAAATGTCCTTGTATTGGCGTCCTTGTGGAAACTGATGGAATGGAGCGCGTTTACTACATTAAAGCCCACACAAAAAATCTATTGACAGAGCTCCATTCGCAGCTGAATGGATGGTTACTGAAATGATGGTTACATTGTGTGTAAATGTGTTGATCTGGACGTTGTGCACCTAGTAACAGGACAACCGTTTACAGATAACGATATTTAATGGCAAATAGTTTGCAAAAATTGTAAACTTAAAATTCTATACGGAAATTCCACAAGAAGGTGGAACAAAAGATATGGTGGTATACACCCAGGAAGACGTGGACTGTTATAACAAGAGAGCTATGATAGAGATGAGAGATAACATTAAAGTCTCCGAGTGCTCTCGGCTGGAATATTTCAGGAAGAATCGGAACTGTTAAAGCCGTAACACAGGTATTTTACAAGAAAAAAATTACATGGTTTTGGAATTCAACAACATGCTCACTTTGTACATAGTAAACTACTGGATGGAGAAAGAATTAGAAATTCCTATGTAGATTTAAATTACAGTTTCAAAATTAAGCTGGATGGTATTAAAACTACACCAAACAAACATGAAGCAAGTGCTGTTTTCTGTGCGTAAATAAACATGTAGTATTAATAAAGTTATTGTATGCGAATATTCGCTAACCTAATAAAAATCCTAATAATTTTCCTATTTACGATAAGCTATGCGCGTGCAGTTCGGATGCGGTTGTGGGACCTAGAAATTAAGCCGCAACTAGAGACCTAAAAGCCTAGTAACCCTAGTTTCGTATCAATATGAAATGAAGTTTGTAATAAATTTTGTATGAAGTGTATTTTTGTGTTTATGTTTATTTTTCATTCCTATTGTCTCCATAGCACGTTTCCACGCAACGTTAGCGAGTCTCTCTCTCTTTCTCGAGATATCTGTACATGTACGCTGTTTTACATAAATGATGTAACACTTGTCGTTTTAATACATACCGTGAATGGCTAGTAATAGGTGTGTGTGGGGGGGGGGGGGCAGAGATTGCTATTTTGAATTTTTTATCGGCTCTTCTGTTTTTAATACTTAGTTGTGATTGGCTGGAGATAAGGGGAGGGGAGCAAGTGATTTCTCACTGATAAATGCGATGACTCCGTGATTCTACATCACTACCGTGGCCCTGAATGTAGACAATTCACTCGAACACTTGTACTTTTCAAGGTCATTTAAGTGGAAATTTTTATACAGAACGCCTACTATATTCTTACTGTCCTTCCATCCAGTCCTTTCTTTTTGTCAGGGTTTCCCATATGTTCCTTTCTCCGTCGATGTTGCTGGGAACTTCCTCATGCCTTATCTTTCAGATCACCTAATTTCCAACATTCTTCCTTAGTACGAAAACTCAGCATAACGATTTTCTGTTCTGGTTTTCCCACTGTCTATAACTCAGTACTATACAGTGCTTCTTCCTCAAACTAAGGTCTATTTTTGAGACCAGTAGACTTCTATCCGACGGGAATGCCATCTTTGCCTGTGCTAGTCTACTTCTTATAGTCTCGAGCGGAATAACAATCAGTTGAAAACAATGTTTATTGCAAATCCAGACTTCTGTCACTGCGTGGCCATGTCCAGTGCTAAAACGCATATAAAAATCAGTTACAATGAAGTAACATGCATGCCTTACTATATGTACAGTTGTATAAGCTTTACACGTGAACTGATAACAAAATAAATACCGACAAACTTAAGTTAAACCATTACAACCACTTATATATACACATAGTCCCAACTGGATTACTCGTGTTAAAGATTGTATTCACACTGATGCCGATGTTTACAGTTATTACACAGCTGGTCTCAGTGTACGTCATACCAGTCTTATGTCCCTCTTGCTTCCTCCGTCATGGGTTATTTTGCTTGCAAGGTAGCATTAACTACGTTTGACCACCAGTTTAAATCTTATGTTTCTCGCTATTCTCATTTCTGATCCTTCTCTTTACTTTTGTCTTTTTGCGCTTCATTCCACCCAACTGATCCTGCAATTCTTTTTCACTCTCACTGAGAAAGAAAAATGATATTCAGAAAATAACATCGCTAGGAGACTGCAGCAGCATGTCTCTGTGACCGTGTGTCCGTTACGAGTACAAACTGTTAGCAGAATGCCTTGACAGTCCCAAACCACTTACAATCACCTTGCCCGACGATCGTTGGAACTTCGTCTTTTTCGGCGGTGTTGATTAAACAGATTTTCACTAGTCATTTTATTTCTTTGTGCCGGGGTCAGCCGGCATTGGTGGCCGTGCGGTTCTAGGCACTTCAGTCCGGAACAGTGTGACTGCTACGGTCGCAGGTTCGAATCCTGCCTCGGGCATGGATGTGTGCATGGCCTTAGGTTAGTTAGGTTTAAGTAGTTCTAAGTTCTAGGGGACTGATGACCTCAGATGTTGAGTCCCATAGTGCTCAGAGCCATTTGAACCATTTTGTCGGGGTCACAACGATACACGCTGAACTAGTTCGTGACGGTTAGGTGGCTAAAGACGTCACTGGGTGGGCCTGACACAGCTGAAATATACTCGCTGTTATCTAAACTCGGAAGGCTTTTTAAATGGGAGAGAGCGGTTGTGACTCCGGTGTTTGTCATATTCAAGATATCGTGACAGACGTTCACTGTTGGTGGCTTTTCCCAATATCTCCTCGATTTCGGTACGCCCTGCTTCAAACATCAGGGTCTGAATTTACTTTGCGATTCTGTTTTCTACCCACGCAGAGGGTCCTTGATTTCCTTCTTATTCTCTCAGATTAGCTTGACCACTCTGGGACCGTCAGCACCACCTAACGACTGTACCATATGATGGTACATTGTTACATTACAATTCCAAAAAGTAAGCATGGACTGCCGCAGCATCGTTCCCCATCAAATACTGCAAACGAATTATCATATGGTACTGAATTTTATGAGTGGGCTGCGTCATTTTGTTTCAATTAGCACTATTGTAAGAGGTATGCGCTATATGCGCTGCCTGCAACAGGCAAGACTTAGGAGAGTCTCTGACCAGAGAGCAGTATGTAGTTAGTTGTTGCTTGTCGCTAGTCGGCAGTGGTCGACAGTAGTCGGCAGTAGTCGACAGTAGTCGGCAGTAGTCGACAGTAGTCTGCTTGAGTCGGCAGTAGTCGGGAGGAGTCTGCGCGTGTCTGCGTTTGTGTGCAGTCTGCTCTGGTCGGGACTCTGGAGGATGAGTATTATTGTAGTAGAAGGTAAAGAAGCAGCCTTGCGTATATCAAGTAATGTATGTTAACTGTCATCAATTTCTTTAAAAAAATGCCCCAATAATAATTTTTATAATATAAAGTAATTTTTTTAAAAAAAACATTCATTTCAATTTAAAGATTTTATCCAATGAATAATTAATTCCTTTCACGAGTCACAAAGCATAGGCTAGCATTGCACAGAGCTGTGCCGAAATTTTTTTGGGTAAGAGCAGATATATTCGCAGTATTTTTGAGGTAATAATTTTTGCTCTTTTTATTCAGAGTACAGGGCCGTGGTGCAGCGTTGCTGTCGTCATAAAATTTACCAGGTTATTGAATTTTTTAATTATTTCCGGGTTTAGGAATTGAATTTTGTGGTTACATTAAATGTGAATGCATTTCTGCACAGAGACGATAAATGGAAGCCAATTTTGTTCAGAGGTTACAATATTTAAAATTCATTTAATTACTATTTCTGAAGGGGAGTTTATATCTGGTTCATATCATTTTAAATATTTCTGTGGGGAGGTTACACTTGGCGACCCTGCCAGGATCGTATTTCTTTGTGAATCTTCTGAGAAGTAGTCACATATCTGCTCTTATTTACTTAAACGTAGTTTGCATCTGGCGCAACGCATTTACTAATTTGTCACTCTTTCTTTCACAGATCATCGGCAATTTATTGCTCTTTGTTGTAATTGTGTTTGTTGCATTTTTGCATTTTCCTTGTTTCATTTGTGCTTAATTTTGATTTGTGGAAAATGCCTCAAAAAACTGTTAACAGTACATCGTGATGTGTAATGAGTGAAATAGCCGACTCTAATAATTTGACCGATAATATTTGTGACAATCAGTGTAATGATGACAATCCTCCATTTACAGACAATCAGTGCGTACTGACCACTAGTAATGATTTTGATCCTAATGATGAACAAATAAATTCAATTGTGTCCTCTGTTAATTTAACAACAATTGATGACGCGGGAAGTTCTGTTACAATGAACACTGCCCGGTTTAACACACCCGATTTGCAAAATTTGAATTGTGAACAGATAAATTTTTCTAACGAAATTGAACAGTGTACTCAAAGTACGACAGATTTATTTGATTCTGAGGTAGTGACTAAGAGTGCACCTCCGTTTGGCAAACCTTTTCAAGAATTACAGAATGACCAAATGGTTACACAAAACGTGACAAATGCAGATACACCAACACACAGCACAGAGAATAGAGTTGCTAATTTTGGCTTGGATCAAATTATGGCATTGTTGCAACAAATTAATGAACATAATAAAAAACAAGTGGAAGTCTCAAACAACAAATTAATGAAAATATCAAACAACATGTTAATGAAAAACTAGATAACAATTCCAAACAGCTTAGTGAACAGATTACAGCCGTTGCTGCACAATGTCATGATACTAAAGAACAATTACGTGAGGAAATTAAGGCTTGTGCTAGGAAAAGTAGTGAAGAAGTTAGATCTGCTGCTCAAGAATTAAGGAATACGCAAACAGCTGCAACAGAATCATTTAGAGACGAAATTAGTGCATTCGGTAAACAATACTCTGAAAACACAACACAGTTATGCGACGAGTTTAAATTAATGTCAGCAGAACTTTCACGCAAACTGGATGCAAAAGTAGACGCGAAATTTGACCAACAAAACAGTCAAATTGACGAACGTTTTAATCACCACCTACAAAACAGTGAAACGCGTTACCGTAAATTCATACAGGAACGGAATAAAGTAAAACGACAAGTCATGGAAACAATTACCGCACAGAGACAGGAAGATAAACGTAAATTGTTTACGAAAGCAAAAACATACGTAGACAACAATATTGCTACAGTATCAGACGAAATTAATACTATCAAACAGTTGAACACCGAATTGCGTGATGAAATTTCCGATCTTAAATCAAAAACAGATACACACACACAGTAGACTTGAACAATTAGAACTAATTCAGGATTCCGATGTCATCAAAGCAGACGTTAAAAAATTGATCGAAACCACACGTAAAATACAAAAACAAATTAATGCTTGTGACACTAAAAACGATGATCAGGTGAAAATACTGACTGAAAAATATGATGAATTGGCCAGTCGTATTGATGTTATCGAAAGTAATAATGACAGCAAATCAGACGATACTTCGCCGATTTCGTTTAATCAAACACCTGAATTCCAAAATTTACAGCAGACGATCAGTGAGATAGATTCGTCCAATAATACATTACGTAGAAAATTGTCAACTTTACAGCAAGAAATGATGGAGATGAAAAATGTTTCAGTCAATGACACGTCACAGCATACGGCACATTCCGAACATTTGTCATACTCACACAGCCAGTATAATTTAGGTAATTTACAGAGAGTACGTGAGTTAGATTCCGAACAGTCACAGACAAACAGATTCTCACACAACCCTGTACCTGTTCACACATTCAGATACGATAACGTTGATTACTAGCAATTTTTATCCGTAAGAAACTCTAAGGTATTTAAAAATGACAGAGCACAGGTACACGCTTTGAACTGGATATGACAATTTATTTTTGTACTTTCACCAGCTTGGCCTGTAACGCAGAAACTAGCTTTGGACTGGATACAACAATTTTCTTTCCAATTTTCACCGGCATTGCCTGTAACGCAAAAACTAAAATTTATTTGTAGCACGTAATAGACCTCAGGGCATTCATTACACTTAGATGAATATGTGCCGTAGCGTGCACAGGGCCCCGAGCCGTAGTAGTGCTGTTTCATCTTTAGTTTTCTGCACTGCTGCCTTCTCTTCTACTATCCTTTATATCTATCAAATGAGCTCTTCAACTATCGATCTGTCTAGAATTAAGAAAGAGTAAAGAAAACCCGATATGACAAGTTTTACCGAATGTGACAATTTTCATTAGACGCTCCAGAAATGACAACCACGAGAACTTTAATACCAGACAAAAATTTAATCATCAGTATGTGTAAAATTATCAGCAACAGCGAACGCATTTTGGTAACAATAGAGGTTTTTTTCCCAACAACAGCAACAAAACCAACCGGTGAGCATACCTAACCAACAATGTAATGTACAAGGTCAACCAAGTTTTAATGTTTCGCCGCCTATACGCATGGCGTCAGCTCCAACAAATAGTAATGCAAAGCAACAAGGGAATCAGTACGTACAGAAAACACACCATTTGAATTCCTATCGCAATGCACCGTATAGAAATGACTATCAAGACAGAGATAAAAGTAATGAGCACAATTTTCAGTGTACGTTTAATAACAGTCGGTCTTACCAACAGCAAAATCATCCGCAACAACAAATTATTATAAATGAACCAGACAGTAGATATCATCCCGAACGTAATACGTCAGGAAGAAATAACAGAACAGTACAAATAGTTGAAATGCCACAGCATCCTCCCGAAAATAATAGCACGTCAGATAGAATTTGACTAGATAGAGTACAGGTTACATCTTCCAGTAACGCAAGCAATACTTCAGATACACAGAATCTTGTTCACAAAAATGTTATTTGAAGCATGCTTTGTTGAATGCACCACTTTTAGCACATCCAGATCTTATTACAAATTTTCCTTTGCCACCGACAGTTCTAACACCACTTTAGGCGTACACATTTTCAGGAAATTGAAGAAGATGGCACTACAGTAATTAAAAACATCGCCTTTGCAAGCCGCATTCTGTCACCTGCTGAACGCAATTATTCTGTTACAGAACTTGAAACATTATGTGTTGTTTGGGCATTTACGAGATTTAGGCATTTTCTTTATGGAAGACATACGACCGTTTACACAGATCATAGAGCGATGCAGTTTTTACTTTCCGCTAAATTTACACACGACAGATTAAGCAGATGGAAACTTTATTTGCAGGAATTTAATTTTGCAATTGTTCGCATTCCCGGTATACAAAATATTGTAGCAGACGCACTATCCCGTTCTCTCAGCAACAATCAGCAAGACATCGCAACCAACTTCTGCAAAGCAAATTTCACCGTCATGTATATTCAACAATTTGCATTTGAAAATTTCATTTCGTCGTCATTACAAGACATAGCACAAGAGCAGAGTAAAGACAACGTGTGGAAAGAAATTAAACACCTTTGTCAAGATAGGAATAATGTTACCATTAGAAACCATTACACCGTACGCAATGACATTCTGTTTCGCCGTTCTCACCCTGACAGCAACAACTGGTTATTATGCATCCTGACGAACTTGTTAACAAATTAATCTGGTATACTCATTTAAGTTACGCACATTACGGAGCCAGAAGATGTTTTCTTATACTGAGACAGAACTGTTATTTTACCAACATGGAGAAACGTATTCGACGAGTTTTAGCGTCATGTAAAATCTGCCAGAAAGCTAAGTCAGACACGACTTCACATATTCCTCCATTACATCCCATTGTACCTGTTAAATTAAGACACATGGCCGCTGTAGACATTTTTGGTCCGATTCCCAGAACTAATAGAGGTTTTTGCTACATCTTTGTCACTGTTGAACTCACTTCAAAATTTGTTACCTTCACTCCGTTACGCAAAGCTACTGCTAAAACTGTTTCGAAAGCATTTGTAAAACATTTTCTATTTCATGTAGGGCATCTGTTGAAAGTAATTTCCGACAATGGACCACAGTTTCGATCTGCTGTATGGAGACGTATGTTACGAGCTAGACACATTTCTTCGATCTATATATCCAGGTACCATGCTTCTTCGAACCCTTGTGAACGATTAATGAAAGAAATTGGTAAACTGTGCAGAATGTACTGCCATAAAAAACATATTGATTGGGACACACACATACTCTCATTCCAGGATGTAATTAATTCCATACTAATGAATCTACTATGTTATCTCCGTCTGTTATACTGAAAAATGTTGAACCACTTAAAAAATTAAAGAATTAGTAACCTTTCCTACATCTCGTCGACTACGACACCATGAAATAATTGACATTGCGCTGAACAACATCAAACGTGCCGCAGAGCGCCGGAGAAGACAGCAAAAACAGGTTTGTACACGCCATGACTTTCACATTGGACAGAAGATATTAGTATGCACACATTATTTATCTAATAGAGGAAAAAGTAGATGTAGTAAATTTGAGCTTCTATATGCAGGTCCATATCGAATTCGCAGCATTCCTCACCCCAATGTAATACACGTCGAAACTCTGAGAACCAGAAAAACCAAAGGGAATCACCATATCTCCTTCATCAAACCCTTTATTCAATGAACATACTCTATGATTTATCACACTGTAATGCTATTTCCTGAATTTTTTATGACCACTTATGCAATTATATTTATGTGACTACTTACTGATGATTATCATATTTTTTCTTGGCAAGTGCCAGGCAAGGTAAGGTTAGCAGGTCGCTTTTCTTGTCGTTACTCATCAGACCGTGCACATTTTTCCAGATGAACTTACACTTTTTATGACCACTTATGCAATTATATATATGTGATTACTTAGTGATGATTATCATAATTTTTCTTGGCAAGTGCCGAGCAAGGTAAGGTTAGCAGGTCGCTCTTCTTGTCGTTACACATCAGACTGCACATTTTCCATTTTTTTATGTATGTATGATTGTTTTCCTGTTTTGTTTATATGCACTATGAAATATTTAAGATGTAACAAACACTAGTTGACTTTGACATTTTGCCTTATGATATCTCAACATCGTGACTATTTTACATTTTTTTTGCTGCTACATTGTGATACTCTGTGTACATTTTTTGCATCTGAACACTGTCTATGTTTTTGACATATTACGTTTTCTGTCATGCTATGCTGTATGCTCAATTATATCACTATAAACCAGTTTTTAATTAATGGGTATATAATTTAAATGCAAGACATTAATCATTGTTCATCATTTTCAGAAAGAAATAACGTGTAAAAGAAATAAATTATGGGAATTTCACCTTCGCAATGAACGAAAGAAGATGCAATACCTCGTCACGAAGAGTAAATGGATCAGAATTAACAAGCATTAACAAGAATATACTATACACATCGTATGATAGCAGTCTTAACTAATTTTTTCTTTCAGAATACGAGGCGATTGAAGCAGGCTGTCAGACATAACTACACATCTTAGTTTTAGTGATGAAATATGCTAGAAATAAGGAACTCTATTCTATGAATAGTTGTATAATGAATAATGAAGTGAATTTTTTGCAGATGATGATAATAATGGAATTATGATGATACGGATAATGAAGTTTTTCTTTGCAGGTGATGATAGTAATGATAATGAAGTTTTTCTTTGCAGATGAGGATAATGTTGAATTTTATGTATTTATGCTATGTAGTTATTTAAGTATTTGTTGCAGTTCGTTTTGACAGTATGTCTTATGTCGCATGGTATGATGACTGAATGTTTTGGAAAGGACAGCTACTGAACATATATATTTATTACACATTTCATTACCTGTTAATTCGAAGTTCACTACTTTTCAGCATAATATGCGTTTCTTCTTTCAGTTTAATAATCCATTTTGTATTTTTTGCAGGAGAAATTATTCATGAAATTAATGTGCTATAAGCAGTTGGTCATTAAACCTGTGTCATTCATGAATGTTATCACATGTACTCTATTTGTTTCATAACCTTGCTACAGCTGACTCATGACGAATGACGTTACACATCTTCATTTGCAGCAATAAGTCAAAAGCAAATATTGTTATGCCCCAGCAATTAATTATCGATCCCAACGCAATGCATTGCTAGCACAAAACAAAAAAATGTATTACCAGTCCTAAATAATGATACCAATTTAAAAGAGTTATGAGTAATACTGAATGATTTTTTTTCAACCACAGACTTGAGTAATAGTTACAGTATGTTACATTTTAATTATGTCTTATGTCACTTAAATGATGAGTTCTGAGTAATAGTGAATGATATTTTGTAATAATGCAGGCATGCTCTACATTCTTTAGCTTCTGTTTTGACTGATGACTTCTGATGTTTTGTAACTGGCCAATGAGCGCCAATAATTATTTTTAAATATGTCATATGTCATTTGAATGATGAAAAATGTTTTGCAATATTCAATACTTGGTGACCAACGAATGCCACTGTTTCTTATACTTTAAATTTATATTATGTCACTTTCATGCTATATGTATGAATACCAGTAGCTTGATGCTACACTCATTAGCTCCTGTTTTGAATGATGACTTCTGATGGTTTGTAACTGGTCAATGAGTGCCAATGTTCTCTGTAAACAGATTACTTACGAACATTATTCTGTAATACTACATACATGGTACAGAAATGTTCAGTAACTGGGCGATGAGTGCCACCAATTCCCCAAATCAGTTGTTAGACTAGTGTAATTCTGAATGATGACTGTCATAAGACTTAATGTCCTTCACCTTCTGATATAATTACCAGAAATTACTGTAATATCCGTTTTTCCTGTCTATACTCATGCTCATGGAGCACTATATTTGGTTTTTGCACTAATTCTAAGTTGGTGTATCTTACAAGAACGTGGTGTTGACACGACATGCTGTCCACCACCTTGAGCGATGGAGATGTTATTATGGTCCCACTGTTTGGTGTACCTAATGTACTACCAAATGATAACATGGAATATTACTACGACATTTCAGTGTCTTGGCTACACTGATTAATACTTCAGGGAAAACAACTTCAGATTGTCTCACTTGGTGTTGTGCTTCTGCAGAAAGATATGGACTTTCAGTGCAGCTGCGTGCAACCTAAAGTGCTACAACCATGATGCAATCGTTCCCTTTACTATCCTAGTTCATGTAAAATAGTAAAAAAACTACAGTGCGTGTGCACTTTATGTCATTTGTTAATATGATTTGTACTCTTTGCGTATACTTTTTGTGATTTCCTGATATTCTGCACTACAGTGAGTGTGCACTTATGTCATTTGTTAATATGATTTGTATTCATTGCGTATACATTTTGCGATTTGCTGATATATTCTGAACTACAGTGCGTGTGCACCCTATGTCATTTGTTAATATGATTTGTACTCATTACGTATACATTTTGTGATTTTCTGATATGTTCTGAACTACAATGCGTGTGCAATTTATGATATTTGTTAGCATGATTTGTACTTATTGTCTATACATTTTGTGATTTGCTGCTATGTTCTGTACTGCAGTGCGTGTGCACTTTTGCCATTTGTTAATATGTTTTGTACTCATTGTGTACACATTTTGTCTTTGCTTGATATGTTCTGTACTCAGTGCATGTGTACTATATTTTATTTCATGTTCTGCACTTATATATGAATATATTCTGTGATTGTAAACTTAGTTAATGAGGAAAAATTTGTTGCTCATGGCAAGTCCAATTGACTCACCATCGCTGCCAAATTTTTGCCCCCCCCCCCCCCCCCCGTGGAGGGTTATGTAAGAGGTATGCACTATATGCGCTGCCTGCAACAGGCAAGACTTAGGAGAGTCTCTGACCAGAGAGCAGTATGTAGTTAGTTGTTGCTTGTCGCTAGTCGGCAGTAGTCGGGAGGAGTCTGCACGTGTCTGCGCTTGTGTGCAGTCTGCTCTGGTCGGGACTCTGGAGGATGAGTATTATTGTAGAAGGTAAAGAAGCAGTCTTGCGCATATCTAGTAATGTATGTTAACTGTCATCAATTTCTTTAAAAAAATGCCCCAATAATAATTTTTATAATATAAAGTAATTTAAAAAAAACCATTCATTTCAATATAAAGATTTTATCCAATGAATAATTAATTCCTTTCACGAGTCACAAAGCATAGGCCAGCATTGCACGGAGCTGTGCCGAAAATTTTTTAGGTAAGAGCAGATATATTCGCAGTTTTTATTGAGGTAAGAATTTTTGCTCTTTTTATTCAGAGTACAGGGCCGTGGCGCAGCGTTGCTGCCGTCATAAAATTTACCAGGTTACTGAATTTTTTTTATTATTTCCGGGTTTAGGAATTGAATTTTGTGGTTACATTAAATGTGAATGCATTTCTGCACGGAGACGATAAATGGGAGCCAATTTTGTTCAGAGGTTACAATATTTAAAATTCATTTAATTATTATTTCCGAAGGGGAGTTTACATCTGGTTCATATCATTTTAAATATTTCTGTGGGGAGGTTACACTATGACTACAGACAAATACCTACAAACAAACAAAAAAAAAAACCATGCAACTTCATTTTACCGAAATGGCAGCTTTACGATTCCCCGTCGTAAACCAGTTACTATTTTATTACTTTACTGAGAACCAAATGTGATGCATCATTAAAATGACGAGAATGTGGAGAAGAGTGTGTGGGAGGGGAGATATGCAAATTCCATTTTGCAGATCTGTTCACAGCAGCACTAGAGAAAGTCTTCTGATAATTTGAAGAAAAGAAGGAAGTATGTGTTTTCATGGAACGCACCTGAATCACCGTCGTTTACATCATGACATTGTACCATTTGTATTTAGTCTATAAAGGTTTCAACGCCTCATGGAACCCTTGGTTTGGAAGATAAAAAATTATAAGTAAATACATATATTGACATGAAAGGAAATATAAATGTAAAAAGTCATCGAGTTCTATTGGGTAATTAAACAGCATTGTCAAAATTTAGCTTCCGATGTAGCTGAAAGGGAAGATTTGGAATCAGTGTGTTCTGTTAGTGGACTTTAAATCTGATACCGGTCAAAACGTAAGTGTGGTTTTGCGAGGAGTGGAGAGTCGTTACTAATCGTTACTAGAGACAGGAGAAAAATCTAATGAATCAAGTATACGTACTCCACCGTCCATAAAATAGCATCATCAAGAAGAATAATAAATGATATATTGTGTCTACACACTATGGTACGAGAGAACAATACATGATTAAATTTACTGACGATTTTAGGGTATACAGGGTGTGGACTTATTACATAGAACTACCGTCTCTGGCACAAGCGATAGCTCTGATACGGCTGAAAATTGAGTCAAGCAGAGCTTGTATGGAAGCTATGGTTGAGTCGCTTCTTACTGTTTCTATGGCCAGAGTTCATTAATTGTAACGGCTTGCGAGTTGTGGCGTGAAAGTCTCTCGATAGTCCATGATAGGATTTTTTGTAGGTGCGAGATCTGGCGAAAGGTCTGGCCAAGGTGACAGTCGCAATCTGTATCGAGGAAAGCCAAGACCTTATTGGCATGGCGTCTGGTGGTAGCTTTAGGAAAGATTAAATTATGGAGACCACGAAAATAGGGTACAACGACGACCTTAACACGTCAGAAAAATAATGCATACTCTCCAGGTTACTGGTTATACGAAACACAGATGACCGTGTTGTGTACCCAATGGCACCCCTCAACATCAGGCCAATTGCTTAGCCATATGGTGATGGAAAATGCAATCTGGAGTTCGTTCTCCTCGGAGACTCACACGCGAATGCGTCCTTCATGATTCTGTACGCAGAACCGGGACTTATCTGAAAAGACGGCGTGATGCCACTGCTATATCCAGTCCCGCCGTTGGAGCTATTCTCTTTGTTGTCACGTCAAGGAAGTCACAACAGTCGTCACCACAGTTCGTGATGCTCAAGACGATGCCGCATTGCTCGTGCGGGTACTTGTCTGGCTACAAAGTATCTCATTTCGTGACTAAAGGTACGTAACGTGGCTGTACCATCCTCCTCGGCAGATCGAACAATTTTACGTTCCTCTCGGGCGCTATTTTCTTGGGGCATTCTAAATCCTCTACGGTGTTGAGTGTTGCTTTCCTGAACCCATCGGTTACATATAAGCATGCCAGTCATAGGATGCTGAGTAACGCGGGCAGCGGTATTCCGGAACGATAAACTGTGGTCCCGACGGACCACGATTCTGCTGCTGTCGAATGTCGACATATGATGGTAGAGGTATCTCTTTTTAATCGATACATAACACAATCTTTTCCGAAACAAGAAACATATAAACTCCATTTCTGAATGAGAATTCTTACCTTCCACACAGAATGTACGAGAGGGCTTCAAAAGTTAGTGACATGTTAGAATGACAGGCCAAAAATTTTTATTAAACGCTGTTCTTCATTCTAAAGTGACACAATTACATGACGCTATTATTCAACATAGTCATCAAGTATCATTAAACAAAAGTCTGAACGTTCTACCAATGGTTCAGCTTGCCGGTGGTAGAAAACCGATCCTTCGTCACAGAGCGATTCGAGAACCGTTTTGTCAACGTCCTCGTCCATGTAAAATCTGGACCTGTTGCGAATTAGTTTCTCGATTGTCTGGACACTGTCATCTGCGGTCAATATCGTAGGCGTTCCTTTCCGATATGGGTCATTCACGACGGTAGAGACTTTCTGAAATTGTTGGCACTATTTCACTGCAGCTGGACGAGACACTGCAGTTCGCCCATATACAGCCAGAATTTCACGGTGAATCTTCGTTCAATTTTGACGTTTTCCCCTCAAAAATCGTATTGTCTCGCGTATTTCAGCTTTGTTGTACATTATCAGTTGCCAAGGCATTTCATTCGCACTCTGTAATGTGTCTGTTATCTATACCACAGTAGAACTGTGTCTACAGGGAACCCCCTGATGCACTGTTTTCTGAAAACGCAGCAGCCTTGACTTGAGACGACAGGGGTAGCTTACTTATTCAAGTTCCCTTGTAGATGGCTGTTTGTAGTCCCCTCATAGATGGCTGTTACTCTTACCTAAATAGTGCAGATGCACGGAAATGCTGATTATTTACAAATCCAAGTACGCTGTTCATATTATGCCACTCTGACGTCGTTGCGTGCCCCTCTCGGAGTGCTGCCATTCTAGTAACTAGACGTTTAGTTCATCTGCTGTCCGAAACTAATATCAGTCGGATGTGCCTCTCACGCTGATGCGATATCACAGACGTTAGCGTCCGTCAACAGCTCACAGAATACGCGGTGTAAATGAAAATGTACCAGTGTAACAGACCAGAGACGCAGCAGTGGGCGCTATTTGAGGATAGCCACTGGTATTGACACGCAGCCGTCAGCTAATATCACGGACAGCCTTGGAACGCCAGCGCCGACGGCAGCTGTTAAGCGCGCTATCCATTAGCCAGGTAATTCGACGGCCACAGCTTCCACAAACGTGGCCCCATGTGGGGTGAGTTTACTGCGACCCCACGTGTAGCGCGAACCCACAGTAGCCCATCTCAAGCGGCCGTATCCACTAATGCAGAGCCGTTAGCGTCGCATGCATTTCATGTTGGATAATTCGCTCTCTATCCTGACGCGCAAATCGAAAGTGTATAAAGTACCTATAGATATCGGAGATGCTGTACCGTATTCACATAAAACCATGCACCCAAAACTGTGTGGAACGAGCTATTAACAGGACTAAACAATGTCAAAAAACTGATGTGAAACTTCAGTTTCCCAACTGGAAATGGTCTCCCACTGTTGTTAACTTGAGTCCCATCAAGTCGTCTATGGTTCATGGTGTCCTTAAAGTTACTTTCTCTATAGAACTTTATTTAAAGTGTAAAAAGCTTAATCTAGATTGTTAACTATGAACATCATAGTATGAAGAAAGCGAACAGGAAGTCATGCATTCAAAAATAGTTCAAATGGCTCTGAGCACTATCGGACTTAACATCTCAGGTCATCAGTCCCCAAGAACTTAGAACTACTTAAACCTAACTAACCTAAAGACATCACACACATCCATGCCCGAGGCAGGATTCGAACCTGCGACCGTAGCGGTCGCGCGGTTCGAGACTGAAGCGCCTAGAACCGCTCGGCCACCAGAAGCCGGTGAAGTCACGTATTCTACGACGTTTTATTTTTCACTTTCTCTCTCTCACTTTCCGGTTTTCTCTCACTGTCTCACTTCCTCCCAGTTTTTCCTTCGTTCTCTCATTGTCTCATCTTCATCTTCTTTCCGTAATTCATTTACTGACTTTCTGTTACATTTTCTTTCCCTCTTCATCTCTTTTCCCCACCTCTCTCCATCCTTTTCTTTACCTCTTCATCTCTTTTCCCCACCTCTCTCCATCCTTTTCTTTACCTCTCCCTCTTCCTTCTTGCCCACTTCATTTATCATTCTTGCTCATCCTGTCCTCATCTACATCTATACTCTTACCGTAAATGTGAAGTGCATGACAGAGCGTACTTTTTCTTATACTCCACGTTAAGAATGGAGTATGGGAAAACAACTACTCGTACACTTCTTTCAAACTATTATTTGCATGACTTGTTTACGCATTCTCTACGAAAAATATTCGTTTTCTAAACAGCGTCTTCACGAGAGCTTTGGCGTCTTACTTCTAGTGTAAGCCACTGAAAACATTTGAACAATTTTGTTAAACTGTCTCAATAAACAGTATCATTTTAGCGACCATCTTACTTTTCACCAAATCGATTTCCCATGTTAGGCCCATCTAGTGTATACACTTAAACAATAATCAAGGACGAATCGCACAAATGGTTTTTGGACAAAATATAGTTCCTCAGTAAGTTGCCAATGAATCATAGCTCGCCATTTGCTTTACATACAACTAAATGTATACAGTCATTTCATGTTGCTGTGACTTATTACTCCTATTAGATTTCGTGAAGTGTGCAACTTCGTATTTCTCTGATACTACTAGTGATCACTCTTTGAACTAGATTGATATTCTCTCGAGATCTTACTAGACAGAAACGCCTGAGATTGTAATTATTGCTGTCCGTTTTTTCATTCAGGTTCAACGCGAATACAAACTGCTCTATCATATTCCGCTGGGTCACATCATATATCACGTTAGCTTCTTCTGCCAGAATATTTTTGACACAATTCAAAGGTGTTCTAATCTGCCACCATTCACATATTATGTTCTTACGTAGCTTTCTCGCGAGTAATTTCCTTTCCCATTACATCTATTGTACGTCGGTTGACTTACACATATTCATAATTGGTTCGGCTGCACGATTGTTTCTGCAAGAGTAGTCCCGTCAACGAAGGAAAAGTAGGGGAAGAAACCGCGCAGTCGCAAAATTCTTGTACAGTAGGAAGGAGTGTCATACACAAAATACTAAAAATCCTCATCAGAATATTGTGAGTGTGGAGATGGAAGAGCATTCAATGGTCACTTTTTAAGGTTTTTCTTGAATGACTCGGAAACCGCCGCCACTAATGTTTCCCAGTACATAATTAAACTACATTAAATTTCATACAAAATAGGTCCTATTCGTTTTGTCTCTAGATTGTCGTAGATTATCAAAGGGGGTCATTTAATGGTATAAAATTAATATTTATTGCTAAATGAAATGGGTTAATAACAAATATTGAGTGTGTGTACCACGAATAAGGAAAGTAGATCCACGGTAAGAGACAAATTTTGTTCTGAGGGTGTAATACAGTGGAGTGGGCCGGAGGTGGAGGGTGTAGGCGAAAGCCCTCTCTCTCTCTCTACCCCTCTATGTCACTAGAAGGAACTACATGGTGATTCACAAATTTATGTTGGCCCTCCAGAGCGCACATTGCGAAGTAATGGTAACGTTGGTTATTTAATATAGTTTAACTCTGTATCAGGAAACATCTTGCGTAATCGCGTCACTCAAGAAATATGTAAAATAGTGTCCTTTCACAGCACCCCCACATTCACGCATCACCGATGGGGATTCTTGGTATCTTGTTCATGACACTCCCTTCTCATCACTGCACGAAAATTTGTGACTACAGAATTTTTTCCCCTATTCGACCTCTTTTGGTGTTGGTTGACTAAGTCATGAGGTCTTTGGGGGCGAGTGGCTTTGTCCAACGTCTAGGTAAGGTGTGGTCACCACACATGGATATCTGGTTGGGAAGGAAAGCAAATATTTCTGCTTCAGTCTATTCCATTATGCTCCTTTGAACTGAAGACGTGTTTTTATCGTGCGTGATATGATGTGCCAACGAGCGTGGTTGCATTAATATTTACTGAAAGAGTAGTTACCATGCGTGAATACAGCAATCAGCTTGTATTGACGAAGTGATTATAAAAAGCAAATACAATTCCTCTCTATGCACCTACTCTATACCACAAGGTAATGTATTTATTTTACGATCTACCGAGCTATAACGGTACAGTGTGGTTGCTTGTAAAACGTCTTCGAACGATTATCAGGGTGAAAGTCGCGGTTACGATAGATGTGGCACACATCACGTTCTGCTTACGTTTTGTTTCTGATTCATGGTCGTGTTAAGCAGTCCGATATCTCAATCACCAAAAGATTTTGCATTTTATATGTTTCTTTTTTCAAATCCTCTTGGTAGAGCAGGCCTTCGTATGTTTGTGCTAAGAGCATAACGTAAAGCACGTAATATTAATCTGATTGAGCTTTGTAGAATCCTTGTGCTTTTCGGGATCAAATAATAATCCTGCAATTCGAAAGAAATTTTCATGTCTTTATTGATATTAAGTTTCTTTCGTCAGTTTAATTAAACTACTTTTGCAAAAATGTTCGCTAGGCTTGCACTGATGTCTGACGCAAAGGTAATTATAGATATATTTCCGTGTTCTAACTCGAAGTATAGTACAATTTGGATACCCTTCTGCTCCGAGCAGTTTACACCTTCTTAGCAATAGTTAGTTATTTCCAGATTACGGAAGGTAACAGCTATTTCGTCGTCTCGTGATTATGCTCTGTGGCAACGTTATCATACTAGATAACCACAAAAATTAGCAGATCATTTCAGATGCCAAGACAGTTTCCAGAACGTTGCGTATACGTGTCTGTGGTGACTTATTTCTCTGGCTAGTAAGATGAATTATTCTTGAAGCTAGTAAGACCTCAAAATAATATTATTTCATTTGCCCATTATTCACACCTAAAGAGGATATCTTGAATCACGGCAATTTCAGGTGTAACTTTAACATCCACTTCTATTAATTCATTGAATTTAACACCCCGCGTACAAAGCGATAAACATTGTTCTGCACTCCATATCAATGTGTTACCTTGAGAATCCTGGAGGACGACGGTTCAAATTTCCATTCGACCATCCAGATATGTTTTCCGTGATTTCCATAAATCACTTTAGCCCAAAATCGCGATAGTTCCATTGAAATGGTACAGCCGGTTTCCTTCCCCACCCATATATAATCAGAGATTTTGCCCCATACCTAAAAACCTGGTTGAAGACGGAACGTTAAAAACTTATCTTCCTTCCTTCCTTGTTCCTTAAGAAGAATCCTCGCGGTATTGAACGAAATGCTTCTCCAACACTGAATCAACGTAGTTTCATTGCCCTGAGGATATCATATGAGAAGAGATCGTATTTGAGTATCTTATCATCGATGTTTTCTGAACTCATGCTGATTTTCATAGAGAAGGTTATTTTGTTCCATGTAATTGGTAATGTTTTACCTCAGAAAGTTTGTTCTAGTATTCTGCTACAGATATATGTGAGTGATAGAAGGCAGTGGTTTCTTTAATATCAGTTGTACTTGGTTTCTTGTGGATGAGAGTGACGTGCACTCTTTTCCTTCATCGTGGCTCTTACCTCTCTCAAAATATCTGCAGCAAATTGTAAGCAGTAGTGGAATTTCCGTATAGCAGTGGTATGGCTTTTGAGTAGCTGTAAGAACTATCTATGTTCCTTCGTGAAGAAATCTATGAAGACAGGATAGAACATTTCGTCCTTTGTTTTCCTACTGTCTGTCCACAAGTTTCTGGACATTCGTTTTTACACATCTGACGACTTAACATATCACCATTAGTTATTGGGCTTTTGGGTTAGGTTGTACGATAATATTTTACTATGACAGTTGTTGAAGGCTTCACGCATTACCACTCTGTTAGCTGAGAGCGTTTAAATTAATATCAACTTGTCTGGAGTTCCATGATTTGTTTTGTACCCATAACGCAGTAGGCGCTCATTCTTAGAAATCTTCCTGATTTTGTTTACGTACCTACGAAGATATCTACTATTTTTAACTTTTCTGCTAAGTACATATTTTTCTGAACCTTTGTCTACTATTCGTTTCAACTTGAAGCTCATTTCCTGGGTATGATTCGGCACTACATATAGGTGTCTGGATACTTTTCATCAGATAGTGCACATTGTACAGGACAGACAAAATAAAGCTCGGACGGAAAATAGTAAATGCTCCTTTAGACAGGCAACGCGGATCACATCATCAGTGGACGAGGCATAAGATTTAATTCACTCGAAGGTAAAAAAAGAAAAAAAATTCACAAATTGAGCGAGTCAGTATCAAGTTGGTCCTCCTCTGGCTATTATACAAGCTGTTATTCGGCTTGCAACTGATTGACAGAGTACTTGGATGTCCTACTGAGGAATCTAGTGTCAAATTCTGCCAACTGGCGCGTTAGATCCGTCAAAATCTCGAGCCAGCTGGAGGGACCGCCCCAAAGTTCTCCAAATGATCTTAACTGGGGTGAGATCCGGCGACCTTTCTGGCCAAGCACGAAGACAAGCAGTAGTAGCTCTCGCTTTATGTGGACGGACACTACCTTGCTGAAATGTAATCTCAGGATGGTTTGCCATGAAGGGGCAACAGAACTGGGCGTAGAACATCGTCTAAATACCGCTGGACGCGGAAGAATAAGTAGTGGTCAACGACATGAGGATGCAGAAGGCAGTGGAAACCACTAGATTAAAGACATGTAACGTGTATCCATAGGGCATGTGGCCTGTAGCTGTCAGTGTGTGTTGATAATGTGTCCATTGGGAAAAGATTCCGGACAAGACTCCCCTTCGGATCTCCGCGACAGCACTGCCAAGGTGAAGGTGATCATGAGAAAAAGTTGAATAACAGGCGAAAGGATAATGTTCTGTGAGTCGGAGTGTGGAATATCAGAAATTTGAACGTGGTGGGAAAGCTAGAAAATCTGAAACGGGAAAAGCTAAGGGTCAATGTAGATGTAGTGGGGGATCAGTGTAGTAAAATGGAAAGAAGACAAGGATTTCTGGTCAGAGGAGTATAGGGTGATATCAACAGCAGAAGAAAATACTACAACGGGAGCAGGATCCGTTACGAAAGGGAAGGTAGGACAGAGAGTAAGTTACTGTGAAAAGTTCAGGGACAGGGTTGTTCTCATCAGAATCGACAGCACACAATACCGACGACAATACTTCAGATAAATATTCCTACGTCGCAAGAAGGAGATGAGGATATTGAATTGGTAATTCAGTACGTGGAGGGTGATGACAGTCTAGTAGTCACTAGGATTGGAATGCGCTTGTAGGAGTAGAAGACAGGATTACGGAAGAATATGGGATTGGTAGTAGGAATGAGAGAGGAGAAAGACTAGTTGAGTTCTGCAGGAAATTACAGATGGTAATAGGGAATACTCTGTTCAAGAATCACAAGAGGATGAGGTATACTTGGAGCAGAGCCGGGAGATACGTATTTTAGTTAGATTTCATAATGGTCAAGCAGAGATTCCGAAATCAGGTATTGGATTGTATAGCGTACGTCTGGTTACAGTTTAGTAATGATGAAGAGCAGGCTGAAGTTTAACAGACTACTTACGATGAATCAATGCGCACCGAAGTGGGATACGAGAGTACTAAGTAATGAACAGATGCACATAAAGTTCTCTGAGGTTATATTTACAGCGACAATGAAAGCTCGGTAGGCAGTTCAGATGAACTGTACTTCAAAATGGTTCAAATGGCTCTGAGTAGTATGGGACTTAACATCTGAGGTCATCAGTTCCATAGAACTTAGAACTACTTAAACCTAACTAACCTAAGGACATCACACATATCCATGCCCGAGGCAGGATTCGAACCTACGACCGTAGCGGTCGCGCGGTTCCAGACTAAAGCGCCTACAGCCGCTCGGACACGCCGGCCGGCGAACTGTACTCCAAGACCTTTATAAAGGACGATGACTGAAGTTGTAGCAGAAAACGTAGGTGCAAGGAAGATAACTTCGAAGAAACCATGGATAACAGAAGAAAAATTTCAGTTGCGGCGAAGGAAGAAAATCCAAAAAGTTTTGGAATGTTCAGGAATACAGAAGTCCAAGTCACAGAGGAATGAAATAAATGGGAAGTGTAGGGAAACTAAGGCAAAATAGATATATGAGAAATGTGAAGAAATCGAAAAAGAAATGATTCTTGGAAGGATTTACTTCGAATACATAAACGTCAAAACTACTTTCTGTGAAATTAATAGTAAGGGCGGAAACATTAAGAGCGTAATGGGAATTTCGCTGTTTATATGCGGACAAGAGAGCGGGTTGGTGGAAAGAGTACGCTTAGTGGCTCTTTGATTGGGAGGACTTACTTGATGACGTGATAGAAGAAGAATCAGGAGCCGATAAGGAAGAGATAGGGCATTCAGTATTATAATTAGAACTAATGAGAGCTCTGGAAGACTTAAAATCTAATAAGTCAGAAGGGATAGATAATATTCGGTCGAAATTTCTAAAATGCGTAGACTGTATGAGATTGGCGATATGACATCTGATTTTCAAAAAAAACATCATCCGTGGAATTTCCAAGATCGCAAGAGCCGAGAAGTAAGAGAATTGCCACATAATAACTTTAACAGCTCATGCATCCAAGTTGCTGACAAGAATAATATACAGAAGAATGGAACAGAAAACTGAGGATGTATTGGATATCAATCAATGTGGCTTCAGAAAAAGTAAAGGCACCAAAGAGACAATTCTGACGTTGCGGTTGATAATGGAAGCAAGACTGAAGAAAAATAAAGGCACATTCACTGGGTGTGGCGACCGGAAAAGCGTTCGACAGATTAAAATAGTGCAAGATGTTCGAAATCCTTAGAGAAATATAGGTAAGCTATAGGCAAATACTGGTGATATACAATATGTACAGGACCCAAGAACGGTGTGCGTGGATTAAAAAGGATGTGAGGCAGATATGCACATCTACTATTCAATCAATACGTCAAAGAAACAATGACGGAAATAGACGAAGCGTCCAAGATTGATGTTATAATTCGACGTGAAACGAAATAAATGTTAAGATTCGCTGATGGCATTGCTACCCTCAGCGATAGTGAAGGAGAGTTACAGGATCCGTTGAATGGAATGAACAGTCTAATGAGTAATAAAAGTTGACTGAGAGTATATCGAAGAAAGACTTAAGTATTAGAAGTAGCAGAAATGAGAACAGCGAGAAACTTAATATCAACATTGATGATCACGAAGTAGATGAAGTTAATGAATGCTGTTACCTGGGAATCCATCATCCCATGACGGACAGAGCAAGGAGGACAATAAAAAGTAGACTAGCAGTGCCAGAAATTGCATTAAATTCGAAAGAAGTCTACTAGTGCCAGCCATTGAACTTAATTTGAGGAAAAAATTTCTGAGACTGTACGTTTGGAGGACAGCATGCTATGGTTGCGAGACATGGATTGTGGGAAAACCGGAATGGAGAAGAATATAAGTATTTGAGATGTGGTGCTGCCGAAGAATGCTGAAAATTAGATGGACAGATAAGGTAAGTAATAGAAGTTTCTTCGTAAAATCGGCGAGGAAAGTAATACATGGAAAACACTGACAAGAAAGGACGGGATCACGGAGTAAGTTCCAATGTGGTCTAAGTGTGCCGCGGATGACAACTAAAGGGCTCCTGCTATGGAACGAAATGTCACTCCTGATCATCGCTTGGTTGTCAGGCCGTAAGGCGGGCGACAGCCAGGTTGGTATTAGACTGCTGCGCTTTCCTGGGTGTCCCGAGACGCGTCTTTGCTGACCATCGAGTCTCAGTTCGAAGAGGGCCTCATCACTGAGCACAATTTTACTTTAGTCAACACGATTCCAGGCCCTGATGACAGGCGAAAACGATTCTGGAGATGTCCTGGACAGGAGTGGATTACCAGCATGACTGTCACCATACGGCGTGACAATCGGGATGGATGGTCTGGCGTGTCATTTTATTACTTCGCTGGATCCCTTTGGTTGTCACCCACGGCATCCTAACAGCACAACAATATGTCGACGATATTCTACGTCCTATTCTGTTGCCCTTCATGACAAGCTGTACTGGGCTTACGTTTAAGTTATGTAAGGCCCGCCCGTACACGGCGAAAGTTACTGCCATGTAAGCAGGAGATCCCGGGTTTGAGTTCCGGTCGGGGCACACAATTTCAGCTGTCCACATCGATGTATATCAACAACACCTGTCGGCAGCTGAGGGTTTCAGTTAGTTATCATTTATGAAAGTTACTACTGCTTTTTCCTGCATGCTTAATCCTGCTTGGCCATGAAGGACGCCGTACCTCCCCCCCCCCCACTACCCCCCCCCCCCCCTCCAATGAAAATATTTGCAGCATTATGGGCAGGGCCCTCCAACCATCTCAGGATTTTGATGATCTAAGGCGCGAATTGGACAGAGTTTGGTATGATATCCCTCAGGAGGCCATCCAACAACTCAAGTCAATCAATGCCAAAGCGAATAACAGCTTTTATACAGGACAGAGGTGGACCAATGCGTTATTGACTTGCTCAATTTTTTACGCTCTTTCTCATGAATAAATAGTTGAACGATTCTGAAAGTTTAATGATTCTTTTTTGTGTAGAAGAACGTCACATCTACCGATTTCCGACCCATTCGGGTAATTCTTTCGTGGTGCGTAGTTTTTTCTTGTTTTATAGTGTACTTTTCCGTGTCAGTTTTATTCTGCTCTCTCTAAATGTAATATAGATTAAGTCATTAAAAAAAACCAAGAGGATGGCGAAAAAGAGTGGCAGAAAGAAGAATAACATCTTAGTCACATAATACTTGTAATGAAAAGAGACTGCTCGGAGTTATGAAGTAAGGTTGACAGGGCGGCCGAGGCAGACATTAACAGGTTAAAATACGGTCTGGCAGAACGTCGTTTGTGACAGATGAAAGTTGCCACTTCTATGTTTGCACATAGCATTGAAGTTTGGTCAGCTGTTGCTTTTAGATCACGTGGAACCAACGAAGCATGCCAAGTCCTGATTGGCTACGATGGTACAACATGTACCCCCAAATGTACAATTACAAAATTGTTTATTGAATAAGACGGCAAATACCAATTAGCGGACAGATAGACTCTCTTCAATGAACTAATCACGAAGTACTTATTAAAATAAACTAAGTGTAACATTCATAAGGAAACAGAAGATATGAACAGCCCAAATCAATTTGTGGGTTGTAGGAATGCCCCAGTTTTTCATAGGATGCGCACCTTCCCGACATGTAGTGTGCTAATGTGCTGTCGCAAGTCTGTGAGCAAAGCAGATCAACTACCTATTAAGAAATTTATTTATTTTTCAATGTGCGAGATACGTGTTCCTGTAGCATGTGGAATTTATTGCATTAGGATTATATATCGTTGACGGCACAAGTACACGACTTTGTGGTTGTGGTTTTGTTATTTCGTAGACTGGCAACGTCGTGAATAAAATAACTGATGTGCCCTGCGGAACTTCGACTACGTCACGTTGTACGATGCTAAAGCCTTAGTGATGGAGTTACGTATAGTATTAATCCGCATCAGATAATAGTACCAGATCAGTAACCCACGTCTGGCCTATCAACATGTCCCTTGGTTTTTAATGATCTGGGGACCATCATTAATGGTGGAGACTTCAGTGTAACTAATGTCTTTCAATAAAAGTGTCATTTCTCTTCGTCCCATTCGTATTTCTTTCTCTTATATTCTGTACTATATTGCAGCAATTCTTTCTACGTATGATCCACGTTTGATCGAGCTATGTTACGTAGCAGTAACACATCATGCAAAAGTTACTTTTGCACTTACGTGTTCCGCAGTAGTGTGTTTGACCTAGCTCGATTTGAATATGGACTCAGCAGGATTGTAGTTGCCTGTCTTTGAGAGTATAAATACAACATATAGATCTGAAGACGACTGATCAAATATTAGTATTCTATATCACTTGAGGGTGGTAACTGTTGTTAGATACTTAACACTGCGCAGTCAGTGCATCATTTTGTTGACACTACTTGACCACAGAAAATGAAGTAACATAGTTATTTACGTGAAATATGTAATTGTAAGAAGTGAATAGAACAAACTCAAAGCAAAGATAATAATATACTACAAAATCTTCAGTGATGCAAGGCATGTCTGAGATCATACCTCCTTAAGTCAGTAACATTTCGTAGGACATTTTATTTTCACAGTTTTTGCTATTTTCAAGAAGCACGCATTGAAAAGTGTACAGTGGTCTTCCTAAGAAGTGAGTATAATGGGTTCCATTTTCTTATTCTCATTAAAGAAAAATTGACTCAAAAAAATGGAGACCATTAATAGCGTGTATTTCAATGGGCTAGAACAATTAAGCTAAGAAAGAACTACATGGGAAACACTAACCGGCAGGGTAAACAGTTTTACTTAAGCTGGCGCCAGTGAATATGGTACTGGAGATACTAGTAAAGAGGAAAACTGCAGTGGGCAGCCACGCCTGCTACACATAACGCTTCTTGTTAATGACATTGAATTTATATGTGTGAGCAGACAGATCAGCACGTCAGAGGGGAAACGAAGCAACGACGTCATCAGTCGATTTCCATGCCTTGCGCTCGTAACTAATATCTGTTAGTGAAATATTACTTTATATGAAGTACATAGAATACATCTTCAGATGTTGAATCGTATATCTGTAGCAAATCTTGTGTTAGTATTCATCTTTCCTTTGTTGTTTTTATAAAACACTGCCCAACCAATTCCGAACTCATAACAAGTCACAAGCAAATAAATTTTTTGATAAAGTCTCTGTTACTTGATCTTTTCACTGTCGATAATTCCAGTAATGTTATTAACTCCTTTCCAAGTGGTTATTCCCTAATCATATTCTTGAACAATCACGCTATACCTTGGAAAATAAACATAACATTTTTCGGGGCTGTAACTGAAGACAGAAACCTTTATAGAGTGAGAAATATTATTTAGTAACACATAATGAAGTAATGAATTAGGATAGCAGCACCTCGTGAAAAAGTAGTTACCGAATTCCTGGACACAATAATTAACTTAGTTTCTGTAGTTAAGGAGTTTGGTGAACCTGGTAACTCAATTACAAAGTGTCTGGCAACACTGATGAGCTGTTGCAAATCGACTTGTCATCCTTAAACTCTCAGAACGTTCCATTACGTGGCATTATCAAACACAAAATTTTTTTAACCCCTTTTACATAGATTACACTAGACAGTGCACGGTTTGCAACAAGTATCAGAGTTAATCACGAATATTTAGCTTGTGGGACCACTGTATATTACTGCTTCATGGTAAGGCAAAATGCTGCTACACTTACGACAGACATTATTAACGATGTGGAGAGAAAAGAGTGATACTTGTAAGCAAGTACTTCTTAAATATTGGCTTCCCACAAATTCAGCACTATTCTTCGCGTCTGAGGGCTTTACAGAACGTTCTGATTCTAACGCAGCCGTCGAAACTTACTAGTTAAATAGCGTTCGTAATCGGAATTAATGACCGTGACCGTATCGGACCCCAACGCTGTGCTATGATAAAGTTTTAACCACACCTTGTGGAAGTACTTTACTATTTTCTGCTCGATTTTTATGCTGAAATTACAAAAAAAAAGAAAATGACTTTTGTTCACACGATAACTGAAAGGCTGACATAGGCATTATCAATGATTTAATAACCAACTGCACTGCATTGACGTAATGTCATTGTAGAATAGTAATAAGAAAGCATTCTTATAGACGTCACTACTATGCTTATTTAATAACCATACAGAGTTCTCAGCACATTCATGATAAACACTTTCACTTCGCTTATACCATAGAGAAGCTAGAAATATAACTTTCAGAACTTGTAGGTAAAATACACACATCAAAAAAAGTTTTGCATCACCCCGATTCCCAGAACTCCTGAAGATAGACGTTGACTGTGGATATTGTATCACAGACACAGATGTCATTAAACCTGCCCAAAGATGTAAACAAACATGGATGAGCAGCGCCTATTAGGCGGAGAGGCTCCGACAGACGATCAGTTGCAGTCATTCCACCAGGAAGGAGGTACACGGCTCGTGTTGTCTGTTGGTCAACCATGCCGAGACGGTCAATATCGCTGTTCGATCGCGTCCGCATTGTTACTTTGTGCCTGGGAGAGATCTCAACAAGGGAAGCATCCAGGCGTCTCGGAGCCAACCAAAGCGATGTGGTTCGGACATGTAGGAAATACGGAGAGACAGGAACTGTCGATGCCATGCCTTGCTCAGGACGGCCGAGGGCTACTACTGCAGTGGATGACCGAAACCTACGGATTATGGTTCGGAGGAACCCTGACTGTGAACTTTGTGCAATAAGTTGCATGACCCGCAACTTCACTCCCGACCTCCATGGCGAGGTCCACCTTTGCAACCACGACACCATGAAGCGCGATACAGGTGGGCGCAACAAAATGCCAAATGGACCGCTCAACATTGGTATCACGTTTCTTCACGGATGAGTGTCGCATATGCCTTCAGCCAGACAATCGTCGGAGACGTCTTGGAGGCAACCTGGTCAAGCTCAACGCGTTAGACTCACTATCCAGCGAGTGCAGCAAGATGGAGGTTCAGTGCTATTTGGGATGGCATTATGCAGGGTCGATGTACGACGCTGGCGATCATTGGAGGCGCCGTAACGGCTGTACGATACGTGAATGCCATCCTCCGACCGATAGTGCAACCATATCGGCAGCATACTGGCGAGGCATTCGTCTTGATGGACGACAATTCACGCACCCATCGTATATATCTTGTGAATGACTTCCTTCAGGATAACGACATCGCTCGACTAGAATTGTCAATTTGTTCTCCAGGTATGAACCCAATCGTACATGACTGCGATACATAAGGCCTGTTTATGGACGACGTGACCCACCAATCACTCTGAGGGATCAATGCCGAGTCGCCTTTGTGGAGTGGGACGATCTGGACCAACAGCGCCTTGATAAACTTGTGGATAGTACGCCACGACGAATACAGGCATGCATCAATGCAAGAGGATGTACTACAGGATATTAGAAGTACCGGTGTGTACGGGAATGTACACCACCACCTCTGAAGGTCTCGCTGTATGGTGGTACAACACGCAATGTGTGGTTTTATGAGCAATAAAAAGGGCGGAAATGATGTTTATGTTGATCTCTATTTCAGCTTTATGTACAGGTTCTGGAACCCTCGGAAACGAGGTGATGCAAAACTTTTTTGATGTTTGTATAGTGTAAACGGTAGATTTAAATTTTTCGATGCAAACAAAGATGTCAATCGGTAACATGGCGGATACTGCACTGCTTTCTTTCTCTCTCTCTCTCTCTCTTTTTCCTTTTTTTTTTTTTTGCAAGATACGGGTGGAAAAGTGCTTTTGCCACTTATATAAACCTAAAAATCTAATGACAGCTAACAGTGAAGAGAGTAAGGACACTTAACTAGTGATGTAAATATATCACTGGCGAAGTGTAGTAGCTAAACAGAATTTTCCATAGTTCAGCTGCACCATCCGAACTGTCCTGATATTTTAACGATGTATTTGTTGAAGATCAAATATGTATTACACCAGCTGAAGGTGGATGCCTGCCCGAAACGAATATTGTCACAGATAAAAATACGTAAAAAGAGACTGGTTCCTGCATTCCTTAAAATAATATAATCCACAGTCACAGAGCTCAGTAACGAATAAGATGGACAAATTATTGCCTTCAAACCATGTTACTGATAAAGCACAGAATAACACTATAATCAATGCAAAATTATGTTGTGCAGTTGGTAATATTCTATAATGATCTTATATGTTAGAAATACTGTCAGGAAGAATTTTCGAAGCGAAATAAAATAAACCTAAGTACCAAGTAGAATCACTGAAACAAATTTGATTTCCATTCAAAAGTAAAGACCAATATTGTTTTGTTACGAAAAATTAAAATAAAAAGATTAAGAGGCAATTCGATTAAACTGACATTATTTAACTAAGTAACAAAAGTTGAAAAGAAATCATTGAGAAGCTGCACTAATATTTCTAATAACGCAAATCCAGCAGTGCACCGGCTGAACATCATTCCCATAAAGTTGGGCACCCTTTGAGTAAATAGTCCTCCGTTTACACTGACTCAGGTAGCGAAATGTTAATCATAAACATCCTGTAATTGTATGGCGTATGTCGTGGTGATGCAATTGTTTCTCAGTAGTTAGTAAAATTGAGAAACAAAGAAGGAACAACTGCAGAATTGCATACTATTCCGTAGCAACGAATTGGATCGTATTCCTTAGTAACCTAGTTCTGTCTAGCTCAACGGTATTGCGCGGCAATTATTCCACAATTTGTGTTGTTCCGTAGCTTTACATAAAATACTAAATACAAACGCTTCTTCGGTTGCAGATCCTAAAAGAATTGACCATCCAAGCGGTAAGAGGCAATACATGTCTGTTCGCTAGGTTTTAAAAGCTGGCTCACCTTTGTACAGTTTACACAAACGAAATGCTCGGCAGAACAGAAACAGCATAACAGAAAAAGGAGACTTCTACACAAGCTCGCAGTAGTGAACAGCAGGTGGGCGAGACAAATTTTTATCTCTCAAAAAATTTGTTTCCAAACTGGAATTGGACGCGCTAAGCTCCGGATCACAGGATTCGATTTCCGCACTGACGGACCAGTCGTGTCTGTGATGTCCGCAGGCTCTGCTGAGAGATAGCGCATACCTCTGTTTGCTTTGTGCCCATCTTCACATACAGACACTCGCCCGCCAGATTAACAGACTATTCATACTAAAAAGGGAAAGGCCAAAGAGGAACAGAATACCAAGCGTATTTGGAAAGAGCTGTAAAAATGCATACAGAATTTGCAGGTAAATATCATCAACGATAATTTCTGCACTCTGTTATTTAACCTGAAGTGTCATGAATACTTGCGACACCATCTGATGTGTAAACTGTAAAAATAGTATCGCATATCTTACTTCAAATGACCTCAGTTACGATGTTAGAAGAAAAAGTTTCTGATTGTCCTGAAATTCCAATATACCTAAAACATACAAAAGCACTCTACTACAGTTCAATTTACTTTAGAACACAGTTTACCAAAAGATGTTGCCACTGCTATTGTACTGAAACTGCAGATCGTGTGTGGGCTGCCTTTGGATATTAATGCATCAGAAAACATGGCTGATTTCTCTAAGTTTTACTGTTCTGGTGTCTTCCTTCCAAGTAGTTATTCCCAGCGCAATGGCAGGCGATCTGACGGGCTTAGATCAGGACTGGATTTGTACTACACGTGACTTGTATATTAAGGCTTATGCATACTATTAAGTGTCGTAGACCAAATTCGAGAAGGGATAACAGTTATTTTAAACACCACGTTCGCGTTGCATAAAATAACAAAACCGTAGACAAAAAGTCTTGTGCTCACGCTCGTCAACGATCTATAATCAACATTTAAGGTAATCAGCATACGCTACGTTATTACTTTTCAGGAACATAAACAACGAATAATTTCCTTAATAAGTAATTGGTCTGCATTCCTGGCAGGCTGTAATGTTTTATCTTATTCAGTAATTTAATTGCCTTTTTTGTAAGCCTTATAATAATCATCTTCGTCCCTCAAGGAAGCTCAGTAATTTCATTTTATATATTCTTCCTTCTAAACTAAATTCTAAAAATGTCGTTACGGGTTGTTTTATCAACCCTGAGAGAGGAAAGCTGGTAGGAAAAGCAGGGATGACGACAACGATAAAAATTCTGCTACTCGCTCTGCTGTCAGTCGAATCAAATGACTGCCTAGGATCGGCAAAAAATGTGTGTATGTAAAAACTTCACATTATTAAAATAATTTCCCTCATTTTAAATCATGATCATATAGTTCACCAGAATTAGTCTTCACATTCTGGTTAATATATTGTCTAGACTTCTTCTTGGCAGATTGTAAAAGTATAATACAGGAGCTGGGACCAACCTTCGTAATAGCAGTAAATATGAGATCGTATTTAGCTAAGTATTTTCTAACCTCACAGAAATAATAACCGCCAACTTATGATCAAAATAGCTTACGTCCGCCAGAGAACAATAGAATATCAAATTTCTTTAACAGAGGTAATAGATCTATAGTCTTTTCAATGAATGTAATGTCCAATGACAATGTCTGAGTTCTTCTCTGAATGGCGATGGCCCTCGTCGCATTTGCACCCGGTGGGTGGGCATTCAGCATGGCTCAGTCTTTGAAGGCGTCACGTATTCTGCTGCTGTTCACCAGTTACATGAAAAAGAAACACAACCCAAATGTTTGCAGTTTCGAAGTAATCCACGTCTTTCATGTGCAATCATCCCGTCCCTTCATCTAGTCAGCGTTTCCCGTATGCTTCTTTCTTTGACGATTCTGTAGAGAACCTCCCCATTCCTTACCTACCAGTCCACTCAATTTGCAACATTCTTCTGTATCGCCACATCTCAAATGTTTCTAGTGTCTTCTGTTCCTTTTTGCACACAGTCCATGTTTCACTACCATATAATCCTGTACCGGAAATGCATCTCCTCAGAAATTTCTTCCTCAAATTATGACCTATGTTTGATACGAGTAGGCTTTCCTTGGGAAGGAATGACTGTGCTAGTCTACTTTCGACATCCTTTTCGCTTCGTGCAATATGGGTTATTTTGCTTCCTTAACTTCGTGTAGTTTGTTGGCAGCAATTTTGACGTTATGTTTACCGCTGCTCATTTCTGCAATTTCTTTCGTCTTTCTTCGGTTTACTTTGAATCCATAATATGTACTGCGTAGACTTTCATTTCATTCAACATGTCTTCACTGAAGATGGGAATGTCATCTTGTAACGCCGGAAACGCATAGCCTTCTATTTCCATCTATTGTACTATAGATTTTTCCTTATTTTGTTACCCGAAGATATGACATTTCTGTGTCTTTATATATTGTAATTGTTTTACTATTTGTATATATATATATATTTATGCATTTATGTCGATGTATAATTGGTTTGTTTTGTGAATATTATTTGTATTTTTATGCTGTGTCTGGCATAGGGAAAACTGTGCTATCGAACGATTACATCGAGAGGTCGTGTGGCGAACCGAAGTGTTTAGGATCTTTGGTAGTGTTAACGCTGCCGCGTGGATCGCGGGTAGAGGGAGTCTGGCTGGGGTAGGCCAGTGGAGCAGGTGTGTTGTGTGACGCTCCCGCGAGTTGCCGCACTTTCGGGGTTTGGCAGCATGTAATTGCGCTCGACTTGCTATGATAGTTTCTGACACGGTGTTGCGGACGGGAAGCATTAGCTGGCGCACATCAAGAGCCCGTTTCGCCTGGTGACCGTGTCGAGAAGAAGGCCCGCCAACATCCAGCTTCTGCAACAGCGACGGCCGACAATGAGTGACTGTCGCCACCTCCTCGATCGACGGCTTCAAACCTTCAATCAGCCAACAAGGAAGACTGGAAGCACGTAAAGTTTTAGAACTGTATGGCAGACCTCAGCTTTTCAAACTTCAATTTTCGTAACTATAATTACAGCAACTTAACATGAACATTTGTTGCTCATTGTCCCAATTGCATTACCAAGCAGGGTCCCTTCCTTTTCCGGAATGAACCCGAGTGTCGTTGAAATTCAAACGCCAGCATTAAAGTAATATTATTCCATTTCACTGCTTTAATTTCAAAGTTCAGTTATAGTATTCATAGCTGGCTACAATATTTAGATTACACAAGCACAAATTAAGAGTGCGAGTTTTGTCTCCGTATTTTAGCTTATCTGTGACTGCAGCTCAGCTTGGTACGTACTAAATTTTACTATTGTTAATTGTTCAGAATCATTTAATTCAAGTTCAAAGTTAAATCTCTTATTTCTAAATTGCGTAGATTCAAGTAGCTTTTGAAATGATTGTTGAGGTAGCACAAGACTAACCGTATTTTACTGAATTTCGATGTGCTTCAGAAACAAAGCTCACTATTAATTTCATTCACTAAATTAACTTTCAATTTTCCGGTTTTATTAATCCTTTTGCTAAATTAAATCAGAGTGTAGCGAAACTTATTACTTCTGAAAAACTTTCAGTTTTCACACTACACGTGTCAACCTTCAGTTGCCACGCTTTTAGTGCTAATTAAATGTGCAATAACCTTTCTTTTTCAGTTACTATAGTAATTGTCGATAGGACTGGCGACCGTAATTTTCCCAAAATCTCAAATATCTAATTACCGCTAGTTAATTGTTAACGTAACGACCGCACATATACTTTCGTTATTAACTTTACCTTTTTTCAAAATTAATTTCCACCAGTTTTATTTGCATTTTTCCTTTCATTTAGATGTAACCCTTTCCTCCCTCTTTACCGACAGATTAACTTCGGTGACGATTGCTTTTCCCAAATTTCCATTAGGTACACGCGGTTTAATTTTTCACTGTCATTAAGGTCGATAAGTGAGGGGGAGGTTACAATCTACAATTCTTACCATTGGTGTCTTTTCACCTTGAATATTTCTCTAATTTCAGTCATTTCTTCTTCGATGTATACATTGAAGCGTAGGGGCGTAAGACTGCATCCCTGTGTTACAACATTCTTAGTCCGAGCGATTCGTTCTTGGTCTTCTAATCTTGTTGTTCCTTCTTGCTTCTTGTACGTATTGTATACTACTTCTATATTACCTTGCCCTCTTGCTTCTTGTACATATTGTATATTACCTGTATATTACCCCTCTTTCTTTATATCTTATTCCTATTTCTCTTAGAGTTTCGAACATCTTGCACCATTTTAAATTGTGTAACGCATTTTCTATGTCGAAATCCTAATAAGAGTCTTGATTTTTTTACAATCTTGCTTCCATTATCAAGGGTAACGTCAGAACCGCTTCTATGACGCCATTACCTTTCCTAAAGCCAAAGTGATCGTCATCCAGCAGATCCTCACTTTTCTTTTGCATTCTTCTGTTCGCTATTTTTGTCAGCAGCTTTGAAGCTTGAGTTGTTAAGCTGACTGTATGATAACTCTCGCACTTTTCTGCTCTTGCTACCTCCGGAATTGTGTGGATTATATTTTTCCGAAACTTTAACGGTACGAGCTTCACAGTGAGTAAACTGCAGTTTATTTTCGAAATTGCTAGAGCCCGCTGAAAAATAATAGCTGCCAATTTTTTAAGTGAAAATTCTTAAAGCGTTATAAATAAAACAGACGTTATTGATATTCTACATTTTAATTCTTCGTATCTACATATTTTCAGCCTTTTGCCGCTAGATGTCTCTGAATTGTAGCGTGTAGCATGGTGGTGGGTAACGTAACTGTGACGGTACATGAGAAAAGAAGTGCTGTAATCGAGTTTCGAATTCTAAGAGTTCGTCCACAAATGGATCCTTTCTTTCAGCGAGACATTACCGGTCCACACACGTGCGTTGCGACATGAGACATTACCAGTCCACACACGTGCGTTGCGACATGTGCAGCAATCCGATGCCTTGGGTTCACTGCCATCGATCACACACACCCGATTGGACCAAGCCGATTTTCATCTGCCTCCGAAACTTAAAGAACATCTTCGAGAACTTCACTTTGATAATGATGAATCGGTGCAAGTAACTGTGAGGGTGTGGCTCCATAAACAAAGTCAAACATTCTATAGTGACGATATCAACAAACTGGTCTCTCGTTGAGAGAAATGTGTTCATCGCCGGGATGACTACGTTGAGAAATAAACATGTAGACTTGAAGAATAAAGATGTATATTGTTAATAACGTTTGTTTTATTTAAAAAGCCTCAAGAGTTTTCATTTTTAAGGTTTCGGAGGCACGTCCTCGAAGTGACGTAAGGCGAGGACTGTTAAGCCATACTTCGTCGGCCGTGCACCACCTTGCACCTTGAAACGGAAGAAGGTTACTGCCATGGGAGACGCGAAATTTGAAATGAAGTGATCTTCTTTAATTTCTTAATAATTTTCCTCCTACTGAAAGTGGAAGTTTTTGTCAGCTGCCAATAAGATTTGTTTCAAAATGTTTTTAACTTTTTACTGCATTAATAATGAAACTACTATTGCGCTCTACTGCATCTCTAAGAGACAGTAAGGACCAATACCTCTTTCTTTAAACCAATGCCGGTTTGGAGGCTACCGAACACTTGGACGTAACAAAAAACACACTTCAGCTCCCTCGTCACGGAACATTCTTATGTGTCCTCTCGTCCATACTTCATATCCGGCTTTATCTTTCGCCAATCGTCTGCTCGCAATCAGCAAGACTCAAATTATCTTGCCTTCTGTTCCCTTGAAAAGAGACGTTTTACTGGAATGTAGCTCTAGCAATTGTGTCGAAAGAAACCGTCCGAGAATACGCCGGCCTACAGAAATGAGGTAATATGTCATCACTGGGCTGTAACACTGGACGCAAAACCGAACTTCTGTGATTCGAGGAGGAGGAAGAGGAAGATATTAGTGCTTAACGTCCCGTCGACAACGTGGTTATTAGAGACGGAGTACAAGCTCAAATTAAGGAAGGACGGACAAGGCAATCGACTGAGTCCTTTCACATGCACTGTCCCAGCATTTGCCTTACGCAGTTTAGGGAAATCATGGAAAACCTAAATTTGGATCGCGGGACAGGGGTTTGAGCCGTCCTCTTCCCGAATGCGAGTCCACTGTCCTAACAACTGCGCTACATCGCTCGGTCTGTGATTCGAAATAGGAAATTGTTTATTGGAAGTTAGAAACCCGCTTCTGCTGCATGAAATAAAATTTTATTGTACTCACGGTCGGTTTCGTGGAATTACAGCCACTTCTTGAGATGAACATCTAGTTATAAACACAGAATCATTATATTAACCATGAAGTATAAGCGAATAATCATAAACGTAGCTTTGATAGAAGATACAAATCTCAGTTCATTAACTGAAAAACAGTGGGGATACATGGAAGACTCAACATTCTTCATCAGTTTAGAATGAAAACTAAACCGCTAAGTAGACGGTATGTCGAAAATACTGAAGCTGTAACAAGCCATCCAATCCCTGGCTGATTGTTAAGACCTATAATAAAATGCCGTCTGACAACCAACAAAGCCACGCGAACATTACGTTGTTAAATAACAAGTTAAAACAGGTTGAGACAGAAGCAACTCACCGAAAGTTCTAGCCTGTTTGTCTAACTGGCATCGAAGGATAAATAGTGGAAAACAGTGATTGGTCCAAGATGGATTACCTAGAAATAAAGTAACAGTGTTGTCGTTAGGAAGAAACAGTGAAAACGGTGAACCTAGTTAAGGTAACTCGCCATTATTCAGGGTTTCTATCTCAATGGATCCAAAGGACACCACCTCAAACGGTCAAGTATTAAAGGCTTGAAAGTAACCATGTGACTAAGAGATCCAGCGCGTCTACCGTGGGCAAGGGTGCGCAGAGACGTTGTAAGTAGGCTGTTTAAGTTTTTATATTGGTAACGCCACGTAGCGCTCTGTATGAAAATCACTGGCTGTGCTGTGTGCAGTCTGTGGCTGGTTTGCATTGCTGTTGGCTATTGTAGTGTTGGGCTGTTGGCTGTTAACAGCGCGTAGCGTTGCACAGTTGGAGGTGAGCCGCCAGCAGTGGTGAATGCGGGGAAGTGAGATGGCGCATTTTTGAGAGCGGATGATCTGGACGTGTGTCCATCAGGAACAGTACATTTGTAAGAATGGATGTCATGAACTGGTGTATATATATTATCATTTTTGAACACTATTAAGGTAAATACATTGTTTGTTCTCTACCAAAATCTTTCATTTGCTAACTATGCCTATCAGTAGTTAGTGCCTTCAGTAGTTTGAATCTTTTATTTAGCTGGCAGTAGTGGCGCTCGTCGTATTGCAGTAGTTCGAGTAACGAAGATTTTTGTGAGGTAAGTGATTTGTGAAACGTATAGGTTAATGTTAGTCAGGGCCATTCTTTTGTAGGGATTACTGAAAGTCAGATTGCGTTGCACCAAAAATATTGTGTGTCAGTTTGAGCACAGTCTTGTACAATTTTTCTAAGGGGACGTTTCAACGTGAACACGAAATTACTCGATTTGGTAGGCTTAAATTCAGCAAGGAAGACTGGGCGACTCCTTACAATTATTGAAACAAGAACATGAATTGGAACAGCGAAAAATAAATTTACGTAAGAAAAATGAGTAAATCAGTGAAGCGTGGGCTACACTAACGATAAGAAGTAAAAGGCCATTAAAGACGATTAAAACAAGTAGTCACTAAGACCAGCAGTAAGCTCGTAAGGTGCAGTGGGTGACAATAAGTAAGCGAGAATGTGTGACAGCAAAAACACGCCAAGGAATGCTAAAAGAGACAGTTAAGAAGGAAGAGCACGAAGAGCAGTGGGAGGGGGGGAAGGGCGGGAGGGGGGATGCACTAAAATAAATTTGCTTGTTAAATCTACCGAATCAATCTAAATCTTCTGTATACTACGATATTTCCACTCAATTAATCCAGTAAAGAGAATATGTTTAATAGAACGCCAGTTTTCCACGTTTTAAAGTATGTTGAGGATATGACCCTTATTTTCCCTTCGTAGTAGCTTAAATTACTGCACAAATTAGTTACAGAAGTCCCCTGTTCAAGTAAATGCTCTGAAGACTGATTTTGAACTGGTGAAATGTTACTAATTTATCAGCTACGTTTAAGACTGTGGGCTTATGTTAGAGAGTAAATGTAATGGTTATCTTTTAAATCTGGATATTCACCTGAAGATGTAGTTGTAATGCCACGAAATCGGTCACGGGTCCAATAAAAAGGATTTTCATATAGGTAAAGCAGTTTCCTAATTTCGAAGATGCATATTCGCTGTCATAGTTGTTCAGACTATACAGTCTTTTGCAAGAAAACTGTTACAAAGAGAAGCACATGCGATACAGGTTATTCAGCATAGTAACGGCTCTATGTGATACGAATTGTGCGCACACAACACAACATCATCTGCTGGTTTGCGGCCTAAACCTCTGATCGCCAACAGCAATTGTGCCATAAGAAGACATCATAAGAATCAGCGTTGGCTCAAAGAGGCCAGTGAGGTAAGAACTTGTCTCCTACGATACATTGACCTCATTCGTGGATTCCATAGGAGAATCTTATGCACTGAACTGGTACGTCATGCCATATCGTTAAACACCCAGCCTTCTACGAAAAAAAAAAAAAAAAAAACCACACGGGATAACAGATTAATAACCCCCAGATGACATCATGCCAATGTCGTGAAACGCCACGTTAAGTCTTGACAATGATCTCAAGCCGGAGAAAAAGAAATTTTCTTAAGTTTCTCCACATATGCAATATCCAATTAAAGTCACTCGGTGATGATTAGATTCCATGCAGCTACCAATTTGCGAAAATGCTGATTGCTATTGTGAGGCTTTTAAATAAAATTGAAAACTGATTGACTACTGTGATGTGGACAATGACTCTCGTTTAAATAAACTAAAAAGCAATATAATATCCTTTGACTTAATAACATTTAATGAAATTTAAAAAGTAGTCAAGCTTTCTCTGGAAGAACGAAGCGATAACCCAAGAAGTACAAAAAATGAACTTCACGTGTATAATCTCTCCTTAAACAAATTTCCGGAATCTAATTCTTAAAACCATTTCACTCTCAGTTATCGATAAATCCTAACAAAAATTCAAAACCAAAAATATTGCTGACCTGGATGTGCGATAAAACAAAAATGCTGCACTAGCAAATTCATGCGGCAAACAAAGCAAACATAATCATTACCTGTAATCCATTTGTCACAAATATACTCGTACCAATGTATAATCAATTCTATTTCTCTCCGGAATAAGTTCTCTACTGATTCATAATATAATTCCAAAAATATCCATTGTTTGTCCATTGGTGTTACTGAACCAAAAGTCGACTGTTCACATGTAACGCCAAAGCTCAGCTAAATGTCTCCTCTCCTCTCCTCGCGATCAATAAATTAATCTGGCGTGCATCCTCGCAGAGCAAAAATCAATGAGGCTGCGCGCGCAAGACTAGGCAGTTCAAATCTTACGAGCGCGATATCAGACCTCCAGAACATGAAAAATTCCTACAGAAATAAACACACACACACTTTTCAAAGCAGATTTAATCTTCTGAACAGGACTGTGTAGTAAGTGACACTACGATGCGTAAACTCACCTTCATTAGCTGCGTCCACAAACATTCATACCGTGATTTATATTTCAGTTAGCCTGCGTGTGCTCTGACACGGCCTTCCAACTTTAGATAGGCTTAGTTCTTGAGAGTGGTTCCTCGCTTGTACCCGAGACCCCATGAGAGTTAGCGAGAGTCGAGGACTCAGGCAAGATATGGAACGTGTGTCGCCACGAAGGCATCTCGGGAGAAAGGAATTGGGCTGGCGGCACGGTGCCCGTTGCTACCTCGTGGTATCTGGGACAGAGACTTTTTATTTAATACAGAATTCTCGCGCGTCTCTTGAAGTATGTGGCTACCTCACCCTGTTGTGTTTCTTTGCTTTCCCAATCCCAAGCGGCGAAAATGAGAGGTCCTCCCCGCTTCGTCGTACAGCGGTTCCAGAATTGGAGAAAAGGACCGCTGCGGCGGCCTGGTGCACAAACTCCCGCATCAATTACCGTTATAAAATAAACATGGATACAGTACTCTTCTTGACACTTCGCCACACCAGTGCTGAACAACTTAGGAGGCGTGGCCATAAAGTTAAACAACCATCTCGGAAAAAAAATCCAACTTCGCCTATGGAACTACGTGATGATGTTAGACGTGCTACACATAAAGTCTGACCAAAGTATCTGAACGACTTCGTGTAGTGCGGAATGAGGTGGGCTGTGGCGTCCCCGACAACGCAGACTGCAAATGAATATATGAATCATGGTCCAAACAGGCTGTATTCCTTTTATTGTCTTTTAGATTGGCCACGGCTGACAAAAGCCAACTGTACAGATGGTTCAAATGGCTCTAAGCACTATGGGACTTAACACCTGAGGTCATAAGTCCCCTAGACTTAGAACTACCTCAACCTAACTAACCTGAGGACATCACACACATCCATGCCCGAGACAGGATTCGAACCTGCGACCGTAGCAGCAGCGTGGTTCCAGACTGAAGAACCTAGAACCGTTCGGTCACAGCGGCCGACACCTGCAATTCAACAGAATAATTGGAGGAACCCGGGAATACTTAATCTTTAAAGATTTTTGTAAATTAAAGCAACACAAGAAAATATTTTTGAATGGTATCAGAATAAAACCTGTAGTACAAGGTAACGTACTTTACTGGAAAATCACTTAAAATTTATCTGATTTATTGCTTACATTATTTCAAATAAATGCTGTATATGTCCCGTTTTGCCCCATCCACGGGGATGAATAGAATAGGACTATTTTTTGTGAAATACTTGCATAAACGTTAAAATTATTAGGAATAGCTTTTTAATACTAAGACATAAAAGGTATTAGACTCCTCGAAAAATCGTTAAGAATAAGATAATATTCTAATGGCATTTTGAAAAACATACAATGATTTTTAATTCCTAGTGTCAAATTACTGTTACTGTAACTATTACTTAATTGACTCCCATCGCCCGTGCAACGAGATGTATATTATGGCTTGCGAACAGGCAAAATAGGTTGCCTAGTAATGACACCTACAACTCAGTCCTTCCCAACTAGACAGATTTGTCCGTCAAATTCGTTTGGAAAGCCATTTCTTGTCGCTAGCTGATAGGATAATTATCTATGAGATGTTTCACCGTTGGACTTAAAATGGCTGCTTTCCATTGGCTTCAGTTATGCTACCAGCACCTCTTTTCGTTATGCAGTGAACACAATTTTAAATTTCCCGTGTGATTTGCCGATTCTGAATTTGGGATTATTCTTAGCTTTACGCACATTTAACTCGTTAGACACTTTTAAAATTCCCGTTTCCGAAAATAACATTGCTGAAACTGTCATTTTCCCTGATTTCACATAGAACAGCTGTCTATCAGTCTTTCTAATGCAAGTTCACACTGTCTGCAAAATCAAGAGAAGAAAAATAATATGTAGTTTGAAATCTTCTAACATCAAATAATGAAGGGGTAGATCGGGTCCCTATCCAATTCTGCCCCGACCTGTTCCACACCAAGAGCACATTTCGGATTAACAGTTTTCATGGAGCATAATAACTGACAGTTTTAAAGTCGTTATGTAATAAATGTGTAGCGAATGGCTTGCAGTTTAAGACTGCATGTCATTTAAGAGAGTACAATTTTGCGTTTAAATTAATGGAAACGTATAAAACCCCAACTGTAAACGTGAAGGTGAACCATTTACTTGTAAGTTACGCTCCAAACCAAGTCCGAATGGCTGTCGCACCTTCCGTCACATTCGGAGACATACCTACATGTTACTACAACACGTTTCAGCACTCTCCAGTCTAGAATACAGCACAGTACTGTTATAACTTTGTTTTTAGAGTTGATCGTTATTACTTTACGATTCCGGTAATCACAGCAGTATTTTACGATTTGTCTGGAAGAGAGGATAAAAAAGTGGGGGACGTCATTTTCCGAAAGATGTCGTCTCTGAGTGTTAGAATATTCTTAGACTCGAACAGAAATGAAGTTTTTTTTCAAAGACAATGATAAGTCACCGCGATTTGTGACGGTCCCTTGGACGTTTCAGAAGGATGGACATAGTTCTTAACAGGATGCAGCAACGCATATTCTGAAACTTGTTACTGTGTTGGCCACAAGGTTGCTAAGGATTTGTTGTCGTAGAGGTGATGATATTTTAATAATTATTTTACATATTTGAAAAATCATTGAAAGTTATTAATTGAACGTATGGTGTTTACATTTTCTTTAATTGTTTTTCTTTTAGCAGCTGGTACAGAATTGAGCGGTTGTGCAACACTGTCTGTTACTGATCGGCTGGTGGGAGCAGTAATTATCTTTCACGTACTTAGTAGGTAAGAAAGAAGAAAGAAATCGTCACCAAATTTTAGACAGGCTCTATTACTTTCTACAAGGGGCAGTCATCACCGGATCAAGGAAATGTTTGCCTAACGTGGTTCAGGATCAACGTCAAACGTCGACTGAAACAAACATCAAGGATTAATTTTTGGCTAGCTCACCAAATAGGATGATGACCTTTTTCAATTCTTTTGCGGTAATCAGTCAAACAATTGTTAGTTACACATAACCAAACGGCGTAACTCCTGCTTCTAATTCTAGTACGCATTTTTATAGTCTGACCTACCAGATTCGCTTTGTCGGTTAGAGAGAGTTCATACATTGTGTCGTTTTTCAGTTGTGATTCCAAACAACGGAGTGCAGTCAAATGTTACAATATACTGCCGGCGCCCCAGTACTGCGAGTTCAACAAAATAACTACTCTGGAATTCACTAAGCATGTAAAATTATGAATTATCCTGTATGCCTACTGGGGCAGCAACATTTAAGTCGTGCTACTTCCATTCAATGTACCAGTTGTTTAACTCAAGACCATAAAAGTTTTCCTTTCTTCAGTATTAGATTTCATTCTTTAACAGGAAACATGCTTTTAGCACTTACGATAGTTTCTTACGGACAAATACATAGATCATGATTCGATTTTACCTAATTTTTGGATTGTATGAGCAACGTGCTTCTCCATTTTGGGCTAGTTTTGAGAGTAAAACCAGGATCCAGAACCCCAAGCAAAGCTTACAACCTTGAATCACATAACTGCTATGGTTGTCGGAGATGACCAACTTTTATTTTATAACAGGGTATTGTTGCGATAATTACAGGTGAGCTGTTATTAGAACGTCACCATGTACACCACATTTATACACTGTCCACTTACATTTATGTGACCACCTGTCAAAAGCCTGAATGATCATCTTTTGCAGCGCGGATAACTGCGAGGGGTGCAGGAAGAGAGGCAGTCAGCTTCTGGAAGGTAGCGACAGGAATGTGGAGCGATGCAGACACCAGTGCTACGGCCAGCTGTGCTAGGTTTCTCGGTCGACTATCCTTGACGCAAACAGTCCGATGGAGGTAGTCCCAGAGATTCTCGACTGGGTTTAAATCCAGTGAGTACAGTGGCCGGGGGTACGGTAAACTCGTCTTCGTGCTCTTCGAACGACGCTCGTACCCTACTATTTGTGTCACACATTGCATTGTCTTGCTGGTAGATGCCGTAGTGCCGAGGAAAAACAAACTGCATGTAGGGGTGGACGTGGTCCCCAAGAGTAGATGAATTGTTGTACCTTCCAGAACGACGAGATCACACAGGAAATGACAAGAAAACATTCCCCATACCATGACGCTCCCTCCTCTGGTGTGGACCCTTCCGACAATTGCTGAAACGTGGTTGCTTTCAGAAAAAGTCAGGCAATCATCTTCACGAGGAAAAGAATGCCCATTGACCTACAGCCGGTGCGGATCATGGGAGGCCCCATCCCATGGACTCGCACCGCAAAGTACCTTGGCGTGACCCTGGACAGGCACCTCACTTGGGGGCCACACAAAAGGGATGTTAGGGGTAAACCCTATGGAAGATTGAGAGTACTGTACCCATTCTTGAACCCGAAGCCAACCCTACCCATATGCTGTGGTATTACGCTGTTTCTCGCCCTTATAAGGCCGCTAATGGAATATGTGGTAGTAATGTGGGGCAACGCGGCAACCTGCCACATCCGAAGATTGCAGGGCCTCCTCTGTAGAATACTTAGGATGATCATGAAACTCCCACGTGTGCTTCCCCACTAGGGAGTTACATAATATCACAGGAGTGCTGCCAATAAAGGACAGAATGAAACAGACTGCCCGACTTTTCTACGAGAAGTCACAGCAGTCAGAAAACAGACTGGTCTAGAACCTCGGGAGCAAACCACATAGAAGGGACACCACAAGATGGCCCGACCTGCTAATGCAGTAATAACCGCCACGGCAATGTTCCGGGTGATCAAATAGTCAGTATAAAATTGAAAACTTAATAAACCACGGAATAATGTAGATAGAGAGGTAAAAATTGACACACATGCTTGGAATGACATGGATTTTTATTAGAACCAAAGAAAAACGCCCCATATTGGTAGACGCGTGAAAGATCTCTTCCGCTCGTTGTTTGGTGATGATCGTGTGCTCAGCCACCACTTTCGTCATGCTTGGCCTCCCAGGTCCCCAGACCTCAGTCCCTGCGATTATTGGCTTTGGGGTTATCTGAAGTCGCAAGTGTATCGTGATCGACCGACATCTCTAGGGATGCTGAAAGACAACATTCGACGCCAATGCCTCACCATAACTCCAGACATGCCTTTACAGTGTTGTTCACAACTTATTTCTCGACTACAGCTATTGTTGAGGAATGATGGTGGACCTATGAGCAGTTCCTGTAAAGAACACCATCACTGCTTTGTCTTACTTTGTTATGCTAATTATTGCTATTCTGATCAGATGAAGCGCCATCTGTCGGACATTTTTTGAACGTCTGTATTCTTTTGGTTCTAGTAAAACCCCATGTCATTCCAAGCATGTGTGTCAATTTGTATCTCTCTATCTACATTATTCCGTGATTTATTCAGTTTTCAAATTTATACTGACTTTTTGATCACCCGGTATATTAATCACCATAAAATGCTCATCGTACAATAGGACCAACACAAACAATAGGCCCACCAAAAATACATATTAGGAAGCGCAGGAATAGTGCAAAGCACTTAACTTGCACAAGCTAGAGATAGCCAGGCATTATCCAATTAGGTAAAGACCGAGGGAGAAGTTTTACGCCGCACACTCCCTCCGCCACTTGTCCGATGGAGCATGAAACGTGATTCGTTTGAAAAGGCCACCAGCCGTCACTCAGTTGACGTCCAGTTGCGGTATTGGCGTGTGCGAATTCCAGCCTTCGTCTTCGCTGAACAGTAACCAACAGGGATGATTGAACCAGGTGCCTGCTGCTGAGGCCCAATCGCAGGAACGTTTGCTGAACTGTCGTTGGTAGCCCTTCGGTTCACCTGGAAGGTGCATGTCTATTCACCCGTTCACATCTCCACATCTGTTGTTCACATCTGTCATCTATGGCGCGTGATGCAACACATTTGCCTCGTCATCGGTTTTGAACAGCTCTGTTTTGCCATGCACAGTATATTTTAACAATGGTGGAACGCGAACAGCTTACAAACTAGACGTTTGGGAAATGCTTTCACCATTGGTCTGAAAGCTAATGACCATGCCATTTTTGGACGTTAGATAAATCGCTCCGTTTCCTCATTACGACATCTACTGGACTGTTGTCTTGAGTCCTCCGAACCGCTTTATATACCCCCTACAACTAGTGCCACTACTGCGGTCTGGAGTGGCTGTTGCAAGTTGACGTCGAAAATACGCGGTGGTCACACTAACGTGACTACCTGTATTCGAGACACATGTTTAGAATACATTGCTGTGTTCTTGATTTCACTCATTCAGAGTTACGGTGCTAAAATGCGTATTTGTTTCTTTGTTTTGAGATGACGGTAAGAGTTGGTTTTTTATTATAGTGTAGAGAAAGGAGGAGCATTCCTTCAATTAGCAAATATTCTCCTCCTTTGGAGACTGAACTTCCTGAATCGCAACATCGCAGTGACGTTGTCGGAGGGGTGATGTTTGCGATGTTTAGCTGAGAGACCAGAAGCTCTCGGTTTGTTGTTATGGCAGTGGGTGGTTTGGTGATCAGTAAGACTGTCAGGCGTGGGCAACACAGCTCTCAAAGGCACCATACCGCATACAGTGTCGTTGTGTAAGAAACATTTATAAGCAACAACTCAAGTTAGTATCAGGTGATGTTTAAGATGGTTAGTTGAACGATAAGAAGGGTGTAACCTCCCCGCAGATAATAAAATGTCAATGATAGTAAAAATGATAATGTAAATAGTAATGGAGCCAAGAATAACCTCCCCACAAAATTAAGGAATGATGATTGATCATAAACCCACAATAATATTAACTAAATAATGAACCATGAACCGTATGTAACATCTCAACAGAAATAATTCAACCTGATAAATTTTTATAAGGACAGCAGCGCTGACCTTCGGCCCTGTATTCTGAATAAAAAAAACAAAAATTGTTACCTCAGTAAAAACTGCATCTATAGCTGCTCTTAATTATACATTATTCTACACAGCTTCGTGCAATGCTGGCATATATGTATTTGATTCTTGGAGGAAATGCATAGGAAATATTCTTTAAATTGAAATGAATGTTTTTCTTTAAAAGAGTTACTTTATAAAAATTATTATTGGGGCATTTTTTGAACAAATTAATTACAATTAACATACATTATTAGATTTGCGCAATGCTGCGTCTTTACCTTCTACAACAATACACATCGTCCCGAATCGTGACCAGAGTCGCGAGAAGAGCACACCGCCGACGCATGCCGACTTCTGCTCAGTACAACCGTCCACTCGCTACTACTGTCGACTGACTACTCCCTCTGCCAACTCGCTACATACTACTGTTCCTGCCGACTCGCTACACGCAGCTGTTCCTGCTGACTCGCTACACGCAACTACTGTCGTCTCGCGCGGTCAAGCGCAGACTAGCAGCAGCTAACGATAAATAACTCTCTGGTCAGAGATTCTGTCATGCCTCGCCATCGCTGGTAATGAATACATACGTCTTTCAAGGGCCACACTGAATTGCCAGCTTTGGGAGTGGCTGGCCTAGTGATAACGTCCTCAGGGATCTACAACACACTTCTCAAAGGCGCCGTACCGCATACGATGTCGTAGTACATGAAACCCTTGAACACATATACAACTCATGTTAGTACCGCAATAACTGAACTTTGACATTCTGCCTCCGTAGGAATGCGGGTAAGAGCAGTTATTTACTTGTACAGATACTTTCATAACACTTCGAAGTTATGATATAAGTTATTTTCCTTATGCTTAGCATTCAGCTTTATGCATTTATATAAGCATCTTTAAAATTATCACAACATTAGAATTAACTTAATTTTTTTTTTTCAAATGAGCCTCGCTCACATATTGCTGCTGCTGCAGCAGCACAGTCCCGTTCGGGATCGATTGTCGACGAGCAGGCTGCCCACACACAGCATCAGCAGGTTAGCACCCTGTGCGCGTTTCACATTTTTGTTCCCAGAACACTATCCACATACTGTTCATGATTTATGTGGCCTGGATTCTCATTACATCATCAGATATCCATGGGAAATCTTCTCCATCAATCTACATAACTCACTGATATAGATCAATTGCAGTACAGTAGTCACTCTCGACTGCCCACGAACGATTTAATTCAGTGTCAAAGATACGCTAATTTCAGTTATGTACTCCCGAATTACAGATATATCTATGATTTCATTAGTAACTATAACTTCTGCATGTGGCAATATCTTTGTACCACGCACTTGCCTACCACTCGGGGACATCAACATAGTAGCTTGGAAAGAGAAAAGGCTTCTGTAAAAGTGTAACCATACTTCAGTCCTCATCCCAATGACCTACCATACTTTTTTCAAAGTCGTGAGTTCAGACACAAGATAGCACGAGAAATGACTCCCCATCAATTCACAATTAATGGAATGTAAGATAAGGCAAAACTGTCTAGCTAGACACAATTCTAAGTGACTATTACCTACAGAATTCAAATAAATTGTCTCTTCTTGTTTGTATCTCTCCATATATGTATATGGTGAGATTAATTAAAAAGAAAACCTTACTACTAGGTATACAACGACTCAATTTAGTTAAAATTCTGAGAGAAAAACCAATAATTAATTTTCTACCAGTATGTGTCACAAAATTCTGTTAAAAGAACACATAATTCTCAATATATACAGCCTCAACTGAATTTACACAGCTTGACTCAGAAATCTTAGCTCTGAGCTTCGTCTTAAAACAAGGCATGACCGTTGGTTCTGGGTGTTGTAATTTACTTTTAATCACATCTTGATCTATCCATTTGTGATCCCAGGACAGTATTTTCCATGAAGTCCTCTTTTCTTGTAGCATTTCCGTGGGTACTTGCGTACTATCTACAGTAAGTTAGCACTTGTCTGAGGTGGAAGTCAGTTGTTACGTCTTTTTCTCTCATAAGGTCAAGTCCCACAGTGCATTCCATGATTAGATTTTCAACTACAAGAAATGTGCCATGTCCTGCTACTTCTCACAGTCCACTCATTAACACACTTTGTAACTTTGGATTTTTTGGTCGGTTTCCTATTGCTCCAATGGTTATAGAACTAGTTACTGGAAAAGTAAGCACTATCATGTTCTTGATGATATGCCCAAGATAATCAGTCAAGATTGCAATAATCGCCGAGAATGTGTCTAAGATAACCATCACTTGTAGATCAGCAATCTTTGCGCTGAAGGTCCACTGTGGCACAGCAGAATGATCTTTGTTGCAAAGATTTATGTTCGAGGACAGCTTCTGACGGGTATCTCTCCACGATCATCAACACCACAGTCCTTGCTTGAGCCACTGGATTCCCCTTGATTTACGCTCTGCACAGTTCCCGAGCTTACTTCTTCATGGACTTACGTGCATTGATCAAGAATTAAAATAAATTCTTTGATATTAACCTTAGATACATGTTGTAACACCCTAATGAGCCCCAAAAACCCAATTAGGAAAAC